>NC_134835.1:52945080-54195362 GCF_004210375.1 Tachypleus tridentatus | reverse complement strand
CCACATTAAAACTTGTTTCTCCTTACGAAACAGTACTAAAAATAAATTAGAACAAAATACTAAACTCAATGCAAATAACAAGTAGAACTTTAATGAAGTTCTAGTTATATATCTATTTCAACTCCATAATAAAAACCTAGATAACTAGGTTAATATATTACTATGAAATAAATTCAAAAATGGAATATAAGTGGCTACAAACTCAAATGCAGGTCATTAGTCAGTAGATAGTGATAAAATGAATAGCTTTTTTTATAATGTATTCACATCTTAAATTATGTAGTTACAACTTTTGTTTCACATTTTGCGTATTACATATTTTGTAGGAAGAAGACAGTTTCTAATTTCTTTTGCAGTTGTTTTGAATAACTCAACAAATATAAATTCTGTTCTATCATCATTAGGAGGTGTTTTTTGAAGGTATAATGTAAGATATCCTAATTTTTGGATAAGAAATTCTACAAATAATGATAATTTGAAATTATATCATTAATTTTGAAAGTTTTATTTTCCACTAATTTTAATTTTTTTTTCACTGCCAAATGTTTAAGTTGCAAGTTTTGTAATAATCTGAGAAAATACAGGGTTTCTCTTTCTGATACAGTGAGTACAAATATTAGAAAAAAAAATATCTCTAAATAAAAAGATATGTAGGACTGGCTACTGAATTTGAACAAAAGAACCAAACAAAACACAAATGGAAGTAGACATATCACTTTATCTGTCTAATGATTACATAGCACACTAAACTGCCTTGACTTTACATGAAAAATAAAATCCCAAATTACTGGCTCCTCCACATCATCTATCAAAAGTTTGGTGTTTATATGGACTTTCAACTTAATTCACTATACTTTTCCTTTAGTTGAGTTTAGAATACTACTTTTATAACCATTTTGCAATAAACTAATATTTTATGACTGGAAATTCTAGTTGTGTTTGTTTTAACAATAAGAAAACCAGTAATGTAGGGACTTCATTCTCCATGTAAAGTTGAGATTAATTTGTCTTCTTCTATGTAGCCATTAATCAGTAAAGTGATATGCTCACTTCTGTCTCCATCTTGTTTAGTTCCTTTTTTCAAGTTCAGTATCCAGCATGACACAGTTTTTTATTTAGCTTTTTTTTCTAATATTTGTTTAATATTTTCGTAAGATGGGATACATGAGTTACAAGGTTATACGGTGGATTCTAAAGCTTCATAAATTTTGCATATAATAATAAAATAGGTAATTAAATATTGTGAAGGCAGTTTTGCTCTATAAAATTATAGTTACTGATATAACTAGGTAGGCAATAGGCCTGCTGAAAAAACATAAAGATAACAAAAATAAGAAATCTCAGATTTTGGCTATTTTCTGGTTTTTGGCTTTGGGATGCTTTGTATAGCTAAATAGCACCATATACACAGGAGATAGAAACTATGCCAGGCAGCTCTTCATATCTAGCTTCTAATGACCTTTACATGTGTTGAGTTGGCTCCCTAAAAACACCAAGTGTATAGTGTACAAAGCACATTAGTATTCTACACCTTACTGTAGTTTAATGTTCATATATGAAAAAAAAGCTATTTTTCTATGTTGCAGGGTTTAAACTGCCTGATGATGGGCTTCTACCCAAAATGTTACAAATAATAATAAAGGTTTGTTACTGACATGTGTTTTACCAGTTTTGAACACTTTTTTCATTATTTTCTCCACATCTTACACTCTTTTCTACTGTTAATGTTCATCTGTTTTTGGTAGATATTTCTATTTTAACCCTGTGCTTATGCTTTTTAAAGGAACACCAGATCTTTGTTAAAAGATGATTTTAAGGGGTAATAGCATTGTTTAAACTGGAATTTGGATTTTTTTTAAATTATACATAGAATAACAATAAAATAGGTTGTAAAAAGTCATGGAGGCTGGTTTGCTCTATCCAATGATGATAAAATTATAGTTATTGCTAGAACTAGGTAGGCCCTAGTTCTGTTGAAGAAAGGTGATGAGGATGAATGAAACTAAGAAATCTCAGTTTTGGCTGTTTGCCAGTTGACTTTGGGATGCTCTGGATAGCTGAAAGAGGTATATATACCAGACATAAGAATGACTATGCTAGGTAGCTCTTCATATCTGACTTCTGTATTGCTTTAATATATAAGCATCCATGCCATCTCTATGTAGAAAGTGCTAACACACTTCTTTTTTTTTTTTTGTTAGGTGGTAGGTTTGTGTATGAAATAAAGCATTTAAAATAATGAAAATTATGAAATTTCCAAATTATCTTTAAATAAAATGTTTGACAAAAGTATTTGGCAAAATAATTTTCTATAGCCAACAAATATATTTTTTTTGAAAATGGCCAACTACTAGAATACATACCTGGTCAAGTCATGGGTACTGCCTGGGGGTAATATAGGGGGATTATATCGGAATTCCATTCTCTTTATGTCACTTCCTTTGAGCCCTAAATATTCATGCTGGGTTTAGTGATAACTGATGCAGTGATTCACCAGTTATAACTGGGGACAATCATAGAATGTTGTTAAATAATGACTTAACCTTATTTGCATGGTAGGTTCAAAGTGTACAGGCCCTGATGTTGTATAAAGTGCTGTTCAATATGATATTGTATATCTGATGCTAGACTACATAACTATTAATTTTATCCTTCACTACTGATTTAGCAACAGTGTATGACAGGAGATAAATGCCAGATACAATATATAATGATATTGAATAAAATAGATATGCATTTCAGAAGCTCTAGAATTTAATATGTAAACTGTATGATAAAGTACTTTTATTATTCATGTGCACATCATCTTGCACAGTGACTTGTCAGAGACACAATAATGTTATAGCTTCACATACATATCTTGTGTACAAATATCTCACCTCTTTTTTTTTTTTTTTTTTTTTGCATAGAAGAGATCTGTACATTTTGTTAAACAGCTTGTTGCATTCTATGTAGATACACATAGTAAACCAGAATTATAGTTACTACTACTTTTCAAATACAACTGGGTTGGACCAATTGATCAAATCTGTGCACTTTCTATTACCATATGCAACAATATCCATCAGTATTTATAAGCTGAGTTTGGTTTGACTTACAAAAAAGGATAATGTTACTACTGTGCCTATAATTTTAAAATATAATAAACTTATCTGTAAGAGTGAATTAAAATACTCACAGCACTTGTGAGGAAATTAAGGAAAAGATTTTTTGTGTGTAGTCAATTTATAAACTAATAGTGTTGTACCATGGGACTTTAATGTGGGCCACACAGTGGTGTATTTAGGTTGAGGCAAGAGAAGGGTCAGCCCCAAGACCCATGGTCTAAATGGAGACTCACTGATTATTTTATTCTATGTAAATTTACATGGGATATAGAAGCCACAAATATTATTAGCTCCTGGGTCCACACAACTTTAAATCTGTCACTGTGGTCACATGAAAATGCCATTTATGGAATTTGGGGGAAAAAACAACAAAAGTACAACTACTACTGAATCTATGAGTATGTGCAAAGTTCACCAAATCATTAAAAAAATATTGATGGATTTAAAAGGCAATAGTTCCCAGCACAGAACACAAGCTAATACAGTAATATATATATATATATTAGTTTGTTATAACCAAGAACAAGCCAAAACAAAAATAAATAAAAAATAATTAATTGAAACGATCCCAGCTATAATGTTGGATATAAACATCCATTCACCAATCTCACATAAAAAAAATAAAATAAAGGAATATTAATAGAAATTACAATTACAGTAATAGATATAGAAATTAAGAGAACAAGATGTGGGTGCTCAAGCCCACAATGTCCCACATCTATATCACCCCTCACTGTCTCCACACAGTTGTGGAAAGGTGACTGCTCTCCAAAGTAAAGAAGAAAAAAATTAATTGAAAAGGATAAGTATATCAAATGGATTTACCTCTTGAAATTAGTAGTCCAGCCCCCATTATGGTAGAAAGACATTAACTGTTAACCCAGTAAACAAATTATACTAGTATGAAGGGTCCCATCCAGCTCTCTAAATAAACTAGGATAACTCCCAACTTCCAAACATTATGACTACTGTAACTATAATGCATTAAACAAGCTTTTATATGCAGTCAGGTGTACATTCACATAAAGTAGTGCCAAGTTGTTAAATGACCTTATTCATAATTAAAAATAGTTATAAATTTTCAGTGAAATTTCTTTATATCTATTCAGTACATTGTAATATTTGTTCCAGAATAGTTTAATAATTTTATTCAGAGTTTCTTTATTAAATCCTTTAACTATTAATTTTTGTATGAGTATTTCAACATTACTAACAAAATATTGTAATTCATTACAAATTTTACAATATCTGAATAACTGCAAAGTTACCATGCTTATAACAGAAGGGTATGTATGACACAATACTATTAAAAAAGGGTAAGACATCAATTGGAAATTCAAAGTATTTTATCAAAAATATTTACATTGAGATCCTTATTAATTATTTTAATTCTAAATTTAAATACTTATTTTTCTTATTTTTTTATTTTCAATTAATTTTTTCTTCTTTATTTTGGAGAGCAGTCACCTTCCCACAACTCTCTGCTGACAATGAAGAGTGATATAGATGAAGGATGTTGTGGGCTTGAGCACCCACATCTTGCTCTCCTAATTTCTGTATCTATTATTATAATTGTAATTTCTATTGCTATTCCTTTCATTTTTTTTATGTGATAGGTGGTGTGCCCTCACCATAACGTGGGTCCTACTTCTGTAATCACCTCCAAAACCTAGGGTACATTTTATATCTAACATTATTGTTTATACCCTGGGATTCTCTCAATTAGTGCAGTGTTTTTTTATGTTTTAATTTATTTTTTTTGGCTTGTTTTTGGTTATAACAAACTAATGTACTTATTCAGAGGTTTGGACTTGCTGTTTTTAATGCAGCCCTTATTTTTTATTTTATTGTAATTTACTTAACTATAGCAGTATTAATTTTCTCTAAAAATATATATAGATATATATCCTAAAGAAGCTCTGCATCAGACTTTGTTACTTTTATATACTTCATTAATTCTTTATGCTGCATTAAAAAGTACACACACATGTATGTGCATATAAAGGTTAGGAAGCATACATTAACATTAAGTTAATACATAAGTTATTCTTGTATATAACAAACTTTGAATGTTTGTTTTTTCCGGCTTTTAGGTAGCACATGCTAAGTCCTTCATTGAAAAAAAAGTGAAAAGTAACTGATTTATTATTTACTTGTCCAAATGTGGAAGTTAATATAGTGATAAAACAGCCATTACTGCCTCTATTTTTTAGTTTCTAAATGTTAAAGCAAAATACATGTTGCTTTAACACGATTCGTCCCCACATCTGATGGTTGAAAAACCAAAAGCAAAAAAAATATGCGTGCTAGTTAACACAACTTTGTTCAGTAAGGTAGCCTGTGTCGGTGTGTGTTTTGTTTCTGGCACAACGCCAAAACTCTACTGACACACTCGTACCTTTTGTGAACTAGGAGATTAAACCAATTATTATTTTATATACCCATCATGCGACTCTATTTAATGAATTTGACCAATCAGCTTGTTTCTTTCTTCTTTGGTTGAGGGATTTTTTAAATAATAGTTGTTAAAATTCTTGTATGTACCTTTTTTTTTATACACACTATACTACAAGTTCGTCAAGAGTGCTATATTGAATACATTGGAACTTTTCCCAGGTTACCTTAAATAACAAACACAGAAGTACGTATTTAAAATAATGTTTGACCTTGGCCTACTTCAAAGGGCAAAGACTTTCCTGCCGTATAGGTTTACTTTTAAGTGTGTATATGTTTTAAAATTCTGACGGTACATTATTAATTCATCTCCCATCATATAACGTGTTCTACCCATTAGTTGCTGTATCAGCCTCCAGTATGTCATTATTACAAAAAAAAATATATTTTTATTACAATAATGAACATTTCTATAAGTATTATGAATACCATGCTACGTCTTCATTGCACAGAGGAGGCCGCTGTTTCAAAAAATAAAAAATAGTGAAAGAGCGAAATCAGAAATTAAATGATACGTCACAAAAACTTAACGTTGTCCATCCTCCACTGTAATCCGTAGTTTACCACAACTTAGCAATGATGTGCTAAGTCTTCTTACAAAGCATCAAAACACGGCACATTATAGTTTGTTGCCATTGACAGTCAATACTGAAAATTGTTTTGAAAGTGTAATGTTCAACAAACTAACTTTCAGTGTAACTAAAAACTAAAATTAAACTGTTTTTCACATCTTAGGATCCACCGAATGACAATATAAGTCGTCGTTCCTGCCTCGGCAATTTTTACGAAACAACAAAGAAAAATCGACACTGCTAATTTATCGATTTTTTTCTGATTCTAGTAACTTTCATAGTATTTTCTTCACATCTGTTATATTAATACCCTTTAAACATAGCATCTGTTTACTGAATATATCACTGTAAAAATTAAGTAAGTCTAGGATATACACGCAATAAATTTTAACGAAAGTATCTTGTCATCATTAAACTATTAAAATAATTTATTTTTATTACGTATCATGGCGTTTTGTGAAAAAAAAAGATACTAAAATGTTGAAAAAATAAAACAGACAAAATGCATTTATCTAATACAAAAAATAACTTAATTCCCTGCACATTAAAAGAAAAATTCCTATCAAAATAAATAATTATTTTATAACCACAGTATTCATTGCATGACAGTGCAGAGTAAGAATTACTTCTGAAACGTAACTGCTTCACGTCCTACGTCATAAACTTTGGTTTGATAGTTAACAGTATAAACATTCACAATTTGCGAAAAGAATTATTACTTTCCATAAAATTATACATCTTTGCATAAATAATATAAAAGTACGCGTAAAAATGTATTTACCTTATTGTTAAAAAATATTAAAGAATACATATATGTTGCAGACGAAAATATATACAGGTGCATCATAGACTCTTTGGATGAAGTTCGGTTAAAATTAACAATTTAGTCCCCGTTGCCACGTACCCCAGGGTTTGGGTATCTGAGACCTAACTTACATATACAGACTGTTTAAAATTTAAAATTCCAGTGCGTATCTAAGGCTTTCTATGCGAAATTACTTACTGCTGATTTATCCCACAAAATTCTATACAGCATTTTATTTAATGATATCCTGGCAGTTAATTTCCAGAAAACACACACACAAAAACAAGCTGCAAGTAGACTTATCCCTAAGTGTTATTGTGCTTAGAACTCCAAACCAGCATTTAAAGCCTCAAGGGGAAAGGTATGTAAGAGATCTGAAAAAAAGTAATAAATATCAATTTCAAAACACATTTCAAACCCTAAAACTAAAATGAGAAATATTTAATTCCGCATTATTCTTATAAGTGATGATTTTTTTTCCACTTTTGTTCAGTTTTATCACTTCATAATTAAACATTCATGAAGCTTACCAACCGTAAAGGACTCCTATGACAGGATATTCTCCTTTCTGTTTTGTAGTCCTTAAATCCGACTAATGATCTCAGAGCAAGGATAGTTAGTCATTTTCCCTATAGCTATCTCCTTACATCAGCTGACTGCTATGGTAACGCTCCCCTACAACAGATATTGGTAGTGGCTGTTGTTATGGCAACTTCGAAGCGAGATGCTCAAGGGTGAACGTCAGCATAACAGGTCAAAACCTGTGCAAGCGTTGTTACTGGGTGGATTAGAATGACTGTATATATAGTAATGACCTCCTAGGTCGTAAAAATGTAATTTATAGTTACAGCCATTAAATATTTTTAAACAATGGAATCGCAAAATTGTAAATAAAAATTTCTAATTAAAGAGTCCGGATATTCTAACAACAATTAATACATTAAGAACACCGCGAAGCGCAGACTGTCGGCTGCACTTAATTTCATTTTTGTTTTTCTTGAAGCCTTTCACTGTGAAAATACAAATTAATTTACAATACTTCTGTTAATATTTAGGCAGTGGTTGGTATATTTTTAGATATTGAATATGGCCTTGTAGTTATTCGTCACCAAACAGAACAAAGAAAAGAAAGTTAACAGTCTGGACTTGAGAACTTAACTACACGTGCACAACACGAGTATCGGTCGTGATCGTTGGTTCTCAAAAATAACCTTCCAATAAGACTAATGAACTTGCTGATATTTTATATTAAACAACAAAGCACGCACCACCTTGTCGTCTTTGCTTCTCGTCAACAGTAGTTTTTGCTTATCCCCAAATTTTTTAGACCTTTCTTCTACGTATGACACACTGCGTCTCCCTTTTTTGTATACCTGTATTACTGTAAATTATTAATCGTATGTAACGGGGTCAACTTGCCTCTATGTAAATAAAAGTTACCGATCAGTGGGTGCCAGAATTGCATAATTTGAGTTTATATTCCGTGTTACTGATATGACCTCTGTTCTCGGCTAATGTCATGGTACTTTTCCGCTCTTACCATTCGCCCTCTGTTTAAAAACAAGGTCACAAATGCTTAGCAGATAAGAATAAAAATAGCTTTTGGCTTAATTTTTAAATATATGTCTTACCAGTCTGACAAAGTTATATTACCACATTCTGAATAACATCTACAAATATGAAACTAATGTAGCGGATGGCATTATTCAACTGTAAGTGTGAAGACAAAACAGTATAATGATTCGGCAACAAACTTTCAAAAACGTATTTGTTGCTTTCAAGTATCTGAAGTATGGATACGATAAGTTATGGTTCAGGAACATAGAGAAGTTAAAACGTATTTTTCCAATTTTAATATTTACTGTTTTGTAAAATTAACTGACTTTTTAATGTCTTGTTTTTTTGGGAATGTGTTTTTCTTATAGCAAAGCCACATCGGGCTATCTGCTGAGCCCACCGAATGGAATCGAACCTCTGATTTTAGCGTTTTAAATCCGTAGACTTACCTCTGTACTAGCGGGGGGCATTTCTGGTAATGAAAACATTCTTGGAAGTAGTGTTTTATCTTGACTAAAATTTCCATCACATTATAATATGTATATATGTTGCACATTAGGCAAAGGTTGTAAAGACCTAGGTGTTTCAGATTTATGTGTTTTATTGTTCTGTGTGCATCTGTTTATGGTTAAAATAAAATTTCATCTATGCGCAGTCAAATCTTAAATTCCAGGTTGTGTGATCACTGTGGGTCAGGTAATATTTTACTGTATTACATACAGATGAAACTTGGTAAGAATGTTATCTTTCTTTCATTTCCTTTTTCAATGCTGTAGGTGTTTTGAAAGTATTGGAACCAGTAGTTTATCTGAAAACATATATTCATGGTGCTAAAAAAAAAGTACTCCTGTTCTAAGATTTAAGTTTGCAAAACAAAAACAGGACTTCTATTGCACCCCAAAAGAATTACAACACAAAGTTCTAACACTGCAAACTGAAGTTGCATGCTTTTCTATTTGTATATATATTCACAGATGATACTTTATCATTCCAAGCTGATGAAACTACATTCATTTAGGATTATAATACAGTAACTTCATGCACACATGTATATACACATCCTGTACATAACTTACATTATTCTGGCCTATTTCATTTGTTTTTTATTTACAAAGGAAAATAAATATAATATAAAGTATGTAAACATCAGATTTTATATTTTGCAATTAGTAAAACATCAAAGATTGCATGTGACAATGTAATTTAAAATAAAAACAAAATAAATATTTATTCTGGTAATAAACGTCTGCTTGAACCAGACACATTCTTTTAAATATATTTTACATTCAAACAATAATTCATTTTATAACTAAATACACATTAAATGTTGTATTAAAAGAAACATTAACTGTGTTTATGGACTTTTACAACTTTTGTTTGTTTTGAGACCATTTTGAGTTTCATGCCTAGATCTTAATTATAACAAAATGAATGGTCAAAACAGCATTGGAAAATCATTACTGTATTAAACTTTTTTTTAGAATACCAAAAGTTAATATTAATCTTTTCTCTATTTCATATATATATACATAGTAACATTAATAAATGTCTCACTTTATTTTCAAAGCAGTGATAAATAAAATTTTTATGATTTAATTATGTGTTTTTTATTCCACCAATATTTTTGTGATGCATTAATTTGAAAAGAAAAATGTATTTCTTTCAGTTTAATTTAACACCTTATAAATTATACTAATATGTATATTAATGTTTGCAACTGAAAAATTTTTAAACCAATAAAACACCTACAGATTTGTTGACTGGATAACTTTTCTTAAAGATTTAAATCCATGATAGTTCTCAAGATTAAAAAAAAAAAAGGCATAGCTTTATTGAAATTTAAAACAATACTCATGCCCAAAAATAAAATTATGTTTTAAATGGAATTTTAAACATCAGTTATAAAAAAAATTACGGAATAAATACCAACAGTTAAGTTACAAATGAGTCCTAGCTATTGCCTCATTTTGTATCTATTATGGAAGCAATAGCATGAAGACTTCCACCGTAATTGTGATATAATTGTGTTATATAATACTTGTCATATTAGACAGACAGTATAATAGCATCAAAAGAATGTGAGCAATAATCACAATAAGAAAAAGAAAGTTATGTTCTACAGAAGCATTGATATAAAAACCCTTTTAAGACTTACTTAAATAATTCACAAGTGATTAAAATTTACACACCAAAAGCAAAGCAGTACAAATCAATTGTGATAAAAACTACTTTAACTATGTACATTTTTTTGTAATTCCTCTTAAACTGTCAAATGGAATTACTTTACGAGCTTCTGATTTTTAATCCACAGTAGACAAAATACATGTGGAAATATCCATCTGCCATTATCACAATTTTTATCAAAAATTTTAGGTCTATTAAATTAAAATTACAAAATTATTAATTACAAAAACAAAATCAATGCAGTCAAAATTAATTTACATTATATATATAAGTATAAAAACAAGTTATACTTATTTTGAATATTTTAAAAAATATGGATCACAAGCAGAGCTACTTTACAATGTTTGTATTGCTGAACAAACTATGTATTTTCATCTTAGTTTGAACAACAAACATGTTCAAATCTATTAAGCTCAGAATTACAATGAACTGTTAATACACTGCACAAAGTTATTTTGGATACACAGACAACTTAACTATTACACTGTATAACAACTATGATTTTATATGTATATTCATATAAAATATATATGGTTACTTGTATTGTGTGAAAAACTCATTCCCATTTAATTGTAAATGATTTTTTACTACTTGGGTTTGTAGTACTTTTAATAGCATATTCTCCTGAAAGTAAATATATTAATTAAGTTTTAGTAACCACAAAATACATCAGACAAGAAATTTATTTTGAACAAGCAAAATATTTCTAATATTGCAATTATAAAAAATAAATGACATAATTATTTAATGATAGAAAGGATACAAGTTTCAGCTCCTAGCAAAATATTGTTTTTAACATTTTATAAGATTATTGAAAATTTATTTGAAGTACTATTTCTAATTTTCTTACACTTACTACAGTAAGGATAGTAATATAATAGAAAAAATGTAAAGATTGTTACTAGAATCACGTATGGTTCAATAAAATTAGCTTGCAAGGAAAGGTTAGAATTTTATATTTGTTTTTTCTTCACTGTGAAATACTTTCAGTTACTCGTTTCAGGTTTAAACTTTTAAAAGTGGTCTCTTTATGAATGGAATGACAAAATACCAACTTATGATATTAACGATAACGTTTATGCTTTGGAAGACCATAAGAAAGTTTAATTTTTGACAAAATCTCTTGCTGTAGTTTGTTATAAACAAGTGAAATGATTTACCCCATTTATGTGATACCTGGTCACTTTAAGTTAAATTTATTTTGCACATTTGTTTTGATAAATATATAAATGTAGTAAGCACAATAGTTTTTCTGTTTGTTTGTTTTTGTGTGTAATAAATGTCTTTGATAGGTGTAATAACTTTGTCATCAAGTTTACTGTTTCTATATTTTCATAATTTTTTTCCATATTATTTAATTATCCCATCTGTGTCAATGGTCAAAATATCAATATTAAAGATTCCCTAATATCTACAAGGAAGAAACATCTAATGTGACACAATTTTAATTTTCCAATAATTATTTTTTATATTGTTAATAATGTTAGAAAAACATGAAGGTTCAAGAAGTCTATAACCTGAGCACTTTCTAAGCACTTGGGTTATGAGGCTTTTAATTCATTTCTATTCTTTAATAGTGTCACAAATATGTTCATCTCAACTTAATAAGCATCAATAGAGGTTATAACTAAACAAACTGAATTTTTTGTTTAAAACATGATTACAAATGTCAATAATTTGAGGATTCAGCTTAGTATTAATGGAGTGTGTCACTCGTTTGTGGTATAATTTATAAAAGGAAATGTACTATGTACAGGATTGCACACAAAATTATCAGTAAAGACTAACATTAAGTGTCAGTGTTATCTTTTAATTTCTTCCAGGTATTTTTCAATGTTAAATCAGATAAATGTTTCTATGATTTTGTACTTATAACAGTCAGTGGATGTAATAAGCTTACTTAACCCTTTCGGCACTGAATAACAACTTTGAATGTTTGGCATGGCGCTGAATATATATGTTTGATACTTCAACTAATTACGGTATCAGTACTAAAAGCATGATATCTCGGCAATAACTGAACAAAAGTCCCTGAAATGTTCAGTGATTGTACCTAATACTATATATGTTAAATTCAATATATAAGAATAACAGGAATAAAGGAGGGTCGCCTGCCGCGCTAAGCCTGCAAGTTGACTGTGGTCGCCAAATGCGTCGAAAGGGTTAAAGTAAATTACAACTGCTGGGATATGGGCTGGTTTAGCTGCAGGGAAGTTCATTAAAAAAATCAGTACCCTGCAACAAAAATCTTTCATGAATATTATTTTTGTTGTTTCTATTATATTTCTCATTTGTATTTAGTACTTAATGCACTAATTTAAAAACAAAGTAACAAATTTGTACGTAATGATGTATGTTACACTACTTATAATTTCTTTGTTACTGATAGCTACAACTGAATGTCCTTTTACTTTATATAAACTGTTTCTTTATTAGCAAGACAAACTATATACCAAGTAAAATGAAAAGTAGGTGTAACTAACTACAGAACACATATAAGAGATTGTTGAAGTATGATCCAACAAATGTTTTTGGCTTATTCTGAATGATATTTTGTGAGAGTAACAACTAGTAAATATAGGCTATGTTAAGATTTTTTTGTCTCAGAAATTGAGTCATTATCTCCAGATGGAGAATCATTTGATCTCCCAATACCAACCCCTGGCTTATGCTATGCCCTTGAATTGAAACTGATGTAAAATTTAGATATAAGTGTGATTTACACATGCATGTTATAAAAATGAAATTTCACAACAAAAAACATATTCAAATAAACACAGTTTGTATTTTATAACTGCAATCATTTATGTTCTTAGAAAATACTACACTTTTATGTGTGTGTATATCATTACAACAATCAAATGTGTCATAATAGTCTTGTCTGGGAATGCAACTTTAATTCAAAAACAATTTTTACAACATAGCTATTTCTAAATCTAATTTGTAATATGTACCATATTTTATTCCTTGTGAGATGCACTTTTTCTTTACAAATACTTTGCAAAATCCCCATGTATCTTCCAAGACAAAAGTAATGGGTTAAGGGAAGAGGTTAGTTTAGGGTCTACTCAAAACAGCCTCTCATACAGATTGTAATCTCAGTACTTACCAATTACAAGTATTTTCAATAGCATAAAACATTCAATTTAACTAATATTGTTGATATATGGTGAAGAATGTGATGTATTTGACTGTTTTTACTCAGTAGGTTGAGAAAAAGGTGTTGGTTGCTGAGTGAAAATATTTTCTTCTTAGAATTTTCTTTCCAAAATTAGGGTGCATCTTCCACAATGTAACATCTTACAAGACATAAAATACGGTAATATTGTTCTAACAATTTTTTATTTTGAGGAGGTTCTTTTAAATTATTTGGTTAAAAACAATAATGCAGATTTTTTTTCCCCTTAATGATAATTAACAAATTCATTTTGGTTCTTGTAAAAGTTTATCTGATAAGTTTACATTCCTCCCAAAATTAGTCTAACTGTAAAAATAACACCAAATAATTATTTGCAAATTTTATCTCCTACTTTGGCATATTCTTTTGTCTTCAGCATTAAAAAACAAACTCCATATTCAGAAATCGTAAGTAAAATTACAACAAATTGAGTAATAATCAGTAACTCAGTAATCAATTTCAATGTAGCAAATTCAGACCTCTGTTACCACACCTCATCTGAGCCTATAAAATTAAAATGTTTGTTTACTAACTACTATATTGTTTTTGGATTAGGCCTAACCAAACTTAATATGATAATACATCAAACCAAGGGGCATGCCATAGGGCTGTAATTACCTAGCCCAACCCACCCTGAGCCATGCCCACAGCAAGAATATGTTTAGCTAATACCTTTACAGTTGTGAACCAGTTTTTACTCCTCAATTTTTTGTTGTTGTTCTTGGAAATTTTGAGTTTATTCATTAAAAATGACAAAGTTTCACCTTTTTGCCAGGAAAAATGACAACCGAAACGCAGGGTCAAACCCTCATAAAGTTGGAGGACTACGTTTGAGGGATTAGTAGATATAATAAAGTAATTGAAACACCATTTATGTAAATTGTAATGTGAAATAAGGTAGTTCAAGTCCTACATTCAATCCTTATGCTCCTGGAAGTATGATGGGTGCCTAACTTTGTATTTTATAAAGCTCGTATAGTTTCCCAGATGAAGTTCACGAAATATTTAGTAGCACTGATTTAAATACAATCTTAATTTACTTAAATACAAAGTTTACTCTGACTTGTTAATATGCAACCGACATATTTCGAAAATATATGAGTTGCGTAGGCGAGGAAATTACTAAATGTGGAAAAAAAATGAACAAGGTGAAACGTTCGTCAATAAACTTGTTTCACCTTGTTCATTTTCTTCCACATATTAAAATAACCGTCACAATAACACACATGTAAAAACATATAACTTACCTCTGTCAAACTTAAAGTATATTAATGTTACTATAATGAAAGTTTCACAGAATATGAGGCCTTGCTGAAGATGAGATGTACGCAATACTTTCTATTTAAACGATATAAAATAAGTATTGTGCCTATAGAACAATAATATAAACCAGATAAATCTACAACTCTGCGTTACTGCGAGTTAAACGTCACAACAGCTGGCTCTTTCAGCCCCTGCTTTGTTTTTGTTTTTAGTGACGTCAGTTGTCAAGGGAAACGTATTGAGAGCCAAACATGAAAATTTAACTGCGCAGTGCCTTCCACAAAGCTCAAGAAATCTCATTACAGCGTATCTTGATTTGTGGTGCGTGTAAGACATAGAGATTTAAAATTAGATGTAAAGTTTAGATATTATAAGTAAACGTTTGTATATTTAGTCATATATATTTCATTTGTTATTTTTTTGGGTATGAAAAGTTAAATGTGCATTTAGTTTTATTTCTTAAACATGTAATTGTGAAGCGCACAAGACGTAATATATAAATATAGTATTATGCTTTAGATTGTTTGTTTGTTTGTTTGTTTTGGAATTTCGCACAAAGCTACTCGAGGGCTATCTGTGCTAGCCGTCCCTAATTTAGCAGTGTAAGACTAGAGGGAAGGCAGCTAGTCATCACCACCCACCGCCAACTCTTGGGCTACTCTTTTACCAACGAAAAGTGGGATTGATCGTCACATTATAACGCCCCCCACGGCTGGGAGGGCGAGCATGTTTGGCGCGACTCGGGCGCGAACCCGCGACCCTCAGATTACGAAGTGCACGCCTTAACGCGCTAGGCCATGCCAGGCCATTTTGCTTTAGAAAAAGTGTTTTTAAAATCCACACACGTTTTTATCAATTGTACACAGCAAAAACCTTGTTTATTTTATTCACAACGTTTCACCAGATTTACAGGTGGGATATAAGTTTTTTGTATACCACTTGATCCTAATGATGTATAATCATCAGATCCAAGGTAGGTTCTCACTGCTACATTACTGCACCTATTGTTTTGTAGGACCTTTGCTTCTCTGTTCCCGACAAAGCTTTCACCTACTGGCATTGTTGATCCATTGCTAACTCGAGTTGACCATCAATTATGCACTGGCTAATCATGGAAATACAACTTGTGGTGAATCTGATGGATTGTTTCTTTTATGTTTCTTTCGGCAGCAGCATCCATGGTGATAGCCACTCGTTTCTTGTTTCTTGCCAGCACTATCTACATAGGTAGCTCCAGCTTATTCATATTGAGATTTTTGCTGTAGCTTGTTCATTACAGATTTGCCCTCTTTTATAACAAATACAGCATTTCTTCTCCCATTTCTCTCGTATCTTTCTGTCACCTTTGATGGACTCGTGCTTTTCGTTAGCCACCAATAGGGAGGATGCAGAAGGGTTGTGGGATGCATTATAAAAAGTTCGCATATACGAGAAGAACAAAACGGGAAAATTAATCTTGTGAACAGAGGAAATTAATCAACAGAAATACATTTTTAGTTTAGAAAAATTATCACATTTGCCTGTAATGAACTTTTTCGCTTATTTAATTTTCAGATATAAACGTTTTCTATTGGAAGTATCGACAAAGACATTACCTGTTATGGACATATTTAATTTTGGATTTTTACTTTCCAACATTTTCTGCATCTGTAGATTTTACGGTATTTTGTTTCCACATTATTTTTTCATAAGTATTAATAGCTTTCACTTTGTCTAGTGTGAAATAACACGATTTTGTTCTCTTTAGGCTAACAATTACATTGGCTTTGGGTTTGTCTTCATATGTTAAGAGAAGTGCAGTTGGATTTTGTGGAGTGATTCGTGTTGCTTGTGCTTTTGTTTGTCCCTGATATACTTCACCTATAGTTCTCGTTCGTGACAGAGGGGATTTTCTTGTTGTTGTTTTTTCTAACACTTACCTTTGTCAAATATTATACCGATGATGTCTTCATTTTGCTGCAACCTCGTTGATAATTTAGGAATTCTGTCACTTCTTCCCACCCCTCTGTTCCTATTTGTCTTCCTACTGCTTATAGATTTTGGTGTTGTTAGTCTTGGTAATACATCAAGTTTAAGGACTATTTTCTCATGATGATTTGTAAACATCTAGTTATGATAGATTCAGTCATGTCTGCAGTTGTTTCGTATATCAAGGCCATATTCAATTACTTTTACCACTACTTTGGGACATAAATGCCTCATCCTCTTTCCTTTGTTACCTCATATAGTAAGGCATGACTTTTTGCTGTGTTGGTTTTCATCAAATTTTAAACTCTGGAGTATTTTCTTCATATTTAGGGGTCAGATCCTCTATCTTTTGTTTATCTTTTCTCAGGCCTAGGTTCCCTACCTTCTTCTCACACAAACTACTTATTTTGTTGTTTTTTCCTCCATTTACCTTCTCCCATGGTTGTCCACCATTTCTTTGTGGGGATTTTAGCAGATGTTTATTCACTTATCTTTTGCAGTGGTGTGTTTAATTTCCTTGGCCTTATCGGATCATGTTTTGTTGATATGTTGCTCAAGTTTCTTGTGGCATGATACCTTTGTTACTCTGTTGTTTATGCCTCTATTTTATCTCATATACCTTCATCTGGCTTCTTTCATTTGCATTTGTGATTTTACTTGTGTGACTGTTTCTCTAGTGTCATATGTTGAGACCACATGTCATTGTTATTCCTTATATTTTGTGGTTTATCATCTCTCGTGTGCTTCTTTTTTGCCTCTCTCTCTTTCAAATCTTCCACTTTTCTCTCTATCACGTTTTCCTACTTCTTTTTCCCATTCATCCTCCTGTTGCTTATATACTTTGGTGCTGTCAGTATAAGCTCGAGATCAGTTGGTTCTGTTTCATTTTATCCTCTATCTGCAGCCAGTTATAAGGTACTGGTAACTCTGTTAAGGAGTATTATTCGACGTTTTACTCTCTTCATTCACTGTCTTTTGTTCCATTTAATTTCTCTCCTACATGGGATCTTGTTTCTTATGAACATCAGTTCATGGCAGAGTTGATCCTAATAGCTAAAGTCACTGTTGGATAGGTTTCTTATCGTTTTCCAATATTTTATTTCAATTTTTGTGGTTCCCAGGAAATCTATCGATAGGTGCCTTTTCTTTAGACCTTTCTTATTTCAGTCAGTTTCTTATCCTCCCTCAATTTCCTATTGGAAGTTTCTCACCTTTTGGCTCCCTCAGTGGGGATTCCTGTACGTGGTGAGGGGACATACAAGAGGAAAACTGAAAGAACATCCAGTCACGTGTTTGCTGTGCGTGGTAACCCATGAAGGGGAGGAGAGGATCCTGGTGGTTGAGAGGTCCAACCCTGACACACCACTTTGGCCTTAGAGTCAATTGGTTGGTCCACTTGGGCTAGGGTCAACCAAGTACCAGTGTTGGATGTTCTCAGCAGGTGTTCTGGACATAGTATCTGATTCTGGTGTTTGGGTATAGTGCTCATGAAACCCTGGAGTTGCTGCAATGTCCTTGTTTGGCATTGTGATGCATCCCCTCATAGGGCTTCATGGTGGGTGGGTCAGTGTACACTGAAATATTCTTTTTTTATTATGGATTCTCCAAATAAAAACTTAAATAAAATAGTGTAAAACATTCCATAGGTAAACAACCACATCTTGAAGATTCTGAGTGGCAATCTTCAACATCTGTAACATCTGTTCACATCTCAACACAGTGAACTCCTCTTGCAATCAAAGGCGACTGGAGATATACCTATTGAGGTCATGCCTCATGCTACTTTGAATTCGTTATGAGGAGTTATTGTTGAGAAAGATTTGAAGAACATTCCCGAGTCAGAGATTCTCGCAAGTTGCTTCACCCAAGGAATTTCTCTGGTGAGGTGTATCTCCACTTACAAAGATGGAATTATGATTCCAACCAATATCCTCATTCTTACATTTACATCATGGCGTCCACCTGCCGCCATCAAGACAGGCTATTATAATTGTAAGGTATGGCCATACATTTCAAACCCTCTCAGATGTCTCCAGTGCCAGCAGTCTGGTCACTTGAAGACATCATGTTGTGGTTCCTTGATGTGTATTTTATGCACTGTTAAGAACCACAATGCCTGTGAGTGTGAAATGGACCCTCATTGCGTCAGTTGTAATTCTCTCACTCGTCCTGCTTTTGTTTTTGTTCTAAAACTAAATGGTTGGATGAAAAGAGGTGCAGCATTTGAAGATGATTCAAAACATTACTTACCCTGAGGCTCGAAAGTTGCTATCTATCACTTCATCTCGGACATATGCTGATGCAATTCGTTCTACTATTACAGTGGGAGTGCAGATGGATCTCTCTGTGCCTCCAAAAATCATTCTCAAACCAAAGAAAAGTCTTTTGACCTCCATGGTTAAAAGAGTTGATGAATCAACATCAACACCCATCTCTGTCCTTAACATACATTTCAGCAAACTCCAAAATCCACTTCCTTTAGTTCCGGGTAAGGGCATTTACTCGGGTACATTTTCTCTCACCCCAAGATACAAAACGATCATTTGTTCACGTCTTTAGTCGCTGGAACCCTCTTTGAACAACAAAGACATGCCCAATCGACCAGGGCAGAATCCATAAAGGTCAACACACCTTCCTCGAATAACGACAATAAAGAATAAAGACGTGGTTGTAAACTGAAGGGTTCTCCGCCCAGTTCGCCTACACGTAAATAAAAATGGCCACCCTGATATAATGGAACTGTCGAGGTTTACGTTCTAATCTGGATGACATCAAAGCACTGATTGCTTCTCGACATCCTGTATGTCTTTCCTTACAGGAAAAATTTCTGAAACCTGCCGATACAGTCACCTTTTGGCAGTTTTCTCTGTACAGAAATGACAGGCCGTGTGATGGACGAGTACATGGAGAGGTAGCACTGTTGGTTGATCACCATATGTCCACCCTGTCTTTGTCATTCAACACACCCTTGGAGGCCATAGCCATCTGTGTTTCCTTGGGTCATACCATCACTGTTTGTTCTCTTTACCTATCGCCTGGAGAGACATATGATCAATCAAACCTTGATGCTGTCATTGAACAATTATCATCTCCTTTTTTAAATCATGGGGGACTTTAAAGGACATCATCCTCTCTGGGGAAGTGCTGTTATTGATGGGAGGAGTCGCTCTGCAGAGCATACTTTCTCTTTTCATTACTGGTTCTTATCCTTATTTTCATGCACCTAGTCAGTCCTTTACTCCTATTGATCTCTCAATTTGCTCCCCTTAACTATTCTCCCACTTTTCATGGAGGGTTGACAATAATCCACGAGCCAGCGATCATTTTCCGATAATTTTGAAAGATACTGGCCGTGGTCAATGCCACCGACCCGCGTGACCCACTGCAAGCTGGATCAAGCAAACTGGCCCTCATTTCACTGCTCCCGTAGAACTTGATCCTGCCATCGTCTGTAAATCATCAATAGACGACTTTGTGGCAGCAGTATCTGACTGTATTATACAGGCAGTTACTCAGTGTATTCCTAAAACCTTGGCACATTTTCCACGATATCCTTATTGATGGTGAAATCCTGTCTGCCACATGACATGGAAGGCTCTAAAACAGGCCTGGGATGCTTTTCATTGCTTACCAGCAGATCCGTGCACATGCTTGGTGTATAAGACGTCAAAGCCAGAAGGACTTTTGCATTAAGTTCTCAACCAATATATCTTCTACCACCAGCTCCAAAATCATATGGGACAAGATTTGAAAGGTCAGTAAGCAATATAATTCTGTCCCCTTTTGATCTTTCTCTCTGATGGCCAGGAAGTAGCTGATACTCTAGGTGAAAGCTTTTGCCATGTATCTAGCACTTCTGCTTCATTCTCCACCTTCTTAGCCATCAAGACTCGGGCAGAGCAATTATCTTTTTCTTTTAAGCTGATTGTCTTTGTGACTAATCGTACACTTACACTGGTGGAACTCAAACTGGTTCTTCATTGGTTTGGTGGTACATCAGTCGAACCTGATGATGTAACTACGAAATGCTATTCCATCTATTTCCTGCTTCTCTTCCTATTCTTCTGATTGTTTTTAACTGGATGTGGCAAAAAAATGTTTTTTCTAATGCTTGGTGCCAGGCTAGTGTCCTACCTTTCTCTAAGTTTGGCAAGGATTCCAAGATTCCTTCAAACTACTGTCCAATTGTTTTGACCATCTGTCTCTGTAAGACCTTAGAGAGGATGGTTAATGCTCGTCTTGTTTGGTTCTTTGAATCAAACAACCTCCTTTCACCCACCCAGTGTGGGTTCCGACAACAGCACTCCACCATGGACCAACGGATTTGACTTGAAGCGTCAATCAGAGAAGCCTTTCTCAAACAACATCTTATATCAATATACTTTAGCATTGAGAAGGCTTATGATACAGCATGGAGGTATGGCATTTTGCGAGACTTTCATTTAAATGGGTTACCTGGCCATTTCCATATTTTTATTGAAATGTTTTTAATGGACAGGTGATTCTAAGTTTGTGTGTATTCGACACTTTCCCGTTCTTTTCATGGCTGTGTTTTGAGTGTCACACTTTTCATTGTAAAGCTGAATGCCATCTTACTGTTGCAAGCAGGGTCTGTGTTGACGACTTTCACATCTCATGTCAGTCATTGCATATGAGATGTATTGAGTGACAGCTACAGACTGCTCTTATTTGTTTAGTGAAGTGGACCACAGCAAATGGTTTTAACTTCTCTTTCTCTATAACCGTTTGCATGCACATTTGCCACCAACGGGTTATTCCCCCTCATCCTGAATTCCGTATCGGTGAAGATATGGATCCTGAGACAAAGTTCTTGGGGCTTATTTTTTACTGTAAGCTGACCATTATACCACATCTCAAGCAGCTATGGGTAAAATGTTCAAGAGAGCTGAACATTCTCCATGTCCTCTCTTCCACTACTGAGCTAAAGATATATCATGCTCTTATTTGATCGAAATTGATCTATGGCTCTGCCAGGACCTTGGCGTTGAGCATGCTGGGTCCCATTCATCATCAGGGACTTCGGCTTTGCATTGGGGCTTTCCACACTTCTCCAGTTCAGAGCTTATACACAGAGTCTCGTGAACCTCCTCTGCACCTCCACCATTTGTAACTGTCTTTAGTATATGCTTCAAAACTTCATTCCTTACCAAAGCATCCCACCTGGGGTTGTGTTTTTCTTCCTCAGTGGGCCATGCTTTTTCAGAACAGATGATCTGCCATTGCTTCTTTTGGCCTTTATATTCAGGCACAGTTGGGTGAATTGGGTCTGTCCTTGAATAACATTGCTGTATCCACTGGTCAGCCCATCCCACTATGGCTCATTACAGTCTTCAAGTGTGACCTATCTTTAAGTCATCTGAGAAAAGCAGACTTTCCTGATTGTAAATACTGTCTGTTATTTGCTGAACATGTTTTGAACCATCCTTTCATTCCTATTTACACAGATGGTTCGAAATGAGGTGACTCTGTGGGCTCTTTCATGGTTTCTTGTGGTTTGGTGGTTGCACGCAGAATCCCCTCTACAGCTTCTGTGTTAACTGCTGAATCGTACACCATTTCTTTTGCCCTGGATCACATAGAAGCTAAGCTCTACTCAGGTTGCACTATTTATACTAACTCACTTAGTTCTCTACCAGACCTGCAATTGCATCATGTTAATTCTCACCCTGTTCTCGCCGATATTCAAAACTGACTGGCCCATTTCTCCTTAACATCTTCTTCTATCCAGTTTTTCTGGATACCAGGCTACGTTAGTATTCGCGAGAACGGACTCGCCGACACTGCAGTTAAATCTCCTGTATTCAAGACTCGGCTCCATGCCAGTTGACAGTCGACTTGGAGTGAGGAACGTGAAAGGAAGCTTTTCCATATAAAACCCTCTATTGGACTTTGGCTGTTTTGCTTCTGTAAGGATTGGAAAGAGGAAGTTGTTTTAAGTAGACTATACATTGGTCACAGTTTTAATTCATCGTTTTCTTTTATCTGTGACTGATGCTCCAAGGTGTTGTCTGTATAACACTCAGGCCACAAAAGCCACATTTTACTATCTTGCTGTTGCTACAACTCTCAAGGACAGCACCATTTTAAACATGTTTTGTCCCAAAGTTTATCCGTAACATCAGACAGTGTTATTGACAATGGTGACAATGTCCACCTTAGACATGTTTTTTTAAGTTTTTATAGGCTATTAATCTTTTTAATGTTATTTAAGTTTTTGAATTTATGCATTAGACCATTTTTAATGTGATTCCCTTTCAAGAATCAATGTACATCTAGTTTGGTTTCAAATTAGAAAATGGCCGTAATGTCAAATAACTCGAAACCAGGACTGGAAAGGCCAACTTCAGGTGACTAACGCTGCTGTTTGTACTACATGTTAGTATCCTGGCAAGTTATAATAATCAAAATTTTGCTACAAGTCTTTTAAAACTTGTATTACTTTACTTTCTGAAAATGGCTGTAACGTCAAATAACACAAAACTAGGACTGGAAAGTTCAACTTCAGGTAACTAATGCTGATTTTTGAACTTACCCATTAGTCATCCTGGCGAGTTATGATAATTACAATTAAGCTGCAGAAAGTCCTTTACAAGTTGTATTACTGTAGGTTTACTCTTACGAGTCTTACCACAGTAGACTACATGTAAAAATTGGATATAATGCTATTTATGTTTTTAATTCAAAAATTAAACATTATTTTGTTTTACCTTAATTTCCTTTTATGAATTTTAATTGTTTTACTTTAATTTTAACTTTTTTACTGCACTTTGGCAGAGATAGCCCAGTTGCTTTGCACCATAAAACACCAAAGCAACCAACCAACTCACCTTTTGGTGGTCTTTTGCCCGAGGTTTTGTGATTACTGAAATGGGCATCTTAGTCACTTATTTTCTTATTTGTACCCATCCAAACAAGCCTCCTAGAGCCATTTTCCTCTCCTTCAGGATAAGGTGCATCTGGAAAAATTATTCAACTTGTAAAAATCACATTACACACTCATTTAGTTTCTCATTTATTTGGGTGATATTTTTTAGTTTCCATTTCCACAGGTCCCAGCCTTCTCCTTTTGAGAGACATTAAGTAATTACTTTCCCATGCTATATTCTCTCCTTGTCTCAAAAAATAGAGGGTTTCTGTCTTTTGGGGACATGATCTTCCATGGAATCCTGTACCCTTTGAACCATACTCATTTGTGACATGTATAATGGATTCTGCAATTACTTGAGATCTTCCATCATTCTCCATCCTTACTCAAATACTGTATTTGATGATTACATAAAAAAATCATCACCAAAGAGGGTATTCCTTTTTTTCTCTCCTCTGTATATCCTTCTGTTTCCAGGTCCCTACTTCACGAGATGGCGGGAACGCGCCTCGATTCTCTTGTGAATTTGATCAGTGGTACCACGACATATCCCTTTATATCCATCTCATAGAACCTTTGGTTGTGTGTCGAGTTTTTGATCATTTTGTATGATTGCTCCTGGATATCTAGTAATGGTGCATATAGTCAGTTCTGTTTCCTTTATCAGTTGCCAGAGGGACATTCATTCTGATTCTCTTTGTTCCACACTCTCAGCCTGTTTTTTTCTGAACCAGTTTTTTAGATGTATGTCTAAAAATTTGTTCTCTTCCTTGAAGTTTGTTACTGATTATTTCTTAAGGCAAGATACTAACTCCTGATTGGTCTTTCATTCGTCTGATGTTCAAGTGACTGTGCTGTTTTTTTGGGTGCTTTTTTTTGAGATAATTTTGTCATTAATTTGAATACCCTGCTTTTCCTTTTCAGTTATTTTGTTTTTGTTCCCCAAGGTCTTGCTATTGGTGCTTTCAGTCAACCTGGTTTGAAACCTTTAGATGCCCATGATTGGTCATTTTAAGTCTGATATCAGGGTATTATTTAGTTTATACTGTGTCAGCTTAAAGTAAGTTAATTTGTAGAAGCGATAGTTATGCTAAATTTGCTAATGTAACTGTTTACAACTCTTTCGTAACTTAAAAATAAATATTGAACAAACACTTAAATATCGATTTGTGTGTGTCATGGTATGTTGAATGGAGCAATGGTTCAAATTAGATGTTTGTTATGTGAAAATACAAAGTCTGTAGTTTTGTATGAATTAGGAACGTAAATTACCGACATGAATAAGCTAGAAGATAAAATAAAAACCTTTTATATTTTATATTTGCTGAGGTATCACTATATTTACTGAATCAAATACAGTGCCCCTCCATGCTCACCTTTTTCCTTTTTTGTAGATGAATCTTTATATACACTTCTATATATGGCATGTGAATAACTAATTGGAAGCTCAGAATGTCCCCTTGGCAACATTCTCATCCATTTTCAAATATAATGACATTCTCTTTTTTGTGACAAAACTTTGTACTGGTGAGTTGAATATTTAGTCTGTTCGTGATTTGATATTTTTGTTTCAGATACAAATACAGTTTAGTTATTAAATTTGATAACTTATAATGAAATTCTGTTGTATCAATGAAGTTGTTTATGATTTTGTAATTATTCCACTATATATATGTAAAGCCTAAAAATTATTTTGTTTCACATCCTCCACATGAGAAATTTCTAAAGGCTTAGCAAGCTAAGACAAGCAGTAAGGAATACAAAAGTTGTAAGTAGAAGAGATAATTGTGTGCTTTATTTCTTTATTTAAGGTTACATGTTTTTGGAAAATAAGTTTGAGAAGTTGTTGTTAAATAGTAATAATCTTTACATATATACAGTTTATAATAATTGAAATATGACTGATTTTACCAAATACTAGTCCACTATAATAAAACATAGTTAGGTCACCATGTAAAAACTAAAGACAAGTTTTATACTGTTATTGGATATGGTAACATGAGTGCACATCCTCAGCATCATTGTAACTTTTGTATTATTGTTATCACCATAACACCAAAGTTGCTTGTCCTTTCAGCCATGGGGAGTTATAATGTGACAGTCAATTCTACTATTCATTGACAAAAGAGTAGCCAAAAAGTTGGCAGTGGGTGTTGATGACTAGCTGTCTTCCTCTAATCTTACATTACTAAATTAGGGATGACTAGTGCAGATAGTCCTCTTGTAGCTTTGCACAAAATTCATAAACAAACAAACTGTTTTGTTAGCCAGACATGGCTGAAAGGTTAATAAAAATAATAAAAACATATAAATATTTAATGTTATGAGATTTAAGCTATTTATGCTTTTGTTTTATAATCTGTTGTCATTCTAAAACGAAAAAAGCATAATTTTTTAAATTTTATGTCGTTGCTAAGAGATTGGTCAAATTGACTGAATCCATATAAGAGATTTATTAGTGAAAATACCATAAAATATGAAGTTTTTCTTAAGAAATGTTTAATAAAACTATCTGGACATTATAAGAATCTTGCTTGTGAAAGTTGAAAATTTTCTGATGCGTAAAAGTATCTTTAATCTTAAAATGAAAATTACTTTGCATTTTGCATAGGTAACAAATAAAAAGGTACGAGAAGACCTTAAGACTTAATAAAAAGTCTGATATTTGCATATGATAGCCTTGTAATGTTTACACATAATTTGCCAAATTTTGTAAATATACACTTACTAATTTAAAAGTAATAAAACGAAAGCTATAACAAGTACAAAATGGCTATGAGGTTGGAATCAGAGACTGAGTTTGTCCTGAAAAGTGAAATATTTATTGAGTAATTCAGTTTTTGTGAACTAACATTATGTTTCATGAATCTTCTGCAATCTTGTCATTGATTTAAGTGAATATTTATACAACAAAATGCCTTATAGTCTGTAGAAAGTTCTAGGCTTCAGTTGGGTAATATATATATAAGCAGCCAAGATAGTGCAGGTAAGTTAGAGATAGTAAAAGTAAGATAAAGCTAGTAACATATAGTCAAATAGATCTAAAGTGTTTATAGTGGTGACTTTTAAATTGTATTCATCACAGATTGTATTGTAATAACAGAGAAGAAAAGAATAATTCGTCTTGTAAATTGGGTTCTAAAATAACTGGACTATGTGGACTTTGATGTAAAAGATAATTATTTAAAATTCTGGATAAAACTGTGATAACCCAGGGGTAAAGTAAATTAATTTAACAATGACTCTGTTCTAATAACAGAGTAGAAAAGAACAATTTGTTTTGTGACACCTACTGTAAAGAATCCAATGCACACATAAGTAAGAACTGGGCAGATATTTTGTCCATGCCTACCTTCTATTCATCTTTTCTCTTGTGTGTTTTCCCTCATTCAGGACATTTCATGTTGAGTCTCTTTACAATTCTCTACTGGCCAACTCAGCCACCATTTCCTTTATTGCAACTTCTTCAGTCTTTTTCTGCTCCTTCCTCTCCCATCTGGTAGTGTTGTCACTCCGACTTTGCAAGTAGGTTTTATCTGGTCCCTCTCAAAACATTTCAGACTCTCTTCATGTTTGGCCTTACTTCATTTTTGATCATTTCATTTTTCCTCTCCTTCTCTGTCCATCAAAATGTGCACATTCCATAGTTGGTCTGTGCATCATGTTTTTTCTTCTTCCTATCTTCTTATCTCCCATCTTTCAGAGTTTTTCGTTGGTTGTTTGACTAAGGCTTACCACATTCGACCATTGCTGGTTACTGGGCAGCTTTAAGTAATGTTTTCAAGTTTCTCAATATCTGTGCATCATGTTTTTTCTTCTTCCTATCTTCTTATCTCCCATCTTTCAGAGTTTTTCGTTGGTTGTTTGACTAAGGCTTACCACATTCGACCATTGCTGGTTACTGGGCAGCTTTAAGTAATGTTTTCAAGTTTCTCAATATTGTCGTGTATTCTCGTCTTCTACCTGTGTGATGATTGTTCATCGTTGTTGCTACTTTCATTCTCATTATCTTACAGTTATTCCTGATTGGTAGCTTAATGCTGTACACCACACCCTTACCCTCTCTGAACTTATTTCTTACTTTTGCTTCTGGTTATAGGAAATGTGTATATCATTGCTGCTTCTCATATTTTTTTATTTCCATTTCTCATTCTATTCCAGTTTATTTTCTTTATTTCATCAGTGTGGTTCATTATTATTTGGCCTACACTACTGCATTTCATGGTTCATGTTCTTGTTTATTTATCCTTAGGAATTTCTCAAATCTCCAAAGTATTTGTCCCATTACCATTGAGGTGCATTATTGTAACTCCTCCATCTAACTTGTGCTACATTGTGTAGATTCACATCGACTCTTTCAGGTGTCTTTTCACCAAATCCAATACTTTACTCTGTCTCTGGCTGCTCACCTCCATCATCCATTGGAGGAGTTAATGTTGGCTGGCATGTGGACTACCCTGTGTACATTTATCACGTGTTATCTTCATTATCTGGTTCTCTCTCATTTTTTGGGATATTGACTTCTTTCCATCATTATTCTAACTTTTTACTGGCTTTGAATGGAGAAGTTATTTGTATTCTTTACAGTGATCAATTTCTACATATCAAGTTCCCACTGAATGACAAGTGATGCTTTCCAACTTAAATGCCATATGCTGTGGATTTAAAGATCTGTAAAGTTCACTGATGAGGTGGAATGTTCTATATGATTCATAATGTTTTTCTTGTAGTATATTTCTTCATAAATAAGGTCTGTTTCAGACCTTACCAACTCATGGAGTATCATGAGTAAAGCAATTTATAGATTGTATTGCTACCCATCCCTCTTGCCCAAGTTGAATAAATGGGGTCAGGTCTGCTTTTAAAAATATGGGTTTTATGGTCATCCACTGCACAGTTTTAAGGTGTTCCATTCCTCCAGACTGTATTCTCCCACCCTTTTTCTAATGAAGTATGGGAGTCATTCTCACTTATCAGTTCCTAGCTGCTGGGGTGGTAGGCCATAAAGGTTTCCTCCTAAGTTTGACCCCTTCCACTGAGAATAGGGCAGTGGTGTGTTGATGTAAATAGTGTGTACTCTCCCTCCTACCACAGATTGGATGAAAAATTCCTAATGCAACTTGGTTTCTAGGTAAGTCCACCATATGCAGTTCACCTCTTCAGCTGGCCTTTCCCAATCTTACTGCTGCCTCTATGTCAACTACCAAGCAGTCTGGTGTTGGATTGGCACAGGACCAGCCAACATAAATCCTCACACATGTAGTTGGTAAGAACTTCCCTCCTACCATGGATCAAATGAAAAAAGTCTTAAATTTTGACTGAAGCTGACCCACCATATTTGTTCTCCCCTTTCTACCATCACCCAGATGTTCAGTTTCTTGGTGGCCTGATATTGGTTGTGTACTAGGTATACACATATGCTCTACTTAGATTACCAGAATGGAAGTTGCTTCTCCCTTCTACTTCCTGGTATTAAGGTGAAGAAAGTTGGGTCTTTCCTCATACTGTAGATGCCACCTAGTTTTGCATTAGAGTTGCACCAGCTAGAGTCTGACATGCCCTAACCACTCTACTTCATCAAGAACATTCATTTTTCTATTGGACTTACTTCCTTTTCTCCCAGCTTGGCACCACAAATCTTCAATGCAGGTGAAGAGTACACCCTGATACAGACGAGGTATGGTCTCCCAGGGGTGTTTTCCTATATTTTCATGGTATAGGTTGTCACACTCAACTGGTTTCTTCAAGCGACTTCCAAAGAGGAATCGTCGAAGTAACCTGTGCATTGGTCCATTCACTCTTTCAGTATGAGAATGAAGTTATTATGTGAGAAGAAGTGAAGTATAATTTTGGAAATTAATCTTTTCCAACACTTAAAATGTATTTCCTATAGATACTTACTTTCTCTCACACTTACCATATTTCTCACCCACTTCCTGTGCCTAATCTCAAAGTGTTAATTGTACTGTACAGGATAGGAAGGCGTGTTGAACTACTGTCTGTGAAGGGTTGTTGAATGCTCATTTGCACACTGTAAAAAAGCACATGATTTAAGGTGGAAGCCTGAAGGCAAGTGAAAGCAAATACTGTGCACATATAGAGGATGGCACAAATTGAGGAAATCTATTATATGAACAGAGCTACATATCTATACAAAGTTAATTTTCAGTGTTGTAAAAGGTTAGCATTTATATCTTGAATATATATTATGCTTTATTAAAATATGCTATCTCACTGACATAATCCAAATCAAGGATGCAAATGCGTGAGGATGAGAAACCCACTTGAAATAAAAATGTATCTCAAGATGACTGGTATGGGTACTAAAATGTTTATTAAAATAAAGTAGAGAACAATGTTTCAACCTTCTTAGGTCATCTTCAGATTAATCAGCTGCCTTGAGATACAAGGATGAAAATTATATATTAAGAAAAATTAACATACATGCCATAAAAGTTAAAGTGAATTATTGTTTTAATATGCATACACTTCCTAAATGTTCATAACATATATCTCGAGCAGGCAATACACTTTTCTGAATTATGGACATTTTATACAACAGCATTTGGTTTTCTTTTACTCTATAAGGAGTTATTTCATTATCAAAAAGGGTCTATAATCTCTTATGGCATTTGTGATTTCATTTATCCTCTATAAACATCCCATGGATAATGAAACTGAGGGTTGAATACAAACTGCAAGTCAGACATTTTGGTAAGGGTAGTGTTAAAAATGTGAACATAATACAAGAAGTATACACGTTTTCCATGTGGATGAAGCTAAGCATAATGTACCATATACAGTTAAGTGTTAAAAATTGCTCCTTTTTAATGTATAAAAAAAACAGTAAAAATAAAAATTGTGCTACTTCAATTTTATTGACTGAAAAGTTTCAGAAGTTATTCTTTCTTTGTAGTGTTTAACTTTATAATAAAACATTTATTTGAGATTTCATGTTCTGTCTTAAATGGCATAATTGGATGAAAATGTTAACTTATTTTGAAAATAATATTAGTTTAATTGGATAATAAGAAAGTTTGATTTCTGTAAACACATTACAACCTTAGGTTTTAAAGATTGGGTATAGGTAAAGGTTTAAGCTAAGATCTGCAGTAAATTTAAAAGAAATTTGGCATTATGCTTTTTTGCCCTTTAATAAAATTTTCTGGGTAATTCTCTTTTCATTCAGATTTGTGGTACAAGTCCATCTTATTTGGTAACAACAGTTATACTATGGAATATATTAGTTCTGTTAGTGCTAAATGTTGCCAGCTCTTTTAAAAATGAACTACATTTGGAAAACTGGAAGGTAGAATCTAAAAACAGAGGTTTGTGTGTATTATTTCAACTTTCAAGTTTTACTTTATTCACCATATTAAAAAAATAATTATTTATAAATTTATATTAACATAGAAAATTTACATACCACTAATACTTTATTTCATCGACAGAAACACTGAATTTATTTTGAAGTCGTTATTTATACTTTTTAATACAACTACAATTAAGAAAAATTTTTTTTTAAATTAAAGCTTTATTAGATCAATATAATTAATAAAAACAGAGAGAAAACTTTCCTGTCTATTAGAACTGGTATAAACTGAACTCTTTATATCAGATTAAGTTAGTGAACAGTTAAAAATATATATAGCTGAAAAAAATTTCAAACCAAAAACTAATCTTTTAGCAAAATGTTCCAATCTGACATGTTACATGACAATACATTTATGAAATAGATCAATTATTTGTGAAATTATGTGATGCAAATCTAGCACTCGCCTACTTAATAATAAACAAACATTTTTTTACAATAGAATGCTGCTCTAAGTCTACACTAACCAACTCTTGATTATATACTTCACGACAAACATCTGCCTCATAGGCTATCATAAACACTGCTACACTAATTGATTATATTAAAATTCAATTCCACAACACACATAACTAAAGTTAGTTTTGAGCATGGATATCTTCTGTAAGATATACAAATCATGTAAAATATTTTTGACTTCCTGAGAACTATAAATCTGTAGCTGTTAAAATATCATAGTCAACTATCAATTTATTTTTGCTCCTATTTCATAAAGTTTATAGAAAAAATATGGTCATATACTCTGTTTTAAAATCATTACCTTTTACAAAATTTAATTTATTTGTTATGAGCTACTACAAGTGAAACCAACTGTTGTTAATAACCATAATCGTAATAAAAAATTACAATTTACTGTAAATGCTGATTGTCTTTTAAAGTAAAGAAATATTAAAACAAGTAAAATAACTTTCATGAAACATTCATAACAATTTACTGGTTTTGCAGGTTATCTTTGTTTATGTCAGGCAGTAAGATGATTCATAGACGCGAATAAGTAGTAAAATCTAATGGGTCATCTAAAATTTCCTTGACAAGTCTTGCCGCATGCTTTGCAGTTCCCCAAGATAGAGAAACACCATGGGCTCCATGGCCATAATTGTGAACAACCTGCAAGCAAGAAACAGTTTAATTCAAATACTTAGTACTTATTTTTAATTTTTAAAAGTATTAAAAATATCTGTTTTTTTTATTTGTTTATAATATTTTCATCATCACCTGACTATACACATATTTCTAAAAGTATGTTTTTATTTTATTGATTCTTATTAAGAATAAATGTATTCATTATAAGAAACAGTTTTAGAAACAGTGCAAATTCATCCTGTATGCTTTAAGTACAGTTGATATAGGGACTTTGTGTAAATAGTTTAATTTAAACAAAGTACTTTTGTCCTTAGAAAGTAAAATTTGTTTAGTTTTCAGCAATATAGCTATATATAACATTAACATTGCACATGACTTATAGTACTTGGGAAAAAACCCTGGGAGTGAAAGGGTTAACTTGTTTTACCATTAGTAATGTGTTTCATATGTAACATTTCCTTTTAGCTAAATTTATTTTCTGTGTACAAGTACCTACAGCACTGAGCTTAATGATATATCTCTGCTGTAAGGATCTAATTTATGGATATCTTATAATTTCTTGCATACAAATCAAATATAACTATCAAAAATTTCTGGTAGTGGTTGAAAAATATTTCATCATATTGATTACGCTGAAAAATTATGCATTCTTTTGACTTTACTTAGTGTAATGTTTTCTAATTTTGATGCACTTTTACTAGGACAGATAAGAAAAATGGGAGCAAAGTCCTCATACTTCCTATGCCACTGGTGTTTAAAAGAAAATAACATCTGCAACAACAAATCCAGTTCACAGAGTTAAGATGTGACATGAATAAGCACATACATATCTTCAATGATTTCTTGATATATCACGTGCAGTCCAAGACATACACTACTGGCCAAAATCTTAAGGCCAATAAACATAAAGAACAAAATATGCTTCAAAAGATGAAAATAAGAAAATTGAAAATAAAAATAAAAATCTTTTTTAGCATTTAATAGGGGAAATGTAAACACTATGAAATTAGCCAAAATACTAGCTGGTCAAAAGTTTAAGACCATACCAAAAAGAAGTCCTAAACACTGTAGGAAATACCCAACAAGAGGTCTCAGTAGTCAGTTGCATGGCCGTCATTGCGAATAACTGAAAACATTTGCTTTAGCATGGTTGATATAAGCGTTTACAGAAGGTTGGCAGGAATGTTATTCCAAGTGGTGAAGATGGTTTCACGAAGATCATGCACTTTCTAGAACTGATGTCCATTTCTGTAGACTTCCCTAGCCATCCATCCAAACATTTTCAATGGGGTTCATTTCAGGAGAACATGCTGGATGGTCCAAAAGAATCATGTTATTCGCCATGAAAAAATCCTTTGTCCTGCAGGCATTGTGGATTGCAGCATTGTCCTGCTGAAAGATCCAGTCATTTTCACACAAGCGAGGGCCTTCAGTCAATAAGGATGCTCTCTACAACATACCTGATGCTCCTGTATAACCTGAAGCTCCATTGTTCCGTGGAAGGAGAAAGCACCCCAGATCATGATGGAACCTCCTCCACTGTGTCGTGTGGAAAATGTCTCCGGTGGAATATCCTTATCATGCCAGTAACGTTGGAAACCATCTGGACCATCCAGGTTAAATTTTTTCTCATCAGAAAACAAAACCTTCTTCCACTTTTCTACGTCCCATGTTTGGTTCTTCTCAGCAAAGTTTAACCAAGCTGTTTTGTGGTGTGGAAGGAGGCATGGCCTTTCAAGACGTTTAGAGTTTTTAGAGCCTTTCTCTTGTAGATGCCATCTTATTGTTCTTGAGCTACGTTCTGCATCCATAAAGGCCTTAATCTGGTTCGATGATTGGCTGGTGTCTTGCCGGACAACTCGTCGAATCCTACTGTTCAATGCCAGCAAAATTTTCTTGGGCGGCCAACCACTTGAAATTCTAATTCCATATCCTTCAGGGTCTTTTAAGAAATTTATAACAGCAGTTTTACTATGCCCAATCTCACCAGCGATGGCAAGTTGATAGAGACCTTGCTTTTGCAGCTCAACAGTTTTGACAGAATTTGAATAATGAGTTTGTAACACAGGAGTTGTCAGGGGGAGATGTTGTTGACAACACTAAAGCTTGAACACAATTGACTACATTTCATTACGTGTTTACCAATTAAAGCTTTGTTTCCGTATGGTCTTAAACTTTTGACCAGCTAATATTTCGGCTAATTTCAAAGTGTTCACATTTTCCCTATTAAATGCTTAAAAAGTTTTTTATTTTTATTTTCATCTTTCAAAGCTCTACTCAAATAAGTGGTTGAGTATAACAATGCAAAGTGCATATTTTCTCTTTATGTTCATTAGCCTTAAGATTTTAGCCAGCAGTGTATCATCTCTACAATTCATGCCAATTCCAAGTGGGTAATATTCTCAAAAAATTAAAATCTACTGGACATACTAATTTGTACCATCAATTACCCAGATCTTTAATAGAGAGTTCAAAACTGTAGTGACTAGCAGATTCACAAGGTGTACAGTGCTCCATGTTATTATATTTTAATGAAAAGGCTACACCGTAAAAAGTCACATATTTCAGATATGAATTTTGAATTGGGTTTTATTGAAAACTATCACTTTGTTTCATCAGCTCAGAGAATGATTGGAATATAACAGTTTAGCTGACACAATGAACAGTGGTAGGAACATTATATATGTAAAAACGACTGGTTTGGATTGAGAAAATTTTTATGTATGGGAGCAAACAACGTTTCGACCTTCTTCTGTCATCTTGAGTTGTTGTATAAGTAAGGCATCTTTAATTTTGCATTTGTTTATGTTTGTTTCTTTATTTAGTATTTGGGTGTTTTCTATGGTTATGTTGTGTTTATTTGATTTGCAGTGTTTGAAAACGTGTGAAGGTGACTTTTTGTGTTCTTTGAATCTAGTTTTCATTTTTCTACTTGCTCCTCCAATATAGAAGTCATGGCAGTTATCACATTGTATTTTATAAGTAATGTTGGTGTGGTGTTTGTCAGTTTAGTTTTTACATAGTATAGACCTTAGTTTTTTCCTGGTTTTTGAATAAATTTGGTATTAACTGGAATGTCATATTTTGTTACTAGTTTTTGCCAAATGTTTGTTATTTTTCTGCTGATGTTGGGAATATATGGTAAGCAGCAGTTTCATGATTTTTTAATTCATGGGATATATTTAGTTTTGTTAGTTGATTTTGCTTTTTGTCTAGGTGTGTGCGTATAATGTTTTCTACGGTTTGTGGAGGAAACTTATTGATGTTGATGAAGTATTGTTTTATTTTGTCTAATTTGTCATTAATTTTATCTGGTGAGCATAGTTTTATGGCTGTGTTTATTTGGTTTCTTAGTGTGCTGAGTCCCAAGGAATGTATAATTGAGTATGGGTGATTTTTCGGTGGATTTTGGTTTTAAAATGTGTATCGGTTCTTACAATTTTGAGGTTAAAAATGATATTTGATTGCTTTCTTCCTGTTTACATGTGAAATTAATATTGGGATGTATAGAGTTAATGTGATTGAAAAAAATTTAGTGTGTGTTCTGTAGATATGGATCCTGCAATCGTGTCGTCTACATATCTGTACCAGTATAGTGGTGGATGTAATGCTGTGTTAATTGCTTGTGTTTCAACTTGTGTCTTAAAAATATTGGCTAGAACTAGTAATAGTGGGTTGTCCATGCATAGGCTATTTGTTTGTATATAGTTGTGGGTGTTGAACATGAAGTTTGTCTTCATCGTGGTGAATTCTATGAGGGTTGCTGGGAATGTCTATTGATGGTTTAGGGTCTCGGATATAAAGTTCTAAGGCTATCTTGCAGGCTTCAACTGTTGGGACTTCTGTAAAGAGGGATATAACATTGAAACTGGTCATTAAGGCTTTATAATTAAGTTGATTAAGGTCAGACTTGAAATTAAAAGAGTTTGATGAATGAGCTGGTTGATGTTACATATTTGGAGAATGCCCATGCTATGTATTTACCAAGATTGTAATTAAACCATTCATATGGGGACATTATTGGTCGTGATGGACAATCTGGTTTGTGAGTTTTGGGGATGCCGTATATTTGTGGTGTGCGTGGGTCAGTCTTGCGTAGGTATCAATAAAGTGTTTTTGAAATTGTGTAGGCTTTTTTCATTTTTAGTAGTATTTTGTTTAGTTGCATTTTATATGTCTTTGTTGGATTTGTGTGTGTTGATTTAAATTTGTTTGTGTCTGATAGGATGTTTATTAGTGTTAAAGTTAAGTAAAGACATGAATATCTTCTTGTGCTGTGATATTCTACACAATGATGCACTGATTGAAATTTATGGGAAAACAGCTAGTCTTGTTTAACCTTATAATGCATCATATACACCATGTCCAATAATGGTTTGAAAAAATATAACTTTTAGAGTCTATCTCTGGTTGTCCCGTACCTTGAACATGAATCCAAGTGAATTGTTTATGGCATTTCAGAATACTGTCTGAAGAACATAAAGGACACAGTGAAATCTCATTACACTTGGAACTGTTGTGCAAGAAAAGTTAAGATATATTACAGATTGTTACCACTGGCTAGTTACAAATGTTATTAAGTGTGTTTAAGGCAAGGTATGGGCCTTCTTCCAAAGAAAATAGGACCCCAGTGGTAAAATGTTATACCTCTTTTATGAAGGCGTACTTTCTTAATTGTAGTGTAATAGTGTGGATACTGAATTTAAAGCATACATATAAGTACTTTATGATAGAAACTGATGATTTGCATCAAATTAAGGAATTAAGAGAAACCATTAACCCAAAACATATGATAAAAATGCAGTTAAGTAAACTACTATGGCCCGGATAGATAGGATACTTCACTAACAATCTCTTGGTCATAGTCTTGAATCCCCATCACCAAGCATGTTCAACCTTTAGGGATATTGACAGGGGCAGCCACCCAAGTGTATAAAACCTGAGTGACCAACCTCATAAGTAGAAAGATTAAACAACAAAAATCCTTAAAACAAATAACTGATTTACCAATTAAAATAATTAACAGTTGTATGATTTCAACATGAATAAACAATATTGCAAATCTCATATTTATATTGCATATGGTGCATACTTGCAATAGAATATAAAAACTTTACAGTAAAAGGGAGATTTGGTGGAATACTCTAATGTTTTCCTTGTGGTATAATTATTTTTGTAAATTTAGTGAAAGCTCACATGAACACATATTTTTCCATGTTAGTTTTTAAAGAATAATTTTGCTTTACTTTTGACTCAAAAATCAATGTTTTTTTCTACATTAATTCTTTTCAATAGTAGATAAGTTTCAAAGTTATAGACTATTAAAGTAACAGATTATCAAAGAAAATAATTTACCTTTTGCTTTCCAGAGTTCAGGTTTCTTATTTCTTTCTCTACACGAACAGGCTGACGAAATGGCCGCAAACCAACCCATTCCCATAAAACTTTGGATTTCTACACATAGTGTTAAAGCTTTGTAATTTAACTCTGGTTATATCAGAGAAAAAAACAATTATAACATTATTAATAAAACCCTTACTGGCAAACTCAAATATTAATTTTGAATCTACTGAAACTACCCCCAATTTGAATAGAGAGAGGTTATCCATATCAACTTTTTACTTTGTATCTTCAGGAATTAAGCAAAATGTTTGTTTTTTCTTGTTTATTGTTGACTTATGAGATTATGTACTTCTATACAATTTTCTTTGTTACACACACTTCATTAATTTATATGATAGTTTTTGTTGCAATCTGTAAAGTTAGTTTACTTTTGATTGAAAAGTCATTAATAACAGCACAAATAAAGTTGTTCTTTTTAAATTTATTGTCAATATTATTTTTACTTGTAACTAATAAATATATTTCTTTAATCTTATTTGAAAGGAGGTACAAAACAGGTAACCTAAGTCTTTAAACACTAATGAAATTAATAGCACTGTCTTGGATCATGAAAGAAATTCTTTGAAGAAAATTATGATATGTCACTTACTTGTATCATTATATTATATTGTTATTAATATGTTCATTCTGAGTCACTTTGAAAAATATAATGTAAAAATCATTTGACAGGTCTTATCATGCATTACAGATTACCTGACAAAACATATTTTTATTTTTTATTAATCCCTTTTCAATACAGTACTTACTAAAACAAAATATTGTTGTGTTGCAGCTCCATGAACCTGGCTTTGCTGTGTTTAAAATCTGCTATTCTACTTTTTGTTTGTTTGTTTTTGAATTTCGTGCAAAGCTACAACAATGTGACTTGAATGTCTCGAAGAACATACATTGATGAATCAGTCCCAGATATAAGAAAATGATGAGTTAAAAACTATAAACAATGCATAGCCTAGCCAGAACAAGTTACTCTTTCCAATCCTGACAAAAGTAAGTTGGCCAAAGAGTAACAGAATGCTTGATCTGGAAAATCTTATCACATTGATAACACCAAGGTGACTACCAACTTCTGCAAAGTTGAGCCTTCATGACAAGGCTCCATATATGAACAGGCACAATTGTGACAGTACCAGAGCATTCAGACTTACTGCAGTACCAGTGAGCTTGTTGCCATGAATACCGACATTGCTAGGTAACCAGAAAAATTGGATACAAAAAATGAACTACAAATGGGCCAATCATTGTTGAATAAACAAGTCAGTGTAAAATTAAGGAGCTGTATAGCTTCTACGTGATCCACGGCAAAATAAATGGCATATAACTCAGCAGTGAACACAGAAACTTTAAAGGGAATCCTGTGAGAAACCACTGAGCCACAAAAACCATGGCAGAGCCCACAAAGTCCCCTGTTTTTGAACCATCCATGCAAATGGTAATAGAAGGATGATTCCAAAGATGTTCAGCAAGGAGAAAATGGTGCTTACAATTAGATGTATTCACCTACTTTAGAGGAAAAAAGATACAACCCCTGGTGGGATGCTGTAATAAGGATTGAAGCTTGGTAGAATAGTGTAGAGAAAGTAGCAACTGGCAGACACGAAGATGTTCATGGGACTCTTCATGCAAACTCAATACTGGAGAAGTGCAGAAAGCCCCATGCAGAACTTAAACCACAGATTGTGAATGGGTTCCAGCATCTTCAGGGCTGAGATCTGAGCAGTACCATAGGCCAGAAATTCATAGTCCAGTTTGGACCTAATAAAGGCACGATAGATCTTGAGCATAGAACACTGGTACACTCCTTAAAGATGTGAAAAATAAGACACAGAGGATGTTCAGTGCCCTTGTACACTTGATATGTAGCTGCTTTATGTGAGGAATAAAAGTAAGCTTATGGACAAAGATAAGCCCCAAGGACTTTGCTTCAGGAAGAACAATATCAGCAAGATGGGGCTTGGGATCAGGATATAAGCCTCACTGCTGGTGGAAATGTATGCCAACAGTTTTGAAAAAGGAAGGGTTAAAACATTTTACTGTGATCCACTTCAACAAGTGATTGAGGGAGTCTGAAACTGCCATTCAATAAACCTCACGTTCAATGACCAACATGAAAAAGTTGTCAATGTAGAGCCTGTTTGCAGGCTAATTAAGTGCTTATATTTCACTGATTTCTCACTAAAAATCTGAAGTAAGATATAATATTTATTAAGTTCAAATGATATAATTATCTTCTTGAAATCATGTAATAAAAGATGATTCAGACAAATATAATAACACCGTTCAAGTGTATCACATGATCAGTTTTTGTGTATCTTTCCATTTTCACAATAATTTTGAATTTATAGCATATCTCTATGATCTAGTACACAAGAAAATGGTAAAAACACGTAAACACAAGTGAAATAAATCATCATGTTCATGCAGTCAAACAATAACTTGTGTTGTCAAACAGGGGAATGGCAATAACTGGTTTAAGTAATAAAAGGTCTTTGCTGCTCTCTCTCTGACTGCAAATTTTGTTCAGTAATTATAAATTAATTTTTCTACAGAGAAGATATCTTAAATTCATTTAATATAACATTGCAAGAATATTTGCTTCAAAAGCAACTGTTTTTGAGATTTCAGTATTAAAATATATGTCATACTTTGTTTTGCCTAATTTAAATATACCTATGTAATTTTGAAAATACCAAAGAATTCCCCACTAAAATTTTGTTTGAGAATTTACAAAAATATATGTTTTTCATATACAAGTATATTTGTATTTGGATAAAATGGTGTTACTTTTGACTAATATAAAAACTCATATTTTCAAATGCGTTTTGTATATCATTACATATCATTAAGACCCAATTTATCATTATCAAAAGTGGATATCACTGTAATAATAAAAACAACCTGATCAAGTATTACAAAACTTTGAAAAATACAACTCTTTCAAAAAGAAAATACAAGAAGTTACACAAATCACCTCTAGGCTAGGAACAAGACGAGTACACCGTTCCCAGATAGACTGTCGATCATGTGAAGATAGTTCAGTTTTCCAATTGCCCAGCTCTTTCGTGCCTCCTAGTGTTACGTAGTTAAACCTAGATGTAAACATTTACATGTATATAAAAAAGTCCATTTTTGTGAAGTAGAAGCATAAATATTAATTCTTCTAACTTTGGAACAAAGCTTTGTAACTAACTTTTACATTTATTGCATGGTACAGTCATTGAAATAAAAATCTGTACCTTCCTTTAAACATGTTCAAAGAATTACACTAATATTCCTATTAAAATGTTATCCAATTCACACAAAAATATGCATCTATCAAGATGATCATTTAGTTTTGTACTGTATTCTCTTTTTTGTTACCAATTAAGCTCATTAAATACTTCATTAATTTTCTGCATTGATTTTTTAAAATGAAATTGTGGAGTAAAATCCAAAATTGTACACAGGGATGTCACAAAAAATCTACATTAAAATATAATTGGTAGCATCATAAAAGAAAACCCTGGTAAACAGTTAAATGAGTATATACTTTAAATATTAACTATAAGGTCTGATCAAAAAATTATAAGACTTCTTTTGTTACAGATGCCAGTACAGAAGCAATGAGCTACACTAAGATGTGTACAAAGTACAAATAATGATCTACCCCATGAACAAGCCAGTTCTCCAGACTGTATACCCGTTTTACAAAAAATGCATTCAAAGACAGACATATCTCTTGCATCTGTCATAATAAAAATGGAGAGAAAAGAAGGGCAACATGTTTGCATCAAGATTTGTGTGAAAAATGGTAAAGGAAGAACAGAAATCCTTGAAATGTTAAGAACTGCCTTTGGTGACAACTGCATAAGTAAGGATGTTGCATATCAGTGGATAAAACACTTCTAAGATGGTCAAGAGTCAGTCAAAGGTGACCAACGTTCTGGGCGACCATCAACATTCTCCACTGATGAAATGGTTGCTAATGTGAAAGAAAAAATATGAAGTGATTGACAATTAACTATACATCAAATTGCTGATGAACTAGATATTTCCTTTTGATCATGTCACTGGTTTCTACAGCGTGACAATGTGCTTTAAAACACTGCTGTGTCTGTTCAAGAATTTTTGATAGAAAAAAATCATTTCTGTGATACCACACCCCCGTATTTCCTGATCTTGCCCTGTGTGATTTTTTTAATTCCAAAAAATCAAAATTAAATTGAAAGGAAAAAGGTCTTATGAAATTCCAACCACCCATAATAATGTGAAAGCAGAACTTTTGCATAATGGTTGAAGACTTCCAGCATTGCTTCTGAAAATGGCAGGAATGTTGGAACAAGTGTGTATCACCTGGGGGAAATTACTTTGAAAGGAATAGCATATAATACTGATGTATGTACATTATTCTTTGGAATAAAAGTGAAGTTTAAGAACTTTTTGATCACACCTTGTGTATATCCTGCATCTTAAAAGATGAATCAGTAGAGCATTATAATTGGCAGTCAATTGCACTCTTCATTGGTAAAAAACATTCCAAAATTTGGCCGTGCATGATTTTGACTAGTTGTCTTCCCCTCTAGTTCATTCCTTCAAAATTAGGGAGGGCTAGTGCCAGTAACCCTTATGTAACTTTGCATGAAATTCAACAAAGAAAGCAAACATATATGCTTATTTAAAGTCTCTGCATTGTACTACAACTACTAAAAAACTTTAACACTTACCCTGGAATAATGTAAGTGTCATCTGCATAGTAGAAATGTTTGATCCATGGAGCTGAAACCTTTTTTTAAAAATATATATACATATATATTCTATATTAAGTTTCTAGAAAAAATGTTAATATGATTTTGCAAATGTAACTAATTGTATTAAATTTCTAAATTTTGCTATTGATTTATGTGAATTTATTTCATTGCTAATTTCTTTGAAACAAAATAAATCTACAATTCCATTATTAATTGATATATAGTTATCACTGCTTAATGTTAAACTAAAATAATGAAAAAAAAATATTTACGATTTCCTTAAATAGTACTTACGAAACTATTTGAAGAATGCAAAAAATAATATAATACCACATTTTCTTGTGTTTGAATTGTGGTATAATCAGAGAGTATGAAATAAGAAAGAGGGTAAGAGATTTAAAATTGATTTAGCATTGTAAAATAAAACAACAATTAAATTTACATTCTTTAATTTGGGTACACAGATTTCCAATCTACATCAGCTCCTTAAAAATGACTCAAACCTCTAAAAATAAAATTCTGACTATTGTTCAAAGAATATTTTTGTGAACTTCACCTTTACTGTACAAGAGACAGATTTTGGTACTCTTTAGTATTTAAGAAACATGTTCATGTTGAGAAATGTTTGTACATATAATAAGGAAAACTCTGTGTAAACACTAATAATATTCTAAGGATCATAGGAAAGGAAGAAAACTTCAGTAAATTTGGTAAAATGTTTGTGTAATTGTGCTTACAGGTTTTTTTAGCAGTATTTTTTTTGCTTGAAGATTTAATTAGCCAAGTCAACAAGTAACTAAAATTAATGAATAAAGGAATACAGAGGTTGAGTACTTTATAGTAAGATGATTTTGGAGCCTCAACATGTCATTAGGAGCCATATTGCCTTGTCTATTTGTGCTCCATCCAAAATTACCCTACAAGATATTTTCCATTGTAAATGATTCTGCTATAAGGCTTTCATGCTCAAAGCATATCCCTCATTCCTGCTACTTTTCACAACCTGTGCAGTTTAGGAGGGCAAAAGCTTGATTGCGTAAATGCTGTATTCAACAGCTCAGCCAAAATGTTTTTGTATGGAATAGCAGGAATACCTGAGACCGGTTTCGTTCTCCAGCCACTGTTAAATATACATGTTGTAGAAGCAAATTATGTACATATGACTTGTATTACTTTTGTAGATGGAGATATTGAGATCTTTTTTATGTTAAGTACTGTTATCTAAGGCATATGGACAGTTTTTGCCTTTGACCTTTGTTTTTGATAATATCAGATTCAAATCATCAATTCTGCCTAACAGATTATGTTTGTTCACATCTTTCACTATACCATCAGTACATATTTTAGAAATAAAGTGAAAAGCTACTATTACAAAAAAATGTTTATATGGAAACATGTTTTCATACCCTTATGTCTTCTTCACCCCAACTTTTGTTTGTGAAAAAGCACACATGCAGCCTGTTTTACGAAGGAAGTTCTGGGTTGTGTGTGTGTCAAAGCAGAAAGAACAATTTCAAATATCAGTTTGTTTCCTCAAGTAAAAAATATCACAATGGGTTATCTCTACAGTGCCCATTGCAAAGATGAAATCCTTAAAGTTGAGCTTATCACTGTACCACAAATGAGCAATTTATCAGAAAGCTAAAGAAATCCTATTGTTAAACAAGTTTAAATATTAAGATGCCATATGATCCTTGATCTCCTTCATTTGGTTTATTACACAAACAGTACTAAGATAAAAGTAATTAAATTTTTGAAAGGAGAGTAGATACATATAACACTAATTTTTGAAATCACAGATAATATAAAGAAAGTCCTGTAATGTGAAGGGTTAAATGTTTAACCACAATGATAACCATAAAAATTAATAAACCAACAACCCAGTTATTTGTCACAACCATTTGCTAGGGCTGTTATTCATGAGTCCATCTCCTCTTTGATAATCTACAAATTATACTTGTGGAGGAAATTAATTTCTATTACATAAAGTGCAATATCACTTATACTTTTAGTAATTAATTACATATAGGAATAATTATATTCTAAGTTCAATAAGGTCAAATAATTGAATTTCAACAACTTGTATTAAATTCAAAATTATGCTCAGCAAAAGTTAATTCTAAAATAATACAGGAGGTGGTTTTTCCTCTATACCAAAACAAAATTAAATAATTATCAATTATTTATGTCTGTACTTGCATCTACCAGACCCTAAAGATTTGATATTATCCATTCAAGTATTACAGTGGTACAGTTCTTCAGAGACATTTACATACTTTGATTACTTGTCCTCGCACTGGAATCAAAAACTTGTCCCCCAACAAGGTTTTGGATCCTAGCCCTGTACAGTTGACTACAACATCAAACTGTCCAGCAACCTATTAAAAAAAATTATTTAATCAGTTACAACTGTATTCAGAATTGATACCACAAATACTATAATGTAATATTCTCAATTACAAACTATTGATACAAAAGCAACTTTAATATACAAATCAATATGCCAGTAATGATAGTCAATATTTATAATCAAGCACTCTTTCAATATAGAGCATATTTTATGAACTTAAAAATATCTCCAAATTTCTGCCCTCTTTATGACCAGGTAGGTGTAGGTAAATACCTCACCCTTCAAAGTCTCAATGTAGATAGGCTTATTTATAATACTACCACCTTATGTTTCACAATAGCAGTAAAGAACAGTAATTTTTAAGAAGGAAGATGTATTCAAACAATGACATTGTCTGTTTTATGGAGCCAGATTCTTTACAGTAGTTGCCTGTGTCTTGTTTACAATAAATGTCAACAATAAACAAACAGCACAGAGCCCACTTGTTTCAAAGAATATATTCAAAACAGTGCAAACATATGTACATAAATTAATTACACTATTGGTCTTTACAGCTGTGTCTGTCCAGAGCTGTAATAATTATGTCCTTTCTTCAGATCCATACAGGTGGGTTCAATTGCTTTAGAATACCCTTTGGAAAGACAAATTTCATTATCTCTGTTGTTACAATGCAAACTGTAAAAATCTAACTTTATAAACTGCCCATTACAGCTCAACTGAAAATCACAGAGTGTAATTTTACTTTCACAAACTTAACCTTCTCTGTATCTGCACATATTTATTACATGTAAAAGAAGTATATAGCTCTCTAGTAACCAGAATATTCACATAATGAGGTAATTTAAAAGCTTCAAGTAAAATGATATCAACAGTATTAAAAAAGCCTAGTACAACAATTAAACTGCATATACAATATACCATTTATACAAAGATACATAATGAAACTTATCAGAACTATTGTTTTTAAAATAATTAACTTTTAACACTTACTATGAAAACTACATAATTAAATATTAAATTAGTAACTAAACTAAATAATAACATTTAAGCTAGTCAGTCTTTTATATCCAACAAATATTAAATAGTACTTATAAGAGAATATGAGATATTTTCATCTCTTGTAAACTTTCATGGTTATAAAAAAATAGTTTTTATGTGATACAAAAAATGCACAAAGGTAGTCATTCATAATACACTAGTGTCAACTTTTGAAACTAAAATTCTTAAAAGACAGTAATATATTTAAGCCCAAATAAAATTAAAAAAGAAAAATTTAGCTATATAACTATATAGACAAAATAAATGTTCAAGGTGAGTTGCATTTAATTAGAAAATATTTGGTTTACCCAAAATCATAATTTAGCTTATAAATTATGATCCAAACTAAAATAATTTAAATGTATATACATATTAAAAAGAAAATTCACAATAGCAAACAACCAAAGATACAATGTTTACTGATATAAATCAACAGACTAAAAAATTAAAACCCAGAATTATTAAAGTGCATTAACTGAAACAGCAGTTGTGTAGTATTTAGATAAGTAACAAACATTTCTTTCTCTTTTACCTTAGAAAGGTAAAGATTCTTTGTTTCTTACACACATTTACATGTTGAGTTTGACACATAGATATACTAATTATGAAATATTGCACATTGTGAAGGGCCATTCCCCCCTCCCTTTTTTGTATTTTGTTGAATGCAGTAGATATTGCTTGAAAATTTCTTTGTTTTGTTCTAAGTAATGATATCAATAATATAGAGGTTTAGGAACACCTTTAGGGTGTATTCCCTCTCTTTAAACTTTGGATCACATAGGTGACAAATGCACCCTGGAAGACATAACCCTATGTTCTATAAATACAGTTATTTGTTCTTTTGCTATAATTCAGATATTATGGTGGTATATCTTTCTCACAGTATCTACAGTAAAATGCTGTTTTCATTTCATACATGCATAAACTTGCTGAATTGTATTTGTTTAAGTGTATACTATATGCTATTGTATGTTTATAAAATTACTTTTTTTTTTCCTCAATTCAATTATGTAGAAAACACAGGCTTTGCAATTTTTTTATTCTACAGATTTTCTAGTCAGAGAAGGGTACTACTTTTACCTGTGGGAAAACAGCTTACCTAAGAAAAACATGGTTTTGTAGCCTCACTGTTATCAGCATTTGCAGACATAATCCAAATATCTTACAAGGTTCACACAGCTTGGAGAATTTAGGTTAGTCCTAAATACACACTTTAAAACAATGCACAATAATCTTCATAATTAATGTAATTATTAAGACAGTTTATACATTATAATGAATAAAATTGAATAAAAATAACTATAGAGAAAAAAGGATTAAGGAAAAGTGATGTAAGACTATTCTCTTTGGAAAAATGGATAGCCTTGTATATCATCAGTTACAATGTGGAGACATTTAAAGTGAATTGCATGTAACTATTGTTCAGGTGACTTTGTATGTGAATACATTGATAAACAGGAATAAATGTTGTTAGATATATATGACTGTGTCAGTTTAATGTAAGAGTTATGATTTAGATAGTTAATATAGTGTGAGTGTTAAGTTTAGCTATTTTTAGAAACAGAAGTTTATCACAAGTTTGTTTACATAGTTGTTTTTAAATCATACATTGTGTAGTTCACTAATTATTAATTTGTGATTGTTATATTATTGCATCACATGACTAGAACCTTTTGAACTGTTATCACAATTGAGTATTATAGTATCATAATATCTAGTTGTGTATGGAATGTTCTAGATTTCTGTCAGGGTATAAATATACATCAGAAGTGAAGTTTGATACAGATAGATCTGGAATGCATGATTGTGAATTCAGCCATAAAGAGTGTATAGTGGGAATTTTTTAATGTGAAATTATCCTAGGTTGTTTTCTAATAACAGAATATAGAAGAAGTATTCATCTTATAAAATTTTGTTCTAAAGTAACAGAACCAGCGTATGTGGACTTTGATGAGAAAGATTATGTGTGTTTTTTTATAGCAAAGCCACATTGGGCTATCTGATAAGTTCACCAAGGGGAATTAAACCCCTGATTTTAGCATTGTAAATCCATAGACTTACCACTGTACCAACAGGGGATGATGAAAAAGAGACAAATACTTACAGTTCTAGATATAACTGTAATAACAGTTTATATCGATATGTTTGACTTGTTTTAGTACATTATTTTAAAACAAGTGGACTGTGTGCTGTTTGTTTTGTTGAAATTTATCACTAAAAAGTCACAGACACCTACAGTAAAGAATCTAGCCCACACATGAAGCCTGATAAATGAGAATGATCAGTGTGTGACTTTAATTTTTGTTTTTGTAGCTTTCATATATGAATTTCAGAACACAAAAATACACCAGATCTAAAATGGTAATTAGGTAAAGTTTGAATTTCTAACTGTTGGAAACTGCAATAGTTTATTTTTGATGTTATAAAATGCTGAAAGAGATAAATTAGATGCACCAATGACACAAAAAAAATGAAGATTGAAATAATTGAATGAATACTTGTTTCTAATGTATTTCTGCTACACACTTTATACTAGGTGTAAAAATATTAAATGCAGGATTATTTCAGAGGTTTTTTTTCAAAATGAGGACACTTTAGGGAACAACATTCCTCAAGAGAAGACTGGTTCCAATAATTAGATATGTATGCTCTATGCTGTCAATGTACTCCATAAGAACTGTAAAACAAATTTCCTGCAGTTAAAGTTCCCACAATCAGAGTTCTAATTAGTGGCATCCTTTGATTTGTCTTCTTAACCAAACCTTCATTTCCAAGGCAATTGTTGCAAAAAAACTTTTTCATGATGTGGCATGCTCAACTTCAACACAACACTAAACTGGGAGTGTTCTGATATACATCTACACTTTTATATCCTTCTAAACATTGCTTTGAATACACCATTTTCCATTGTGGTGGACAAACATGGTTTTAGTTGACCATAATAAAAACTTTGAGATGAACCTAACTGAATGTAAACTTTATTACCATTTTGATGAGGTTTCTCACTAGTATTCCTTCTATTGCTGACTTCAATGTTGATAGACTGTGCTAAATGCTTCATTGAAAATGCCTATTGAAGCATTAGGCACCATATTGCACATTCATGACATAAGTCTATTTTCAGTCCTTACCAACAGTACTTATGAATTTTAATGGATTCAAAACAATGAAAATAATGTATACCCTCATTTCCAGCCTAGTGTTTTTTAAATCTTTCATTCATCCATGAGCTTAAAGATATAATCTTTGTATTTTGATTCAATGTGTTTCTTTACTTTTTGTGATTGCTATTACTCTTCTTAAATTAAAAATTTTTAATCATCTTGTTTCTTACATTTTTTTTATGTTCATTTATGAAGAATCAATTTCAAACTATATATAAGCATATGACTTCAATTGAATGTCATGTGGTTTCCAATATTTTACTGCTGCATTGGCTTTTTCCATTCAACTATTATTTACTGAGCCAGTAAGTTTTGTGTAAACACACATTTAACAAGTGTTAAGTACAATGAAAGCAGCTCACAACAGCATTTCATATATTATGTACTTATAACCAAATAATTCAACTTAAAAGAAAAAAATAATTAACTTTTTAAATAGGACATTGAAATTTGCAGTGTTTCATATACCATATCTGTCTGCTTTTGGTTTAAAATACCTAGCTGAGTTTGCTGTAGGCTTGTGAAACAAATATATAAATAATAATAAAATAATACTAATATGCACATTCACAATTTCAATAAATCACAAAAAACAGAAGAAGAAATCACCAGTGACAAGATCAGAAAGAAATCTACTATGGTAATTTAGACTGTTAGAAAACTCATTGAAATAACTGCAGAAAACCACCCAGAGATGAGGTATAATGATAAACTCCAGAAATGAAGAAGAAAAACAAAATTGAGAAGTGATGAATCCTCAACATGGCAGTTCCAAATTAATTTACTATAAGTTGCACAAATTATTTTCCAATCAATATACATGAGTAAAACACTAGATTTTTTCAATGAAAGAAAGTGAAGAAATTCTTCAGGACAAAAACAAAGTAGTTTAACTTAATCTTAAGCCTACCCCCATGACATATTCAATACTGCATTCATTACTACTGTTCAGGTCTTCAGTAAAATATTCATAGCCATTTCTCCTGTAGCAATTTGTAAAACTAATAGTAAGTCGACACATTATTTACTCTTATTAAACGAAGTGTTTCTGACTAGTATACTGGTGCTTAAATGACTTCTACATTTTTACGATGCTTGAATGGCTTCAAAGAGCTTATGTTCATAGCAAAGAAGAACTGAAAAAATTTAGAAAGTAGAAACCTTGAATTTCAAGAACAAACTCGAAAATAACCTTATAAACTTCACAAGTTTAACAGCTGTGCATACATTTTCGCACAATATACCAAGCTATTTTATTTGTAGCCTTCTGTGCTTGAATGGTTTTGAAGAGAAATTTGGCCAGTAGCAAGTAAAAGAAAGAACCAACATAAAAATAGTCCTATGATCTGTGCAGGAATTTTTAGTAGGTTGCCCAAGTTTGAATAAAATATTCATATCTGTTTTTTTCTATAGCCTTATGATATAAGAATAATAAAAGTAATACCAATAATAACATGAAGAAAAAATGGATACATTTTGTTTAACAACTGGAAAAATCAGCTTTTTTGCTATTATCAATATTTTAGCAGCTTTTCCCATTAAGATAGAAGGTCTTAAGTGTTGTTTCAAACACAAGTTTACTTTTTAAAATGATTTTGGCCTATATGTTCTATTAGAATCTCTGTAAAATTCCTAGGCAAACCTTATAATGAACCACTATTTTGGTTCATAATAGTTTTTCAGGAGATCTAAATTTTAAGCTAACAGGAAAGGTCTGTGGTTTAAATAATACTTTAATAATACTGTAAGTGGTAGGTGGTAAACTCAGTGTAAGTTTAAATTCAGTTAAAATGATGTAAAGCACTGGATTAAAGACAGAGATTTGATTTGGGTATATGAAGCATAACATAAAAAATAAATGAATTTTATTTGAAGAAGAGGGATGAATATTTTAGTAAAGAACAGAAACATTTTTTATTTCCCATTCATCCTAGAAGAGATTTTGGAGAAAATCATTTATGTCATTGGTTATGGTCTATCCAAGTTAACAAGCTAACAAATGCTGTAAGAATTAGAAACAAGTGTGCATAAGCCATCTGTTTAGATTATTATGTCAATGTGCTGTTACAGACTTCTCAAATAAACATAATACCAGTATCAGTAAACCAGTGTATAATTTTAGGTTAATCCCAATTAACATCAGTATAGTATTATAATTTTATCATATAATACAGTGCAGTTTATTTATATAATGATGACTCTTCAATGCTTCACAGAAATGTTTTTTTCAAATGAAGTTGTAGTCATACATTTGAATGTTTTGAATTTTTTCATATATATCAGTATTTAGCTAATTGAATTGTTTAAAATGAGATTTTTTGTTAAAGAAAATTCTGTATTTTATTTTGGTAAGATAACTAATTACATTTAGTCCAGTCTACTAAGTTGAATACTCTGATATTTTCATTCATATTACTGCACTACAACAGTAAAGTAAGCTTTAAAAAATGATAAGTACTGTATTAAAACTTTATACCAGGACCATAATACTTGTTAAGAAATTATATTGTTTCTAAAAATAATAAGACTAGGGAAGTTTTTCCTTTTACATCAATAATGTCTTGGTGCAAAAGTACATTCAACTTTTCAAAAAAATCTGTCTTGTTTTTAATGTTTCTATTTTCTACAAGCACAATGACTAAAAACTCAAAACACATTTACTTTACTATAATTGATGAAATTATAAAAAAAATCAAACATTAATAAGTTGCATTATCCTATACAATATGGATATGCATAGTAACGCAGTATCCTGAATTTGTTTTAAGTGTGCATTATCAACAATATATGTTGTATTCCAAAATTAATTGTCACAATCAAAAACTGAAAGTATTTACTGTTAACAATTTTCAAAAAATATAAACATTATAACACAAAAAGATATATGGAATATTTATGTTCAAGAAAACACAACTGTTGTTCCACTTTGTTAAAGCATATATTATTACTTGATTTATTAAATTCCTAGCTACAGTTTGAGTATTAGAATAGACCTAAATTTTAAATACACAAGTTACATGTAATTTTATAGCAAATAACACAATACATACCTCTTCCAAACTTTGAATATTTTTGCTTTTTATATATCCACCGTTGGACTCAATCCTAAAGAAATTGAATAAATTATAACTTAGGTAAATCACAGTCTACATCAGTTTAACAGTATAATTTTATCATAAAATGCAGTAAAGCTAATGATTTCTAAGTACATTTTTATATATGTCAAAACGGCTGGTTTTAAGTTGAGAAAATTTTTATGTAGAGGAGCGAACAATGTTTCGACCTTCTTTGGTCATCATCAGGTTCACAACGAATGATGACCAAAGAAAGTCAAAACGTTGTTCGTTCCTCTATCTAAAAATTTTCTCAACCCAAAACCAGCTGTTTTTACATATATATTTTTCTCTACAAGTGGGTTTTCTCGTCATCACTGATAAGTATATTTTTACTTCCACATCTTGAACAATTTTTAATGCAGTGTGAAATCACCTAAAAAGAATCTCACAACAATTATGAGTATTAATTAAGATGTAATACCATTAATACAGAAACACGTAATCCTGATCTTTGAAGTTTATATAATTGTGATTCTTGAATGCTTCACAGAATTGTTTCTGTTCAAGCAAATAAGTTCTACAATATACATAATGATACCACACACAGTATAAATATCAAGACAAAATATAAAATGTGTTTAAACCATAGGAATGTCATTATTATTTAGGAATTAAAAACTTCTTTTTAGTTTTTTTTTTCTTTTATAATATTCTTAGGTGAAATTTTTCTTATACAAATACTAATGGAGCTATGGTGTGTCAAAATTTACATTTTAGCAATACAATTATGTTATGTTTCACCTAATTAAGGAACTAGTGAACAGTAAAATTAACATTTTCCTTTATTGAAAATATACTCCAGATAATTACTTACCTTCTGCTGCATAAAGAGCTAAATTACCTCATGTGGACAATGCATAACATATGTATTGCATCATCATATGATGTAATCATCATATAATCCTTCATCAACAGGAGAGTGACACATTTTCTATGTGCAGTGACTCATTCTTGATAAAGCAAACCAAATGCACTGGAAGTGGGGTTGAAGGGTGAGAAATGACACATATATTTATAGGTAAGGAAAATATTAACCTTAGAAATGTTACCTTTCTACCTGTGAAGGAGCTAGTGTTGTGAAATAAATTATGAAGATTAACTCCTTTCTGAACACAGAATAAAAATTGAAAGCCTGTGGTGCATAATATCAATGAGGTGGGAGTTAGCCTAGTGGGAAAGTACTTTGAGGGACTCGAACTCAACCAGCCACTATCTCACATGTGGCCAAATGAGTATAGTATGTAGCATGGCTAGGGTTATAAGTCAGGCCACTGCATATAGGAGAAGTATTTACATGAGATACTCATCATAATAATCAAGTGCATGGAGAAGCATCCCAGACCTGTGCTTAAGGTGAACCAAAGACCTTTTCAAATGGGTCAAACCACTGGGAATAGCATAGTTCATAACATTGTGGGGAGTCCTGTACTACACTACCAGCTAAAATTTCAGCCTTAGTTTTTGTATTGTCAGTTGTGTTCTAAAGTAACTGAACCAGACTGTATGAACTTTGACAAAAGAAAGTAAATTATTTAAAGGCATGAATTTAACTGTGGTAACCAATGGTGTAATAAACATTTGTATGTACATTTTCCTTATTTTTAATATATTATTTCAAAAGAATTAGATTTTTTTACTGTTTGTTTATAGTTCAAATTTTTTATTGCCAACAAGTCACAAATACTTACTGCAAAGAATCCAGCCTTACAAAATCTAATGGAAAGTCTACATAATCTATTGTAGCAAAAAGTTAAAACAAAAATCTTAATATGAAAACATCACATCTGCATGAAGAGAAAAAAGTGCCAAGAAAGAATGAGAGCCTATGTTCAACAGTGAGTGCAAATGGAAAATGTGTTGCTCTCCTAATGGTGGTGGAAGGCTATTGTCTACTGATGATTATATCATAGGTTATACATTGACTCATATAAAGGTGGGAGCTACATTTAAGGCTTTTGGTAGGTGCAGAATTTTGTGGCAGTGAATCGAAGATAATATTTCTTTATGGTTCAGAGAGGTTAATACCATTTCTGAATTACTTGGTTTTATAACCACATTCACTTACACTATAAATATGCTTATCCAAAAAATAATTATCATTAATTGTACAAAATGGTTATCTGACTCAATAAGTTTTCATTTGTGGGGATATTTACACTAAACACAGTTTATTATAATAGTCAATGTACAGATCTATAGCAGAATTTTAAAAATGATTTTCTAATGTATAAATACAAAATTTCATTGAACTCTTGGCATACTTTGAATTATTAAAACTTTATCCAATGCTATTTATAGCAATATAGTGTCTTTACAGGTCAACCATTTTGAAAATATAAACTGTTGTATTTAAAAAATATATATATTATTAAACAATTCTATTTTTGCTCTAGATTAATCAAACATAAGTTTAATATCCTTTTGATCATTGCAGGAAGTTTTTAGAATAGCTTATTGCACGATAAGTTATGTAAAAGTTTTTGTGTATAAGTTGCTGTACACTAAACGAGGATTGCAGAAACAGTTATGTTTATTCTTACAAGATAATTTTTGTACTATTTTACCCTTTTTCTTCAAGCTATAACACAGATAACCAAAGAAATTAAAAATGATTCCACTGTCTGCATTTTATAAAAATGACAACTAACAAAATTGGTTCCTGAAGCCAGTGAGAGAATAAGAAAGTACAAAAATTAACTACATTATTAACAAAGTATGTATTCTAAACCATTAGTAACCCATCAATACACTTATAGCTTTTAGAGTTTTTAATGAAAATTTAAAAGCATGGGACTTTGTAGATTTTATTTATCCATCAGTAACAGTATATCCAGTTACTTTACTTCATGTTACAACCAAACACAAATACAATCACATTAAAATTCCTCTAACTGTATTAAATATTTCATATTAGTGTATTTATAATAACTAAAACCCTCTAGATATGGTTAAAGCTAATCATTTGTAACAAAGAAATCACCTTTTTCTCAACCAAGGAAGATAATGATAACAGTCTGTAACAGTGGTAGTGTAAAACATTCCAGCCCTAAAAGAAATTTCAGGAAAAAAAAAACATATTTATTCCCATTCATTTTGAGATGTTAGAAATCATTAAGACATTTTTCAAATATTATACTATTTATATAGACATACAAGTAAGTATTCCTTTATGAATTTATTAAATATCACCAGAAAAAGATTTTGATAAGCCTTGCACATAATCTCTTAATAACCTCAAAAGCATTTTTTGGCAAAGAACATTAATTTGAAATTGATACTGAATAAGTCACCCAAATATATTTAAAACATCAACAAACACTATTATAATGCATGTTTATATAATAAACAAAGATATGTATACCCTCCACTTTATGCAAAATAAATACTCTCACATAATATCTTAAAAATTCTTATTCCCAAATGGTTGTATGGCATATTTCTACACATACACACACACAAAATAAATAAATAAAAAGAAAAACAGTTTTCAATATGAAAATTTGATTAAAGAAATTTCAAACAGTGTATTGTAATGTTATATGCTCAACACAAAGGTTGAAATCAAACTACATTCTATTTATAAATATTATATCTTACCCATTTACAAGAACAAATTGCAAATCATTCATGGTCTCTACATCTAATTGTATCTAATGATCTTGATAAATTAAACAGCAAATTTATACCATGATTTCTTCCTTTTACCACAAATACTAGTTATCTATTTAATACTGTAAAACACTATACATATACTTACTTCAGTTCAGGTGGAAAAAGTTTGTGTTCTTCTTCAGTTACTGGTCGCAGCAATGGCACCAACTCCTCCAATACTTCATTCTTAATATTTAAAGATGGAAACAATAATGCTGAGAAAAGTTAACATTTTATTACACTGAAAATTTGTTTTGGATAGGTAACTACCACTTCTCACACAAAGCTACCTTGATCTTCTTTCCATCCTCTAAACATACCTAAACAACTTCATGCTCAGCATACCAGTCTATGTTCTCCAATAATTTTGCACCATTTTTAAACATGTACATATTACTTGACTACTCTCTATCAGTAGTATTGCACCATTTATTTTCACACAGTTAACTCCCTCTGCTCTTTCCATTCAATCCCCACTTCAGAGAATTGGCAGGCTGTACAAGAAGAACATAAACAGTGGGAAGAAAGGATAGGAAATGTGTGAAAAGAAGTAAATACCTACTGGAAATACATTTGCAAGTCTTACCTCTCTTCACACAAAGCTAGAATCCCACATTGCAAAGATGGAGGGTACCATTTAAGCATACAACATTGAAACTAAACAGAAAATGACCACTCAGAATGAACGGGTTTACTCAAAAATGAAAATGAAGCACACCTATGGGATACCAAACTCCTTCAGGAACAGGTATATTCTTTGAAGATTAGAATGAACCTGATATAGGCAGAAAAAAAGGATATGCACAAGTGCAATTTGTTCTGAAAGATGCAATACATAGTAAAATAGAAACTGAATTAGCTTTGTATATACAAAACCTAAACAAGACAGATGAATTTCTATAATTCATCCTGAGTGTTAGGAGATTAAGGATAAAAGAAAAGGGGGCAGAGTAATGATCATGGGAGGTCATGAGGAATATAACACTGGAGAAAGTGCAGTAAGTGTCTGATTTGCTATTTTGAAAAGCAGACCAACCCTAATTAATTCAACCAAAAAGTCAGTAGGAATGGGCAGAAGTTCCCTTCTGCTTTCCTCATGAAGTCCATAAGTGATGGTCCACCACTAAGTTAAACTTACTAGAAATACATAAGTATATTACCACTAGGCATGCAACAGTGGTTTTGCAAAATAGTCCATCTCTATAATGAGCATTATATTGTAATCAGTAAATGGTACAGGTTGAAGGCAAATCATATCTGATCAGGCAACATCCATCACAGAGCAGGATCCCATTAATGGAGGTAAAAATGAGGATTACTGAAAATAAAAACATAAATGAAAGGAAGTGATAAAAGAATCAAAGGTGAAAGGATATGTGTGGAAGGTGATTCACACCTGAGGAAAATACAACCAAGTCTTGCAGATAATAAACAGTGAAGGTATTGGGAACAACACACATTCTAGTCTGAGTGATCTCTTAAGGATGGAGAAGGCAAGCAGTCAAAGACTTGGTGAGATGACAAATTTGAAGAGAAGGAATGTTGTGGAAATGATGACCTTTCATAGCTAAGCCTGAATATGCCAGCCTAACAAGTTGATGAACCCAACCAGTTAGTTTGACAGGAGATAGTATCATGGAAAAGGAAAGGGTTTCTGGGAATGAAAGGTTGGAAATGTGAAGTCCAATTGGGGGCAGTATATGCCACATAACTGGACAAAGGATATGATCAAGATCAGAATGGGAGGTAAGGAAATGGGTATGAAAACCAAACCACCTTTACATGCAGCAAAGGTCTAAGGAAAGAAAACTAATATAATGACACATGAGGAATGGTAGAGGATGTGAGTAATGTAAATGGCATAAATATATGATCAATGACATCCACGAGTGACAAGAAGGAAACAGGTCTTGAGGGAGAGATGGTACAAGAAACATGCAGACAAAGGTTCTAAAGGAAGATAAGAAAGGCATGAAATACCACACTTAAATCCCAGTCAGGCAAATCAGAGGAGAGAAATGACAGGGGAAGGCAAAGCCTTATGAAACTGGGAGAAATTGATGTTGTTTGACAAAGCTGTCTATCAGGCATAGTCAGAATGGACAAGCCTTTGTTAAACAACCATTTGAAGATTTAGGAAAGATAAAGAATGGTATGGTGGAAAAAGATGGAAACCACATTGAAAATTATATCTGGCTAAAGTACTGACACTGTCTAATGTTACGGACAAACCTTGAGACCGAACAGTGTTAAAATGGTGCCGTCATTGAGAGTTGTAACAATGGCAAGAAAGTAAAATGTGGCTGATAGTAATCTGAGTGTTACATAGACTACACATTGGTGCATCAGTTTCAGATGAGTTAAAAACTGTGACCAATGTGTAGTCTAGTTAGAACAACTTCCTCTTTCAGATCCTTACAGAAGCAAGACGGCCAAAATCCAATATGGGGTTTTATTTGGAAAAGCTTGTTTTCACGTTGCTTACTCCAAGTCGATTGCCAGCTGGCACAGAGCTGAGTCTTGAATACAGGACCATAGTCCATGTATGGAACAGGCATAGTGGTAATAGTGGCAGAGCAGATAGATTTAGGTGCCATGTCTGCAAGCTCGTTCCTGTGAATACCAATGTGGCCTGGTATCCAGAAAAACTGGATAGAAGTAGATGTTAATGAGAAATGGGCCAGTTGGTTTTGAATATCAGTGAGAACAGGGTGTGAACCAACGTGAAGCAATTCCAGGGCCAGTAGAAACCTAAGTGAATCAGTATAAATAGTCTAGTTGGAGTACTACTTAGCTTCTATATGATCCAGGGCAAGAGAAACGGTGTACAGTTCAGCAGTGAACACAGAAGCTGTAGAGGGGATTTTGCGTGCAACCACCAAACCGCAACAAACCATGGCAGGGCCCACAGAGTCACCTGATTTGGAACTATCCGTATAAATTGGAATGGAAAGATTGTTCAAAAGATGTTCAGTAAATAAAAGACGGTACTTCCAATCGGGAGTGTCTGCTTTACTCAAGTGATTTAAAGAAACGTCACATTTGGGGACTGTAATAAGCTATGGTGGGAAGGGCTAACCAGTGGATACTGCAATGTTATCCAGGGACAGACCCAATTTATCCAATTGCACCTGGACGCAAAGGCCAAAAGGCACAATGGCAGATCATCTGTTCTGAAAAAGCATGAGCCACTAAGGAAGTAAACACAACACACCAAGTGGGATGCTTTGGTAAGGAACAAAGTTTCGAAGAATATAGTAAAGACAGTTGCAAACAGCAAAGGTGCAAAGAAGGTTCATGAGATTCTACGTATAAGCTCTAAACTGGGGAGATGCGCAAAGCCCCAGTGCAGAGTCTAAGTCCTTGATGATGAATGGGGTCCAGCATCTTTAAGGCCGAGGGTCTGGCAGAACCACAGACCAGTGATCCATAGTCGAGTTTCGATCGTATAAGAGCATGGTATATCTTTAACATAGAACATCGATCCGCTCCCCAACTGGTGGTAGAGAGGACACTGAGAATGTTCAGTGCTCTTGTGCATTTGACCCATAGCTGCTTAATGTGTGGTATAAAGGTCAGCTTATGGTTAAAGATAAGCCACAAGAACTTGGTCTCAGAGATTACAGACAATGAAACTTCACTGATATGGAGTTCAGAATCAGGGTGAATACCACGTTGGCAGCAAAAGTGCATGCAAACAGTTTTAGATAGCGAGAAATTAAAGGCATTTGCTGTGGTCCACTACAGTACACGATCGAGGGCAGTTTGTAGTTGCCATTCAATACATCTCGTGTTCAACAGGAGATGTGAAAGTCGTCGACATAGAGCCCGTTTGCAACAGTGAGAGGGAGTTGTTCAGTGATGGCATTAATCTTTATACTGAAAAGTGTGACACTCAAAACACACTCCTGAGGGACTCCAAGTTCCTGCAGAAAAGTACAAGAAAGTGTCTAACTGACACGAACTTGGAATTTCCTGTTCATTAAAATTTTTTTAATAAAAATGGTTAAATGGCCATGTAACCTACATATATGGAGGTCTCACAAGATGCCATACCTCCAAGTTGTGTCATAAGCCTTCTCAATGTCAAAGAATATTGATACAAGATGTTGTCATTTGAAAAAGGCTTCTCTGATTGACATTTCAAGTCGAATCGAGTGGTCCATGATGAAGTGCTGTCGTCGGAACCCACACTGGGTGGGCGGGATGAGATTGTTTGATTCGAGGAACCAAACAAGACAAGCATAAACCATCCTCTCTAAGGTCTTACAGGGACAGCTCGTCAAAGCAATTGGACAGTAGTTTGAAGGAATCTTGAGATCTTTCAAAGGCTTAGAGAAAAGTAAGATAATGGCCTGGTGCCAGGCATTAGAAAAAACATTCTCCTGCCAGATCCGGTTAAAAACAATTTGAAGAATATCAAAAGAAGCAGGAGATAGATGGTGCAGCATGTCATAGTGTACATCATCTGATCCAACAGATGTACTGCCAGACCGATGAAGGGCCAGTTTCAGTTCACCAGTGTAAAAGGGACAATTATAGTCATAGAGACAGTCAGTTCAAAAGGAAAGAGGTAAACGCTCTGCCCGAATCTTGATGGCCAAGAAACTGGAGGAACAAGCAGAAGTGCTAGATACCCAGCAAAAGCTTTCACCTAGAGTATCGGCAATGCTCTGGATATCAACTACTTCTTGGCCATCAGAGAGTAAGATCGAGAGGGGGACAGAATTGTAGTGCCCACTCACCTTTCGAACCCTGTCCCATATGACATTGGAACTGGTGGTAGAAGATATCCCTGTTGTGAACTTAATCCAAGATACCTTCTGGCTTTGACATCTTACACACCTAGCATGTGCACGGGCCTGCTGGAAAGTGATGCAGTTTGAAAGTGTGGGATATCTACGGGAAGTATCCCAGGCCTATTTTTGAGCCTTCCATGCCATGTGGCAGGCAGGATTCCACCATGGACGAGGATATAGTGGAAAACGTGTCAAGGTTTTAGGAATACATTGAACAGCTGCTTGTATAATACAGTCAGTTACTGCTGCCACACAGTCGTCTATTGATGGCTGACAGATGATGGCAGGATCAAGTTCTGTGAGAACAGTGAACGTGGATCAGTCTGCCTGATCCAGCTTCCACTGGGGCATGCGAGTTGGATGGCACTGACCATAGCCAGTGCCTATACTCTCAAAAGTATAGGAAAATGATCATTGCCTTGTGGATTATTATCAACCCTCCATGAAAAATGGGAGAATAATGAAGGGAAGCAAACTGAGAGATAAATTGCAGTAAAGGACTGACTAGGTGCATGAAAATAACGATAAGAACCAGTTTTGAAAAGAGAAAGGTTGTGATCAAAAAGTATATACTCTGCAGAGCGACTCTTCCCACCAATAATAGCACTTCCCCAGAGGGGATGATGCCCATTAAAGTCTCCCAGAAGTAGAAAGAGAGACATCAACTGTTCAATGAGAGCATCAAGGTCTGATTGATCATATGTCTCTCCAGGGGACAGGTAGAGAGAAAAAACAGTGATGGTATGACCCAAGGAAACACGGATGGCTACGGCCTCCAAGGGTGTGTTGAGTGACAAAGACAAGGTGAGCATATGCTGATCAATCAACAGTGCCACTTCTCCATGTACTCGTCCGTCACACAGCCTGTCATTTCCATACAGAGAAAACTGCCAAAAGGTGACTGTATCGGCAGGTTTCAGAAATGTTTCCTGCAAGGAAAGACATACAGGATGGTAGGAAGCAATCAATATTTTGATGTTATCCAGATTAGAATGTAAACATCATCAGTTCCATTGCATCAAGGTGGCCATTTTTAATGGCGTGTAGATGAATTGACTGGAGAACCCTTCAGTTTACGACCACGTCTTTTTTCCTTACTGTCCTTATTCGGGGGAGGTCTATAGACCTCCATGGATCCTGCCCTGGATTGATTGTGCAGGTATTTGTTGTTGGAAGGGGATTCCAGTGACTGAGGACTCAAACAAATTATTGTTTTGCATCTTGAGGTGGGAGAAAAAGATGTATCTGAAGAAATGCCTGTACCTGGAACCAAAAGATGTTGATCTTAGGGTTTGTTGGAATGTATGGGAGGAACAGAGATGGGTGTAGAAGTTGATTCATCAACTTTTTTAACCATGGAAGTCAAAAGGCTTTTCATTTGGTTTAAGAACGATTCTCTTGGAGGCACAAAGAGATCTGTCTGCACTACCACTGTAGTTGTGGAATGAAGTGCAGCAGCATATGTCCGAGATGAAGTGGTGGACAGCAATTTCCGAGCCTCAGGATAAGTCATGTTGTGAGTCATTTTCAAATGCTGCACCTCTTTTTCCTCCAACCATTTAGGGTAAGAACGAAAGTAGGAAGGGTGAGAACCATTGCTGTTCACACAATGTGGGTCCGTTTCACACTCATAGGCATCATGGTCCTTGCCACCACAACGAGCACATGTCAGGGAACCACAACATAACTTCTTTGAGTGTCCGAACCCCTGACACTGGAAACATCGGAGAGGGCTTGGAATGTACGGCCGTACCCTGCAATTTAGATAACCTGCCTTGATGGTGGCAGGTGCATGTGGTGATGTATATTTCAAAACAAGGATATCTGTTGGCAGTGTAACTCCATCTTTGCAAGTGGAGATGTGCCTCACTGCAGAAACTCCTCGAGTGGAGAAACTAGCAAGAATCTCTGACTCGGGAACGTTCTTCAAACCCCTCTCAATAATAACTCCTCATGATGAATTCAAAGTAGCATGAGGTGTAACCACAATAAGTATATCCCCAATTGCCTTTGAATTCAAGAGGAGTTCACTGTGTTGGGATGTGGATGTTTGAACCAGTATGTCTCCAGATTGAAGCTTCTTTACTGACTTTGGAGAGGCAGCAAGTCCCTCCAGTCCTTCTGAATAAAAAAGGGGAATATTTACCCTAAAAGTTTCTCTGAAAGAGAATGTAGGATGAGAATATGAGGTACAGATGTTGAAGATGTTATTCAGAGTTTTGGAGATGTCATTTACTTATTGCTATTTTTTCACTATTTTATTTAAATTTTTTATTTGGAGGATCCATAGGAAAAAAGAAAATTTCGGGGCCCACTGACTCCACCCACCATGGAGCCCTACAAGGGGACGCACTACAATGTCAAGCAAGGACACTGCAGCAATGCCAGGGTTTCATGAGCACTATACCCAAACACCAGCATCAGACACAATGTCCACAACACCCATTGAGAACTTCCAACACTGGTACTTGGTTGACCCTAGCCCAAGTGGACCAGCAGATTGACCCAAGGGGGGCCACCCAAAGGCCATCCGTCTACAGGAATTCAAGGCCAAAGTGGTGTGTTAGGGTTGGACCCCTCAACCACCAGGATCCTCTCCTCCCCTTCAAGGGCCACCACGCATGCCAAAGAAGTGGGTGGATGCTTAGAACCCAGAGGAGGTAATCTGAAAGAACAGAACCTTCCCTGGGAAGTCCCCTCAACATGTACAGGAATCCACACTGAGGGGTCAGTAAAAAGAAATAAATGCTAAATATATTCATATATATATATATATATACGGTTGAAACAATTGAATGCAAACACAGTAAGCCTACCAGTGGCCAAGTGGTATGTTCACAGATTTACAATACTAGAAGGTTTCAATACCCATGGTAGACAGAGTACAGTTAGCCCACTGTGTAGTTTTGTGCTTAATTACAAACACAGTAAAAGAAAACTGATGAGAAAAAAATTTCAAGTAACAAATAAGCACAATCATAAATGGTAGCCACATGAAAAAAAAGTCTAACTGAAACTGTGCCATATAAAAAGTAAAGATTGATTGGAAATAGCAGATGGAGCTAATTACACCAGTATAGGTTGCACAATACTATTGGTAGAGAGTGGTCACATGATATGTATATTTTCAAAAATTACACAAAATGGATAGGGTATATAGACTGATGCACTGAGCATGAAAATTGTGCACTCAGTCACTTAGTGGGTTTTACTAGGACATTCCAATTTCTTCCACAGCAAATTTCTTGATACAGGATACATATATCCCCACCATCCTGATAAGGGACTGTTTGCTTCTTTCTCACTTTTAGTAGCAAAGCCTGGGTATTTGATACTTTGACCTCCATAACAAAGGCAGTCTTTGCCTTGCATTCCCCATCTCAATGTCATAACCTCTTGAATTATCTTAGTGGTCCTTCAAAATTTATTTTAATCAAGAGGCTTGTTTGTTTATAAATTTTGCACAAAGCTGCACAAGGGCTATCTGTGCTAGCCGTCCTTAATTTAGCAGTTTAAGTAACATACTTTTGGGCTACTCTTTTACCAACAAATAGTTGGATTGACTGTTACATTATAATGCCTCCAAAGCTGAAAGGGTGAGTACATTTGTTGTGACAAGGAGTCAAATGTCTTAACCACTTGGCCATGCCAGACCTCAAGAAGATTTTAAACCAAAAATAACTAAATATGTATGCATATATAAATAAATTAGTATTTTAAATAATTGTAACATTGATTTCATAAACGTTTCATAAGTGAGACAAAGGGGATACTATATCTCTGAAATTCCCAGTTAAAGAAAGTTTTTTTTTTCTTTTAAAACTAAATACCAGAAATAACATAGAAACTGTGATAGCAATGTTTAGAGAATAGAAAGAAGATCGAGATAGGTTTGTTTGAGAAAGTTAAAACTATATATGAAAAATTACAGATAATATCAAATAACAAGCCTTGATTTTTCATTGTTGGTACTTTAACAATACAAAATCTCAGTTTAAAGTTCTGTAGAACTTGTTTAGTAAACAAATGAAAATTTGTTTTAATTTCTGAAAATTAAAACTACTATTTTGACAACAAAAGCCAATAAAATATTCACGTCATCCACTGACACAGAAATTGTCTTGACCTTTATGCATAACTGCAACAAAAAGACTTGTACATTACCAAAGTCTGGCAGTAAATAACCAAAATTATCTTGATAATTTATCTTTATAAACATCATTTCTATCAATATAATATAACAAGTGATACACAGATCTGTTACCTATACTACTTTTTGCCAAGATAAAACAAGGAAAATGAGTTTTTTATGAGCTTAAGATTACTTGAATCTTTCTGATATAACTGACTTCTAACTTTAACCACTTTGGCAATTGAAAAAAAATAATTTTGTTGCTTTTAAATGTACTTATTGTTAACTCTGGGGTCAGTATGAAGTTTTGTATATGAACATATTTTTGACAAAAAGAGAGCTGTATACAAAAAATGTATGCTCTACTACTATAAGGTGCTTGCCTTGTTCTTTTGATTTTTCCTTATCTAGGGTTACTAAGCAGAAGTTGTATTTCCTGAAACTATTATAACTCAGTGACTGGTGGTGAACCAAATGACAGAATGGGCTTCATATTTATTTTTAGTATTTTAAACAGCTTTACAGCTGAACAATTTAAAATAATAAATTATTTATATATTTATTATATCACAGGTTTACTGTGATAAGCCTTCTAATTCAAAAGACAGTTCTAAACACTTTTCAAAATATATTAAATGTTAAAACAGCACACGTGATTTTGATTTCAAGAAAAACAAAAATATTAAATAAAAATTTTGAATTCAAATGATGATTCCCTTACTTGCACATGCTCCTGTTTTACAGAACTGAAATGGTATCCTGAAAGCTGCTGAATGCCAGCTTCACTTGCATCAGGTGTCTTTAGAATAGACATAAAGTGATTGTAGCTGTCTCTGCACCACTCTCTATCAAAATTGAAATCAAAGTAATTAAACTGTTTTCTTTAATGAGTATTTTATCACACTTAACTTTAGAACATGCAGTTTCAGTAAGTGGATCACCTATAGAAACCTGTAAAGAGCATAATAATAATTATGCAATTTTGCTGAGCATTCCAACATATTCAGGATGAATAATTAATAAAAGTAGTTATTCTGAAAACGAAGAATATATATTTTTCATTAGACCCCTATATTGTTATAATCAATAAAACAATATCTATTACCATCCTAAAATTATTGGATGTTTAAGATCAAAGCAGTGAAGATTCAAGCTTATTGAACAGGGTAACCATTAAAAGTTTTTGTAGCCTTAAAAGACCATATATATAATTTTACTTATCTTGCTTTAAATCTACACTTAGTTGCTTGAAAAGTTAAAAGAACATAGAAGTACTCACTATTTCAACGAAATTTTTACCTATTTGACAGTTGCTTTCTGCAAGTGAGAAAAAATTGTCAAAGTTCCAAATGCAATTGCTAACCCCAATTAACTAGTTATATATAAAGCCAAAGAAACTTGGAATAATTAGGCATTGTGCTGTGAGGAAACATTTATGACAAGCCCATGGCTTTTAACAGAATAATTTAGTGCCCTCTGTTTTGTTGTGAATAATCTAATTTAGTCATACGAGATAGGCAAAATTATTTATTTGAGTTAACCATGGCATAATGGTTTGGAAGGTCTAAACACTACTTAAACAATATGCTTTCTTCTATTGATTCATGTGATTTGTATATTTTTGAAACAAGTATATTAAATAGTTTAACACTAATAAGAGAAATAATGCTATAATATTATTTAGTGAAGATATTTAAGATATGATTCATTGCAGTATTTATTATGTCATTGATCAGATATTTATGCTATTAATGTTACCACTCTTCTTATATCATCATATATTTAAATGGGTCATTCCTCTCTAAGGCCACTGTTGCATGAAGATGGCATTTGGCTTTCATGCCTAATTCTTTATCCTCCATCTCCCACCTGTACTCCCATTCTGATTCTGATCAGCTTATTTGTCATAATCACTTCCTATTATGTCATGTGGCACATACTACCTTCTTTCAGAGTTCATGTTTCTGACCTTTTATTACTTGGAACCCTTTAGTTTTCTGGGATCTATCTTCTGTCAAACAAACTGGCAAGGTTTGTCAACTCCTCAGTCTGGCATATTTAGACTTATTCAAAGAAGGTCATCATCTCCTCAGTGTTTCTTCTCATTACATTTGCCATATCACCATGTTTCTGCCTGCTCATCTTTGCTGTCTCTTGGTATAAATCACTCAAGCCAGAGCATGAGTTACTCTCCATTATTTTGTTGCCCATTATTTGCACTGTTGGGCTGTATTTTTCTGATATGGATATAATCTTTCTCCCATGGCAAGTTTGTATATGTCCATTTTTCTTTGACTTGGATATCTCTTTTCACAACATTTCATTTATATTCTGTTTTCAAGGACCCTCTTTTACAGCTACTAATATGGATCCCACTCTGTAGTAAGTATTGCCTGGTCAGATGTGCTTTTACTCAAACCAGCATTATATACTAGTAGAGCTATAATGCTCACTGTAGAGATGAGGTGTTCCACAAGATCACTGGTGGCATGTCTATTGGTACATACTTATATGTCTCTAGGTGTCTGTAAGTTTAATTCATTGGTGAGTAACCACTCAAGGACTATCATGATTAAAGCGAAAATCAATTTCTGTCCATCTCTGCTGATATTTTGATTACATAAATTAGAGATGGTATGCTTTTCAAAATAGGGAATCATGGACACTCATTGCACTTTCTCCAGTGTGACATTCCTCTGGAATCTTCACTGCATTTACTTCTCCAAGTAGAACAGAGGAGATTTTACCATTTAACAGTTCCAAGTCACTGGGGTGGTTGACCAATGAGGCTTCCTCCTGAATGTGAAGTAAAACTTTACCTTACAAGACAACCACACATTTATATACTCAATGAAAAGAGGGCAAAACTTGGATCTCTCTTTCCCTTTTCCTCAGGTGCTCATTCACAGATGGACTGACTGTTGGTTGGAGCAGAACGAGCCTATGCAGTACCCTCTTTTTAATACTGGGTTCAGGATGACATTGCCTTATTCCTACAGTTAAATGCTGTAATTTTTGATTGCAGGAAATTCTTTTCTCCTACAGTTGAGTTTGGGGGATTGAGTTTGCATCATAATACTGGCAACAAGAGATATGTATACTATTCTATGGTTGAATAAACTTTCCACATCCTCCTTGTAATTTCAGGTGTAGGAGGTGTCTTCTCCACATTTACATATAGGTGAGTTATAGTTTCTGCAGTTAATACTAGTTACAGGTATTGCCCTGTTTTGACACTTGAGTTGAGGCAATGAAACAACCTCATAATGCCAGGTTCTGTTTGTTGTATTTCTTGCACCTATGGTGGTTTGGAGAGTTTGTCTTGCTTTGGTCAAATACTAACTTTCTCTCTGTAATTTCCACTGCTTCGTTATGACAACCTATTTACTTATGGTTGGGGTTGGTATTTATATCACACAGTCCACATGCCCTAGCCACAGTGTTTATGTAACTCTAATTTTGTTTTATTTGGGTAATCCTCAATCTTTTAATGTTGAGGATGGGTTGGAACCTCATCTGCCCAGTTTAGGTTAAGTAGATACCTAGCCATGGCTATTTGTCATTCTCCATGATTATGTTTTGACAAACTATCCTTGACTTGCCCTTTCTGCTCATGTGGATATTGAGTTTACTTTAAGTTTTTGTTTCATAAAACATTTTTTTTCACTTCTAAGAGCCAGATGTTCTCTGGTCTGATTTGTGTGATTGAGAACAATTCAAAATCACACTGTTTATAACTATGGATTGCACCTCTCTGAATGAATTATGATTGTGTGCATTCTTTTTCTTTTTTGCCCATGTCAGATTCATATCCTCCTTACAGAGCAAAGAGCACATCTGATCCAGAAGTAATTTAGTGCCCTGCATGTGCATTTCAGTTTCATCTCTGAGTACACCTGTTATTTCTGGGCAGTTACTTTCTGCTTGGTTTTACTGTTGTGCATCAAATTGGCCCCTCCACTTTTTCAGTGTGGGATTCTTGCTTTGTGTGAGAGGTAAAATCGTATAGAAAGTAAACATTTTTAGATTGAAACTGTACTTCCAATAGCCATATAATGCCCTGTTTTCACAGTTGAGTTGAGGTAATGAAACAACCCCATTATGCCAGGTTCTGTTTATTATACTTCTTGCACTTAGTATATCCAGATCATCTACTGTGGATATATATATATATATATATCCTGTAAAACCCCATTTAAAGTTTTAAGTACAAAAAATATATTTCTTTGGTGCATGTGCTGTATTTCAAATTCCAACTTTAAAAAAATTTAACTGTGATAAAATTATAGCAATAAGACTTACTACATACAACATAAGTTTCACATGTAACCTTTTGTACACTATATATATACATACAGCACTTTCGTTCCAATTTTCAGCAATGTAATAGATTGTTACAAGAACAGAGAAATGTTCACCTGATAGTAGACTTAGTTACATAAAACTATAAAACAATTGTACAAGCATTTCTTGTGATATTTTTAAATATCAAATCATTGTGTGTGTGTGACCAAAGGTATACTGAAAGTTAATAAATTTGCATAAGAAAGAAATTCTGTAAATTTGTGTACTTTATTTTAAATATTTTGTTTTCAATTTCTGGAATTAACATTCAATCATCAATTAAACTAAACATGTTTGTTTTGTTTTTCTAATTTATAATCTTCATCCACCCTTTCCAGGATTAATTGCTAACAATACTTTACTTACATGGTAAACTATTTAACTTTGGTCATCACAATATTGTAACTACAGTTTATCCAAATTATAAACACAACAAGACAAGATAAAATTTTATTCTCATATTTTTTTTTTCACAGACCTGTACACTCACTTGAAAATTTCACTGCTAGGTCCAATATTATTATCTGGTCGAAATAAACCACCAGCTCCACTACTCAATGTATCATTCTCAAACTTATCTGCGATAACTGTAAGTACTACTCCTGGTATAATTTCCTGTATACAAAGAGCTGTTGAAAGACCTATAACACCAGCACCAATAACGACAACTTTAGGATAAGGACCCTTCAAACTAGCCATTTGTAGATCTACAATTTCTGCAAAGAGAAATATACAATAAATCTAATTAAACATTTTTGCTATAAGTCTAAAATTAGAAATAAAAGAACACAATACATTTAACAGATCTCTTAGAAAAATACAGGTCCCATGTCTGTAACATCTTTTACCAAGCCTAAGACCTAAATTTATATAGTTTAATTTCACAAAACAATTACCTTCACTGTGGTAAATATTAAAATATAAGTTCCCCAATAACATATATGACACAGTACCTACAGGTTTCAAAAATAAAGTAATACAATTATAAACTTAATGAGAAAATCAAAATTTGTGAACCTGACGATGACCGAAGAAAGTCGAAACGTTGTTCACTCCTCTACATAAAACATTTTCTCAACCCAAACGAGCCGTTTTTACATATATATTTCTATACAAGTGGGTTTTCTTGACATCACTGATTGAAATTATCTTATGTTTACTGATACACTCACATCTAATTTGCACTGTATACATAAAACAAACAAAAATCACTGTATCCAAGGTAACTTGTATGTACAAAGTTCCTATAAATAATATATACATTCATATTTGATGAATCAAGATTCCACTCATAGCCATATATACTTGAGGTTTTAATTTTTCAAAATAAACACAAGAGTTTTACAAAATCAATAAAGCAGGTATAAACTTCAAATTATTTAAATATTAGTTTTTATCAGAAAGCTAGTTTTGTACCAGATAATACCAAGTGTTAGCTATCCTCTTAGTTACTATGTAAATTTGTTAAAGTTTATGTTTTACTTTCAGTTCAAGTTAGTATCATTCAAGTAAACAACTAAGCATTTCTTACCCTGGTATACATGATACACAATCTGCTAACTGACCATTAAGCAAGTTCCCTTGCAGGAAAGATAGCTATTACTTCATTAAGATATTTAGACATAGACAGTTGTCTTTTCTGTCATCATGTCAGATTATGTCCTGGAACTTTTAAAGTTCTGTGGTGGAACAGTTATGGCTCTAGGCCACTTGTATGAAGTGTAGTATGTAAACTGCTTGGCTTTATTTGTGTTATTATTTTCAGCATTAAAAACTTCATTTCTCCCTCTGCCAGCCCTTGCCATATGAGTCTGGTTAATTTGAAAAGTACATGGCACAAAATTTTACAAAGTTACATTCAAAATTTAACTAAACAATTTTGTTATCCATTTATATCAATAAACTTTGCATCAAAATGTAATTAATAATTGAGTATTTTATATTATCTGAGCTTTAATTTCTTAATATCTGTTTTGTGATGTGTTTTGGCTCTGAATTTTTCTGTCATAGATTTTATATTTTTCTTAATTTGCTGAACCAATAAAAAAAAAACTGTACATTATAACATGGAATATGATATTTCAAACTCTTAATTTCTTAATTCGCTGAGATATCAATACATTTATGAAAGCTACATATAGAAACCCCCATTCTTTTCAAAATATATATGGCAGTTTTATAAAACAAACTTATTTGAAAGACATGTTAATAACCAATAAAAAAGGATTTTTTCTTCTTCATCAAGATTACAACTGCCCTTTTCAAGAAAGCTATTTTCTCTGTCAGTAATAGTAACAAAAATTTTTAAACCTAGTGTATTGCCTCTAATTAACATACCCAGAGCATTGTAAACTGCAAAGGTGGGGAGGGGATAATTAGAGACTAATCAACTCATATGATAATACCTTTATCATAAATATACCTATAATAACTGGTAGCAAACAGAGTGTATTTAAGTGTCAAACAATTCTGTGAAGTGATCATGCCAAGCACCAGATAACATCCTTTGATCAGCACCACCAATAGCATCAATGGAGTTTGTCATTACCACAGAAAAAAAAAAAAAAGGGGATTCATGGCCGACATTAGTTTCCACCAGTATCTCTGGCTTATATCTCTATGATTGGAGGGGAGGATAATAATCAAAACAGGACATTAATTAGGACTAGTGTAAGCGTACTTCAAAAATGACAGGAAACCAAAACTATTGCACATAAAATTCACAATAACAAAAAAGTGTAAAATTTCCTTTCTCAAGAACATGCTCCATATTGGTGCCTTTGGATAAAAGACTAAAACATAAGATGAACATATGATTGCATGTACACCTTTTGTTTTCTTTTGAGGAAAAGTCATCATTTTATGTCTAGATATTTGTTATCTTCAGTCTGTTTCAAGAGGCTTTCTTTCATAATAATTCCCAAACAGATTTGCACTACTATTTTATTTATTCTTCACAGAAGTCTTCCTGAGCTTCCTATTTGAATCCTACCTAGTTTGACATCATAATGATGTACTGTCATACACATAACACCATGCCTAATCTAGTCCTGGAAATTCCCCTCCTTAACAGGCTTTTATATAGCAAAAAAGTATCAAAGTTTTGGAGCTATATACACCTATGTTAGCTATTAAATTTAACTAAAATAGGAACAGACAATCAAAAAAGGAAGTATCATAGGAGAAGAATGGAATTGGACTCAGGTAACTCACAAAATTTGGAGATATCAAGCATGACCAACTAACACTTGGCTTTTATATATAAACTGATACAAACCCTGTAACTCAAATATTTTTAAAAGTTGGATATTTCTTCAGAGGCAAACTGAAGAAGAAAGGGACACTTTTCAAAAGCACTTTGGTTACAGAGTTTTTATAAGCTTGATTAGAAATGACCAATTAAATTATAGACGCTTTGGACCACTCTGTTCTACAATGGATATTTAAAAGGTACATTAACTTTTATCTGAATTTAACTAATTTAGTGGAAATGTCAAGACTAAATTAAGTTATAGTTCATAGTGCCTACACTCACAGTTTAATAATGGATAGAATCTGCTATATTCATGCATGAATGAATAGACTATTTCTGTGATTCATGCCAGGCAATAAAATCATACTTATAAACTTAAAGGAAAACAAATATTAGAAGGTTAACAATTGAAACTGTAAATATAATTAAAGATGTAACAATAAATTATTCATTCAAAACTAAAAATAGAAACTTGTTAGAATAATCTATATGGAATGGTTGAAGCAAAGTTTTACAAGTTTTTCAGATAATTCTTTCTATTTTTAAAATAACTTTTCACAAGGTTTTGGATTGTCTTATCTTTAGTGATTCTAAAGTAATATTTATTTGTTTTTGAAGTCAGTTTTATTTCATTTTAACAATGAGGGGTTATTTTTTGTTTTAATTACCTCTTTTTTTTTAGTATAGCTCTTATGTTTGAGGTTCATGCACGAGTATTCATAATAGTTGATCTATTAACGATTTTTCATCCTTCTTCCACCAGTTCAAGACACTCATAATAAACACTTGTTCCTTTATTTTACTTATGTATTATTCCTTTCTTCAATAACAAACTCAGTCAAAGTTCAATAACAAGTTCAATAACTATGTGATGTGATATCCTTCATTCTTCCAGTTAGTGGGCTCTAACTGGCTGCTTTGGAGGAAACTTGTGCGCACAATATAACATAGTAAAGAAATGAAGGAGATAATTTCAGCGCCATGACCAAGATTGTCACTGTTGTAGAGGTTTGTTCTCTTTCTGAGCAGGTATATGACCAAACATGTTCACATCTCAGTAAATACTCCACGTTTGTGTTTGTGCAAAAATGTTTTTTTTCTCCTTGAAAAAGGAGAACAAGAACTGAGGAATACCAAACTGAAAATGAAGGTATAGGGGCTAAATCCAGAGAAAGTCCTGTCTGGGATAAGATCCATCAAAATGAGTAACATCAGAGGCAGGCAATAAATATATCTTCCATAATGGAAGGTGTGTTGCTAGTGTAAGTATGGACCTCAGAGCAACTTGGAGATTTGCAAGACCAAGAGATGACCTACATTCTGTAATTCATTGTTCTGTGACCCTGGAGTCAGTAGCTGACACTAGGCAGAACACATGTGGCATGACTTCTGGCACTTACCTGTTCAATAGCACCCTATCATACAAGACTGCCATGCCTGAGGTTTAAAAAAGCAAATCTGCCCTGGATAATAAAATGGTAGCCAAGGAATGGCTGGGCCATGCCACTTACTTATATATTTCAGAGGGGTCATTGCCCGGAATAAACACATTCAAGTAGTGGCATTGCTATGCCTGATGCTTAATACATAGAAGTTGATAATAAGAGGTAGATTAGAATTCCATTGGTCAAATAAAATGCCAACAGTAACTTTCTGATTTCCAGATTGAGACAACACTCAAGCTGGGATGATCATTTCCTCAAGAAACCAATGATTGAAAAGGTGTTGTGAACCTAACCATGTTACCTGCAGGTAGTTAGGAATATGATCTTCAGGCAGGTTAAGCATAAGCACATATGAACCAGTAGACACAAGTTCAACCACAGCTGTATTTTTTTCAAATCCAGAAAAGAACTCAGAGAAAAGTCACATTACAAACACATACATACATGAAAACATTTTTACTTACAAGCACTTCTATATAAAAATATCATTGCAGATATAATTGATTTCTGTTCTATTGTCTTTGTACACCTAGAATTTATAAATTAGATCTACAATGACTAATTAAAAAAAAAGAACATAATATTGTTGAAATTATGGTGATAAAATAACTTCAATATTACTATTCAAACTATTATTTATTATTAAAATTACAATTTTTTCAAAATGTTCCATTTTTTTGCACACTGATGTATGCATGATGCTGACCCACACAATTTTTGTTCTTAATGTGTAAAGTCACGTATTATCAATTAATAACTGATTTAAAATATTTTTTTAGTTGTTATTACTTTATTTTATTTCACCATTTTTTCACACTAGTCTTGATCAGTCATTAAAACCAATCAGGCATTTTTACTCTTCATTTTCAATCCTATTTAACTCCTTAGACCAATACAGATGCTGCTAGCTTCAGGCTGAAAATCCTAATTAATTTATCATCATATGATGACATCAAATGTTTAACAGGAAAAGGTGTGAAAAATATACAAAATTAAGAAAATTGAAATTTTATAAGGTATGGTAATAATTATTAGGAAATCATGAAAATCATTCTGGCAGCATACACAAAATATTATAGGTTTAAAGAGTTAAGATAAAATTCTCATCCTACCACTCTACTAAATTTAGAGCGACTATCCAGCTTGAATATCTGAACTAAAATGAAAGGAAGTACTGGTGAATAACTTTTGTTTGTTTTAGATGTTTCAGACTATCGAGGGCTGCCAATAGCATACATAGTTGGCCTAATGCTTACATTTTCAGAATCTATGAGTGAAAACACATTGCTTGACAATGGATCCAGTGTACAGGTTAAAGAGGATACTGCCAACAGGCTAGACCTCCAGGTTCTGTAACATTAAGAACTGCTGTCAGCCACCTCACCAATGGTAATTTAAATGACAGAAACAATCAGTGTGAGTTCTCAAATCCTCAACATCTAATGTGTCAGTCATTCAGCTCACTAATCCAGTGCCAAATCCATCATTTCTAGAATTCAAGCAAAGATCTAAGTCTAAATCAAAATCCAATAAAAGGTGAATTCAGAGAACACCAGGAGATATTTCATGAAACAAAGCTAGCACTATGCAGCATAGGGATTATCTTATTTCTTGTGCCAACAAAACGTTTGTGAATTTATGTCATAAGAAGAAATCCACAAAGGGGAAGTTGTCCACAACCCAAGCAGCAACCAACACAATGATATCAATGGCAGTGGAACCACCAGCCGTGATGGCAACCTTGACCATAGGCATCCAAACATTCACATAATTGACAAGTTCCTTCCACAGCTGCAGAAATAACAGAAAAGTTCATGCTTCTTACTTAAACTTCCAACCAAGATAAAAGAGCAGCTCTAATTCATGCAGTTAGCAGTTCTAAAATGATGCTGTAAAAAGCAGGTAACCAGATATGTAAATGTGCATATTGTAGGGTTCTAAAGGCCTACTGAAGCCTTCACAGAGAGCCATCAAATGCTGAAAATAAAACCAGAAATTCATAGCTATGTTGGGAAGATTTACTTTCAGGACACCTATATGGTTAAGCAGCTCATCTTCCCTATAATTCATTATAGTCATAATATAGTAAATATACTTACACATTTTGTTCAATCTGTAATATTCATGAGTATGTTTTCTTTGTAAATTGTTTTTCAATGTATGTATAGTGTGACTTTTATGTTACAGTGCATATATGTATATTTTAAATTTTAGTATGCTTGTATACATATGTGTGCATAGTTCATCTTTCTTTAAATTATACAAGTGTATATATGCATGAATTAATTCATGTGTATGGTAACTGTTTGTTTTCTTTTTTATGTACTACCAGGTTTAATATAATTTTGTTAGATAATCAACATAGTTTCAAATATAAAAATTGTGCCTAACTGATCTTTTGACATTCTTTGAAGAAATTACTGCTTATGTAGGTGAGCATACAGGTGTGAATTTGATGTATCTGGATTTTTAGAAAGCATCTGATAGGCACCACAATAAAGGTTTGTGAAAAAGTTATCTCAGTAGATGTGGGGAATAAGTTGACTTATTGGATATAAAACTAGCTGGATGAAAGAAAGAAGAGGGTTGTTATAAATGTAGATCAGTAAACTGAATTAACAAAATGAGTCTGGTACCTCAGGACTCACTGTCAGTACTTTATTGCTCTTTTTTTCTTTAATTTACATCAATGATATAGATGAAGAAATGGTCAATAATTTATTTAAAGTTGCTGGGTTACAAAAACATTTTGATTAGTTGTTGAGTAAGTGGCAAATAGCTTTTAATTATAATAAATACAAGATAATACACATGGGTTGTCACAATTTGATAAGAATAACCATAACAGTGCTACAGAAGAAAAAGATATTGATGCTCTGGTTGATGAGTCTCTTAAATCATCCAAGCAATGTGCTGTTTCTATGGACAAGGCAAATAAGATTTTTGGTGGTATATACAGAAATGGTAAATACAACTTCTTTTTATACATAAAAAAGTTATAACGTCATTGATATGATCACATTTAGAATATAGTGTTAAGTCTTGGGCTCATCATCTTAGAAAGGGTTCAGAAGAGGGCACAAATATGATACCTTGAATGATTTTTGTAGAATTTCTCATAAAACTACTCATGGACTGTCCGTGCTAGCCTTCTCTAATTATGAAATAATAAACTACAGGGAATGCATCTAATCAACACCATCCACTGCTATCTTCTGGGCTACTCTTTTACTAACAAAAAGTGGGATTACTATTATATTATAATGCACTCATGGTTAAAAGGGTAAGAACGTTCAAAGACAGAACTGGATCTCCAGCCCACAAGTTATGAGTCGAGTGCTTTAACCACCAGGCCATACTACCTGGGGTGGAGAGGATGTCATATGAGAATGGATTAAGATTTCTAAAATTGTTTTCTATTTTAAAAAAGCATTAGAAAATGTGATTTGGGTATTTATGATTGATAATGCAATATTAATGGTGTGGATACATCATCTTTTCTTATATTTAATGGTTAAAATGGTAAAACTAGAAGACATAAATTTTGGTAAGGTTGGATTCATCTTCAGCTGAAACAGCTTTATCTTTCTACTAGGGTAGTTACCATTTGAAATAGGTTATTTACAGATGTATTAGGTGCAGTTAACTTAAGGTAAGGGAAGGAAAATTAAATAATCAAATGACAAGAGCTGCCCTTGTTTAGTTTTATATTAGAGTTTAGTATAGTGGGTTGGATGGCCCAGATAGACCAACAGGCCCTTTGTTGTCCTTAAATTATTTGTATATTAAAGAACTCATTTCTCACATTCTTGTGTTAGAAGTTTCCTCCAAAACAGGACAAGGTTTCGTTTGATAAAGGTTTTGAGTAAATTTTCGTTTATTCCTCTTATATGAGGTCTGTTCAAAAAATACGCGGACTGACGTCATAAAACAAAATGTACTTTATTTAGAAGTTACAGGTCTGGGACCCCTTCAAAGTACTCTCCTCCCCAATGCACACACTTATCCCAACGGCGTTTCCACTTGTTGAAACAGTCCTGGTACGCTTCTTTTGTAATGTCCTCCAGCTCCTTCGTCGCATTTGCCTTAATCTCGGGAATCGTCTCAAATCTTCTTCCTTTCAAGGGTTTTTTGAGTTTGGGGAACAAGAAAAAATCGCAAGGAGCAAAGTCAGGTGAGTAGGAGATGGGAAAGAACAGTGATCGAGTGTTTGGCCAAAACCTCACGAGCTCTGAGGGCTGAATTTCGCAGCAACGCGGTGCATCTTCAATTTTTCGGTCAAAATCTCGTAACAAGATCCAACTGATATCCCACACTCTTCAGCAAGCTCCTGACAGTCAGACGTCGATTTGCCCGCACGAGAGTGTTGATTTTGTCGACGTGTGGGTCGTCAGTTGACGTGAAAGGACGTCCAGGACTCTCATCATCTGCAATGGACTGTCGACCATCCTTGAAACGTTCATGCCACTTGAAACATGTCGTACGCTTCATAGCAACATCACCGTAAGCCGTGTTAAGCATAGCAAAAGTTTCAGTCGCAGATTTTCCAAGTTTAACACAAAATTTCACAGCAAGTCGTTGCTCCTTCAGGTCATTCATTCTGAAATCTGCCAAACGAAAAAATCGCACTTCACTTAAAACCGCGTAGCTAATACACAAATGAAGATATCTGCAATCGGGAAATGGCGTCGTAATCAGCTGATCTGTGCGTACCTAGCGACACCAAGCGGATTCCCCTGGAACCAACTGGAGCCGCGCAATTCAAACAGTCCGCGTATTTTTTTTTAACAGCCCTCGTATACTTAAAATTTACAAAACGTACATTAGACCAACAATAGAATATGCATCACCTGCCTGGATTAACACAGCACCCGCACATGTACAGAAACTTCAACGTATACAAAATTCAGTACTAACTTCAGCATATAAAGTACCACGTAGCACCTCAACCACATTCATGCACAAGTATGCAAACATAGATACAATAGCTGAAAGACTCTTGCATAATTCTCTAAAATATTTCAATAAGAATTGGCATAAAAATGACTTAATGTGTGATCTCAACAGATATCACGTACATGATGTAAATGGTCCTAAATACATCTCCCCTTTTAACATATATTTAAGAAATGTAACACAAGCTGGCCACTATGCACTAGACACTTAGTCCTTGTTTCTTTCTTATTATTATAATTATTATTTTCTTTTTTAATCATTATTTTTTTTTCTCTTTTTATTATTCAAGTATTGAGTAATAATAATTATTATTACTTTCTTTTTTGTGTGTGTTACTACAAGTAGTAGTAGCATTCTCTCGATCGAGAAAAAGGAGAAAAATACAAAAAATATATATATAAAAAAATTAAATGAAGAAAAAAAAACTTCTTGTTCGTCCATGCATGGTCTGAGCCCTGAAATGGACCTGAGTATGATGTTATACTTTTACTCTGGCCCAAATTTAAAAAAAAAAAAAAAAACCTAAAGACAGACGCTATAATCGTTCGGGAGGGAGGAAGAGGTCAAATGCACCTGACCCTCCTGGGTATTTAACAACATCAATACCCAAATACCGACACAGTGAAACTTGGAACAGCCCTCGTATATATATATATATATATGCCATATTACTTCAAATTTAAGATGCACCCCACTTTTAAAAAGGGATTTTCAGGAAAGAAAATAGGTTGATAATTAGCAAGGAGTAAATATGTTTTAAGAGAGTTTATTAATGAATTAAAAGTATTAATAATGTATATAAAATGAAATATAATAAAACATACAATGAATACAAATATACAATAATGTTTCTTCATGCTTTCTTTATTTAATCAGAATACTACTCCAATGTTTCTTCTATCCCATTGTTATATTCTGAAGTTGAAGCACCTTCATCTCTTGATTCACTATTGTCCCACAGAATATCATCTTGCATTCCATCTTCTGCATCTTCAAAATCTGACACAAATTTGTGACAAATTGTTGTCCTTCGCCGTAATGATTTTCTCTTTTCATAAATTTCTCAAACCAACCACGACTAGCCTTGAAAGAAATGCCACTATTTTCTGCACATTCTTTTGCTTTTAACATTAAGACTTCTCTCGTTACAGGTAGTCCTTTATATCGTAACTCTCAGAAACACTTTAAAACAATGGCATCAATTTCAGGATGTCTTCCTTCTCTTAAGCCAGAAAATGACTGTACTTTTCTTGCAAGGAAACGACTTGGTTTTCATACCAGGACAATGATGTACATTTGCTTCACTCACTGTATACTTTTTATCGGCTGCATGATTCCCAATCTCTTCGGTGCACAAAATAACTTTTATATATTTAAAAACGTTGTTCGCTCCTCTACTAGTGCTTTCTCTACCACTACCAGCCATTTTTAAATATATAATTTTCTCAAGCTGTATTGGTTCATTTTTATTCTCATAAATAATGTTGTTTTTCATTTCTCTCATTCGCGTGCATGAACTTAAAGCGTAAAATAGGGCATCTGTTCCCCACATTTCTGTTGTCCCCCAGTGGCATATCTACGAGAAACAAGGTTGCGATAACTACAGTGGACAAAGCATGTGCAGCTACGTGGTTAACTACAAACACGCAAATACATTTAAGTTAATTCTAATAAGAAAAAGAAAATCTTCCTGTTGGGAATAACAACTTAATCGTTTGTTTTATATTTTTGTTCACAATTATTGTTATGAACAGCACTATCAAAGGCAAATTAACGTTTTTATATGTATAAAGCACTTCCCTCCTAACATATCTCCTGATACGTCAGCAATAAGCTCACAGAGTTGCAATTCTAAAATACGGGGTTTGACTCCACTTGGTAATCACAACACAAAGAGCACACTGAGGAACTTAGCAATAACAAACAAACCCTTAAATATAGTCAGCAGTACTAATAGTAACACATCAATAACGACATTTAAATGAATGTTTCCCTCTGTATTACTTTTGCTACTTTTTCTTCCTCGATGATTTCCACTTCTCCTTTTCATCAGCGACATGTGAACAGTTATTCCACTCTATTCATAATAAAATCGTTTTATCAAATATTTTGCCCTGGTGGTTAGGGTGCTCCTCTCACAACCCGTAGATCGTCCTTTCATTGTTTTTTTTTTGGAATTTCGCACAAAGCTACTCGAGGGCTATCTGCTAGCCGTCCCTAATTTAGCAGTGTAAGACTAGAGGGAAGGCAGCTAGTCATCACCACCCACCGCCAACTCTTGGGCTACTCTTTTACCAACGAATAGTGGGATTGACCGTCACATTATACGCCCCCACGGCTGGGAGGGCGAGCATGTTTAGCGCGACTCGGGCGCGATCCCGCGACCCTCGGATTACGAGTCGCACGCCTTACGCGCTTGGCCATGCCAGGCCAACATCGTCCTTTCAACCGTGGGACTTTATAATGATATGATCAATCGTTATTACAGTTTCCAGTGACTGGTGTTCAGTAGTTACCTTCTCTTTAGTCTATCACTTCAGAATTAGGTACGATTAATGCAGATAGCTCTCGAATAGCTTTGCGCGAAATTCGACACAGAAACTAATATATATTTACCCATTTTCATTCCTTTTCACAAGTGCTTCGGAGTTACCTACTGCAGATAGCCCCACAGTCTGCTAGCAAATCAAGACGCTAACGTGAAAATATTGTTCCATGTTGGAAACAATACTAAGAAGGAGTGTGACAATTAAACAACGAATTTCAGCACATAAATAAACTAAACGAACGTAAACTATTGGAAAAATAACGAAACTATAAAAATTACGTATGAATTCGTGGAATGAGGGAATTGGTTTTATGATCAGGGTGCGAGTGCAATTACACCTCATGCACCACCACCTTGTAGTTCCGCCCCTGTTCTAACTAGTTGAAACTTCAATTTTATATTCACTTGTTTTCATAATTTTCTACAAGTATGATAATTACATGATAGTAGAATATTAATTTCTTTTTAGCTTGTTTCTAGGGTCTTACAAAAAACACAAATGTCCAGAAATGCAAAAACAATTTTGCAGTGAAGGTATGGCCTTATGAGAATCAATGCGAAGATACAATTTAACCTAATTTTCTTTTTTATTTCCTTTTAAGCGCAAAGTTATACAGCGTCACCTTCATTATGCCCATTGAAGTTATCGAATTTCGATTTTTTGCGTTATAAGCCCTTAAGCCTTCCGCTGCGCCACCGGGAGGAGCGCTATTTGTTTCTTGTATAATAAATAATATAGAGTATTAACAAAGGAAATATTCATAAAGACTACAAATGCGATTCTTGTTCATATAGATATTATGTAAATACATTTTAATAAAATTTATTGGGATTTTAGTCGCACGTTAAACCTTAAGTTTAAAACTCGAGTCTTGCGCTTTTCAGACACTGTGCAAAATCTACCTTTTAAATATCGTAGACATAAATCTGTACGATTATTGTGCTTCATAACATCACCGAGGCAATGTTGTTTTACATTATTATAGAAGCAATGAAAAATATATTTACTTTGGATAATTCGTGTTCAGTCTCACGCGTCACAACAATGTTTTACGTTATTGATATCATTATATTTTAATCTTTCTTTTTGTGCATTTTAATCCATTTAAAACTTCATACTCAGTAACCGTATTATAACTATCTGTCTAAGACCTTACACAACTTTTGCAAGAAATTCGAATAAGTGATTACCAAACACTCAAACTTTTGATATACAAATAGCAATTTTAAAATATTAATATTTTAAATTTGTAAGAAAGTTAGTTATGGTACAGAAAAACAAACTTGGCTGAATATTACTATGCGCGAAAAAATGATTTATATTAGAATAATCTTGTAACATATTATTCAGATTTTATTCTATATTTAATTTAAAATAAGACTACCAACAATTACAAGTACAAAGCAACATTATTGAAATTACTTTTGTAAAAAATTAAACTATTTATGATTAATGCTTTTCAAAAGTGATATTTTTATCCATATTAAATTCACACACCCCCCCCCCCAGTGGAACAGTGGTAAGTGGGCGGTCTTACAACGCCCAAACCGGGTTTTGATACCCATGATGGGCACAGCACAAGTAGCCTTCCTGTTACTTTGTGCTTAATTCAGAACAACCATGTTAAATTCAGTGGTGACAAATACATTTAGCATAATAAGATACTGTGAATTAATAAATTTTTATTCTTATTTCAGATTATAGATTTTTCCCTATTAGTTTTTACAAAATGTTTTAATAAACTAATTACTACATATTATTATCCGACACTTTTTTAACCAGTAAAGTGTCTATGCTGTCATGTACTCGTTCTAAAATCTATTAATCTTTAAATAATTCTTTGAAAACTTACCTGAAAAAAAGAGAAAATAAAGACAGAAATACACGATGTATAACTAGAAATGGTGTATATAGCAGTGCTACTAGTCCTCGATCGAGGAGAAATCTGCGTGGATAATGATACTGCATGCTTTAATATACACATGTAACTCAAAGTATTGAATTACGAGTCAAGGACAACGTGAAAGGGAAGAGATGAAAACCTGTTAGCTTTTCCAAAGGTCATTTGTTGTAGTGGTGGTTGTTCGTGGCATTGTTACGTATTATAAACAGCGGTTCTTAATATCACGTAAATGTTTTTTTTGTTAAGCAAAAATCTACATAATGAGCTATCTGTGCTGTGCTCACTAAAAGTTATCGAAACCCGATTTTTAGCGTTTTCAGTCTTGAGACGAACTAGGAGGCTCATCGTGTAAAAGTAGAGTAACAGCACGTGAAACAGTACGTTCTATTAAATTACACTAAGTAACAATTTAAACGGTGATGAATGATGAGTGTCACCATGTTTTTCTCAATACGAAAATTATTTTAGTGCAGACTTGAAGATCAAAAAGCTAAAACGTATTAATTTCGTTCCTGTGGTGGGCAGAACACAGAGAGCTCGATGTGTAACTTTTTGCTTAACTTCGAACAAAAACAAACAAAAAATTATGTATTTTGTTTCACATTATTAACACAAAAACACTAAAAAATGTTTTACACTATTTTATAAAACGAACATGTCATAATATGTTTCCACTGTATGTTATATTGTTAGAATGACGTTAAAGTAGACCTAGAATATTCTAGATATTATGAAAACCTTATAACTTCGATAAATATTAAGCTATCATATACATAGTATATATAAATAGATAGATAGATAGATAGATATACGTGTATCCCAGTGGGTCAGTGAAATGAAGCTAGCAAAAAGTCAGTGTTTAGTTTTCTGCGAGTAGTGCCACTCATTGAGCGAAATATTTGGATCAGCGTTAGTTATCGAATGCATACAGTTAATGCGTTTATTAGCCATGCAATTGTAAGGTTATTTTTCGTTATCCAGAGCACCACAAGTGGGGTATTTCTGTTTAAATGTCATTCGAAACTTAGACCTACGAGTCACAAGTGTAATACCTTCCTGAAAGGTTAAAGAAAAAATAAACCCGTATGTTATATCTATGCGGAGTGGATTTAGAATTATTTAACTCAAATGATTTAAAAGAATCCGCCTACTAAAACAACGGCAGTAGAAAAATGGTGTCAGAAAAGGGCTATTTTGTTGAAAATAAAACAGAGCTTTGACTAAACTTTTCAAGATTACTGCAAAGGCTAGAGATAATATAATAATGGAAAGAACACAAGGATGTCAAGAAGAAAGAGACAGAAAATTGGAGAAGAGAGATAGAATAAAAGAACGTATTTAGTCAACATCTATTTCCATTACTGGTGTGCCATCTGTGACTGCAGTGCCTTCCTGGTCTACTCCAGTCTTGACAATATCAAATTAAGTTCCAGAACTTAGCTGGCCACTTCAACATTAGCCAATCAAAAAAGTGGCTGACTATGATGGATAGGTACTATGGAAGTCACACCACATTCAGTTTTAACTCATTTCCAAAGTTAGCAATAAGAATAGCAAATAACTAGCTATTCATCTTACTGTCTACCTAAAAGGATCAGCATTCCTGACATTAAGTAACATTCCATCTGAGAGCCATAGTAACAATCACTGGTAACAGCCTTATACAAGTTTGGAGTGACACAGAAAAAGAAAGTATGCAGAGCACAGTTTCAGAATGATTCTTCATCCAAATGTACAGATTTGGAAAAGACGGCCCAGTTATCTTATCTGGAAAAGTCTTGTAAAACTGATGCACTCATTGACACATAATCAATTTACAGATTCAATAACAAACAAGGATATAAGTGTTAGTCTGAGGCAAAGTAGATGCAGGTATTTAAAGGAAGCTGATTATTTTGTTTAAAAGTAATAAATAAACAACTAAATACACCATCCTAGAGATACAAGATCTTCATATTAAGTAGTACTGAAACACCAACTCACAATGACAATAGTCTCTAAACTAAAAGGATTAATTAAACAAATAATTATACACAATAAGAGATAAACCACTAGAAAACAGGTGATTCAGTTGTAAATTGAAAGAATATATTGCAAGTATCTTTAGATTAAAGACAGTGTGGAATGAAAGCTCCTCCATGAGGATAACAGAAAAAGGAAACTTGTAATTTTGGAAAATATGGCTATCACAACAGCTATTATTAAGCTAAAGAGACAATATCTTAAGGACGAGTCTTTAAGCCCAACCAGTTCGAGGTAACAAAAAAGGATTAACCATTCAACAAAATGACAGTAACTAGCTGAATTTATGAGATGAAGTTCACTTTGGAATGCTCCATATACCCCAAATAGAAAATAAGTTCATTACTTGAGAAAAATAATGCATGGGCTTAGTGATGGAAAACCTTGGAGTATGATAATTGACTCTGATTTTGAAGCTACAATTTTTTGACCTAATGTGTTACTGAAAGGTAAAAAAATCACCATCATATGTGAAGAGAAAAGAATTGTAGGTGTAAAATAGCAAATGAATTTATATATAGTTCAAGCACAAGAAAGTTGGAAGTTATCCTTACTTGGGAAGCTTCTCTACACCTTATGAGTTGTGGATAATTTATATCGAAGAAAAGTGCATCTTTGAAACTGAATTCTTGCATAGGTAAAAATGTGAGGTTAGATTAGTTCACAGGAAGTAATATCCATCTCATACATGCTAATTATTATATCAGAGATTCAAGTTCCAATAGCAATAGGGAGGGAGGTTATTATACCACCAAGAAGTGAAATACTGATACCAGAAGTTTTAGGGATAAATTTTCATGTATTGACTAGGACTTAGTTGAACCACATAACATAATCAGGCATATTCTGATAAAGTGGTGGTTAGAAAAGCTCTCATGAACATGAAAAATAAAGATGCTGTACACGTATTTAGATAGGAAGGAAATAATTCAGCTCAATATGAAATGAAAGGTAACTATGATCTTAATGCAAATAAAACTTGATTTCTTGAAGGTGACATGGTGTGGCTGAACAGTTATTGTTGTAAAAAATGCCTAACTTTAAAGTTAAATAGGTGTTCAGAAGAACTATACATTGAACTGAGAAGAAAACAGTAATTTATAGAATCCAGAAGGATGAGTGATTCAAGCCTAAGATAATCCACCATAATCATCTTTGGAGTATGTTAATGAGAAAATAGCCAAGAGTAACAACTCCAGCAGAGAATTTGTGAGTGGAATATTGGATTGTCAAGGAGCCCATGATTTCTGTCGAGACTACATCCAGATGTACATCAAGGATAAAGCCATCAGTGACTTCATTTAACCCAACAAGAACTTCAAGGGACAGGAGAGTCAATTATGACAAAAAAAGATAATAGACAATCCCATCTTTATAACGTGAGTATCAGATGAGAACACTACTAAAATAATTTATGGGTGTATAGTGTATTGTAATTTTATTTTTTGTTAATACTGTTTAAGTGACTTCACAATTCATGAAAGAGCAGTACTGTAGGCTATACAGTGGAACCCCTCTAAAGCAGCCACCTTTGGGACTGAGATAAACTGGCCTGATTAGAGGGGTTCCACTGTACATAACTAGGGATTATGTAAACAAAAAAAGGGACTGTGAATGAATGACCACTTTCAAGGGGTGACAAAATCTGAGGGGTGGCTGCTTAGAGAGGAGTTCTACTGTATTTTCAATGTTTCAATTTAGATATTAGCTAGAGGATAGATATGTAATGTTAAACTTGGTCTAGAAAGCCAAGAATATTCTAAATGACATTATGAAAATACATTAACTTTGATAACATATACAAGTGTGACAACAAATATAAATATGAATAAACAAGTCAACTAAAATTCAGCAGTAAGTCAGTGTTTGGTTTTCAGTTGGTAATGTGTCAGTCACTGAGTGAAGTATTTGGATGTGTTAATTATTGCACATATTCAGTCATTCAGTCAATTAACTATGAAATTATACATTGTTATGCTTTTTGTAGTTCCCACTAGCAAAGTTTTTCTGTTTAAACATTGTCCTACAATTTATAATAGTAGAGAAATTTGAGCTTGTACAAACATTAAAGAATAAATAAAATTTTTCATTATTATGTGGACTGGTCTCTAAATGATTTTCAACAAAAAAATTAAAACCCACCCAACAAAAAAAAACAACTCTGCAAAACACTGATCTCTATGAGATTAATAGGTCATAGCTGAAATTGGAAAGCATGACATCTATCATTAAAATATGTTGTAGTGTGTAATTATCACATATGTGAGAGTTGTGAAAATTTTGTTTGTTTAATATGAAAGGATGTTTGACAAGGTGGTTTTAAAGCCAACACATGTTATATGGAGCACTATTGGCATGCAAAGCATGCAAATGACTGAACTTTAAAAGTTAATTTTGAATGGTCCAGTTGTGATGTATAAACATCTCAGCTCTAATTTTCACATATTACTTCAACTAATTAGCAGAAAATTAACACAGAAGACATGTCATTTATAAACTGCATAAACTTTATTACACATAAGCTTAAAAAGTCAATAAAATATAGAATAAACCCATCTCAAAATCAGATTATGGTGTAATGACAAATTTTAAAATACAAATTATGACTTAAAATACTATAAAATACAGATCAAAATTGGATTATATACTAAAATTCAAAATGATCACAGATAAAAAGGAACAAAATAAATTCAGAAATACAATAAAATGCACAGTAACTTTGTCACAAAACAGATTAGATTATCAGTACAGAATGGTACCATATACTTTGTACCTCATTTAGTTGACATATCCAATAACAGCAGCTGTTTTACTGGTATGTGAGACAACAAAACTTCACCAGTGAGGAGTGTGGTCAGTTGGGACAGCAAAGAGCCTCTATGTAATGGCAGACACACTACTGAAACAAAAGAGAGAGAGTGCCATTAATTAACATAGTGTTGGAGAACTGCTGTCATCAGTAAAGCATACACACTTAAGAAATGTGATATGTGGAGCAGTAAAGAGCCCATCTGTGATGGGAGACATACTTCAAAGTAACCATGGAGAAACCTAGGGTTGTGTTGGGTCAATAAAAAAGTCACTCCCTGTAACTTGTTTCTGGGTGATCCTGAGGTTAACACTAATTTTGAAACAGGAATCCCAGAACCAGCCTATTCCACCCTAACATACAGGACTGTCTAGTCCAATAAAGACTGCAAATCCATAACTGAGAAACTTAAAGAAAACTATATAACCATGATACAGGTCAAGATCTTTCCCCCTGATGTTTAAGGGTGTAACTAAATACAACTTGGATTGGTTCTTCAGATATATGTTAGAATATTGGCTGCAATGAACACAGGAACAGATGATCTAATATTTGGTCCTGAATTCAGACAGTACAGCTTTGGAACAGGAACAGAACTGCAGCAATGTTGCACTATTACCATTGTTATGACCAAATAGAAAACCAAAACACCAACTACGTCAAGTTTAAGATTCTAAGAATGGGTCACTCTGAGAACTTGGATGACTTTGCCATTGATCTGTACCAATTGTAGAGGAAGACATAATTTGCAATGACATCTGTGTATTACAAGGACAACCTTGTTAACAAGTTTATGGAAGGACTTGCTATGTAAGGCCATAGGGCACTATTTGGTGGCACAATATTTGCACCTTAACTGAGGTGGTATCTATGATGATGAGGTCTCAATGGTAACCTTGGATAAATCACAGAAGAAAAAAACACCAAGAGCAGAACTTGTAATAAAGCCAATACAGGATATTCTGTTCAAGCTTGAGCTTTACCAAGAGTGAATTTGCAGCCAACACATGTCATGTTGCAGAACAAACAAGAGAGTTTCCAGCAAATGGTCAGGAGTACCATGGTTCCATATTATGTTTGTGCCACAGCCACTACTGATGATTCCTCTGCTTAAGCATTACTTTACAAGGGAGGATCAGAGCATCTGCTGTGGTTGTGAGCTGCAGGGGCACTTCTTTAAGAATTGTCCATCGCTTGCCAAGCAGCAAGATATAAGGAACATGGCAATACGGTAGATTGCATGGCAAAGGCAAGCCATAGTTGGTGTTACTTTGGCTAGATGAAAAGAACAGAATCCAATTGGGTTTAGCTGCTGACTCAGGGAAAAAGAGCACAGCAGAAAGCTCTTTTTGAAAAGCATGGTTGTCAGGACAGCTGACTCAGGTAAATTTGGAACATGGTAAATACCTAATAAGATACACAGTCAAGTAACAGAACTTCACATTCAAATCAGACTGCCCAGGACCTTTGAATATTCTGCATTATATCAAGAACTCTGAATGAATCTACTACTTAAGCCAGTTAACATTAATTTTGCTTTGATGAATGATGGCATATTAGACAAAAATTGAGAAGCATGTCTCTGACTACATCTTGGTCACATAAACCCCAGGATAAAGGTAGTCACTTGTCATAGACCTTGATGTTGGCATTAATATCTAGATAGATACACTGCAGAAACTCTTTCAATTTCATCTATGCATTTGCTGAACAGTAGATAAATTATCCAACATGAGCCAAGAAGAGAGGACTGTACCTGTGTGCCTAGCTGTGGGAGTCACAGTACCTCTAGGTACACAGGTGGTTTACTATGGGCAAAATCTAGTGCATTCATGACATATAGCATAGGTTTAGACAGTGTTTGAAATGCACTGCTTTCTTCCACAAAGCAAGCAGCAATATAGTGGATGGTGTCCTATCCATCATGGAACAAAGTTCTAGTGTTTCTTTGAAACTATGTAAAATTGGCAGTCCAGCTTCCTGTTGGAAGATTCATCTGAATAGCAAGCAAGTGGAAGTGAGTAATACTAATGGTGAAAATAGTGTTGCTTCTATCATTACATGTCTGAAAATGAAAATTTGACTCCAAGTGCATCTGATGTTGCTTAGCTCAGGATTGTGTAAAAGGTCTGCACTTAAAACAGTGAAAGAATTTCCATGACCTGTTGGACAAACTTTCTGATATATTTGTGAGAAGTGAAGCTTAAGTGGGCAGAATAAAAATCATGTCACCATACAGATAGAGATGAGGCATACTTGATTCAACTACTGTACAAGTGTCCTGGGAATAACAAGAATACAGTCAATGCCAAGATACAGCTGATGTTAAAGGTGAGAATCATACACTCTACAGAGAATGCCTGGCCATACCCAGTGCTGAATGTTAATGAGAAGTACAGCACAAACAATTTCTGCATAAATTTCTGCTATAGAAGTGCACACTAATAATGCCTTTTCAATGTTATGGAAGTTCTCAGTGTCATACTTGTGAGAGATGGTGTTTCAACTACCCACATATGAATCTTGGTTACTTGAGACTGACTTTGGCCCAGGATGAGACAAGAAGTTCAAAGCTCCTATTGCCAACTTTTCCAAAATTGCTATTCCAATGTCTGATTTGACTAAAGTTGATGTGAACACAAGAGCACAACATGGAAAAGCAGAGACTATCTCCTCATATAGTGAAGTACAATCCATGAATTTCTTGATGCAGTATACTATGCTGAGGTAAAGGCCATTTCAACTGTCGCAATGCACAGCCATACTACAGGCAATTTCACTAGTGAATGGATACAAAAATTCAAACCTCAAGAGATCCAGGAACAACACCTGAAGGACCCATAATTAGCATGGATATTTCATGCCATGGAGCAGGGTGATGTGCAAGTAGTACAGGCTGAGAAATTTACTGCAAGCACACACAGTTTGTGGTACTTGTAAGAGCAGCTCTATGGTGTAATGGTGTGCTCTACCATTTTCATCAGCCATCTAGACATGATTCTGAACCTGTGTCACAACTAGTTGAACCCTAAGAGCCTGAGGTAGCACATTCTGCAGTTTTTACATAACATAAGAACTGAAGGCCACCAGAGTGCTACACACGCTTGTGCTAAAATTCAATACTGGTTCTACTAGAATTGTTTGAGCCATGACATTCAGCACTGGTGTCAGTACTCCAGTGTGTATAGTTCACTCTAAGGATAGGTCTAAATAGGGTAAACTGAAGCAAATAATTGATTATTTCCTTTCCTGAGAATAGCATGGATATTAATGGTCCTCTCCCCAAGACAGAGTTAGATAATTATTACATGCTTGTTATTATATTTGGGCCAAGGAATATCTATTTGTTGGCAATTTAGTATAGAATGTGTGTTGACAAGGCAATTGATGGCCTAGTTTGGTAATGAATAGATTAATAAGGATCAGAAAACTAATTTCAATTGTTAGTTATTCTCTCAGTTGTGCAGTGTCAGGTGTGATGAAGATGTTTATTTCTCATTATTACTCACAGTGAAATGGTTTGATTGAGTGAAGATAACATACCATCAAGCAATTACAAGCAAAGTATTAATTCCAGTCAAACTGATTGAAATAAACACTTTGTTATACTTCAAAATGGCAAACTGGACAACTTAATAAAGACTGAGTGGATGACTACAAAATATGCTCCAGTTTGGGTGGAAAATGATGGTCTCTAAGGATATAATATACAAACCACCAACAAGCACAGAGCTATCACAGTTTCTGGAATAATCCTTGGAATGGCTGAGAAATGCAATAGCAAATGTGCACAAGGTTGCATTTCAAAACTAGCAAAGGCAGTCATATGGCAGAATAGATAGTATAACAAAACAGAGAAAGAATGGAACTTTCAACAAAGAATGAAACATAGGTATGACTAACATGTACCAGTGATATGGAAGCAAATTCAGCTTCAGCTGGGCAGGTCTGCATCTAGCATTTGGATAAGTTGACAAACCACTATGATCTACATTATAGATGAACTTAGCATGTCATAGTTTCATAATGAATTGAGTTTGGGAGTCATAATTCTGAGGAAAATGAGAAAAATTGCTTCAGAATATTTAAGCTGATCTGATGAGGAGGAAATTGCTGGCAGCATATAATGAGTCAGATGAATAAATGCACTAAAGGTGTTGGAAGGCTCTAATATGTGATTAGAGCACTGCCACTGACATCATGACTGAAATTATATGCCCAACTGTGGCTAAGACAATTATATTTTACAAAAAATAAAAACTTAAGACTAAAATGGTTGTGATCCTTACTTTCCAAACTATTAATGAAATGTAGGAACTACGTTTTATGATTACCATTTGATTCCAGCAGTTAGAACAGTTGCTAACTGCACAACTATTACAGAAAAGAAGAGACAATCTTACTTTCCAAGAAATTAAATGATGTTCATTGTGCAACGTACGTACTACACTACGACTTCCACTTGATTTCCTGCAGTAAGGACATTAATTTTATGGAAAACTAACAACTATAAGAGCTTTGTGACCCTTGTTTTTGAATTATTATTTATTAAGTGGTATAGACATATGGACTACCACTGGATTATATCACAGCTTAGAGTGGTTGATGGTGGTAGATGTAATGCAAAGATCAACAATTTGTATAACTGAAAGTGTTTGCTAGTAGTTTGTAAACTCAGCATAAAGGGCATTACAAATCCTTCTTTCTGAGCTGTGGTCAAATTTTGAAAGCAAAACAACTGTCAAACATTCCATTAAAATCACTCACCATTAGTCAAATAGTGAAAGTTTACCAGAAAAAAACAACAGAATGCTAAAGAGATTCTCATCAGTACACTTAAATGTGTGTAACTTTTATGTTCATAAGAGAGTTGGGTTTTTAAACAGCTCAAAAAATGAGATCAACATGAAAAGTAGTAGTGCCTTAGTGGTATGTTTTTGGTAGCTACTTTGGACAGTAAAAACATACTGTAGTAATTTGTATTTAGCCAAAGTTGGTGTGTGTATTGATAAACAAACAAGTAAAAAAGGACATACTAATCTGGTGGCAATAAAATTAGTTGAAATATCTTAAGTTTAGCTAAATTCTGTTGGTAACTATTTTATTTCATGATACCTAAAAATACTGGTGAGTTTCACTACTCACATCTGGCGACACATTACTGTACTGTAATTATCGATATATATAGTTTATTGAAATAGCTTGTTTTAATTACTATGGCAATGGCATAAGAAACTGAAAAAGTTTTGTGCCAGATATCAGCACATTTGACAATATGTAAAAGTTTGAAACATAAGTATAAACCAATGAGCTGTATGAAACAAGCAAAACAATTACTGAGAACACAACATCTGAATATAAGTATAAAAATTTGATCTTATATAATTAACTGTGGTTAGTGGCCTATAAAAGTAGCATTTGAAAATACACCATTCTTGTTTTTTGTTTTTTTTTATTAATGCTGGTGTAAAAATATTTCAGTTTTGACATTTAAGAATGTTGCAGCACACAGATTTTATGGAAATAAATAAGAGTAACTGTTAGAAATACATCATACTTGCAGGAAACACAGTTTCATCTGTTGTTTCAGTGTGTTGGTCAGAAATATCACAGTTTGAATTGAAATTTAAGTGGGTGAAATCTGAGAATGCCTGTGTCAAATGGGTTGTACACTGGTAGTTGGTACTGTGACCTTCATGTAAGATACATATTAGACTATAAACATATTTGACCACAACCCACATGCTTAGCATTCTCCTCCAAAGAAAATTTTCAGAACAGATTATTTCTGTAACTAGGCTAGAAATAAATGTTACAAATGTCCAAAATAAAGAAATTTGTTATTATACATTTCTTTTTAAATTAAAGTCTTATTCTATTTTTCCTTATTATAACTAACAGATATGGTATTTGACCACTAAACATTCTCCTCCTAACAAAATTTTTAGAGTGAATTATTTATGTAACTAGGCTATTACAGCTTTAATCAAAATCTTTTAATGAATTTTTCTGGCCAATAAAAATTAGCTTTACCATGCATTTTCAATTCAGAGTTTTGCAATTTAAGATCAAACTCTAACATTTCTGGCTATCTTGGTATTATACAATTACAAGAAAAACTAGCTGTCAAGAGAGCTGCCAATTCAACTGGAGGAAAAGATGCTCCAACTGTAAGAATATATATATTATGAACTCACAAGCCTCTTATAAAAGCATTGCAAATCACAAATCCATAGCTGCATTGGAAGACTTGTTGTCAGGGTTCCTCTAGGCATGCAGTTGCAGTTTCTCTATTTACCTGTGTGTGTGTAAATAACCAAAACATCAATAAGATTTATCTGTGGGTACAAATAAGAAAACACTGGAATAACATACTTTTTCTTTTAATAATTTCTTCTACCAGTTTTGTGGCTTCAAAGGCTACTCTTCAGGAAATAGTTTTACTGAGAATATATAACAAAAAGCATACAAATACTACTTTTCAACTACTTACAAATAATCTAATTTAAATATACTAGCTGATTACCTGCAGCACCACTGCATTGGATTCACGTGTGATGTATTCATACCATCATATCTGCACCCCAAAAATGAAGTAAAATAAAGTTCTACATGACAAGAAACAAAGGTGAAACTGAAAAATTGTAACTCTTATAGCAAATCTACATGCATACTGAATAAAAATTGAGAAGTTGAGAGTTGCACATAATGTAATAAAAAAGTTTTTCTATTATCATACATATAAGAGTTCCATTATAATATGACGATATACTATTGAACGGAAAAAACATAATTGTCTTCATGTACAACTTAAGTGTATTATATAAGATTTTAAAAATAAATTAATTAGTTAAATATACTTTTCTTTTAAATTAAAATCTTATTCCAATTATATTTTTCCTTATTATTATAACTACCAGAAATACCCACCCTCAGTGCAAGGTATAACTGCTAATTCCTGTGAAAGGCTACTGGAACTATAGCCTTTCCTGGAATTGTCTGACAGCCCTGAAACAATGTACTCATACTTGACTTTCAATAATATTCACCATACATGAAAAACACATTACATCACAGAGTAGATGTAATTGAAGTATTACTTTGTAGATGCAATTATCAGTTTCTGTTGCAACACTTGTGAGATTTTTATAAAAAATATTTGTTTAGGTTTGTTTTATGCTTGAAACTAATCCTTTTTTTGTAATTTTTATTGGATAAATCATTTTCATGATAATTTCAGTTGTTTTAATTATAGCTCAGCTATAAAAATACTATCAAGGTATAAAAATACTATCAAGGTATAAAAATATTACCCAAATATGATTGGTGATGATTGGTGTGGCAGTTTCCAAAATCCAAGTTGTGAAAGCATACATCACAAACTCTATTATGAAAAGATTATAAAGATGTAACTAATTTATCATATAATTTGATACTTTTACTTAATTTTCTTTTGTGCAAGTCTTAGTTACTGTTATCACTGTTTCCAAATTCCTACTGACTTTACACAACCAATTATTTCAGCCCTCTTACTAGTATCTATTTAAAGTGGCACCAAAAAAAATTATAAAATATTTTTCAAAAAATAATCTTTGTTTTATATTATATCCTCCAAAACAGAAAATATGAAAATGTGTTTCTTTTAGAATTTAAAAATTTCTCAAGACACATTTATTAAAATGTTTATTGGTAGATAGTGAGGTTTTTTTTCTGAACATCTGACATACAATTTATGTATATTTATCCTTAATTGTAAATTACCTGTTTCATCAATATACAATTCACCACAATTTACACATTTTAAATGCCCCTGCTGGTACAGCAGTAAGTCTAGAAATTTACAAAGCTAAAATTAGGGGTTAGATTTCCCTTGGTGGACTCAGCAGATAGCCTGATGTGACTTTGCTGTAAGAAGACACACACACACACACACATTTTAAAAGGTATAATACATTCTGAGGATTACAATTAAATGAGTTACAAACCAAAAAACAAAATATCTTTGTTATTGTTCTTTATTGTTTAGGTAGATTTTATAAAACTTGTATTACATAAAGCACAGTTATTTCTGTTACAGCTGAAGATATCTTCTTTAGAAAAATATCTATTTTTAGATTTATTCAATAATCTATACACATTTTTTGGTTCTCTTCTTCATAAAGTAATATTATTATTTTTGAATACATCTTTCACTTTTTTATCTACTATTAGGTTTAATTATGTATTAACAAATAAAATATCAATATATATTTATACAACAAAAAGTATAATAATCACTTTAGGTTTGCTTATGTCTCTATTTAAATGTTTTCTACCACTTTATATAACTTTCTCTGGATAATGACACTGAAATAAAAATTTGTTTAGTACTGATTTATTAGCTCTCATTTCTTCACTGGAGTCCAAACAATATAGTCTACTCGCATAGCTTTAAGTGCATAATCATTTACAGTACTTTGATGAAGATGTATCACATCTAAAGAAACAAGACTGATTTTCTTCTAGTTTTCTCGGCAATTTTTCAACAACTGCTATGTTTTATAAACCTACAAATTCTCATCAATATGCAAGTTTTTTTAGTAATAATCCCAAAAATAAAATGTTCCTGCAAATCTTGCAAGTATATTATTTCATTTTCTTTCCAACAAAGAAACAGAAGGTACTAGATTACTTGAACTAAACAGACTTGAGTTTAGTACCACTATTTAAAGCAACTTAGCTTAATAGTTTTGAAATTGCTAAGAAAAACGTTTTTGATAGAAAACATTTAAAGAGGAATATTACTGAACCTGAAGTGAATATTGTACCTTTTGTGGTGACACGTTGTTCAAATATATTGTTAATACACAATTAAAACATATAGTAGATAAATAGCTAAAAGATATATTCAACAAATAAAAATTTATTTTATCAAGAAAAAAACACCCTAAAATTTTTATATACTATTGAATAAATTTAAAAAAAGAATGTTTCTAAAAACTATCTTCTGTTGTAACACAAAAAACTGTTCTTTACATAAATTAGGTTACATTAAATCTATCAAAAACAATAAAGAACAATAACAAAAAACTGCATTTTAGTATTTTCCCTTTTGAGAAATGTAATGTAAAACATAAAGATTATTTTTTGAAAAATATTCTATAATTTTTTTATGCCATTTTAAATAGATAGTAGCAAGAAAGGAGAAGTAATGGTTTGTAAAGTCAGTAGAAATTGGGAAACAGTGAAATAATTACTAAAACTTACAAAAAGAAAAAAGCAAGTACGAAATTACAAGATAAATAAATTACATTTTTCATTATTATTATTATTATTATTATAAGAAGAAGAAGAAGAAGACAAAATATAATTAGAATAAGATTTTAATTTAAAAATAAAATTATATTGCCCAATTTATTTTTGAACATTGGTAAAGTACTTAATTTGTGCAGGAACTGAATTATATGCTTGTGCATTTGAAAAACATACATACTTAATTCACATAATTTATATTCAGTTGAAAAGTGGTAATGTATGTTTTTTTTTGTTAGAAATTCTCAGTAAAATAATTTCCTGTCAGAATAAGTCAGAAAACTGTTAGAAGATATTAATAAAAGATTTATTTGCTTATTTTAGAGCAAAGTCACACTGAGCTATCTGTGTGTCCACTACAAGGAATCAAACCTTGGATTTTAATGTTGTAAATGCCTAGACTTACCACCATCCCACCAGGGGACAAAAGAAAAGAAAAAAAAAACAGTCTGATATTCCAGATTATACATATATATATTAGTAGCAATGATCAGTAGCAAGAATGAAGCTGCAACAACAGCAAGTTTGAGTGGCACAACTATTAGCCAAGCAAAGAAAAACCGTTTACCAATGATGAGCTAATTAAATTATATATGACTGAAGTAGCCAAAGAAATGTGCTCACAAAAAATAGACTTATTTAAGACCATTAGCTTTTCAGCAAACAGAATTGCTCATAGAGTTGAGGATATTGGAAGCAATATTGTGTCTCAGCTGAAATACAAGGCCAAAGAATATGAATGCTTTTCCATCTCACTTGACAAGTTAACAGATGTGTTTGACACTTCACAGTTGCTGTTGTTTATTTGCAGAGTCAATATTAATTTTGAAATGACTGAAAAATTGGCTTCCAGTACAACCTAGAATGGAAATGGCTGAAGTGTATTACACCATATGGTGGTAAAAATGTGTGGTGCAGGAAAAGGTTTAGTTGGAAAAATTTACAAAGCTGTTAAAAGTGCAGGTTGTTCCAAGCCTATGATTCTCCACTGCACTTTTTTATCAGCAGGCACTGTGTGGAAAAATCTGGATCTATCATGTGTCATGGAAGTTTCAACAGTGAACTTCATTCACTCCCATGGACTCAACTATAATCAATTCCTTGAATTTTTGGCAGAAACAGAAGCAAAATATCTTGACTTGCCCTACCACACTTCAGTTTGATGACTTAGCTGAAGGAAAGCTATGTTTCGATTTTTTAGCTTAAAACTGAGATCCAAATTTTTTTTAAATGAAAATAACCACCCTCAACCATTACTCATAAACAGAGAGTGGCACTGGAAATCAGCTTTTTCTGTAGACTTAACCATGTACCTGAACGAATTCAATCTTAGATTACAAGTGAAACCACACTTACCTGTGATATGTACACCAAGGTAAAAGCATTTCAGCAAAAACCAATTCTTTTTGAGTCCAAATTGATAAAGAGCTGCTTCATACACTTTCCATGTTGCGAAAAGTTCAAGCAAAAAGCGGGATCCACATTCCCAAGCAGGTTTGCACAAGATATCCTTTCTGAAATTACATTTAAAGGAGTATTTTTCTGATCTTGTTGTGAGTGCAATAGAAATAAGGATCTTCCAAAATCCATTTTACTACAGTTAAAGAAGCATTTTTCTGATCTTGATGTGAGTGCATTAAAAATAAGGATCTTCCCAAAACTATTTGATTGCGTTATTGATGAACTGCCACCTAAAGTTCAAATGGAAGTGATTGATCTGCAATCCAACAACACGTTGAAGTACAAATACATAGAAGGAAAACTGACAGAGTTGTATAAATGCCTTCCAAGTGAACAATATGTTCATTTAAAAAAACTTTGCTCATGGATTCATTTCAGTTTTTGACACTAACTATTTCTATGAAAAGACATTTTCAAAAATGAAATATGTGAAATCTAATAACAGACCAGCCATATCTGATAAGCATTTGCAATCACTTTAGATGATAGGAAGCACTAACTTTGAACCTCAGTTAAGTATAATTTTGTCAAAAAAACACCAGTTTTGTGCTTCTCACTAATGCTACAAAAAAGATAATTGTAAATCTTAAATATTTTTAATATGTGCTCTTATGAGAACTAAATTAGTGAAGTTGTATTCTGATCATGTATGCATCCTACTTAATTTTTCCATGACCTCTCCAGCCCACAAAGCCTAAAAAGATCTACCTCCTGGCCCTTGTCCAAAACAGCTTGGAGAATGCTGGTTTAAAGAAAAGATGATTGTTACTTCATTTGTGATATTCCAACAGAGCTGTATTTTCTTTCAGCAAATTAGGTAATAGCTTAAAACTTTCCCAATGGTATACTCAAAAGAAAGTGATCTAGGATCATGTAAATGTGATAAAGCCTGTGAATAGACTGACACTCTCCCCCATTATGCAGGCTTTCTCAGGTTTCTAGATAATTTAAGGACACATTATTGTTGAAGTAAACTATGTCTGAATTGAGAATTTCATTTCTCTGATAAAGATTTGGAATTTGCCTTTTTTTTTTTAAGGCTTTTAAGTATAATTTTAACTTGTGACTTTAAATTCTCTTTTAATTTACAGGGTGGTCCACACTGAATGGGTGAAAGAGATTTAATGAAGGTTTTTTCCAAGTTACCCTTTCTTCAGTTCCATACACAAACAGCAAACATTTGCCCATAAATCTTTTGTATTGTGATTGTTTTGTTAATAAAGATACTGACTGTGTATTTTTGTACTATCTCATTCTATGAAATGCAGTTGGACTCAGGGAGGAACAGACCCATGCTCTGTAATAAAGTATTTATCAGACATACACTTTTGTGGGCCCTACCCAATTAATCTGAAGAAAATCACTGGACTCACAAAAACTACAGCCTCAAAATAAAATTCAGAACATATTTCATGAATTGCCATCAACATAATCTCAGGTTCAATTTGGAACAATATACATACAGAAATATGATTCAGGATAAAGGCTTAAAAATACATAAAAGCAAAATAAAGTAAAACTCAGAACTTAATATGAAAATATGTACAAAAATCTCAAAATACAGAAAACAATACAGTTTACAGTCAAGATAGTCAAGTTTCCCAGTGGAAGAGCAGTAAACATATGAACTAAAAATGCTAAAATTAAAATACAGGGTTTGACTCCCTGAAGTGGACAAAGTGTAAATAGCATTATAAAGCTTTGTGATAATGCAAGATAATAAAGGTAAAATAAAGCCAAGTTTAACTCAATATGGTAAAAACTATAACATGGAATGACTGTTACACTCAGAATAAAACTGATAGACAGTTTAAGATGCATGATGGATAAGAGTAACATTTCAGATAATAACTTGTTACAGAAAAGTTGTGCCCACTGTATACAAATTGTTATACACAAATGTAGGCCAATAACTAGATAAAAAATTATGTAATTTTTTTAAAAAGTTAATAATTAGACTTAGGTGACCATATAAAGTACTTAGCATGAAAACAATTCAGATATTATTCAGCATAATATACTGCACACGAAAACTACATAGAATGAACCTACTGCCAAATGCATTATAAGTAAAAATTACTGGAAATAAAAAGTAACAACCAAAACATAATTCATTGAACAAGAATCAGGTTAGAAAGTTAATGTAATAGAATCTATTAGTAAAATAAATTCAAATGACAAATAACATACACTGAAATTTAGAATTTAACACAAAGGGATAAAAAATGATATAAAGCAACTGATCTCTATACTAAACTGGAATGTGCACTGGGTCACTGCAATGAAACTTGGTGTCAAGGAGTGGTCATATTGTTGATCACTAAACCATCAAGTGCACTTGCATTAACAGCAATGATGTGCAAGGGATGGCTGAATGTTTTGTAATAATTTAACTTATTCAGTTTTTAAAGTATTTTGTGTTGCATCTTTAGGTATATTTTATTTATTTTTTACTTTTTTGGCAACTATGAAAAGAAAATGGCTAAATAAATTGAAAAAAAGCACTTGTTTGTAAAACGGGTATGGTAAAAATAAAGAAGCAATAACAAATATTATTATTTTGGTCTAATTTGATTTTATTGGGTTTGCTATATCATTAATGATAAAGTGGCATATTTTTGTATCAGATTATACAAGCCTGTGGCAATGTATAAATATAATGCAATTATTAATATCAAATGTAAAAACAGAATAAAATTAAATGACTTATCTGATTGTTTATTAACACAACATAACTATTTTTCTGAGCACCGTATATTTACATAAGTAAATTAATAAAGTAAATTACATCTGAAGTAGATTATGTTGCAATATCTATGTACTTTTATTTTACACTTAATGCCACAAACTATAAGGTAATTTGTTGATAACTGTGCTACATACATCTAAAGTTTTATAAAAATAACACTTTTATATTCCATACAATTTAAAACTACTGATACATGAACAAAATCAATTTCAAAAGGTTTTCACTCACTTTTTCACCTGCAACTCTTACAGAATGTTGCTTAGCAAAATGGTGCATTGATATTTTAATATAAATGATAATACTTTATCAAATTGTAAATAAAGCTATCTTCTGGTGTATAACCAAGTACATGTCCACCTAAACCAGAGAAAACTAAATGCAAAAGTACTTTTTTTTTTTTAAATAACAATCTGTATTTCAAGGTTAATTGTACTTGTTTGAGGAAATTCACTTTTCGTTAATTTCAGGAGTCTCTCATGACACCTTTATGTTACCTGTCAATCTTTGATTTCACAAGCTTATGCCTTTACTCTACCGCTTCTATTTTATTTTCTAAAATTTTTACCTGTCAAGGTTTCCAAATAATGTATACAATGAATCCTTTCTTGTGTCATTTTGACTATTTAGCCAGTCATGTACCTTAAGACTGCTTGCTTACAAGAAATGGCACAGGACCAGTTCTTTACTTAGTTTCTGTACGATGCAACCCATGTTGGCACTTTTACCACAAGCTAACACTTCAAAACTCTATGTCTAAAGAACTGAAAACACTGAAAGTACAAGAAGGTATAAACAAGATAGCCATTTTATGAAAGGATCAATGCTCATGTAATTCAGTTCTGTATAGAGATCACTGAAAAACAGTTACTCCTATTATATTGCTATTCAAGATTTTGAAAACTCGGACTGATTGACACTAGATGAAAATAATGCAGTCATGAGAAAAACTTGTGCAAATGGACTCTTCTAATGGAATTCATACAACCTGAATCACTATTCATATTTACAATCATAATATATATTAATATGTAGACAATCTATTCTAAAGTAATGCTAAAACCTACAGCAAAAAAATATCTTACCAATAAAGGCTGGCAACTTGATCAAAATAGAGATATGTCTTAAAATATTGCAGATAAAATGTGGAAAAAAATACATTTTCAGTTGAAAAAAAGATAAATAAAACACAAAATATTACTTCCCTTAACATAAATAAGTTTTTTAGCCAACATCTCATTATTATGGCTTCGCTGGGATAAACAAGATGCTTGCTAACTCATTTAGACTTTGTACAAACTATAAACTCTCATAATCCTTTTTTTTCTGCTAAAATCTGCAATTTTTTCATTTAAAATCATGAAAACTGCTACAGATCTGACAATGTAATCTCACATGTACAGTAACCCTTAAAAATACAATGAACCTCTATGAATAATTTTTAAAATAATGTTCACCTTAATATGGAACTCAGTATTCAGAATAAGGATTTCCAAATTCTTTTAGCCTTGTCATATATCAGATTACTTAGCAATAATCTCTACTCACACCAGTTCCTGCTAATCAAAATTCATTTAAATTGTGGTTTAGTAAGTGTTCCTTTATTTTACAGCACTTGAAGCAATGATATAAGGTGATGCTTTTTCATATTCACTCACAAGCATACATTGTTTCACTACTCATCAAAAATTCATTGTAAAAGTTGTATTTTTCTTTTCTTAAATTTCCTTTTAGGTTTCATTTGCTTTGTTTCTTAGGATGACAGTTACCTATTCCAGGATTTTAACTTGCTAGATTTTGTCAGTTTGTGAATGACCAGGGTTTTTAAAGAAAGATTTTCATTTGTTTGTTAATAAACAGGATAAAAATTCTACTTAGGTTCTCAGCATGTATTTATATTAGATAGGTATGTGATATTACATTAAAATGCTTCTTTATCAATGTTATAATGTTGCATTATTTTATTTTATAAATAGATAGTAATCAAAACTTGCATATTAAGTGAAATTCCTACATTTTCTTAATTTAACACAAAATTTATAATTCCAGTACTTTTTCCTAAATAATCTACAACAGAGGTCTTAATTTATAACACCTCCTTAAAGTTCCTAAAAACAAAGAAACATTTCCAAGTCCTAAAAATCTTTAAAATTATTTATTTTTGAAATCAAAGTTTCTTTGTTTGTAACTGAACATAAAGCTGCACAATGAGTTACATGTTCAGTGTTCAACACTGCTATCAAAACCTGGTTTTCAGCATTTAAAGCCTTTAGACATACCACTGTATCACTGGAGAGCATTTTCAATATAGAGGTGTTAGATTTCTTGAATTCTAAAGTAAAAATAATTAATATCTAAACATTCTTCTGTAGCTGAAAATCACAATGCATTTTCATGTGTATCCACTAAACACAAAAACATTAAAAAAGAATAAATACTTACTTAGCATTCACATATATCATTATAATGATATAGTTTAGAGCATCATTTCCCAAACTTCTGTCATCCCTGCAACCCTTTAACAAATATGGTTTCTTGTGCATCCACCTTTTTTAAATAAGTGAAAGGGAGTTAAATAATGAGATGTAAGAAATGGATACACATTAACATATTATGTGTGTGTTCTACTAATTACCTATTATTTTCATTAACAAAGAATATGTTAAAATGATTAATTTTGCATTATTGCACTACTGCTTCTACCCTACCTTTCCATACCTATTTTATTTAGCATCTCTTTTACCATATGGCAGCCTTTCCTAGCTCTTGAAGTAAAAACTGCATTCATCTGCCAATGTTGTTTTCAATCTTTACACATAAGCTTTGTGGATATTGTGCCATCACAAAACCTGAAGTTGGCCATGCATCATGTATACATGGAGATCTTTGCCAATGAAGCACAAGGATGTTAAGTTAAGCATCCATTCAAATTCTACATATATTCTGTTTCATAGTATGTTGTCCACGTCAATCTGATATGGATTAACACACTTAGAAAGTATCTGGTTTACAATCTGCATCATCCATTCTACTAAACCATTGCTCTCCTGAACATCTTTTCCCTTCCTCAACACTTTGCAAATTTAGAAAATAACTGGGATTTGAAATTAATTCCCTGATCCATACGAGTTTTTCAAACATGCAATCCATTGCTCTACTAACACATCAGGAACAGACTGTGCAAAGTGCCAACCAACAGATATGCCTCAACCCATTTACTGAAATAATAAAAACCATCACATATTGATTATTCAGTCAGTCTTAGGGAGGGGGACTGATATTATTCATGACTATTTTCTGGAGGAGAACCACAATTCTTTGTCAAAAAAAACCCTGCCAGGACCATTTTTTTCCCCCCATTTGTTGTAGTGCTGGCCAGCAACAAATACTATGCTTCAAATCTATTCAGTTGAATCATTGCTAGACATAAGCAGCAGTCAATAATAAAACCAGCTGTGATCTTTGTAGGTTCCATCAAGATTCCTTTGCTACACACAATATGACCACGAAATTCTACTTATATGAAGATTATCACACACTTTTTGCATTTTAACTTCACTCCAGCCACTTCAAAATATGGTTGGAATACAGGCATCCATCTACCTCACTGTATGGCAAGATATGAGCAATTAACATGAAAATACCCCTGCAGCCCACAACCATAGCTTACACTCCAGTCCCCAACTTCTTAGACGTTGGCTGCGTTTGTTGAAGCACAAACATCAGAGAAGGGCCCAAATAGGAACCAGTCATCACAGCATTGGGAAGTATTGGCTATTATTTCACTCACAAGAGAAGGCACTTGCTTGACTATGACAGATCATACTAGAAGGCACATTTAAAATGACAGCTGTAACAATGTTTCCTCCTGTCAGAGTTTTAGTGTACGAGTGTTTGGGCTGCAATTTTTCTGCAGCACGTGTCCGACTTGTTGGAAATAGATTCAAACAATAAATGACAATCACACAATAAACTTGTTTTAAAATATTATATTCAAAACAAATGAAACACATGTACAATAATTCTTTACACGATGGTATATCACAGTTGTATCTAAAACTCTAAATTGTTCTCTTTTCTTGTCAGAAGTCTACTAAGCTTCTTTCAAAATAATCTGCAACAGAGTCACTTACATTACTCCATGGATTACCATAGTGGTATCTCAAACAAACTTTAAATAATTGTCTCCTTTTTGTCCATGTAGATGGATTAAGTTACCTTACAACACCAACTGACAAGGTAAATTATTCTCCTTATCTCAACTTTAATTTTTTTCCAGAAATAGTGATACTGTCCAAACGTTTAATCTGTAATGTTACTTAATTCTTAATAAATATCTTTATAAATTCTTAGAAGTTTATAGAAAGAACTATCCAGTAATGTTACTGTCCATTGAACTGTAGATTTATTTAACTGTCATTGCTTTTAAGATTAATCGAGATTTGATTTCACTGTATATATTATATTGAGTTCAGGCTTCCTTTCTCAAAGTCAAACAATACTGAATATTTTTACAGATAAACTCTCCATTATTCACTGGTTCTATCTTTTTCACTCTTCAGGAAAATCATTTTTACTCGATAATACAACATAGTCATTTAAAAATATAAATAAGCATAACAGTAATGCTGTGTTTTCAGGTTAACTGATTTCTTGTCAAGTAAATGGGATGCTTGCCTGAAAATATTTCACAAAGCATAAAATTCGATTTTCTCTGACCTCAACAGAGTTTGACACAAATATAATTGAATACAAGTTACACACAGCAAAACAATATGTATTTCACTGCAGATTTAAACAATTAATTATAAATACTGACTTTACAAGAGAGAGAAGTGAATTTTAAGTTAAGCTATTCAAAAGTTGTCTAAAGCATTGTGAAGTTACTTATTATACATTTTATCTGTAATTCTTATCGTTCTTCACTGAGTAGGTGTGAATTTATGTGCATCACTATTTGCCACTGGAGAAGATCAGTCTGTTTCTTTCTATTCAGTGTCTTCAATTTTACAAAAATCTTCCTCTAATAAAGTACTCATGACACTATTGTTAACAAACCTAGGAAGTTAGTGTCTATCTTGACCAGCAGTCTGTATCAAGAATATTGAATATGTATCAAAAGTAAAGAGGACAGAAAACACAAGCCCACTACTTCTCTCTCCTTTACCTTCAGGTAGATGTAGGTATCCCTAACTTTAAAAAACAATTAACACATCTCTTGCATCAGTCAAAAAAATTTTATGACTTAATCTTACCCACTGCAAAACACACCATACTACATTTAAGAAAAAAAAGTTTGGCATAAAAAGAGAAAATAAAAATAAACATTTATGACATTAACCTTCATCAGAGTTGATGCAAAATTAAAATGCAATTCTTCAATTAAATTAATATTAAAAATACAAAAATGAAAGATATCCTGCATGCAGAATTTTAAACAATCTAGAAATATGAAAAGGGAAAACATGTTCAAAACAAAATACAACGCAAATCCTTTGGGAAAAGTGAAACTTATTAGAATCAATCAAAGTATAAGATAAACCTTTTGAAATATCTCAGTAGAATAAAAGATGAAAAATATAAAAGAAGAAGAACTTTGAAAGTTCTCCAAAAATAAAATATTCAAAACAACATAATATAAAGTTCATAGTCTACATATATTATGTGATCCACTACAGTATTAGCAATTAACACATATACAAAATAAATGATTTACAATAATCACATATATATTAAAACTACTGATCAGAACAGGACACCTACTTTGAGATAAACTAAATTATGATAATGAGTACAGCTCATTAAATATAATTCCTTTTTAGGCTTTTACATATAAAGATTAGAAAGCATTATTTCATCGGTTATGTAACCTTACTATTAATGCGTTAGTTCATTTTCAGCCGTAATCTCAATAACATCTCACAAGGTTTGCCCAACTTAGAAAACTTAGATTAGTTTTAAATACACATATTAAGCTAAACAGGCAAATCAATTTCTATAGTAAAAGTGAAATAGATATACTGAACAATCTAACTAATACTGTTAATGAAAGTAACTATGAAAAATTAACGGTGTATACTTACTCTTTTATAGAACTTACAAACGCTGGCTTTAGAGCTATTGCTTTCAAATACAGTCACTGTCTCTTACCAAGTATTCGTCGAGTAACGTAGCAATAACACAACTACTACGCATAAGCAAGACCTCTCACAGTCCTTCCTGAGTAAATTTTGCAGCCAGTGAAATCCCATGGAACAGTTCCAACTTTGTAGCTTCAGAGTTTGGCACCTGAATTTAATAAATTACAATGACACGTTACTTGAAAGTTGAAGGTGTGAAGTTGCAAAACAATATCATGAGTACAACCGGTAGTACAATTCAGCCGGTTCGTAAGAAACTGTTCTTATAATTTATTGAGTTAGCCGAACTGAATCTTACTGGCTCTACGCCGTCCAATGCTAGATGTACGACGTTTATACTGTCGTTACTATGGGAATTAATGCTACATAATCGACTGCCACTATGGCGATTGTTGTTACGTAAAATCACGCGCAATAACACAATTGTAAATTAGTATGATAACGTTTGAGGCTGGATTTTCACGGGCTTCTACAAGTAACGGATCAGCCATCTTAGACGAAGGAAAAAGAGCATGGCTTTAGACAAATGTAGGCCTACATTTTCATGTGTTAACATTTGGTATCAATCATCTATCATACTTGGAACAGACAGAAAAAAGGCGAGTTTGAAAAATGATGTAGTGTATGTAGAATTTTACGCTCTTAACGTTAAACTCTGAGGCTTAATGTTATCTTATAGGTTTTACTATTGTAGAACAAAATTAAAAGTACATGAATTGGACATTTAGCCTGGATTGATGTTTTCGTTGTCAATGTTTTCAGTACTGGTTGGTTAATAATGCTGCCCTTCACCTTTTTAAAGCCAAATTGTGCAGGTTAACCATTCAATGTATTCAGACACAGACAAGTTATTTTAATATTCTTATTACCAAAAATGTTAAACTAGTATGTGATGGCGACTGACCATCTAAGGGAATAAAAATACATCGTGTTTTCGCTTGGGATACTGAATCTCTCTTTGCTTGTATTTTCACACTGACAGGATAGGAAATTTGGATACTAGGCTAGGACTCATAGAAAATAACTATTACAATAATAGATATAAACATGAACCACAACATCATAGTACTACATTTGTGTTACAATTGTATGGCTTGGTAAAACTATATTTCATTATATTTATGCTTGTTGATATATAATTATCATATAAAATACCTTATGTACGTGGAACAGAGTCACCTAGAAACAATATTTACAAAAACAGTTAAATATTAAATTAATTTTCTTTGTTTATAAGAAAATTAAAAAAATGATTATAAAAATAGTTTTCATATGAAAATTTATAAAAATAAGTAAAAAATAATTCCATATTTTAGCCTTTGTGGTGAAAGTTTAATAAGAAGTTATATTAATACATTTATTTTTAAATAAAAGAATTTTGGCATTTCAGGCTTCAGCCCCTAAAAACGAAGCAGTAACGTGACATACTGGAGTTTGTAAGAAAACTTCAAGAACTGCAACTTCAAAGCAAGATTCAGTTGGTGGCCAAGCGTGTTAAGGCGTGCGACTCGTAATCTGAGGGTCGCGGGTTCGCATCTCCGTCGCGTTAAACATGCTCGCCCTTTCAGCCGTAGGGGGGTTATAATATGACGGTCAATCCCATTATTTGTTGGTAAAAGAGTATCCCAAAAGTTGGCGGTGGGTGGTGATGACTAGCTGCCTTCCCTCTAGTCTTACACTGCTAAATTAGGGACGGCTAGCACAGATAGCCCTCGAGTAGCCTTGTGCGAAATTCAAAAACAAACAAGATCCAGTTGAACATCTAACATCAGCAACTTCAAGAAATGATGAAACTTCCACTTCTAATGCTGTGCAAACTAGAAATGATGAAGATTCAGCAACTTCTCTTCTGGATTACTGAAGTATGAAGCAGGCCAAGAAGTTCAAGAAAACATATGAAGGTTTGGTCATGATCACTGCACTAAATTTGATTCCATAAACATGAAGGGAATTCACGCATCAATAGAATGGAGAAGCATGAGGAAAGAATAAAACCATCCAGCAAGCATCTCTTAGAAAAAAAAGTGAATAAACATTTTTCATCGAAGGCACACAGTATATGTGCAATGCAACTGAAAGGTCATGCAGATGATGCAATTACTAAATGTCAAGATAAAATAAACCAAAAATATATCATCTCTACGTCTAAAATTTTTAAATACAATCTATAGTGTGGCAAAACAAAGCAGGCCGTTTTCTGATGCTGAAGATCAGATTGAGCTACAAATAAAAAATGGGTTGGGCATGGGATTGGGACTCCATTCTTGGAAAACTGCTGTTAGAATAGTTGAACTCATTGCAAAGAAAATTAAAAATGAAATATTTACTAAAACAATTGAACAAAATATATAACTCTGTGTCATCATTGAAGTTTCAACCATATCTAGTAAACCAATGATCATAAGTTTTGTAAAGGTTGAAGACTGTGATCTGTTGCCAATAATTTTTATTGATTTGGTTTAATTAAAGTGATAGAATGCTGAAAATATATACACATCTCTGCTAAAAAGTTTGCATGATGCAGGATTTGATAGTGGATATTTGAAAAATGGTACAAATGTAATGCTTGGCTGCAAGTCAGGGGTGAGCACTAAACTTAAAAATGATGTTCCTCACAATATAATTTGGCATTGCTTAAGTCACTGCTTGCAACTGGTGTTAGATGATTCTGTCATTGATATAAAACAAGTGAATCACTTCAAAGTGTCAATAAATAACATCTACACAATCTTTCACCAATTAAACAAAAACCAAATGGAACTTTTCAACATATTGGAAGATCTGAAGATTGGTAGTCTTGGGACCAAGATTGGCTGCATGCAGCCTAAGATCAACACTTGCTGTATGGCGTGCTTATCCAGCATTATACAAATATTTTTCTACTGAGAAAAGTATTCAGGAATGGCTAGCCATCTTTGCAACAAATTCTTCCTGGAGGATTTAGCAATAATGATAGATATACTACAAGAAATTTCTGTACTTTCTGATGCCCTTTAAGCCAGAAATTTAAAACTAGTAATAGCAAAACAACTAATAAAAAGGACCATTAAGACATTTGAAATGCTCAAAGAAAATAGGTGAACTTTTGAAAAGAAAATTTATGAAACCATTGCTTCTGATGCGTTTAGAAATATTGAGTTTGTTGAAAATGAAAGATATGTAGGCCTTCCTCGTCAAAAAAGTACTTGAAGCAGTAATAAGAAATATGAAAACCAGATTGATGGATTGTGATAACTTAAAATAAAAAACTAATGCACAAGAAAATGACATTAAAATTAATGAACTGGTAAACACATTTGAGCCAGATTCTTGGAATACTGATGAAGTTGTTATCCCTTAGAAAGCCATTGAAGAAAAATTATATGGATTCAGTAAGCTCTTTCATCATGAAATCAGCATTAATGATTTCCGTAACTATGTGGAAAATGTCCTACGAAACCACCATAATCATGCGATTCCAAGAACTGTACAAAAGGCTAAAAAGATATGATATTCAAGAATGATATCATATATTCAGATAAGAGAAGAAGCCTTACAGTTAAAAATGTGGCAAACCTGATGACAATTAATTTGATTGATCTCCCATAGGATTTATGGGATCCCACCTCTTCAGTTCAAACGTGGCTATGAAAAAACAACCACATAGCTGATGACAACAGGGTCAAACGTGGAAGGAATAAAGATTTTGATAATAATCAAGTGGTGATTTGGAAATATTTAAAGCATGCTAAATAAATTATTTCACTTAGATATTTTATTATATTTCATTGCAAAAAATGGGTGTGTGTAAAGCGAGATAGAACTTTGAATCCCACCGCTGAGTACAATCAAAAGCTAATGTTAATAAATACACAAAACAACGAAATGAAAAGCCAAAATGTATTAATAAGTAGCTAGAATATCGATTCTGTAATAAAAATATAACACTGTGTGACACATGATACAAACAAAACTATATGTTAAACATACTATAAAATGTATCATAACCAATCATATCTTAACATTCGTCACTATAAAAATTCAAATGTAAACAGAATGTTTTAAAAACGTTTAGTAATAACGCCCAAAACAAAGTTAGAACAACTGTAAATACAGCAAAGAACATTTATCGTTGTTAAATGCAATGCTACACAATGGGCTCCATGTGTTCTGCCCACTACAGGTATCGAAATCCAGTTCCTACCATTGTGTAAGTCTACAGACATACCACTGCACCAATTATTAGTGTCGACTTACTACTGTCCCACTGGGAACGCCAAAGAAAATAACTAGCAAAAACTAATGTAATTTACTAATGACATTTATTATAAGGTATTATTATACAATATAGGAAACTAATTATGTAACTAGTATTCACTACTGGAGAGTAAAACTAATGACTCTCGACACTCTAGAGTAGTTCGCTATAACCTTAAGCAATTTTCAAATGAATTAAAGTATAAACGTGAAATTTTTCTAAAAAAAACAAACATTTAGCAGAAATAAGTGAATTTTCCACAGAACTGACTGAATTTTGTTTTTTAAAATATAATGGGATAAAACTTGTAGGCTCCGTTGAACAAGTTTTGTCATGACGAATTTGTATTGTAACATAAATTGTTTGGAATATTCATATTTACAAACCGAAAATTTATAGTTTCAAACTTGAAAATGCCCATTTTATTGAAAAATAAGCTTCTTCTATGCAATATTTTAAACTGGTTTGTTTTGAATTTCGCGCAAAGCCACACGAGGATTATCTGCGCTACCTATCCCTAATTTAGCAGTGTGAGACTAGACAGAAGGCAGCTTGTCATCACCACCAACTCCTAGGCGACTCTTTTACCAAGGAATAGTGAGATTGACCGTCACATAATAACGCCCCCCACGGCTGAAAGGGGCAAGCATGTTTGGTGTGACGGGGATTTGAACCCGCAACCCTCGAATTATGAGTCGAGGACCTTAACCATCTGGCTATTCCAGGTTCATTTTAAAGTGACAATACATACAGATGAAATGCATGTGAATTGTAACACAGCTATTTGCATAATCAAACTAAAAACTAATTAACGGAATAACTGAAACCTACAAGGAAATTGTATGTATATTCACACTTTTATGAGGAAACAGGAGACTCTTAGCCACTTTATTCCCAACAGCAAGTCTTCCAATACAACTCAAAATACTGTGCTCAACATATAATGTTGAGAAAATATTATGTTAAACTGAGTGCTTATAAAATATTTCAATCTGTACGAATAAAAGTATTACATCATATTTAAATGAACGTTAGAGGTACCAACAAAGGTTAAATATAATATTTCTTAGTAAAATACATTTACTTTCTTAATCATCTGTAGCCAAACTATCAAGATGTTGTATCAGCATTCGTAAGTCGATTTACTTATTATGGGTAGCTTCACAGAAATATATAAATACTGGCGTATCCAGTGAAACGAGAACATTTTCTTTCAGATGTATAGCAATCTACCCATGGAACTCTACCTACAAAGAAATAAACTCCATCACTTCTCATTATGAAGCTACTTGCACGTATCTAAGTGTACAGAAGATACTTGGTGGGTCTCTTTCACAGGTATTTCAAGTACTACTCAGTTGTACAGGGTAAACGATTTTCATAACTTTAAGAAAAAGGAAAGAGTATTTTATCTCCAAAAATCACTCAACTGCTCAAGAAGTAAGAATTGCAATACCCTTTCAGCTGAGTTTTTGGAATCCTAGCAATCATCCTTAATTAATGCTCTAGGTATTACATTTCTTAACACCACACATCCTAACTATTTATTCATTAAGCAACTATCGCTTAACATTCTGTAAAATTACGAGTATGTTTGACAACTCAAAAAGCAAAGATTGCACTTTGGTTCCAGTACTCTTCGATCGTCAAATCTTTCTATCATTAATATGATTAGATAGCAATCACATATTATAGTACACAAAATCATGATGAACCGCAGTTTAATAGCTCAGAAAGTTTGTAATGCTACTTTCTTTCAGTCAGTTATCTTACAATTAAGTGACTGGTCTGACTGCTGACAGTATAACAATTAATTTCAACTACATCGCTTGAGAAGTGGTTATTGACTCCTTGGCCAACAAACAGAAATTTCGTCTGCTACTTCTTCAGGTACTCTCTCATCTGACTTATCTCATAAAACCAGATAAGATAGTACATCCAGCTTCTTCCTCATGATTTAACAAGTCGAGATAATATGACTTTCATTATCTTTTAACTCGTCAGACTTATACTAATGCTTAGTCTAGGTAGTGCACTAAAACTCATCTACAGTATATAATATGCACGTAAATGCACTTTGAAACTTCTGTGACTTGTGTCTTGTATGTTAACAGACCAATTTATTTTAGAACAACAACAAAAAAGACCTGTTCATCAAGAGCTGAGCTGCTAGCATGTCAAACTGAATTTCCTCACCAAAATATATATGGTATATTATAATAGCAACTGTTTTGTATGGTAAAATTTCCTTGCTGCTTTGTGACAAACTAACGTGTGTTGTCTAATGTAGGCATTACCAATCCAAGTTTTCTGTTTGCATGACAAATCATCATGATGTAGGAAATTGTTCATCGCAGTTGATTCTGACAGATTAATAAACATTGCTAGTATCCACACGATAGTTTATATTACCCACTCAACTAAACCATTGGGGATTACAGGTGAAGTGCGTGTTTTTATCACAACTAACTTAAATAATATCTGTTTATTAAAATTAGACCTTGATTTCTTCAATGCACAAAATATAACTATTTAGATTTCCCTCAAGGCGTCAGTAAAACAGACTCTGATAAAGTATTAACCTCAGCCTACTTATCAAAGTAATTAATTAATAACAACCAGCAAATACTGACCGCTTCATTTAGTTACCGAGAGTGAGTCAGTGTTATAAAGGACTATTTCCTACAAAAGAAAACCAACAAATTTCTACTTGTGTTTATCTTATTTAAATCAATTTTCCTATGAATAGTATATATGAAAAAATATTTACACTAATGTTTATTGTTTATATTTAAATGTAGCCAACAAAACTGACTTGGTACATTACCCCAAGCGTGTTTAAATCCTTGACTTTTAATTTTGATATTATATAAAATTTGAAGAATTTCCTACTTAGACGCTCTGAGGACAAATAGTTGCAATTCAGATTGAGAAAAATGTCTTGATAGCCCATAACAAGTATACAACAGGTCGTCCTGCATTCACAGTTGCTTGCACAAGTGCCATAGATTATGTGCATCCATGACACATATTGCAATATATAGTGGTTATGCTTCACGTTAATACGTGACAAAGACTACCAGTTCTAAATATAGGTCTTTCAATTGTTCTTTCTGGAGTTCTTGAAACATTAATTGTGACATCTAATAACTAGTAGAATTTCCTATCGCAAGACTTAACATTGTTATGGCAGAAATGAATTTAACTCTCACATGGTGTCAAGGGTCGGGACACTCAAGAAACGCACAGAGTAGCATCAAGTTATGAGGCCATCCATATGCATTTCTGTATTACAGGATAGAACGATGCAGTACAACAAATTTATATTTGTATAATACTGTGGTCTAATGTGTTATAATCCCTTCATTAGTCACTTTGATTAAGCCTGGTACACACAAAGTATGAGCTTTCTACAATACAGCTAATATCAGTAAGGTTAATTAAGGCCCACAACTGAAAGCAGGTTTCTTCTCATCCTACAATATTTATGTTCAAGAATTGCGAGTGTAAAACTAACATACATAATTACTCTTTACATAACATCATGCAATTAAGCTAACACTATCTCATTTGCTAGCATTAAGTGTTCAACAAAAATGCCAGTATTGGAGTCTTAGTTTAAGCATACTTTGACAATAGGAGTGCTTAATCAGATTCCTTGGTCATCTAAAATGCACACTAGCCTCATGTCCTCAGTTGAGGCCATTCTCACACCACTGCGATCTTTGCAGGGCCTGTAGAAGTCTGATCTCTACCCACAATATAACTAAGAAATTTCATCTGCGCACGAGCACAAATTTCCCTGGGTTCAACTTCAACCTGTCTTTGTCATCTACTTAGGTGCCATGTACAGGATTCCAGCAAAACTAAAATGGGTGTACAAAGATAAAGTAATTGTTAACATTGAATAGGCATATTTTCCAATTCAGCTCCTTCAGTGTAAAATCCATAAACCTCCCAAAAGTGCTTGGCACATTACACAGACTGAATGTCTTGATGCAAAACTCATACAAACCAATTAGACCATTGAAAGCAATAATAGATCTAGTCTCGCCTCTCAATCAGACTTACCTTTATCTGAATATCATATTTAAAATGTTGAATTATCCAAACATTGAACTATCTATCAGTATTTGTTACGTTTTTAATAGTACTAAAATGTACACAGTACCCTTGCATAGTTTCATTTTAACAAACATTACTGCTTTTCTTAAGTTGTGTTGAATATATATTGCCTGACCATTAACCAAGAAACCAGATATTCCAGCAATTGTATTCTCATTTTTTTGATGTGATGTAGCAAAAGAAATATCTGCAATATCGCTAGTATGGGGTTACCTTCAATTTGAAATCCATTTCAATGCCCATTTCAATAAGAAGCTAAATAGTTAACTGCCCATAATTGTAAAACAGCACTGGGACTTTTTATTTCTTCTTTGGCAGATGATTTTGACCTAATTATTATGTTGCAAATAAGAAGATACCATAGGCAGCAGCAATGTCTACAGTTGTTGATTTCGAACTCTCTACATTATAAACACTGAATCATCTCCATAACATTCTGATGACTGAATACTAAGGTGTTATGAGTAAATAGAGTAAAAAGGATTTTCTATTGGGTTGGATATCAGGGAGTCTGCTGAGAATTGGTGCTAAACATGTGAACTTTCAAGTGAGAAAAGGTCTACAAAAGAAACAGCAATATTGTGTTGGAACACCACTAGAGAGAGAGTTGCTGTTGATGCACTAGGTTTTCTGTCACAGAGTAATGGTGGAGATAAAACTATAAATTACATAAAATATATATTGTTACAAATAGCTTCTTCTTCTCATTAACATAAACTGTGGTAAAGAAGTTCTTTAATTACTTTATTTCAAGATATAATATGATTACAGAACTTCACTATTTAAAAGATTTCACATTCCAGGAAGGAGAGAGTTTTATAACATGTATGTGAACACATTTTTAATGTTGTAATTTAGATTAAGTTATCCCTAAAATATTTGGAAGTGTTTATGAACAAAAACTTTACAAAATATCTAGAAAATTGATTAGATTATAAATAAGGGTGAATTAGTCAATTGGCTAAATAAGCTCTCAATAAAACAGTGAAATCTCAAGGAAATGGAAAGTTGTTTTTTGAGTTGCAGAGTGAATCATTTAATGTTGGTTAATGATGCTTTTGGATTGGCGTTTATTAACTATGCATATTGAATTGCTTCGTGCAAGTATGTCGATTATTAAAGCAGTGTAGTGCAGATAGCGTGATCCAAAACGTATATTCCACCAAGTTATAAAATGTGCAAGCCTGTATAGAAACATTAAATGAGGAAATAAAACTAATTTGTTGTTATTACATTCACTCTAGATTTAATTTTTACCAGATATTTTGACATAATCAGCCAATAAAAGAACAAAGTTACAATATTATAAAATATTTGATGTTTTTATTAACATGACGATAACTGATAATAAATAGTTTAGATATAACAAAATGGTTTCAAGATAAAATGATAAAAGCCATCCTTTGGTTTGTATGTTTCAATTTTGAATAATTTAAATTTTAGCAGCCTTAATTATTCTTTTCAGTTAGTGTGTGTGTGTGCGCTTTCATATAGCAAAGCCACAGCAGGCTATCTGCTGAGTTCACGGAGAGGAATTGAACGCCTGATTTTAACATTGTAAATCCATAAACTTACCGCTGTACTGGCGGGGGACCTTTTCAGTTAGTTAATATTCGTTTGTGTAAACTTAATCCATTTTTGTTGTTGAAATCGAACTGTGTATTTTGTATAATGCTTAATGAATTGCATCAAAATTCCAATTCATATCTACAGAATGTTAAATGTTACATTTCTTCAGAGTTATTAAACACAACACAAATTCATGTGCATTGGATAACAGTTATAGTTTGTAGTAAGAGTGAAATTCTTAAAAAAAAAGTAGAGATACTCAGCTGGGTGAAGCGGACCTAATAAGGAAAGCAAAAAACAAAATGACAAAGCAACTCAAATAAGTTCCGGTACTAGTACCACCTCAAAACACAAGTGTTTCGGTACTTAGTATCTGAATAATTCCACCCCTGGTAATAGTTATGGAAACATCAGTAAACGAAAGGATACAATTTTGCTCTCTTTAGTTGATGTTTGATTTTTATAAACTATGACTGTCTTCCACTAAATAAGTTTTGTATGTTACATTATGAAATAAAGACGTTGTGCTCCTCCTTCGTAACTATTGGAATTTCAACCCAGATTCAATTTATTACTGTGACTTAGATACAATTGCGTCGAATAATTTTACCCTGATATTCAATAAACAGAACTTAATATTATTGTAATTATATTTCAAACACTCTTGTCTCATGTCAAATAATTATTATTATTTAAAGGTAGGGATGGAAATTCGGAAACTGATGACTTGTAATTATTTTGATAGATCTCGATAAATATTTGGCACAACTTCTAAAACGAAAATAAGCTAAACATTAACGAAAATAAGACATGATGAATCTGTATCGATTATACTTTGGTGGTACTATATTAGGTATTATATATCATCCTTTACTCTTCACTGCTGAAATGGAATTTTAAACTTGAAAATAGTTAAGGATATCATCTTACAATGTATCTTCTTCAACTTGTACACTGAACTTTGCCAACAGTTTCCCAAAATAATTAAATTAATAACTTCTTATATTTTTTTCAATCCCAATTTTATGAATATAATGATTTTATTCTGCTAATTGTTATGCATTGCTGTAAATACAGTATTCAATTGATGAATATCCAATTCTGCTAGTATGCAAGATCTACTGGGATATCTAGGAATACGTTCTTCCAACATCCTACTTAGACTCACAGTTTCGCTTAATTGCTACACTTAAACCATTACACTCAAAACCACAACTAGAACATTCAAAGCATGTTTCATTGTTCCATTATTCTACTTGGCACTTACAAGTTAACTTTTCCATGTTAACCTTCATGGTCTTGGGTCTGGTCCAGTGATCTAGACGTCAAAAATAGTGCAAAATGCCTTCTGTCTGTCTAATTAAAACAACCCAAACTTTCCAGAGTCCTTTATTTTTGTGGTTTCCCATCAAGACACTAGGTTGGCTCATGTAGCAGGTATTAAATATTGTTTCCCTAATAAAGTAAAATAACAAGTGAACACCATTCTAATTTAATCATTTCACTGCTTTAATTTTTTTTACTCAACTCGCACTTCAAATATTCATGCAGATTCTAGAAAATGGTCATTGTTTGTCATATAATGTCTATATATTTGAATCAGTTTCTAAAAAATATAAGGCTGATTCGTTGTTTAGCATTTATTGTCACAAAGCAACTAAGTTATCTGTGTCAAACAACCAGTAAAAAAGTAAAATAATTAAAATACGTAAAAAGGAATCATGCTAAAATAAAACACAGTCCAATTTTCAAATTAAAATCTTAAATCGAGTTAAAAAACAATGGCCCTCAAAAATGTAGAAACACAAATGAGATGTACACTGTTACCATCGCCAATGACACTGTCCAACGTCAAGGTTAAATCCATGGTAAAAATGTTTAAAATTGTGCCATTGCTCTCGATGGTGACGACGGCATGACAGTAAAATGTAGGCTATTTTAACCTAAGTGTCACACAGACCACACATTGGTGCACCAGTACCAGATAAAAGAAAGCAATAAGTTAAAAAACTGTGAACAATGCATAGTATAGCCAGAACAACTTTCTCCTTCTGATCTTTACAGAAGCAAAATGGCCAAAGAGCAAACGAAGGTTTGATTTTGAAAGGCTTGTTATCACGTTGCTCACTTAAAGTCGATTGCCAACTGGCGCAGAACTGAGCCTTGATTACAGGACCATAGTTCATGTATGGGACAGGCACAGCAGTAATAGTACCAAAGCAGAGAGACTTAGCTGCGAAGTCAGCGAGCTCATTCCCATAAATACCAACATGTCCTGATATCCAAAAAAACTGGATAGAAGTAGATGATAGCTAAGTGAGTCAGTATAAATAGTACAGTTCGTGTACTGCACGGCTTATATTTGATCCAGGCAAAAGAGAAATGCATACAATTCAGCAGTAAATACAGAAACTGTAGAGGGGATTCTGTGGGCAACAACCGAATCACAACACACCATAGCAAAGTGCACAGAATCACTTGATTTTGCGTCATCCATACAAATAGAAATGGAAGGATGGTTCAATAGATCTTCAGCAAATAGAAGGCTATACTTCCAGTCGGGAGTATCTGCCTTCTTCAGATTACTCAAAGAAAGGTCACATTTGGGGATGGTTATTAACCATGGTGGGATGGGTTGATCAGTAGATACAACAATGTTATCCAAGGACAAACCCAATTCATCCAACTGCATCTAGATACAAAGGTCAAAAGGGACAAAGACAGACTGTCTATTCTGAAAAAGCATGGCCCACTGAGGAGAAGGAAAACACAACCTTAGATGGGATGCTGTGGTACGGATGGAAGTTCTACAGCACACAGTAAAGGCAGTTGCAAAATGAGGAGCTCCAAGTTCCTGTGGGAAAGAACAGGAAAGTGTTGAACCTACACGGACTTGAAATCGCTGATTCGTTAAAAAATGTTTAATAAAAATGAGTAAATAGCCAAGCAACGGTCTTGCAAGATGACATATTTCCACGTTGTATCTTAATCTTTCAAGATAAAAAATACAGAAACAAGATGTTGTTGTTTGAGAAAGGCTTCCCTGATTGCCGTTTCAAGTCGAATCAAGTGGTTCATGGTGGAATGCTGTCGTCAGAACCCACATTGAGTAGGTGAAAGGAGTTTGTTTGATTCGAGGAGCCATGATGGATAAGCATTAACCATCATACGATCTTACAAAGACAACTCGTCAAAGCAATTGAACAGTACTTCAAAGGAATCTTGGGATGCTTCCCAGACTAAGGACTAGTGTATTTTGAATTTCGCGCATAGCTATTCGAGGGCAATCTGCGTTAATTATCCCTAATTTAGCAGTGTAAGACTAGAGGGAAGGCAGCCTGTCATCACCACCAACTCTTGGACTACTCTTTTGCCATCGAATAGTGGGATTGACCGTAACATTATTACGCCCCATGGCTAAGAGGACAAGCATGTTTGGTGTGACGAGGATTCAAACCCGTGACCCTCAAATTACGAGTCGAGTGCCTTAATCACCTGGCTATGTTGGGTCTTCCTGATTTAGGAAAAAGAAATACATTAGCATGGTGCCAAGCATCAGGAAAAACATTTTCCTGCCAAATTTAGTTTAAAACAATTAGAAGAATAGCAAGAGGCAGGAGAGAGGGTGCAACATCTCATAATGAATATTATAAGGTCGAACTCATTTAATGCCAGACAGATGATAAGCAAGCTTGAGTTCCACAAGCATAAAGGGATGATTATAGTCAAAGAGACGATCAGCACAGAAAGTTTGTTTTTGTCTGTTTTTAACTTCACGCAAAGCTACACGAGGGCTATCTGTGCTAGCCATCTCTAATTTAGCAGTGTAAAACGAGAGAGAAGGCAGACAGTCATCACCACCCGCCGCCAATGCTTGAACAACTCTTTTACCAATGAATAGTGAATGGGATTGACCATCACATTATAACACCCCCACGGCTGAAAGGGCAAGCATGTTTGGTGTGACAAGGGTTCGAACCCGCGACCCTCGAATTACGATTCAAGTGCCTTAAATACCTGGCCATGCTGGGCCTCAGCCCAAAAGGAAAGAAGCAATCATTCTGCCCGTGTCTTGATGGTCAAGAAGGTGGGGGATGAAGCAGAAGTGCTAGATGTACGAAAAAACTGTTGCCAATGCTCTGGGCATCAGCAACTTCCTGGCCATCAGAGAGCAAGATCAAAAAGGCGACATAATTATACTTCCCACTGACCTTTCGAATCTTTTCCCATATGGTGGTAGAAGAAATACTGGTTTTGAATTTAATCCAAGATTCCTTCTGGCTTTGACGTCTGACTTGCAAAGCATGTGCACAGGCATATTAAAATACAATGCAATTTAAAAAGTATGAGATACCTACAAAACATATCACAAGCTACTTTTTGAGCTTTCCATGCTATGTGTCAGGCAGGATTCCACTAAGGATGAGGATATTGTGGGAAACGTGCAGAGGTTTCAGGAATACATTGAGTAGCTTTCTGGACAATACAGTCAATCACTGCTGCAATGCAGTCATCTATCAATTACTTACAGACAATGGCCAGATCAAGTTCTGAGAGAGCAGTGAAAGAGGGCCAGTTTGCCTGGTTCAATTTTCACCGCGGCATGCAAGTTGGGTGACATCAGCCACAGTCAGTCTCTCTCAAAATGATACGAAAATGATCACTGCCCCATGGGTTACTGTCAACCCCCCAAGAAAAGTGAGAAAAAAGGGAAGCAAATAGAAAGATCAATAGCAGTAAAATACCGACTAGATGCACAAAAATAAGTATAAGAACCAGTATTGAAGAAAGATAGGTTGTAATCCAAGAGCATGTGCTCTATAGAACGACCCCTCCCATCATTACCAACACCACCCCAGAGGGAATTATGTCCATTAAAATCCCCCAGGATTAAAAAGGGAGACAGTAGCTGCTCAATGAGGGCATCAAGGTCTGACTGATCATGGGTATCTTCAGGAGCCAGGTAGAGAGAACAAATAGTGATTGTATGACCCAAGGAAGCAAGGATGGCTAAAGTCTTTTAGGGTGTATCAAGTGGCAAAGCTAGGGTGGGCAAATGCTGATCAACCAGCAGTGCCACCCCACCATGCATTTGTCCATCACACGATCTGTCATTTCTGTACAAAAACTGCAGAAGAGTGACCGTACCAGCATGTTTCAGAAATGTTTCCTATACAGACATACGGGATGGTAAGAATCAAGCAAATCCTTGATGTCTTCTATATTTGAACAAAAACCCTGACAGTTCCACTGGATCAGAGTGGCCATTTTTATTTACGTGGAAGAGAACATGGCAGGGAGCCCTTCTGTTTTCAACCATGTTTCTTCTTTATTGGACGAAGGTCTATGGGTCTCCAGAGGTCCTGCCATGAATCGACCAGGCAAGTCTCTGTCTGTGGGCAAAGATTCCAGCAACTGAGATCATGAACGAATGGTCATTTTATTTCTCAAGGCTGCATGGCAAACAAGTAGGTGGAAGTTTAGATCTCAGAGGAGGTAAACTGAATGTACAGAACCTTCTCTAGGAGATCCCCTCACTACATAAAGGAATCGCCCACCTCGAGGGTAAAATCTATGAGCAAAACAAAACACAGGTGCATCCAATGTTACCCAACACTTTAGGACAAAAAATTAGCACTTCATTTATTTATTTTCTTTCTTTCTATACTTTCCCTAACAAACGAGCAGGTGTTAGAAATGCAACTTTTTAAAGTTTTATTGTTCATTTGATAACATCATTAAAAACAGAAATGCATAATATGGTTGTTTATTGTTGACGAACATAAAACTTAACATGAAACTGATCAATAGTATAAACTATTATAGAAATGTTACAACAGTTATTTCATATTTTAACAACCAAACAAGGTTAATAATTTTACAGATTTTATTAAAATTTGTAAGGTAAATATCATACCCATATAGTATGTTTGTGAACAAGGATATTTAATTTAGAATACTCCTGTTATGTGCTATTTTATTTAACGCACAAAATGAAGATTTATATATATATATGTATATGTTTGAGAGTTGATTCTTCAAGGGAATTATTAGAAGTTATGTAATTCATTAAAAATGGGACTTTATACACATTTTTAAATAGCCACAGAAATATACCTCATAAAATCACATTTTTTGTATCAAGTATTTTACAAATTAATCTAATTTTGTGGACCCTTAACCATTAAGTAAACCTAAACAGACCTTCACATTGAACAGTAAATACAGTAATGATGGTCTAGTGAAATTATATTGAAATGCAATAGTTTAAGTCTTCAGGAAGAGTAGTATTCTTTATTAACTAAAATGTGGATATCATGCTTACAAAGGGAAGCACTTTCTCTTTTGTCTTAATTATTCATGAACCATACTATTAACTAAAAATTTAGAGTCAAAATTACAGATTTTATATAAAACTAGCAAAAAATTTCCAAGAAACATCAATCAGAGAAGACAGGTCAGTCTTTCTAAAACTGTAGTTTGTTATTATTAATAATAATTTATCTTCCTAATAAATTAATGTAAAATCATGATTTTTGATTACCACATCTTAGATGTGTACGAAATTGGATTTTCATATAATAAATTAACTTCAACATTTGGTTATATCATAAAATGTTATGGTGTAAAAATCCATCACAAAGCTTATATCTAACTGTACTGTAATAAATGTGGATTTATATACTGCATATCTACAATGAAGTATTTTCAATTGCTTATAATGAAAAAAACAAAATGAAAGACCATAAGATGTTTATTTAAAAAAAGCACAATGCACATGTACAACTGTTTATATGCAGTTCCATTAAAACATCTGATCACTTACACAGAAAGAAAATTAAAAACACTCCTGGTAGTGGAAATACAACTACTATGTACAATAGTAACAGCTTTGATTACATATTAAAACAAATCAGTTGACAAGTTAAAAAAAAACACAACTAAACTTATGTTTGAAAGATACCCCAGTACCACAAATATATACAGTTGTTTGTAAAAGACTGTGAAAATTTCAAACTCATTAATAATAGGATTAGCATCCAGCATCTACACATACACAAGATTTCTGATGACTGTGTGAAAAAAAACAAATATAACCATACTTTATTTCTAATGACCCAATCAATGAACTGAAGATGTGATGGATAAGTACACTGCAAAAGACATTGTAAAAGAAGAATACCTTTCATGACTAATTCTTAAATGAACTGATTCACAGTCTTAATTCTTTCTGTGAATCTACTACTGTATACAACAGTAATGGGCAGCCATGTGATTCATTTTAAAAAGTATGAAAAACTTTACTGAAAAGATTTTTAAGTTATTTGCTAAAATTGTATCAATGATTTATACAAAAATGGTAATGAAGAAATGGATGATCTATGCAAATTTAACAACAGTGGACTACTGCATATTTTGTACCACAAAGTACAGATACATTTCTAAACATATTCATATGTTCAAGGTAAGTTATACTTTTTTTTTTTTTCTTATTGTAACTTCAACTGTATTATAAAAAAAAGCAAAAATACTTTTCAAAACTACAGCAGATTTAAATAATACATTTCTAACTATATTTGATATTCATTAACTACAATGATCAGTGACACACAAATGAATAGAAGAAACAAACATCAATGGGGTAGGGATATACCTAATTCTAAATGGTCCTTACTTAAGTAATTTTATACACAAATTTACTTGGTTTCTTGTTAGGACTGTACAATAACTTCAGTTTATTTCAAGTGGCATATGAATGTGACATAATATAATGAGAAAACTAGTCAGTACAGAATAAATAGCAGTTGAACCAATGAAAATTTCATATGTGAATATATATAAAACAAAATTACTATTAAATACAAAAAATACAATTTTATTAGTTTCATTTATACAGTGTTTAAGGCAGAACTGATAAAAATCACATAACTGCTTGCAGTCTCTTATCAGTTTACATCATGCAACTAACTTCTATGTTTGTTACTCAAAATTCACCCATAAGTCGAGCCAATGTTTACTAACTTAATAACAATAACTTTAACTGCAACTGGCTAGTATTTCTTTTGAAAAGTAAGCTTTTAACTTAAACTGACATGACAAAGTACTGATAGTGTAAACAAAAAGTCTTGGGTCTGTAACCATGCAATATTTACCATTAAAAACATTCATTCACAAAAATTGAATCTTAAGTACATAAGTTATTATAAAGGTTACATTCAGTTTTTTAAGTTATTGAAAAACATTGTACCATATACATGGACTGGTTTAACAAAAAGACATATTTTCTATAGATTATCATAACCTATCAACCTCAAAACTTGATTACCAAGTTGGAAATTACTGAAAGTCTAAATTTACTTAACTTGCATTACAATGTGCAACTTTTCATGAAAGTTATATTTGTTACAAGCCCACTTGAGAAATGTTTGAAAAAAAAAAAACTTTGAAAATTGGATTATTACTTCGATAAAACCATTACTGTTATTGATATTACAAAACGTGTGTTCAAGAGTGGATAATATTAATACACGTGGTTGTTCGTACACGAAACAGAGAAGAAAGTACGATATTTTTAGCTTTAGAATTTTCCAAAATGTTGCAAGACTAACTACTGATGTTAAAAAACATCAAAATATTGTAGGTTTTGGTTACTGATTAGACATTCCAGTTTATCAGTGCAGAAAAGAAACTAAAATTTTGAATACTTAAATTATTTACATGCATATTGTGCACATTATTAAATGAAATGTTTAATAGATATTTCTTTGAAAAACAAAAACCTTTAATTTAAAATGAACTATATATTAAAATTTATATTAGTTAATTAGAAGAATTCATGCAAAAAATATGTGATGATGATAATACATTACTTCTGATAATCATTGTCCAACTCAAACTGTTCACTCAGCATGCTTCAAACAGTTATTTATATTATTTCCTATGCAGGCCATGCTTGAACATACAACTGTTTCATAAAAGACTGAATGGAATTTTCAAAATGACTAAAAAGATAACAAATAAAGAAATTATCTTGAAATGTTTAGAGTAAAACTATGAATAAACAATTATAGTCTTGATATACACTTAGTGATAAAACACTTTCACTAAATGTTTTCTCTTTAAATAAGGCTATACTTAAAATATCAGTACATTACAAAGCATTTAAAAGAAACACAGCAGGTGATGACAAAATACCAATTTACATATATTTATGAGTTTTTAAGGATTCTGAATATTTATAATTTTACTTGGATTTTTGATCCCAATCTTTATGAAAAATGGTTTTATTGAATTATAAAGTTTATTTTTGTACATATTGTTCAAATAGCAACATAGAAATACTGCATGAAATGTTAACAATTATCTAAACTAAAATGCAAGGATGATTTTAGGTATTCTTTTCCTTTGTGAATCAGACTCGAAGGCATGCACGATACATGAATATCTGGTGCACATCATTGTTCATGTACTGTCAAAACTGCCTTCCTTCTCGTAACTCTGAAATTTGTTTACAAAGCAGTATTGGTCTGCAATTATGTGAAAGTAAACTAGAGCACACACATTGTCCTTCGTTGATATACAATATTTCTGACACGTACCATCCTGACAACCATGATAGTTCCAACCTCAGATGTGTCACAAATAAATGATAAATGCTAAATCTAATGACACATAATGACACATTTACATTTCCTTTTCACTCTTCTGTAGCCTGTAATGGTTGTATGGTGCATATGGAGGTTTTGTGGGGTCATTTTTTTCTTCACATACTGTCCGACACCTAATTAGGTCTTCTCTCTCTCCTAGCAACCACTTCTGACAAGCTGTCTTCATGTCATTTGTAACACACAATTCTAACCACTTTCCGTGCCACTGATGAAATTTTTTATTGAGTCTTCTTGAAACTTGTTGATGAGTAAACCTTGCCTTTTTAAGGGCCATCCGTTTATACAGGTAGCTTTCATTGGGAACCACAATAACTGTTTTATAAGAATCAACATCAAACAAACACTCATTATTCTTACCGATATCTGTACTTTCTTCATTTTTTTTTGCACATGAATTGTCAAGGTCTAGACTTTTAGAAATATTTTCCTTTGTTATTAGACTATTTTCCTCATTGGTGTAGGCTTCTTCCTTTTTCAAACAAGTTTCCTTGTATTTTTCACTTTCTTGTTTCCGCACATTCTGTTCAAAATTCTGTCTCTGTTTTGCTTTCTGTTGTTGACGAGTTCTGATGTTACGATGTAAAAAAACAGGTTTCTTAGACAGCTGTTCCTTCAACTCATCAGATATGGTATCTTCTTCTGCAGTATACTTCTCTGAATTTTCAGACCATCTTTCATCTCCTCTGTCTTCAGAACCATCTGTATCTAACAATTCAAAGGACAGTTTTCCCTCATTTTTATATAAAACTATTTTAAAGCAATTTTCTTCACTAAATAGCTGTTCTGCTTTCTTCCTGTAAGCATTTTCAGCTGCAATATGTTGCATAGACATAGAATAGAAAGTACCACCCGTAGCTTCGTTCTTTGATTCTTGCAAGTACAAATCCATACACTGTGTACAAATTTCATCAGAAACAACATGTTGTAACTGACGTACTGCATTTTGTACAACCCTATCCATTGTGAAAGCAAGGTAAGCATCTATTCCAAACATTTCTCGTAAAGTATCTTCATACTGATTGCTTTCCATGTTACCATCTAATAGGTTTTTCACCATTTCTAAAAAAGCTGGCTTATAATCTTCAACTTCTACATCTGGTTTTGGCCGAAGCCTTAATGAAAGTGCTGTTGATTCTTTTCTTTCCTTCTTTTCCCTTTGTTCCTCCTCGGCTAACTGTGAAGCTTTATTATAAATCTTTGCTAAACGTTCACTAAGAATATTATGCAGTCTAAGGAAGAGATACCAATTATTGTTAGCAAAAAGAACAGCATACGACCCATCTGAATCAGAGCTATCAATATCTACCTGATAATCATCTTTTGGAGACTGTTTAGCTTCCCACCTAGAAGTATTCCTATCATTGTCTGAAGGAGAAATATCTTTTGCCAATTCTTTTATAAAGTGAGATACATTCCCTTCTTTATGAGATTCCAAAATGTTTTCTTTGTTTTCTTTCATATTACTTGTTCCTTTTTGCTGGGTATAACTACTTCTTTTTTCTAGACCTCCCACACTGTTTTTACTACCATCATCTGATGTATGTTTTCCTGAAGATTCCTGATCACAAGGCTTACTCTCCTCAGTTTGCGAATCATCTTCTCGTTCATTTTCGTCATCACTTAGCTCTCCTCGAGGCACTGAAAAGAAATCTGGAATAAAATGTCTCATGAATAACTTTATTTTCTGCTTGTCTTCTTTATGTATACCTGTTTGTCGCTTCACATGATGTATGATCAAATTAGCTGCATCTTCAAGAACAGATTTATCACTGTACATTACTGACAAATGTGGTCCAGAAGTAACTTCTTCTGTTCCCTCTTCAACCTGTTCATGTCTCTCCTCAAAAATAGTTTCTATCTCATTAAGCAAATTTTTTGATCTTAAACATTTCACATCATTTTGCTTAAAAGTGAGACCTTGATGATCTAAAGACTTAAGGTAATACTTTTCATTTTGATCTCGCCACATTTTATTAAAACTTTTTTGAGCTAGTCGCCATTCTTCTTCTTTTGTTTTTAACCTTTTCACAACAAGAGGTACTGCTACCACAGGATTCTTCTTCAAACCCTCTATAATATCTGCTGCCTTGTCTCCATACACCTTTTTAATGGCCCTTTGATGAATAACAGAAGATGATCCTCCAAGTGTATCATCTAACCTTAAGCGGGCTCTCTCTTCAGGTGTCATTCTAATAATTTTTTTCTGGAGAGCTTCTAGTACATGTACTGTAGATAAATTTGTTTCCAAAACAACATCTAATTCAAATCTTTCATCCTCACATCTATATATATACTCTTCATACTGGGTTTTCCTAGAGCTCACAAATGTCGAGTCTTCTGACCAAGAAGGAAATGACACCCAAGTGTCATTTAAAACTTCCTTACAAAGAGTTGTACGACCACTACATTTAGGATGCACATAATTTTTTGGTAGTGCTCTGTAACTGGCTCCATACCTTTTGCAAGAAGAATAATCAATTTCCATCGCGAGATCACCACTAATTCGCTCCCTCTCATGATTAACAACTTTGGGTGGAACAGGTTCCAGAACTATTCCTGAAGATGTGTCTTTATGATCTAAAAAATTTCTAAACCATTTAAATAATTCCTGATACTTTGACAAAAAAGGTGTCACCAACTGTACTAGCTCTGTTCTTGATACAATTTCCTGGTTATATAAAAGAAGACATCTCAGAAAGTTCTCATAAGCTTCCTGACTTCGTAGAGCTTTACGAACATTATCAAAAAAAGCAAATTCATTTAATGTTCCACATTTACCTGCTTCTGCAAGGGTAACATCTTTCAAACTTGTCATTCGAGGTTTTTTAGCTGGTTGATGTGGTACAGATGGGAGAGGCCGTTTAACAACTTGAGGTGCCTTTATTTGGTTATTGGTATTACCTACACTTGTAGGAGGTTTGGCAAAAGTTGTTTTTTTTACTGCTGGTGTGTGATCATTATTCACTGGTTTTGGGGGAGGAAGGATAGCAGCTGCTCCATTAGCATCAGGTAAAAAATGACCAAACTCCTGAAGCAAATCTTCTTGGTTTTGAAATAATTTAGCTACTTGTGAGTAAACCTGAGCTTCTGTCAATGGCTTTGTAGTAGTATGTACTCCCTCTTTGAGGTTCCTTTGTTCTTTCTGATAAGTGTGCAAGATCTCTAAAAACTGCTTGTAGATATCAGGCTGTCCTTGAAATCGATTCTTAATCTTATTGACGTAATTTATAGCATGATTAAACTCAACTGGTTGGTTTGCTTTTGGGGTAGTTGATGTACTTAAGGATTCATCTGGTGAATGAGGAGGACTTGCCATAGAACTTTCTGCTGACTGTTGATTAGACTGTTGATTTGGAATTGAAGAATGAACACTTACACTTGACACTGACTGTTGGCAGTTTTTGTCTGGAGTAGTGTATGACACATTAATGCCTGTTACTAACGTTCCAGAATTAGTAACACTCTGTGTATTAGTTACAGGTGTAAATGATGAAACTGATGTTGATGTTGTGTTGGGTGGGGGCTGAGGTGTCACAGTACATGTTCCTGCCCCTGGCATGCTAACATTCACCTGCTCATTTGCTTGAACCTCAATCTTGTAACCTGGAGGTAAAAATGTATTAAACCCAATTATCAACTCAGGATGCCCTCTAAACAGGTTAGAAACTCGCTGAATTACGCCAGGTGTGTCAATACTCTGCGACTTAAATTCCTTCATTATATCCAAAAAATCATTGTATACCTGTGGTTGGCTACCAAACTTAAACTTAACCTGATCAAGATAAGAAAGTGCATCTTCTACCTTTAACCGTTGGAATTGCTGTTGTTGAGCTGGTGGGTTATGAATGTGAGATTGAACAGGTGACTGGTTCTGTAAATGTACTGGAAGTTGCTGGTGGTGGGCTTGTAAAGAATGAGCTGCTGGGCTTGCAGCAGAATTTTGGGGTTGGTGGTGACCAGCTAGAGGCATTCCAGTAGACCCAATTCGTGACTGTAAAGAGTGAACAACATTGGACACACCGCTAGTTAATTCTAGCTTCTCAATTGTAGGTAGGGTTATGCCTACTTGATCCTGAGCAAGAGCAAATGGTTGCCTATGGGGAGATGGTTTTAAAGTTGGAGGATTAATAAGAGTTCTTACCGGAACAGCTGCTGTTTGTTGATTAAAAACAGACGAATTGTTTCTTAGATTTCCAACAGCTGTTGAAAGAGAGTTGACAGAGCCAATGTTGACAACATTGGCAACCGAGGATGTTTCGCATGAAGTTACAATATTTCTATACTGAGTAGTTGAAGTAGACTCACCGAGAATGTGCACAGATGGCTGAGTAGAACTCAACGAGTTCAGTATACTTACTAGAGATGCTGATGTTGGTGTTTCATCTGTAGACACAGAACCTTGAAGCGATGGATTGTCTTGAGCACCTTTCATGATTTCTACATCATAATGGACAGTCAAAACAACAACAAAAAATTTAGGCCTACATAAGAAGCACGATAACTAATAAAACACTCTCCCGCAGTGACGACGCGAAGTGGTTTCCGTGTGACAGTAGTTACCTCTCAACCAATCAGGTGTCTTCTTTCAATGTCTTTTTTTGATTAGCAAAGTAGTAAAAGCAAATATTGTAAAAAGGCGGCGCTTTAAAATTCTTAAAACATTTGTAGTTTAAAAAAATTGATGCACAACATCATATCATATAATGTAGTAATACTTCTAAAGAATAATTTATATATTAATCTCCGTTTTTAAAATTATTAGTATATTTCAAATTTTTGAAATTATAAAAAGATTGATACCATAAAAATATTTCGTTTCACCTTTTATCAAAACCTAAGCAGCAGGCTGGGGTGGTTTAGGTTATTTTGAGAGGTTGAGCTGAGTCGTAAGAAAAAGAATGGCGCCATCATAGAGATGTAACCTAGTTGACTGTATACGTTGTTTACAATGTTTTATAGAGCAAAATAAGCCTTTCATTATTGACAAAGTAATGTTATGTGGTTTTTCATAACGTTTTTTAATAATTGCAAAAGTAATTTCAGTGAAATGTTGACAGTGTAACGTGAAAAGGACAAAGAAAGTGAATGATCAACGCACCACGAATATCAGTACGATAATTTATGAACTCGTTCTCAGGACGAGTCAGGTTTTTTTTGGGAGGGGGGTCCGATGCCCCGAAGCATGAATGATGAAGCGCCAAGTTTAAACATTCAATATATTTTCTAGGTTTAAGTTAGAAAAGAACTGGTTATCAATACAATTTATATATGTATTGTTGATGATGATTATTATTTGAAGATTCAGTTTGATAAATTTGAAAGCCATGCGTCAAAGAATTGCAAATGAGAAAAACCTAGCAAAAGTAGCTAGGAATGAACTGGAGAGATAATAGCATTCGATTCAGTCATACAATGATCCTGTGTTAACATAGTCAAATAACTTATTATAAGATTGCTTATCTTTTATTTTAATAATGGTGAATTAAATTAGTGTATTAAACTCAAAACAGCTACTGTGCACTGAAATATAATGTGTTACATATGGATTTATTAAATTATTGTGTTCAAAGCTTTTTAGTTACATTTGCTTATCCTTGATTTTAAAGTCTCAGGTTGAGCATGTATAGGATGAAGCATAACTTCGGTGTTAGTAATAATATCACTGTGTTGAGTAGTGTCAAGTGGTTCTTATTTTTAAATCATCATCATTTATATTTAAACTAAATGCAGAAAAAGAAGATTGTAATGTAGGAAAATCTTGTATCTCTTAAGCTAGCTAAATTTTGTGATATATTAATGAGTTTACTGCCAAAAATATTAACCATGAGAGCACCCCATTTATGAAACAATATATTCTGATCTTTATAAACAGAAACCTAAGAAAAGTATATTTAATTAGCTATACTGATGGTTAGGTTGTTTTTTTATTAGCTTTTCTATAATTATGTAAGTTATTGTGACTAGAAATTATTATTTATATATAAAATGTGAATACATCCTGTTTTAAGTTGAGGACATTAAAGATAACAGTAAGGAGTTTGAAGCTGTTTGGATTTTTGCAAGTGGATATAGTTGAAGTAGAGTTTTAGCTGAAGTTTGTTATAAACCACATGAAACTAATGAAGTTAAGAAACAAATCCAGTGAGATTAAGATTTTAGCTATTAATGAAATCATTATTGTGGAAGATTTTTGTTTCTTGCATGTAGATTGGACAACCTTGAAATCAAACTAGGAGGGAAACAAGGTTTTAGAAACCATTTAGAATGGTTTACTTCACTAGTTGGTCAGGGAATGTACCACAAACTATATTATTTTTAAATGTGTTGTTCTAATATATCAGTGGTTTAAATGTGTAGAAATTAGGGAACATTTGGATGCAAGTAATATTAGGAATGCACCACTTAAGATTTTTTGGTTGATGATACAAATGTTTAGTATTAGTGCAGGTAAGGTACTTGAAACTACTGAGACAAACTTCAGTTTAATTACCACTTATTTTTTCTGATTGCATTGAGAGCATGAATTTCCCAAATACTTGATGAATGTAGTTCAGAATATGAATAAAAAGAAAAAGCAATAAAGTTTGAAAAACTACTTTTTAGTGTTTCAAGAAGCACATAGCAAAATAAACACACACACAAACAAAGAGAATTATAACTGTAATGTTTGTTAATTTTTAGTAAAACTTTATAAGAATGAACAATTATTAACTTCACCACAAAAAGTTAGCATAAAAGCTGTTCAGTTTATTTTACAAAACTCAGTCGAACAACTTTGCCACTTCAGTAAACAATAGATGGCTTTTGGCTTCAAAGCAATGCAATACACTCACAAACAGTGGAGATTAAAATGGAAAGAAATATGAAAAGAAACTGTGGTACATATTGAAGTAGTAGTAGTATTAATAAAAACTAATAATGATGTGTTTATGTAATGTATCTAGTCAAGAAATAATAATAAACTTCAAAATTATACTTAAAGATTCTTAACTTTGTTTAGTGTAGCTATATGTGAATGGAAAGTTCATTTTCACAAAAAGACACATTTTTGCTTTATCTCATTTTAGCTTGCTCCATGTTTCACCCCCAAGATCTGAGGCAGTGTTGAGCAACCATGTTTATTGTTTCTTTAACTTTGTTCCCGTATTGTTGTTTTTTCCTTAGTCATTTTTAGATAATCATTGTATATATACTTGGGTGATGTACTTGAGGTGTTGTGTTAAATTCTTTGCAAGTGTTATCTACATGTAATATTCTTCCAGCACATAGTTGGCCATCTTGTTGTTTTCAGACACTTTGAAAAAAATTCCAAACTATGTTATTTTGAGACATTTATAACAGATAGTGATTGCATGTTACATATTTTAGTAAATAAGTTCTTTTCTAAACTTTTTATGCATCACACAGTATTTGACAAGCAGAAATATTGATAAAATGTGGAAACGTAAAAGAAAAAAAATTAAAGATAGACATGTTTCTTTATCATTTCACCACATAGTTAGATTTTAGAATTGTTCCCTGAAAGTGATTTCTCCATAAAAAAAAAGTAAAAGTTTTAATTTTACCTCATATATTACTTTTCCAACTTGAAATGATCATAAAGTCCCATATTTGGCATTAAAATTTCTTGAAGATAATACGAAATAACTGAGATTTGTACTTTCAATAAAAAATATGTATAATTTGTTGAAAGAGGTTCTTCAATATATGACAGGAAAATTGTGACCATTTCAAGATCAGGAGAGATTTGCCAGTTATTGCAGTAAAGAAAAAAATTTTTGTGGCTACCATGGAGGAAAGTAAATTTCTGCATTTAACATTAATAAAGGTTGGTTGAACGTAGAAGATGAAATCAAGGTACACAGAAAAATTATTGGAATTTAACAAGTTTAAATTGACTGCTTTAATGGGAGACATTTAACAGTATTTCTGAAACTGGGAATTACCGACCCATGGGGAAAAGAGTTCTACAAGCAAATGCCAAGGGACCATAACATTTATGTAATACTCTTAGGTTACACACTACCTTTGATTTCATAGGTTGTGAGAGGGATCTTGATCAGGATGCAGACTGGCCTAAGGGGGCTTAGTGTTCAAGAGGTTTTGGAATTTTGGACTTCAGAGGATTTTAGTAAATCAAAGGAATTGGTCAAACAGAACATTAAAAAATCAAAAATTGTATATAAAAAAGTTTGTCTAAAAATTTAAAAGTTAATACATTTAGGGTAAGCAAAGCGCTAGGGTAGAAATAGGGCTTTTGAGGCCTGATAAAAGAATGCAAATTTCTGATGGCCATATTCCTAAATGATACTCTAGTGGTCTTCAGGTTTTGCCAATGAAGATGTAAGTAATGCCAATGTTAAAAAAATTGGGAAGGATAAGTCTCTTGGCTCAGATAATAGTTTCCCGAAGGTTTTGTAGTACATTAAAAATTCTGCTCAACCTGTTGTCTTTTCACTTCCAACAGATTCATGGGCAAGTGAAGCTTTGTTCCCAGGTCATAAGAAAGTTTTTTGTCTGAAAGGTAGTAGGTAGGATTGATCCAATTATTTCTGTATTTTATTCCTGTTTATTCTTGTTACTGAAGAAGATAGAAGATTGGCATCTAATCATCAAACTATTTTGAATCAATCAAATTTTAGATCCTCCTCTCTTCATAATGAGATCTTTTCTCACCCTATGATGGCACTTTGCACCAGGGCTCTGGGTGATGAAGTTCACTGTTATTAATGCTTATCTCTGTAGTTCCGTAGCAGAATCTTTCTGGATGTTTTTCAGGTTTGTGCACAAGGGTTGGGTGCTACACTTTCAGACTCTTCTTTTGGTCTTGCATCAGCACATTGTCTTCAGCAGAGTTGTTTGAACTTTTTCTTGTTACCTGCATTCCTTTGGCCTGTGCACACATCATTATAAGGATGACTGGCTCTCTTCTGTCAATTAGAAAACAACACTCTCAGATCCTCTTTTTCAGTAGCCACAAAAGTGAGCTTCCTTATCAGATTAAAGAAATTTATTTTGTCACTGATGTAATATCTCATCCCTATGGCATCAAGCCATGGAAAAAGCCATCAGGCTTTTGGTTCTATCTCCTTCTCCTACTCAGAGGATGGTTCTCTCTCTGTTTTGGGGACATGGGAATTCCTCAAAGCTGTCATTCCTTTGGACAATGCAGATGTTAGGTCCCTTCAATGGTCACTTCACGAGAAGTTGATCATGCATTTCAATCCTTTGGATCATTTTGTGTCTTTTTATTCAGAAGCAGTATCATCAATTGCAAATGATGGTTGAATCAGTGCAATGCTACTATTAGAGTACTCATTCCACCACTTTATTCCAAAATCCACCTGTTGATAGATTCTTCTAATGGAATGGATCAAAGGTGCTACTGTCCAACTGTATTGTTTGTTTTTAAAGTTTTATGAACCATTAGTCTTTTAATTATGTTTGAGTCTTTTATCTGAATTTTAGAGATTGTTTAGTTTTTAACTTTATTCACTTTTTAATTTTGTAGAAATTTACTTCTAAGATGTTTACTATTTGTTTAACACAGCCAAACAATCAACCATCCAATTTTTTATATGTTTATTTTGTGAAGATGTTTTTTCTTTTCTATTTGTCTGTGGTCACCTCCACACGTATTTCCTCATTTATCCAGACTGGCCTTTTCTTCCTAAGATCATGCAGTGATAACTGACAAAGAGTGCTAGCTCAAAATATCATCTTTCTTTAAATAAAAATATATAAAATCTTCAACCTATTATTTAATTTTGATATTTTTATTGCTTATGTGGTTTTAATTATATTTGTGTGTTTAAAAAAGTGTTGAATTTGGTGTAGGCTGGAATATTGTTTCAAGGCTATTGATTCTTTGGTTCAAGTGGAGTGCATGAGACTTTTGCCCCATTCCATTTCCAAGCCACTGGGGTGGTAGACCTTGTAGAGTTCCTCTGTGACTGTAAACAGTACTGTTGTGAAGTAGGGTGGGTGGTGGTTCTGTCTGTATAGTGTGTGTTACCCCTGAATCAGTATGCATTCCTGTACTGTGAATCTATCCAACCAGTTGAGACATTCATATGATGTGGGCTGATCATGATCTAGTTCTGTCCATCCCCTGTGGCTTTTGTTTTTTACCTCTCTATCTGTTCTCTTCCAAGTGAAGAGAATACTCTGACATTAGGTGTCACACTCTATGGGTTTTTCCTTTTAGGCACTTTCTGAAGAGTTCTCCTCTTGATTTAATGTTTGCACCATCCCCTCGACAGTTTCATTGTGGAATTTTCATATTCTGTGTGTATAGGTAAGTTATTGTCTTGGACATTATCACTTTCCTTACCTGATGAATATATTTTGCATTTTCTTCATACCTCATCTGTGAATTAAATTATTAATGCAAGTACTTAAGACAAATTAATGTGCAAGGAAACTGTTTTGCCCTCCAATTTATGGAGGACCATTATCACATTAAGATGTCATCATGAATTAGCACATTTCACATTAAACATATTATTTACATGGGAGTTAGCTCAAAGCTAGTAACATGCAAATCTCATAACTAGTTGTATGGTATGTGTAGGATGAGTATTTATCAGAAATACATTTTCAGGTAAATAAAATGTTAACTTTTCTAAGTCATTTAACAAAGTTTAAAAGTCTGTTGGATAGTCAATAGGGTATAACTATGTGAAAATTGTGTAAGATGGTGTGTGGATTTTATACATTTTAAGCTGCTGCACTCATCTCGTCTGAAAGCAAATAAAAAAAAACATTAAATCCCCTGAAGTAACAAGTTGAACATCTATTGTGCAAAGAAATTGTAATATTCATAAAAATACTCTCAGAGTAGCATAGTATAATACTATATTGTTTTTACATACATGCAAACTATCCCATGTTGAAGAGACAGTATGATCTAGGCTGTAGAACAAGGTGTATACATCCTTTTCCTGTTGTAGGCCAGGACACCATAGGCAACTAAATTCTGATAAAAACTGGGTAATGGCCAATTTTAAAGCTGAGATTTGGGGAATTCCATTTACTATTTGTCTTGCAGGTCTGAGCAAAAGTATTCTTTAAAAAATCCTTATTATTTTTAGTGTAACAGCTGAATATTGGTTTTGGTTTGTGCAAAGATTTGTACAGACACAGAATAAACATTTGCTAGATGTATACCAAATTTCATAAAAATCAAAGTTTAGGAAGTAGTTTTTAAATTTTTTGAAATTCCTTACAATTTGGTGTGTAGAAGATGACAAAGAATATCAGAGGAATTTTGGCATTACATATTACAATACATTACATATCTCAGTATGGGCTGCATGGATTTTTTGAAATTTAGAATATGATGTAAGCAAACTGAGAAGTAATATAGGTGAAAATTCAGAATAATTTAAGATGAAGTACCAAGATAAAGATAGCTGAAAATTGCATTTTGTTGGTTCATGTAAATAATACACAGTACCAGATGTCTCTAGTTTTTTTCTTGGCTGCAAGACAAATTACTGCATGTCTTGATTCAGCAAGGGACAGAAAAAAATGTAATGTCTGTACTGTAGTTTAGCTTAGATGAAAGTCATTGTACTTTTTCAGTCTGTATGCAAGTTGGTTTCTTTACTGTAGCTATATGTAAATTACATGTCAAAGTAGTTAGTTTGATGAATTTGAATTGAACACAGAAGTGTATACTTTGACTTCCCACAGTCAAATACAGTATTTGCCCATTTATTTACTGTGTATATATATATATATACAGAACTATAAAGTAGTTTGATAGAAATGTGGAAATTGAGTTAATGTAAATGCAATTTTTAGGTATATGTTATCTGAAATTTTGTTCCTCCATCACATAATTGTTGAAATCAACATTTGTAAAAAAATTTACAAAAAATAGAATACTTGTTGTCACTTCAAAAGTTTGATATTGAATGCAATTGTGTTTTCAAAATTAATGTTTTGGGACAACATGGGACCTACTGGCCCATCTTGGTTCTTCCATCTAGTAAACTAAATCATTAATAGATAACTTAAAATCATAAAGCCACCCTTTATCATTCATTTACTTATCAAGCTTTCTTTTAAACTTAAATTTACTGCATCCACAGCATCTGAAGGCAACCCATTTTAAAGACTAACCACCCTGTTAGGAAAGTAAAACCATCTTAGTTGAAAATGACTCCAACCTTGCCAAAGTTTATATTTGTGCCCCCTAGTCCTACTGTTCTCTGTCAATTCCATTTAGAATCTTAAACACTTCAATGAGATCCCCTAACCTTTTTTAAGAGAAAACAGTTTGAGAGATTCCAACCTCTCCTTATATGACAACTCCTTTATCCAAGTCACTGTTCTAGTAACCCTTCTTTAAACTATTTTCAACAGTTCATTGTATCTCCTAAGGTAAGGAGCCAAGAATGAACACAGTATTCTATATGTGGTCTAAACAGTAACCTGTACAATGAAATTATAACCTTTTTATAGACTTCTATCCAGTATTTCTGTATATATGAGCTAAAATCATATTTGTCCTACCATTAGCAACACAACACTGCTTGGATGGATTTAGAGACTGATCAGTTATTAAAACAAGATCCCTTTCTTTCATGACACTTATTATTATTTCCATCAAAATTATAATCCAAATTATGATAAATCACATGCAATATCATGTATTTATTATAATTAAAACCCATCTGCCATTTATTTGTCCAACTCAGTAAGTGATCCAAATCCTTTTGTAAATCAGCAGCATTATCTTCATGGGTAGCAACACCCAAGATTTTAATTTAATCTGGAAATTTAAATAATTTATTGAATATTCTTTCACCTGTGTCATTGATGTAAATAAAAACCAGCAAAGGTTTTTAGACCTCATTTGTGATATTAATCCAGTTTGACTGAACTCCATTTATAACAACCCTCTGCTTTGTTCCATCCAGGCCCTTTCAGTTGTGGGGGTGTTATAATGTGATGGTCAATCCCACTATTCATTGGTAAAAGAGTAGCCCAAGAGTTGGCAGTGGGTGGTAATGACTAGCTTCCTTCCTTCTAGTCTTACACTACTAAATTAGGGACGGCTAGTGCAGATAGCCCTTGTGTAGCTTTGCACGAAATTCAAAGACAAACAAAATCTTCCATCCAGGTAGTTTTCTATCCAATGAGCCAGCCTATTCCCCTTATTCACATAAATAACCTTTTAACAAGCTTTTTACGTGGTGCCTGACAAATGCTTTCTAGATATCCAGAAACACCAAATCCACATCTGTATTCTCATCTAGATGAGCAGTAATATCTTCAAAGAATGTCAAAATATTAGTAAGGCAAGATTTTCTCTTAGTTAAATCATTATTGACTATTCAATAAAATTCTAAACTTTGTGATATAAAAATTTGCAAAACATCTTTTATTAGACTGTTCAAAACCTTTCCTGCAACTTGTGTGAGGCTCAGGGTCTGTAATTACTGGGACAGTTTTTATCACTTCCTTTGAAAATAGGAGTTACATTAATTAATTTGCAATCCTTTGGCACCTTTCCACTACTCAAAGACTGACCAGAAATAGTAATAAGTGGCTTACATAACTCTTTTAATCTCCTTCAAAAGTTTTTGGGAAATATTTGGTCCAGAAGCATTATTGTTCTTTAAACTTCTCAAAATTAATACAGTCATCTTGTTTTAATTTATCAACTGTTCAAGACAGGTAATACTGATTTAATCTTCACTTTTAAACACTAGAAAAAAACAAAATTTAATAACCTAGCCATTTCAGAACCATAAGATATGAAACTTCCTTTATCATCCCTCAAGAATTGTGGTCCCATCCTAACATTTTTTTATCCTTAATGTATGTAAAGAAATCCTTACTGTTTAACATTCTCAGCCAATGATTTCTCATAATCCTTTTTGATGTACTAATTTCTTGTTTCACAACATTCTTTATCTTCTGTAATTTTCTAAATCTTCTGTCATGCTAATCTATTTAAATTTCCTAAATTTATAATGCTTTTCTGTAATTTTACCTTTTATATTCTTTGTGAGCCCAACATTTTTGTAATTAAAATCATTTTTACAGTGTATATATTTATACACTGAATTTCTGTAGTTATTAGACAACTATTAAGAAATAAGTTCATTGTCTTTAGTTTAACCTAACTTGACTAAGAAAACTCAATTGTAATAAAGTTTTGTTTCATAAGGCAATTGACCATAGTATATATGCAAGCATGTACAACAGGCAAAGCGTGGTATATATGCACCATTTTCAATTTGGTAAAGCAGTGTCTATATACTTGCCTAACTATTCTAATTACAAAGAAAATGCATAAATATGAGGTCAATCAGTAGAATGTTTTTTTTAGGAAACTTGTTAGCATATCAATGAAATGTATAGGATATAATTTTGGTATAACAATATCAAAAATCATTAAATACATGAAATAGTGAGAGCCATTTTTTTTTATCAAAGCTCTTATGTATATATAAATAATTTGTACAGATAAAATTATTTTTTATGAACATGCAAGGTTACCCAGTCAGTGGTAGCCATGCTATTTTCCTGATTATTACAAGAATGTACAACTTTCCAGTTGAACCTATATGGGACAGTTAATGTAGTCTTTGAAAATTTGTTTGACTCACCTTTTCTTTCAACACACTTTGGAGATATTCTATAAAATTATTCATGACGTTTTCACAGACAATTGAGGTCTTGCAGACATGCAACTAAAATCATGTGAAGCATGTTTGTTCATAATTTTGGATGTAAGAGTAGAATCTATAGTACTCTTATATACTACCTTGTGAGATATTAAGCATCTACAGGGAGAACATCAACAGTAATATCTACTGAAGCTAGCAGGCTTGGAAAGTAACTTGTACCTGTTGCAAGATGGACTATTTTCCCAACATTATGAAAGGTGCAGGTGCATCACTACCAAAATTCACCCCTCATGACTTTCTTTTTTGTCATTACCTTGCATGTACTAAGTGGCTGTATTCTTCTCTGCTTATCTCTTCATTTGATGTGTGAAAACACAGTACAATATAGTAAGGAAAGAGTGGATGAATCTTAGCACTTGGAAATTTAATCAACAGAATTATAAGAATTAGCAGCCTCTCTGAAACTTTTAGCATTGTAATGCAAAATATAATTCATGAAGAACTCTGTTAAAGTGAAACTGTTTCTGATCTGTTTGGCTCATATGGTAAAATGTCCAGACTTCAGGAACATTTTAACACTGAAATGGCATTAACATATTGTTGAAGAAAAATTATGTGATAGACTGATAAAGTATATTGCATGTCAGATTTAAGTATATATAAAAATATTACTTAAATATCATAAAGAATTGACCATGGGACGTCTAATCAATGTATGATCTGAGCTACAAGACAAAAGCAAGGCTTCTGACAAGTTTGTTTGTTGTGTTTTATGTCGTTTTGGGTGATAATGAAGGCTGATGCTCTCATATCATTAAAACATTTACCTGGTTTTAGGACTGGATTATCATTTACATTTTTGTCACACAGTATGAAAGGATACATTAATTTGATATTTATTCATATACCATTGAAAACTAGCATACATACCTGCTGTGAAATGTTTGTTCCACAGACAATTATAGTCTGATGGTTCCAAGTCTTTTTGATTGACAGCTGAAATCCATCAATTCTGCCACTCTTTGTCTTTTGGAAAAACAAAAGAAAGCAAGACTGGGCTTTTGTCTCTGTCTATTATTACATTCAGCAGCACAACAAGCAGTAACCATGATAATACCTGATCCATTTATGACAAGTTCACACTGTTAAGCCTAGAGTAAACACACGGTATCTCCACGTTCACAATGATCAGGGGATGTTGGAGGCAAGAAATAGGTTCACTTCAACCAGTAAATTTGTTGGGAAATGTTGCATCAAGGATATCATGAACTTCATAAGAAGCACCATCTTACAAATGAATGCAACTTGTATTTTCTGCAAAATGAGATACCAGAAATGTTTAACATGTTTAGGTATGTTTCTCCATTGACAGTTTTTCCATTAGTGACAAATGGCTCAATGATGTAAGAAGATGTCAAGAGATGCCATACATTTATTTTTGGTGTCTCAAACATTTTGGTGAATTGGTTTCAGCTTCTGTGTCAAAATTTATGGAATTATGTTTGTTAACTCTGCTGGATGAAAGGAAAATAGCCTCATATGAAAATTTAAGTTTGTGTAATATTTTATGTTTCCACACCTTCTTCATGCAGAAATTAATAAAAAGTATTTCTTTTAAGGTAGTATGTAGTTTTCCAATTAATGTAGTGCTTGAACATAATTAGTATTGAATTTAAGATCATTTTTAATAATGTGATGTACATTTACTTTTGCCATTCCCAATTCCAAGAAAGCTTGACACACACTTTTGCTTAACCTGTTAGCAATGGCTTCATTAAATTGGTCAACATTCTCTCTCATTTAAACAGTTTGCTTCTTTATTGGTGATGTTGTCATGTTACCTTTTGAACAAACTTCTCATAACTATGTTTAATAGCTTTTGTGTTGAAGGAGACCCCTGAAAGTAACACTTGTTCTTTGTACAACCACAACACTTCCATCCATTCTCCTATTTTATGCTTTTCCTTCAAGTTCAGTTTTCCTGCTATATTTCACTCTGAAATAAAAAATTAAAAATCATGCTGAACAAAATTTTAAGACTTCACTAACAGTTCCATACCAGTTTCAACTGGAAAGTTGTATATTCTCGTGTTGACTGTGAGTCTCCATTTTATTGTCACCTTTGACTAAATTATTATGTTGCAGGTTAGGGTTGTGCACACCATATATGTGGTGTGTTCCACAGGGCTGATAGTAATTCTCTTATAATGTTTTGTTTTGTAATTATGTTTATCCTGTATCGTACACTCATGGACTAACATAAGTTAGACAGACAGATATTGCTGCCTATTTTTAATGCTTGTGGTGTTGAGACCATTGCTACTGTGAACCTGATGTATAATTCCAGATGTTGCCAGGTTTTGGTTGACTCTATCGATGTGGTAACTTCTTTTTAAAATACAGTATTGTAGTCATCCATTGCAAATGTTTCCAGTGATTCAGTTCTCTGGACTCTCCAACATATTTTTCTCCCTTTCTTCTAGTAGAGTATGGGAGTCCTTACAATTTACCAGTTCCTAGCCACTGGGATGGTGGACCATGAAGACATGTCCTCCTGAGTGATGAATCATATTACTCAATTGAGAATAGAACAGTGGCATTCTGCAGGTGTTGCTGGTATATTGCACTTCCTATTTTGGAACTAATGTACAATTATAGATTCTGCCAAATTTTGGTTGTAGTATTACACTATATTTATGTCTATATCCAATCACTTGACCAAATTCTGTTTTTCTGCTATTATATGGCCAAACATCCTCCTATAGTGAACTGAAAGTACCATACTAATTGCCATCAGATTTTGGACTGGAGATGTTGTCCTGGTAGGGCTTTCCATCTCCCTACCACCTGCTAAATATTGAATTCTGGCAGACCCGATGTTGGTTGTGTTGGAAGTATAAACAAGTGGAGGTGAATTTTAGTAAGGAAGCTTGTCTTCCCTACCAATAAATGTTTTGAGGTGAAGAATTAGGTGATCTTCTAACTACTGCAGATCTGACATACCATTGTAGTTTCTGCCTGGTGCTGGATGAGGTTAAACTACCACTATGGTATGTTGTATTGTAACCACTCAACACACAAGTTTCATCCGTTGTTCACACATATTCTGGGATTCCTTCACGTTTTTCTGCTTTTTATGTTCATGAAACTGTCATAAAAGAACAGTCTAGTTGGATCAAATGTGGCGCAGTCTCTCCCTGAGGTGTGATGTTTTCTATTTTGATTCAACACCTCATAGTTTCTCTGTGGGTGCTTCCTAAAAGGGATCACCTTTTTCTTTATCAGCCTGCCACCAGTTCAGTGTGGGATTCTAGCTATTCTGCAAGAGAAGGAGATAATATATTGTATCATTAGTTAGCATTTTCCTACACTGAAAATGTATTTCTGGTAGATACCTCTTTCCATTTCCCACCCTGCTTCTCACTTTCAATGATATACCATATAGATCATCTAACCAATCTTGAAATGATTAATGTTTATGATAGGAGTGAATGTAGCACTCTTATTGGTGCAGAGCTCCTGCATGATTATTTGCAGGTGATATGCAGCAGTAAGAAAGGAAAGGCTAGTGGCATGCATTGAAAATTTGTGCCTACTATTGAAGGAAGTGCTAGTCAAGAAAAGTTATTTTGTGAGTGGAAGTATCTATTTGGAATACATTTCAGTGTAGGAAAATACTAATTCTTGATGAGAACAATAAGTGTTACTACCCATACCAGCCATTCTGAGATACAAGAAAATTTTAACTTCTAGGTAATTGCCCATATAGTCAAACCACCTCTAGTATAAGGGCACAATATTTGCATTTTGTGTCATAAGTGAATTTCAGTTAGAGCTAAACAAATGAATTCATTAATATTTATTCTTTACAATCAGTTATAGGTATAGTTTTAAAATAAAATCATGTGTGATGTCTGTAATGAACAAAGGTGTAATTTCAGAGGTATATGTATTTGTAACAAAGTAAAAAATATTAACAAATTGAGCTCAAATTCTGGTTTTCCCCTATCCTAAACATGTACATCAAGTTTCAACCAGATATCTTTAAAATTAAAAAAGTTACTACCATTTGAAAACTCTACATTATAATTTGGTTGAGTTTCCAGTGACAGAAATGGTGTACCCCTTCAATTTCAGTTGATCATAACTTTATACATAATTAGCATGTCTTACTCATATTTTTTGTGCATCTGAAAAAAAAGAAAAAGTCATAGTCATCAGAAATGGTCACTCAGGATATCTGGATGATTGACCCTGTATATAGCTTAATTTATCAGAAATTTTTGTCATTTTAATTTTTTAGATATTATATCTTTCTTTTAATTCCTGTCTCGTTCTTTCTTCTAATTTATGTTTCTTTCTTGTCCTTCTTTAACTTCTCTGTCTCTTTCTGTTTGTTATTCTTACCATTCTTTTATCATGTCTAGAAGGTTTTCTATCTTAGATTATGCTCTTGTGGTCATGTTGAAGAAAATTGAAGTAAATGTTCTATGTTATCTTTACTAAAATAACACAACATTTCTCATATATATGTTTTAACTTTGTTCTTATCTTTATCTTCCTTCTTTAGGAGATGAAAATAATTCATTATTTGATTAGAATAAATTACTTTATTTCCTCATTTAACACTTGCTTGCTGTCATAACTTGCAGACTTATGTTAGAAATGATGTTCAAACCTCTAACAGTACTAGAACTAATACTGGTAAGCTTACTTTCCTAAAGTATAATTCAATAAGGGCAACAGCAAACACAGATTTGAATACTTCTCAAAAACACACCAATTCAACTTTCTATCTTGAAACAACCACACACTTCACAGTTACCCTGTGCTTATAATCTAGCTTCTAATGTACAAGAAAAACTTGATGGGAACTTAGAATTTTTTAGTGATATTTAATGTTACCAGGAAAGCTTGCATGCCCCTTTAACAAATTACAGCTTTCAAAAATATAGCTCATTATAAAATCAAAGTTACTGTAATTTCTTAACTGATTTTCTTTCCCAAGAAACACAAATATGGAAAACTAAGTAAGTCACAAAGTTTTGGAGCTTGTTATAATGACTGTCAAAATATATAACAGATTTCACGTAATATAAGTGATACTGAAGCCCTCAGTGTAATTATTTGGTAGATTCCTATGCACCAAAGGCTACAACTGAGCATAGCAACTTTTTATTTTGGTGTGATTTTTACTCTTAGACAGCAGAATGAATGAATTATAAAAGGTGCAGAACAATAAAACTAACTGGAATTGAACTGGAGTACTCTACTTTTATATATATAAAAAAAGGGCCTTGGCTTTTTGATTCAAGAATGATTACGATATACACTACTAAAAGTGGTGCAAAGTTATCAACTGAAAAATAAACTTATTAACTCTTAATTATTGTAGTTTTAGTGTTTACACAGGATGACATCAATAGAGATTTATTTAGCACACATCCACAATTAATATATTTTGTGGCAGTACAGTCTGTGAATGATATGCATTTTACCTGTGAAAAGTTCTAAGCAAGCTTATGAAACTGCCACTAGCAGACATGAATAGAGGGCACATGTTAATCATTTTTCATTATTTTACTTAAATGTATTAAGCATTATTAACTCATTTTGTTGTGCATGAGCTCTCTTTAATTAGTTTAAACATCTGTAACACACATACAGATTTATCCTTCATTCAACATACATTTATGAGCAGAATCATTGAAGTAACCTTTTTCTGTACTTTGGAACAACCCAACATCCTTCTTGATCCAAGAGAACCAAAATGCACACATTACTCAAGATGAGGCCTAACTAATGAAGTTCACAACAAAATTATGGCCTCTTGAAGAGTTTCTGTGCATACAACCTAAAAGTCAGATAACCTTACTAACAGCAATAAAACAGTTCTTCATCCACATAAATAAAAGGATATTCACACAAACAGTTTAATTTATGATAATCCACTTCTAGTTAAATGCCATCTGACAGGTATTTACAACTAATTAAAATAAAAATATTAAATGATGAAGAATTACAACACACATACTGAAAGATGTTAAGCACTAGAGCTGGGTGATTTAATCAGTTAACTGTGAGTATTAATAATTGGTTATTGTCATGTATACTAGATTAACCAAAATCTGTATTTCCAATTATTCTAACAATTGGATAATTAGAAACTGAATAACAGAAATTAAAGTCTCCAATTATTACTATACTATATTTAAGAGGAATTGCATTTATTGCTGCTATGTTGGCTTTTTGTTAAGCGCAATGCTACGTAAAGGGCTATCTGTGCTCTGCCAAGTTTTAGACTTATAATTGTTTTTACTTTGCAATTCTTCAATTTTGGAGATGATCAGCCTGGCTTGTGATTGTCTTTCAAACTCAACTTTCTTCACCACCTTACTTGCTCACTCTGTTTTTGGTAAAACTACTAAGGCTATGTGCCACTGTTGCTGATTTTGATCCACCAACTATACGAAAAGCACTGACTGGCAGCATACAAACCAGTAACTTATTTTTTCCTTGGAGTACTGATTTAGAGGGATGGCAACTGGCTAGCAACACTAAGCTGCTGTAAACTAGCTATTTGATTGTATGGGGAGGGACCAAAAAAAACAAAACAACAGAACAACATTAGAAAGTTTGAGCTAGACAATCAGCAGAAATATAAGGTTTTGTTGTTGGATTTTGCACAAAGCTGCATGAGGTGGCTATCTGTGCCAGTCATCCTAAATTCAGAAGTGGCAAAAGAGAAGAGAGCTAGTCAACATCACCACAAACAATTCTTAAATTACACTTGTCAGCCTGAGTAGTTGTATTTGGCTACTGTTATAATGCACTCATGGCCCCAAAATACAGAGAATGATTTTATTTTGCAGTAACAAGACTCAAAACAAGGCACCTCAGCTTTATAGTACAGCAAGCTGATGAACTGGTGGCACTCAACCCAAGAGCAAAGAAAAGATGATAAATTTATGAATTAAGTAATTGAAGATGACCAGTAAGAAATTTGCTTTATGTCTATTGAAACAAATTATGTAAATAATGTACAGAAGTATACTAGAGTTGTTTGAAATAGGCTAAAAATTGGAAAAATAAAGTAAAAAATTTGCATAACCATTAATGTTCATTACATTTAATATTTCAGTTATTTAAAATAATACCAAGCCATCTAAGTTAACTTTTCCACTAAACAATCTTAAAAGGAAAAGCTCATTTAAAATTAATATAAAATATTTAAATTGAAAATTAACATATTAGAACACACAAATGTGATTATAGACTTGATTTTTTTAAAATACTTCTGAAACAAAAAGATACTGGACATGAAAAAAATTAAAATTATTCACATTAAATCAGTAAAACAATATATCTGTAACTGCATGATAGTAAATCACATTTCATTCCATATGACTTGCCATTTAAAAATTTAATTAAGTATAATAACAATCAATTGAAATAACTTTTTTGAGTTTCAAAATTTAGTTTTTTTGGTTTGCATTTTAATAATTCCTTTTTTTCTTTAATACTCTTGTGAGAAAAGCACTGTATTTTCCACAGACACAAAAGAATTAAGTGGTATTTTAAAACCATTTTAATTGATAAGGCTAAAAGTTCTATGGAAAATAGAAGAAAAAAATTTACAAGCTAATGATAAATACAGTTGTTTGAGAAAATAAAATACATCTAAGAGGATCTGCCTTGCAAAAGGGGCACTTAGTGTTCTCAACTGTAATGAAGGTTAAGTGTAATGGCAAGGGTGTTTTTCCAAATCCAGGAAAAACAGTTACAAGAAAGCAAGTCACAGGTATATTTTAAAAAAAAAGGCAGGTAATTTTGTGAAAACATGATTATAATTAATTTTTTTTCCTTTTTTTGTATACCTAAAATTTATAAATTAATCTACAATGACTGCTAACTAATGATGTATTTAGAAAAAAAACACATAATACTGTTGAAGTTGTGGTGATAAAATATTTTCAATATTATTCAAACAAATCATTTATAATTAAAAACATGTTTTCTAAAATGTTCCATCTTTTTTTGGACACTAGTTTATGTGTGATGCCATCACACTTAATTTGTGTTGTCAATGTGTAGAAGTCGTGTATTGTCAGTTAATACTGATCTAAAATTTTTTGTTTTATTACTTTAATTATTTTTGGTATTTAAATAAAATGACTTTTTTTTTCCTGTGATTTTACTTCCTTTCACCTTTCTGCCATATATATATTAAATGTGTGCATCAAAGCTTTAAACAACTAGAAAATGGCACAAGATGGATATATAACATCCCTAAAATATGTTTGAAGACCTTACAGATCATTGCTAAAGCAATTCATCAATTAAAGCCTCGTCATTATTAGTCAACCAAACTCATAGACAAATATTGAGTCAGATCAACAATTTATTTTCTTTAATGGTAGAAATGTAATGCAGTAATTATAAGTTAATAACAACTGTATTTTGGGGAATTTGGTTTTCATATAACAAAGGAGACTGAAAGCCATAACATAAAAGTTTCATTGGGTTGTATAATTAAATATATATTAATGATTTGATTGGTAACACTTCTTTGTCAGGTTATGTTGGCAAATAGGACTAAACAGACTTTTAACAGTTGAAAAGGGAAAATTGTTTGATTTTAATTTTCGCACAAAGCTACACGAGGGAAGGCAGTTAGTCATCACCACCAACTCTTGGGCTACTCTTTTTACCAACGAATAATGGGATTGACCGTCACATTATAACGTCTCCATGGTTGAATGGGCAAGTATATTTGGTGTGACGGGGATTCAAACGCGCGACCGTCGCCTTACGAGTAGAGTGCTGTAACCACTAGGCTATGCCAGGCCGGAAAATGGTTGACTTCCAAACAATTACAAAATATGTTTAGCTTTAGGAAGATTTGGAAGTTGAAAAGTACTGTTTGGTAACTTTTAATGGCTAAATTAATGTATAGTAGTAGTAATATAAAAAGTAGCTTAAGCAATAATTAATATTTTGTTAGTTTAAGTTTTGAAAATATAAGTTGATGAGGAACAAAAACACTAGTGTAGTTGTATAACACATTTTCCTTTGCATCTTCATTAATACTTCTCTCACCAACAGTACAACGTTTGTAATTAATTATGCTTGATGATAATGAATAAATACCTAAGAAATATAAAAGACAGTAACTCAAACTAAATATATTTTACTCTTAATATGAAATAATGAAAGCTTAATTATGTGACCTATGCCTAAATTAGCCATAACGTTCCATTTCTTTACGCAGTTGATGCTAGACTACACCGCTTCTTTAACGGTGATTTTCACAGCTGGAGATTGAGAAGGGCGTGTCAAATACACGTATCACCTGTTATTTACAATGACGTGAATTCTGTATTAAATTTAATTACTTAAACGTAAAAATGTGCATTTACACTGATTTTAAATGTTATATAAATGGGAAATTAGAAATGATTTGATAGTGTTATTAAAATTAAAAAATGTGTGTGTATATATGTATAGACAATACACATATGAATTTACACAAATATATTGTGAAATATTGGTTTTATAAGCAACATTACTACTTTGAGTAAGAAATATGAAAATTATTAAATCATTTATAAGAGATCTTAATTTTGTGAAAGGTACGCCAGCAGTTACAACTATTTAGTATGTGACATTATATTAATGTACATGAGGATTGGGTGTACATTGAAGTTCAATGTAGCATGAACTTTGTATGTTTCCACTTTCGATTATTAAAGAAATCAAAATTCCGATACGACACTTCCCTCACCGCACAAGATTAGCTATTCTTCTTCAATGTTGCCCTTTATATGGGAACCTTTTCTTTATGCATATTTGCCTCCCCCCGCTAGTACAGCGGTAAATCTACAGATTTACAACGCTAAAATCAGGGGTTCGATTCCCCTCCGTGGGCTCAACAGTTAGTCTGATGTGGCTTTGCTATAAGAAAGCACACACACTCGCTTTACGCATACCATAAGACTTCTGCTCCCACATTTGGAATCACGTGCCTGTCATATAAATCGTCATGTGCCACTTCTCCATCAATAGGAACACAGTACACTCAGTTGATGCATGTGGCATCCTTTATGCACTTCTACCGAACTATCACTTCTTGTTTGGCAGAATTTGAATTGAACTTGCTCTTTTGTTTGTTTATTACTGCATGTTCGACTTTGTTTTCAGCACGAAGTAATTATTTTGCGCCTTAATTTGGTTTATTCAATTCGATTCTTATACTCAAATTTACCAATTCGTTTAAGTCGCTTTATTTCTGGACTCGAGTTTGGTAAAACCTTTCTTTGCAATAAATTCCGAAATTTACCATTTCCGGAATTACACTAGCGACTAACGTTTTTTCTCGGGTAAGGCCGACACGACGATGAATCTGTCAGCTTTTATACTTCAGGAGATTGAACTTTACATTGTTCTACCTTTATTACTGGACATCGCTAAGGCTCCTACAAAAATTGCTGAGCCTTTGCTTGTTGGCTGGAACTTTAATCGTATTTTATACTTCCAGTATTTACAGATCATTTCTATTCCGAACTTAGGGAGTTTCCTAGGCATAACTGGTCTCCCCGAGACATAAAATATATGAAGCCCAAGTTATGCCTAGAAGACTCCTTAAATTAGAATTACACCTATTTCTCATTCACTTCATCCTTCCTTCTTACATGAACAATCTTTCCAATCTTTTTGTTTTTTCTCTTTCCTCTGATATTCGGGTTCTTGCTGATCCACTGGCCTCCCAGATATGCAAGGGAATTTGTTTTGCATGTCGTGCCCACTGAGGACTGATTATTTTACCTTTTTCTACCATAATTTACCCTGACCATTTTAAGATCAGCAGCTGCTAAGCTACTTGTCCCATTTTGGGGCCGGCTCCCGAATCGTATGTTTTACACATGCCCAATATCCTTGCTTAATTCTTACCTCAAGAAATCTCTTAAGGTATCCTTCTTACAATCCATCTCCTCTCTGAGACTTTCCATGTAAATCCTGTGGAGTTTTCTGAATATAGTTTTGTCCTTCTGTCCTATACTTTAGTCCACATCTCATCTTTGTCTCGCATTAAATACACGGTTTTTGTCGTTTGGACTTTATGGGTATTATGCTGTATGAGCTCGGGTCTGTTTACTCTCACCTTCTCTTACGGATTATGTATTACCCCCATTTCTATGAAATTACGTATTTGATACAGTCCATATATTATAGAGCCTCGAGTGACAACATTCCACCCTCATAAATATTGTAGCCTTTTGTCTCTGTTGGAACCTCGTATGTCTCCAATTCCATTCTTTCACCCGTCTCTGTTTTCTTCTCCCCTCCTCCTGAAGATTACATGAATAATCAGTATCAGTTAAAAGCATTGCATGGATTTCTTTTGCAGCGTGAAATCAAACTTGTTCCCCATATTTTGAGTTTTTTTATCCCTACTTTTTATTGTCTCCAAGAAAACCGAGGGCTGGCAACCGATAATCGATTTATCTCTCCCCACCCTCCTTCATATCACTATTCAAGTTTACCATGGAGTCTTTTCTTATTCTTAAGTAGGTGTTTTCTTAGGGTTGTAGATGGCATAAATAGATATCCTTAATTCTTACACTCTTATATACCGTTATCACCCAAGTTTTGTCCTCGTCTTTCAATCATCTTTTGTGACCACATGTACTGGCCATTAAATACACTCATTTTTAGTGATCGTTACCATTGTTGGAATTCTCTCAACGAAGATGCATTTGCTATAGGCATCAACACCAATTTAATTCTGTTGTGGTTACCTGTACCTCATCCACTGGCTCTGGGAGGATTGGTCACACAAGTATCTTTATGTGTATCCATCCATCCAACTACTTAGTTGAGCGATTTCTCTTGTACACTCTATTTCTTGTCTAGTCTGCCTGACTGCCTCCCTCTTGGCTAATTCAGCCTTGAGTTTTATAGTTAGAATGAATACTCCTTTTCCTCTCCCTTGTACACTTCTCTCCCTTCTTTGTCCACAGTGATTACATGTCCTACATCCCAACCTTCACAATCTGCTTCTTCACACCTGGCCTTTATCCAGACCTTGGTGAGACAAGACAGTTTCAAATGGAGAGTCAGTTCCTTATTAATTAGTTTCATCTACCTATTTCCCATGGAGATGTACCTACGTAGTGGAATCTGTTCTGAAGTTAGTCTACTACCATATAAATTCCTACTGATAAGTTAAACATGGCTTGTGTAGTGTAAATTTATCACACGGCTCTTCAACTGTGGGTCTCTGGTCTCCTTACATCCTTGATATTGGACAGCTTTTATCCAGTATTTTTCGTTTCTAATAACACAGGATATTTACTTCCCATGTGCTTCCCTTCCTCGTGTGTTATTTCCAGATATGTTACCACTCTGAAATCCTACTTTCCTGGATTGGGTTATTTGTGTAGTTTAACATTCTTTGGGTTTACCTCTGTTTAAACTACTCCCTCATGTCCATGTTTCATAATTCTCTTAAAATATATTTCCTTTTTTAAGCCTGTGGGCATTGAAGGTGGGATTTTTTTGCTATTGATGTTTCATATTATCACCCTACCCGTCTTCTCTTTTATCGAGACCGTTCTTTTTTCCCAAAGACCTTGGCAGCTCTGGATGGATGTTCCTCCTTTTTCTATTTCTTTTATTTCTATTTCTTATCTTTGCTCTTGACCAGATCCAAAGAGGCTTCTATGTTTGATGAGGGCTCTTTCTTCTCATATAGCCTGTATTGCTTACTTTTGATGTATACATTTAAGACTTTATCCCATGGCAAGTTTCCTTCTGTCATGATCTTTCACTTTTTACCCTTATCACTAGGGTCTGCCTTGTGGTTTAATTGGTTTGGCCTTCGCTATCTTCATCCTCCTAGCCTTGATATAGTTGTTTTTCTATCAGATCTGACACCTCACTCTTTCCCTTGCTTCTCATTTTCATTGGCCAATGGAAAAGATTCTGCAAACCAGAAAGTAGACCATTTCCAGTATGTTCATCACCCACTATTTTTGTCGTATTGTGGTTTCTTCAGTTGTTGTTTTTTTTTACTACATGTGGCCATTCTCTAGAATTTGGCGTGATTCCACTGATAGGTTTTACGCAGGTAAACACCAAACATTATATACCTTCAGAGGTGAAGAACGTATATGTGATTAGTGAAGAGTTAGTTACCTTCTCGTTTGGTGAATTGTACCTATATGAACATGAACTTAATTTGCTCATTGTGTACTCTCGTTGGGGTATCAAGGGCATTCCAGACGATATAGAAGACTTAATATTATTTGCAAGTTTCTAAAACTTTTGTAAAAAAATCATGATTTTTAATAATCGCTATTATAAATTGTATTATTGTTTCTATATTAAAATGTACTTGAATTAAGAAAGAAAACTGTGAGTATGAATTTTGTTGGCAAATATCATAAATTTGATACATGTTGAAATTTAATTAACATCTAAATCCAAATTACAATTTAACTCGGTTTCAGGCTATTTCAAATTGCAATACATAGCATTATAAATTAAAGACATGTCCAAGATAAATTTTAATACGCAACATAATAAATTGGAGACTCGTTGGGAATTGAATCAAAGACAAAATTTGACCTAAATTCAAATTCAACCATAATTAAATATATATATACATCAGTATTTCTTTTCCTTGATCTTTCGACTTTATATAGTCGTTTATTGTTTGTTTTGTTTTTTGAACTTTGCGCAATGCTACTCGAGGGCTATCTGCGTTAGCCGTCCCTAATTTAGCAGTGTAAGACCTGAACCCTGAATTATATGTATGTACAAACTTACTTGTGTGTGTATGTATGTGAGAAAGGGATGACTGAACGAGCTACTTAATAGTTTTTAGCAAATTATTGCATGCAATTTTGTGTACTTAGCTAAACAAAATCAATTTTGTACTTGGACGACTTGGATTCTATATTCTTCCATTAATGACATTTGTCAAGTTTCAACAAATTATTTACAGCTGAACAGTAGGCCGACGTGGACCCACAAGTAATTATGGATTTTTTTAACATAATAGTTTGCAACTTCTGTTAAAAAAAAACAAAATCAATTGATACAATATATTTTGAAAGCTAAAATACTGTTACTTACCTTGTCAACGATGACTGAAGTCTTTTCTTAAACAAAACCTGAATCATTTGAGAGTGAAGAATCGAAAATGACGATATCTTTAACGTAGTCTAGCAAATGTAGTCAAATTCTTAGGCCTACTGCTCGATCATATGGTAAGAAACGGTAATAGAACCTGACCGACACCATCATGAAAATGTCAAGTGAAGAGATGTTGAATGGCTGAAGTCAATCATTCGATTCGCATGACGAGGGATTGGTTCACTTACACCTAGCATATTTGCACTGCAAATTGTATGCAAGTATGCTAGGTCCAAATGGGGTTAAACCTAGTTACACTATTCGGAGGCAGTCTATTTCGCACAAGAAGTCTGCTCACGTCACACACAAACTCTCGCTGTCTTCATAAGTACGTGGATTTGGTTGAATGAGTTTTATTGAACATTTTCCTTTAAAAATGAAGTCGAGTCTCCATATTTTTATTCATAATTGACTTTTTTTTGAGTTACAGCTCCAATAATCTTCATCCCGATCGTTGACCATGGTAAGTCACACAGTTGAAATATGGAGACTGCAATACATATAGCTTTGTATATAATATTCGTTTTAAACTATTTTAGCTGAAGACTCACATCAGGCACATTTTAAGCTCAAATTCTGATTGGCATGTCTTGTTTGGCCAGAGATGCTGTTCCATCTGTATTCCCCTGAATAGATAATAGTACATCCAGCAGCAAACATCCTATGCTTTAATTGAAAAAAAAAAGAAATTTCTTGTTTTCATAAATTTAGACAATTTGTAAAGGTTCTGTGTCAAATCTATTATGCTTTTAGAAATAATTAATAGCTTTTGGAAATTTGTTCAGTCAAAAGTCATGTTGTTTTGCAAGATGTGTAAAAGTGTTAATAATGTTTAAAACTGAAACTTTAGAAAATATTTCTATACTGTTTAAAGCAATTTACAGATAATTAAATTTAAAATGATTTATTCTTCAATTTCAGTTTTGTGAAAGAAAGAATAAACTCACATGTTGAAAGAAGTAGTAATACAACTTTAGTGACTTATGGCTATCTTAATCCAGCATGAGAGAAAATACCTAAGAAGCAATTAAATGAAACTACCAAGTATGTTGAACAGTTCAAGAAGTAAGTGGGAAAACTGATTCTGTACAGATTTGGCCTGTAGAGGTTTTCAAGTGATACGAATATAATACCATATTACACAGGATTTACACCATTTGCGTTACTTATGAATGTGTTTCACTTACTGAAACGAAAAGCAGAGAAAATGACAAGGTGGTCTCCGATTTAAAGACGAAGACTTGGACCTTAGGAAAACATTAGTACAGGTTTAAAATTTAGAGAAGAAAACCTTCCATTAGTTAACCAGTTCTTTCTTTTTCTTGTAAATATCAAACGAGGCATGTTTCAGGAGGACTTGGCTGTTGAGTCAATGTTTTCAATATACTGTCAGCAGGATTATGATAACGTTGAGTAACTTTCTTTATTTCCAGTTAATTTCACTTCCTATTTCTTCTAGTCGCAAGAAGGTGGATAATCACATGCTCGAATGTTTCAAAGAGTTGTATTCGCCAAAATGGGTAATTCAAGGTTAAACAGAACTTAGAATTCAGAAACCCATAGCACTCAAACTAAACTCTCAATTTTATTCAAACTACAAGTATACAACAACTTTTAAAAACGCTTTCCATCATTTCACTATCAGAACGCATAACAATTGTTTCTTTGCATTTTGCCTGATCCATTTCTGACAAAGATTACAAAACAGTCTGCAATTATTAATTTTCTATAAACTGGCGGCATCGTTATGGCAGGGAAAGGGTTTTTCATTGAAGACTTAATAAATGGGTTAAGTTAAAAATTATTCATTATTTGTCTAAAAAAAGGCCAATTCACAAAAGATGTGGAGGTAACAAAAAAAAAATCGCCAGGCTGTGCGTTAACGTGGAAAGGGTTATTAGAAGTGTGAAAGAATACCAAATATTTGACATTCTTTTACTAATAGCTACTAACATTATCTTACGGACGTCTGTTCTGAATGATCTGTTATTACCTCCATGACTCTCAGTGACATTATTTTCACACAAACCATATCTGTTTGTGATACATACAGACATACGTGTGCGTGTGTGTGTGTATCGAAATATTATTTCAACAGTTAGATAAATGTTAACATCAAAAGGAAAGAACGTTAAAAACAGCAAGATTAAACCTGTGATGAAAAGTTATTTAAATTATCAAAACAAGCTTCAATAACTAAATCAATAACTACAAAATAGAAAGCCTGTGCTCTGGTTTTTTATATATATATCCAGCGTTATTTTGTAGTAGTTGTTAAGACTTAATATAAATTTTAAAATATTGAATAATTTCATGTATGCGTGATTTCATAAATGTATATGAATATTAGGTTGTTCGAAAAATAATGGTGGATTTTTATATCAAAATTTTAGTCATTTGTAGAGATAAGAAACCTCTCCTTTTATGACTTCATATATATCTTTGAGAAACGAATCCCTTCTTCTATTCATTAGTATTTTTATTCTTCTCTAAAACTTTATTTTCAGTATTTCAGGCCCTTACAATTAACTATGGAAAACGTTGCGCATCATTTTTTGCATGAATTCAAACCTGGTCATAATGCAAACAGCTCACAATATCAACCTTCAAATGTACAGTACAGAGTTAGTTCCAAGAGTTTCGTAATGGATAGGTGAATCTTGAAGATAAAAAAGGCAGAGGACGTCCCCTGCTGTTGAAATCGACCAACTGAGAATATTAGCGGAAGGAAACCTGCGCAAAACTGTTCGAGAAATGGCACAGAATTATTGGGTGTTGGCATTTCCACAATATCAGACCATCTCGAGCAAATTGGAAAAGTGAAAAAGCTCGACAACTGGATTCCACACGAACTTGGTGAAAAACAGAAGAATCGTCGTTTTGAATTTTGCTCCATGCTGATTTCGTGCAACAAAATTTCGAATTGTCATCTGTGATGAAAAATGGATCCTTTACGACAACGGAAAACGGTCTGCACAGTGGCTCAACCATAACAAGGCTCGAGAAAACTTCCCAAAGTCAATGTTGCACAAACAGAAGATTATGGTCACTATATAGTGGTCTGCGGCTGGTATTATCCATTACAGCTTACTCAACCAAGGCCAGAATATAACTGTGGAGATTTACTGTCAAGAATTGGAAGGAATGCATAGAAAGTTGCGTGAACAACGTGCTAGCATTAGTCAATCGAAGAGGACCAATCTCGCTTCATGATAATGCTCAGCCATTTGTTGCTCAAATGATGCTCCAGAAGCTCAACGAATTGGGATATGAAACATTGCCTCAATTTCTTTACTTCCCAGACCTGTCGCCCACTGACTACCACTTTTTTCAAGCACTTAGACAACTTTTTCCAGGACAAAAGATTGAACAACAAAGCAGCAGCAGAGAATAGCTTTAAATAATTTTTGAGATCTAGGACTTCAGAGTTTTATTGTCATGGCATAAATAATCTTATTTCCCGTTGGAAAAATTGTGTAGATTCACTAGGTTTCTATGTTGATTAATAAAGTTGCTTTTGATCTTTTTTATTTCTTAAAGTTGAAATTTAAAACCAGTCATTATTTTTCGAACAACTTAATATTCTTTAAACACCACTTTATATGACTGTGAGCTAACACTGAGTATCCAGACGATACTGGCTGTCAAATATACCCTTTACAGTCTTGTAGTGTTAAATTAATAAAAAAAATGAAATCTTTATTTTTGCCAAGTACTATATTATTTTTTTTTAAGTAATCTTAAAAATTTATATGCAAAAACGGCTCGTTTGGGTTGAGAAAATATTTTACATAGAAGGTCGAAACGTTGTTCGCTCTTCTATGTAAAATATTTTCTCAACCCAAAAGAGCCGTTTTTGCATATAAATTTCTCAACAAATGGGTTTCTCGACATCACTGATAATCTTAAAAATATGCATATTTAGGACAAATATATTGTAAGTAATCCAATATAGTGCAATATTCATATGTTTAGAGTAACAGCAATATGCTTAATGAGTCACCTTCTTTAAAAAATCAAATATATTCTTTATTAATCTCAATCACAAACAAGACAGTGGTCATTATGGAATTGATAATATTTATGGCCCTCTGTATTCTAAATAAAACTTCTGCGGCTGGTGTCTGAGCTCAATATAAAAATTTAGAGGAAGAAATAATAATCTGAGATAGGTAGAAAAGAGGATCTTACTCAAATTAGCTATGAATTATTTTTATATTAGTCATGTCTTGGAACTTAATAACACTTAGTTTTGTGAAGAGGCAACTGGTGTAATCCCTTTTTGGTGAAATATTATACCTATAAAAATTGATCAGCATAGCTCAATTTAAAAGTTTTCAAACGTAGTGTTATATCAATGCTGTTGTTATTTTACATTTTAGTATGGATATAAATATTGATGTACAAAATAACTGCAAAGTGCAGATGCTTGGCTAGATATTTTTAAGGAACTGTTAGAAGCAGCTTCTATGCTACCAAAGGCAGTTTGATCTAGGGCAGTCTAGGGACATGTCCCTAAAGAATTAATATAATAATCTAATTTGCGGTTGGTATATAAGCCAAATACGTAAAAGTAGGGTACTGTAGCATCCTCCACCAAGCACATCCAGTTCAGACGCTTATATTTGTTTCTAGTATGAAACATCAGATAATGATCTAGTCTTTTACGCATTTAAGTAACGGATTAAATTTAAATCGGTCTGATATCTTTACAAGCTCATATACTTTAAACCATCAACCAACAGAAGTAGTAATATTTATTTATCAGCCACTTAAGATCTGTCATTTAACATTTACCAGAAAATCAAATGTTCAAAGTGAATTTCAACTTTATTTTAGATACAATAAAAAGGAAAAAAAAACATTTCAAAACTCTGAATTATTGTGTTTTTTGTATGTGTGTCATATATATATATATGGGTAGGTGCATTGATGGAAAAAGTGACGATGGACAAAACAAATGCATATTATAGGCCTCGTGAACAAAATTAATTTGATCTCAAGCTGGTAGCTAATGTTGTGCCAACAATTTAAATCTATTATGGCTCAATATTATGCAGTGGCACAGCAATAGGTGGAGAAACTGTAGGGATGTAGAGGTTGACCTCAAAATTTTTTATTTTAACTTTTGTTATTGAGGGAAAATATTTAGAAATATGAGAAGGGGACAATATCTTTTGCCCCATGGTCGTTTCAGACCTAGTTACGCCAACGCTATTAGCTTCAGAAAATTTAATAATCTTCGGGTTTCACAATAGTCTAATATTTTACATTCATCCAAATTTTTTTTAGGTCTTTATGTTGTTTGCCCTGTTTGTAATTAAACACAAAGCTGTGCAATGGGCTATCTCTGCTCTGCCCACCACGGGTATCGAAACTCGGATTCAAATTTTGTAAGTCCGCAGATATATCGCTGTGTCACAGGACAAGTATTATATGAGAAAAAGTAGAATTGGACTCGTGTAACTCACGAAATTCGAAGAAATTGAATGTGGCCGACTGACATTTGGCTTTTATGATTATGATTGGGACGACTTTTGTAATTTTTCATGATAATGTTATTAAATGACAGTAAGAAGCTATTAATTTAATTCAAGGAACATACGTATATTGCAAATTTTAAGTTAGATTATACAATGAGCTAACTAGTAAGGTACACTAGCTTCTCGATTATCCTCTGTTATCTGCAATTTTTTTACTTTCTCCCGACCAGTGCGGATAACCGAGGAACCGGTGTATATTTATTTACTTATACAGTGACCAGTCCATGTTAACGATCACATGATATCAACAATCGCTTGATAGTATTGTCCAAACTAACTGCCTTTGGTCCCATATGAGTCTAAATATGCCTAATGATTAGTTGAATTGAAAGAAAGAAGAAAAAATATCATGAAATTAGTAACGTGTTGTGCAACCGAAGCACTTCATTCCTGAAGAAACATGAAGTGCTGAATCTACTATTAAACTCCTAGAAACAAAGTTGGATTTGGGAACTCAAAGAACACGAAGATAGTTCCGGACTTTTAAGAGTTCAGAACTGTTCTAGATCCGATTTCTAGTTAGTATAATCCTATGCACGAATAAAATGGGAGAAAATACTTGGCGTTATGATGAAACTGTTGGTCGTCCTGGTCACCTGGCGCCTGGGATTTGTTGAAGCCTGTTAAATAGAGGGTTCAATTGAATTTTTCATCAAAAGGATAATTTTTTATAATATAAAACTTTGTAGATAAAGCAATTTAAATTTAACCCAAGATGATTAAATTTGCTCACAATATAAAAATAAAAGCTATAAATATTATATACATTTTTAATGTCTGAAGATTGGTTGTTGCCAAAATAATTCGATTTAAATCATTTTTTGTGAAGGGGCAGGATAAAGACACGCACACATAGATATTTCGGCTGTGGTTTTAAAAATCAAACATCTAAGCACGCTCTCTACATTCCTACACTCAATTACACAACCCCCTTCAAACATGTGGTCAGCTATCGGTAAGTTACCTCTTTCTTTCTTTGTGAACCTGACGATGACCGAATAAGGTCGAAACGTTGTTCGCTCCTCTACATAAAAAGATTTCTCAACTCATACCAGTTGTTTATGTATATATATATATATATTTCCCTACAAGTGGGTTTTCTCGTCATCACGAATTAAAAGGCGAATAGGAAATAATTCGAAATTTCAACCTGAATGACACCTTATGTGCACGGGGACTAGACGGCCGGATCAGACGCCCTTATAATTCAGGTACAGGCATCTCTCATTTGATACTACTGACCAGAAAAAAGACAAACAACCAGCGCCACACTTTTCTACCGATATTTTTGCTTTTACTTCCTTTCTTTAAGTGAAAGAAAGATAAAAATAAACGAAAGCAATCTTTTTTGGGATAATGAAAACTATTGAACTTATTTTGATTGATTTTGGATCCCCAATCTTTTTTGGGATAATGAGAAACTATTGAACTTATTTTGATTGATTTTGGAAGTTAAAAAGTTTAAATATGTATACATGTTTAACATTGACTCAATTTTTACAGCAGATACGTCAACATAGTCTTACATTTCAGCTGCAGCTATTGGTTCTGGTTCGTCAGCATTAATGCCAATAAATATTTACATTACAGCTGCAGTTATCCGTTCGGATGTGGCAAAAGTAAAATACTCCTTCTGACCCATTGTCTTCGCTTAAGTTATATAACTTTGTTGAGTGATAATTTGTAGACGCTTTATTTTATTTTTTTCCTTTTCACTTTTGAGCCTTTTTTTTTTCTGACATCCACTTTCATGTTGATTCTTCATTAATTAGCTTTTAGTAAAAACAAAACAATAAAAACTAAACCGAAATAATAATAGGATATTAAGAAACTACAGAAATTGTTTTGAGAGGGTTTTGAAAAATAAAAAGTCTTAGCTAATATAAATATTTAACGTTGATCTAATCAATACATATCTTTATCTTTCGTAAGAGTACAAGCACAGGAAATGATGAAATTTCATGTGAAGTAAAGAAAAGTTATAATATTGAAATAATTAAATGGCATAGAAAATTTATTTTCGATATTAATGGTACGCGAGTTGTAAAAAATGAAATTTCATGATCAGATTTCTAATGGCGTATGCAATTGTAAAAATGAAGTATTAGTATTTGCATTATTTCAACAATGATGATACACTATAAATGTCGCATGATTCTCTTTGGTCTCGACTGCTTGTATTGTCTGTTTGTTTGTTTTGAACTTTCGCACAAAGCTACTCAAAGGCTATCTGTGCTAGCCGTCCCTAATTTAGCAGTGTAAGACTAGAGGGAAGGCAACTAGTCATCACCACCCACGCCAACTCTTGGGCTACACTTTTAGCAACGAAAAGTGGGATTGACCATCACATTATACGCCCCCACGGCTGGGAGGACGAGCATGTTTAGCGCGACGCGGGCGCGAACCCGCGACCCTCGGATTACGAGTCGCACGCCTTACGCGCTTGGCCATGCCAGGCCACTTGTATTGTCAAATTTATCAATCAGAAAATCACACTGTTTTCATCTCACTACAGAGATACACTTCTATGTAGCCCCTATCCAACTTTACAGATTTCTTACGCCGTGGAGCAAGCCCTCTACAGAGTGAAAACTTATACTGGTGATAAGAAAATTATATGAACATTCGTTATTTTATGATAAAGTGTTCAACTGTCAGGACATCTTGTACATGTAAATGTTCGCGTATACACGAATTCTCCTGATTAATTACAAAATAAGTATGTGTATTTTGTTAGATGTGTTTATTTTCAGAAGTAAATAAGTGATCTAATAGGGAAATGACACTGAAGAGAAGGGTGATAACTGAAACATCTACCACCAACATAAACGTAAAGCAGTAGTACCGCGGCTCAGCGCTAGTAGATGGCACTAGCATCATAATGTCAGATTAGAAAACATCACTAACCACGACTAAGGGACAAAGGGCTTACCGATACCAAGTATAAGTATGTTAGTAAGCATATTCAACTCTAGAAATTTTACAGAGGTAACAAGGGTTGATAATTTTGTCTTTAATTGTAATTTTATTAATAATGATTTATATTATCGAGTCGTGCATTATTGATTATGTTCACTTAACCATATATATTTGTGTTGAACAAATTATCCACATTATAAATTAATCTGTCAAAATGAAAATACTGAAACATCAAGCGTTTAACTTTCCAATTTGGAGATAATCGCATTATATAACTTATTTTACTATTAAAGTATGGTCCAACAGTATAGACATATTCTGTTCAGTCATTTTGCTTTAATAAGGTAGATATTGAGGTACTCATTTTAATTCTAAGTGAAATTTCTGTACATCTGTTGAGAAAGGATAAATGAAAAACTCCTAAACTGAGAATGGATGACGTAACAAATATAATAAAAAGTATTTGCATATTGCACTGTCATAAAAATAAATTTTATATTTTTCTAAACTTTCATGTAATTTTAAAACATTAGTAGTAATAAAAATTTTACACTGCACTTATTTTCTTTTAAAGTATAGGTCAGTCCTTTTGGGGTACACTCCTCTAGTGGGATAGTGGTAAGTCTATGGATTTACAACGCTAAAATTAGGCATAGATTCCCGTCGGTAGACACTGTAAATAACCGCATGTCCGATGTGCCTTTTCTGTATAAAACATATACGCACGTTTGAAGTGTTGTTTGTAGTTTTAGCGCAAAGCTACAAATTTGTTTATTTTACGCCCACAATGTGTATCGAAACTCGGTTTTATGCGTTATAAGTATTTACACTTCCTGCAGTGCCAAAGGATATCCCGTCTAAAATAATTGTACTGTTTATAAAACTATATGACTGTTTTGGACATTGGAATACTATGTTCAACAGAATAGTTTTATTAATCACTTCAAGTGTTTTTTATTGTTATAATTATTGTTAAGCAACTTGTTCTTATTCTAATTTAATTTTTTATATAGTCTTTTATTATATTTGATAAAACAAGTAGAATTTTATGACAAAAGTAGTAGGTGGTGAGTAGCTGTTTTGATACGTGTCGTTGCGGGTCCAGTGCCATTATCCACTTCTAACTTTATGGCTCTGTTATAGCACTTGTTCATTTTCACATGTGAGGTTTGCGAACTGAGGTAACCTCTATATGCTATCTAGTGTTTCAGATATACCATTTGAAGGAAATCACTTTACTTAGCTCACAAGTAATTTGTGCAGTTCTACCCATTTGTTCTTTATTGGTAAAGCTAAGATAAATATACTTTATTTTGTTAAATGTTTCTTTTGATTTTCTATAATCTTTCTATAATCTTTTGATTATAAAATTAACAGTTTTCGTAAAAAAATCCCAATTTTCAATAATTTAGGTTATTATATCATACCAAAACAATAAATGAAGTATAACTTTTTTCAGTTTTTCACTTTAAAGAAAAATTTGAAGAGGTGTGACACTTTTGGTTATATTAAAATAAAGTGGCGCTGTATTTTCTTAGCAAACAAAGAAGTTTAAAGTCCGGCTAGACCTGTCGTGGATATTTTAAGTACTTTGGACAAGTAAGAATTACACACAAAGATACTACATGTGTCGGAAATAAAACAGATTATAGGGCATGTTTTCTACTTGCATAAACATTATTTGCAAGTGACTGAAAAGGATGTATTAAAAATGTTATTCCTTAAACGGATAACATGATCAGTATAATATAATTTATGTTCATGTGGTACTGTTACAAAAATGTTCTTTACATTTCAATAAAGTTTATACAGTTTTGAAATGTTACTTATAATCAATTAATTTATGAAAAAAGTTTTTATGTGAACTGATTGGTGAGTAGCGACTGATCAACGACTTATAACCTTGGCCAAAAAGTTTGGTTAGTTAATTAGTAATGACATTGAAACAATGTTGTAAATTCAATGAAGGCATAATCAAACGTGTTTGTATGTGGCAAACCATTGTTCTTCTGTTATTCCTTTCAAGTTAGATTGTTTAATCAACATTTAGTGTGATGTAATAGTCACAGGGACATAAACAGCACAACAGTGTTAAAGAAGGATCTTTCTCCAACACTTTTGGTTACTTTATTTTACACAAAAAATTTAAATGGCTTACATGAAATTCGGGAATTTATTATAAAAAAAATCAGAAAATAACGAGTCTTTTAAAGTTGTTAAAGTACAGTGGTGATCGTTCGCCAAACTTCCACATCAGCCATGCTCTTGAATTATACCTTCCAGAAATTGTCGATATTTATTTATAAAGTGTTTCTGCAGATAAACTATTTATATTGGAAAATTGCAGATAGAATAATAACAACGCAGATCGTGCTTGAAAATAGTGTTTCTGCAGATAAACTATTTATATTGGAAAATTGCAGATAGAATAATAACAACGCAGATCGTGCTTGAAAATAGTGTTTCTGCAGATAAACTATTTATATTGGAAAATTGCAGATAGAATAATAACAACGCAGATCGTGCTTGAAAATAGAAAATGTATGTTATCAGTGTAGCACGTGTTCAGCGACAAATAAATCCCAACACACTATCTGAAACAAACAATGGTGATTTAGTTGGCAGATTATAGACGGGAAGGGCTATCGTAGATTAAAAGGTACCTTTGGACTTGCCTTCAGTCACTTGAACTGTAAGTCTACGGATACTGAGCACATATTTTCTTTCTTACAAAGGTTTATACTTAAAACTGAGAACCTCAAACACAACACTAAATAGAATTCTTTCAGTCAGTAAGACTACTTTTATTACAGTTTTGATCATCTTAACCGAACAATGTATTTTAGTTTCGAAGAAGATAAGATCTATGGAAATGACGAAGGTATGTAATTTAGAATGTCTCTGGTTCAGATTTTTTTTGTGTTTGTTACATTTTTAATAATCGTAATTGAACAATGAACATTAATTTTGGAGGAGAGAATATGGTCGACAGAGAATTATAGAAATGATGAAAGTAATTCAGCAACATGTCCGATTTATTTTCAATTTGCATTGCTGTTTCAAGAGACATGGTAGTGTGTCCTGTGTCCAAAACAACGTGCAGGATACACTGTGTGTTATAAACAAGAATGAGAGTTTAGCGATATTCTAATTTTTTCTATCTCGGACTGTGGTATTTGAACTAAAACATATTTCTAGTGGATGTGCTGTACTGGACCATTATTTAACATACGAATTTCAAGGTAATATATTAAGAAATACACGAGATATAAAATATCCAATTTTGATTGAATTTTTCCCTATTTTTTTCCTACGTATCGAAAGTACGGAAACTATTTTATCGAAAAAATACTTACTTTTTATGGACTTTTCAAAGTTGGTGCACAAACACACCTTTAAAATTTACAATTAGGTGTCTATTTTAGTCTAACTATTAGCTACAAGTGCAAAGGTATTCAATAAAAACTGCCAAAAGTTGATTAAAAATTTAGGCACGTCTAAACGAAAAATCACGTGACCTATGGTCTTCAATTTTTGCTACAGCTTCAGCTAAGAGAAGTGGACAGTCCGTAGTTTTTGTCATTCGGATTAAAGATAACTGATTCTGAGCAGCAAAACTGTAGTTGAAAAGATTTACAGATAAATAACTATTGCTTAATCAAGCAAACCGGAAACTTTATTTGATAGAAAAATATATCTAACATTTATATATATATATATTTTCAAATATGATGCATTTATCGATCTTTACAACCTACAATAACGTGTCGAATCTAATCTAAACATAAGCCACAGGTACAAAGTTATTCAACAAAAATTCAAATTGAATTAAATGTTTTGTGCACGCCTTCGCAGAAAATTATCTAGCATATTAGTTTCAAAGTATCGCTACAGTTTCGTCTAAGAGTAAAAGTGGACCGTTTCTGGTTTTATCATTCGGACTAAAAACAGCTGATTTAGAGCAGCAACACTATAGGTGAAAGAACGTGCGGGAGCATAAGTGTTGGTTAGGCTAAGAAAACTAGATTATCAGTTTCTAGCTTAAATTTTCAGAAGTATCATATAGGTATCATATATCAAAAAAAGATTAGGCGTGCGACTTAAAGGAACTAAACCAAAATTAGCAGCCGAATTGAAAAGTGCCCGAAAGAGGATGTATAAAAATCAGAAGATAACGGGTCTCTTAGAGTTTATGGTTAAGACATCTATTTTGTTTCACCCATCATCGTGCTCCGAGCTAAATAAAAAAAACAGCATCACTAATTAACAAATGAATATTTGCTGTAATTTTTTTTTATCAATGCTTTAAGTGTACTACAGTTTGACTATCAAATTTATTCTATTCTTTTAGTTGCACGTTGAATTCCTTTTTTCACACCTAAGGTGTTTTTGATTAGATCTTTAAAGCAAAAAAAATTATCAGTGACAAACGATGCAGCCAAGGCTGGGTGATTGATGCTAACATACAAACACACTCAGTGGATTATCTGTCTAGTAAGATTTGAACAAACAGTCACAGTTACCTACAAACATCTGCCATGATGATTTTCTTTTTGTTGTTGCTGGTAGCAAAAACGAAAGAAAACTGAACTGGAAACAATAAAGGATTTTGTAATTTCATTTGTTGCAACAGGAGTGCACAGCACGCGAGATGGTACGAGCCATGTTCTGCGCAAGTTACAAGTTGCTTAATAGTCGCTAAGAGCAAGTCTTGTAATGGACATGGAGTGTAGTAGGCTTATATTTCCCTGATAACTTATTTCTTATATAATTAGGATCATTGTATTAGGAAACATACACATTACCAGTTCGTAGAGCCTGGTCTGGCCTAGTGATTAGTATGAATGGCCTGGTACTGCAAAATCCGTTATGTACTTTATAACTATAGGTATTATCATATAGTGTTCTATAACGAATATTGGTGTTGAATCCCAACATTCTGTCAGATTAGAATAATTCAAAGCGATATTCTCAAGCGCCTTGATTTCCTCTAAGAGTGATCAGGTAAATTCCACAGAATAACAAGAGCTTTGATCAGTAAATGTGTCACAAGGCAAATCTGAATTCCATTACAATGTAAATCCACATTTTAAAGTGTACATACTGCACGGCATTAACATAAAAAAAAACATATGTAAATACTGTGATTAAGCTTACAGAGTTAACATAACAAATACATTCTCAATTCTCTAAGTGCCCAACCTTGGCATGTGAATACCGTCAGTGTGTTTAAGTAAGTGCTTGTTATTATTGGACTACTTACTGAATTATAGTTTTTAAAATGTTTGAGATTATTGTGTTAATAGGGCCAGTTGCGTTTTGTCTGCTCACGCTTACTTTCTACAAAAAGGGAGGTATATATTTGCGCTTTTGTTTTTGTACAATTAAATTCTGTATCTTTTTATAATATTGATTTGGCTTAAATTTCGCGCAAAGCTACACGAGGGCTATCTGCGCTAGCCGTTTCTAATTTAGCAGTTTAAGACCAGAGGAAAGGCAGCTAATCATCACAACCCACCGCCAATTCTTGGGCTACTCTTTTACCAACGAATAGTGGGATTGACCGTCACATTATACTCCCAACGAGTGAGTATGTTTGGTGTGAAGGGGATTCGAACCCGTGATCCTTAAATTACGAGTCGAGCGTCCTCACCATATGGCGATGCCGGACCAATGATTTTATTGATAGACACACAAAAGAAAAGAATATTCAGCCTTAACTGGTATCTAGCTGTTCTCCCTTCTGTTTACCATTTCAAAATTAAGAATAATGTAGATAAAATGTGCAAAAATAACAAGACAAAACAAGAGACTGAGGTTATTAAATTTGTTTGATTACAATTTGAATATGAAACCAGGTTAAGTGTAATAAAACTTAATATTCTATTGGATAAAGCTGATAATTAAGACAATTTTCTTCTGTATCCTATTACCAGATTTTTGCGTCTACCAGTTTTGCAATAGATTTTACGTTGAATAATTTTCTATTATCAATATTTCTTTCATTAGGTGTTAACTATCAAGTTTTTGTTGTTTTTACTTGTTTGTTTGTATTTTAAGCAAAAAGTTATATGAAGGGTTAGCAGTACTCTGCCCACCACGAGTATCGAAACCCGGTTGCTAGCAGAAGATGCCTGCAGACATACCACTGTGCTACTGGGGACATAGTGCTTTTATTATATATATTACCATTACAGGTAGCCCGATATTTTAATTTTAAGTTAACTGAATGTCGATATGTATCAAATTCATGATATTTGCCAAGAAGAGTGATGCACAGAATTTTCTTTCTTAACGCAAATATATTTTAATATACAAAGAAAAATACAATTTATAATAACGGTTTACAAATAATGATTTATGTATAAATACTTTATAAACTCACCAACAGTACTGAGTTGTCCATCCGTTCTGGAATTAAATATTTTACTGACGGTTAACGTTGAAAGTATCAATTCTGAATTGATAAACTAACAAGTTCTCTATTCTTAGCTGGTTTTACCGTTTACAAGATGCCTTTTCTCCGATGAAGATATTTACTGTCTTTGTAGAAATAATAATTTCCAAAGTTAAACGGTTTATAATGTTTAAAATCTATAAACGTTTCTGGTCAGTTATCTGTAGTTTCCCAATTGATAAGCGTTTATCACAGTTATAGCTTTCAAGGTTTATAGTATATTAACTACAGCAAACAAACAATATAAAATTATCTTGATTATATTTTATAAGCTATAAGGCGAGGTTCTCGAAAGTTCTAGTGGCACCAATGTAAAACAGATTGTTGATTCTCACACCCGAAAATCTTCTACAAAGTCAGAGAACAGTCAGGACTTTTGCAAAACACATTTAATATTATAAGTTACATGCATTTCTAAATATATATATTTTAAACTGATACAAACAGATATCAAAATAAATATATAATATTAAATACATTAAAATGTATATGCACACGTAGTATAAGAATATATCATAGGTTATCCCTTTCTTTAGCATTAACAGTTACTCTAAATTTATTCTTTGTTAGAATATGTGCAGTTTTTCCACATACCACGTGGTCAAGAAACACTGTTAAATCAAGCTTCTTTCATATTACCTTTCTTTTCATGTAATTTTCAAAGTTAGGTAATACCTGATACTGCTCATGGAGAATACTGCTACATGCAACTCTATTTTAAGGTTAGGACAATGCACTTCCTTGGCTGTATGAATAATATCTAGATAACACCGTCTTACCAGGATGGAATAAGAAAGACCAGTGATATCATAGTACAGTCCTAATTGGTAAATGAGAGATTTTGTTTTAGATAAAAAAACTTTCATTTAGTTGATTTTACTCACGTTTTATCAAGTTTGATAAATGCTCTGAAGCTGATAACGTTTTATTATAAGTTGTATTTTTCTGCTATAATTTGTTTTGTATAGGTATTAGCTAGAATGCTAAAGGGTGCACGATCAAGCACGTCCTAAAGATATCTAGAACAAGTGTAGATTATAAATATGACGCTTTGTGAAGTGTTATTAGATTTAGACACAGTATCACACGCCAATGTTTTGTAGTATATACACTAATGTAAATATATTGGTGTGTTGGGCTAAGGATTGTTCTACATAGATGTCTGTGACTTGTTGGCGATAAATTCGACAAAAAAAGAACACCACACATTCCACTTGTTTTAAAAATAATATAAATATAAAATACGTATACAAAGTATTTACACTATTGAGATCATAGCTGTATCCTAAATCACTACACAGTTCTTTTCTTGTTGTTAAAAGTCCATTTACGCGAATAGAGTTGCTTTAAAATTCAGATAACAAGTCCATATGTGTTTATTTATTTTTATCGCATTACTCTTCGTGTATCATTCACTTACGCTATCGCACGAGTTACCGCAGTTGTACACTGAACTTCCAATTATTGTCTGTTTTCCGTCAAAGTCCACACAGGTGAATACAATTATTTTAGAGTAGCATTCGATGAGACAAATGATTTTCCTTATCTTTTCCAAAGTGTTAATTTAACTCTAACATATTAACCGCTAGGCTTTTCACTTCAACGACGGTTAACTTTACACTTTCTACTTTTGTCTGACTGAACTGTCTTTCACGTAACTTTACGTTTACTCTCCATTTCCGCTCGTCTTGTCGCAGCTAGTTATATATTTATTACTTAGGTCTTCTAAAAGTGTCTATAGCTTCGACACCAATAAATTAAAAATACTAATAATAATACTACAATAAACAGTCTTTTACATCTAACAGAATTATTTCAAAGAAACAATAGTTTGTTTTCAACTAATCTTGGTTTTTATATGATTGTTTCTTCTATACATCATTGTTTTAGTATGTATTCAAAAGTTACAAATAAATTTAAACATTTCGTAAAGTACAGAAAAATAATTAAAAGTAAAATTTAAAAAGGCTGGCTTTGTTTCCTTTTCGTACCTTTTAAGAAACTGAACCGGTACTGCAAACACTCAATGTTTTCCGTTCAAGCAAATTGGGGAAAATATAACTTACCATATTTGAAAGTGGGACTCTAAGTCACATATTTACAAACTCTATTATATATTAGTTTTTGAGCTACTCTAGTTACTATTCAAAATGCTAATTCTAGCTAGTGTGAAGAGAGATCATATACTAGTTTGTTTGTTTTGAATTTCGCACAAAGCTTCTCGAGGGCTGTCTGAGCTAGCCGTCCCTAATTTAGCAGTGTAAGACTAGAGAGAAGGCAGCTAGTTATCACCACCCATCGCCAAATCTTGGGCCACTCTTTTACCAACGAATAGTGGGATTGACCGTCACATTATAACGCCCCCTCTGCTGAAATGGTGAGCATGTTTGGTGCGACGGGGATGCGAACCTGCGACCCTCGGGTTACGAGTCACACGCCTTAACACGCCTGGCCATGCCGGGCCCCGCATATACTAGAAGAAAAACATTTAAGTTACCCTTAATATAGCTATTTAATCATTAATTAGTTCTTAAACTATGTGTGTCTTATGAGTACATATGAGATGAAATCCCAATAATAATTTAGAAAAAAGCATCTAAAATTATAAGTAGTAATATCAGAACATTGACATTTAAGGATGTAACACGTTTATCAAAATCATTTAGTTACTTTCATTCATATTCAATAGAATACGTGAGTAATTTGTTTGCAGAATTATAAATGTCAAAAGATTCTTTTAATAAGTTGTAATTGTAAATGCCTGACAAATGTAATGTGCTCTATAAGGCCCAATGTGAACATGGCCTCAGAAACAGTATATGAGGTTATTAATGGTGAGTAAAGAACTATACGTCAAACAAAAATGGCAGCATTGTCCACGAAACGAAACTTAATATGGTCGAGTGCAAAATTAACAAAATAAGCGCATCTTATCTTGTTCCAAGAAGAACATTTACTTGTCAGATTTACCTATCAAAGAAACATAAATTCATAAAATGAGCTTTAAACAAAAATCAAGACTGTTTATGGCGAAAAACTCGACAACATACCATGCTATGCAACGGTGTTAGAACGAGAGAATATTTTTGCATTCTTTCTATTTTATAGGGTTAATTCTTCCATGCCATTATAGAATGTAAATTTCAACAATATGGTAATGCTCCATTGATTCCTGTTGATAACTGAATGATCCAGAATTAAAGTTCTTATTCATTAGAATTTCCATATACTTGTACTAAGGGCATGTCGTAAGGGTTTTGCTTGATTGAACATACTGACCAAATTTAGGCTATGAAATAACTGTATAACTGTCTTGATACCCCATGCAACGTCTAAAATATACAGAAAGAAGCTAGTATATGGTATCGGTATATGTTAGAAGTAATCGTTTTAATAGCACTTCACAAATAAACCTCGATAAAAGCAGTGTTTAACACTAGATATTAAGCTTTGTTGTCACGCCACACCCGAAAATCATAGGGAATTGTCAATAAAGCCTTGAGTTTTCATAAAAGCTTCACATGGTGCAAGTTGGACTTATTAAGTCCTAGATCTTGAGATCAAGACAGGTAAATATGGAAATAAGAAAGGAAGAGAGATCATCTAAACTCAATAACTCAAAATTAAGTATCTTTGTTTATAATATAATGTATAGGAACAACGAGGGACCTATTGGTCCATCCATTCTCCAAGTCAAACTAAATCTATTAAATAAATAAAATGAAAGCCATCCCTTATCATTCATATATTTATCAAGCTTTCTTTTAAACTCACTCAAATTTACTGCCTTCACAACACCCGAAGACAATCTATTCCATAGGACAATCGCCAATTAGAAAAATAAAATCGTTTTAACTAATTTGTATTGCCTAGTCCTATCGTGTTAAGTATGAAAATTGTTGATGCATCAACATTATAAATTCCTTTAGCAATCTTAAAAACTTCAATCAGATCCTCTCTAACCTTTTTTCTCTTCAAGATAAAACAATTTGAAGGATCTTAATATCTCCTCATATGACACCCCTTCCATCTTTGGTACCGTTTTAGTAACCTTCCTCTGAGCTCTCTCCAACAATTCATTGTCTTTTCTAAAGTATGGAGTCGAATACTGAACACAATGCTCTAAATTTAGCCCAACTATTGACCTATATAATGAACTTATAACCTTTTGAGACTTGTATTTATGCATCCTTTGGGACAGAAGGAAGACTGCCACTGATCTCAAACATGAGATAAACGACCAAATACCAAATAACAAAAAAGTGTCCAAATCTACTCGACATTCAAATAATGCAATGGCCCCCACAGAACATCGATCTCAACCGAATTAATCAATTTGGGATTTGGTGGATCAAAAACTTGCAAATCAAAATTAATTTTCAAAGATACTTTATTGGAATATATTAGAGACGTTTGGAGTAAAATCTTAAAGAACATCTTTATTAAGTATGTCTGACTGAAAGACTGTCTGCAGTTGTTAAAGCAAAATGGAGGTAGAAAAATATTAACTGTTTGTCGAACTCGAGCACTTTCACTGAGTTTTGTTTATTTAATATGAAGATTAACAAAAATTTGATGTTTCGCTTGTTATCTAATTTCTTTGAAAGTAGCCTGAAATCTAATATTTGAATGTGTCCAAACACTTTTGCACAGTACTGTATTTTATTCAGCAACATATCACCAAACTAAGTTTTTACCACTCTGTTTAAATCTCTTAGTTAGTCATCACTGAACTTGAATATATGTTGGCTTATGAAGTTCAAAGAACAGAAAACGTACTTTTATTATGCGTTTAGATCACTAAAATATTTCAAACGGAAACGTAGGCATTACATCACACAATGATGATAATCGTGGTTAAAAAACTGATTAGGTAAAATCGGTAAAACGAGACTTGTGTTATAGCTACATAGTTACAACTTTCAATTTGGTGATGTTTTGTTGAAAACTATTTCGACTTTTCTCCTGCAGTACAGAAAGAAGTCAGAAAATTCACAGACACTCTTAAAGTTTTCTTTCAGGGAGAACTAAAATCAATCCAGAATTAAAAATTTTAATTACCTTTCTTATGGATTAAATTTCACTCGAAATGTTAACAACAACTAAAACAACTGCATGAAAGAACGACTATAAATTTATTTTCTCTAACATTTGAAACTCAAACATAGAATTAAAGTGAAATAAAGAATTTTATTAATCAGCAGCTAGAAATTTAGTATCTAGCTACTTTTTACATTAAATGTTTAGTAGAAGATAATTTTCAAGTGGTATATATGTATGTATGTATTAGGTTGAGGAATAATTCGTGAGCGTTTTTAAATAATTTCATTCAAGCATTACATGCAAGACTATACAATACTTCAATGCATGAACACATTACACCCAAAACATTTATTATGATACTTTATTTCATGTAATACCTAGGTATATAGTACGCATTGTTTTAAACGAAATTGCAAGAAATTAAATGCGAAAAGCAGATAGTGTCGAAAATGCTCGATTTTGTCCACTTGACATTCCATTTAATGAGCTGAAAATGAAAGCAAAAATTAAAGACATATGAAAATCAAACACACCATCTATTAAAGCAAAAAATTATCTACCAAATGACATGAAATATTTTGCGAAAGCGTTTCATTTATGAAAAAATTTTGTTAACTTGAAAAAACGCTCACGAATTATTCCTCAACCCAATACGTATCTATATAGAAGTATGCGATTATGTATCTTTTCTGACGAGTTTTATATATAAGCAATGAATCTTCAAATGTGTATAACCATTAAGAATTATCAAAACTACTTTGAACAGATATATTTATAAAATTAAACGCTGCTAATAACAATATATTATTGACTTATTTGAACTTCCAAAAATTAATATTATTTTAGAAGTTTTTGGCTTCTAGTTTTATTCATCGTCGACAGATGGCAGCATATAATATAATACTGGTAGATTTTTATATAGTATATTGAAGTTCGGTGAAGAAATAATAAGAGAATGTTAAACATATTTAGGTATTTTGACGCAAATTTTCATTGGATTAATAACTTTGATAAGAAATATAGCAATAATATTTTAGGAAATTAGAGAGTTAAATCCTCATGTATGTCGTTTGCGTGTGTGTGAGTGAGTGAGTCAATAAATTCTGTGAACTTTCACATATTGTAAGAAGCATTAATAAAACCCTTTCAGGAATTTTAAATTAAACTATGGATTTTTAGTAAAATTATCAAAATTAGAACAGAGAATTTTACGTGAGTATGTCAGTATGAAATTGCTGAAAAATTGATGAAAGAACAAGGTATGATATTTTAAGTATTATCATTATAACCAATAAAAACAAAATATACATATATATGATAAAAATAATATATATTGATAAACTTAAGTAAACAAAATAATCAGAAAAGACTACGTTAAAAACAGCAACTCCAAACCTCTGACTAATTAGATTAGTTTGTTATAACTTAAAAAAACAAGTCAAAACAAAAATGTTGCACTAATTGAAAAGATCCCAAGATACAAACTTATAAAATGAACTCTATTTCTGAAGGTGGTTGAAGAATTAAGACCCACGTTGCGGTTGGGATACACCGTCTATTAGTCTTAACCTCCATTTGCCAGCTGAAAAAACAATAGAGGGTAGCAATAGATATAGAAATGGAAATTAGTAGAGCGAGATGTGGGTGCTCAAGCCCACAACGTTCCACATCTATATCACCGTTCACTGCCTACAGACAGTTGGGGAAAGTTTACTGCCCTCTAAAGTAAAGAAAAATTAATTGAAATAAAAAATAAGGTACTACCATTTAGGTGTAAGTGAGTTGAAACTTATCTTTTGAAGTTAACATTCCAGCCCCCAATATGGTAGAAAGGCACTAACGAATTGAACAGGAGAAGAATTATACTAATATAAAGGGTCCCATCCAGTTATCTAAACAAACTAGTATAGCTTCCAACCATCACTTATTAAGTCTACTGTAACTATTATGCTCTAAACAAGTCTTTTTATGCAGTAAGGTGTACATCCGCATAAATTAGTGCCAAGTTATTAAATGACCTTATTCATAACTAAAATAGTTATTAGAAATTTTTAGAAAATTTTATTTAATTTATATTTCTTTATATCTATTCAATATATTCCAATATTTGTTACAAATTAGTTTAATAATTTTATTCAAAGTATTTTTTAAATTCATTAGCAAATGTATTCCAATATTCGTTACAAAATAGTTTAATACTTTTATTCAAAATATCTTTATTAAATTCATTAATTATTCATTTTTGTATCATTACTGATAGAATATTATAATTTATTACAAATTTTACAATATCTGTATAATTTGAAAGTTCTAATGCTTCTAACAGAAGGATTTTGTTTGTTTGAATTTCGCGCAAAGCTACACGAGGGCTATCTGCGCTAACAGAAGGGTATGGTAAATTACTATTAAAAAGAGTAAATCATGAATTCGAAAGGCAAAATATTTTCATTTATCAAAAATATTTACATTGATATCCTTATTAATTATTTTAATTTCTAAATAATGTACTTGTGTATGAGATATTGAAGTATTTTCAATTTCTAATTTTAGTAATAAAAATATGATTTTCGAAAGATCATTCAAAGCACTTATTTGTAGATATTACAAAATATCTATTAAAAGTCAATGATTTATCAAGTTTTGAAAAATAGAAACTGCAATTCAAAATTCCATATTTGGTAATTAATTTTAGACATAAAATATTCAATGATTTGCAGATTTCTAATATTATTCAACAATCTCTAAAAATAATATTTTTCCTTTTAAAAACTTGAAGCCTACCGTCATTTTTAAATATGAAATCCAATTGGTCTATTACTATATAATTATAAAAAAACTAACTAGTTTAAATGTAGACGATGTTAATAACTTCCCTTGTGTGAAAATAGCTTATTTATTGATACTTTTCATAAACATATTCTTACTGATAACGTGAAATAATAAAAAAAGGTTCTAAATACAGAATAGCTACAAAATGTAATAAGAATAGTATTTTAAAATCTGTTGAAAACAATATCGATGAATATATTTAAAAACTTAACTATAATACATCTTATCCACTTAGATGGTTTCTGGAATGTAAGTTGTATATACTTAAAAAATAAAAATAAAAATAAAATTATCTCATATAAAATTAAAGAAATACCATACAGATTTATCGTTTCATTAGTTAAAAAATAAAATTCAAGAATTTTAAGAAAAATATGTTATAGTTCCCTTTTATAAGGGTAACTGTAACATTGGTATTATTTGTAAAACGTTTTATGCGTTAATTATGATAAAAGAAATCAATAGTACACAAACAGTTAAACTTGTTAACCAATCCAAAAATACAGTAATTAATAATTCAGTTAAAGTTTGTAATAAACTTTGTTCTAAACAAAATCTTTATGCTATTCCGAAACTACATAAATCTCCAATTAAATTTAGATTGATTTCTAATTCAATAAAAACAATTATCAAACAAGTGGCTACATTATTAAATAAGTTACTCAGTATTTTACCTGATAAAATGAAAAATGTAAGTGTTAATAATAAAAAAACATAAGTTTTGGATAATAAAAAATAACCAACCAATTTGAAAATATCCAAAAAATTGTGAAAAAATAAATAACGTTTAAACATTTGATCTTACCACATTGTACACCACAATTCCAATAAAAGATTTAATCTTTGTTTTAAATTCAATAATAGAACAATTTTGCTCTCCTTTTATAAGAACTGGAAGAAAGAAAATTTAGCTCCAAAAACATAAAAGATCCATTAAGATTCTGTATTTATAATAATTATATATTTTTTAATAAACAGGTTTTTGAACAAGTAATAGGAGTTCCAATGGGAGTTAGCTACTCTACTTGTACACTAAATTTATATTTTTTCTGTTATAAGAATATATTTTTGAAACTACACAGATCCAAATATTTTTACTTTAACTTACAGATATATAGATGATTTAATTAGTATAAATAATCCTGAAATAAATAATGTTATTAACACTATTTATCCAGCAGAATTATAAATTGAAAATGCTTCAACATCTAATACAAAAGTAAACTCTATGATTTAGAAATTAAAATAATTGATAAGAATATCAATGTAAATATTTTTGATAAAAGAAAATATTTTGCCTTTCCAGTTTATGATTTACCATTTTTTAATAGTATTGTATCATACCCTTCTGTTATAAGCATTATAACTTTGCAACTATTCAGATATTGTAAAATTTTAATAGATTACAATATTTTATCAGCAATGATACATAAATTAATAGTTAATACATTTACTAAAGAAACTTTGAATAACATTATTAAACTATTATGTAACAAATATTAGAATTTATTGAATAGATATAAAGAAATATATATTAAGGAAATTTTATTAAAAGTTTTAATAACTATTTTTAGCTATGAATAGAGTCATTTAACAACTTGGCACTACTTCATGCGGATGTACACCTTACTGCATATGAAGGCTTGTTTAAAGCATGATAGTTACAGTAGACTTAATAAATGGGTAGTGATTGGGAACTATGCTAGTTTGGTTAGATAACTGGATAGACGTTTCATACTATCATACTATAATTCGTCTTCTGTGCTATCAGTTACTGCCTGTCTACCCAGTTGAGGGCTCGAATGCTAGCTTCAAAAGGTAGTACCTTATTTTTTTATTTCAATTAATTTGTCTTTACTTTAAATAGCAGTCAATTTCCCTCAACTGTCTGCAAGCAGTGAAGGGTGATATAGATGTGAGATGTTGTGGGTTTGAACAACCACACCTCGCTTTCCTAATTTCTATTTCTATATCTACTGCTACTATTTTTATTTCTTATGTGAGCTAGCGAATGGAAGTTAAGACTAATAGACGGTGTATCCCCACCGCAAAGTGGGTGGGTCCTACTTCTCAGGAACCTCCAAAACGTAGAGTACATTTTATTTTATTTTTTGAATTTCGCGCAGAGCTACACAAGGGCTATCTGCGTTAGCCGTCCCTAATTTAGCAGTGTAAGACTAGAGGGAAGGCAGTTAGTCAAAACCACCCACCGCCGATTCTTGGGCTACTCTTTTACCAACGAATAGTGGGATTGACCGTCACATTATAACGTCCCCGCGGCTGAAAGGGCGAGCATGTTAGGTGCGACGGAGATTCGAACCCGCGACCTTCTGATTATGAGTCGAACGCCTTAACTCACCTGGCCATGCCGGGCGTACATTTTATAATCACACATTAGTGCAGTGTTTAATTTAAAAATGTTTAATTATTTTTTGTTTCAGCTTGTTTTTTACGTTATAACAAACTAATATATACATATATATATAAGATATGCATATATAAGATATGCCTTGAACATGAATTTCGTTATATTTATATTAAGAAATGTGTTTTTGTGAACAAAATATGTTGACGTTTTTATTTCAAACGGATAGTTGTGGCTGAATGTAAGATATATCGAAGAAAAATACACAATAATAAATGCATTTAGGCTTGATTGATTTCTAGGGTCATTATATCATTGTTACATCCAATCTTACACACACATTTGTATAAATAACAAAATTTATTTTTAAGCTACTGCCTTATAAAGCTTTTTTTTTTTAATTGCTATACTACAACAGCATTATATTTCAATTGTTAAACTAATTTGCTGAGGCAAAATATCCATACCAGATTTACATGTTTTTACAAACTATACGTAAATAAAAATATTTTTTAAGCACAAAAATATTTTATTTTAGAGAGCTTAAAATGCTGTTATTTAAAATGAAATTAGCCTACGTTATGAATATTTTTACTCAAATAAAGTTTTAACATAATATCTTGTACTCCAGTATGAGCGATGTTACTTTTTCATTTCTTTAAGTGATATATAATAAAATTTAACAGCTTGAGAAATATTTCATTGTGTAATTAAAGTGTCTATAATATTCATAATTTTAAATAAAAAATCCTTTTAAGTTTGTAGTTGGTATATCATCAAGTACGACAGTTGTTAATAATAGGGATTGTGATGAAACAAAAAAGAAATATATATGCACATATAATAATTTCTCGTTTAAATCTACCTTATAAAATGTCTGATTATCAAAAGTAACTACTTCACAGTATTGGCTAAGCATAGCTAAAGCTTATTATATTTAGAAAGTCTCCTTAATCGCTATATACGTGTTTGTAGAGTGAAACAAGTGTGTGTTTTTTTGTTGTAACAAAGCCACATCAGGCTATATGCTGAGCCCAACGAGAGAAATCGAACCTCTGATTTTAGCTTTTTAAATCCGTAAACTTACCGCTGTACTAGTGAGGGGCGGAGTGTAACAAACTTTCACTGTTTCAACGTATTTTAATATAAGCAAGTGACAACTTTTCCAGACAAGCGTCCAAAAAAGGCGAAGAACCCTAACGCTGTAATTCTTTCACAAAACTCTTCACTCACTTGGGGTCCCAATTATTTTTTTTCTTGTACCAAAAATGATAAGTATATATATATATGTATATAAGCCGGAGGATGTGCTACTTTGGACATATAATTAAATTTGAGGGCAGGCTAGTAAAGATCATGATGAGAAGTAAAATTGAATAGGGTATACGAGTATTTCATCCTTTATTGCTGGTGCACAAAAATATAGGTGATAAAAAGGTAACAAACATATATAATAAAACATAAATAAATTTTATAAAGACAAGAAGATATATATATATATATATATACATACATAATCTGGATAGCTATAGCAACGCAGAAAGTTTCAATGCCACAAAAGGTTTTGAAACAAAGTCAAAGCTACGAAAACTAAGTTACTTAAGACTTGAAAAAAATTAATTCTAGTTTCGCAAATCACAGTAGTTATGTTAGTCTAAACCAAAGTAGGGATAATTTGTTTTCAAACTTTAAGTAACTTTATGTAAGTTTTTTTAGTTTGGGCTTTCTTCTTTTAATATTTTGGTAGCATTAAAATTTTCTATATTACTAAAGCTAGCTAGCTGGATTACCTATATATCGATCTAAATTTGTCTTACAACAATTGGAAAAAGTTTTTTGTTGTGTTTGTTATATGTTGCATTCATCACAAAAGTTTTTCAAAAATGTATTTTAGAATATTTATAGCACAGGTTCGTACGAGTTTTGTTTCTTGCTCATATCAAAGAGCAGCTATTCTCTGAAAAAATTAGCTTATGTCTTTATGTTCCCAAGATAATTTCTTGGGAAAAGTTTGTTTTGTTTGTTCTTTGAATTTCGCGCAAAACTACACGATGGCTATTTGCGCTAGCCGTTCCTAATTTAGCAGTGTAAGACTAGAGGAAAAGCAGCTAGTCATCACCACTCACCGCCGACTCTTGGGCTACTCTTTTACCAAAGAATAGTGGGATTGATCGTAACATTATAACGCCCCTACGGCTGAAAGAGCGAGCATGTTTGGTGTGATGGGGATTTGAACCTGCGACTTTCGAATTACGATCGAACACCTTAAACATCTGGCCATGCCGGACCTCTTGGGAAAAGAAGATACTGTTTGAACTTCTCTCATAAGACAAGTAATCCCGAGCTCATGTTTGTTAACTTTATTTCGAAACCAAAAGTTTGAGCTGCTGATGGGTATTAGACAAAGTTAAAACCTAAGCTGTCAAAATTTATCTTATCTTCCTAGTTTGCCGAAGGTCAATGAAGGTTGTAAACAAATGTAACTTACATTGACAAAACTAGACTCATTTTCATGAAGATTTTAATACTTTACTAGGCGACACATAAAAATGTATTTGATGCTTTACTGACTGCTGTTTTATCAGAGATCTGAAAATGTTTACGAAAATTGAAATTGAAGAATGAAATAAAACTTATGTTTTGATATTGTCTATAATATCCCACAAAAGGTATGTCAATGAACAAGAAGTAGGCTAGTAAATAGATGTACAGCGATCAACTGCTTGATTTATGAGGACTTGTGCAGTGCAAAATTTGTTATATATATCTTACATTCAATCAAAGTGACAAAGTAAACGTAGGAAACTACATAAATGAATAAAAATGTTTTCTCCTTGACTTTATCAGTTTTGTTTGGAAATGTTTATATTGAAAAACTATTTCTATGTATTGCTTCTTCCAAGAAGAAACTATAAACAACAGATTAGAAAAACTTAAAGGAAGTAAATGAAACAGAAAATTTCAAACTCGATTGGACTTTATGCGCCAGTGGGCTAAACGACCAAGTTAGCGATATAAGATTCCCTTATTTTAAACTAGTAAGCATCTAACTCCATAAAAGCTTTGGCCAACTAGCTGAACGAATATCAAGAATTATTGTCACTTTTATAACGCATCCACAGCTCAAAGTATGGAGAATCTTCTGAGACACACGTCTCGAACCTCAGATTCTTCAATTTGATAGGCTGCATACTAACAGTGGGTCTTCGAATCCACAACCAGAAAATACCCTAAAGACAAGAAACAAAAATTTATCGTTGTTTCTTGTGACACATTTATGGAATATTTCAGATGTACTGCAAAATGAAAGCGTAAAGATCTCTTAACTATCACGAGAAATATTTATAGTATATATTTATTAAATAAATGAATAGCCATACCTCTTTTCTGGTTCTCCGAATTTTGTATTTTATGTACAAATATGGGTGATTCTGTTTTAAGATACTATAGCAGAGAAGACATTTGTCCATAAGTGTGACGTTCTAGTTTATTCATGAAAACGGTTTAATCGAACCCCTGCTTTTAGAGTTGCAACTGATAAGAACAGAACTTTTGTGAATTCTCATTTAGACATATTTTAGATAAAAAAATATTATTAGCTCTGTCGCTAATTAAACTTTCAAGTATATATTAAAACTGTTTAAATGTTTATGAAAGTTTTAAACAGCCGGAAGAACGAAATTTATATGTTGGGCGCTCGTGAACGTATGCAGTACATAAAACTTCATGCAAATAACAGAAGTATGCTAACATTCTGTTTTTGTTAATCATTCATCGCTATGAACAAGAAAGAACGTGCCCACCGAAGTCTGTTATGTGTTATCACTTTACTCACTACAAAAAAAAAAAAAAAAAGCAGCTTGTGTAACGTCTTTAATATAGCCTAAAGATGCAGAATGAGCTAGTTGCTCACTGCCCACTTAGGAGTTTAGAGCTATAATACCTTAAACTTACCGCTAAGACACTGGAGAATGTCTTATTTTATGAAGTAGTTCAGTATTATTTAAAAACAAAAAAAACTAATGATACACGGGAGCTTTCTCTGGCTTTACCAGTTTTCTTGATACAATCTTGAGATGGAAAGAAAAACACATGATTTGGTTAATTGCTCTTTTTAAGGATTTAATTAATTGCTTAAAGACAAAGAGTTAATGGACCGAGGGGAGAAATACTCCCAGAATCCAAGCATTACATTTTATCTCATTTATTTTTAAAGATACCAGTTGTGAGACATTTCGAGTCTGGGTTGATTTGTAGTTACCGACAACATCAGGTAGAACTAGAGAATGCTGCATTAAAACCACAACACAGAGCGTTTAATCATTCCGCCAAACTGTCAATTGATAACGTGTTGATCCAATGTTTTTGAGTTAAAAAAGATAGCAACATTATGAAGCTTGCGGGTATTACAGAGACTATCTAATTTGATTCTTGTGCGTACGAGTGATCATAATTGATAAAATTTGCTTGAAGAGTGACTGTATTGTGAGAAGCACCTTTTGAAGGAAAGAAACCCGAGCTACTGTTGGGGTTCTTAAAACAAATTCTCGTGCAGGAATGTTAGTGGTTGTCTAAAGAATTCATGTAAAACAGAAAATGATATACTTGAAAATTAACAAGCTTACCTTCGATTATCGTCTCTCTCTCTCTTATTTTTAACCTTGTATATCTCGTTTCAGATGGATATGAAATTTGATGACATAGCAAAGAGTTTTTGTTCGTTTTTCAATTTTGCGCAAAGTTACAGAGGGCTATCTGTTTTAGCCGTCCCAAATTTAGTAATGTAAGACTACAGGGAAGGCAGCTAGTCATCACCACCCACCGCCAACTCTTAGGCTACTCTTTTACCAACAAATAGTGGGATTGACCGTCACATTGTAACGCCTCCACGGATGGAAGGGCGTGCATTTTTGATGGGACGGGGATTCGAACCCGCAACCCTTAGATTGCGAGTAGATGCCCCAACCACCTGGACATGCCAGGATCGATATAACAAAGATATTTTCGTTTCTTACAACAATGTTATATCAACATAAATTCAGCCATTTTCAATTATTTTTGTAAATTAAACAATTATTAGCTCCAGCACTGTTCTGCGTTTAATAGTAGCACTTTGTTTTATTGCACTTATAATATAATAAAAATGATATTTTCATCCCTGAAAAAGGGTGGGTTTAATTTTCGAAGGTGCTTGGGTTGTAGGGTTTCATAATTCATTTAATTGTTAATGAAGCATGCTTCTTTAATGTGTGTGTTTTGAATTTCGCATAAAGCTACTCGAGGGCTATCTGCGTTAGCCGTCCCTAATTTAGCAGTGTAAGACTAGAGGGAAGACAGCTAGTCATCACCACCCACCGCCAACTCTTGAGCTACTATTTTATCAACGAATAGTAGGATTGATCGTCACATTATAACGCCCCACGGCTGGAAGTGCGAGCATGTTTGGTGTGAACTGGATTCGAACCTGCGACCCTCGGATTACGAGTCGAACGCCTTAACACACTTGGCCTTGCCGGGCCTGCTTCTTTAGTATCATTAGTTAAGGTGTATTTTTCGCTCCTGAGATTTAGAAAGAATTTGTGTTAAATACTCATTTCAGCCAATATTTTATTGATTATTAAGAGATATATGGTAAAACAAAATTGGTATTATGTTTTGTTTATAATTACGCTGAACATGGAATTTTTAACAATATAAAACGATTTTTTAAAGGCTTTAGTGTAGCAAAGTAGAAAACACTGATGCGTTTCGATTGCAGTTAGAACTTAATGAGAAATTTAACACCATTTAGCAATGAAAGCCGGTGCTATTTCATGATGTTCGTATCTTTTTACTCACTCAAAATACAAATGCTATTCTTTACATGTTATTGTTTGGGAGATGTTTGTTTTTAATTTCGCGCAAAGCTACTCGAGGGCTATCTGCGCTAGCCGTCCCTAATTTAGCAGTGTAAGACTAGAGGGAAGGCAGCTAGTCATCACCACCCACCGCCAACTCTTGGGCTACTCTTTTACCAACGAATAGTGGGATTGACCGTTACATTATAACGCCCCCACGGCTGAAAGGGCGAGCATGTTTGGTGCGACCGGGATTCGAACCCGCGACCCTCAAATTACGAGTCGAACGCCTTATCACGCTTGGCCATGCCGGGCCCTTTTGGGGATTACTCTATGTAATATTGTTTGAAACATTTGTTTAATGTTTTATTATGTTCTTCAGCAATATGTGATTAGAGCAAATATATTGAGTGGATTGCATTAGATGAATTATATATTTTCCTTTTAATATCCAAGCATCCTGCTGATGTTAGTCAAGCTTTAATGGGTACAGTAGATTCTTAATAACGGAAGAATTTTATTACGTATTTTACCCACTGTAAGATACGTTTTGCATAATATTGTGACGTTATTTTTCTAGAATATTGTGAAGTACTTGTTTCTACAGTACTCTGAAGTACTTTTTTCTACAGTGCAAGGGTTAAAGTAATAGGCGAAAGTGTTGTCCCAGTTGTGGAAAACATTATACTAAAATTCATTTTTCTTATAAGTGACTTTTGTGCTCAAATTGAGAAGATACGTTTGTAAATGTAAAGCTCGGTAAACGTAACAAGATTATAGTTATCAACATAAATGGTATACGAGTTTATTTCCGAGTATTTGGGATATGTTAAATTTAAAAGCAAAATATAAAATAACTAGCTCGTAAATTCTAATTAAATGGAGTATACATAAGATAAGTTTAGATGCACACCATCCTATTAATTTACACATAGTTTTATATTTATATAGACAATCAACAGACTCTTTACGAACTTTAGTCTTCAGATAGTTCTCTCTTCTGACTTTCATCCTTCTGGAGGGATTGAAATTTGTGATGAAATGACTTTAAAAAGGAACCTTTAGGAAACGTTTAGATTGGTACAGTTATTTCTAGAAGCATTCTATCTAATTTTATATTTGGTAAAATCGGTCATATGCAAATCTCTAAAGGACATTTCACATTACTTGTATATTTTCATAGTTGTTTACCTTCAATCTCAAAGGAACAGAAACAAATATATCTTATTCAAGCTTATAGCGAAAACGTTCCAAGTGCTTTTGTATGGTAATATGTATTTATTTTTTTACAGTAAATGAGTCGTTAATATACGATGAAGAAGACACCAGATATGACACGGGTTTCTATCAATCTCCAGTCAACTTGAACTCTAGAGATGCTGTGTACAGGCCTTTAGATATTCACAAACCATTAGAGTTTCGATATATGGAATGCCGGGAATGTGTGCTTCAGAACACAGGGCGTGCAGCACGTGTTATCTTTCAACATCCTACTGGTATGTGAAGGTGTAAACTCCTGTTTGCTGAGTTATTAGAGTATCTCGAAAGTAAAACATTTATTGTGCAATACAGCGTAATTTAGTTAGCTGAAATAATATACTTTTGGTGTTTGTTTTTTTTTACTTGAATGGTTTGACGTTGAATAGGTTTAAATTATTCAAGGTTGTATTCATGTTGTGGTGATTTATTTTCCTATGAGATTGTTTAGTATATTACCAGTTACTAATTATATTATTTATTCATTTCTTGAAAATTAATAAGACAGGAAAAAAGCTTATGTTTGTTATAGTATCAGAACGTACATCACATACGAGTAGACCTCAAGCGAACAAGTGCCTTAAGAGCTAATATAACGGATGGTAACATAAACAGAATAGTAAATATAAATTCAGTTAGATAAAATAACATAAATATTTTGCTTAGATAGTACAGTGATACACTATTTTAGCTCCACCTTCCTTCACGCTCGTAAAATTAAAAGATGTACAATTGATTAACTATAGGATGCGTCAGTGATTGTTTGGACTCTAACAATGTAGAGATATGGTTATATCATGGTTAATCTGCAAAACAATGAAAAAGAACAAGTTTCCCCAGACTTTCAAAGAGGTACAATAACAGGTTCCTTTCTAGCATCATTAACAACAATCCTTTCTCCAGCCAGCTGTCCAAAGATATCTACTTTAAAAGCCTGTCACAATAACAAACTGTTCAAAGACATCTGTTTGTTTGTTTGTTTGTGTTTGAATTTCGAGAAAATGTACACGAGGTCTATCTGCGCTAGCCAACCCTAAATTAGCAGTGTAAGAAAGCAGCTAGTGATCACCACCAACCGCCAACTCTTGGGCTACTCTTTTACCAATAAGTAACGGGATTGACCTTCACTTTACAACACCCCCACAGCTGAAAAGGCAAGCATGTTTGGTGTGACGGGGATTTATACTCGCGGCCCTCGGAGCACCTTAACCACTTGGCTATAGCGGGCCATCAAAGACATCTGCCATAAACGTTTATCACCATTAACAAGGCTTATTATTATTAACAACGATCCTTTCTTTAATCAGTTGTTCAATGACACCTACCATAACATTTTATCACCATTACTAGCTATTCAAAGGCATCTACCATAACAGGTTTTTGATGGACAAATATAAGTACTTTATGTTTGTTAGTGAACTAAAAAATGCCTGATTGACAGTTTATACTATTACATTACGGTAGAGGATGAAAGTAGAAACCTAGTTTAATAATCTTTATGTAATTAAAGAAACGGAAAGGTCGGTGATCCAAATAAAATAAGTTAGTAACTACACCATTACCAACAGAAATGTAACATGAAACGAGCGAAGTAAAGATGATACATTACAACAAATCTTGGCTCTATAGTCATATTAAAAAAAATTGCGGAAGGTGTCCTTAAAAAGCAAGTTATCATTGAATTTACCCAATCAGAAAGCCGAGACAATTTACCAATTTGTTTTGTTAAAAAGAGTAACCTCTAATTTTTAATTATCCATATAACCTGTAGCCTAAACTATAACTTAAAGATAATGAATAATCATGTAAACATGAACAACAACAACGTCGTATGAAGGTAGTATATGTGTATCTTCAAGCCTCGACTCCTCCCGATGTTACAAAATTATGGCCACTGGTCATTGGCTACAGATTAAATGAATATACATTGGAACAATCTTGTGAATTGTAGCACATATCAGAACGTGTCCTAACTGATCGATGATAAAAGCTTATCTTCATCACTATGATATGAATTATATTAGAAATGTTGTTGTGTAGCAGCTTGCAATCAGTTCGAAATCAATTTATCTCAGGTCCAAACAGGAGAGTTACCTCTTCAGAAGTGCTGAACATTATATCGTGTATAAAGAAATATTGGAAACCCCTGCAATAGTGGGGTAACATTTCTGTGGCGGTATTGAGTGTTCGCATCTTTCTTGATCATTACAATCATTGCATTCAAAGAATTTAACAGGGACTTAATAAGAATTCTCTTTGTCATCACAATCGCCACACGTCAACCTAATTAAGCATTTATTAGTATGAACTTTAACATTAAATTCGCCACTATAACCTTATATTGATGTCTGCAAACCAATTATAGACTACTCGACTAATAAATTGCACACGACACCTTCCTGCATATTGTGGAGTCTCTAAAATACTGAGTCCAGGCTATTTTCGTGGAGAAAAGGGCACGAACTGATATTAAATAGGAATCGGTGTACCTATGAAGGAGAAAACAACTTGAAAATACATTTAATACTGCTTGCAATCAGAATACATCGTACATATCATGACAGCAATTATTAAAAGTTCATCCGGGGTCCGAATTTTTTTAATCACGAATAGAAGCTCAAAATAAAATATGAACTTCTTTTTGACATCTGATGACCTGTTTAGCAAAAAATATATAATGAAAGGATTAAACATTAGTTTTATTTAACAAATTATGTAATTTGGCTCAGTTATTTTTCTTTTTTTCATTGCCTTATTCCATATTAAACGTTTAACCACCATGTGAGACTTTAGATGTTTTTATCTTTTAATTGTTCCACAATTTTTTCTTTTCTTTTTAGAAAATATTAAATAAAAATTAATTGTAAAAATCCCTTCAGAATTTCAAGATATTTTTATTTGGAGGCAGATTATTCCGCTGTATTATATTTGTTACCAAGTAAATTTTCTCTATGTTCGAAATGTTGAATATTGTTGTACTCTTTCGTTTTCCAACCGGCCCGGCATGGCCAGGTGGTTAAGGCATTCGACTCGTACTCCGAGAGATCTGGCTTCGCATCCCCGTCACACCAAACATGATCGCCTTTTCAGCCGTGGAGGCGTTATAATGTGGTGGTGAATCTCACTATTCATTACTAAAAGGCTAGTCGAAGAGATGGCAGTGGGTGGTTATAGCTAGCAGCCTTCTCTCTAGTCTTGCGCTGCTAAATTAGGGATGGCTTGCGCAGGTATCATTCATTAATTTTTTTAAATCATATTAAATATGCTTCAAGATATTTTAATTTGTTTCTAAACTTAAATGTCAGATTTTAGGTTTAGAAAGATTCAGTGGTGAGAAAATACTTTGTTAACTCTGTCGTATATACAATACCATCCTATATAATGTACATTGTATTTTAATTTTTTATTTAATTATAAGAAATAATAATAAGTTATCACACACAAAAAAAATATAAAGCCCGTAAGTAAAAGTTATTAATAGGAAAAAAATGTGTGATTGATTTGGTAAAACCTCTGTACTGTTACTAACTGTCACAGTATGAAATTATTTTACGTTTTGTAGGTGTTTATTTCAAATCTAAGAAAACAAGTTGTAAATAATCATAACTAATTCAGTAAATTATTTCAGGATATAAGGAGTAAAATGGTGACTGTAGTTGATATTTCAAAAGTATCTACGACATTCTGAACCCTTAATTTTGTAAATAATGTCTACAAATAAGTTTTCCCAACCGATTAATTAATAATAAAATTTTCAGGAATTTTATTACTTTGTTATTAGTTTTCATTACCTTTTACATTCTTGTCAAAACTATTTAAAAAAGACCCTGATAGCAAAACCTAAGAGTTATAGTTACATATATGGATATTTGTTATTATTCCACAAACAATTCACTTTTGCATTTATATGAGTGTAGAATATAATCATAATTGATATCTATGACTGTAGGTGATAAACATCAAAACAACTTTGTCAGCAACTTTGAGCAATTAAAATAAATTAACTATATATTTTAAAAGATTTGCACACTAATATTCGATAACCAGAATCTCGCTAACAACCTGTTACAAAAGATATATATATATATATTAAAACACCGTTTTATTTTTAAGAATCTCTTAGTGGAGTACTGACAGCCAAATAATAAATTATAATATATTTTATAACACTATGATATTGTAAATTCTTTTTACACAGGTAGCTCGAACGATAGTCAATATAGTTACAAGTCATGTGAGTATTATATATCAATTTCCTTTTCTGGCTATTTTTACTTATGTCACGTAATATTAAATATATAGTTTTTCAAATAACGTATTTTTTAAGCTTTTTTTCTTATTTGACGGGCTTTACATAATATTTTTTCTCAAACTCAAAATATTATCTAAGTCTCATCTGTATTTTCTATTGTTTGCTTTGTTTTAAACACATATATATGAATTCTAATTTCGTGTATCTATCATTTTATCTTCATCTTTGTTCAAAAAAGACAAAAACAATTAATATATGATTATGTGAAGATTAAAAATATTTCAAGTTCTTTTTTTAAATGGTCCCTTCAATACCTTGTTATTTATAAGTTAAAAAGCGGTCTAGATAAGTGAACGTCAGTTAGCTAATAGAAAAACTGTATTGTTGATTGTTAATTATATATATCTTTATCTATAGAGGCTCAAATAATCGGAAAAGGAGTTTGATCTTTGAGATTTCGAATATCTGATTTACCATAAAATAATGATCATTCGATGTTTAACGAAACAAGAACAGAACTTTAGGAATGATCATTTTAGATACCAATGGACACATAATTTTCACTTTTTGACGAACCAACATTCCAAGCAAGTAGAATTTATTTCTTTAGTTAAAAAAATAACTTGCCTCTTACATTTATAAAAAATAAATTGGCACTTTATCAAATTAATTTTTTAGTTCTTACTATAATTATTTGAAAACTTTTGGCAAAGAAAGTTTCATTACGTTTATCGCGGCGTTCCAACTGTTCAGTTTATAAAATGTGGTTTGTTGATCACGGACTGTAACCATAGTGATTATCTTTGTTGAAAAGTATATAAAAAGTGCTGTAATTTTGGAGCACGTTTGCACAAAATAAGGACGAATTAGAAGCATTGAAATTTTAAAAAAATCGCATAAAATGTTTGCGCCCTCTTCATAGTTCATGATGTAAACTTCGACTAAATTTCGTAACTCGTTTTAATTTTATTTAAAGGTATAGATGATTAAATGGGTAGTAAATTGCCACTTAACAGATTTATATTTCTAGTAATAAAATCAATTGTGGTCCAACTACAGCATAAAACCAAAGCTGAAAAATCTTCTCGACCAAATAAGATTTGTTTGTTTGAAATTTCGCGCAAAGCTACCCGAGGACTATTCACTTCTCATTTAGCAGTGAAGACCAGAGGGAAGGAAGCTGCTCATCATCACCCACTGCTAATTCTTGTGCTACTCTTTACTAACGGATAATGGGATTGATCTTTATGTTCTAAAGAACCCACGGCTGAAAGGGCAAGAATGTTTGTGAGGGATTCGAACCCGCGATCCTCAGATGGCGAGTCAAGCGTCTTCACCACCTGGCCATGCCAGGTCGCCAAATAAGAAACAAATACATAAAACAGTTAAATAATTTCAGGTTGTAAATGCACATTTGAATTTTAGAGATTATATATTACTCCCAGACTGGAATTTCATGCCAGTAATTGTAGTATTCCTCTGAAGAATACGGAAACCCTATATTCCTTGTACATGAACCAATAATATGAGGTAAGCATATAAAAGATAAGCAATCTAATTGAGTTTCATAAATCTGGGATTTACTTAAATTATTCATTTATTGTGATAAATATAAAATAGAGAAATTTAAAGTATATTTTTAATTAGTCAAAAGGCTTCTTACACTGCCCCAAAACTTTCAGTTTGTTGTACTGAAGTATAAGCAAAGGTATGTTGAGTGTAATAATTCCAATATTTATTTTTTAAATGTACAATAGTAATTTCAATATAAATGTGGATTATATCGCTGCTGGAATATACTATGGAACTAATGCAATTAAAATAGGGTTAATTGTTTGGGGTAAACGTAATATTTGTTTTTTTGGAATTAAGCACAAAACTACATCATAATGGGCTATCTGTGCTCTGCCCACCACGAGTACCGAAATCCCGTTTCGAGCGTCGTAAGTGCGCAAACATACTGCTGTGCCACCGAGGGATAAACATAATAAATTGGTAAAGTTAATAAAAGTTCATAGGTACAGGTTGTGAATGGATCATTTATTGTTTTGTTCTTTTGACTTCATAACAACATCCCGGATACTCGTATTATCATCATCAGGTGAACTGGACGACAGTTTAACAGATGATGACCACACAAGTGTTTTAAATATTATATTAAAGTTAAAAAGAATATGAAATTTAAAAGAAAAAGAAATAAATCAATTCACAAGCTGTATTTTTGGACTTTTTATGTAAAGAACACAGCAAATTTACTCTCCTTACAATAAACGTAAAGCAAAGTTCAAATATAAGTTTAATGAACATGCAATGTAAAATAAACGTTGTATTACTTAAGCATCTGCATGAAAGACTTGTAAGAGACGTTTGTGTTCAACTTCACCCAGTTTGTCGCCTGTAGTGGTTGCTATGGATATATCTGTAATGGACGTTTAATTATATTTTACTTAGTAATATACTGTGAATTTTTTACGAAACGCATATGTATAAATGAGCAGTTTTAAGAATCATCTAATTATGTGATTTTAGTTTCATCTTTCTACATTGAAAAAGCACGATAATTTGCGTAGAGATACTGAAAAATTACAAGAATCGTTTCTTTATATTTTAAATATCGAACATATTACTTTTCTGTAACATTAAACAACGAAATATTTATGTCTTTAACTATCTTTTCCTTCAAGATTCAGGCCGACACTTTAATGAAAACACATTGAAATGGGAAATGTCATTTGTAATATTTCTATGTTGTTGTAAAACAGTGAAATATATGTATGGAATAAATATGATTCAGTTTTATCGTATATATTGTTGCTGAAAGTTGACTCTTACTATTTTCAGGAAAGTTGATAACAGGTCTGAAAAAGTACTTAGGATATATTTAAATTATAAACACTTGTGTGATCAGACTCTCCTTTTGTTTTGATCAGATATCATTGGCGGTCCTCTCTTAGACGATGCAAGATATAAGCTGTCTGAAATGTACTTCCACTGGGGGAAAGACGATACTGTGGGATCTGAACACACTGTCAATAACACCGCATTTCCAATGGAGGTATGATGAAAAAAACACACTGTAAAATGTTATACTGCTAATAACTTTCGACCTCATATTCCCTCATGTACGGGAAAACTTTTCATTAACTATATTTCAAGTTGATGATCATATTATATTTTGCTAATAGTTCTGCGTAAGTGTACTACTGGTATAATTTGGAATGTTAGAGTAGATCCGCATACACATAAATCTCATACACTCTATAGCATATGCATGCATATTAGACGTACTTTCGCCAGTGTCCTAGAAAGTGTTTTGCTTCAAAAATAAATATTATCAAAATAAGAGTAACAAATACTCACAGGGTATAGACAAAGAAAAGTGTCCACCTTGACATTGTTGTTAATTTGTTCTATCTTTTAGTAAATAACAAGAAAATATGTAAAACTATTTGTTTTTAGAATTGAACGTAAAAATGAAACTGGAACTTGAATTTCAGTAATGCTTCACATGAACGTGGATGCTTCATTGAGTTTGTGCTGATATTCCTGAGTGATTGACTGCCATTCTTTTTTGAGTAATTTAAACAATCTACCGTGTTCGGCTTATGATCTTTTGGTAATCGGTTTAACTCAGCCCATAAAATTTCAATCGGATTGATTTTAGATGATTGATATGGCCATCCTATAACATAAGATCTCTTATTTCTAAGATATCTTTTTAACAACTTCGCGATTGCAGAGATCATGTTTGATCATTTTTAGCCTAACTGAAATAAGATCTGAGACACTACAGCAGGTGCACAAGAATTTTTTGAGAAAACGAAACTAAAATGATGAAAAGCTTAGGTGTTTACGGAAGCCAAAGTTAATATCAAGATTTGCGATCATATTTGAACGAAGTTTGTCAATTGCGTTATAAAGGCTTATAGTTTTATATATTTTTTCTTACCTAATAAAGATATAATAAATTAGTAACAAGTTCAAGGGGGACCACTTTTTTCTCCACCCCTGAATATTTCTTTCTTTTGAAACTAATGTCATTCTGTGTTGTGGCCTAAAGAGTGCATAATTCATCTCATAATTCATGGGCCCGGCATGGCCAGGAGGGTTAAGGCATTCGACTCGTAATCTGAGGGTCGCGGGTTCAAATCACCGTCGCACCAAACATGCTCACCCTTTCACCCGTGGGAGCGTTATAACTTTACGGCCAATAGCACCATTCGTTGGTAAAAGAGTAGTCCAAGAGTTGGCGGTGGGTGGTGATGACTAGCTGCCTTCCCTCTAGTCTTACATTGCTAAATTAGGGACGACTAGCGAAAATATCCCCTTGTGTAGCTTTGCTCGAAATTTAAAACAAACAAATAAACATAATTCATGACATGCGCACATTTTACTGTTGTCACGACAACACAAATTGAAAAGTTAAGCGTTTCTCATGTTAAGTCATTTTATACCTTCTAACTGACTGACAGACAATGCATTATTGTACATTGGTGTGAATGGATAAAACAGGTGACCCTCTCCAGGCTGCCTTGGGCAAACTTTCGGGGAAATAATATTAAGAGATCAGTTAACTACAAAGGTATATATCTAGATCAAACATTTTTGAAGCGACAAATTGTAAATAAATAAGGTGATAAGTTCTGTTTTAGAAAAATACGATTTTTCCAAATGAGACCGCGCTCTAAAGCAATACGTTTAGGATTTTCAGCTTACTGGAACATACCTAACGACTTTTTCAGAGTGTCTTGTGTTTTCCTGTATGTACTAACAGGAAATGTGTCATTTGGCTTTTGATGAGCAGTAACAGTCATAAAAGTCCGCAGTGGTTGGCAGGATGAAGCATCGTAAGCGATTTAGTAGCTTAGAGAAAAGAATGAATGACGAATCCTCACGCGGTTAACACTTTACTACTGCACGTGGTATGGTCTCGCGGCAGGAGATGTATGACACGACTCATTACCAGCTCGTGCTACGAGTTTAATGGCTTCATACTCGGTTCCATGAAACCAAAAACAGCAGGCGGAATTTCCTATGATTCGGTTTCGAACTATACGAGCTTCCTAAAGACAAAAAAAAAGGATTATATATCTCCTCAAATTTAGTGAGCTTTAGGATTGTTCTTTCTTTGTGACAAAAAAAAAATTGTTAGTTGTTGAAGTACAATTCTACCGTAGCATTTTATACTCTAACTACCAGTTTAGCTGTAAAAGAAACTAAACGTCTAAATACCAAACACACGAAGCTGATATTTTCGTAGAAAAGTACAGGTTTTAGAATCATTTGTTGTTTTTAGGTACTCTAAAGGCCTTTTCTCATTTTAACTTTATCCCAATTCTAAATTCTCTTCAATATCTGAGAAATCTCAGATCCGTATTTGTCAGGTGTGAGGACAGTTTTCTGATTCTGTCTCATGACCAACGCATCGTGAAGAACGATATCATGTTGCACGAGCTATCCGCCAACTTAATATATGAATCAGTTGAATTGCGTCCCTGCAAACAAACTACAATGACATCAAAGTAAAAACCTAGAGCACTGCACTACTAAAGAACTAGAGAAAAAAAGTTAACATTCCTGCCGATACACCAATTGTATTTTGCAGTATCACACACTAAAACCATAAAAAACGACAGAAAACACTTTTTTATTATGCAGCATACTCAGGTGTACTGACTTCCTCAGAGTAATCAGTTACAGTTACGACAGAAAGTGTTTGTACCCCCGCGTCCCTAGGGGTTTTTTTGCTCATAACTTAAAAAGTATTACAATTAGGCTAATAGAAAGTACAACATATTACAAATATCATACTAACACACATCTACGTAAATTTGTATGTAAATTAAACGACAAATAAACTGTTTATAAACAAATAACCAAAAATAGAAGGAACAGAAAGTGTTAGTACAGTTCAGAACGTGTGAAAAAACTGATATTCCCGTAAAAATTTTGTTTAGTTTTGCAAATAAATTACATTATACCATTCCAAAACTAGACACTGGATTCATGATTATTGGAATTTACCCAGCCAAAAATTTACTTCCGGCAATTTAGCGCTGTCTCCGTCATTATCTGCTTGGTCATTATGGTGAACAGGAAACAACTATCCAGTGATTTAAAAAAACGAATTATTGTAAAATACAAGTCTCGTGTGTCTCTTTCCGGTATTGCTACACAAGTTAATGTGCTGAAATCTACTGTTCAAAGCATAATTGCCAAGTTTAAGCTCACAGGATCAACTGCTAACCTCCCTCGTTCCGGACGCCCCACCAAAATTCCAGAGAGAACCAAGATGAAGCTTCTCAGGGAAGTTAGTAGGAACCCTCGTTTAACACGTAATGACATACAGAAACTGGTAAGGGAAACTGGAGGCCTTCTGTAAAAAAGAATGGAAGACAATACCAGTCGAGTACTGTCAAACGATCATGGAGGGCTATGAGGAGAGATTGCGCCAAGTAATTCACTTGAAAGGCCACACAACTGACCATTAAAGTTGACGCACGTACATTTTCTGCACCTCCTATGTTTGGTTATTTGTTTATAAACAGTTTATTTGTCATTCAATTTACATAAAAAGTTATGTGGATATGTGTTAGTATAATATTTATAATACAATGTACTTTCATTATCCTAATTGTGATACTTTTTAAGTTATGAGGAAAAGACTACTCACCACGCAGGGGTACAAACACTTTCTATCGTAACTGTAGGTTTAACAACATAATAGAATGTTCTGTCACGAAATGTATCATGGATCAAAACAGAATCCTTTGGTTTCGAGTGAGATGTAAAAGAAAAAAACTGGATAAAAAGTAAAGCAAGTGAAACTGTCTTTATTTAATACAAAAGATTACAACAAAAGTAATGGTGAAGGTGTTACCCACGAAACAGTTGGCCATTCGTATCAAGGGACGGTAACTTTAAGATATTTCCTAACCTGGTAGTAGAAAATATCACTGTCCACGTCTACATAGACTATTCAACTTTACAGAAATATTTCCACGACAAAGCACACGTGTTGCCCTAGAGAAATAAGGGCAAATAGATGAAAGAACCTTAGTTAATTCCTTGACCAATGTTCTATATTAAAACAATCTACTCCGTATGTACGAAATTTTGTTTATAAAATTCATGTTAAATAATGAAATAGAAAAGACACATTTTTCTACAAACCATAATTATTTCGACTCCAAATTGCACTTGTTAGTTAGAAGAGTAATATCTCTGAAAGCATGATGCGAGTTACTGAGGCTATGTAAGTATGGGCAGATGATTATACATTACCATCAGATTTAGTTGTAGGTGTGGTATATGATGAATATGTTAGGAAATCTAACGGAATTCATACAACTGTTAAACCCCATAATGAAGTTAACTTAAGTCTACGTACGTTGGTGATGCTGATCATGAAATGGCAAAGTAGTACCAACCGTCCCAGTGTGCAGAGTGAGCCAACGTCGTTGTTAATAAATTATTGTGCGCTTTTAACGTTGTGATGATATTAGTTTATTTAACAATGTGGAACTTTGATATAACAGTTGTCATTATGTAGATATATCTAGGTTGTATAATATACGGTTAGTAAAATAATTAGCAAGTCTAATTTAAATTTTTATCAGCAAAAGAAGATACGAACAAACTTAGAAAATAAGTTATTTATATAAGAAAGACAGTTTCATTGAAGTATTCAAGAAACCAGTTATATAACAGCAACATTAAATACAAAAATATAATGGATTGAGCATGACTTAATAGTTGGTATCCTGGACTGTGGGTCTAAAATATCCATGGTTAACGACCCTATGTCTCAAAAACAGTCATCATAAACATCACAAATAAATCCCACGTTTGATTATAGTAGCCCAAAAGTTGGCATTTAGGCTATGGACTAGTTGTCTTTTCTTTAGTCTATCGGGTCAAAATTAGGAATGGTTAGTACAGTTAGCAATTGTATAACTTCGAGCAAATATCCGAAAAAAATCAAAAACCGAAGTAAAGTAAGGTTACTATATTTACTAATTCGGTTTTATATAACGCTACAATACCTTTCTCTATGTTACTGTAAAACAAAAATAAAAATTTAGGAACTTCAGGAACAGTTAAGATTTTCTCTCTTTTCTAATTGGTTATTAACTAATGCAACAATAAATAATATAATTTATTTCATTAAAATTTCCGTGTCACGTCAACACGCGTTTTTTTTTTTTTTTGAATGACTTAAGTTGGAAAGTTTTTCATTTTGGATGACCGTATGTCTTCACTAATTTTATGACTTATTCAAACTACATTCAAATTGGTTGGTAGCTTTTTACTTATTCGTGAAATAGAAATGCGCCATTAGCTTATTTCCCAAAATATATAATTGTTTAACCAATCAGGTCAGTTTTATAAAATAAATCAGCCTATGAGAAAACGCACGAGGAGATACAGCTGTTTCCTTTCGACATAAAGTATCAAAAAATATCGACACGCCTTACTTTGCGTGTCTAACATTTCTTTGTCATCTCATATAACGATAATATATCATTCTTCAGGCTTATTTGATGTTTATTCTGACAAGTCACGACAAAGAACGATTGTGATCAAATATGAGACTGTTGCCAGTTTCCTCAAACTAATAACTAGTTTTCTGTTATCTGAAGACACACTCGTGATGTGCATTAACAGAAAGATTAAGCTCAGGTAAATTTCAGTGTTTCATGACAAACTTCTGGGCTCACTCTGCACACAAACCCCAAGTTATCTGCATTTTCAATCACCGTTTTTATATGTGATTCACAGTCTGCTTGGCAAGAAAATTGAGAAAGCTTAAAAATATAATTTGGTAAGTTGTTTTCGATATAGGGCATAAAAACTTTCGTCACTCACGAAAGAAAATAAGACGAGATCAAATCAAATAAAAGTTATTTTTGTTGTCCACTGTTAATTCTAGTGCACAAGTTTTTAAAACTCCAATGAGCTTTATAAATAACACATTGACATTGTTGGTTTAAAAAATGTAGTCTTGCATAGTTTTTCTTACATGATTACGATAAATATAACAGTTTCTTTGTTTTAGAACTAAACCACATTGAGTTATTTACTGTGTCTACCGCGGGGAATGGAACCTCTGATTTTAGCGTTGTAAGCCTGTACACTTACTGTTGTCCTAGATGGGGTCAATATAACAGTTAAATCAAAACTTTTAATGGAAAATATAACTGTATATTCTAAACCATACAAAAGGAAATCTAACTAGTGATTTGTATAGAGATAACCGCATCTTTTTATTAACATGACTATAAATACTATAAATTCTATAAATATAGAATTCTATTTACTTACCTTTAGCAATAGACCACTACTTCATTGGTCTGAGTGACTTAATTTACACTTTAGCAAGGTCGTTTTCTTCAGTCACGCTGTTGAGTGGGTTCCCATTTCTATTAAACGAGAGATTCAAATTATGGTAACCAAAATGTATTACCATGCGCTTATTATAATTAAGTCATTTGACGAATATTGTTTTCACAAGAGTCTTATGCCTTCAGCTAACTTTACTAATGTATTAATTATGTCCTTATCCACATTATTATTTTAATAAAAATAAAGAACAGCAATGATCTTCAGGTACCACTAGTAACAAGATATCTAGACAATTAATAACTAGATCTACTTTGTTCAAACTTATTCATAAGTATAAATAATACACTATCATTAAGATACAATATTGACTCCTAAGAATACTAATCATGGGAGATTGCTATTTTATAGCATAAAATGAAAATATGTTCTTTAATTTATTCAGGTGTGTGTGTACACGTGCAACAAACTTTGTAGTAACTTGTGTTAAATTTTAATACAAGAAATAACATAAATAATATTTTTTTATTTTTGAGTTTAGAGAAATAATAATTTTGTCGGTATTGTATCCTAAATTTAAAAGCTCTTCAGTAAAAGGTATATTTTCTTTGCCTATCTCTCTATGAATCTGATCAAATTACTTTTTAAGGTTTTCTTAGTATATCAGCATATTTCCGATAGAGTATTTCTACTGTCTTTTTTTTCTAAATTTTACAATAAGTTTCCACAGTTTGCAAAGTATTTTATAAGTTAAGACAATACGATATAAGTCAGTACTCCAACTGGTTTAACACTTTTTTTGTTAGCCTGGATATGATGACTGGCCATATCCATTTTTACGTTGATTTTTGTTTTCTAACATAATTATTAATGCTCACCTTAATGCTGTGGAAATTTTGATTGCTACTGTTAGTCTTGTTGAAGGTTAAATATAAATAAACTACAGCTGTTTTTGTAGCTAGATTCAACACAGGCTCGAACAGAATTCATTTTTCTGTTAATTCAGTCTATGTTATTTATAAGTGCACATGATGAAATCTGTCAAATGATTTCCAATGCTTTACTTCATAAAAGCAAACAGTTTAAATTTAGAGTTACGTGCTTCAAATCTCATGCAATTATTTAGTGTTCCAATTACATCGCTATTTGTTTTAGGTATCACTTTCATTCAAGAAAAACATGATTGATAAATATAGGAATTAAACTCATTTTATTTTAAGTAATATTTGACTTCTAAACATACAAAAAAATTGAATACCAATTTTAACATTCATAAATTAACAGGTTTGAATGTAGTTTGAACTAGTTATGTTAAGAACACTTAAATTTATTTGTAGTAGAATATAAGGTATGCATAAGTTCAAACTACTTAATTACAATTGTAGGTTGTAAACATTTCTCTACAAGTCACCATTTCTCCAGACTTGACCCAGTACGATTAAGAATCAGATTATGAATGTTTCGAGAAGTTTTCATCTAATAATTAAACATGAATTTCCACTTTTCTTTCCAGGTAAAATAACAATATCAAAATAAAGGTCTGAAATGTTGATAAAATAGTTAGTTTGAGCTAGTCGATATTTTTTTTTGTTTTTTACCGTGGTGAAATAAATATTACAGATTCAACTGATCCACTGGAATAGCACACACTACCATTGTGTTGATGAAGCAGCCACAGGGGAACATGGACTAGTTATTGTAACCATTTTTATTCAGGTAAAGTAAGACTTCTAAGTACTAAGCACTTGACTGTTGGTATGCCTTATTACTTATACTAATAATAAGCAAATGGAAAAATGATCTAAACACAAGATATTGATAATTTCACTAAGAGTTTTATCGTTTAGATTATATATCTTTTCAGTAGCACATGAATAATGATAATAACAAATGATCGCGTAAGAAGAAGTATCAGTACAGTAATAAATTAACCAAATTCATTGATTGTGACAGATGTTTAAAAAGCGAAAGAAAAAGAGCAACCATAAGTAACTATTACTTTGATAGGAGAGTACTTTCCTTTTTTTAATTAAATCTTATATCAGTCCCTTTCACTAAAGTTTATACAAACTTTATTTACTTCTGAGCATTGTTAATACATTTCATTTATACATGGAGTGTATTATGTGTTTGTACATTTGGAAAATATATGTATTTAATTTAGATTATTTGTGTTTATTTGAGAAAAACTTGTTTGAATGTTTTTGTTATAGTTTCTTAGTAAAATTATATCTTGAAGATTAACTTTTGAAGCCATGAAACCGGTCGAAGAAACTAATAAAGAAGAGAGAGAGAGAAAAAAAAATCGAGAGTGTTGTTTGTATATATATATGATTATATGTACATTTACTGTACATTCTACTAAGTATGATAACCGTTTTGTGTGGATCTAATACTTTATTATTGTAACTTGGCACAATTGAACATTTACGAACTTGAATACAGTACGATATGGTTCTGTTCAGTTCACATAGAGAAATTACAAGTAAAATAGTAAGCAAAATTAGAATAAAATGAAAGATTAGTTAATTGAAGACGGTATAGAAATCCTTACGGTTTTGCTATTGTAGGTTGGAAGAAGTCACGAAGAACTAGAAAAATTAATTGATAATTTTTGGGCAATACAGTATAAGGTAAGTTTTTAACTTGAGGTTACTTTATTTTGTTATTAGTAAGATTATAATACATTACTAGGTTACTTACTAAGACATGTTTTCCAGCCTTTCAGTTGGAATTGACTTATTTCTGCTAAATTGATTACTCAAATATTTAAATTTTAACACACAACTTTGTTATATTTCCACTAATTTAAAAGATGGAAAATTAGCTACAATGCCAGCTTCCAATTGAACCGGAAAAATTTAAAGCAAACACTGTAAATGTTTCTCCTCCAAGAAGGTAATTAAATTTAATTTATCTGTTCTGTTTTTCATTACTCCAAATGCAAAACTTTTCTCGCCTAGCCTGAAAAGTATTGAAATTTAGCTAAACCAATTGGCTCGTTATGCTTATTGGTTAGTCAGGATCCCTCGTGACATTATACATTGTACAGAACTTGGAACCTATAGATCTACCGTCAGATATTTACCAAATTCCGTTTGAAATTCCAGAGATTAGGTGTTCTGAAATATTGTTGAAATAAATATCTTTGCAATTTGTACAACTTTAAATATATTTTCAGATCCTCATTAGAGAAGAAAACTATGGTAATTGCACAAGTGATAGAAACATAAGAGGTTAAAATGTCTAGAACTGCCGCAAAATAACTGAATATATCATACTCTGATTTCAAAATGTTTTCAATACATAATTTGATAAAATACACTTTAACGGCTTTTAGAATATTGTTTTCTTAAATGTTTTTTAACTTCATCATAGCCTTTCGTTACGTGCATATCTCATTGAAATATTCGATTAAGTAGTGAATGAACATAACAGAGATAAACACTGATACGAAAACTAGACATGTTTTTATCTCATTTCCTAGAAATTGAATAATTTTGTATGCTTAAAGCACATGCTTTTTTCTTCTTTTTAGTTGCATGCACCACATTAGTGATAGCACCAGTGAATGCTGGAAGCTCAACTCCAACCTCTTATCTAGGTTTACCCAGTGTACATGAATCAGTTTTCCCTTAACATGAGGATTACCTTACATACGTCGTTTTTTGTTTTTTATAGCACTAGTTTGTTCACGACTTGCACTTGCAATATTACCTGTGTCACAGGTATTATGTCAGCGTGATATCAATGCCTGGACATGCTGTATGCTTAACAATGTAACTCGTGTATAATATATTGTGTATAATGCCTAGAATAGAACGAAGTTTGTTTTGCTTATGCCCGACGTTTTTGTCACGTGAAAAATAAAAAGGGTAAGCGTAGTTAGAACTGTAGTTTGTTAAATGATTGAAAAATTGTTATAATTGTGTAATATTTTTCTTTTAACGTTATTAGCTTTGTATAAAATCATTAGCTTTAACAAAACCAAGCAAAACACGAGTTTTGATTTAACTCTTTGTTTAAGTATTTGTAAAGTTGAAGTTGCAGGACAACTTTTGATACTTAGATAGATAAAAATTAATTCTCTGGTTTTAAAGACATAAAAAATTAGAAAATAGCTTGAAAGTATACATCAGTAATTTGAAGATTTTTGTTGTTCCTACATTCAATATATGCTCTACGCCTGAAATGGAATTTCACAAAGTTAACATGGCTAATACTCTTTCATGTTTTATATACAAATATTCATCAAGTTTGTTCTCATATTTTGAGATAAGTTCAAAACCTCTTTACATAGCTTAACTTAGTCAACCTATAGCAGAATGTTATATACATCTTACCTTAGTTCAATCTAGAGTAGGATTTTTACTCATATTACCTTAGTTTAACCTACATCAGGATGTTTTACGCATATTACTTTAGTTTGACCTATATTAGGAAGTTTACACAGCTTACTCTAGTTCAACCTACATCAGGATGCTTTACACAGCTTACCTTAGTTCAACCTACATCAAGATGTTTTACTCATCTTACCTTTGTTCAATCTACATCAAGATGTTTTACTCATCTTACCTTAGTTTAATCTACATCAAGATGTTTTACGCATATTACTTTAGTTTAACCTATATTAGGAAGTTTACACAGCTTTCTCTAGTTCAACCTACATCAGGATGTTTTACACAGCTTACCTTAGTTCAACCTACATCAGGATGTTTTACACAACTTTCCTTAGTTCAACCTACATCAGAATGTTTTACTCATCTTACCTTAGTTCAACCTACATCAGAATGTTTTACACAACTTACCTTAGTTCAACCTACATCAGAATGTTTTACACAACTTACCTTAGTTCAACCTACATCAGGATGTTTTACTCATCTTTCCTTAGTTCAACCTACATCAGAATGTTTTACTCATCTTACCTTAGTTCAATCTACATCAAGATGTTTTACTCATCTTATCTTAGTTTAACTTACATCAGGATGTTTTACACATCTTACTTTAGTTTAATCTACATCAGGATGTTTCACATATATAACCTTCAGTTCAATTTACATTAGGTTTTTTTTAAGTAAACACTTGTTTTAATTTCTTGAGCTGAGACCGCGTGTCTAAGGCTTACGTTAAAAGAAACTTTATAATCACAAGTATGCGTGTATATCAAAGTCTGTCTTGTATCAAACGTTGTGAGTAGCTGGATGAACAAAACCGGTTTCTATTATATTTAGTAAATAAACTTAGGTTGAGTTTACATGTATCTGATGAACGGTTTGAGTCTGGCATTCAGTATCAATTTCACAACATTAATGAAGTTTCATTTAAGCTGAGAATAGTGAAGGAATTCAGTCCACGATCTCATTTACCGGTCTTTGACGGAAATTTTTGCTATAGAACACGTGTTAGAGAAAGTAAAATTTAGACAGAACATGTCAGTTGCATTAAAAGCGTATTAATAATACATTTTAAAAAAGATATGATTCAATATTTTCCCTTTTTTCTTTATTTCTTTCTCTATTGTTCAGTGAAAATTAATTTGTTTTATAATTTCTAAGTACGGTATACTTGCTATTGTGTGAATTTAACAAAAAGCAGCTGACTATAAAAGAAACATACTGTTTAAACAATAGAAAACATCAAGTAAAAAGTAAATTATTTTGTAAGCTGGAAAACCAATGTCCAGACAGTGTAGTCCGAGTTACTTTGTATTAATATGTATTAATAATAACATCTAGCGGTTGTATTGAGAGCAGCCCCCAGCTAGTACAGCGGTATGTCTTCGGATTTACAAGGCTAAAATCAGGGGTTCGATTCCCCTCGGTGGGCTAAGCAGATAGCCCTTTGTGGCTTTGCTATACGAAAACACACACACACAAACACACTGTATTGAGAGCAACTTCTATCCACGCTGTTGTTAGGAAATTTTGGTAAGTCCAAACGTTTCTTCAAATGAGTTCAAAATACTTTCTATGAAAATAATATTCATTATTTCATTTGTTTGTACGAAACATCAACTGCAGTGTGAAAAAAAAAACCTTGGTTTAAATTTAAAAAAAAGTATTCTACATTTATGTGAAGCTGTTTTAAGGTTTTATACAGGACACGATCTGTGGATACACACTTTATACCTGGTTGCAAATGAAACAAATAATCTTAATGCAATTACTTTTTCGTAAGGTGGTGTTTCGATACTTCTAACTATCGGTAAAGCAGTAACACGCTATTATGCATATCGAAACGCTAAAGGAAAATAAAGGTATATTAGATAAATAAAAAATAAACATCTATTTGCCATATTTTATTTGCTATAAGTGCTTTTTTACAAGTGAATCTTATAAGTTCTCTTTTGTGGACAGAATATTATTATATATATTATTATCTTGTGAGAATAACTCTATTCCTAGATTAAAAAAGTAGTAAAAGTGTTTTGTCCAGAAATCACAAAAGATAAAATTTTGGACAAAAATAATTACTATAATAAATGACACCCGAACAGTGTTGAGGACAAACCTGTCGTTACAAATTGTAAACGAATATAACAGTAAAGAGGCGAGACTGTCACTGAGGCCCACAACGTTTCGAATCCAACTACACTTTTATTGTTCGCAGCCGTTTTCAATACCAGCTTCAAGTCCATTTATCATAAGTCGAAATACTGATGTAATTTTAGTACTAGAATACACTATAATATATACAATGAAGTTTTAGAATTACCTAACCGCTATCTATTTTTACAATAAGAATATACAAACACACTGCGAAATGTGAAAACTATATTAATATTCAATACACTTTAATGGTTAGCAGTATAATTCCACCATCCAAAAAGTATCATGCTATATCTATATATATGCATACAAACATATATATTTTAATCAACAAACAAAAGTGCCTTAACAATCAGAAAACAACTACAAAAACTGCATCAATAACGCACAAAATGCTGTTTACGACTTAATTTCTTCTATTTAAGCATAATCGATGTCAAAAACATTTCATAATGTTAAACCTTTTATCATTGTCTATTATCTAAGTCCTATTTGTTTGCATGCCTGTCTTTTTATTCACCAATAAGCGTATTTATTTGTATGTCTTACTGCTAATGTTTTTCCATATGTAAGTAATCGATTTACATTTCATCTTAAACAGACTATTTTACTTTTCTCTACAGGGCCAAAGCAAGGTTATCAGTGCAACTTTCAACCCTTCTTGCCTTTTACCACGTGAGTTGAATAATTTTGTATATTGTATAAAATAAAATAATTATAAGATTGCAAAATAATTATTATATGCAATATTAAAAACGTTTATTTAATCTAATTAATATTACTACCAGAGTAACGTATCAGCCAAGAGAAAAGAGTTGAAATCACTCGTATCATGGCAATTTCTATACTTCGACTAATGATTGTCACATAGATTCTTTTCAAAGAAGCACTTAAAATTTACATAATCAGCACATGCAGCATTCTGAATGTAAGAAGCAGACCTCCGAAAACTGCCTTTAGAAAAACGTTTGGTTTTTAAGGATATTTTTAAAAAACTCACAGGAATTATTAATTGCGTTGAAGGTAAATTATTTCTGTGAGAGATGCTGCATTAACTATAAATATTAAACCAAGTGAAAGTAAGAAAATAGAAAAATAATATAGGTGTTAATTTGTGTATTTGACTTAATCTTTGTGTAACTCAAAGAAAAACGTTTATCAAGTTGCACAGTTGTAACTATTTCTATAAGAAAGATCCACGTTGATCCATGACAATTTTTTAATACTATTACAAAAAACCTTAAGCACTTTCAACGTAAGATTACAGGAAATACATAACTCATAAAAATAAACAGATATATATTTGGAACCCAGGAGTTTGGTTTAGTGTCAGCTTTTGATGGGAAGTGTAAAGTATATGAGAATATAAAAATCTAATTATAAGCTTTTACGTAAGACATAAACTTTTAACATTCACCTTCAGTGGGATGCCTTTAAAGCGAACTTCTAAATTTCTGCATGTCTAAATTCAACTGTTATTCCATATAATAAGAGAACAATTTGAAATACGCTATATATCAAAAAAATAATAGCATCAAAATTGCATCAGTGCAGGTTTAAAATAAATTGGAATATTATCAAAATAATTAATATGATTATTATGATTTATTAATAATTAGCGATCTGAATAGTCAGGGAAACAACGTTTCCGATTTTCAGTTTAATAACACATCATCAACTAATTTGTAATTGCGCTGTTTTTCTCTGAAATCAATATCTTCAATGAAGAACATATTTTGTTTACAATGTTATTTCCTTCTCTTCCAGTGTTATGCTAAAACTTTCGTAATGTTCTGTAATATTTTATATGTGATCTAGTTCAATGTATTATTATGAATAAATTATACATTTATGTGTTCGAAAGTAATAACACCAATAGCATAGCGGTATGTGTGCGGACTTACAATGCTAGAAACCAAGTACAGATAACCCATTGTGTTGCTTTTCTTTAACTAAAATCAAATTAATTAATCAAAAGAAGTATTATATTTTAATATAACAAAATTTTACAAAACCTTCTACTCTCCACGTTTTCATTACTAATATTAGATGTATGTGTGTCTTATATAAGTCTATGGAAAACAAAAAAATGCGAATGGGGTAAAATAAAGAAATTAGTTTTTCGGAGATAAATTATCTTAAACAAACCTTTAGTTTTATTTTTCCTTTCTTGCAGCAAATTCTTTTCAAGCTAGACGAGTCTATCGGTAAATGTAGGAACATATAAAACATAGTCATGTGATTCTGTTTGTAGCATATTACCACGTGCAGGACAGTTGTTTACGAAATTAGTGTATAGATATACATTTGTAAAGAAATTCTGAGACAAAATATTCTTTTTTTGTTCTGATAAAGTCCACAAATGATCATATACAGAAACATTATATGTTAGGAATGTACAATAAATTCCATTAGATTATATTTTGTGAGCTTTGATTATAAACAAACCACTCAAAGGAACAAGTTGTTAATAATGACATAAATTATAAAATGAAAGTATTATAATTACAAAACAAGTATTTCAGTTCCTGTACCTATCAGTAAGTGAACGTTCTTAGCATTTATAATATGTAATTTAAAGGTAATACAAAAATATTAGTTATAAACAAAAATAGCAATACTTGTATTCGAAATACATAAGATATTCAATTTTCCAGTTTTTGATGATACAGTTTGCATGCTTCAAGAAACAAACATTGAAACATAGTATCTGTTCATTTTTACGTTCTTCACAAACTGTTTTCTAAAAAAAAAGAAATGTGTAATGTTCGGCTTTGGCTACTTATTATTCAGTTTCGAATGTCATCGTTTTACATCAAGCTCCTTGAAATGTCCAGGAAAATAAATTAGAAGATAATTTTAGTAGGTAGCTAAATTAACGTTTTGTAGTTGCCCAGTTGCGGCATACCTTTACGCCTGTGTATTAACGAAAAGTAGGCAGGCTTTGATTTGGAGGCTGGTCTCAGACATTAGAAAACACCCTCTAGGTCTTGATAACATTCGGTCTGCCTCGTTCTGTTAGTGTTAACTATTGCCGCGAGCCAATCATCGGTGTGTATTCGGCGCCTAACTGATACATATCTTTCCTAATGAGATGGTTTCTAGGCAACCAGAGGGGCTAGGAAAATCGGTCAGGTGTTGCTCTCTCTACGTGGCTGATTGTTGTTTTTGATATGTTTGCATGGTGGCGCCACACGGGATGTTTCTAGGCCTAATTTGGAGAACTGTTTTTCCCGTGTTTTCTGTTCCTATTAGAGCAAATGCTTAGGGGAAGACGCGATCTTCTGTGGCAATACAGATTGATTACGAAAGGCAGAAAACATACAGTTAACGACAGAAATAGCATATTTTCATTGTGACTTTTCAAAACAAGATGCTAGCTCTGCAAACAATTTGATCAACGAACAAAACAACATGATTCACGACATATCTAAAGTCAGGGAAAGAGAAAGGAATCCACTTTCATGATAAATATAATTGCGATAAAAATGACTGATTGCTTATAAAATCCACACCATTATACTACAATAATACCTCGTAACTGTTTTGAAACCTGAAAAAAACATCTTTAAAGACAGTTGTTAAATGACTAAATTATCTTTATTTAATTTTCGTTACATACAAAACATATTTTGTATTTGTTTGATTTCGGGGCTACACATTTCTATAGATTTATTTAAAACTAAAAATACGTGTTAGAATAATTTTCAATTAGCCAATGCTTACTTAGATCTTAAAAAAATACCCGTCGATTATCTGTATAATTGAAAATACACATTTGGTTGAGAGAACCAAATGTTATTCCTCATGATTGGTTATATCGTATTTTACTACTTAACATTGTCATTCATAAACAGTTGTATTCTGAATTTCTCCATTATTTTACTAAGAAAGAATCGATCATTTACTATATTTACGAAATATCTCGAAACTAAAATATGCCTAAGAATTAAGCAAATCAGAAGAGTTCTATATATGTATACAATTGCAAATATTTTGTGTATCTGCTAAAACGAATAAATTCATTTGGTTAGTAGATGCTGTACAAAGAAATGGAATTGTAGTAGTCAAATCAGTTTAAAGAATTAGTTTTTTTACTCTAAAAATTAAATTGATTGTTTGTGCTGTTTTAAATCATGATATCTCAAAAGAAAAATGATTTGTTTTTTAATTTCGCGTAAAGCTACACAAGGGCCATCTGCGTTAGCTGCCCCTAATTTAGCAGTGTAAGACTAGAAGGAAGACAACTAGTCGTCACCACCCACCGCCAACTCTTAGGCTACTCTTTTACCAACGAATAGTGGGATTGACAGTCTTATTATAACGCCCACACGACTGAGAGGACAAGCATATTTGGTGGGACGGGGATTCGAACCCGTTACCCTCAGATTACGAGTCGAATAAGACCACCTGGCCATGCCGAGTCTAAACACAGGGCATCATTTTTCAGTAAATTTATCGAATACCAATACACAACACTAAGTTAAAAGATACTGATTCCGCGAGAATTTTGTTTTTATTTTTTGTTTGTTAAATATGGTACTCTATGAAATCAATCTAATATTATTTTCATTTTGAGCAAAGTTTATCGCAGCTGAGGATTTGAGCACATTCACAAAAATGAAACAGATATCTGAATAAGGCCAAGTCTTGGTTTATAAAAGAGAGAGAACCTAATTAACTTCCTTGCGAATCTTATCAACCTTAAGAAACCAAAATGAAAAATTCATTCTTTTTGGCATCATGCTAAATATACTTTATTGCTCAGATTTCAAATTGTAAACAGGCGGAAGTTTAATTTAGATAGTCAAACAAATATGTAATATCTAATTGAATGCCTCTGTATGTCATTATTTATCGTACACCAAGCACCCACTCGTGTTGTTTGTAGTTAAATGTCATTGAAAATTAATCGCTTATTAATGAATGAGTTCGATTATTCAAATTATAAACGATCACCTGGCAGTGATATCCTTCTAAGCTGAAAGGATAACACTGTCTTCTGTAACTGTTATTTTTTCTCCAGTGTATGGTAGAATAATTTAAGAGAAAAGCTAGTTTATTACGGAAGTGCGTTACTCGAGTTCTATTGAAAAGAAGCACGCAACCGTGTTTGTTTATCTTTACTCAAGGATTACACAAAGTAAACTTGTTTAATATTGTTTTTCTGTGTTGATAGTTGTAGGTTTGCAGTGTTATAATTATCTTGAAGTGTACGTCTTAAAGCTATTGGTGTTGTTTTAGCGCAAGGCCACAAGATGGGCTACCTACCTACACTTCCTCCATAACGCGGAAATGAACATTGTAAGTATAAAAACTTAGCTCTCACTCACAAGGGAGATGAAGTCTTAACGTACCGATATTTGGAAAGGGAACTGATCATTTATTATAACTTTGGTATTTTATAAATGTTATTGATTTACCCATCTATCTATAACTGCATAACAGTGTGAGTAAAAGTGCCAAAGCAACAGCACTGGGGAAAACAAAGAAAAGTGGACGTTTTCGTTTATTACAACTGTAAATCCAGCAATGAATATCTTATTGGTAAAACCAAGGTCGCTTAAATTTCGGGCAAAGCTACACGAAGGATATCTGCAGTAGCCGTCCCTAATTTATCAGTGAAAGACTGGAGGGAAGGCAGCTAGTCATCACCAACTACTGCCAACTCTTGGGCTACCCTTTTTCCAATGAATAGTGGGATTGACCGTAAAGTTATAACGCTCCCATGACTAAAAGAGCAAGCATGTGTCCCGGACAGAGATTCGTACCTGGGACCTTCAAATTGTGAGTAGGGCGCCATTACCACCTGACCACGCCAGACCACCATGTAGGCTTTACTTACATCGGGAATCGAACCTCAGATTTTAGCGTTGTAAAACTGTGAGAAGGAGTAGGTAAAAACATATGTAATCTAATGCCATAAATATTGGTTAGAAGACATGCATAATTAAATGCAAATAATTATATTATTCATTGTTGTCATCAGCTGTGTCTCAACCATCCTAGGTGTTTATGTATTAAATTTAGCTTACCCAAGAAACTGGTAGAGCGTATAGATACAAAACTTAATTACTTTGTGGACTAAAAAAATATCTTTCTTTCCGTTCTATGATATCTTAAGTATTGTGACAAACTCGTAAATAACTCATTTTTACTATTTTATCTTAAGTACTTTAAATTGTATTTCCTGTATGTACTATTTACAATTATAATCTCTTGATTTGGCCTATTGTTTAGCTAGTACTATTTTATTTTGTTATGCAACACACGTAAAAGTGTGAAAATGTGTATGAGAGAGAGACTGATAATAATCATCCAAGAAAGACGTAAAGAGATAAAATGTGATTTTGTGCAGATATTTTCTAGTGTGTAGTAAAATTTCGGAAATCATTCAAACTTTCTTTAAAAAAATTAATTAGTATACCGGTAGCGCAATTAAATGAAATTTTGATTATTATATATAATTAAACAGATTGTTCAGTCATTGTTATTTATGTTTCTATTCCATCAGTTTCATCGTGTATTTTATTTAGCATAGCTCGTGCAACATTTTAGGTCCTATTTGCTTTCACAACTCGAAGGTTATAAAATATATTGCGTTATGTATTTGTGCAACAATACAAGAAGATGAACAAAGTGTTTCTGTACTAAACTTACAGTAATTTTTTGGGTTCGAATCTACGTCTCACGAAACAAGTCCGACATTCAGCCGTGGAGGTGTTATAAAGAGTCATTATTAGTTGGTGAAAGAGTAGTCCAAGAGTTGGCGGTGAGTGGTGATGACTTGTTGCCTTCCCTCTAGCCTTTCACTGCTAAGTTAGGGTCAGCTAGCACAGATAGTCTTCATGTAACTTTGCGCGAAAAAGAAACCCAAACAATAAATTTTAGGCATAACAAACTAAAAAGTAATATCGTACCACTTCGTCAAATTCACGAATTCAAGCTAAAGCAATGTAAAATGCCACTAAACTTGTTATACGGATTATATACTCTAACTGTTAGAAAAATAAAATTAGCTAATCCAACACACTTTACAAATTGCGTATGATCAAAATCTTTCGCATGAGATTTCAAATTCATGTGTTTATATGATCACAGTATACAAAAATATAAACACCTTCCTTTATTCAAAGTTTATAAGCTATAATTTTATAAAAGTTCAAGGTGACGTTAGCAGCAGTCATAATGAATGGCTTAGATACAGTTTTGCGTAATAATACAATAAAAATATCAATTTCCAATACACAGTATTTGATAGAACAAAATTGTACGAATCAACAATGTTATTTTAGATAAAATAAGGCTTTCTTCAATCTGTTTGTAATGACTTTTACTCTTCGTGTTTTTGTGAACAGATTTAAATATTTTGAAAAGAAGCGGTAAATTTTGAACTTTCGTCAACAAAATAATTCTAATGAGCTTTGAAATACTGGTTGAACAATTTGCCACAAAATAGATAGAACCAATTGCTGGTTACAGTTTCTGTTATATATTTCACTTAATATAATGTCTGAATATTTTTAGCAACTCTTCTGCAAAAACTATCAAATAATAGAATGCAATAAATATAATTTCATGTATGAGGAAAACCAACGGTGATATACGGGCTGCTAGATCCCATGCTGAGGTTAAAAATACTTTGCAGCATTTTTGAAACATATAAAACGTATTCCTCAACGTTCTATTAATACTTGTTATTGAAATAAACGCTTCTCTCAGGAAGCATAAAAATACAATAAATTTTTGCCCATGTTATTTTTCTGGGTTTTCCATTATTCTTTGCTGCGCATAAATGAAATGTATATTTGGTATTTTCAGTTGACGTCTACCTTACTACGTTGCAGCCAGCATGGCAAGGTGGTTAGGCGCTTGGCTTGTAATCTAAGGGTCGAGGGCCTGAATTCCCCTCCGACCAAACATGCTTGCCCTTCGAGCCGTAGGAGCGTTATTATGCTACGAATAATTCCACCATTCGTTGGAAAAGAGTAGCCTAAGACTCGACGGTGGGTGGAAATGACCAGTTGTCTTTTTTTAGTCGTACACTGCTAAATTAGGGATGGCTAGTGCAGATAGCACTCGCATAGGTTTGCGCGAAATGCACAACTAACCACCACTTTTTAAGAAAGACTTAAATCATAAATTAAAACAATTAGGAAATAAAATTATGTATTTTTAAAAAATAAGCATATATAAGAATTACAAGTGTGTAGAGCAGAGGATATTTTTTCAACCATTTATGATAATATAATTAGTTCCTCCTAGGTTTAATTTGTGAAAAAAATTATGTTGCTTACTTTATTTAAAGTTTCTGATCTGGCAGAATTTTTACTGTAAGTGAATATTTAGAAGTGACTAACAATATTAAAAAGCCCAAATTTCAAAGGATCGGTTATAATTTTTCCTATCTTGTTAAAATATGTTTTATGATGAATAATAATAACGTAAAAAATTATTTAATTAAAACATATATACATGCTAGTTGTATTGATTTTACCACTTCTACTTGTAAAACAGAATTGTTTTATTTTTTAAGCCATCTCTTGTAGTTCTTGCAATGTATCTGATATTTACAGTCACAAATAATATAACTTTTGAGATATTTCATTTTACTAACAAGCATTGACGTATCTAGGAATCTGAAACGTAGAGAAAGTCTTAACATTCATATTTACATATAATTTCTGTATATATTTTTTAAATATTTAAACTTTATTATTTCTTTTGCATTGGGTGGATGAGTGTTATAACATGCTAATAATATGCCACTTTATTGTGTACCTCAGAACGGCTGATATGGGTATTAACACTTTCACTAATAAAGCAGAGAACAACGTTTTGACCTATATTGGTCATCTTCGGGTTAACAAAAATGATGACCTTGGAAGGTCGAAACGTTGTTCTCTGCTTTATTAGTAAAAGTATTAATACCCATACCAGTCGTTCTGAGGTACATTTTATTTCAAGTGGGCTTCTCGTCATCAAGAATACCACTTTATTGACGCCACTGAGCTATAGCCAATCGGGACTAAGCTAAAATTGGAATTTTGGAAACCGTGTATGGAATTTTGAGTGAACTTGATGTAAATTAAAGCTAAAGAACATACAACATGAGCATTTATATAGCGAAATTAGAAATTACAGGAAACAAAATGGTGAAAAAGAGAAATATAAACGAAAGAGAGGGAGTATGGCCGTATGGCTTTCCACCTCTGGCTACGCTAGTGATAAGTTTCATATAAAGCCTTTTTAAACTGTTGTCAAAGTGTATACACTCAAGTTGTAAAGTCAAACTTTTATGGAAGTAGTAGCTCGCCGTGTTTGTTGTTCTTCCTTATAAGAATAGTTTTTACATGACAACTGGCTGAAGAGAATCAAATTTAAAAAATTTTGAACACAAACAAATTAAGTAAAATTAATGCAGATTCATGACTGCTGACGTTACTTTTCATTTCTGACGTCATACTCTGCAAATCGTCCTGTTTAAATTAATTTCAGACTACTGAATTGTACTTTAGCTTTAAGTGTTAGTGATGAAATAGAACATTGTATGCTACGTGGATAAAACAGAGAAAATATTTCAAAAATTAAATTACTCTATTTTAAATTATCACAGTAAATGTTGATCGATAAACAAGACTTGTGATGTATCGAATGATAAAAATACTACTGGTAATGAATCCACTCTTAAACTTTTAAGTGGTGACTAAAACTTATTAAATAACTCAATCAACTTGCTGAAAAGAAACAAATAATCGTAACTGGAAACCAGTCTGTCTTTTTTGAAATGTTAAACTTGTGACCTCTCGTTCTATTACCTGCAGAATATAGCCTAAAGAACTCGGAGGCTTTAAACCTATCGATTTTCCAAATACTCTTGTAAGCTTCATTAAGATTACCTCTTATCCTTGTATTCTTAAGATAAAATAAGTAAAGAGACATTATGACATCCCTATAAGATTGCGCTTATATTCCCAGAATCACCTTAGTAATTCTTCTCTGAACTTTTCCAGCGAGTCAACATCCTTTCTTAGATAAGAAGACCAAAAAATGTACGCAGGTGAGGCCTAACTAGCGATTGTATAGAAAGATAACCAGTATATCTATAAAAGCAGACAAAATTCTATAGTTTTATTGCTAGTAATAAAGTACCTTTTTCTGATGATTTTGGTGATTATTCCAACACTATGCTAAGATCCGTTTCTTCAGTCACGCTAGCAAGCGAAATCCCTTGAGCAAATTATGGTAAACCAAACGCATTACTTTGCAATTACTTTAATTAAAGGCTATTTACAAAGACTTTATCTTACTCACTTATGAAGTCCAGTGATTTTGTAATACGTCAAAATCCTCATTAAAGCTAGTTTGTTGAGGTTAATAACAAACACATAGTTACACAATGAGCTATCTGTGCTATGCCCACAAGGGATATCGAAACTTGGTTTCTACCGTTGTACGTCCGCAGAAACACTACTGTGCCATTGATGGGCTAGTTTATAAGCAGATTTTAGTAATTTATTAATTATACTTCTATCAATATTATAGTTGTAAATAAGGTTATTTTTAAATTTCGACGGTTATTTGTCCCTAAATTTGCACTAACATACTGGACGAAGACTTATACAGCGAACTCATGGATCATCTTTTACCAACAAATTGTGGGTTTGATTGTCACATTATAACGCTTTCTACGAACGAAAGGGCGAGTGTGTTCGGTGGTACGATTCGAACCCGCGACCTGTAGATTGTGAGTCGAGTATTCTAATCTTCAAACCAGTTCGGGCCGTGTAAATAAGAAAAGACAAAAGTCCAAGCTACCCCCTTCCTCCTGAGTAACACCACATATAATTGGGGTCCAGTTTGACTGGACTCCATTAATAACGATTTTTTCCCGTCTTCCATCCAACAACCTTATCATAATTCAATTAAATAATCTTTCCACAACTTCTGTAGATGTGGTTGTTTTAGGTAATCTTTTGTGTGGCACCTTATCAAAAGTATTTTGAAAATTAACTAAACCAGATTCACACTCTTTAATGATTTAAGGCTTTTCTTAAAAGCTACACTAGACATATCCGCGCCAGTCGTCCCTAATTTATAAGTGTAAGAGAAGAGCGAAGGCAAATAGTTATCACCACCCACCGCCATCTCTTGGACTACTCTTTTACCAAAATATAGTGGAATTGTGCATACCATTATAATACCCTTACTGCTGAAAGGGCGAGTCTGTTTGGTGTGACGGAGATTCAAACCAGCGACCCTTGGATTGTGAATCAGTGTCCCAAACGCTTGGTCATACCGGTCCTTTCTTAAAAGGACGGAACAGTGAAAAACATGCCTCGTGTAGCTTTTTAAGGAAAGCCTTAAATCATAAAATAAAAATAATTAGAGGGAAAAGTATGTATTTTTAAAAATAAGCATATATAAGAATTACAAGTGTGTAGAGCAAAGGATATGTATGTTTTATAATTATAGTCAATAGATATATTTTATCAACCATTTATGATAATATAATTAGTTCCTCCAAGGTTTAATTTGTGAAAAAATTATATTGCTTATTTAATTATTTAAATTTTCTGATCTGACAGAATTTTTACGGAGAGTGAATATCTAGAAGTGACTAATAATATTAAAAAGCCCGAATTTCAAGGGATCGGTTATAATTGCTAAGTTTTCCTATCTTGTCAAAATCTATTTTATGATGAATGTTTGTAGATATACGATAGATATAATTAAATTTCCTTAGAAGGAAACATTAATTCTTGGTAAGCAAAGCTTAGTTGTTCGTGGTGTATCGCTGTTTGTTTGGCTTGTTTCTGTAACCTGTTTTTAATTTTTTGGCTTAGAACTGATGATTCGCGTTTTGTTGCCGCTCCCAACACTTTGAGGCCGTGGATGAGCTATAAGAATGATAGTCTAATCTCAATGTTCGGCCACATAAGAGTAGTCCAACAGTTAATGGTGGGTGCTGTTGTCTAGTTGCCTTTGCTTTACTTTTCCAGTTCAAAATTAAGAACAGCTATTAGTAAATAATAGACGTTTATGTAGCTCTGTGCAAAATATTCTAAAATAGAACAAATAAACTTCCGCTATAAACTACACGATGTTTTATTTCGTTTGAAGTGTGTTACTTTGGAAACTTAGTACTCGTTTCAGTAGATTGATAATTTAATGTTTTATGTAAGGTACTCAGGAAATTTAGATTGTTTAAGAATCGATTGCGATCAGGTACAGACGTTTCCAAAATCAATAAAATGTTGTAATCTTTTGAACGTATACTTGTTTGTTTGTTTTGAAATTTCGCACAAAGCAACTCGAGGGCTATCTGTGCTAGCCGTCCCTAATTTAGCAGTGTAAGACTAGAGAGAAGGCAGCTAGTCATCACACCCACCGCCAACTCTTGGGCTACTCTTTTACCAACGAATAGTGGGATTGACTGAAACATTATAACGCCCCCACGGCTGGGAGGGCGAGCATGTTTTGGCGCGACTCGGGCGTGAACCCGCGACCCTCAGATTACGAAGCGCACGCCTTAAAGCGCTAGGCTGAACGTATACCATTATTTACAATTTCAGAACTTTCTCTGAAATATTATCGAAAAGCAGAAAACAGAAACAAACTAAAACTAACAATTTTTATAAACCCAACATTTACCTTAAGATATTTAGCTTTGTTTTTTTACTTTATTTTATCCGGATGACTGTCATAGTAAAAAAAAAACTTTGAGTTGTTCGTTCATAATCCTTATTTTTTTAATTTACAACTAGAGTAACTGAATAATTTACAACTCGTGTTTCACATTAATAATCAAACGTGTATCAAAACATGAACATATTCAGAGTAGCTCTCCACCGTAGTACTTTATCCACATACACATATAAATGTCTTTGTTTTTCGCATAAAAACAAAAGCATTTCAGAATACAAGTAACTGAAAAAGGAAAACGATACGGTATACCAAAACCTAAAAGATTGCCCATGACCACTTTGTTTTTTACAAACAACGCTAGAAATTGGGTTTCGATACCCCTGGTGGGCAGAGCAAAGATAAGCCTTTGTGCAGCTTTGAGTTTAACAAAAACGTAGAAGCTTTTAAATATATATATATATACTCTTCAAAACAAGAAACGCAAAAGGGATATTTTTGTTATTTTAAAGAGAAATATATGTAATAACGTTACAAGCTCAGAGTATGTGATGTTACAGGTGTTAAGGCACTGATTGTCAGACCAAAATGACAATAAAAGTTGTGCACTTTGAAAACGGAGGAAAACATCAGATTTTTCGCCAAAACGCATTCGTGTCCAATAAATTTGTTTCAGAGATCTGCATATTCTGCAAGTGCAACATGTGCAAAATCCCTATAAAAGTGAAGGGTTCTCGGTTTCCATAACTCAGTGTTAAGCCACCGACAAGCAATACAGTTACGCCAAGACTGACTGAAGCAGAACGCAACAACGCCATTGGTCGCTTGGAAGCAGGCGAATCTCGATCAGATGTTGCCAGAGCTGTGAATGTCCACCCAAGCACCATCACAAGGCTATGAAATCGTCACCAACAATATGGATCAACTCGTGACGTCCACGATCTGGCAGACCTCGTGTGACCACCCCCGCACAAGATCGCTACATCCGGTTACGTCACCTTCGGGATAGAACCACCACTGCGACGTCTACTACCTCAACCATACCAGGGCTGCATAGGATTTCCGATCAGACCGTACGCAACCGTCGATGAGATTCTTAGGCCCCATGTGCAACCCATCATGGTGAACGTCAACGACGTTTTTCAACATGACAACGCCCGTCCTCACACAGCCCGACTCACCACTGTCTTCTTGAGAAACCACAACATCAACGTTCTTCCCTGGCTCTCCAGATCACCAGATTTAAACCCCATCGAACATCTTTGGGACGAGTTGTACCGACGTCTGCGACGGCAACAACCTCAACCGCAGACTCTACCTCAGCTTGCAGCAGCTTTGCAGGCTGAGTGGACAGCCATTCTATGGGATGTGATTCGTCATCTCATCGCTTCCATGGGCAGGAGATGCCAAGCAGTTATTGATGCTCACGGGGGGCATACTCGTTATTGACGTTGAGTGACGTTAAACTTCAACTAGTGAGCGTGGACTTCGCCTTTGCAGACTTTGGACAGTGAATGTGCAAAGTTTCACACATGTCATACAGAACTACCCGGAATAAATTTGTTAACTATATGTCTCAAATTTTGCCTTTTGCGTTTCTTTTTTGAAGAGTATAGTTTTTAATCACAGTGAAATGAGTCCATTGGGCGCAGTGAGCTTTTTAAAGCATATACGATCCAGTTCGTTTGAAAGTTTGATCATCATCACATGTGAAAGGCATCATCAGAGGATGATTATTTATGTAGTTAAAACATAAATTTACTTTTACCGAGTCCACGTCTGTAAGTACAGGACAGTTGTTTTATAAAGTGTGATCTTCGTATTAATTACCACACATTTATCGTAAGACGAGACAATGTTGAGCGTTTTACAGACTATGAAATTATAAATATTCTTAAGCGGAACAATTAAAATTTGCATATAAGTGCTAACACACCAAACCCAAAAATGTACGTCATAACCCGTAGATATTTTAAGAATGTTGGTAAAATTTCCTGCTACTATAACGATAAAAGTATTTTAATTATTAATTGATATTTGTACACTAGAAGTACTTATACAGGTTATTTTTTATTAAGTTTTTACAAGTATATTTTAAAGTCACTGAAAATGAACAAAATCTTTCTACCATATCAAAATACAGTATTCAACAAGTTATTGCTTTTATTTTTTGTAAGAAATTTTAAAACAAAACATCTCGTAGGTTTAAAGATATTCTACTACATGATAGATGAAAGAGTAGTGTGAGCAAATGATAGATGAGTTAATTGGCCACTTTAAAATTATCACATTGACTCGTAACTGTTATAACAGTATAATATTTCAATCTCTTAAAGTTTTGATTTTAACATTTTTTCTACAATAATATGGTGAACCAACTGGTTTATACCTAGACGTTTATCTAAAAAGAAATATTTTTAGTGGAGGTGATCTATGTAAAGTATAGAGCTGAAATATACATGTTTGAAATATATTTCATTACACTATAAACCTATTATTATCACTATGGTTTGATTTCAGAGAGGACAAAACAAGTATATTAGAGCTTTAAAAATATTTTTTTATCATTGAACGAAGTTTCTAATTTAACAGGAAAATATATAAATATATATTTTACACAAAGCAGCTGTATTGAAATTTATATCAGAGTGCTTCTTACATTACTAAACCCTCCTAAGCTTTAGAGGAGAGCGCTTTTTTCAGTAAAAAAGTTAGTAAAATATTACAGCAGTGGTTATATGATTTTTAGATTAAGAAGTTTATAAAATTTGTAGTGAAAGGTTATTACGTTAAAGAATTGTAATGAAGTTTAATAAATAATGTAATATACATTAATGGACTGTAATATAGTTTACAATAAGAGGCTGTACTGAAACTTACAAAATAATACTTTTTATATTAAAGGGACGTATTGAGGTTTAAAGATAATGTGTTTGCATTAAGGGACTGTAGATTTACAAGGAATGCTTTTTACATAAAATGGCTCTAGTGAGGCTTGCAGGAGAATGTTCCCTATAAGAAAACCTGTATTGATGCTCACAAGGAAGTTTATTGAATTTTACAGAAGTTAAAACGCTTGTTGAATAAAAACTGTGCATGAAGTGCTTCTTACAGTAATGGTGAACTGATCATGTTAAAATAATAGCTTTCAAAGTTTGTTAGTTTTTAAATTTCGCGCGGAGCTATATGAGGGCTATCTGAGCTAGCCGTCCCTAATTTAACAGTGTAAGACTAGAGGGAAGACAGCTAATTATCACCATCCACCGCCAACTATTGGGCTACTCTTTAACCAACGAATAGTGGGATTGACCGCCCCATTATAACGCCCCCACTGCTGAAAGGGCGAGCATGTTTGGTGCGATGAGGATTCGAATCCGCGACTCTCAAATTACGAGTCGAACGCCTTAACCCACCTGGCCATGCCGGGCCACCTTTCAAAGTATATTCATTGTTAAATTTAAATTCGGTATTTTCTCTTTGTTTTGTTTTTTATAGTTATAACTACTGAACATGCACACCCCATATTTATAATCATCTTATTATTTGCTACAATGTATTATATTTGCAAATATTCATCTTTATTTTACTGAATGAAATTTAAGGATTATTTGTCTCAGCAATTTTGTATAAAATAAATTTATTTATTAATTTACAAAGCTAGAGATTTATCTTGTAAAACGTCATTGTGAAGCTTTACTTCGACCATAAAAAATCAGGGGTTCGATTCCCCTCGGTGGGCTGAGCAGATAGCCCTTTGTGGCTTTGCTATACGAAAAACACACACACATAAAAAATCTACAATTTTTTTTCATTTCTGTAAATTGAAAGAACAGGCAGAAACACAGTTAATGCTTTTATTGAAAAAATGTTTCAACTATTTAAAATAAACATTTTATATTTACAGATCCTTCACTAAGAGATTACTGGACATATTCTGGTTCCTTAACATGGCCGCCATTTTCAGAAAATGTCGAATGGATATTACTTAGATATCCGCTTACAGTCTCACACAAGCAGGTAACTTGGAAGTATATATTTGTACATGATGTAACTATGGAGAATGTTATGCTGAGTTTCTATAGGTATGAACTAATGACACAGTTATTCACAATTCTGCAATAAATGAACCGGATGTGTTTCTATAGTAAGAGATATCTTAAGATGCACTTGTTTAAAGTTCCGTCAGGAAAAACACTCAGTTGTGTTTTTATATTTGGTATGTAAGAGAGATCAAATAATGACTAGAGGGAAGGCAGCTAGTTATCACCACCCACCGCCAACTCTTAGGCTACTCTTTTACCAAAGAATAGTGGGATTGACTGTCACTTTATAATGCCCCCGCGGCTGATAGGGCGAGCAGGTTTGGTGCGACGAGGGGTTCCAACCCGTGATCCTCGGGTTACGAGCCGAACGCCTTTACCAACCTGTCCATTTCAGGTCTCATATAGAGTAACAAAATATTGGACCCCCGCTGGGACAGAGGTAAGGCTATGGATTTACGACGCTAAAATCAAGGGTTCAATTTCCCTCGGTGGACACAAAAGATAACCAGGTGTGACTTTGCTATAAGAAAAATTCAAACATAAAGCTTAGAAAGTTTGGTAATGTACTTATTCACGGTTCTATAACAATTTCGTTAAGTGTGTAGTGTTTTAAAGCAAGGGAAATTTAATCACATATTCATTCACAATTATGTTGCAGCTGTTAAACTGAATATGTGTCTACGTTCAGAATAAGGGGTAAGAAATCTAATGGTGTATTTCTTCTCAGCTCTACATTTACGTGTATAGTCCAGGAAATATGACATTTACCCATAGGTCTGTAGTAAGACTGTTACAGTGTTTTTATACTGACATATCTCAACCATATGACAGACCTAAAAATGTAAGCAGCTTCACCTCAAACATTTACCTAGGGATTGAACTGCCGTTATTGCAAATAACATTATTAAAAATAAATATATTAAGACGCACGGCAGTGTGTCGTACAGCCATAACTACCTACTGCAGGACACGCAGTTTATTTGCTATTATCAAGGGTGATAGTTTAGCGATTTCAATCTTGTGTATGTTGAGTTGTGGTAATACAAACTATGACACAGTTGTTCTTGATGACGAGAAACCCTCTTGAAATAAAAATGTATCTCAGAACGGCTAATATGGGTATTAACACTTTTTTTGATGAGACTGACCTGAAGATGACCTAGGAAAGTCGAAACATTGTTCTCTGCTTGTCAATAAAAGTGTTAATACCCATACCAGCCGTTCCGAGATACATTTTTATGACACAGTTATAATGCTTTACTAAACTTATACTTCAGATAACAAATTTTAAGGTAATTTACTGAGAAATACCCGAGACGTAACACCTCCAATTTTGATTTGTTGTTTTTTTTCTTTATTCGTACCAAATTTACAGAAACTTTATTAACTAGAAAAACTCACTTAGGTTTTATGGATTTGTTTTTTCAAATATCGTACACTTATAGATCTCTTCAACCTACAATTAGAAGTCTCATTTTGTGTAACTATAATCTCCATGTGCAAAAATATTCAACAAAAAACGCTCAATTTTGATGAAAATTTTTGAACACGCCTACGCAAAACATCATTGAAGCTACCGGTCTAACATTCTTATTACAGCTTTACCGAAGAATAAAAGTGAACATTTTCAGTTTTAATGGTTCGGATTAAATACAGCTAGCAAAGAGCAGCAAAACTAAGTTGAAAGGATGTGCGGATACATCAGTATTGGTTAGGCCAAGCAAACTAGATTAGCAGCCTGTGTTAAAGTTTTCAGCGTCACGTGACATTAGTTTAAGCAACTAACGTAAATAGTGATGCATGATACAGTTGTACTGATTGCATGGTGGTGATGACAAGAAACTATTAATCTAAATTCCACGGCGTTACTGTAAAGGAAGCTATTTATTAATACTGCTTTAGAGAGGAAAACCATCTCAATATATTTTAAAGACTGATTGGTTATGTAAAGTGAAGGTCTGTTCCGAGTAATGAGGTTGCGATTTTAAAGCTAGCGTTAGTTGCTATCGAGTGTCATTTTCTTACTTGCTGTGGTTTGGTTTGCTGGTGTTTATTGATATAAAGTAATGATATCTTAAAAAACACCTTAGTTACGAAAAAAGAGGGGCGGAAAAAAGGGCTGAGCGTGCGACTTAAAGTAATGAAACCAAAATTGGTGGCCAAACTGAAAGCTATACTTATAGCATCGATAACAATTTTACATCAAATAATCGTTCATTAGTTACCCTAGGACGCGTATTTTCTTCAGCTGTGAGCGTAATGGTGTATTTTTGATTAGGTATGTAGTTATATATATTCTAAGAGCCACGAGTAAAAGCAAATGAGAATATGTTTTATGTTAACTACACAATATCTGCTATATCTGGTCCCGAGGAAGTCTTTACTTCAATAGCATGGTTCTTCAGACTGCTTTTGAAGCATTTGAACATAAAGAAAAAATATGCATTGTTAGACTCAATCACTTATTTGAGCAGAGCTTCGAAAAATCAAAATAAAAATAAGAACTTTTTGGCATTTAATAGGAAAATGTGAACATTATGAAATTTGCCTAAATACTAGCAAGTCAAAAGTTGAAGACCATGCTGAAACGAAGCGTTGATCGGTAAACAAGTAACAAAATTTAGTCATTTGTGTTCAAGCATTAGCGTTGTCAGCATCTCCCATTGACATTTCCTGTGTTACATTGGGTGAAAACATGGCAAAGGCTAAAAGGTTGATAGAGTTTGACCGTGGCAGAATTGTCGAGCTGCAAAAGCAAGGTCTCTCTCAACGTGACATTGCTGGTAAGATTGGGCGTAGTAAAACTGCTGTTCCAAATTTCTTAAAAGACACTGAGGGATACGGAACGAGAATTTTAAGTGGTCGGCCCAATAAATTTCGCCGGGGTTGAGCATGAGGATTCGATGGGTTGTCCAGCAAGACACCAGCCGATCGTCGAACCAGATTAAGGCCCTTACGGACGCAGAATGCAGCTCAGGAACAATAAGACGGTATTTACGAGTGAAAGGCTTTAAAAACCGTAAACGTCTTCAAAGGCCACACCTCCTTTTATACCAAGAAACAGCTCGGTTAAACTTTGCTGAGAAGCACCAAACATGGGACGTAGAAAAATGGACGAAGGTTTTGTTTTCTGATGAGAAAAAATTTAACCTTGATGGTCCAGATGGCTTCCAACGTTACTGGCAAGATAAGGATATCCTACCAGAAACATTTTCTGTACGACACAGAGGAGGAGGTTCCATCATGATCTGGGGTGCTTTCTCCTTCCGTGGGACAATGGAACTTCAGGTTATATAGGGGCGTTAAACAGCAGCTGTTTACATTGGTATGTTGGAGAGAGCATCTTTATTGACTGAAGGCCCTTGCTTGTGTGGAAATGACTGGATCTTTTAGCAGGACAACGCTGCAGTCCACAATGCCCGCAGGACAAAGGACTTTTTCATGGTGAAAAACGTGATTCTTTTTTACCATCCAGCGTGTTCGCCTGAACTGAACCCCATTGAATATGTTTGACGGTGGATGGCAAGGGAAGTTATAGAAATGGACGTCAATTCCAAACAGTGCATGATCTTCGTGAAGACATCTTCACCACTTAGAATAACATTCCAGCCAGCCTTCTGCAAACGCTTATATCGACCATGCCAAAGCGAATGTTTGAAGTTATTCCCAATGACGGCCGTGCAACTCGCTACTGAGACCTCTTGTTGGGCATTTCCTACTCTGTTTAGGCATAGTCTTAAACTTTTGACCAGCTAGTATTTAGACTAATTTCATAGTGTTCCCATTTTCCCTACCCTATTACACAGAAAAAAGTTTGTTTTTTTTATTTTCCCTTTTCTGATTTTCAAATAAGTGGTTGAGTTTAACAACGCAAAATGCATATTATTTCTTTATGTTCATTGGCCTTAAGATTTTGGCCAGCAGTGTATATTACCATTTATCACGAACATCCGTATATAAGGTTTATGGCACACTTCGATTTCGTTAAAAAACTGGATGTATTTCAACACACGAAAAACAGTATTTACCATTATTCAAGTTGAACTATATTCTATCTGACAGTGTTTATCTGAAACATTTTCAAACACAGGTTGTCACAAAGTATTAAAATTAGAAAAATCATTCCAATATATCACCTGAAATAATAACGTTTTTATATTATATTTTGCAATTGTATCTTTTTTTTTTAACGAAATGAGTCACTGCAGCCTGCATATCGTTCTAGTATCTCTGCTCTTACTGAAAACAAAACCCTAAATTAAATCGTTAAGTAAAACAATCTTATGTTATACATATAACCACTTCATAGACATAAAAAACAACAACAGATACCTTAAAATTTATTATATCACGTTCTACTATATCATCAATTTATCAACTACCGCTAATCTCCTTAAACGCACTTAACTGTTTCAATAAATAATGCATATTTCACATAACTATAAAAGGTAAAAAAAACATTAAACTTTCGAACACTTGTTTATAAATATAATTTAAAATAGAAGAACGATAGTAACAATAAATTTCAAATCCAACTTAATCACTGAAAAAAAGTAGAACAAACACGAAAAGTTCCTTTTTAAGCGATATAAAATATGTTAAAATTTACCTAGGTTGTGTACTGGTCAGAGCTCAAGATTTTGGAGCTTACGAACCGTGGGTGATTCCTTGCGATTCCATAAAATGGATTAGTTATAAAAGTAACAGTCAATCATTTAATATGGATGCAGAGTAGTAGGATGCTGCTAACTGGCTGCATTCCCTATAGTCAGTAGTTCAAAATTAGAAACTTTTGAGAATAATCTTAGCAGTTTTGACATAAACATAACTCAAATTCTAAACCTTAACAATAAAACATTACAACAGTGTACAGAAGACCTTTGAATTATTAATTTGTAGTTGGATAAAGATGTAGTAAATAACATAAGGTAGTTAACATATTAGTATACACAAGAAAAGAAGGGATCAAACAGATTCATTTTCACTCTGTTCTCACAATGAATAGAGTGTGTAGTTATGGATACATAACACAGCCAAGAAGAAAGATAAGTAGTTGTTTTAAAGTTCCATCATAACAGCTGAGCAGATTGTACGTAAATTAAGTAACTTTTAATTAGAACAATTTTGGAGCCTCACTACGTCGTCAGTCCTACTCTACCAGACGTTTGTGCATGTTGCCATTAATTTTGCAGCGTATTTTCTTTGAAAAAGGGCTTATCGTAAGGCCGCTCTCCAGGATTTTCAGAATTCATATGTTGTATTGGGATGACGTTTATCTGCATCAGTTTCAACAGTCCCTAATTTAGCAGTGTGAGACTAGAGGGAAGGCAGCTAGTCATCACCACCCACCGCCAACTGTTGGGCTACTCTTTTACTAACGAATAGTGGGATTGACAGTCATATTATTACGCCCCCACGGCTAAAAGAGCGAGCATGTTTCGCGTGACGGCAAATTAGAAGTGCTTCCTTCTTCTTAGTATCATTCATCTTCCGCTGAAGAAGAGCGGAAACAAATTTATTTAAAGGTTTTCATTAGATATTTACCATAATTTCTTCCAGAAATTGAATCGGGTGTGTGCGTTAGGTACACAGAATCGAGAAAAAACTAATCATTGACATGTGTTCATACAATGATTGGTATTCACGTTTACATGAGCTGCTGTCGCTATGTGCTATGGACGAGCATGTTAAAAATTAAAGCAGACTTTATTTTGATAGTGTCTGGTTCACGTGATCGATGCACGCACATTTCTTCTCTTTTAATGTTGCAAACCTTTCACATTTATAAGCCATCTCTGACTCAAAGGTAGAACATATGAATATTTCGCTATTATTTCTGTTCTTCTCTCTCTTATCCTTGTAAGGCCCGGCATGACCAGGTGGGTTGAGGCGTTCAACTCGTAATCTAAGGGTTGTGAGTTCGAATCCTGGTCGCACCAAACGTGCTCGCCCTTTCAGTCGTGGGGGCATTATAATGTGACGGTCAATCACACTATTCGTTGATAAAATGTAGCCCACGAGTTGGCGGTGGGTGGTGATGACTAGCTGCCTTCCCTCTAGTCTTACACTGTTAAATTAGGGACGGCTAGCACAGATAGTACTCGAGTAGCTTTGTCCGAAATTCAAAAACACAAAGTTATCCTTGTAATATTTTTTAACTTCGCTTAGAAAAAGTATTTAATGTTCAATTCGTGATTGATATTGAGTAGTTTACTTCCCATTTGAGTACCAGTTGTTGGATATATCCGTAAGTTTACTCCTTGTATAAGCAGACGTATTTCTTTTTTGACTATTGACAGTATTTCCTCCCACACCTTTTTTGACTTCTCTTAAGCTAATTTTTTGTGAGCAACTGAAGTACCATCGTGATCTCATCCACGCCTGCTACACATGAACAATACGGACTTTTTACTACTTTACATGTACAGATTAGCTAGTCCTGCATGGCCTGGTGGTTAGAACGCCCGACTCGCAATCTGAGAGTCGCGGGTTACTATCCCCGTCACACCAAACATGCTCGCCCTTTCAGCCGTGGGGGCGTTATAATGTGCGACCAATCCTACTAGAACAGACCAAGAGTTGGCAGTGGGTGGTGATGACCATCTACTTTCCCTCTAGTCTTAGTCTGTTCAATTGGAAATGGGTAGTGCAGATAGTCTTTGAGTAGCTTAGCGCAAATTCAACAACATGCGTTAATAAAACATAAGCTTATTGTTTGAATTTCACGAGGCAGTAACATGAGATTAATGCTGTGTTAGTAAAAATAAATTCAATGTTAATAAATAACACGAATTATATTAAATTTTAGTTCATGTGGAGTAACATTTAAAAATTACAGTTTCACGTAAATTCTAAAAACTTATCAATTTATCATGAAAGGTCCTTTAAAAAAGTGTAAATATCAACATTTGAACAACATAAAATTTACATTACAGGAGACATATATGGATCTCTAATTTAATTTCTAATCTTGTGGTTGACCAATAGCAGGATTCATTAAAACTGAGTTCGATGCTGAAAAGGTAAAATTTAAATTTCACTAAACTTTTTTTCTATTATTCAAGTAAGTTATGTGAAGGCTATTTAATCAAATATACCATTTTTCCTTTGGAATTCCTATGCTTATTGTTTGACGCACATAAAGTGAATCTATTACTATTGACTCATGTAAGTATGAGACACTATTATTTGTCCTTATGCTCGTATTCAATTTTATCTGTACATTTCGAACATTATAAATATATTCACGTGCTATTCAAGTAAGATGATATCCTTTAAACTATCATTACTCTAAAGCAAAGAAGCATTTGTTAATAAAATTCTCTGTAGTACACCTAAACACTAATTGATATTTTGTAAATCCAATATTTGAAAAAATATTCGTAAAGAATAGTAAAGTATAGGCAAATCAAAACGTTTAAATAGATATATTTAAAATGTGAACAATAATATTTTTTTCAAGACATATCAAAATGTCTTCAGAAATGACTTCTTCTCAGAGTCGTATATAGCAGAATTTTTTCAAACGTAGTAGAAAAACTGACAAAACAAAACTAGGTAGAAATTAATTTCATTTATAGAATATTAAACCTAGGAAAATAATAAGTTCGTGCTCTTCTAACACTGTATAGCGATACTAAACCGCTTTAAGTTAATTTTTTTTTAAGTTTGTGTGCACATTTTTATATTCGTTATAAAGATTTTAATCTTTATAGGCTGATTGAATTTCTGATGGAAATTGTTAGGAGCATTTATGATACGAACATACAAATCTCCTTCTTTTTTTATTATATTTATTAATTATTAAATATCTCTTTCTTGTGCTCACAGCTTTATGAATTTCGAAGGTTAAAGAAAAATGTTAAGCACGACTTGACAGCGGAAACAAGGCACGAAGATCTTCTATTTAACAATTTCCGTCCTCTTCAACCATTAAATGGTCGGACAATCTGGGCATCTTTTGAATCTTGAATTTCATATTGGATATAGTACAAATATGTCAAATAAACTTTCAAAGACGAAAATAATATCATGCAAGACAAAAAAATAAAGTCATAAATGCTTGAAAGTTTTAGAATTTTGATCTGTGTTTTCATAAATGCATGTTTCCATTTCTAAATGAATAAAGATTTTAAAGAAAGCACTATGTTGGAATGGATAGTTTTAAAGTGTAACCATGTGTACTGGGCTATTAGAATAATCTTATTATTTTAATGTACGTGCCTGAAGTGATCTTATGCGACACCTGATTACATTATGTTTTTCATATTCTTGCAAGGTAACATTCAAAATGTAAGGATAAATGGATATGAATATTCCTTATACAATACACACAAGTCTTATCTTAGTCAACACAAGTAAGAAAATGGCATATTTCTTACACTGAAAGAAATGGATACGATATCTTTATTATATCGATAATATAACCATATATGTTATCAAGGTTTTTCTAACATACTTTAATGTAAAAGATATATTTGTAATAGGAACTTGAAATTGTTACAATATGAAATTATGTATCTACATTGTTCAGTATGCACAAACAGGATGAATGAAACTATACATTTAAAGTAATACAGAACTGCCTGACTTCTCGCTTTTTCTGTCTCTACTACAAAATTACATGGTTTTAACCTAATAATTTCTTTGGGTGTTTCAGACATAATAATTTATAGTAACACTCTTAGTGTGACATTATATAACACCTAATTTTAAAGTAACAACTTCGAAACTTTGAATCCTTTAGTAGCTCAAACTGACGATACAATGGTAAAACTGTAATAGGAATTAAAGTAGACTATATCTGTGCATTATATAGTTACAATGTATCTCTCGGTTTGTACGCATGCGTATAGGTTATTTACCCTGAAGAATAAGTTTACGAAATGGATAAATAGCTTTCTTAGATCAATATATCTATGTGATGTTTATAAGGCAAAATGTATTCCCATTATAAGTAGAAACAACTATAGCATATTTTGAAAACTTAAGTATGAAATCATAATTAAACCAACAGAAACCTCATGCCATCTTTAAACCCAGCCTGATGTACTAGTAATTGTAAAAAGATGTGACATAATTTTGTCTCTACACAATTTTCTAAGCTTTTTAAATGGTTAGGTGTAAAGTATTTTGTATGTAAAATAAATAATAGAAATGTGGATCGTAAAAATAACTAATTTACTGATATTCAACTGTACAAATAATACAAATATGTATTAAATCGCAATAAAGTAGTTTGAATTAAAGTAACTTCTTTCTTATACTATATAGAGAAATTGTAGGTTCTCTAATCTTAGAAACGAAACGTTTTGAAGTGTTGAAATATTTTCCGAAAATGCTGGACTATAAATACGCAAACTTACGATGGACTTTCATAATGACCTCTCATAATCCTATTTTAAGTAATGGTAATGTATTGTATCTCAATATAAAGATGTAATAAAGGTAATTAAGAAACATTAATGTAAAATAACGCTGTTCACACTTGTATGAAGGTATGTCAAAGAGCTTAAAGTGTATCACAAATTTTGTCCAATTATATGCTTGTTTTTATTTTCAGGTATTCACGTAAAGCAACGTAAAGATATCTGTGCTAGCCGTCTGTAATTGTTAAAGGGTAAACAAGAACGAAAGCAGCTAGTAAATAGCACCCATCAGCAACATTTGGAAAATAGTAAGAAAATAATGGTATTAAAAAAAATGCGCTAATCATGGATTATACGATCCATAACTTAATAACGCTAATTACCAGGTCAGACCCGGCTCATTCTTCTATTTAAGACAGTAAGCAACTATTAAAAATAATAAAATAGTTAACATTTGATAACGTCAAGAATCATATTAGACCAATTTTATCAAGATAGCAGTACCTCAGTGGGTCAGCGGTTAGTTTAAGGACTTAACCACGCTAAATAATTTCTTTTGTACATCGTGAGAAATTGATACAGCATTTTATTAGCATATCTGATCTTCCAACATTAAACCACATTAACCTATTTTCATCTAGCTAGCGGTTTCCCCAGTGGGCCAGCAGCCAGTTTACGAACCAACTATGCTAACATTCAGGGCTATAGTTCCTGTGGTGGAGTGAATGCAAATAGCCTATATCATTTAGTTTTGCGATAGAAAAAATACAGAATTTACAGAGCATTAAAATTTAAGTGTCAAGGGTCAAAGTATTTATGAATATTTTACATAAACCAGCGACACGATTTATAATGGCGTAAAAATAAACATATTAAAATACACATCTAACAGTCATTACTTATTAACTGAAAGAAATATATGCATTTGTAGAAAGTACACTGACAAAAAATAATATAATGTATTACGTATTATAACTTATCTCGAACGAGTCTACAATTCATTATGTTACGCACGTTACGTGTAACACTTACAAAAAATTAAATTTCAATTTGAATTTAGAAGTTAATTTAATGTCAATATTTATCAAATTTATGATATTTGCTAACAAGATTAATGCACACAAGTTTCTTTCTTAGCATAAATATATTTTAACATACAAAAAAAGTGGAATTTATAATTACGATTATTACAAATAATTATTTATATACAAAAACTTTAAAAATTTACAAACGATTTTCAGTCTTCTGTCTGGTCTGTAACTGAATATTTTCTCGACGGTCCGAATCCACGAGGAGCGATTTTTTTTATGTTGACACACAGATATACTTCACTTAACGGGAATAATTTTGTTTGGCCAAACGCGGTTTATAGTTTACTTTTCACAGACAAAAATAGATATCTAATGTTCACGACGAGCGATTTTTTTTTTATGTTGATACACAGATATACTTCACGACGTTAATTCTCTGAAGTTGAACGATTCGTGATGTTCGAAATCTATAAACGTCCGTGGTAAAATATCTGTAGTTTTCCGATTAATAAACGTTTATCACAATTATAACTTCCGATGTTTATAGTAAATCCGTTACAACTGTTAAAATTATGCTGGATTAAATTTACAATACACATTTAATAATACAAGTATTTCTAAATATCTATTAAACTGAAACAATCACAGATATTAAAATAAATGTATAACAGTAAATCCATTACAACTGTTAAAATTATGTTGAAATAAAGATTTTACGATCTATAGAAGGAAGCCTAATTGACTTACAGCGTAATTTACCTCAACCGTATAAATAAAATTCAATACATTATACAAAGAATTGGCAAATTGTATTCTTTAAATATTTTGTGCATTTTTGCCACTCTTAAAAACTATTTTTTATTCAGTTGGAAGACCAGTAAAAACTTGCGACATAATAGAATTTTAATATTCCTGAAGAAAATTGGACACGTCGCGTATTTCTATCATATAACATCGTAATCTCCTTTCGTCCAGATATGTATAACTCATATGTAGCATAAGTCATATAATTAGACTATATAAATTACATTGAAATTAGGTTAAGCTGAAATCAAGAATTGCAAATGCAAAAGTAATAATCACTAAAAATGTAGAACTATATGTAATATATAAAATATTTACGAAACTGAACACATCCTTGAATTCAGTTCTTCGTTTTCAGTGCCTGCTCTTTTTGGTTTTTTCATTGTTTTATAATTAAAAGCATGTTTTCCGAATGGTCTCATTACTATGCTACCAATGCATTTTTTTTCATGTAACAGAAGGCAAAACACCTGTACACACAGACTCTCCAGAAGATTGCTGTATGTTTGCCTTATTACATGATGTCATTTTTTTCTTTGCATACGTGTTTGTTTGGTGTTTTTTTTTGGAAGAAATCAGACATAGTTCAAAAGGTAACAAACTCTAGTGGATAATGACACGTAAAACGCAATCATCAACCATACAGAGTGCACGTGGCTTGCTCGCCAGGCTTGATTACTTATTCTTCCGACGTCTGTTTGGGGCTCATAAATTGTTCTAGCCCCACGTTTTCCCTGACTAACTTAGACATGCGACGAGAAAGTCGATTTATTATTGTTCTCATCACGTAGGTCATTTGGCCCTTGTTACTAGGTGGCTTTTGAGAATTTACTTCCATAGTTTACTTAGAAAAAATGACGAGATGATCTCTCTGGAACCCCTACCAAACTATTATATCCAGTACCTGATGTGACTTTAGTGTTGCTACTTAATGCAATTTACCTTTAATACAGACACGTACACGCAGACACACACAGTTTACGTATACATATTAATCACACGTGCATTCTGTAAAGTTATATGTATGAAATTTAAGATACAAAAAAAATAATGCGTTAAAACAGATAAACTTATTACAAGATACAGATAATGCAGTATTTCGGTTTATAATAAACTTATTACAAGATACAGATAATGCAGTATTTCGGTTTATGATAAACTTATTACAAGATACAGATAATGCAGTATTTCGGTTTATGATAAACTTATTACAAGATACAGATAATGCAGTATTTCGGTTAATGATAAACGTATTACAAGATAATGTAATATTTCAGTTTATGATCTAATCACTTACTCTTCTTATTGTACCCGAGATCGTGTAATTTCATATTTTAAAATGTGCGTTTCTCTGAATGGATATATATTTCTAAAGAAGGCATCATTGGTTTATCAGATTCTAGAATTCCATTCAATATGGCGAGCAAAAAAAGAGCTTAAAAACAGTTGTGAAAATATTTACTTAACTGATTGCTGAAAAGAAAAAAAAAACTTCAGGTTTCCTCACTGAACAGTAGTAGAATTTGTGATTAAATGAAAGTATATAACAATAATCTTATGTGCAACTTATTGTACATATACTTCCTGCACAAATATGAGGAAAAATTATTTTCTGTCTGTCTCTCTCTCTCTCTCTATATGTATATATATATATATATACACACACGCACATACATTACTTCATACGTTAATGTGAGCATATTGCATTTAATGGGATTACGTGCTTGAACACATGCAAAACGGCAATAAACTTTTAATAATGCATGATTTTGTTGGTTAAAAATGTTTATGGTAGCCTAAGACTAATATTCTTGATTTTTATCTATTATTTAAAACTAATTATGTCTATCTTTTATTTTCCTATTAAATTATTTCTCTCACGTCGTAGACTATCATGCATCTTTTAATTGAAGATACTGAAGATTAATTACACTTTGTAAAAACGACCTTCTAGATTCAATATAGCTCTTTAAGTTACTTCTTCCACCCGGTCTCATGGGCGACATCATTATTTTTATTGTGATAAGATTCTTTTAAGGACAAAGTGTTAGACCTTGCGTATTGAGGAACCTTTTTTGAGAGATCTTCGGCTGTATGTGCACACTGGTTTCTATGACCATTAAAGCCCCATCTTGGGCTTTTATAGACATGCTGTCGAATGGAATTGCTCTGATTACAGTTTCTTTGCTCATCTTTTTCACAAAACATCCTTTAGATTTCGAGGTGTGGGTTGAATCTTGAGAAGTTTTGGCTTCTGAACATTTTTCGGCTTCACTTTTTTATTTAACATTTATAACGATACGAAATGAGATGTCAAGCTTCATTGCAATGGTTTTGATGGTCAGAAGATTCTCTTTTACAACTATAACGGATGAGAAAATTGTTCCAGGTTGGTTTATGATATGGATTTGGAGCCCATTGCTGAACAAATGCTCTGCTTTTATATACGTTTTTTTAGCGTCTACTAAGAACAATGAAGATTCCATTTTTTTGAAATGTTGCTCTACTTGCTTTTGGATCAGTTAACAAGCTTCTCCAGCCATAAGTCTACTTTGGTGGCATTATAATCTTCAGTTGTGGAAAATTCTCTGTGAACGAAACCTGCAGGTACTCAATGATATATCTGAGGCACTAACTTACTGTTTAATTTCTAATGTTTTTATATAATTGTTGAGATTTTTATAATCATAAAGACTGGATGAACTATATAATAAGAACTAATGCCCTTAATTATAAAAAACTGAATGAGGTGAAATGAAAGTGAAACAGGATTTTAATCGGAATAGAAGTTTACAGTTATGGATAGAGTGGCTCATTTGCCTTCTTCTAAGTGTAATTTAGATATGACAAGAACTCATTGAACTCAAAACTGTGTAAATGGGATATACAAGTATTCAGCATGTAATCCATGGTGTCTTGCTAAAACCAATGGTACGAGATGGATTACGAATTTTGTTCTATGCTATTCAGCTTGTGTAATACATCTGATGGAACTTACATTAAAAGATCTGCAGTACAAGACAGGTGTATAAACGACATAATTAGACTTACTGCATGTTTGAACTTACTAATGAAAATAATGTTTCAGTACAGAAAGAAAACAAAGCTTAAAACTGAAGCCAGGAGATATGGAGAAAACCCACTTGTAGAGAAATATATAAGTAAAAACGGTTCGTTTGGGTTGAGAAAATATTTTACGTAGAAGAGCGAAAACCCAAACCCAAAGAGCGAAAACGTTAAACCCAAAGTAAACCAATACAAATGAACACGTTTATACCTATATTAAATATAATAAAATAAATAATATAAAATTATATATTCAAACATCTAACGCCGCCATCTACATTCCGACACTTTGTTACACAACCCCTTCTAAACGTGTGGTCAGCTTTCGGTCAGTTACCTCTTTCTTTCTTTGTGAACCTGACGATGACCGAAGAAGGTCGAAACGTTGTTCACTCTTCTACGTAAAATATATTCTCAACCCAAACGAGCCGTTTTTACATATATATGAAGCCAGGAGAGTATGATTATGCATACATATCTGTAGTTTACTAGTCATAACACCACTGCTGTAGCTGTTAGGAAAGTTCTTACAGATAGCATTTTGAATAAGGAGTATTGTATATATTTTTTAAATGTGAGAATGCTAGACACTAGAAGTGCAAATGTTCATATCTTGTTTGTTTTGAATTTCGCCGAAAGTTACACGAGGGCTATATGTGCTAGCTGTCCATAATTTAGATTATAGGGAAGGCAGCCAGTCATCACTACCTACCGCTAGCTCTTGGGCTTCTCTTTTACTAACGAATAGTGAGATTGACCGTCACATTATAATGCTTCCACGGCTGAAAGGGTGAGCATGTTTTATGAGACTGGGATTCAAACCCGCGACCCTCAGGTTATGATTCGAGCACCTATCATACTGGATCTCTTGTATGTAATAGAAATGTCAACAGGTAACATTTTAGCTAACTACCAGGCAACAGGTTTATATTATTGTTGTACTAACTAAGTTAAATTGGTAGAGCATGGGATGATTCTGGTCGCTAACGTAGGTGGCCACAATTGCCCGCTTCTATGCCCCATGAGTTTGGTGCTCATCTCTGTTCGTCCAATAGTGCTTGTGAGTTGATGTAAGTGAGGTTGAGTATCTGGTAAACATTAATAGTTCCAAAACTTTGGTTAATTTCTCATTGTATTAGACACTTTGCGTGGAGCGACCAATTCAGTCACTTAATATTGGATTAATTTTTCCTAATCGAAATAAGCTTCAGGGAAGCAGACCTAAAATATGGCTACTACCAAATGGAATTGGGTGAAGAAAGTAGGACTAAGATTGCACTCGAGATAGCTTATATGATTCTTTTGCCATGAAATTCCGTTTGTGTATTGCACCTGCTGTGTTTGAGTGGCTGATGGAGCTTATTACCAATGAGTTGAATGTGCATCTGAATACGAGTACTTCATTCATGCAGATGACGAATAGCTGCTATTGCAAGTCATTAGGTATAAGCTAAGACTTTACGGCAACATATGAACATTTTGTGACAAACTCTCTGAACATACTCACATCATAATCAGTTGTAACTATCTGTGATTCACATTTTAGATAAACCTAAGATTGGTATCACGTACATTGGTTATAAGAAGATGTTTTAGTTGAATGTTTGGCAAGACGGTCTCTTCATTCTGGACAAAGAAGCCAGTGATGGTGGATTCAAAGCAATGTATTCAGAAGTACGGGATGTTTGAAACTTTTATTGAATACACCTATCATATATTGATGGTTCCTGGACACCATTGTTGTGCAAAAATGAAAAATATACTAATAAGAATTATTTTTTATGTCAGAAAGTTTAGCATTAGAGAGGATCTTGAGTTTCTCAAATGGCTGATAAACGTGAAACAAACCCTTTGATAGATTGTTTAGACAGAGGATTCATGATGTAGCTTTGTAGAATGGACGGCAACTGTCTGTAGTGGAGATACAAGTGTTAGGACGACGTTTCGAAAGTCTCCCGCCTTTCGGGAGTCAATGTGTGTGTGTGTGTAGGTGTTATCGATCAAGAATGGTGGATTGTGAAGAGTGTGTTATGATCGGTTGGATTATCACTGTTTCTGATTGGATGAGAGATTTCTTGTAGATTCAACAAAAGGCAGCCACAGTGAAAAAACTGAAACGCATAGCGAAGAAATTCAACCAAGTTCGGTGGAAATCCTACAATACCTTAAGGTCCATTCTGGTAAAAAAAACAAGCAGCGACCTACCAAAGAGAATCTCAAAAACGTCATTTATGAAATTCCGTGTTCCTATAACGATACATACATTGAAGAAATGGGAAGAAAACTCGCAACAAAAATGAAAGAACAAGACTCATGAAAACACAAAATTCAACCATTGCAGAGAACGCCATGTCAACTTGACACAGAATGAACTGAGAGAAAACTAAAATAATCGACACATACAAATTCTGAAGGTCAGGAAAAATCAAAGAATCGTTTTATATTAACACTATTAAACTTTCACTAAACAGAGATTCCGTATTAGCGATGAGTACCCTGTGGCTTCCATTGGTTGAATTTACAAGAAATCTCTCCTGCAATCAGAAACAGTGATAATCCAGCCAGGACACTATAAAAGACCAATAACACCTACACACACACTGACCTGAAGACGAAAAGCGGAATACTTTTGAAACGTCGTCTTCTAAACTTGTGTCTCCACAACAGGTAGTTGCTGTTCATTTAACAAAGTTTCATCGTAAAAAAATCCATATTGTGTGGTATGATGAAGTAAAGGAGTAAAGGTTGTATAGTATTGTAAAGCAAATGAATTACCTCATCTCACTGCGAGAGCTTGTCCATTTTGTAGATGTTTAGAGTGTTAAATACTATGCAGTTCTAGAGGCAACTGTGACAGAGTGAAAATGAACTGTACAGGTTGTGATTATTTTACAAGTAAATTAACTGCACATGTGATCAGTCAGAAGTCTTAGAAGTAATTGAGATATTTAGATTACACTTAAACGTTGCTTTCTTTATAACAAGCTAAAGTATAACCTTCACAAATTGATGGACGCAACATGAATGTATAGAACATTGTATCTTTTTATGGAAAGTGATAAATGGAGGTTGTGTGACTCGTTACTATTTTGAACTATGAAAATGCGCTTTATGACTTGAGATGCAACAGATGGTTCTAATATCTTGGAGTTTGGATTTATTTTGAAATCAGAATAATTAAAATACTAAAGAATACACAGAGAGATTACATACTATTGACAACGTTCAAGAGTAGGTTTTTGAGCTGCATTTGCACCAAGGCAATGAGAGATAGGGAAACATTAAACTGTGTGTGCCGCTGAGACGAAAAACTGACAATACAAATAAAATTATCTAACCAAGAGCTGTAGATTTTTCATTGCATAAAATAGACCTGAATAGAATATGAGAAAAGTGATTTATATGAACTGGTTTATTGCTTACGTCACATACTGTATCAATTCCCATTCATTTGCTGGCACTTCAGTACCTACTGTTACTGGTTCACTATCTGAATTATAGTTGATATGATCTGGAACGTCCGGAGAAATCTACTCAGATCAATGAACTACCTACAACAGCAAGGTGTGCAAAATCATCACCCGTTTAATTCCTTAACTGAGCAGGTCATGAAATTTACAAGTAAAAGTATATGACTGCAAAGTTTGTGAATTAAGAGAGGAATGAACGGGAATGAGCCTCCATGAAAAGAAAAGCCTCCATTGGAAGAAAAGAGCAACAGTCGACTGCTTGTTTAGCAATATACCAAAGTTTGAAGATAAAGTACAGCTTCCACTAATTGTTGGCAATGGACTACTTCCACATGGATGCATCACACTGTCCGTAGTAATGTGAAGACGTTCAGGCCTGTTTTATTCGATGCATACAGCAATATGAAAAGAGATAGGGCGAAAAGAGAGTGAAAATGTAAGTTTGTAAAGGAACCTGTATTAGGCTTGACCTGATATAGGATGGAGGCAGCTTGGTCCAGCTATAACTGATCCACATCTCGTACTTTGATGATTACGTCCACAAAACTAAAAATATACAGCAAAAACATGTTGAATGAACTGACGGGTTCAAACTGTGCATCCATAACAAACCTTTTATTCGCTAGTTGGACCATGAATAAGACTTGTAAATGATGGTTGAGACAGAAGACAGAACGAGCTCTGTGTCTAGCTATGTCAACCTCATTGGTGACGAGAAGGATGCCACAAGTACTTCTGTTACTATTCACGATGAGATAGAGGGGGACCAAACAAGTGTAGAACATTCTAGTTCTTCGGTAAATAAACGTCTGTGCCAACAGTGATATAGTTGGCTATGAACTAAAATGCAGTAAGAATCAAACAGCAATAAAATCTAAATGGTAAAGATAATTTGTTTTCTTTACGTTTTTGAACCATTGGGTGGAATTTGCAGGTGAATAATCCACACGATGTTTTGCAAATTATCAGATGTATTACCTAGAGCATTAATAATTCGTGCAACTGGTTAAGAGTACTAGGAGTTATATTATGCCAATAGGATAAAGGGACCGTGCAGTTGTTGCTTTACAAGGACTTAATGGTAACATTTGGGTCATACTTACATAAAAAACGTACCTGAACATTTTGCATATACTTTCAGGGCTATACCTATCTGCACAATGAGGCAGTTGTGTTCTGAAAAAGGACGAGGAATAACTAATATCAAGAAAAACTCATTAAAAACAGTCCTTGTTCGATTGCGTTTGGTCTCAGTATTATTACTCGTAATGTCAATTGCGGGTTTTACTAATAAGTGGTGGTAAAGTGTAGGCAGGCATCGGTAATCAGCTTTATGGAGAAACGAATGTAATATTTTATTGTTCGTTCCAAGTGCTTCGAATACGCTTCTGCTTAAATGTACATATATAGTATTTAAGAGCATAATTAGCATCTGTAGTTGTGCGAATTCAGTGAAAATTCCAGTTCCGCCAAATTTCGCCTGCGACCACAATTTCTTTCTGATACCAGTAAAGTTTTAATTAATAGATAACTAGTTGGTTGGCAATGTGGTAATGTAAGTCATGGTTAAATCATAGTAGCTGACCAGGAACAACGACATTTGTAACTATATTATGTATGTTATTGAACAGGTGTGTTCTATAATATGGGTATATACCCTTGATTACCATGTGTTTAGTTGTTTGAGTTAAACACAAAGCTACACAATGGGCTATCTGTGCTCTGCCCACCACGGGTATCGAAACCCGGATTTTAGCGTTGTAGGTCCGCAGATATACCACTGAGCTACTGAGGGGCGATTAGCATGTGGCGTTGTTATTTATATGTGTGCCGTATTATAAATACAGAATTCGATTTTTTAGGCAGTTAAAAAAATTTGGAAAAATATAGAGATGTGGATAGATCAAAACTACCGCAACTAGACCATATCCACGTCATGGAACATTATATATCCGATGTTCTCATTGGTGTTGATAGAAAACTTGACTTTTTATCAAACTGAAACATTTGTAAGAATTCAATTTTTTACTAGTAAGGTAAAAGTTGCTATTCAATTCACACCACACCAAAAAAAAGGAAATGATGAAAATATTTTTACTGATAACGGAAGAATATGTTCAAGTTGGTAGAATTTAAGTTTACATCAATTAGTGTATTTATAAGAATAAAGTAAAACTATTAATTATTTCAGCGCAAAGGAAGATCCAGTGCTTATAATGTTTTCATCGGTTCTAATGAGAACTGTTAAAACATTAATGGTGAAACGTTTATAAACGTGTGGATGTTTGATGAATATTTCTAATTATTTAATTTTTTGTGGAAGATTAATTCTGAAAGCACATTAATGCGGCTACGTGAGTTCGACTTTATATTTGAGTAAACTGCGTATGGTATTACTTAGTTGTATACTATTTACCTAACTTCCAGAATTAGGAGCGGCTGGTAATTTAATAATTGTAAAATCATGGATCAGTTTTTATTAACAACTTTATTCTTTCATGCGCATAGCCTACACACAATGATAAAATATCTCAAATATATGTGTATTAGCTGGTTAACGTTTGTTTGTTTGTTTTGGAATTTCGCACAAAGCTACTCGAGGGCTATCTGTGCTAGCCGTCCCTAATTTAGCAGTGTAAGACTAGAGGGAAGGCAGCTAGTCATCACCACCCACCGCCAACTCTTGGGCTACTCTTTTACCAACGCATAGTGGGATTGACCGTCACATTATACACCCCCACGGCTGGGAGGGCGAGCATGTTTAGCGCGACGCGGGCGCGAACCCGCGACCCTCGGATCACGAGTCGCACGCCTTACGCGCTCGGCCATGCCAGGCCAGCTGGTTAACGAGAGTTACTGACACTAATTAAGAACCCAGAACAAAGTTTGTTTGTTTGTTTTGGAATTTCGCACAAAGCTACTCGAGGGCTATCTGTGCTAGCCGTCCCTAATTTAGCAGTGTAAGACTAGAGGGAAGGCAGCTAGTCATCACCACCCACCGCCAACTCTTGGGCTACTCTTGTACCAACGAAAAGTGGGATTGGCCGTCACATTATAACGTCCCCACGGATGGGGGGGCGAGCATGTTTGGCGCGACTCGGGCGCGAACCCGCCACCCTTAGATTACGAAGCGCACGCCTTAACGCGCTAGGCCATGCCAAGCCCCCAGAAGAAAGCTTCGAGAGCTTTCATTGAACTGGTGCATTCACAAATGTTAGAGAGGCAGTATTTTCGACATAGGGTACGTTCATATATAAGAGAAGTAACACCTAAGCGTTTTAATGTTTTTGTAACAAACCAGGTTGATCTGAACTTCTAATATATAAAAGCAAAGTTGAATTTGAGTTTTGAATTATGTAGCCAAGTTCGTGGCCAATCTATCTGAACTACACCTCTGTATCCCCTTGCTACCTATTATATCATATAGTAACTGCCTTCAACTTGAATCAGTGCTTCCCACTTGTGGTACTAGACCTGCCAGTTAAGAGCACGCATTAGCGTTGCACATGCATAAAAGGAGAAACTTTATCAAGAAAAACAATAGTAGCACCAGTATTCGCATCTAGCCGGTCTTTCAGCATCAGATATGATGGTTAAATTCCTTTTATGAACAGAAAATATGTCGCTTAAAACGATCATAGAGCGTAAACAGAGTCAGGAAATGAATAAATAAGAGTAAAAACGACCTAGTTATTATCATGGAAAAGGTTACCATAATTACATGCTTTGCTCACTCGGTTCTAGTAATACTTTTTAAGTGTATACAATTCCAGACATATTTATATAACACATTAAAATTAACAACAGTGTTTTCCCTCGAAATAGAAGACTTGTGAGGTTTAATGTTGGTGAATTTCCCTACAATATATATAACCCACAATGGTTAAAAACAGTGACATTTCTCTTCGAGTGTATATAACTCATCAAGGTTATATCATAGCAGCATTTCTTTAAAGTACATATATAATCCATAAATATAAACCCAGTGACTTTATTCTGTAAATATACTTTTCAAAAAAGAAACGCAAAAGGCAAAATTTGAGACAAATTGTCAACAAGTTTATTCCGGGTAGTTCTGTATGACATGTGTGAAACTTTGCACATTCACTGCTGAACATCCAAAGTCTGCAAAGGCGAAGTCCACGTCAATAACGAGTATGCCCCCCGTGAGCATCAATAACTGCTTGGAATCTCCTGCCCATGGAAGCGATGAGATGACGAATCACATCCTGTGGAATGGCTGTCCACTCAGCCTGCAAAGCTGCTGCAAGCTGAGGTAGTCTACAGTTGAGGTTGTCGCCGTCGCAGACGTCGGTCCAACTCGTCCCAAAGATGTTCGATGGGGTTTAAATCTGGTGATCTGGAGGGCCAGGGAGGAACGTTGATGTTGTGGTGTCTCAAGAAGACAGTGGTGAGTCGGGCTATGTGAGGACGGGCGTTGTCATGTTGATAAATGTCGTTGACGTTAACCGTGATGGGTTGCACATGGGGCCAAAGAATTATGTCGACGTATCGTTGAGCCGTAAGATTCCCTCGAATGTGCAAAAGGTCTGTTCTGGCATTGTAGACGATGGCAGCCCACATCATGACGCTGCCACCACCAAATCTGTCAACATCCTGCACACAGTTTGCTGTAAAACGTTCACCTCGGCGACGGTAAACACGGGTCCTTCCATCCTGCCTACGAAGCATAAAAAGTGATTCATCGCTGAACCAAGCATGAATCGGGCACATCGGGTATGGCCTCAAGTCCAATGCAGCCGTGCTTGACGATGTTGCTGGGTGAGGATTACGCCTCTGACTGGACGTCGAGGTCGGATTCCTGCATCTCGTAGACGGTTGCGTACGGTCTGATCGGAAATCCTACGCAGCCATGGTATGGTTGAGGCAGTAGACGTCGCAGTGGTGGTCCTATCCTGAAGGTGACGTAACCGGATGTAGCGATCTTGTGCGGGGGTGGTCACACGAGGTCTGCCAGATCGTGGACGGTCACAAGTTGATCCATGTTGTTGGTGACGATTCCATAGCCTTGTGATGGTGCTTGGGTGGACATTCACAGCTCTGGCAACATCTGATCGAGATTCGCCTGCTTCCAAGCGACCAATGGCGTTGTTGCGTTCTGCTTCAGTCAGTCTTGGCGTAACTGTATTGCGTGTCGGTGGCTTAACACTGAGCTATGGAAACCGAGAACCCGTCACTTTTATAGGGATTTTGCACATGTTGCACTTGCAGAACATGCAGATCTCTCAAACAAATTTATTGGACACGAGTGCGTTTTGGCTAAAAATCAGATGTTTTCCTCCGTTTTCAAAGTGCACAACTTTTATTGTCATTTTGGTCTGACAATCAGTGCCTTAACACGTGTAACATCACATACTCTGAGCTTGTAACGTTATTACATATATTTCTCTTTAAAATAAAAAAATATCCCTTTTGCGTTTCTTGTTTTGAAGAGTATATATATATATATGTAATTCACAAAAATTAAACACAGTACTCTTAACTTCAAGATCTACGGCTAGAAAAAATTACAAGAAGCAACTATTGCTTCTTTAATGAAACGTGTAAAATCATTCGTATCAGTTTTGGAATTTTTTGAAAATACATACACACAGACACATAGACACACACACACACATATATATATATATGCTGAGTACATTGTAATAAGATGAGTTTTTATCTTCACCACGTCATTATGTTCCATGTTACTACGTCTGTTCATGTTTTGTCTAACAACGGTTCATCTTGAAAATAGCTCTGCATCGTAGTTTCTATTGCAAAAGGTTGACCTTAAGTTTGTCCTGTTAAAAGAAACAAAAACGAAACACTAATGCTTTCTACATATTTTTATAATCCATATATTGTATGATGAGGATGTTTTCCCAGCGGCTGTTTTAACAGTCTCATCTCACACAGAAATCCATAAGCACTGCATCTGGCAATGTGAATGCTATGTCTCAGTAAGGAACAGCACAGATACCCATTTCGTATTCCAGGTCTTCTAGGTATACACTGATCGAACAGATGTCGCAACTGCAAGTTATATTAAATTGACTTGAGTCGTTTTTACTGAAAGGAAATCTTTTTTGATCACGATTCTTATTGGTGCTTGGTGCAGGTGGGTGTATTTTGCTACTGACTTTTGTGTTTTGCGGTTCTCACCTGTTACAAGAGACCCACTCTGTTTAACGCAGTTAGGGTATAACTCGTTGCAGTGCTTTTTTTAATGGTCCTGTTACCTCAAATTGATCCATATTATTTTGTTTTCCAATTCTATTAAAAACAAAGGATATCCGAATCTTTAAAATTACAAATCTGCGATATGAACATTTTTTATTAACTGAGTGTGCGAGTATTTTGCGTCGGAAAATTTTCTTCCACACTTTTCCTCAAACGATCAATTTTTGGTGGTAATACACTACCTACATTATATCAAGCAATGCCAAAATAATTTTCATGCGATTTGCTGATTTGCATATATTAAATATCCTTTTAATTTAACATAATTAACATTAATAAAACATTTGCCCTCCAAGTGATTCGGGAGTAAGTTTGAGAGTTTATAACGCTAAAAATTAAGCTTCTAACTTGAGTTTAACACAAACAAACAAAATAATACGTGCATATGAGTTCCAAAAGTCAAAAAGGCAATATCTATTCTGTGCTTATATACTAAAAAGTATTTGATGTGATATTAAACGTTAAAGAGAATTTTATTCTGTGTAAAGAGTTATGACGTCTGGACGTAATATCGTGATTTAACTTTTAAATGATATTAAACTTGGTCGAGTTATGATATATGCAAACAGCATAAACGTAACTCTTCTCTAATAATGGTCTCAGAAAGTTGCCTTGTGTGTTGGTTATATTGAAACAAAGACATATCTAAAACTCAGTCCTTCCTTTTTATTTTATTGTGGTTTGCATGGTGACTTGTGTGACGTGGCATTTTGGGAAAGATCTGTAGCTGAATTCATTGACTGAAGATCGTGTTAATGCTATTAATTTACCAGTGAAGCCATTTTAATAGAATACAATAACAATGAAAATTAAATCTGGTTCATTGATTACTAGGTATGAATTAAAAATCCGATAATATGAATAGTCGGTCGATAAATACGGTAATATGTTCCTTTATGCTTGAATCTATCTTAGAACATTGTAAGCAAATAATTTGTATAAGAGATTCATATAAACTTATACATGCATGTGCAATAAAGTTCATTTAGTGACAGATATGTTTGTTTGTTTTTTTACTGTTTCTAAGCTTGTATTTGCTATATTACAAACATATCTTTAGATTTTTGCGAAAATTACCTGGAAGATCAAATTATCTGAAGGAACATTTTACTAGTTAAGCGGACAATTTCTGTTTACAAACGTCTACTAGAATATGTACTTCTATTTCTCTGACTCAGCAGATAGCCCGATGTGGCTTTGCTATAAACAAACACATACACACTATTTTTTTTTAGAAAAAAAATCTTTCATTTTTATCTTAAGGTATATCAAGTAAAGCGGACAAATGATCTATTAAATGGTATATTGCATACCTGTAATAATGGACATAATTCAGCCATTTCGTCTGCCTTCCTATTCTTATTGGATCAGAAAGCACATTGAATGAAAGTGCACGGTTAAACAGTTTTTAAATAAAAAAATTTTGACTTAAGAGAAATGAAAATAACACGATATTAATATATTTTGACAAACAAATAGAATTGTTAATAATTTGATTACCAGACTTTCCAATGAAAATTTCCCAGTAGACTGGAGCTTAAAATAATACTATTTAATCAAAAATAGAATTTCACAGGCTTATCATGTTTGCTGAGATAATAGCACGTAGAGAGATCAATTGTAAGTCACACTTATCACACTTTATTCATCTTTTGCAGTTCAGATTCCGTTGTGACGCATTTCTTTTTACTAGATGTGCAAATAAAGTATACGCTTATGTTTCGAATGAGAGACCACAGCATGACGCTAATGTCACTGGACCGGGACCGGAAGGCGTGGAGATGTCAATTGTACACTGCTCCAGTCAGCAGAATAGACGGCTGCCTTATAACAGACTTAAATTTTTGACAAGCTTAATAACGAATGACTTGAATAAAGCATAGAAGGTAAGCTATTCCATGATAAGGTATCGTTATAAAAACAGGGATTCAAAAATATAGGTCTATGGAACAGCATGACTTGAAACAACCTTTTTTTTCACTCTCTTCCTTTCCGAATATATGTAGAGAAAACGATATAAAGACGATAGTAAACGTACAGTTAAGAATCCGACATGCTTTCACTAAATCTTCTAGAATGTCAGTGCTATGAAACTACTGTATTACTTTCCCAGAATGAAACTCGATATTGTACAATGGTTTTATAGCCGCATCACTTCTAACAACTCACGAGGTACCTGTAAAGCGCAGAACGAAAACTAAAATCCGTCACCCAACAAGACAGATGGACAAAGAGGAACGGGTGGACACACAGATGAGGTGTTGTGGGTCAGGGAAGGACAAAAGTTTAACTTAAGAATAATTTGTCAGTTGCTGTATTGGCTTTCCGAAGAAGTCTTTTTGTTCGCCATCAAGCAAGACCTAACATATGTCGAACATCGTTTGAACAAAGGTAGGCTGAGCCATCGGCAGAGCACGGTTCTTGTATGAGTCTGTAACTGTATAAGCGTTCAGAATGGGCTGAACCAAGTACAACATATGTTCGTGTTTATGTTAGGCCTTCACCATAAATAAAAGAAATTGTAGTTATTGTATTTATGAATAGTGTCGTACCAGTAAACTTCTATTGATACTAAATATAAACGATACCGCTTTAAGTAATAATAACACTACTTGTCACACTAGAGATTTTCTCAGATCGGGAATGAATTTTCCTGGAAAATAAAATACAAGCTACTTTTAAGATGAAGGATGGTAGAGCTAACCAGCCAACAAAATCCTGATATTCTAACTGATATCACCAACTTGAGTTCTCTTTACGTTGTCTCCGAGTGTTTCAGTGGTAAGTGCATAAACTTTATAACGCTAAAGATGAGGTTTCGATACCATTGGTGGGCACACTACAAATGGCTTACTGTATAGTGGTTCTTAACTATAAACAAATTCTCATATATAGCCAGTCAACACGTCCCCAGGTAGGACAGCAGTAAGTCGTCGGATTTACAACGCTAAAATCAGGGGTTCGATTCCTTCGGTAGACACAGCAGCTAGCCCAATGTGCCTTTGTTATAAAAAAAAAACACAAACATATACAATCGAAGCCTCTTCGCTTAAATTTAATTAGCAAATCGAATAACTTGAACAAAACGCTTCGATTTCAGTTCAAAAATGAGGTGTTAAACTTCTCTTACATTTTTCAACCCATTACATATTTAAAAATTTAGTTTTCAAAATTATTGATTCGAAGACATTAGGTATAATGTAAAATGAATTGTTCGGTTTGTTTTCAATTTCGCGCAAAGCTATACGGGGATTATCTGCGCTAGCCGTCCCCAATTTAGTAATGAAAGACTAAAGAAAAGGCAGTTAGTCACCATCGTCACCCTCCAACTCTTGGGTTGCTCTTTTACCAACGAATAGTGGGATTGACCGTAACACTGTAACGCCCCACGGATAAAAGTGGGAGGATGTTTAGTGGAATGGGAATTCGAACCCGCGAGTTGAGCGCTCTAACCACCTGGCCGTGTTTTAGATTTCTCTAAAGCACATTGCTTGTATATTTAAAACGACTAAAACATAACTAATTCCCACTCGCAAATAAAAGTCACAAAACTGAGACATTCCTTAGAACATAAATTGTAATTTCCAAGTGGTAATGTTAGTATGTTGTATTTTGGAAATTGCAAAAAAAAAAATCATAACGTAATTTCATTATGATATCCTTATTTAATCATGACATGTGTAGGGAGTTCAGACATTCTGCTTGTGTCATTTGCTTTAATGGTTAATCGTGCAATGAAGTTAGTTCATATTCTTTGAGAATCAAAGGGTTAATGTCTTAACGATATCTTATGCAAGCGTGAGATAAAATGCCATTTCAGAGGCCCCTAGATTTATATATGGTTATTACCGTCCCCAATTTTGAAGAAATGGTCAGAAGGAAGACAGCCAGTTGGCAGAAACCGTCGGTACAAATGATAAAAGTTAACGCTGAAGGTGACCTAGGAAGGTCGAAATGTTGTTCTCTGCCTTATTAAGAAAAGTGTTTAATACCCATATCAGCCGTTCTGAGGTACATTTTTGGTTCTTCTCTGTGTTTAGAATGGTCAGTTGGTTAGGGCGCTCGATTCGCAATCTGAGGATCGCGGGTTCGAAAACCCATTATACCAAACATGTTCGTCCTTTCAGTCGTGGGGGCGTTATAATGGTCGGTCAATCCCACTATTACTTGGTAAAGGAGTAGCCCAAGAGCTGGGGATGGGTGGTGATGACTAGCTTCCTTCCCTCTAGTCTATTGTGAGCACTGCTAAATTAACGACTGCTAGCGCATACAGCCCTCGTGTAGTCTGCTTTGCGCGAAATTGAAAATAAATAAACACCTAAAGTGAAAAGACTGTTCAACGTCATCGGGTATTGAATTTATAGTATGACACATTAATCACTAGGCCTTGTCTGGCTAATAATGGGTGAAAATAATATAAGATAAACAATTTTATAAAAATGAAATTCACAGACTAAACAGCACTAGCCGTTCCATAATTTCCGACAAAAACATAGTCACCGAAAAGCTTGTTGTTTATGCCGATGTATACATAAACTAAGGATACGATACATTTTGTCAAAGTCACTGAGAAAACCAATAACAAGAGACTACTTCCTGTGTTCTGTGCACTGTGACCGATTCTTCCTTATACGCTAATACTCCCCTTGGTGAAGGACCAGAAATTCTGAATGCTATTCTCGATCTATATAATACATTTACGTACAAACGGGTTTTCCTTCAACTTGTCTTGTTTTATCCATAAATTCCTTTGAAGCTTAATGGGTGTGTGTGTGTGTGTGTGTTTTCTTATACCAAAGTCACATCGGGCTATCTGCTGAGTTCACCGAAGGGAATCGAATCCCTGATTTTAGCGTTGTAAATCCGTAGACTTAGCGCAGTACCAGCGGTGGACTTGAAGCTCAATAAACGTTACGCTTAGACTAACTGTATTGCCATGGATAATAAGACAACTTTTTTCTTTGTTAGCCAGAAACCCATTATATTTAATATTTATTCTCCAGTAAAGGTACGAGTGTCACAAATATATACCATACTCAATCTCTTTTTTTTTTCTGTAGGTCAATACATACGAGTATTCGTAGTATTTTAAAATAGTTTTATTTGTTTTGAATTTCGCGCAAAGCTACTCAAGGGCTCTCTGCACTAGCCTTCCCTAATTTAGCAGTGTAAGACCACAGGAGACGGCTTTAGTGGACATAATGGGTACAGTTTTTCTACAAAGGACACAGATAATGACATTCATGAAACAACTTATGCCCAAACCTTTAAAGGATCTTGGTGATACAACAAATGTCAAAGTTCCAAACTTCATAGACTCTACCTCAACGGTGAACACGAGAGTTATGCTGATGACGTGGAATGGAATACATGGAGAAGACAGAAGCACTTACTCCCAGATGTGGGGATGAAGATACGACCCCTGTACTAAAACCATTATAATATGTTTGGCACAACAAACAAATTGTACTTTTTATTTTAAATTTCACTCACAACAAATACGTCTTTGATGTTTGGAGACTGCTTTAGTACTTTTGTTTCTAGTAGTTTCAAAAGTAATAATATGGTATTAATAACAACAGGACTAATAAACTGTACAGAATTATTTCATGTTAATAAATCTCGTATTTTGTATGATAAAATTAATAATTCAACGTTTTTAGTAGTAGTTTAAGAATCATTATATTTGAAAGTCAATTTAATACTTAAGGTAGTTCTTTACACAAAATTTGGTGCCAAAACTGGTTACGTGACGATATGTTTTTTAAATCTCGCGCAAAGCTACTCGAGGGCTATCTGTGCTAGCCGTCCCTAATTTAGCAGTGTAGAGGGAAGGCAGCTAGTCAGCACCACCCACCGCCAACTCTTGAGCTACTTTTTTTATCAACGAACAGTGGGATTGACTGTCACATTATAACGCTCCCATGGCTGAAAGGGCGAGCATGTTTGTTGCGACGGGGATTCGAACCCGAAACCCTCAGATTACGAGTCGAACGCCTTAACCTACCTGGCCATGCCGGGCCCTTTAAAAGAGTAAAGTATAGATTAGCTATAGAGTATATCATAATAATTTTTTACCGTAAGATTTCTGATAGTATTTTTAAAATTCATTCTGCATAGTTTAATTTAATTCCAAAAAATTAGAATGTTTCAGAACTAGATTTTTTTTGTACTCGAGGTCGATGCCCTCAACGAGTTTCTTAGTTTGACATTTTAAGTGTTAAAGTGCTCAAATAATTTCTGTGGTTCAAAATGAGGAAGTAATAAATTTCAATTTATATATCACTTTATATATATATACACCTTTCAATATAACGTTGACCTACTAGCTATTACTTCGATACCTCAAGGCCCGGTATGGTCAGTTAAGATGCTCAACTCACAATCTGAGGGTCGCGAGTTCAAATTCCCGTCACACCAAACATGATCGCCTCTTCAGCCGTGGGAGTGTTATAATGTGACTGTTAATCCCACTATTCGTTGATAAAAGAGCAACCCAAGAATTGGCGATGGATGGTCTTACATTGCTAAATTAGTGCAGACATCCCTCGTGTAGATTTGTGTGAAACTCAAAAACAAACAAATAATCGATACCTTAATGTATTTTTTAAAATACTCCGTAGTGGTACTAAAGTATTTAAAAAACATTGTGACATCCATTATTTTAATGTAACAGGCTAGAATTCAAGTAAATAGGTCGATCGTGCCCCAATGGCAAAAGATTAACTAGAAATGTTGTTATATAAAAGGTTACACGTAGTATATGATGGCGTTACCAACAGCTGTTTTATATCCTTCTTGTGTTCATATGGATATTAGAACTAGAACAGGTTTAAGTGGACAATATTTGCTTCTTATGTTTATATATATATATATATGTATATACATAATGGAATTTTGCAACATAAAGTGCACCCAAGTTCACTTGATTTTTTTATTATTGCTTTAAGACTTCAGATTGGTTTTGATGCACTAAAACTATGGGGCGAGGGGGAGGACGCCAAAAGGCGGTAAGAACAGCGTGCAATTTTGATTATAGGAACCTATGAGTTATATTTAAAATTACAATGTAAAAATAAATACGTTTTAAAAACTACCGTATAAATATTATTACATTTTAGCAATAAAGTGAAAATAATTAAAAGGAGAAAAATGACAGCGGGCGCAACAAAACGTGTGTACAGAAGGGGGGAGGGCGTTATGAAAAAAGCTTTACGCTACTATCTTGGAGCTTTGCTTCTTCTGTGTGGGTATTTGGGTAGGCTAATTTTTGAATACCCAGGAGGGTCAGGTGCACGAGACCTCTTCCTCCATCCCTAACTTTCATGTCGTCTACTCTTTGGAGTGTGTTATTGGTTAGAACTTTGGGCCAGAGTATTAGACCGTATTCAGGCCCTTTTCAGGGCAATGTCCATGTATAGTCTTGATTTGCCCTTTTTAAGTTTTTTTCAATATTTCTATTCGTTTTCTTATGTTGTTTTTTCATTGTATATATATAATCTTTTTTGTCATATGTATGAAATACTACTACTACTAATAATAATAATAATAAAAATAAATAAATAAAAATAAAGTAAGGTAGAATAAAATAAAACTAATTTTAAGCGTCTAGTGCGTGGTGGCCACCTTGTTTTATATTTCTTAAATATATATTTATAGGAGAGAGGTACTTAAGACTATGTTCCTCATGCACGTAGTATCTGTCGAGATTACACATTAAGTCATTTTTATGCCAATTCTTATTAAAATAATTTAGTGAATTATGCAAGACTCTTACAGATATTGTTTCTGTGTTTGCATACTTGTGCATGAATATGGATGAAGTGCTACGTGGTACTTTATAGGCTGAAGTTAGAACCGAGTTTTGTATTCCTTGTATTTTCTGTAATTGCTTTTGTGTTATGTTTATCCAGGCAGGAGATGCGTATTCTATTATTTTAGAGCATATTCTCGATTGTACGTTTATTGAATTTCGCGCAATGCTACACGAGGGCTATCTGCGCTAGCCGTCCCTAATTTTGCAGTGTAAGACTAGACGGAGGGCAGCTAGTCATTACCACTCATCGCCAACTCTTGTTACCAACGAATAGTGGGATTAAACGTCACATTATAACGCTCCCACGGCTGAAAGAGCGAGCACGTTTTTAATAACCTACTCTTACATGCATGCCGAATAAGTTTAAAAGTCCTTAACTTCCACCCAAAGTCAAGACTTCTATGGCTGTATGAAGTATTTAATGTGTTTTCTTTCTGTCAGAAAAGTCTGCTAGAGATTTATATTACAGATTTTATAATGCTGCTACATGTGCTACAAGTTTTTTTTATGAGAAAGGCCTTGTTAATAAATATTTAGCATATTTACGGCGGTAAAACGAGAAATACCAGATTTTCATACTTACTAACAGGCGTTCCACTTCTAAAACTAAATAGTACTGGCAAGCACCAAAGTCGATAAAATATTAATAACTTTATCGAATTGATTCAAGCAAGTGTAAAATCTTGTTTTTTAATTCCTTTCTGATTTCTGTTGAATTTCGTGCAAAGCTCCTTGAGGGCTATTTGCGCTAGCCATTCCTAACACCGTCAACGTTTAGTCTATTCTTTATCAACAAAAGTGAAGATGTTTTATGGCAGGATTCAAACCCGTGACTCACAAATTGCGAGTCGAGTACCCTTACCATTGGACTTTGCCAGGTCGTTTCCCTTCCTGTAATTACAGCTTTAAACACTATTTCTTGTAGTTGCATCATACACTAACCGTCATGGTTTTACACCGTTCGTTTAATTAATTTCCTCTAATTAAAGCTTTAAACGTGCTTTGTTTACTTACACAATACTCCAATCTTCAATGTTTTATATCTTTCATTTAGCTATTTTTAAAATTATTTTGATATTAAATTTTACAGGTGAACTGTTTGTTTCTTTGCTATTACATAGAAAGCTACACAATGAACTATTTGTGCTCTGTTCACAAGAGGTATTGAAATCCAGTTTCCAGCTGTACAAGTCCGTAGTCAAACTAATGTGTCACTTGGAGGGGGGCGTCTTACTTTTATTGAATACAATATATATATGTGTGCGTGTGTAATGTTATGTACTATACTTTAGTGGAAGGCCAACTGAACTTTCCTTTATCAATGTTCATAAACTAAAAATACAAAGCAATCTCGTAGTGAGATGCAATTGCTATTTAGGTTTGGATATATTAATATAAAATTAAACTTTATAGAAGTAATACTAACTGAACATTTTGTTCACTTATAAGTTTTTAAAACAAACTTTACTTCAGTACATTGATCATTTATGATAAGTTATTACCGTTTGCTCTATTTAAACCTTTGAGCAACTGTTCGTTGGTTCATTACAATTATACTCTTTAACAATAAAAATAACTAATTTAAACATATATGCTATAAATTTTCATGTAAACGCGACAATTGCTTGTAGCTAGTTCAATAAAACATGCACAAGTTATTATTAAGCAAACGTGTTTCAAATATATTCGATAAAATCATCTTTTTGTTTGAACTTAAAAAAATATTCACTAAGTAATACGTGTTCTTCTCACGCATATAAATAAGTATTTTTCCATTGTCGGAATTCACTGAGCAACGATTGAATTCAGAAGAAAACTGAATAATCACTGCTACAAATGGATATCGAAAATGAGAAAACTTATACGAAAAAGAACCACTCCTCAAAATACTCACAAATAAAATCATTTAATTTTCATGTTACTTAAATCATTTTTTTTCAGAAGTCAGACGCTAGAGGGTAAATTGAATGGTATTCTAACCAAATATGATTTTTCTCCTAAGTTTTCGATCACTGACATATCCCTGCCCCGTATGATTCGTCGGTAACGGTTTACGATGCCTGATTCTGATGGTTCGCTAAAACAAACTATCTTATCTGTTTGTTTGTTTTTTCTTTAAATTTCGCACAATAATACACGAGAGTTGTCTGCGCTAACTGTCCCTAATTTAGTAGTGGAAGACCAGAGGGAAGACAGCTAGTCATCATCACCTATCGCCAACTCTTGGCTGCTCTTTTACCAACGCATAGTGAGAATGACCGTCACATTATAACGCCCCCACAGCTGAAAGGACGAGCATGTTTGGTGCGACGAGGATTCGAACACCCGCGACAGTCGGATTAGGAGCCTAACGCCTTAACCTACCTGGCCATACCGGGTCCTATAATCTTATCTACAAAGTATTACATTAGAAAAAAAAATCGATAGTTATTTATGTATCTATTATATTACAAGATAAGATATTTACATTTTCCATTAATTATAAATTTTATTAAAAACTACACTTAGTTTAGCCTATAATCTTCAAGTTATCTGAAAATATTACACTCATAACTTCCATAAAATAACTTTATTCCTTCAAAAATAAGTTGGAAGACAGATATGGAAAAATGAACTGACATAACATTTTTAACTAAATATTTGTTTTGAGTTGATTTTCTTTCATTGATAGAATGACTAATGCAAAGAAAAGAATACCAATATAAGTGACACGAAACAGTTAAACAACTTATAAAATCGTTTCTTTTTCCGAAATCAATTCTGCCTACTAGGTTTTCAGATAAATACAGGAACCTCTTTCAAAACGTACCAAGTAGTAGTAGAAATATGATTTTTATTAATGTAGATAAACAGGTATTGGAAAGGCTTTTTCAGTAGGGTATTTTGAAGTAATACTAGATGAAAAAATAATTAATAAAAGCATATTTTTACACTTCAAGGCCGATTTTTTTATATATTCACTATTAATTTCAATTAATACTAGCCTACATTGAACAGCGTCCAAATGTGTTGCATGTTAGGCTATATAGATGTTCTATGCAATATTATAGTTTTCCTGTACATAATCCAAGTATGTGCACATAAATAGAATGTAAACGCACTATCAGGTTTGCACGCGTACAAAGTTTACAGGAAATAAACCATCAACATTTTTATGACATTTCATGTTTATAACTGATATAATGCACCTTTGTTTAATAAATAAAACATTTTAATAGGCAACTAGAAGTCAGGTATATTAAGCTGTTCTATAATTGATGTGTAAATTTATAAATGTTTATTTTGAGCACCAGCAATCTGATAATTTCTACTTTATCAGATCAAAGCATTTTCCGTTGAATTATAGTAAATAAAATTAATTTTAATGAATATAAACTCGAATAATCATACTTTGTATATGTGTATACATATACAATACTTTTATGATTATCACGTTTCCCGTATTAGATATGCATAATACTTTTTATTTCGATTAAAACTGTGTTTGATATATTTTGCAAATTATATTACCATTACCTGAAATGAATGGTTTCGTTGGAATTTCACCCAAAGCTAAGCGAGGGATATTTGCGTAGCCGTTCCTAATTTATCAGTGAAAGACTAGAGGGAAGGCGGCTAGTCATCACCACCCACCTCCAACTCTTGGGTTACTCTTTTTACCAACAAACAGCGAGATTGACTCTTACATTATAATACCTCCGCGGCTGAAAGAGAGAACATGTTTGGTGGTGTGCCGGGGATGCGAACTCGCGACCCTCTGATTGCGAGTCAAACGCCACCTAACCGTCTCCCTATGTTAGGCCTGAAAACAACAGAGATGAACACGAACTTGGACTGACTAAAGAATTCGTCATCTTAAAGATAATTTCTATATAGTGTAAAATGTTAAACGCTCAGTTGCGAAAAAAATCTAGCTTTTTTATTTATTCTTATAACTTTACCGTATAAAACAACGCCTCAGATATAAATATAAGTGTTGTAAAAAGTTATACAATTCATGTCCTGTAACATATTGTAAAGAAAGTATCAATTACATCTATATATTTTATTTAAATGTCTGCCTGCTTTGGATTGCAGGTTCATTTCTTATCACCAAACATACTCGCCCTTTCAATAGTAGTGTTATGATAATTTGATGGTTTTTCTCACTATTCGAATAGAGTGGTCCAAGAGTTGGCGGTGTTGAATATCTGCCTTTACTCTAGTCTATCACTCCTGAATTAGGTACCGATAATTCACATTAAAACCCGATTAACTTTGCGCAAAATTAAACAAAACAAACTTTTAAACATTAAAGAAAATTCGCACAAAAAAGTGTTTCGATTTATCTTATAAAAGTTACGTTAATGCTAGTGTAAGTACGAAAAGTTAACTGTATTATATTGTGAAAGACAAATACTCTAAAAGAACATAAAATATCAGTGCTTAAATTATCTTGGAAAAATATGTTTTGGGGGAATATATGAAATGTTGAACTTGGCAAGATATTTTGTAATCGTATTAAATTACCCTAGTGAAAAACAAAAAAATCAATTGTATATATCATTGTCTTTTACGCTAGACTATACAAGTCGTTAGCCCTAAGATCAATATTACAAATGAAGCAAGTGATTGAATATTCTTTTAAACACTTCACTCATAAATCAAATTATTTAAATACTATGAAAATATTAACGATCCGTAATATTTTCAAATGCAGTGTATTTTCATTACTGATATTATTTAACAATAAACACACATTTCAAATAAAATATTTAACACTGTGCTAAGTGAAAATGAAATGTTGTTTTACGTCATCAAACTGCTACACAATATGATTTGCTACGTTGTATCTTATTGAAAAAAATAAACGAAATGCTGGAGCTTAATTGTATTGTTTTGTTTTTGAATTTCGCACAAAGCTACTCGAGGGCTATCTGTGCCAGCCGTCCCTAATTTAGGAGTGTAAGACCAAAGGGAAGGCAGCTAGCATTCACCACCCACCGCCAAGTTTTGGGCTACTCTTTTACCAACGAATAGTGAAATAGACCGTCACATTATAACGCCACCACGGCTGAAAGGGCGAGCATGTTTGGCGCGACGGGGATGCCAACCCGCGACCCTCAGATTACGAGTCGCACGCCTTAACACGCCTGGCCATGCCGGGCCTGCTGGGACTTAATGAATCTGGAAGACTAATTACACGTAATATGTTACTTTTTATTCCATAGAAAAAAATACGTATCTGAAAACAATATAAAATCATATTTTATTATAGACCACATTTGTCTTTGTAGTCTTACAATTTCAATTTTTCATAAAACAGAACTTCCTTATGAAATTTTTCACTTAAAAAAGATAGTGTTTTCACTAAAAAATTGCAGCCTCTGCTAAGCAAATAGAAATTAAATTTGTGAATCGTTTATAACCTTAATGATTTAAATTTTAATATAGTTTCTCGAATTTTTAACTTTAAAGATCCATTAATCATAAAGAATATTATTGTTATACATATAGTAGGAATTTCGACTACATTTTTATTTGAGGGATTAACACGTAATCCATAAAGTTAATAAAAAAATAACACTCATTATTACCTCAGTCTAATATTTAGCGTTTATAATAGATGAATTGCGAAGTTATCTTCGTTCAGTTTCGGTTTTCTTTATGTTGTCAGAATTGTTTCTTTGGTGCGTAATTTTTAATTCACGTGGATCAGACGGCATGCTTTGCTTTTCTGCAGCGGTAATGATATCACAGTGTTAAAAATTTGAGGTTAAATATCCACCGCACTCCTGTGTAAATTATGCTAATGGTTATAACCTTATTTTTTTCTCGTATAGTCAATTTATATCACGTTTTAACAGCATTTTATTTTATAATTCAAGACTACAACTAAGATAGCTAATAACTGTTATTCAGTTCATTTCTTTCACTCTAAAACAATTACTCGTAGATTTACCAATCTAATATGGAAACGCTGCCTAAGTAACCATATCAAAACAAAGAATATTTATTCGAGAAGAGCAACAGGAGCTGCAGAGTTTTAACAGGCAAAGTTTTAGGCTGTTTATCAAGGTAATATTAAACCTTATTTAAACATGTTTGTTTTCCTTTTGGGTTCAAAATAAGTCATCGTACAACGAAGGTCGGTACTTCTAAATCGACGAGTAACATTTATTTACTTTTTAAATGTTGTATTCAAAATAATATTGTATAAGTTGGGGAAAATTAGATGTATATGCTCACATGGTGTGAAAACAAATATATGTATTTTTTATATATTTGAGACGTAAAATTGAGCACGACGTAATCCAAGTATTTTAATAATGTATGAGTAAAATGTTTTCCATAAGGCAGAAGTAAATAAGTATAATTTACTAGTTAAGACATCATATAATATTTCATAATACCAATACACATTTTGTTTTTAAAAGCAACTATAAAAGACATGTATTTTAATTGTTTTTCTTGTATTTTTTTAACGAAATAAAGCTGTATTGATTTACAGCTAACGAGAAACCAACAACAAAACACTATAGAATAGGAATAAATATGACATTTCTACAATCGTGTTAAAATAATAGCATAACTCCTGATTTAAGCACGCAGCAGGCTGAATGATTATATCAAAGTTTTACAATGTAGTGCTTTGTACTAAACGGCCTTCTTGGATTTCACATGTATAATTTAGTGAAGATTTTGCGATAAATTAAGTTTTCTATATATCTATAAAACTCGTATAATGAGTAATTTAAAGTTAGCCTACAATGTTGTACAATCATCTTTTATTTTTATGTTTCTTAAGAACTATTTTTACATATGTGCACGCTACTTTATTCTACTGCACTAACAATACACATAATCCAATTTGAGATTCGCTGAACACAACCTCAGGGTCTGGATTGTGTCAACAAATCTGCCAGAGGGCAATTGGTAATGAGACCTTTAAGTCACATGTTGTTACACGTTGACATGAGGAATTCCAGTTTCTCAAGAGTGATAACTTTTCATATTATTCCGCTTCAACCAATCGGAGTTGAGCTGTCAACATCGTCTTGAATCGTGAGGAGCCAAAAGACATCTACGACCGTGATTAATGACGCCATCTTCTATTTGATGGTGGGAACTGTTGAAGCATCGTGTACCGATTTTGACCCGGGTTGACTGAGGGAGAAAATTAACCAGAGCAAAAGAGGATAATCCGGTTGAAAGCCCATATGTAATTCTGAAGATGTCGTGGTGGTACTTGACAAACTTAAAAACCAATAATACATTTGTTTGTAATTAGGCACAAAGCTATACAATGGGTTATCTGTATTCTGCCCACCACGGGTATCGAAACCCGAATTCTGGCGTTGTACTACCGCGTATACACAGCACTGCCACTTTGGGAAGCTGGTAATATTACATTTATTCCAATAGCTGAATCGTTTCACCAACGGTCCATAAGGAAAAAAAATAAATAAATAATTGTATAACAAGACATTTTTGTGATATTTCTCTAAAATGTATTAATTCCTTTAGTTGTAAAAACTTGTCGTTAGCACAGTTTATAAGTATTTGAACAACACTTTATCCAGTCAGTATGTTTCATCTAATAATTAATTGTGCTTATATTCAGGTTTCAAACTTAAATTACGAAAACATGTATATTTTATATAAAAAGTGAAACATAGTAATACATTAATAAATTGAAAGTTTTAGTTTATCAATTCTTTCTTCATCAGTAATAATAACCCATATTTTTTTGGACTGCTTATGTTTAAAATTAAACTTGTGTTTTGGGTGTTATTATAGCTTTTGATATTAAAGAAACTTGACTTTACAAGATCTTTGTGTAAAGACACATTGAATAAATTCATGGATAAATAATGAATACATATATTGATTTATGTTTCCTTAGAAAGGAGTAGCAATAAAGTATTAACTGTTCAAATAGCTTTGTTGGGTTAGGCTTTGAGGAAAGATTGTTTTTCAAGTTGTCGTAAAGCAACGCGAGGGCTATCTGCGCTAGGCATCCCTAAGTTTTACAATTCTTTTACTAACGCATAGTGGGATTGAGCGTCACATTATAAAGCCCCCACGGCTGAAAAAACGAGCTTGTTTAGTGTGATGGGAGTTATAACTCGCGACTCTCAGAGTATCTTAACCATCTGGCCATGCCGGGCCCTCGAAGAGAGAATGATTCCAACATACTGAATGTTTTGCTGCCTAAAGTTCGGATTTATTAATCATTCTATTATAATAATATTTTAGGCACTTCAGCAAATTAAACTCACACACACGCAATTGCACATCATCTTCAATTTGTCGTAACTTGAAGATGTGGCAATGAACAAAAATATTCTAAATATTTGTTTGTATTTTCTTTGATACATCATTTATTTCCTTTCATACTAATGCTAAAGCAAATCTAATACATCGTCTATGGTTTAGTTAGTCTTTACGAGAAAGACACTTTCATTTCTACAACGATGTACGCAGTTTCAGATTTCGGATGTTTTTTTTTACGAGGTCATAGTTTTACTTTGTGGTATCCAGGGTGTCAACATTGACAATGTTATGGTAAGATAGTATCTAGTTGTTAGACTTTTCTGGATGGTTTTGTCAAGTTTGTTTTATGAGTGTGACAGTTATGAAGACAGAGAATGCAGCAAATTTATAATAAATTTTAACTTTTTCATCTTGAGATGCAATTGATTTTTCTAAATCGTTCCGGTACAATTTCTGAAAGTGTAAATCCTGATATTTTTTTATAATTATCCTCTCAATTTCATTCTTAATCTTTATCGTGTTATGTTTCGTCTTTCAAGTTATCTAATAAATTTATTTCTATATTAGCAAGCATTGGCAGTCTAACTTTGTCGAAACTTGTGGGTGGAGGGATAAAAAAAAGATGAGTCAATCTAACATAGGTGTTAATAATAGTGTAAGTACACTAACTGGAAAAAGAAGGGGAGGGCCAATATACATTCTGGTCCATGTGTTAAGCGCCAATACAGCAAAGCATGGTTTAAAAATCATAATGTTTAGTGTTAATGATTGTCAATAAAAATTACAGAAATTTATTTTTTGAAACTTAAATAAGCACATTAAAAACTATTACAATAGGTTTATATTTATTCTATAAAAACAAACCTAGAGTTAAAGAAAGTAATTATAAAATTGCTTCAAGCAAATGAATTTAATGTCTCATTTTACTTATGATAAATCTGTACAAATTAGAAAATGACAGCGAAATAAAAAGAATCAACTATACAAATCAGACGATATAACACGTATGGTAAATAGGATCAAATGTGGGAAATATATAACCTGGGAGAAGAGAACTATATAAAAACTGGTGATCCGTAAGATTTGGTTTAAATTCTGTAAAGCAATAAAATGAAACATGAAACTGAACGATTTTTGGTTTTTCGTAGTTAAGCAGAAAGTAACAAAAAGGGTTATCTGTGTTCTACCCACTACGGGTATCGAAATCCGATTGGGAGCAGTGTAAATCCCCAGACATACCGGTGTACTAGAGGGGGGTTGAGAACAGGCACATTAAAGCAAAAATAGTGGTGGTTGAAAGAACTGTAAAATAACTTAAAAATATACAACCTGTATAATAAATCGATTTAACAGAATCGAGGTATTTTGAGAACTAGTAACAATATATAATTTCATCCTTATATAAATATGATATTTTATTCCAGGTTAATTCCTTTGTTTCATTAGCTCAAGGGTATTACCAAAATTCGCCTTTAGATTCATCATTATACACCAGTCAAATTCGAAAATGTCAAAATTTTTCAATCAGCATGATCTTTTTACAAAACCACAAGAATTTTCATTGGAAGACTTGTTAATTCAATGTTATACAACAAAGAAAACTGTAGACATCATGTTCAACATTTATCAGTAGTGATACGCATGACCTGATAACTATTAAATATTTATAAAAATCCGAAAATTTTTTTTTCAATATCAGAGCCGAATATTTCGTGCTTGTTTCACTTTTTCGAAACGTTAAATGGCGTAATTTGTGGCCATTTGCAATTATTGCAATGTACGTATTAGAAATTTGTAAGTTGCAATGCATATCTGAATCAAACTGACGCTGTTAATGAAACACAAAATCAACTTCTGCATGACATAAACGTGTTCATTTTTATTATCTCGATGGTCTACATTTTTCGTTTCTTGTATCAATCAGGAACAACATGTAATTTTAACATCTTCGTTCTTTGTTGGTATTCGTTTCTGCTTTGTTAACAGTTTAAACATCCAGCATACTTCAGCTTTCACACATGGTAGACAGTATTGGTTTGGTGTTGTATTTTTTGCAGAATATGCCATATTACATAGTTCGTATTGCAATAAGATTCATAGGATTTTTATTGAAGTTTTGCTGGTTTTTCATTCTCACAGTTTTGAAGAAAAAAGTCATCGTTTCTTTTGGCGAACGTTTTCCAAAGTATTTTGAATTTCCATATTTTATTCAAGTTTGAAGTCAAAACATAAACAGCGTTTTCGCAGTGTCGTTCAACTGCTTCTCAGACTCTGCAAAGTTTTTATTATAACACAATATAATAGTTATGTATGAAAATCATAAAACCTCAGATTTGTATCTTTTAAATAAGCTACTTGAATATTCTTCCTTGTGTAGATTAAACATTATTTGATCTTTAATAAGTAGAAATTTATTTTAAGTTAATTATGCTCTAGATAAGATACCAAATTAAATGACACAGAGAATCTAATTCTATATTTCTTTCTTTCGGTTGCGTTTCGCAAAATAACATCTCCGTATATCTAAGCCTCATTAGATAATATTTTCTAATATTTTTAACTTTCTGGTGAATTATTTCATGTTCATTTTATTTCAGATCTTATTTGTAGTAGTACAAAAACGACAAGAGAAGGAAACCAATTTGTTTTTAAAATAAGTATTTTATCTTCTGTTAGATGATGATTTTGGTAAACTCTGAAATATTTGTAGATTATATGTAGGCTATAATATATTAAATGGAAACATTTCATAAATTAATGCATTCGAATTTTATAAAAAAATATTTGCTGGAAACTGTTGATTTAATATTTTAAAAAATAATTATTTTGTTTTCAGAGAATTATTTTGATCAAGAGAGAAAAGAAGAATCATTAGAATAAGTCTGGGGTCTACTAAATTTAATCCATTTACGGACATTGTGTCAGTGAATTTTAGGCAAAGTGAATGTAGTAGGTTTAGGAAATTTAATGGACTGCAAATATCTGACTAAATTCCTGCAAAGAGGTGATGACGTTCCAGTTTCTAGGAAATTAAAATATATAATACAGTTAGCCCTCCGCTAGTTCAGCGGTAAGACGACGGATTTAAACACTAAAATTAGGAGTTCTATTCCCCTTGATGGGCGCAGCAGATAGCCCTATGTGACTTTGCTATAAGAAAACACACACACAACAGAGTTAGAGATATTATAATTCACATGAATATACGTACATAAGAGATAGTGAATATTTTATGTGATTATTTTGTTTAACAAAGCTAAGTAATTTATATGCAAATATCTTGATTGTGAAGAAAAAAACAACAAACTGTCATTTTTAGAAACAAATTAAAGCAATGAAAATCGAAATAAATATTTTTCGTAAACAAACTAATTCACGTTCTTATTTAAAATTTTATAGTAACCTCCCCACATAAGGAGTTCGATTCCCCTCGGTGGATTCAGTAGACTGCCCAATTTGGCTTTGCTATAAGAACACACACACACCCTTCCCACACAGAGTATGTGGGGAATTATTTTCTTTTACATTGTTGAAACATAAACACCCCATGTGGAACAATGGTACGTTTATGGACTTACAACATTAAAATAAAATCTAGGATTCGATTCCTGACGGTGAACACAATAGATAGTTTGTTTTTGAATTTCGCGCAAAGCTACACGAGGGCTATCTGTACATAATTTAACAGTGTAAAACTAGTCACTACCACCTACCGCCAATTCTTGGACCACTCTTTTACCAACGAAGAGTTGGATTGACCATCACATTATAACGCCACCACGGCTGAAAGAGCGAGCAGATTTGGTGCAACGGGGATTCGAACCCCGAGCATCAAATTACAAGTCGAGCGCGTTAACCACCTGGCCATGCCGGGGCAAGAACACAACAGATAGTTCAATGTGACTTTGCTCTAAAACATCCAAAATGAAAGGATAATGGGACAACAAGTAAAAATGAAAAACGATAAATAAGGCTGAGGTTTAAAAAAATATATAAAGATATTTCACTCTGGACTTAGTTATAAACGGCATTTCTTATGCCAAGCAGTTAAGTCTTAATTAGCGAAAGGACAGAGTTTATTTCTTTGCGTTTAAGATCACCCTATGCAATGTTATGTGTTCTGTGTCCATCATGGGTATTAAACTCGATTTCTAACGTTATAAGACCCCAAGCATTCTGTTTGGCTCTGGAGGACTAGTGATAAGGAAGTCCTATTGACTTTTGTAACTTATTACCCTGATTCACATATTGATGTATTCGGATCTAGAAACATTACTGCATGGGTATATTTACTGAAATATTTATTGATTACCAAGTACAGGGTATCCGAAAATGCATATGCCAAAAATAAAGTTGAAGAATTTTATTGTTGTTTGACATAACAACGAAAATTTAATATAAAACAAGTAGTAGGTTTGTAAGTTTTAGTTTTGATAACTAATGGACTTCTACATGTCTTCTATCATTCGCTATAATTAATGTAATTCTGCGTTGAAATTCTGTGAAAACATTTTCCAACATAGAAGTAAGAATGTGTAAGATAGCATTACGAATTAGATGTTCCAATCCTTCAGGGTCTTTTGACTTGATGTAGTATACTTTTGTTTCCAAAAAGCCTCAGAGATTACGACAATTTGATAAGTCCTTCTCTACCAAACAACACTTTGGAAAGGTTTGGTTTAAAAACACTTTAACAATTCGAGCGAAGTGGGATGGTGCTTTATCCTGTTGGAAGGTAGCTTTATATAACAAGCCAGAAGTTTCTCGGAGTTGTGAAATATAGGACTATTGGAGAATATGTTGATACGAATTTTTAGTAACAGCTCGTTTTTTTTGAAAATAGAGAAATGAATACGTTTAGTGCCATATATGTATCAATATACCTCTGTTGCAAACGAAATATTTGAAGTTTAAGGATAGAATTTAGTATTCAATGAAGATAAAACACTGTTACATAAACTGTCAACTCATAGAAAATAGTTGCTAAATCAAGCAACATTTCGAATGAATGCTTTTCATCTCGTGTATTTGACTAACTTAAAACTGTAGTCTGTTATGTATATATACATTCAATAAACATGAAACCTGATCGGTCAGAAATGTGAGGCATAACAATAAATATACATTAAAAATAATTGAATAGATTAAAAAACGAAAAAGAGCTGATGATTTCATTGGTTCAATTGAGAATCTATCTCTTTACTTATATTTACCTTTATTTTTATTTTGCACTATTACTTAAATTATTATTTTCTACTTTCATACAGTGTTTCTTTTTTCTTTCATTCTTTATTTTCAATTTACATTAATTCGTTTCTGTTTTTTGATCAACTGAATTTTCTGTTTTTAGAATGTTGAACATTGTATGTAACTGTTGCACTCGAACAGTTCTACTTTAGTCGTTTCAGGTACTCCGCTTTTCTGTGAAAGAAAAAGCATTCACGCGAAACGTCTTGTAGTGTAATAAAATGTATTTTGTGTATCTTGTTAATATCTATTCTACAGTTATGCGTTCGTTTATTTCACAAAAGCATTCTGAATGTAAAAGACCTGCTAATGTATATTCTAATGCAGGTGGGCTTATTGTATACACCACAACACACTGTCCAGGTGAGTATCACACTACTTATACACGTGTAACACCAAAGAGCCCTTCCTGGCCATATTCTTTGTATGTACGTTCCATACGATCTGGGTATAGGTTGTGTGCTGGAAGGAGAACTAGGGTAGAATTAAAATCCACTCCCTAAAAATTCGAATTGCAATTAACAATTGAAACGAGGCTACAGTTATTACTTACACTGGTAGGCTTTCCCGGGATTGTTATCAGTGACTGCCTTCTCAACCGTTAGCCCACCCAATCCGTTTTTACATTTAGTTCTGACCTCTCGCCTTGCCCTTTTGCTCATAGTGCTAAGTGTTGCTGTGAGTACGTGTATATTTTATTAGTTGGAAAATGTCGGAGTTGTGTTCAAATCTTGTAGACCACCCTGTGCATATGTGCTTTTAGTTGGGTTGAAAGGTTGAAAACGTAACTTTAACCAAGAGATCTTTGATTATCTAGTGGTTAATGAATCTTTATTTGTGGCGATCTTATCTTTCGAATTTAGTAACGGATTATTTAATAACGTATGATTGTAGTACAGGTATAATAATAGCTCAGTCTCTCATTTTTGTGTGATATTACTAAACCTCCAAAAAACACTTCTGATGAATAAAAACAGAATATCTACAATAGACTCATTATTTTAGAAAGCTTACTTTTATTTACTTATAGTAACGAGTAAAAAAAATAACTACTGAATTATTCGTAATTAAACATTTACGCTTTAAAATATTGTACCTATAATATTAATTATACTTTTGTGGATTTTTTTGACATTTCTAAGATTAATTTGTTTTCTCACAATAACTCCCCTAATATTTCAGATGAAAATGCTTAAAGATATAATTTACTATTATTTTTCTGGAGTAAATAGGTTTGTATGATATTGGGGTTGAAATGGTGAAGTAATGTTTCATTTAATATAAATTCTTTAATTTATATATACAAATACGTATAAAAATGCGTATATGAAGACTAAAATTACAGAGAAGTAAAAATATCCAATGTATGTATGTGTACATGTCTAGGTTATGTGTTTAATTTATTTCAATGTAAAGAAGACATGTACTGAGTTAGCATTATAACGTATAAACAGACACTGTGAATCAGCCACGTGATTAGGTTTATCAGCTACATTGTACGAATAAGTGATTCAACTTCCATCCATGAAATTGACTAACTCCCCACGATTTAACGTGTAACATAACAGTATAGAGCGGGGTGCCCATGACCATCTCACAGGGAGCATAGTGCTCACACGTTAGAATGCCAGTACAAATTAAATACTGCGAAGATGGCTATTGTATGCACTTTGGTTCGGGGTGCTATTATTGTGGGATATACAATGTGCAAAGCGAGTAACTTAAATTAATGTTTCGTTAGGAATCTACCAAACTGTGGAAAATTAATTCAAAAATAATTATACAACAACTAAGTTCTGATTTTAGTAATTATAACTTTTCGACCCATAATATCGAGTCTTCACCACGTAAACGTAGCTGTAGTGTTAGGTTAGAAGTAATTGAAGTAATGGTAACGTTTAACCATGCTTTATCTGACACACGGTAACACTAACTATGTAGGGATGAATAGCCAGGATTGTTCATCGAAATGATATTTTAAATATCTTCTCAATAGATCGTCAGAACTATACAATACAATGCAGTGTTTCCTTTCACAACACCAGCTATGTTGTAACTGAGTCACAAGTTCTGGTAACGTCTATAAATATCATAACAGAAAGTTTGAATAATTTGTTCTTCTTTCTTCTGCTTCTTTTTATTACATAATAACTCGAAAACCAAATCAGTGGTGTCAACCAGTTTCATTAAGGTGACATAGTTTCAAATTGAGTAACTGGTTCCACAACTATTAATAATACTTTGTAGTAATTTAAAAAATCACAAATAATAATTGTAATCTTTGTTTGTTTTGAATTTCGCGCAAAAATACACGAGGGATACCTGCGTTAGCAGTACATAATTCGGCAGTGAAAGATTAGAGAAAAGGCAGCTAGTTATCACCATCCACCGCCAACTCTTGAGATACTCTTTCACCAAGGAATACTAGGTAGTAGGGATGGCACTGGCAAGATGGAATGATGTAAAAGCCATCCCTTCTATGTTTTGTAATGTTTTTTAAAAGATTGATATTAATTCCCTTTAAATTTACTTGCCTTTTGAAAGGTTTTTCTGTAGTTGTTAACATTAGAATACCAACCTGTTACAATTGGCTGACAATTTTACCAATCTCAGATAAAGTAATTTATAACTGGTGGTTATTTAAAGAATGTCTTTAGCTAATTGCTAGAGTAATTCTTTTCAAATGATGAAATCCTCTTGTAGGGGAAAATGCTTAAAACTTATGAGATTTCATTTACTAAACGAACGAGAGACATTACTTTAAATACCAGTTCAATTACTTTTTCATAATGGTGATTAGACTAACCTAAGTTTAAACTTATTAAGTAAAAGAATCAGTTGAAAACTGCTAATTTAGGTTATTTCTATATTTAGTGAGGGAATTTGTATCATTATTTTATTCTCAAAGTGAGTTGTTTCATTTAAATTATACAGAATTTTCGCAAAACTATAAACCTTAAACTTTCTTTGAAAAATAGCTCATATGTATGAATTACATTTTTGATATCAATATCTACAGTCGAAGAGAAATTATTTTAGATGATTGAATTTAAAATTTTTTTGTAAGTATTATAAGCACTATAAGACAATTCATCCTAACAAGTTATACAGGGCGATATGACTTACATTATTAATACCTTATTTAATAAGTCGTGATTCCTTGAACACTTACATCTTAAGTATTATTAGCTAAATTTATAAAATATTGGTGTAAATAAAAGGTGAGGGTAGAGAACACAAGTTCCCACAAACCGATACAGAGATGAGCGCTTGGTTACTCTTCATTCTTTTCCAAGTTTCCTGTTTTCCTTACCACGGAAGATTGAAGTCATACACAGTTAACGAGCTGTGTCATGGTTCGTGCTTTTAAAGACTTGCCCTCTTCCTTCGTGAAGGGTATAAACATACATGTTTTATGAATAACTTGATAACTATGTGCTATACCAACCTAGTATTCATACTTCTGAGTCACGGATAAGGTAGCAGTCTGTTTGGCTCATATTTTAATAATTTAGAATACTATTTTTACAGTTTGATTGCTGTAAAAGGCTAGAAAGACTGCACAGATTAATTATACGGAAACTAAACTTGAGTTTCGTGTTCTTCAAGAAAGCTGAAGCAGTTAACAGAAATTTTGTTATTGAAGCATTAAAAATACTTTACTTATACAAATATGAAAAGGAATAACTTACCTTTCCTTGAGGAGGTCAAATATATCAGTATTACACATGAATTTAGGGTTACAGCTATATCGTTAATAGCAAGGGTGCCTGAATGATGAGTCAGTGGAATTTAACTATAATAGGTTTCAGTTTTTTTGTGAATTCATGTATGATATTAAGTAGTTCTAATCAAATTTATCAGAGAAGCTAGGTTTGCAACAAAATTTTATATTCTGATATAGTTAGTTCAGTTTTTATAAGAAGCTCTTGATAATCACGCGTTAACGTTTATAATGCTGATGTGGTATGCAGATATACCACGTTTTCTGCTTGTTTTAGTGAAATGAAAGTTTTAAAAAAATCAAGCATTCAATTTCCTGTTGGAATGTCGGTAACACGTGGTCCAGAAAGTCGTTAAAATTACCTTATTCTAGTTGCTTCATTTCTCCTGAGGGAGAGAAAGTTGTGGAACTCCACACAGCCTAAGTAGAAAGGACTTTCATTTTGTCTGTGTAGCTATGCATTTCCAGTTATTTGTTATAATAAAGATTTTGTTCATTTAGTCGCATTTACCAGAATCGTTATTTTACAGTTAAAGAAACTCAGTAAAGATGTCAACTACCAACTCATTTCTAATACCTTGATTGAATCTTCTGTTATATGTGAGTATGCTACTGTAATACTTACTTATCTGGAAGATAGTTTTACCTGAAAATACTACACTGATAACTCGTACATTTAATTCTGAAGTACAGAAGTTGAGCACATTATGTTAAAACGATTTTGGAGCCTCATCACGCTTTTAACGTTCATAGTGCTACGTCCAGTCACGCTCTACTTGACAACCCTGCAAGTTAATAGTACCCCGCAACATAGTTTCCATTGTAAAAACTCCTTCAGAAAGATCTCGTATTCAAAGGGCACCACCGTTCGTCCTTTTAGCTTTCCATAATCCATCTAGTTTATTAATGCGACGGTTTGACAGCGCCCGTTTTGACAATTCGTTCGTATCGAAATTAATAAGCACTACATCTGACGACTGGAAAACCTGTTGATTCATAGTACTTTGTTTTTCAATCTCATCGAGTACAAGGAATGTTCATGGGATGTAAATATGGACGCATCTTTATGATCAGAGCAGCTGTATATTCTGCGTTGGAAAAGACTGTTACATACCCTTTCCAAAATGGTACACTACTGACGAAGTGTCAAACAATGTAAATATGGTAGTCGTACATGTCACTCCACCGCGACATTACGTCGGCTGTGGTTGTCAAATGATTTATTGATTTGTAGAGTCAAATCATTTTGATACAGCTTACTCAATACCATGTACAGATCTAATTATAGTATTAAAACTTGTAAGTAAACTAAGACTTCAGTGTTCACTAAACAATTACTAAGTGTTTCCAAATACTCTCTTTTGTTTGAAGCCTTTAATGACTTGAATGATAATCAAAAATATAAACTTCTGATTTACAACGTTTGACCAAACTATTTACAAACCCAGTTTATTTAAAACATTAAATATTCATATTCATAAGCTAGAACTGCGAATTTTAATTACTTCTTTGATACAAGTTAACGAATCATTCAAAAGGATTTCTAAGTAATTAAGAATATTTTCTTAGTTACTTATATAATTATTACTGATTATAATGTTTAAAAAATTTTGAATATATTTCTCATTCGTTTAATACTTTGAAAGATCGTTTTGACTTAGCATATGGATTTAGGACTAAACTAAATGTACTAAAAGGCGGAACTTGGGGAGATATGAGGTTTATGGTTAAATATATCGATAATAGCAAGGGTACACAATTGATGAAACAATGCTTTTTAATTATTATACATTTTAGTTTTTGCCTTCTATATGCTAACAGAATTAATTTCATTAGTGTCAGGGTTCCACTATCTATATGTAAGTGGGCGGTTGAGGGTTCTAATAGTGTTGGTGATGAATTTGACAATAAACAAACAGCATACTTTCCACTCATTTAAAAATAATATATTCAAAACGGGTCAAACTATGAACAAATATTTTTTACACTATGGATCTCATAGTTGTACCTCAAACTCCAAATACTTCTTTTTCTATTGTCAAAAGTCCAGTTAGACTGATTTAGTTACTTTAAAATCCAACTCACAACACAAACTTTTCAACTTTTATCACAACAATATCAGTGAATAATTTACTTACATTACCTCATAGGTTACCACAGTTGTATCTCTAAATATTTGTCTTCTTTCGTTAAAGCCCACACTCACGGGTTCAGTTATTTCAAAATACTTTCAGTATCTTCTTATGTCTATCAAAGTGTGAAACACACTTTAAAATATCGCCCATTAATGCTAATCACTCGCACGCTGGTTATATTCACCTTTTCTAACTTTACTCAGTCCAAAATCTTCTTGACTTACGCTCGCGAGCAGCCTTAGAACTCGAGAATTACTGACGATTCAAGTAATGTGACGTCAACAGTATTAGTAAAGCCAATAAAACAACATAATTGTAAACATAACATACAACCCGTAACGAGCTACGTAACAAAACTTTGTCACAACTAACGTTTTTGAAACAATCAATCTTCGACACTGCTTTTATGAAAACTAAACGATCATTAAACAATAGAACACAAAATAAATTAAATAATAACGTATAATCTAAACAGTTTTGTATATTCTTGTATATTCGTACAAATATACTGAAATTTATTATTTTACTTAAACCCTCGCCTTATTTATAATTATATTTAATTAATGTATAGTAAGCATGTGTCTGAAAAAGATGGGAAATGCTAAGGCTTCTGCACGGTTAATAGATATAATTTCTGCTGTAACATCAAGAAAACAGCTATTACCAATTGTTAAATAATGAGTTTTATTATAAAGTTTTCACTGAAAGTTAATTATGTGATTACTTGCGACTATCTTTTACAAGCATAGTTTTGTCAAACAGCTTCGTCACTTCGGACCATGAATATTAATTACTAAGCGTACTGTTCTGTTACAAGAATGGTGGTGAAGTTGTATTATTCGATCTCATGAAAGTAGCCCCCAGATTTGTCGGTAGAGGGTTTTGAATAGCTGTTTCCCTACTAGCCTATCACTTCTAAATTAGACACGGCTATAACAGTTAGCTCTCATAGAGCTTTGTGCAAAATCCAACAAAACAAATAACCACAAAACACTACAATAATATAACTGTTTAAATAATGATAAAATTGATGTTTCAAGTTATTTTATATTAAAATATGTTAGTCTATTAAGATATGCATTTCACTTACACTTTGAGAATGTAGTCTGAAATGATAACATCATAATTTAAGGAAATAGCGATATATTATTTTACAAAAGCATCTGAATGTAGCTAAAGAATACTCAGTGCACGTAAAATAATGGGCAGAAAGCGAAACCAAACCAAAGAGGAGGTTAAAATTTTCGAACAGTATTCGAGTCAGGTGTATGATCGTTTTATTTTGATTTTAAATTCTGACTTTGTGACGTTAAAACTAATTCAACTGATCTCAGTTGATAGTTTGGTTTGTTTGTTTTGTTTTGTTTTGAATTTCGCGCAAAGCTACTCGAGGGTTATCTGCGCTAGCCGTTCCTAATTTAGCAGTATAAGACTAGAGGGAAGGCAGCTAGTCATCACCACCCAACGCCACCTCTTGGGCTACTCTTTTACCAACGAGTAGTGGGATTGATCGTCAAAGTACAATGTTCCTACGGCTGAAAGAGCGAGCATGTTTGTTGTGTCAGGGATTCGAACCTGCGACCCTCAGATTTAAAATCGAGCGCCTTAACCACCTGGCCATGCCAAGGCCCCACTTGATAGTACTTCATGAATCTGTCTTCCATATGAGATCTTTCATTTCATCCAATGGATTTTGTGAAAATAAGTTTTACGTATGCAGTATGTCATAAAACTGATTATAAACATAAAAATAAGTTGGCTATAAATGTAAACTACAATAGAAGAAAATTTGTGTAGATATTTCCGCACATTTTCTTTATAGTTGGAGCTTTAGATATAGGGTTAATCCTCTGACCTTATTTTCCATACTTTCTTAAAGTATAAGTAAAGATTAAAGTAATAAACACGTAGATAAGAAATGCAAGGGTGCTGGTATTGAGTATCTCAACGAAATCGTAATAACTTCGTAATTTATTTTTATTTTTCAATTATGTGGTTGGTTGGTTGATTTAGTGTTTTATGGCACAAAGCAGCTAGGCTATCTGCGCCAAACATCCAGTAAAAAGGTAAAATTAAAGTAAATTTAGTAAAATTCATGAAAGGAAATTAAGGTAAAACAATGTTTAAAAAATATAAATAGCATAAAATCAATGTTTACATCTAGTCTACGACGTTAAGAGAAAAACTACAGTAACGTAAGTTGTAAAGAACTTTCTGTAGCATAATTCTAATTATCATAACCCGCCAGAAAGACTAACAGGTAAGTACAAAAACCACCGTCAGTAACCTGAAGTTGGCTAAACTATGTGTTTAGTACTATTGTAAAGTAATAAAAATCATTTTTCCTCCAAATCGCTGAGCTTTTTGTTTTTTAAAGACATATTTAAATTTTAGGTACCCTATTTAAAACACAAAGTGTATGTGGATGTGATTTCTTATAACATAGCCACATTGGGCTATCTGCTGAGTTCAACGAAGGGAATCGAACCTCTTATTTTAGCGTTGTAACTCCGTAGACTCACCGGAGTACTAGTGGGAGAAAAACACAAAGTAATCTTATGGAAGAGTCAAACACCTATTGATTTCTGAAATATTTCCGAAACACATACAAACTTGGTTTTAAAAATTCAATTTCAATTCCTATTTGATTTCCATAAAATCGGAGTTTTTCTTTTATGAATTATTTTACATAGAATTGAATTTTGCTGATTAGAATGCACTAAACGTTTGCAGCTCCTTCAGATATCATCGTCATGTTGAGTATGAGACTACTCAAGCGAGTTACCACAGTCGACTTAGTTTAAAGTGGTTCGAAGCGGAAAGTCAAGCAGATACTCTAGGCAGACTGAGTAGGGTTAAAATGCAAATGTCAAATATAAGGAAGAATACAGAACTTCCATTACTTCATATTACAGTCTAGTGTAGTTACTGTGGAAATGAAAAATGGTTATTATTTTTTTTTGTTTCTTAACAAGTCGTTGTTTAAAAGATAAATCCTTTTATTGCTATTTTTATTTTTATATCAGGCTGAATATATCCATTTAAGAACAGCTTATTTTTACATAAAACTCTACCCTGAAGTATTTCTTCATGTGCATCATGTTTAAAATTAAATCTTTACGTTACTCATCATCACTAACTACCTCATACTTCAGAATAGAAGACAGAAAGAAAAACAGTAATAACGTAGATACATCTAACTAAGTAGGGGCGACAAATAAAAAGCATAGGACAAGTCATATATTTACATGAAAAACCAAAGGCATCCTTTCTTTAGAAATATAGCAAATTTGTGTAATTCAAAAGTATATAAATTTAGACGACTTAGAAATTCTTAAAGATAACGTATCGCGATGTTTGGAAACGTTGTGTACCTGATGATGTGGGGTTTTATTAACTTTTGTTTGTTTGCGTTTAAAAGAAAACATTTTAAGTTCTCATGAAATGTACCATATCAATTATGTTTCATAACGTCGAAACTATTTTTCAATAAAGATACAAAAAACTATTAATAGCACTAATTATGTAACCTTAGTCATTCAAGGCATTGTTTTTTTATTTCGAAAGAAATTCAAGACTAAGTTCTGGAGAATCTATACAATTATGGTTTAGAATTGGTGCAAGTATTCCGTATTTTTATAAGTGCATGTATAGTACCTAATAATACTGTAAATTATAGAGTATTTTAGATTCAGCATGGAAAACTGTTGCAGGAAGATTAATCAGTATTTTTTTTTTTGGCATGGCCTAGCGCGTTAAGGCGTGCGCTTCGTAATCTGAGGGTCGCGGATTCGCGCCCGAGTCGCGCCAAACATGCTCGCCCTCCCAGCCGTGGGAGCGTTATAATGTGACGGTTAATCCCACTATTCGTTGGTAAAAGAGTAGCCCAAGAGTTGGCGGTGGGTGGTGATGACTAGCTGCCTTCCCTCTAGTCTTACACTGCTAAATTAGGGACGGCTAGCACAGATAGCCCTCGAGTAGCTTTGTGCGAAATTCCAAAACAAACAAATATTTTTTATGGTATCTAACATTTAGAAAAAACCGATAGAGGGATTACAATGCTTGTAAAATAAATAATCAAAATATTTTAACAGGAAAACATTTCTGTATAATTAAAAATGAGGTTACTGAGAATATAATTAGTCATCAGAAATTTTTATTTATTCCTGATAATATCATATTACTTTTAACTAATTTTTTGTTGTTTTCATTATGTTAAGAAATGCCATCTGAACTACTATATTTAATGGAAACACCAAAGTATACAACATTTGTAGTTTATTATATCTTTACCAACAATTATACTTTCAGACGCTGTAGGATTTTACAATGCCATAAACGTTTCATGTGACAATATATAAATAATAAGTGAGAGCATGCTTATAAAATATTAAAACTCAAACTAAACAATACAATTTAATGTGATAAAATAAGTATTACTTCGGTTTTTTATTCTATTGTTATTTAACAAACATTTCAGACTTAGTTCGTAAATCCTGTTATTGCTTGTTTATTGTTAACTAATAGGTAGTAACTATTACAATTCTGGTTTAATAATCAGTTCGTATTTTATTCCATCTGCATTAAAATCACTCTTGAAAAACTAGAATTTGGCATTGTGAAATTTGATTTCGAAACAAGAAACAATTTTTGTACATGTTTTACTTTATTAACATATATCTAATGTTTTTTCACGCTTATTAAGTTAAATACAAAAACAAATAGCCGAATAAAATTCATACTATATTTACACTAATTTAGGAATTACTATAGATGAAGTTGAGACTGTAATAGACAATAACAAAGCTCTGTGTGTGTTAAAATTATATACTTAAGTTCACGTTGTGAAAATTCGTATTATTCAATTAGAAAAATCTGAAGGTATTATACTAATAAACATATACTATAAACGTTTAGTTAAAAGTGATCAAACAGTTTCTTATAACCTAAGATATTTATATTTTAAAAAGTAGCCAGTGGTCAGGAAACTAATTTTTTGAACTAGAAACGTGTTATTAGTAACGTTACTTGCTGAATCGTAGTAGAAAAAATATCATTGTAAATAGTTTTCAATTTGCACCAGGTTGTTTACAGAGTACAATAGTCTGTGGGTTGCGCATTTCATTCCGCATGCAAACTGTAAAGAAATCTCACTCTTGCAGAATTACAACAAATGTCTAGGTATTTCTTTTCGGAAATTAGTTTTTGGTATGAAACTTCGTAATGATGAACAAATGTCTAATTTTAATCATACGTGAATCGTTGACTTAAACGTTTACTGCGAAACTCTTCTTGTGGTAGCGCTTATAAAAAAAAATTGTTTATTGCTATCCAGAAAATTCCCACAGGATTGGAGGGGAAGTAGGTTCGTAGAAAATACCGGATCTTATGCTTGTCTCCCTTTACTGGAATTATGTCACTGGATAGAAAAAAAAATGAAAAAGATATATTCATTTACCAGTTACTAGTCACTCTATTTTTACCATGTTTCAGAAGTAATATCGCTATTAATCATAACATATAATTAATATGTATGCAGATTTCATCTTAATAACAAGTGACAATAACTTAAAACAAATAAAGTAAAACTAATTTCTAAACGGTCAAACACACAGTCTGGTTACAACTTAAACAAATTTGTTTTGTTTATCTAATGACCAATGGTATTAGTCTTAACCTTACATAAAAACAATTACTCGAGTGAAATAATATATTGCAGGTTGTGAAAATGTTCAAAGCAGTCTAAACTTATAAATCTAGTTTCGCAGCACATGCAAATAAGATTTTCTTTTTGTGTGAGATGGCCGTCACTGAGTCAATATTTTGCATAATTTTAAAGTTGATTTGATTCAGAAAATGTTCTGCTACCTGCGCAAAAAAAACAACTTACATTTAACTCCGACTTCACATGGAAATGATCTTGGATTAAAAGAAAATCACAAAAGTGTTAATATGATTCGCAAAAAGTACGACTGGCGAAATGAATCGCACTAGCTTCCAGTTGAAGTTTATTTAAGTTTTTTTTAAGTGAGATAAATTTATTTAACTAAAACCTTCATCGTATTATCAATGTTTCACGTCTATGTTTTCACAGAAATATTGTTTTGTAATTTCAATGACACTCTTAATGTTTAGTAAAATTAACCTTTTTGTCTGGATTTTTTCCGATTCTTTTGGAAACAAGGTTTATAAATTAAATATTGTTCTCGTTAGGATATAGTCTAAAATACATTTAATTTTAAAATTATATATTTTCTTACTATTAGTTAATATATAACAATCAATGTTGCTATAATAACATATACTTCCTACAAAAGTGAATAATTTAACACAAAACATTAATACATGAATGTATATCTATAGAAAATGTACACTTTTGAGTTTAAAGATATTTTATTTTATTGAAAATCAAAGTCTATTTTTTTATTACGAATCATGTCAGAATTTACTACTGGTTAATTTTATAGAATTCTTACATTTTTCAAAAGATATAAATGGTTTTGGGATGTTTTTAAAAATACATGTCATTTGCTTATCTTATGATTAAATATTTTTAGATATTACAATAAGCAAATTAAACGTGGTGCAGGGCAATGAGTAATTTAGATTCAATTCGAATTAATTTTTTTGTTATTATGTTACGGGTTTGATATCCATTGTAAATTATACTGGCAAGTTAACTTTATGACTGATTTGTTTACAAATGTCTTAAAGCTCGAGTACATAAATCTGTTGTTCTACGTGCAACATTACATAAGAAGAACAGGCTAGATTAAACTTGTCATCTATTTAATGTTCCTCACTTCGATTACTCTTTGTTTATTTTAGATTAAAGCCACATTAGGTTGCCCGCTGTGTCCACCTCGAGGTATTGAATCCCGGATTCTAGCATTGTAAGTCTGGAAACTTACTGCTGTTCCACCGGGCGACAAAACCAACAGTAAAAAATAAAGCTGTTTAATAATTGGAATGCTGAACTATTTAGTAAGTAAGGTAAACAAGTAAACTAATCTCATGTAATTTTTTTATTTTCTTGTAAACTAATTTGTGATTTTTTTTTAATAATCATAGTTAGTTTGGTAGAACGGATTAGCTTTACTGATCATCATTCTAGCTTACTTTTGACTAGACTTTTTTAACGAACAATAAACTTGTAACTGACTTAGAGATTTTTTTAAAGAAGGTAACTTACCTTTGTCAGTTGTCTAGTCTTCAGTTTTTATAGCTCAGGTATAAAGAAGAAGCAGGGAAACCTTCTGATGAATAACTGAAATGCGAATTGGATCCGTATAGTCCAGTTAAACCACATACGCTGTCCGGAAAGGCTGCTATTTCATGCGAAGAAGATTCGTTGGCGACCAAGTCTTGTCTGAGACCGTTTGAGTATGACCCGTGAGGGTGTGTCGAAGTCACTTGCGGCATAAGGGTACCTGCTGCGAAAGGTAGTGGTTGGGAAGCTGCAGTTGAAGTGATCCCCATAGATGTTACATTTGTATTATTTGTTCCTTTTAGTGTAATATGGGGTAATTCACTACCACATATTTCGTTTTTGGAGTTTTGGAGTTTCTTAGTCGATAAAGGAAATGTTCTAAGAGACTTATCTGTGACACCCTCAGTGTCGACAACATTTTGAGGATCGTGGTGGACTAGAGATCTTGAAAGACTAGTAGCACAAGAGAAAGGGAATTCCGCTGTTGATCGTTGAGGATGTAGTGAGTCATCTGATATTGCAGTTTGGGCCAAGGACCAAATTTTAGGACGAGTATCACTGGGTTCTTGGCTTGAAGAAGTTGAATGAGTGGATGATAACACATTTAATTTCTCTGAAGAAGAATCGAATGATGGAATTTTCACTGATAAGTTCGTGCATTTCAAGGCCCCGGTTTCTGCGTTTTTCGACAACGAATTTGTCGTAGAAGTTTCGCGCAAAATATTTTTAGGTAAATTATTAAACACGCAGTCGAGCACTGAATCTTCATTTCGCGAGTCATCTCCTGGTTCAAGAAAATCACTGGTAGGATTGTTGGTTCGTTGAACTGCCGGTAGAGAAGTACTGTCTACATTTAAAGGGAAAATGTTAAAGTTACAATAATGAAAAATTGTTTGAGCAGGCTGAAGAGATATTACTCAAGTTCGCATAAAAAGACATAGCTAATACCTTATCTTATGAACAAAAGCATAGATAATACCTCACTATACCAACAAAGACATAGCTAATATTTTATCCTATCATCAACATTTCTTTCAATATAAATTAAATTAAGAAAAACTGAAAAGAACTGTCCATATGTTTTAAATTTAATATTTGAGATCTTAAAATGTTTTGCGGTATGAGACAATTTTAGTATAATCTATGTTCTGTTTGTTTGTTGTTGTGCACAAAGATACACGAAAGGATATTTGTACTCTGTTCACAACGGGTATCGAAACCCCTGTCTAGGAACATAAGTCCGCAGACATACGTTTAACTCAGATTTTTTTTCAAATATTCTACAATAATTTTGTTTCAAAAATAAATTGACAAACATTTTATTAATTTGTTTAGAAACACGTATCTGTCAACATCAGATTATCTTATAAGTAGTTACAACCAATGTGAAAATATGAAAAATAAGTTATTGGTGGATGAAAAACTTTTATATTTCAACATATGTTTACAGACAAATAACAGGGTTTGTGATGAAGATTGCTGTTTTTTTCAAATTAAGCACAACACTACACAATGTGTTATCTACCCACCACGGGTATCGAAACCCGAGTTTTAGCGTTCTAAGTCCGTAGACATGCCGTTGTGCTACTGGATGGCTTGTGAGGAAGGAAATAAATATATTTATTTTCGTACTTTTACTTACTTTCTTCAGTGTATTACTTTATGTATTACAGTGTATTTATGTTTATTCATAATTCTAGTTACACAAATAACAAATAACTTTTCTTTTGAGCATTAAGTTATTTATGTTTATTCATAATGACAATTTCACAAATAACATACGCACACTCAAACTTATATATATATATATACACACACACACACACATAAAAAACAAAATGAAAAACCATGATATTTTCCTTTACGGTTGGTTTGGTGGTGAACTTGATATCTTATAACACGAACTATCGAGCTTCGATACTCGTGGTAAGCACTGCGCAGATAGCCAGCAAAAATAGCGAGTTTCTTCCTGAAGTCAAAACAAATGGCGACGAGACATACAAAGGTTAAATATACCAATAATTTGCCGTTTTCTTTAGGTAGTTTCTTCCTATAGTCGAAACAGATGGCGACGAAACATACATAGAATGAATATACCAATAACTTACCGTTTTATTAATTACCATAACCTTAATAAAATGGTAAATTATTATTTTTAATTACAAAATATAACTAATAAATTTAAATAAGCGTATGTTTACTAAAAAATTCATCTACGTTAAACAGGGCTGAGGGAAGAGCAGTTGGCTTCACAATGTTTAGATTGTTAAAATATGTTTTCAAACAACTGGTTTTCACATAATATATCAGACTTGTAACCTCTTTATCTGCGTTTCCTTCTTCTACCTATTGATCTACGTCAAAACAGTGTTTATGGATACACAGTTAAATAACATGTATGAATATGTAGTTAAAATAGCTTGTATAAGGCTGTAGTGACATACTTTCTTTGACGTGTTAGTGATCTAAAGTAATCTAGTAATCAAACGTTATCATTTCACGCATGTTACTTCTGAACGTGTGTTTAGAAGGAAAATTTTAATATATATCGACATTTCTCCGAAATTATTCAAAATTACTACACTACTGACATAGTCAAAATTAAGTATAATTCTCACTGTTCCTCAGATAAAAAATTGGTGTCTTTCTCTTAACGTGTGGTGTTCGTAGCCTTTCAGTGACACAGGGGTAAGTCTGGAGTTTTATAACGCTAAAATCGTTAAACGGTTTCATTAAACGAAGCTCCGACACTTACAGATTAGTCCCGCTCATGTACAGTGGTAACTCTATGGATTTACAATGCTAAAATCAGGGATTCGATTCCCTTCGGTGTGGCTGAGGTGGCTCTGCTATAAGAAAACAAACAAATTTACCAATTAGTGGCGGAGAGCAATTTAACTGAATTCGTGCCTGTTGACAATATTCAATGGTTTGTGAATGTGTTCTTTATGGGTAAAATGAGTTCATAGAGATATCATGTTAACACAAACTCTGCAACTTGAGTTTTGTAAAATAGATTCATCACAGTAGAGCCTTCAGTATTGAAATGTTTTACTTAATTATTTATAACAATACTTCGGAATATCGTAAATTATTATTTTACTGAAAAATAAAGGAAAATAACATTGTATTTGTTAATTGATTATATATATATATATATAATCTTACAAAATGAAGACAAGGGAATTCAATATTACAGAAAGAAGGCACATACATAGTTTTATTTTATATTTTGTCTTCTTTGGTGTACCGCTGAGGACATTTTCAATTTTCTACATACGAATCTTGATAAGTTTTTCCATATGTACCAAAGTAACGTTAACAGTATCAGTTTGTTATGATGTCTGTTGACGAATCACCATGGCGATAGTAGTTATGTGCTTCTGCGTAGTAACCAGTCGTAATGCATGGCTGATCAAACTAACAATTAAGTTATAACGTACTTATGCCGCAGATATAAACAGCCAGCTAGCTGTATATGATAAGAGATAGATGTATTGAGAAAATGTAAAAAAAAAAATGTAATATATGTATATATATTGGTGAAATTTAATAATTTATATCTAAATGAAGTTAAATGAATAAACAAAATAATGAAGAAGAACTGTATTAAAACAGTAAATCCCAACATCTGATTAATTGTATTATAACCATAAAATATTCAAGCCATAAACCAAAACACATTAACATGAATTTCAAATGTGCGGTGTATTTAAAAAAAAAAATAATGTTAATATGTTTTGGTTTATGGCTTGAACAGTTTATGGTTATAATATATATATATACATATATATATATTAAAAATATATGCATATATAATATAGATAACATGTATATAAAATTGAGGAGGTACAAGATAAGAAATATTCTTACAATGAAAACCATATATATTTGGTTTGCGCATTGTGAAACGATATTAAATATATCATGAATATATTTTATTTACCAAGACTTAGCTCAATGACACTAAGAATTTTTTCAGTTTGAGAAAACTCTTTAAATTTGATTTTCTAGATATATAATTATTTACTACAGAAAGTTAAGTAAAGATGATTTATATGTGTGTGTGTGTTATTTTACCAAATAAAATGAAAGAAGAGAAATAAAGTTAAAATATCAATAAAAACTCATAATGTAAGATATTTATTTATTAATTCTAAAATAATCTGATAAATGTCACACGAGTCTTGATAATTAGTACTTAGAATCATGATTTCAATTTTGATATATAAAAACATTTTCAGAGGCAGAACAAAACAATGAAAATGGATGAAACATCTTGTTCTCTTCATATTGACATGTAAGTGAAAGTTCCTAAGGGCACTCAAGTTATGCAAACCTGTAATTGTTACTCCTTTTATATAGTCTGTAATACTCTACGCCTATAGGATTTCATATTTAAATGAATATGAAGTAATAAGAGTTAAAAGACTGAATATTTTTCTTAATATATTTAACTATTTATATTTCGCAAAGAACATTTACAAATATTTTGCTCTTGGAATAACCCTTCCCTTGAAGTGAGTGTTTAAGACGATGATACTTGTGGCTTAGTTTGTGTTGTGGTTTACAGAGGATTTAACTTATGATAATCATCTTTAAATATGTTTAGCTCTGACGAAATATTTTTTTAAAAAAATTACAGTTAATAAGCTTCATATGTTTTGCAAAAACTAAAACTATGTTTGATTTTATTTAACTGTGTCTAGTTCTTTAAACTTTAAGTCAGCTTTGGCGGGCGTTATAAAAAATGAAGGTTGAATCACGATGTCAGTTGTTGGTGTTATAGCTGTATCCTTTTTTCAAGTACAGGTGGCACTAGGAATGAGGATTAGTGAACAGATGATACTTACCCTCCCCGTACAGGATAATACGTGTTGTTCCATTTAAAAATAAAATGATTGTGAATGCGTGACAGTTTTCTTCTCTTAGTTATTTCCATGAGAAATGGAAGCAACTTTATCGCATATAACCCGAGGCGAAACTGTTCACGTTGCAGACAACTCTTAACGATATTATACATGACATAATTATATTTCATTTGAGGACCCAGAAAATTAGATAAAGGTCAAGTACTACCACTTCTTGAGCCCTGCGGATATAGCTATAAAAAATTTAGAAATTCTTCTGAGTGAAAAGAAAAACAACAACAACAACAAAAATAGAAACATTGAGCATAGAAATAAATCTGCCATATTATTATATTGAATAGTTCTCAGGTAATATGGAAGATTCAGAAACTTGTATAATTTAGGTTTAATATAAGTAACTAATAATTGTCACTTCTGCACGTGAAATTATATTAATAACTAATAACTAAAAATGATAAACATTTGGGTCATAATGCTAAATATGTCTTAAAGTTTGAAACTGATAACTGTCGAAGAGGTACAATATAAGAAATATTGTCACAGGCAAAGATCATTGTGAAACTATATAAAATATGCGATGAATACTGTTTTTACGAAAACGTAGCTTAATAACACTTGAAATTACTTTATATCACTGTTCTTATTATCTTTTCTGCACAATAAACGAAGTTATTTCTAAATTTTATTTCACTTTTCTCACTTATTGAATCTATAAAATGCAGAGGGATGATACATTCTAACATTATTTCTTACGAGACAGTAAACAAGTTTGTTTCGAATCTCATGCAAAGCTACACGAGGGCTATCTGCGCTAGCCATCCCTAATTTAGCAGTGCAAGACTAGAGGGAAGACAACTTTTGGGCTACTCTTTTGCCAAAGAATAGTGGGATTGACCGAAATATTTTAACGCTCCCTCTGCTGAAAACGCAAGCATCTTAAATTAGTTTACTCATGTGCTCTTGTTTATTGTACTAGTTTTTAAAAAATATTTTTCGTCATAAATTTTAATCAATCAATAAAAAAGATGACAAACAATATTATTCATTGTTGTAAGTAGGTTGAAAATACACTACTTTAAATACCATAACCATACTAAAAACACCTTTTTTGTGCTGGTTGAAGTAAAAAAAAGTTTTTTTTTTTTTCTGTAATGTTGAGTATATGTTTCCGAATTATATTTTTTATACGGAAAATAAATACAGTTAATGTGCTAAATTCATTTGAATGCTGAATAGCCTCAATGTGTCTTTCAGAGGTGCGTGTGTGTGTATATACAACTGCGTCAGTATTTGTCATTATTGAGTTATAGCTAGTACAAAATATGTCATAAAATATATTTATATATATCCATATGAAATAATCTATGCACATCTAATAGTTTCTCTTCATTAGGCTTACAAATAAAACCATCAGGAAAACTTTATATCTCCTCACAGACTACTGCACTCGACCTATGGTAAAAAGTCATATAAATGTTCTATTAGTTTTTAGTGTCAAATTAAGTTTTAAAACAAGCAGCTTTGAAGGTTTTGTTGGTTGTGTTTTTGACTGGAAATACACACAAGACAATACAAATAACTGCTATATTATTCTACGTGTCTCCTTTCCTCGGATATATGTTTTGTTAGCAGTAACTGGGATTTTCATGTAGATCCTCTAGTACTGTCAGTTCATCACTGTTCATAAAGGGCAGATACTGCTAGAAGCAAACTACATATATAAAATGAAAGTAATGTACTTACCTGTCGATTGCTTTTTGGTATTATGGTGGTCAACTTTAAAAGCATCGTCCTTATTCTCGTTTCTAGGAGTATCTTCGTCACTAGATGGCACTTCATCCACATTCAAGTCCGCACCTTTGTCCTCACCACTTTTGGTTTTCGGTTTCCACGTCATTTTCCTTTCTTTCTTCAAGCGTCTCCTAGCGTTAGCAAACCACGTGGACACTTGTGTCAAAGTCATTTTGGTTAATATTGCCAACATAATCTTTTCTCCTTTGGTAGGATAAGGATTCTTCCTGTGTTCATATAGCCAGGCTTTTAAAGTGTTTGTAGATTCCCGAGTCGCATTTTTTCTTCTGCTTACACCATCCAGAGGTGATCCGTATCTATAAATTGCAAGAAAAGGTTAGATTACATTTTTAATTGTGCATTATGAAACTATTATGGGACTATTGTAAATTCACATTTAACAACTAAATAGGACAGTCTGTTGGGGGCCAGAACTTGGAAATATTAACAAACTACAGAACTTACAACAGCACAGACACAGACATTCCTAAATTATAATGTAGAAAATGTATTGGTAGAAATTGAGTAACGGTTTGAAACTAAAACTTTATCACCAACTTAAAAATATATTAGCATATCCGTAGAATATTAGCACAACATTACTGTACACAAAATCTATTAATAGGTATTTTACACTAAATTTCTAGATAATATGTGTGTGTGTGTGTAATTTTGATTAATAAAACAATGAAAATTTTGAATTTTTTTATTTATTATTTAGGAATGGGTGGAGATAACATTTGCAAAAAAATGTTTAAGTATTTTTACATAGTAAGCTTTCGATTAAGAATAACTGTTGATCTTTCACCACAGAACAAATCAGTGATCATAATTTGTTTCCACTGTGTACAAAATCAGATAATCAAACACATGTAAACTGAATACAATGTGATAGACATAAAATTCGCTGGAAGTGTAGAAATACAAAATATGATGTAAAGTTGAAGATTTTAAAGGACATGAAAAAAGTAACGTATCAGAAGTTTGAATTTTATTTAGCACCTCGACACAAGTGTTGACTGTGTGGTGTTCGATATATTTTGTTTTTAATGTACTTAACATTTTATTTTTATAATAGTAAATTTTACTCTAATGTCCTTATACGATGGTTTGTTGTTAATCTCGTTTTATAGGATTCCCATTGCCATTCTAATGAAGAAGATGATAATGTACAGTGTCTGGTCACCCAGCACCGAGTATGTAGTTTCAGATGTATTGTAAGTATTAAAAATGGGCCAGGACCAGAAGAAAATGAAATATAGTTTCAACGTTTAAAAGAATATATTTTTTATATTATGCGAAGTGTTGTGAAGATTTTAGTTTCTAACTTTTACATTAACATGTTGGAGATGACGATTTTGTTGTTCTTTACAATTGTATCAGATATTAGTGCTCATTAAGTTATATAAGAACTTGATTCCTTTTATCTTACATAAGTCTTTAAGAAAATATGTAAATATGTTATTAAAGAAACTTCAAGTAATGTTTGAGAGATTATTGTACCATTTCGTGGTACAGTAGTGCGTTTATAGTTAAATAAGAAATCGAAACAGTTGCTGATGTCAAAGCTTCAAATAGAAAATACATACAGTGTTAGACCAATAAAGTACTATGTTTTATTCGGTGCAGAATATGTATAAAACATGACCTGCAGATTAATCGAGCACAAATAACAAATAAATGCGCCTACAACATAATGAAATCTGCAAATGCAAATAAATGGTTAAAATTGTAATAAGGGGAAATAATGACGCAGTTAACGTTTCGATAAAACGATCTTTACTGAATACCCAAAAGGTCGCTTGACCCAAAACCAATGAACATTGTTAAAAATGTTCATCACATAATTACTTTTACCTTACAGCAATTCTTTAATCATTTCTTTGTATTTTCAGAATGATATAAGTAACTGTTAGTAGTAACTGGCATGGCAATCTTTTATCATGATAAAAAAATGTAACCAACTTGCTCTTAATAGGCTTAATATAGACCAGATTTATTGAAACATAAGCTCTCGATCCCGTTCCTTTATATGTTTGTGTTAAATAATATTGATTGAAATGGAGAAATATCAGATGCAGAGAAAAACAATACACAAAAACTTTAACGAACCTATTGTATATAATTTTTTATTCTTATGTTTTCTAGAATATACTAAGCGTGGAAAACTTTCTTTGACTAAAAGTTTATTTTCATTTAAAGCTGTAAGGTAAAAAGTTCCATAAATATGTTTTGGGTTTGTGGTCTTGCCTGATACATTGTGTGTCGTTTCAAAACAACTTCAAGGGAAAAGAAACTTATAGCTTTAGCTTCTCTTATCTCTTTCTAGGAACGTGACTTGTTGCCTAAAGTAGGTTTACAAGACAGAGGTAGTTGAATTCAAAATTAACGTTACCGATACCGGTGTCTCTTAAAATGACCTTGCGGTATGCTATACTATCAAAAACTCTTAAGTTTGTGACACTCAATCCTTATAAAGTCTGCGAATGATAAGAGTTTAATACTTTTGTTTAAAGTGACTTTTTGTACAGACAAGTAAAATGTTTTCTCACTGTTGTAAATGTAAAAAGAGAAATTGGTTACCTTTACAGAAACAGCAATACAACGTGACTTGTATAATCTGACCGTACACTTTATACGTATATGTAACACGCTTCGTATGATCTGGATAATGTAATATCAGGAATCATCTGTATAACTAGTGTGATTTGTGTAGCCTGAAATGTTCCCCACATCAACGCACGTAATGAACATGATTTGTTTGATGTTGCAAGATTTATAAATCTGTTTAATCTGAAAACAGAGCCACTAAAAATATTTTATCTAAAACTCACAACACGTTTTCAGAACTCAGAAATAATGGGAGCAAGTTTCTTAAATAGAAAAGATAAAATATGTTGGTTAAAGAGTTATAAGCATTATTAAGAAAATGAATAACTTTGAGATTAAACGATTTCCATTAGTTTTCGCTAATTACCTATTCATCTATTCTTACAAATTGGGAATGAGTGTTTGGAAAATGAAAACAACAACAACAAAATATACCAAAATCAGATGTTGAGACTATTTTGCTATTTGAAAAACAACAGCAAACATTTCTTAAACAATTACTCAATGCAAGTTTCATAACACAATCATGATACTGTCTAAAAGATAGGAACAGTGCTTTTGGCTCAAGGCTCAAGTGCTTGTGTTTGACTGTGCTTTAAAGTATGGATTTATAAAATATTAAACAATTTTATACTACACTTGACATACAGAACATTCATTTCATAATGATGTTGGCTTGTTAATATTTTAGAATAATGGTAAACATTAAAGGACATTCGCTATAGACCTGAAAAAGAATAGACATTTTTTAGATCAAACTTGAGTTTGGAACCTATGTTCACTAATAATTATCTTGTTATTTTTGCTATTCAAATAATGTCAGCTGCATGACATCGAAGAATGAGTATTACATTTACATTTATTTTCAGAAGACCCATGACAGGTTAAACTTTTATTATTTTTCATTATTGCTTCAATCAAAATTTAACAGCACATTTCTTGTTTTTCATAACCTTGAAAATAAATACTATTGTTAATTAACTTTGTACTATTTAGACACGTTTTATTGTGGCAGAACAAGTTCAAATCATAAAACTCTAATATACCTTTCAGGAACAAGTTAAGAATAGTTTATTCTTTTTTTTTTTTTTCGTAATAAGTATTCTTAACTGTTTGTCAACTGTAAGAAAATAAGTCTTAAGAATAAATATCGTGGAGAAAAAATAACTTAATAAGACTTAGAGTTTATTCAGAACAATGCATTCCAATGCCAGAAAAATTAAGGTTGATTTTCAGTAAGTAATCAACTATGTATATATTCCAAGTCATAAGTATTTTTATTGCTCAGATTGTGCATATATATATATAACACAAACTAGACAGTTGATGTTGGTTATATACTTTAAGATATATATATATATATATATGTCATATGTTTCAATTTTGGAAAGATACCTTTCGGAGAAATTCCCGTAGGCTGCAACTAGTGCCGGATCGTACGAATAATAAGATGTGGCTTGAGGTAAAGAGTTCCAAGTTCCTCGGTTATCTTTCAAATCATGTGATCCAGTCTGCAATGCAGAATTGCAGAAGCAAAACTGTTATTAGCAAAACTTATATGGAACCTGCAAGGCAATAAAACAAAGTATTTATCATGGTATAAACACATCCATCTGTCTAGTTACAGAGAAGTCATATTTATATCTCTGTAAATTGGTATGTTTCCAACGAGACTAATTAATGATGGCTTCTTTTTTTTTCTTTTCTTGTTCTTAGTTTAAGAATATTAGATTGTTCAGATAACTATTGTTTTTATTATACACTAACATGAAAACATTGTGCCATTGGTTTAAGTTAAATAGACAGCTCAGTTGTTTGTTGTTTCTTTTTTAATGAAACGCTTCGAACATGTATAAGCCTAAATTTTGTAATACTAATTATGACTACTTTATCCAACTTACGGTACTATTTAAAAATATTTCTCTAATTTTGTTATTACGTTATACAAATTGACCGATTCATGGGTAAGCTAACAGCAAATCTATAGACTGGAACAGTTTATATGTTAGTTTACACGATCGGGTCAGTTAAGCGAGAACTAAGTGTTATTTGTACTTATTATAAACTTTTTGTCAAGGTTTTAGAATTATCGTAAAATCTAATAATTTATTATCAGTGGTCTGGTGAAGATATAGAAGATATCAGCTTTGGAATATATCTGCTAAAAGTTGGTGTTAAGAAAAGATAATATATTTTTTAGGTTTCTTCACACTTTTATAGAGACTATCACATGAAATCACAACCTTTTAAGAATGAAAAATTACGATAATTAAGCTTTAATACAGCAGATATGATAATTTGGGTATTTGCAATAATCTCGTAATAAGTTTTCCATATTATAAAAATTTAGATTTTTACAGATAAAACCATAATTGTTTGAAGTTATAGAACTGTTATAGAGCTCATTACAGCCGTATTGTAAACATACATATACACACATAAACAGCTCATAGCTAAATTAGTAGGTCACAAAGGTTTTTCGTGATAATTATTTATTTATTCCCAAAGTTCTTCTATTTTGAATACAATACATTTTAGTTCAATTTTTTTAATTACATCTACATCCTAGACATATATTAATTTATAGATGTTTCTGCTCTGCATATCTTCCTTTTCCTGTTAACTGACGAGACATATCTACTATGCGATTGCTTCTGTCTTATATAGGGATTCACTCTTCTTCATCTTAGCTCCTATACACACACACACACACATATGTATAGCACGCTAGCTTTTCCTATGTATTTCACTTCCAAAGTGGATTATCTGCATATCTGGTGAAATATAAATGATGAAATAAAAATAAAAGTCTGAGTTACTGACATGCAAGTCTACCTAGCGAATTAAACGAACGTTATGAGGCTTATAATCCATTCAGCAAATGGTTTCATAACATATAGGTTATCTGTATTTGATTAAAATCAAAACGTCTGGTATCAGTTAACACACTTTCATCATAACTCAACAAGTGAAAAGTATTTTGGGCAATGTGATATCCTGATAAAGTTTATGGTTAAATGTTGAAATATCTGACGTGTTTTAATATGTCATGATAACCAGCTACTCCTATTTTAGTTTGTACTAATGTAATAATATTCATAGCCAACTTTGCTCTTAATACAGATTCATGGTTCTAAGCATGACAACATTTAACGGGATGTAAACTCATTTTTTATTAAAGTAAGTTACCTACATGAATTAGAACTAAATATTAACGTAGCAATTAATATATCTAATTTAACGTATCTGCCTAAATAGAATTATGCAATGCCATAAAATAAAACCTTATAGTTAATAGAATACATTAATTCATTAAAAAGATACTTTCGTTGTGAGCAATGTTTTCGGCCGTAATCCTTATAATACCTCTTGCTCACTAATGATAATAATATTTAATACTAAGCTCTGTCTTCCTAATTCCATATTGATATGACAAGATTTGAAGCAGAGTTTAGTCTCACTGGATTTATTACACTACAAAGCAAAAATTGGCATTACCTAGAAGAGGTAGGTTAGATTGAGCTCTTTTTCATTTAGGCAGAAGTTAACTTTTATTAACTATAAATATCTTACGACACAACTATACGTGGTCTTATAAGATTGTTTGAACAACATATTTTTAGCTCTGATCTACGAAATACCTTGCTTTTATCAGACGTTGATATCAATTCTATATGATTTTGTTGTTTAATTCAGAAGAAATTTTGGTATGATTTTAATGAAAACCTTATGAAGGAATTCAACTACAGAATACCGATTCACATACATAATACATAATATCGTACGTTATTAAGCATTTAGAACAGTTAAAATAACTTGGCATGCACTAATTCATAAACCAAGAAACGTATAAAAACCATGCATCGCCACTCATTTGATACAACAAGAGCACTTGGATTATCAAGCATTTGAACGTATAACTTCATTAGTATATTTTATAAGGTAACATAATTAACCATTAGTCTAAGATTTTTCATGTTTTTATTTATCGCAATTAAACGGAACAATTAAAGTCTATATATTTATAACATTCGTCAATATATATACAAATTAAATATAACAATAATAACAGCCTTTTATTCCACATTCGTTTATTTTATAGCAACTGATATTGAGATATCTGTATAATAAGATTCAGTGTCTGTGTGTGTGCCACGTAACTCTCCCTAAACCGCTGATTGCACTAATTTATAAATGGTGGTAAATTCGGCCTCGAAGTTTGCACAAGGGTAAAGCTTTTCACTTAATCCCATGGGAGAACCCTGGTATTTCGCGAAAACACTTTTACGGGAATTCCTCGAAAGCGTACCGAAATTTCGCATTGATTTACATTAAAGTACGTAAATAAGAAGACCTATTAATTACTTACCATTCATAACTTGGTTAAGGTAATTAAATATTTCATTATAACGGCAACGATTATTAAATTGAGAAAGTGCATAATAGAAGTTCAACATTAAATTAGCATTATAGTAGCGTTGTAAATGTGAGCCATAGTCCCAAGGGTTTGCTTGTATTTAAAGGACTATTACTTAATAAAATGGCTTTTGTTTTACAAAGTTTAAAGGTACATTTTGTCCAAAACTTTTTCTTCATAGAAGTTTCTTTATATTTTTTGCAGTCATAAGTATCGAAGCCTGTCATTAATTAAAAAAAAATGTATATATATAACCCGGAAAAAAATTTTTTATTGCGTTTCGGGAGTACTTTCACCAATTTAAAGAAATGAAAAGTTGATTACATAACTTTTCAATACTTACCAGTGAAGAATATAAGGCCGTTGGACTCGACCCTAACACCGCCATGTACCCGGCTTGGTCTGGATAAGTCGCTCCGTATAGTCCGTTCATTGGTAGATTCCCCGCTACTAAACGATGCGGGTAAGAGCTAGACAAAAGGCGCGTTTCATACGAAGGAAGGGGATAGATGGATCGTGAGGGTGCATGAGAGTTTCCGAGTATAGTAGGTTGGCATGGGTCACAGGAACTCGAAGTGGAATGATGTCCTGCCATTAACAACTGTGTAAAGGAGCGGAAAAAAGAGTAAGTTTTGTGAAAAAGAATAAATAAGTTACGGTAATTCAAAGGGAAATATTATTATTTCCTCACACCTATGAGAAAACATACAGCTGAATAAAAAATAAATTATATTATTTAGAATCAAAAGATTAGAAAAAACAACAACACAATACGGCAGAAAATACGCCAACAAACAAAATAACTTCTAAGGAGTAATACTGAAAAAAATTCTCATAAGGTACTTATACTAAATAGTTCTATTTTTTCTACATATTCGACTGTAAAATAAAACCACGTTAAAAGCTGGGAATTAAAAATCTACACATTATTTTTCTTCTTAAATTCCAATATAGAAAAGTATATAATCTTAGAAATTTGTGGTAGAAGTATCATAAATCTAAACATGTACAACGCTTGTAATTTAATTTAACAAAATCTTTCGAATTGTTGTTAAAAAATAAGTAGAAACAGACAGATATAAAAATGGAGTAAAATTCTTTAAATACTATACAAACCACGTGAAAGATGAAATTAAATATAAAAATAGTAAATGATGATTTTAAAAAGAGATTTTCTAACATTTTTGTTTACAGCAAATATATTTCATTACAGTATTGGATAATATAATATAAACTAACTTTATTAAGATATTCACATAATTTATTTGAAAATTACTAGTTTCTGATAGCTCTCCTGCAAAGTTACTCGATGGTTATCTGCGCTAGTCGTCCCTAATTTTCAAAAGATAAACCAGAGAGAAGGAAGCTAACGAGTCAACACAACCAACTCTTGTGGTGGTACTCTTTTATCAACAAATAGTGAGACTGACCGTTATATTGTAATGTTCTCATGACTGAAATGCTGAGCCTTTACGGTGATGAGATCGAACCTACGACCAACATATTACAAGTCGAGTCCTCTAACAAACATGACACAACAGGCCGTAGCAGAGAAAGCGTGATTTACCACTATCATTACACGTCTTCTTGATTTTATGGAATGCGATCTACACTACGTCATCAGTATTTTTCGTTTATTCAGGCTATTTAACTGACACTGTGTACTGAAACTCAAATATTCTGAAAAAAACTCATAAACAAAAACTGGGTTGAGGTGTTCGTGTGTGTTTTGATTATAGTAAAGCCACATTGAGGCTATCTGCTATGTCTACCGAAGGGAAACAAATCCCTACTTTTCGCGTTGTAAATCCGAAGACTTATCGCTGTCCCATGGACAGACAAATTGGATTGAAGAAGACACATAAAAGTATCCAAATGTATACTCATGTAAATTTATCGTCACTCTATAGTTGTATTTTGTTAATGTTTTCATAATACAGTATACAGTTTTACGGGCCTAAGGCCACATTCATGGGGTAAAACAGTAAGTATTTAAAACGTCCAAGTATACAAACCGTTTAGTTTAAATGTTTAAGTGTTTTAATAATATTTTATGGGGTCGTTTATTAATATTACATAACTAAGCCAGACAAGGAATGTCGTTATAAATTTATTATAAAATCTATTTTAATTTCTATACGTAAAAGAAAACTTCAGCGAATTTAACTGTTAACTTCCGCAGAGTAGAAAGACTATTGTTACAATTAATATTTTTTGTATAAAGTATCAAACTTTTAGTTTGTTTTTGTTTGAACTTTGCGCAAAGCTACACAAGGGCTATCTGCACTGGCCATCCCTAATTTAGCACTGTAAGACTAGAGGGAAGGCTCTTAGTCGTCACCACCCACCACCAACTCTTGAGCTACTCTTTTACCAACGAATCGTAGGATTGACTGTAACATTATAACGCATCCACGGCTGAAAGGGTGAGCATGCTTGTTACGATGGGGATTGAAAACCGCGACCCTCAGATTATGAGTCGAACGCCTTAACTCACCTGGCCATGCTTGACCAAGCTTTTAGTATTTTTCAGCGAACCTATGTATCTTCTTTGAATTTGAAAACAAACGGAAAATTCTCGTAGGACTGTATTATAAAATCGTGTTTTCAAATGAAAAAAGAATAACTAAAGTGTAAGTTTGTGCAACTTAAAGACGCAGTCATGAAATTATTTAATTTTTGTTAAAATGTAAGATTTCTTTATGAGAACGCTGGTTCGACACCCCGTCAAACCAAACATGCTCGCTCTTTCTTCCGTGGGGACGTTATAATGTAACGGTCAATTCCACTATTCGTTGGTAAAAGAGTAGCTTAAAGTTGGCGGTGGGTGGTGATGACTAGCTGCTCTCCCTCTACTCTTACACTGCTAAATTAGGGACGGCTAGCGCAGATAGCCCTCACACAGCTTTGCGGGAAGTTCAAAACAAACAAACTTCTTTATGAGAATTGGATAGTTTCATTTTCTTCTTTTCGTACAGTAATTACTTCCAATAATGTTCATTTAGATTATTTTGCTATGCTTGAACTTTCTGCTAAAAACATAAAGCCTAGCTTGTTGACTTTCCGAATTGACATTTAATGACATTTCTTCACCTCGATCTCCAAATTTTAATCTTTTTCACATTATTTTCGTTTGGTTTGTTCACCTGAACGCAAAAGAAATTTGTATTTGTCATCACTACTACTCTTTTCGCTGGTTTTTTTTTTTTTCATTCTATAATCTTTGATTTTCATATTAACGCCTTGACTTGTTTGTAGACGATACTGGAGCACAATTGCAATAATGGCTAAATATTTGATAATCCAATTATAAAGTGAATGAGAGATAATATATCAGAGACGATGAACAGATTTGGAAATCACTATAGAAAAAGAAAACCAAGTAATATTGCGGTCTGAAAACACTTAGAGACATTCCGTCAAATATAACTATTTAACTACCAATTTTCTGGTGTCGCTGTTGCTAACTGTATATATGGAAGTACTTCATTCTAAGATTCAGAATACAATAACCGTCTGTTTTTAGTACTGTTTATTTGACTGACAGTCGATAGTCATAAAAAAATAAATGTTTACCCACATCACGAAAAAATCTCTTTCTTATCTTTTGTAAATTAACATAAATGTAAATTACGGGAAGTTGTTAGCTTCATAAATGTAGAAAATCTCGAGCTTCTAGATTATTCACCCACGGACTTTATTGGGCATTCAGGCCTATCCTGTACTCCTAGTCTAACAAATCTGCTCTCTCCCACACAAACATTTGCTCTCATGATCAGAGGTTAAAAAAGTATAATGAAAAAAAAATTAACACTCAACATTTACAGCATGGATGCGTATACGATAGAGTACAAATTAGAATTTAAATCATAAGAAGTACCAAAAAAGTGGTACTAGTAACAAAATAGATGTTTTCATCTTATAACCTGTTGTTAGCACAAAGCCATACAATGAGGTATTTTCGCTCTGTCCAACATAGCTGACTAATAGCGTTATAAACCGGAAAACTTGCTGCTGAGACACCGGGGAAGCTTTCATTTTAGATAGACTTAACGGTTATTACCTGTTTTAAGGGATCGTTTATTATTGTTATCAATTATTATATTTAGCATAATTTTAATAACATGAATAAATGGAATGTTTCTATTGTAGATATATAATGGTTGTAACAAGAATAGTTAAAGTTTTTGTAGGAAAAAGTTAATTATTTGAATTCACTTAAACGAAGTCCATTTTAGGCACTGGTTACCATTCTGTTTCTTTAGAATGATTTTAATAATATTAGTATTATAGCTATTGAACATTATAGCTAGATTTGTTAGTCATATTTTCTGTGCTTTAGTGCAGATAACATTTTATCTATACCGATTATTATTAAACTAATTTTGATTTACTAAACTATTAGGCTCCGCATGGCCAGGTGGTTAAGGCGCACCACTCCTAATTCAAGCGTCTCGGGTTCGAAACCACATCACATCAAACATTCTCACGTTATAATGTGACGTTCAATTCTATCATTCGTTGGTAAAAGAGTAGCCCAAAAGTTGGCGGTGGATGGTGATGACTAGCTACCTTCTCTCTCTAGTCTTATACTGCTAAATTATTTAGCAAATAAAATATCAATTTATAAAATACATAGTATACTAACAAAAAATATTTCCTCTGGCAGTATAACTAGATTACTTTATAATTTAAAATTCGAAGCAAATGGAACACACGAATATTAAACATAAGTGTGATAATGGTAAAAATCGTAAACAATTTGATACTGGGAAGCTGAATAAAAATCAGCTTTGGTATGAGATTGAGAATCTGTGTACAAACCCGTTACTGAAGTTGTAGTAAGAAGGTTAATGGTATTCTCATGTGTTAAGCATTACAATTTCAAATAATTTAAATTTAGAAGTTAAAGGAAGGTCGATATGTATCCAATTTATGATGTTTGCCAGAAAGATTGATGAACACTGTTTTTTTAACACAAATATATTTTAATATATAAACAATAATAAAATTTACAATAAAGGTTAAAACAAATAATGATCTATGTACAAACGTTTTACAAAATTACAAACAATATCAAATCTTTTTTCTGGTCTATAACTTCCTTGATGTCTTATCAGGGGTTCATGATGACCAAATTAATTTTCAGTTCATGTAGGTACGATTCACTTAAAAGGGAGCCACCTTGCTCTTTGATGATCAAACCTCGAGATTTTTATTGCTGAAGTTACATAGTAATGTCCGGTGTGAATCCACTGATATTAAATGGTTTGTTATGTTCGAATAAGTGTGAGGAAAGTTTCTGAAAATCTCAGCCTGCACAACACTATTGACGATACGCCAGTGTTTATACACATACAGATATACTGTTGATTCTTACGCTAAAGAATCTTCTTAAAATTTTAGCAAATATGTGGGAATGTCACAATATAGATTTAACAGTATAAGTTACGTATATTTCTAAACATAAATTTAAGTTGAACAAACATCGATATTACTATAGTTATATTATAGTTATTCCGTCACACCTCCCTCTTAGTGAATCAAAAATTAACGTTAGACAGTTTTAAACTAAAATACAGTATATACATTGAAAACAATGCATAAAATATAACACATTATCAAGTAATTATACAATTTCAATAATCATGACAGAATATAATCAATAGAAATAAGTTTACGATCAAAATATTTCATAGCACATTGAAATGCATCAGCACAGATTTTATAATATCCTTTGACATGGATTATCTTTTGCTCTTCATTTGGTTCAAGTATGATGCAGATACATACAAATTGAAATGTTCTAAATCCAACACTATAGCTAATGCTTCTTTATTCATAGCAGACAATTGATGACAATTAAACTTTTTAGAAAAATAACTAACAGGATGTTCGATACCTTTTTCGTCTGATTGTGATGTAATAACATCAGCATTACAATCACTGGCATCAACAGCTAATGCGAAAGACTTGTGAAAGTCAGGTGACGTCAATACGGGGTAAGTGCCCGATAAAAATTTGACCTTTTCAAAATCAAATTGCCCTGTTTTGGACCGCTTGACCTTTTTATTTTGTTAATGGTCCAGTGATGTAAGCAAAATTTTTACAAAACTTCTATAATAACCAGCCATTTTTTTAAAAATCTCGTCAAACTGTTCTTGATGGTAGGGGTTGGTTTGTTTGTTTTTCTAATTTCGCGTAAAGTTGCACGGAAATTATCAGCGCTAGTCGTCCATAATTTAACAGTGTAAGACTAGAGGAAAGGCATCACCACCCACCGCCAACTCTTGGGCTACTCTTTTACCAATGAATAGTGGAATTGACCGTCGCATTATAACGTCCCCAAGGCTGAGAGGGCGAGCTATTTGGTGCGAAAGGGTTTCAAAACCCGCGACCCCCAGAATGCGAGTCGAGCGCCCTAACCACCTGGCCATTGTAGGAATTATATAATTCAAAATACAATCAACTTTGGCCAGAATGTTAGAATTATTCACTTAGATGTTGCATTCATTCCCAATATTTTCAAATTTACGGGGTCTGAGTCAAAGTAACTTGTCATCACTGTTAGTAGATCACTTAAGAGATAAAATATTTTTGAATAAACCTCGGCTGTGATAGGGCTTCAACATATTAATGATATTCGACCATCAGGTGTTTTACACAGAATCCGTACCATTAACTTTCTGTACAACCTCATAGGGACCATGATACCTAGCTTTTAATGGATGTCTAATAGTGGGTAACAATACTAAAACCATGTCACCAGGACGGAACTTAAACCATTCACTCATGTGGTCATAAACATTTTTCCCTTTTACTTTGGAATAACCTCATAGTTCTCCAAGCTAATTCACAAGTCCATAAGAGTTTGGACCAATATTTGAAAATGTAATCCAGTAAATGCATTTATTTCGGGTCATCTTCCAACCCTTGTTCTTTCAGCAACTTTAAAGGGCACTGAACTGTCAGACACCAACACCAAATAGACTAAACCTTAACGACTCATGAAAGAACTCACAAATACCAAATAATAATAAATTAACTCCTTTATCCCAATCTTCTTCGTCAAGGTAGAATGGAATTGCTTAAGAGCATCTTGCATTTCTGGATGATACGCACCAGATTTGAGTTTTTTATAACTTAGCTTAAAAACAACTTTTTGGAACACCCCCGACATAAAATTTGATCCCTGATCAGACTGAATTTATTTGGGTAAACCAAAAACTTAAAGAAATTAATCAAAGCCTCAGAATTTTTTTAGCTTAAAAGTTTCTCAAAGAGATAGCTTTAGGAAATCGCGAAATGTGCATATGATAGTCAACAAATTTTGGTTTCCAGATCGAGATTTTGGTGAAAACCCATCACAATCAATAATCACACGGTTGAATGGTTCTTTGAAAGGTGGGATAAGTTTCAAAGGACCAACAGGAATCTTTGGTTAGGGTCTCCGACAAACTAACATGTATGACACGTTATATAAAACTAAGAAACATCTTGCTTAATTTTTTATGAAAAGAAATGTATCATAATTTTGTTATATGACTTGTTGATATCTAAATGACCTCCCTTGGGAAGTTTATGAGCAACTTTCAATGTTTTAGAGTGATATGCTTTTGGAACAACGATTTAATAAACTAAAGTCCAGTCCTCTAACGATGGCACATCTGATGGTTTTCATTTCCTCATAATCACACAATTTTTGAAAAAAATAACCATTTGGAACTTTTTCTAGTTCATCTTTTGAGAGTGCATATTTAAATAGTGAAGAGACTTGCAAGTCCTTTTCTTGCTCAGTGATTAGTTTTATTTAGTAAATAGAACTTCACCAGGTGAACCAGATCCCTCACTTCCATCATTGTCACTCACCATGAAATCATCAGTAGGACAACCACCATACACAAGATCCCGTAAAATTTAAAAGTGTCCGAGACAAATTTATAATATTGTCTTCTGAATATGTATTCATTATTTATTTTTCGCTTAATTTCTTTGCCTTAGCTCCAGTCATAGAACAAGAGAGAAATACATTATCGTTAAATGAAACAGTGATTGACTCGCTAACCATTACAAGGTTTGGCAACAACTTTTCCTCAGCCAAATCGTTTCCCAACAACAATGCTACACCCTTAATTGGCAAATAGGTCTTACTCCAACAACAACTGGTCCTGAAACTATGTCTGATACCAAATAAACGTTGTAAAGAGGAACACTAGCAAAGCCACTCTAGCAATAACAGACTCATCAGTAGCAGAACTCGAATCCAAAGGCAATATACCTTCTAACAAAATTGATTAAGTCTCCTCAGTATGTAAAATACGTATGGGTATGAGATTGGCAGTGTCACTTGTCAATAACACAGAACCAACAGACATAAAAGATCTAAATTCCTCCCAGATGACATCAGCTCTTACATCTTTGGCCGAAAGAATAACATCGAGTAATTTAGTGATACTACGTTCATATGTGAACATGAACACACTAGGTGCCGTCTCCTTATCTTTTTTCTTTTTCAGACTCCAATAAACAGACAAAACATGACCTTTTTTTTTTACAAAAATGGTAGACAGGCCTTGATGGTTTTGATGAGGTTTTATCACTATTACTTATAGTAATATATTTTTAACTGTAGTTTGGTTTTTTAACGAATTATGAAGCATACTTGAAAGGCCTTACTTGGATCTCACTAAAGTAATCAAAAACAAACAGTATTCCAATACAAAACCTTAACAGTCGTTCAGGTTTAAAAGTTATTTAAGGCTCAAAACAAAAAGCATGTTAGGGCTTAAACAACTAACCAGGGGTGTTCAGAAACTGAGGTTTCTATTCACCCCGAACGTGGCAGAGGGGATAGATTACAGCAAGACGATACGTGTTAACGTAACAAGAAATTTTAAACAAGGAACATTGGACAGACAGAGGGTACAAAATTTTATTCATTAGTCAGTAGATTATTTACAAGTAATATAAAGTAACATTTTAATAGCTGACTTGTGTAAAGTTTGGTTAATTTTCTCCTATGTTTTACGGTTGAAGATCGTTTCGTAAGTCAAATGACAATCAAAACCAAAGGGTGACAAATCAATTTCCCGGAAGAAGATTCAAATAACCTTATTCGTTTATAAAGATATATCAAGACTAGGCAATCTGAAAACAACAATAAAAGTGATTAAACTAAATTTTATTCTGATGCAACAACACTGATGTCTAAAAATACACTTACGTTGAAATATTCGATTCTTTTCGTAGGTATAACAGTATTCTATGAACTTCCTTGATTATACTCGAAGTACTACTAGCTTTTAATAGTGAAGTATTTAAGGAATTATATACTACATAGAAAGGGATCGATTTTGAAAAATAAATTATCATTTTTAAATAAAAGACATGATAAATCATTTATATTTCAATTTTGTTGTGAATCATAAAACCACTTTTAAGAATACCTGAGATACTTTTCTCAAAAATCAAGGTTTTTTTAAAATCAAAATGTACATAATTTTGCCACGCGTCAATTTGTTCATAACAAATTAAAACAATAAAGGTACACTTTTAGTATGGTTTCGAAAGTCGTATTAACAATTCAGTTTTGGAACTGCTCATTCGAAGTGAACTTATTGTGAAACAGAAGCAGACGAGTGCTCATTGGAAAAATTGATTATGTTGAAACAATAGTAAACAAATATTCACTGGAAGTACATTTATGGTGAAACACAAAAAGAGAAGAATATGTTTTGTAGTGAATCTATGGTGAAACAGAAATAGATAAACACTCATTGGTAGTAAATGTATGGTGAAAATGAAGTAAACGAGACGTTTTGGAAGTGGGTTTATGGCCAAACAGGAGTATATAAGTATTTATTGGAAGTGAGTTTATGGTGAAACAGGAGTATATAAGTATTAATTGGAAGTGAGTTTACGGTTAAGCAAGAGAAAAGAGTACTTCGAACACAGTTGATTTTTGATGTTTTAGTTAATATATCTTTGTGTGTATTTATTGGGTCTATCTGTTTCAGCTGTTCTATTTATATTAATTGAGCCTATTAAGTTTTGATAATGGTAAATATAATTTTAATTTCCTTGAATGATACTATCAGTATTTATTGAACGTAATTTTTAGTGATACGGAGTACATTATAAAATGTACTTTTGGTGATGGTGTATGTTATTCAAATGTATTATTTTTTTAAGATAACACATATACTTATTAACAGTGCGTTTCGTTAGTAATATGTATACTTATAACACATATACTTATTAAGAGTGCGTTTCGTTAGTAATATGTATACTTATAACACATATATTTGTCGAATGTTTCTGTAATATTACGTATAATGGTTCTGTGCAGCTTCTTATGATACTATATACATTTACTGAATTTATGTTTGACTGAAACGTTACAAAATGATTTAGCTTTAATGTGCTCCACAGATACATGGCGAACATTAATAATTTCTTCTATAAGTGTTCGTGCAACATAAACCAAAGATTAGGAAGATGAATATACGTGATAGTGTTTATTACTGTGTGCCTTAAGATATATCAGAAATATATCTGCTGGTCTACACTTATAATTTTAAGTAAATATATAACTTTATTCGTTCAATACTTTGTTAATTGCTGTGACAGTTCTAGTTTTCTCATTTTAATGTTTTTCACTGGAAACTGTTAATTAAGTTAACACGATTATTATATGTTTGCACACACATACACATGAAAATGTCTTTGTGATGGAAAACACATTATAAATATATGTGACTGATTAATGTTTTGTCCTATTTTTTAATCATGAGACCATTCTTTGATAATTAAAGAATTTTGGTAAAAGCTTGTATTGCAATTATCTTGAAGCAGAATTGCAGCTGTGTTACACAATCTGTGTATTAACTGTTGAAGCAGAGAAAACTGAACTTCCGCATCAAATATAAAATTCACATAAAGCAAGAGATAAACGGACTGTGTCCAATAAACCTATATTATTCCATGCCGATGACTTATTAAGCAGAATTATCTTCTAAGCTACAATAGGTCTATCTATCTACAAACATCAACATGGGGCAAACAGAAGTAGTCTTGAAAACAATGGGGATTAACTTGGCAGGAATACATGAGAAACAATTTTATGCTGGAAAGCTTTTGTCTTCATTGTGTTAGCTTTATTTAGTGCACTCAATTGTACGTGTATTCTAGATCGGTATTAAATAGGTGACTTCATACGCGGGAAGCCAATTATGTGAAAATAAGTGTTCGTTACATAACAAAGCCACGTTGGGCTATATTCTGCGTTTACCGCGGGGAATCGACCCCCGGTTTTTAGCGTTGTACGTCCGTAGATTTACCGCTGTCCCACCATTAGCATTATAAGCTTTTCGATTTACTGTTGAGCCACTGGATGAGAAAGAAGTACATTATTTAATACTCTACCAGTTTAAATATTATGGAAAATGTTCAGCGCATAAATGCACTTGAAATAAAAAATAATTTATATCAGTTATATTTACATTGTAAGTTAACATGCATTTTTGTCTTATAATCCTTTGATAAAAATGCACAGTGTTGTCACCTAATTGTTAAAGCATGTGAGCAGAATATCTTTAGGAAAATCAACGCAAAGCTTTCAGTAAAATAATGTTTAGTGTTTTACTACTTTTTTGAAACACATTTTAAGTTAATTAAAACGATTTTATCCAGAAAAAATATTTTTCTTGTGATGCATACTTTTAATGAAAACGTAATTAATTAAATATTGTTGACAACAACCTAGGTTTAGTTTTGTTTCATTAATTTTATATCATAGATATATTTTTTAGTAAAATGCGTTAAAGAACTTATTCGAAATTTACATAACTATGTAAGAGGCAAAGGTATTGTTTTATGTTAAAAATATAACTGACAAAAATTAAACACACAAAAACTCATTTGCTATGGTGAAATGATACTGTACTCTATACCATACCTAACAATGTTCTAGAATGTTTAAAAAAATAAAAAAATTCGAAAGAAAATAATTTAAAATAGCATTCAGTGGACAGATAAGATTAATATTATAACATTATGTGGGGATTGCTCTTGATTATCTGAGCCTTGAAAATAAATTTACCTACCACACGAATGAACAATGCTTGAAAGTTTGATTGTTGAAAAAGAACAATAATATATACTGCTACTATTTTAACAACTATTTAAACAGCACGATACGCTGCGCAGGTGTGCATGAAAATGTTCTTGGAGTGGTGTAAAACATTCTAAACAGTTAATTGTATGCACACACACAGATATATATATACTTAACTCACCAAGGGAAATAGTATCAATAATGAGGTATTTTTACACTATCTATATAATTGTTACTGTGAAACATGTATTGCTGTCAAACAAATAGTTTATACAATGCTAATAAATACTTGTAGCGTAAAAATCAGCTGGAATGTTTAACATTTTTAATTACTTACTCATATAACCACGTAATTCCAACCAAACACACATCCTTTCTTCTATCATTATAGATGTAAGTTTACTAAACTATTTTGTAAGAGAGCTAAACAATTCTTCTATACAACAAATGCCATGCGACATTTGTCTGGTAAAATATGAGAAGAAAAACGAATCTTTCTAATACTGAAACAATACATTTTGAACTATTTCAAAAATGTCCTTAAAACAAATAATCACATGATAACTGTATTATTTAGGAATTATAGCAATAGTAAAAACTGAAGGAATCTTTCAATAAACACTGTCACTACAGATTTGTTACTTCAAAAAATAACACACGAAAAAGCTTAAACAGAATCTAGCAAAACGAAATACATTAAAGCAGTAAAGTGTCTAAAATAACAATATGTGCGTGGAAAGCAGAATGCGTATTCGATAAAACCAGACACCCTGTTTCCGAAACACTAGTCGAATTCTGGGGTGCATTTTTATGAGTGGTAAGTCAGAATTTAACGAGAGCTTTTACAACACTACCTGCTAAAAATGGTTTGGTTGTGAGGGCTAGCATTTATAGTTGTAATAGAGCCGAAACAAACACAATGGTATATAAATACATGCTTTAACATTTATGAAAGTAATTTTTGTTCAACGTTTTTTTTTCTACAAAAAAAGTAAAATATTTTAGCTGATGAAATTTTTTTATTTCTAAAATATAAAATTCTGTATAACTTTGACTTTGAGGGGTATAAAGTATTATCAGCATTACTACTAATTGATAGAATACTCTTCTAGTTCTATGTATAGTTAAATATATCAGGACAAAATGTTCTTAATTCTGTCTTTCAAATTGACATTTTCTCAAATTTTATATCTATGTCTTAAATATGTATTTCCACTTCTAAGAAATAATTAGGTTTACATGTGTTGAGTGATCAATGGAGAACTTGCTTACCTGAGAGGAAGATGAATGGTAGGAGTAGCCAAAGTGTGTGTAAGCCATACTTTAGATTCAGATGAGGCTATCAGAAGAGTCAATTTATTTACTGCGCTTGTATGAAATTTCTCAATAGCCTATGAAATCGATCTTGCTATTTCCAGAAGGTTACGAATTGTATTTATTGCTCTGACAAAATCGCTTACATAGCTGTTGCACAAAGTTAGTTTGTTACCAACAGTCGTCAACGAAGTAGTTTTGTTAGATACGTCTCACTCGCCTGAAGGCATTTCTAGAACCGTATTTGTCACGTGCATTACATTCTCGTCACGCCACAGAACAATAGTATCACATGTGGTTTCTATATAAGCGATCATATATGTACAAGCATATTATAAACTAGTGTTATGTTGCTTTATATACATTTAAAATATGAAAAAAAAAGTCTTGTCGAAATGTGTTTTCTTGTGGAGCAGAGAGGAATAACATTATTTAGAAACATGTGAACTCTCGGATTTAACCTATATTAAACAGCATTCAACATCACTAGTTTGTGTTTTCTTGAGTAAACTAGACGAGGGAAGTTTGAGAAAAATCTGGCTTTAACAACACATGCGAGAAATAAAGACAAAGCTTGCCTATATCGGAAACTTGCTTCGAGATTTGTGTTTAAAATACATCATTTAGACACAATAATCTTGTATACACTGGTCATGAACTCATCAGTTCAAGGCTGTGTTTAGGTGCTTCAAGTAAGTAGACAGAAAGTCAAACAGATGCGGTTGTACACGTCAATACAGCAGTGACACGAGCACTTTATTAACATGCTGGTAACGTTTCTCATGGGCAGAAAATAAAGTAGGCTGACGTCATTTCCTATCCCCGCCCAGCTATATTCTAATTGGCAGATTGGAACTCCGCCTATTACGAGTTTCTAGTTGTTTTAGTATTGAAATTTAAAAACATTTTCGTAAGTGATAAATGGTCTTAATCGATGGTTTCCTGACTTAATATGAATGTAAATATCATTTGGCTAAAAGCTTGAAAAAATGTTTAAATTCATGAGAAAACAGTTAGTAGTTTCAGTGTTTTAATATCAATTTACAAATGCACTAATATTTGGGCGTAAACTTAAGTGAAAGTTGGCCTGGGCTTCTTTATGTTGTATCAGTTGGATGTTTATTGCCACGTTGCTTTAATTTCAGCAGTTAAACTGTATTAAAACAAAGTATTTCGATCCACTTTTAGAGAGTAACATAGCGACAGAACTTAAAAAGAAGAAATAAGAAAGCCCTTCTAACTGTATTTGCGGCAATTATCGGGGTTAGTTCTCTGGGTCAGGGTTCGTGGCGCCAAACGGGCCAGCATGTGTCTTCCACGTCGAAAAGAATTAACAATATTAAGATTTGTTACTTTCCAGGCTCTAGCTATAGTGTCATCCATTGCCTTATGGATCATTTAGCAATAGAATCTCATACAAACCTACACATTGTGTTGGTACTTAAAGATCCATTTAATGGCGGTATTTATGTCCTTACAGAAAAAAAACCTATTTGTAACAGAAAATATGAAATGAACAACTTAGGGCCATGAAAGGGACACGAAACACTTGGCGGGAAAAACGTGTAAGTTTGCAAGTTTTTCTAATCCTAACGGCAAAAGAGCCGACTTTGCTATATTAAATGATTCAGAAGAGAAACACTTTAGGTTTAAAGTATATTAACGTTTTAAAAGCTACGAGTTATGAAGTTGTAATGTACAAAAACGTCTTTAATGCTAAATGGAATACTGTTTTATAAAGACAAAACAGGAATAAATTATGTATTTAAGTAAATGAAAAATGAGTAAAAACATGAACAAAATAAAATCACATTTTTATTAGAAAAATCCGTTTTCTTAAATATTCGGCTCCTAAATATAAGTTATTATTGGTTTTGTTTTTTAAAAGGTACATCAAAAACGTTTCTCGAAATTATGTACACCTTTTAATCAAATAACCCGTCGAAGCCTATAACTAGTAAACCAGTTTGTTTGTTGTAAAAAGCTATTGATAATTACAATTTTGCATACAAAACAATTTAATACTGCAATATTTTACAAAGATTATCATTTTACAAGCTAAGTTCATAAAAATAATTATTACTGTGTAACATAAATTCTAATCTCCATTAATAACACAACAGTATGTTTGCGGACTTAAAACACTAAAAATCAGTCAAAACCTAAATAGCTCAATGTGTATCTTTGGGCGTACATATAAACAAACAATGTATAGTTTATAAAAATGATTAATACTGTGTGAGCTAATATCATAAAAACTATTATTATTGTATAAGCAAAGTTCATAAAAAAATATTTATATGCAATTAAAAAGTAAAATTGTTGTTCGAAAAATGTATGTTAAATTGGAATTAAAACATCTTCTTTGACTGTCCCATTAGTCATTACTTGGTAAAGCTCTTTTTATTCGCCCTTCTGTGGCACAGCTGTATGCCCGCAGACTCACAATGCTAGAAACGGGCTTTCGATACACGTGGTGGGTGAAGCACAGACAGATTATTGTGTATCTTTGTACTTAATTCCATATGAACAAAACTCTTATTTTATTAATTAATTTCATACAACCTTAAATGAATAAAGTTATATGTAAATATTTTTAAGTATGCTGAAAAAGCAGCTACAATAGATGTTCTATTCGTATTACAATTCAGTCTCGAGTACATTATATGTTATTGACTCTTGTTACTAGTCTACTGATGCTGAAACTCTTGTTTCCTTTTATTCTTCTTAACTTTAACATTTTATACACTTTTAGAGACGAAGATATTTATTAAATGACAAGTAACTTTAGCAGATATCGTAGAAGTAGGTTTTTCCTTATTAACGTTAACGATTATATTTTTCGTTTAAATTAAGGCAAGATCCTCGTCGGAAAAGTAAAAATCAACCGAAATACTTGTGTCAAATATAAAATCCATAAATATTTATTTATTAAGAGCCTCTGTTTTCTATGTAATGACGGCTTCTGTGCGTTTAAAAATTTGGAATTGTTGCTAATTAGATATTTTCATCTAGTGATAGCTTGTTTGTGTTGTATTATAAGAAAATCATTAGGAGAGTCTAACAATACATAAACATATAGGTACAGTCCACTGTGGCCCAGCATGGCTACGTGGTTAAAGCTCTCGAGGCATAATCCAAGAATCGTGGGTTCGAATCCTCATCACACCAAATATGTTCGCCTTTCCAGCCGTGCTGGCGTTATAATGTGACGGTTTATCCCACTCTTCATTAGTAAAAGAGTAGCCCAAGACGTGGGGTGGGTGGTGATGACTACCTGCTTTCCTACTACTTTTACATTGCTAAATTAGAGACGGTTAGTGTAGATAGCCCTCCGGTAGCTTTGCGCGAAATTAAGAACAAATAAACAGTGTAGTGCATTGTCAGCACAGGTGTACAATATAATACAGTCCAGCTATATATTTTATTATATAATGGTTATCGATTCCAATACGTTTATGAATATTTTCTAAAACATTGTTTTTTATTTAGCACAATGTACATATCATTTTTCTATTTTTAAATAAAAATATTTATGGGTAATTTTTAACACCACCTGTAGCTTCTTTTAATATTTAAATGTAGAAAATGATTGATAGTTTACATTATATTTTGTAAATATTTCAACACTGTTGATAGTCATACCTGTGAGAAGTAGGACCGACGATGTTGACCAAAAGTATACCCTGCTAATTAAGGAACAAATAAAATCTGACAACTTTGTATAATTACTATTTAATAATATATATATATATATATATATAATACAAAATATATATAAACTAGTTCTAAGCGATAAATAGTTCCCTACCATGACTCGATATAATCAGTATAGATACAAACCCCTACTTATAACACGTGTTTCACTCTAAATATTAGTACCCTACATAATCCGTGTATTTCTTCGATACAAATATAAACTTCCCATAAATAAAAAAAAAAAGTTTTAATCTTAGCTATAATGCTCTACTACGGCATGCGATACGTCGATACAGATATAAACTCCCTCTATATATAACACGTTTTAATCTAAGCAGTAGTTAACTGCCATGGCGCGTGGTACTCCAATACATGCGGTTTAATCTAAGCAATAGTTCCCTACCCCTGGCCTGGCATGGCCAAGCGCGTAAGGCGTGCGACTCGTAATCCGAGAGTCGCAGGTTAGCGCCCGCGTCGCGCTAAACATGCTCGCCCTCCCAGCCGTGGGGGTGTATAATGTTACGGTCAATCCCACTATTCGTTGGTAAAAGAGTAGCCCAAGAGTTGGCGGTGGATGGTGATGACTAGCTGCCTTTCCTCTAGTCTTACACTGCTAAATTAGGGACGGCTAGCACAGATAGCCCTCGAGTAGCTTTGTGCGAAATTCCAAAACAAACAAACAAACAAACAAACAAGCAAGTTCCCTACCATGATTCGTGATAAATACAATACAAGGCCCGGCATGGCAAGGTGGCTAGGGCGCTTGACTCGTAATCTGAGAATTACGTGTTCGAATCCGTGTCTCATTCAGCCATGGGGTCATTACTGCTAATCTGAGTATTTGTTAGTAAAAAAGTACCCCAAGAGCCAGTTGGCTGTGGCTGTGGGTGTTGATGGCTAGCTGTATTCCCTCAAGTCCTTAACTGCTAAAGTAATGACGGCCAACGCAGATTGCGTGAAATTTAAACCAATACAATTTAGATATAAACTTCCTCTACATAGAAAACGTATTTTAATCAAAATAATACTTAAGTAACTTGTAACCTGGTAGATTTCTCAGAATAAATTTCATGCAGGAATAAGCTATAGTTAAATCCATTGACCTGATAATAATCTGATTAATTGTTTTCCTTATGCTTTCATTAATCCGATGGTTGATTTTTAGGTGAAACTGATATATTGGTTTTGTGTGAACCCTGTGATAATGATCATCCACTGATTAACAAAATATGAGACACTTGGTAATTAGAGTTAATATAGTGGCTTGAAGATTGCTGGAAGGTAGCTACCAGTAATTCCATCATTGTTATCAATACTTTTATTTTGTAGCTTATATTAGCTGTGTCTTCTTTGGTTGTTTTATTGTGATGTTCATAGACTCTGGAAATACAACTTTCAGATACAAGATCTCTTAAGTTCTTAGAGTGCTATGGAGTCTATTGATGACACACAACGCACCCATGATGTTTAGAAATTATTTCTGTTTAATAACTATTCTGTTTCTTTAACTTATTCCGCAACATGACGATGGGAAACTCAATACCAGCGCGTGTTTCTAATGGACATTTCGTCTGATCGAAAACGTACCAAGACCACTTCGCGATTCTGGTCTTCACAGACCGCTTTTATCTTAGATTTTTTGCTTATCTTATATAATCAACACTAGTTGTTTGCAACTTGTCGTTTAAGGGAAATAAAATGTATAGAAAATGGAGATACTTTTGTATTATATCCTCTTCAGTTTAAAGTAACCATTTTATCTTTAAATGTATGTAATATAATACTGCTGAAGATCACCGCCATCTGAGAGATTCGTGGAGGTTCACTAGTATCGAGCCATGGCTCTAATAGTTTTTCTGACAATCGCTGAGATTAAAATATAAAACAATAGAACAAGGACAAATGATCCTAAAACCAACTGCATCAATTTACACCTTAGAACTTGTGCAGTTGGTTCAAAAGTTACATATTTATTATTTACTTTTACGTATTTACTATGTCATCGGCCCGGCATGGCCAAGCGTGTTAAGGCGTGCGACTCATAATCTGAGGGACGCGGGTTCGCATCCCCGTCGCGCCAAACATGCTCGTCCTTTCAGCCGAGGGGGCGTTATAATGTGACGATCAATCCCACTATTTGTTGGTAAAAGAGTAGCCAAGAGTTGGCAGTGGGTGGTGATGACTAGAGGGAAGGCAGCTACTCAAGGGCTATCTGTGCGAAATTCAAAAACAAACAATACTATGTCATTTTTATGTTGTGTTTTAGGAAGATGTTGATATATAAATACAATTGTAAGAGGCTATTATAGAGCACTTCCACTTCAACACTTAAAGCGAAGTGTTATTCAAGCAATGAGAAGAAATGCCAAAATAAAACATGCTAACTATGAGTTTTTACATACATCAACTATATAAACGCCAGAAGTGTTTTTATTAATAAACATTTCCTACATTCTACAGATTAAAAGTTAAAATCTTGAAGACGTTGTAAATGAATTCAATTTGGGTAAGATATGGAATACTAGACAATTAATGTTTACATCATAGGTAAAAGTATTATTACACAAATTCTCATATCACCTCATATGATCCTGACCTTTAACAGTGCACACAGTACTAAACAATTCGGCCTGGCATGGCCAAGCGCGTAAGGCGTGCGACTCGTAATCCGAGGGTCGCGGGTTCGCGCTCGCGTCGCGCTAAACATGCTCGCCCTCCCAGCCGTGGGGGTGTATAACGTGACGGTCAATCCCACTATTCGTTGGTAAAATAGTAGCCCAAGAGTTGGCGGTGGGTGGTGATGACTAGCTGCCTTCCCTCTAGTCTTACACTGCTAAATTAGGGACGGCTAGCACAGATAGCCCTCGAGTAGCTTTGTGCGAAATTCCAAAACAAACAAACAAACAAACTAAACAACTCATTTCTTTAAAGAATGACTATTAGTCTAAAACTGCTTAATGAATGAAAACAAAGTTGTTTAACCGTTAAGAGGCCTCAAAAGCCTTGTGATACAGGCCTACAGTGAATACATTTTATAACAGTTTTTAACCGAAACTCGTTCATATGGGTCTGTGTAAGTTTTGATTAACACAAGCTCTTCTCACCTAGGATTGGATTCACAGCTATGAAACGAACCTATGTGACATTGTAACTGATACACTCGACTAAAAAAGTGCTTTTCAGCACAACTTTTTTTTTTAATTGGATTATTGGATACATCTTACTACTTAGTCGGAAATTTAGTTTTCATTCATTTCGTGTTATCTTCTTCCTTATACGTGTGTTTTTCTTTTCTTTTTTTTTAGAGCAAAGCCACATTAGGATATCTGCTGTATGCGTCGAGAAGAATATAACCTGTGAGTTTAGGGTTGCAAGACTTACAACTGTCCCACCAGCAGATTCTCCTCGTATGTTTTACTCCCAGAATTTCTTTATAATACCTTATAGTAAGTTGTTTATTTTTAATAATCAAAATGGAATATTTAAATAAAACCGATTAACTCTCTACATATTAGAAAAAAATCTTTATTTATTTAGACCTTTTGAAAAAATGTAAACATTTATGTGTGTTTTCTTATAGGATAACCACCTCGGGCTATCTGCTGAGTCCACCCAGGACAATCGACCCCCTGATTTTAGCATTGTAAATCCGTAGACTTACCGCTGTACTAGCGGGGAACAAAGATGTATGACTTATAGTGAAATGTAAAATATTCTTATTCATGACGCTAGTACTAATCATACTTGTTTTATGTTATACACTGGTGAAAACTGTTAAAATCTTTATTAAGTATATTTCCAATACAATATGAAACTACTTGCTTTATTACTTGTTCATAGTAAATTTTGATCACCCAGTAAGGAGCTTCAGAAATAACATCGTTATACAAAGTATAAATAAATACGCATGTATTTAAATGTGCACATGATGACAAGAAGAAAAAAATAGCATGAGCTCATACATGGAATAAAAACTTACTAAAATCGATATAAGAGAAAAGTTACATGTTTAACTTTTCTGTCAAAGAATCTTTTTAACCGAACACGCTGACCATGTAATTATTTTTATTTAAATAATGTGTAAATATACGTACGAGCACTTGCACTTTCACGATACGTTGAAATTCACTTCAATCTTGTATGTTAATTATTGTGCAAAGCACCAAAAACAACGCAAAAGTTAATTCTAGCTCTATTGCCTTGTGCTGCCATCTGTTAAGTGGTACCGTAGATTAACTCAGGATAAATTTACAATATTTATGGTGTAAAACTCAAGGTTAATTTAACATTTTTCTAAATAACTAATGTTAAAGTGCTTTTACAGAAAACGAAATTTAAATAGTTATTTATGTGCAGCAAAACTTAAGATGTATTTATTTCACTTATATTATTAACTTTCGTTGAGTGAAATAATTGTAGTGATTAAACAATCCAAAACATGTAGATTCACATAAATGAAGAATGCTTTAAAGGTAGAAAAAAATAATGCAGAACTAGGAGTTTTGTAGTATAGTTATATCATTAGAAGAAAGAATGTTTTCAGTTTTATAATCCTAGAACTTTGAAAGTGAACGTTATCACGTTAGTATCCGCTTAACGCCTCCCTCTAGTACCGCGGTAAATCTACGGGTTTATAATGTATAATCAGGGATTCGATTCCTCTCCATAGGCTCAGGAGATAGTGCGATGTGGCTTTGCTATAAGAAAAACACACATACTGTATCTTTAAATAACGTTCATATTTAAAGTTGTAGGGCTAGGAAATTAGAATGGTGTGTTCGCCAACGGTATAAAACATTTGTTAATTTTATGAGTTGAATATCTGCCCCTATTTTTGTCGCTGGGAAGCTTCATTTACTTGACATAATCTGAAATATTTCCTTATTGCAATTTATAGAACAGGGAGTTTTACCTTACAGAAGATTTTACAAAACTTTTAGCTGTAAAATATACCTTAGTTTCATTAGTTGTTTCAAGGTCATTATTTTACGCTTTTATCTTCTACAGTGTCTTCCGAATGCCTCACTGTCGATGTTATACAAAAAAAAAACGCTTTCAAAGATAATGTTCGATCTTATGCATTGATAATTATTTAAGAAGTTAGGTAGATCTGGTCACCTTATTTTTAGGTTTCCGTTTTAGAAGTGTATATAATATTATTAAAATTTATGAAAATCTTTTCTGTGCCGTTATTGGGTATTTCTTTAGTGGTTTATTGAAATACTGGTATGTATAGAAAAAAACTGTTCTGTCTTTGAGATGAAAGTAAATCTATAGAATTCACCTCTGTTACTAATAATTTATATACTGAAGAAAACGATGACGTTACGCTTAATGGTAAAAAACAATTAACGCTTTTTTGTTCTTTACAACACGTTTACTTTATACTTCGTGTAGAAATGTTTGATTGTTCTGAATTGTTGCGTAAACCATGTAGCCGTCCCTAATTTAGCAGTGTAAGACTAGAGGAAAGGCAGCCAGTCATCACTGCCTGCCGCCAACTTTTGGAAAGATAAGAATTTATTTTTTTCGTGAGAATTATTTAAAGAGTAGAATCTTGCACTTGAAAGACAAATATATTTCTACAAATCATGAATCTAATTCAACTGCAAAAATAACGACGGCAGAAAAAATAACACAATATATTTAACCAATATTTACTGTAACAGAATATCCGAGAATTTATTAATATTTAAACAAATTATTAATTAAACAAGAATGTATTAATATTTAAAGAAATTATTAATTAAATAAGAAGTTAATATTTAATAAAAACAGTTTTCTGCCTTACTCAGGTTCTAATCCTACTTGTTGATAGATGAGGTAGGTGAAAGATAGTTTTCCGTTCGCGTGACGCAGGTTCCGCCATATAAAGGTCCTTTTATAAAAGATATCGTAAGATAATGCTGCAAAATTTTGATATTTTTGGCTTGTATAGGTTTCCTACCTATGCAGTTTCAGGCTTAGACAGGTTTTAGTGTTTATATATATATATTTATTTGAACAAAATTGCTTTGTTTGTTTGTTTCGAATTTCGCGCAAAGTTACTGGAGGACTATCTACGCTAGTCATCCCTAATTTAGCAGTGTAAGACTAGAGGGAAGGCAGCTAGTCATCACTACCCACCGTCAACTCTTGGGCTACTCTTTTACCAACGAATAGTGGGATAGACCGTCGTATTTTAACGTCCCAACAGCTAAAAGGGTGAGCATGTATGGTGTGACGGGGATTCAAACCCGCGACCCTCGGATTACGATCGAGCACCTTAACTACCTGGCTATGCCGGGCCGATAAAATTACACTAATACTCCTTTTCATCTCAGCTTTTGTTATATTTTTAAATTATTGACACTTTTAATATTTTACAGTTTTAATTTTGTGAGGATTTTCTATCATTGATTTTTCAGAACATCGGACGAGACATTATCATATATTATCTGGAGTCCGAGGGCTGATAATCCAAAAAATTGGGTGGCGGGACTCGAGGTGAGAAAAGTGCAAGTATCCCATTAAAAAGGTTTGAGCTTATATACATAAAACATAGAAACGAATAGTAGTATCTCTTATAGAAATATATAGGAAGTCCTTAAAAAATAAAACAACTTATGTGTGTGTGTGTGCTTACGTATATCTTGAACCAAAGATACTCCTTAGATACACTTGTTTGTAATATGTTATTTCATGCATCTATCATACAGTGATTAGAGAATAAACTTATTTTACGTTATACTACATATGGTTCAATTCAATAAATAGATGTGTTTTTATAGATTTGAAAACATCTTAGAATTATTACAAAAATTATATAACTCAGGTGCATTCTGACGTATTATAAAAGGTACAAAATGATAAACAGTGTCCTCTGACCACGGTGTTGCAATATAAAGTCATAAATTCATGCTCAAACTAAATGTAAATGTAAAACAGACGTACCTATTTGAGGATGCCCTTATCAACAGTCTATTATTAATTTAAGAGTAGGAAGGCTGATGAGTATTCCTACTTTCCACTGCTAACAAGAAGATATAACTGGATTTAGTGACATATAAGATAACCCAAATCATACACAACGCACACTTAAAATAACACACCTGTAGTTATACGATACTATTTAAGAATCTAAAATGTCAGGAGAACAGAAATATTATTTGTAACAGCTAAACAACAGTTCTGACAAAAAAAAAAACAATTGAGGAAGAATACATCAGTTGCATTAATAAAAATAACTAAAACATCCATAACAATAGGAGAAAAAGACATATACTTCATTTTATATGTGAGAAAGTTCATCTTCTCTTGAAAGAACTTCCTGTCTGGTTTATAAATAATTTTCAATTCGAAAGAAAACACTTGTGTAGCTGTTGATTATTATTAATTACTGACAGAAGTTTCGATATAATGTTCCACTTCCTCCAACTCCTGCAGCCATCTAAACATAATGATGACAATTAGATAACCTGTCACATGATAATCAGTGATGTCGAAAAAACCCACTGGTAGAGAAATATATATGCAAAAACGGCTCGTTTGGGTTGAGAACCTGACGATGACCGAAGAAGGCCGAAACGTTATTCGCTCTTCTACGTAAAATATTTTCTCAACCCAAACGAGCCGTTTTTGCATATACATTTCTGTCGAATGATAGACTGTGATATTCGTAAGGAGCATCCTAAGTAAGACGCTAGCTGGATTAATAAACACACCCACACATAAATGTTTATACACATAAACTGATGTGTGTAATCATAATGTTTCATTTGTCAACGCAAATATCTAAAAAGTGATCATTAAAGTCCTCGTCTGATGTTCTGAAAGTCAACGATAGAAAGTCCTTGCAAAGTAAAAACTGTAAAACGATAACAGTGTCAAGAATAACAAGATCAACATAAGACGAAATGAAAAAAGGAAGAAAAAGAGGAATATTAATGCAATTTTGTCCAGATAAAATTTATCAGTAATATATGACATTAAAATGTATAATACGGGTTCATGTTTCGTAACTAATGTAGATGATCCATGATGTAAATAATCCAACATGGTCGTACTTTGTATTGTAAATGTTCAATGCTTATCAGGCGACATCCTGTGGGGTCAGCAATATTACACCTCCTATAATCAACTATCTCATAATAGCAATAAGCTTGATGTCAATTACATTACAACAAACCAGAATTATTTTTATTTAGTTTATGTATTAAAGCTAGTTGAAAAATATTATGTGAAATTTGTGGTCAGTTGTACAGTTGGATTTTTATATCGCAATAAGTAAGTGCAAGTCAATGGTAAAGCTAACATTTCTTTGATTATTTAATCATGTAAAGAGACAAACACGAGCCTGCTTAAATTAATTTTAAGAAGACTGGGTAGAACTTATGAAACATAGCCCGGATATGAAAACCTTGGAGATTAAGATTATTATCAAATTAAAGTTTATTTTGATAAAACCTTCGTTAGACATATTATTATTTGTAAAACTTCCAAGTTATTAAGAAATAATTCGTTGTTAACTTGTATATACGTATCAAAATGTATAACATGTGTCATACAGAACTCTACTGTTCATTCTGTTTAACTGCAGGACTGAATGTCTTCTTGTTTCGTTTCAAGGTACGGAAAATATAACTTGGATTAAAAAATGATTTTCAAATGAATAATATTTGAACATGTTAGTTAAAAATTATCAAGAAAACAGATACTTTCAAGTAACTGTGTAAAGTTATTTTTACATTAATCTACCTTTTACAGAAATCAGAGTATTTCTGTGTCAAAAAGGAAAACTTACTACTTTAGTAAGTGAATCTAAGTCAAAGTGCTTCTAATGTAACATGTTTACGGTCAACTCATCGCGTTATTCCGGTACTGTCGTCACCTTGATCTCTCCGGAAGTCCATGTTTTCGTGTCAAACATGATGGAGTAGTTAAGGGTGTATGTTGATATTTTAGACAGTGAAATTCACGAGCAACGTTGCCGTGTGTTTGTTTGCAGCCCGTTTCCCACTGTCAACTAATGTAATTTAAAGCTTAAAAATGTTATTGTTGACAGCATGCACATTGAAGCTTTTCATTACCTTGTGTTAAAACGTTAAGTTACTACGTTACGGTGGTATTACAGGTTTTTTGAGAAGAACTAATCAGGCTTAAGTTATTTCAGACATAGTGTACCGTGACTGAATAATCCAGGTGCGACTTATGTCTAAAGAGAGAAGGGAGACGGGGCATTTCATCTTTGTGAATAAATCTTTTATCATTCTCGGTGCATTAATGCAATCACGATTTGTTTGCTTTTCTAGCATAGTATTTAACGGAATATAGGCAATTTAAAACACAGGTGAGGTAAATGACGTTGATTTATATGCACAAAAATCACTAAAATACCGCATACTGTCTTTTGATCTGGAGAATCTTAAGAGATAATTCTAGTCGTGAAATACACGTCTGTTAGAGTAGATGAAGATTTTATATTCCATCAAATTCGATCTTAAACGTTAATTGAAGAAATAAAACGTAAAAGTAAGGCAGACATTACTTTAATATATAATACAGCGTGTTTCAAGACATTGAATAAATTTCGTTTAAAAATATCTATAAGTTCAAATTTATTGTTGTGACACAATAGCTACTATACCCATCGAGAATATCAAATATAATCACAGAACACATTTAAATACCCCTATCATGACAGCTATACTATACTATGTGTATCATGATTGCGGTATATCAGCATTAATCTGTATACAAACTTATAGGTCTAATTAAATTTTGTAAGTTATCCAAGAGAAATATATAATTAGATGAATAATATAATATATTTAATTGCTTAATTAAGTTTAACTGTTAATGAAATCTGGTCAGAATAATAATATAAAAGGGGAAAAATGTTTTCATGCATACATTGATGATTCTGAGACCTTGCAATGTTAATAATCGTGTTTAGCGGTGGGAACATCACAAATAGCCCGTGCTGTAGCTTCGTTCTTAAAACAAATATAGCGTTGAGAGTATTAATCCGGAGATGGAACGATAACCGAAATTCGAGGTTTTATAAAACTGGATACCGTTTCTAATGTTTCTACAATTTTTCAAAACTCTAAAGTTTGTAAACACTTAACGCTTATATTAAAATGCATGAAAAACGGGGAAACATTCACTAATGCTGAAAATTTAGAATATGTAACAAAACAGTCATATAAGCCTAATTCTTTGAACTAATAATATTTTTGAAAATATTATATATATATATATAGTTAATCTTTCATATATACTGTTGAAAATTACCCCCAAATTCATCTTCTGCTTACTTTGGTTGAGCAGTCTTAAAATGAGAGGCAAACTTCACAGTTCCATAGGTAAGTTTCACAGAATCACCTAATTTTACTGTACTTTCAGATGTGAATCGCGGTCGCACCAAATATGCTCGCCATTTCAGCCGTGGGGGCGTTATAATGTGACGGTCAATCCCACAATTCGTTGTTAAAAGAATATCCCAAGAGTAGGCGGTGGGTGGTGATGACTAGCTGCCTTCACTCTAGTCTTACACTGCTAAATTAGGGACGGCTAGCGCAGATAGCCTTCGAGTAGCTTTGTGTGAAGTTCAAAACAAACAAACAAACTTTCAGATGTTTTCTACGAAACTGCTGAAAACGGCTATCTCAGATAGCCATCCCTAATTTAGTGGTGAAAGACTAGAGGGAAGACAGTTAGCCATTGCCACCCACAGTTAACTCTTGGGCTACTCTTTTACCAACGAATAGTAGAATTGACAGTTCATAATAACGACTCCAGTGCTAATAGGGCGACCACGTTAAGTGTAACAGGGATTCGAACCCGCGACCCTCCATGACGGGCCTCAAAATGTTTAAACCTAAATAACTAATTTGAACTTGATACAACGTGTTATTCACAAAATATATTGGTTATGGTTTATAACATTTCAGATCATTTATGCATTTACTATTTTGCTTTTATAGATAACTTGTAATTTATTTTAAAAACTAAATATAATTCACTATATATGGAATATTTCTTTAGAATTCTATAAGTAACGTTAGTGTTTCGTTAAATATTTTGAATGCTAGTTTTTAACTATTATTTAAAAGTGTCAACATTTTGAAAAGCAACATGGTTTTTAAATAAAACTTAATACCATATTTTTGAAGTTCTAAAATAACCATTGACTTTATAAACCCACAGTTACCTAAACTAAGAACACAAATTTGCAGACTATGTTTGTAAGTTAACTGAATACGTCATAGAAAAAAAAACGTTTGTAATATACTTGTAAATGTTACCATAATGGGTTTTACTTAGATGATAAGTAATATACCTTATACAATAAGTTGTGAACTGTAAATTATGCTGAAATAAGTGATTCAGTTGTTTTTCTTTTTTATGAATAACAAAGGTTAATACATAAAGCAAACTCATGTCAATTTATTTTATTAAATTATTTGTTTCTGCGCACATTGGCAAGAGAAAATACAAACAAGTCTTTATGTCCAAGTTTAGATTCAGTGATTACAAACAAACCTTCTTTAGGGCTTTATTAGTGTTGACTATTTACAAGGTAAGTTTTAAAGAGCCAATTTTGCAACTCTAATCTAGTTAGAGTTGTTTCTCACGAGTACGAAGGTAGCTCGCGTTCAGCAGAGTAGAAAGTGTATAAACGCAGAAAACAACTTCAACTTATACGTGTTATGTTAACTGGAGTACCAACAACAAATTTATATCCCTGGGAATTCCCAGTCTATAGTTATGTCACCTCGCTGGACTCTCTGACGCCGTCAAAGATGACCAGGCCAACGTATAGACAATCTTTTGACCATTGTGTCTCTGGCTAAGATTCGAAACAAAAGGATGGTAGCTTATCTTTTTATTGTCTCCGTGTTGTCTGCTAGGTGAACTCGGACTAACAGCGAAGGCGACTAGCAGTCGCACAATTAAATCCTTACTGCCTGTTTCTCTGCCAGGGGCTAGCCAGGTTCTTAAGTTTTATCTGTAACGAGTTTGAGTCTTAACTGTTAGCTTTGTTTTAAAACATCATTAAAAGGAATGTTTGGACAGATGTAAAATTTATGAAAAACAAGAAATCACGACTTACCGTGTGTGACTTCAAGACACAGGGAATATAGTTAAGAAAAAAAAAACAACAACAACCTTAATTGACCTTGATGTAAAATCAGCAACTACACAAATTCATGGTTTAGTAAACAGTAGTTAACAAAATCCTTACGATCAATTAACCAATGTCTGTAGTTCTATGTGATAACTAGGATAGTTTTCGTTGTCTTTGAAATCAAGATAAAACGACAAACCATTAACTTTCACGCAAAACTCGTTTGTTATTACAAGGGAAGACTTAAATATTATTTACGTTTAAAATAATCTCAAACGAGAATTTTGAAACTCAGTTATTAACACTATATTTAAATACATTGATTCGTTACTACTTCTAAATAAGCTCGGCTGTTCTAAATTGCATTCACTTTCCCTTCTCCTAGTCCATCATTTGCTCAGCATTTTCATTTTATATCCTACGTATTCATTCATTTCCAGCAAAGTTATCTTAAGAACAAGAAAATCATAGTTCGATATTATCTACACACGCATTCATAGAATAGTCGCATTCTGGACCAGTATTAAGTCCATAGACATATAACGCTAAAAATTCGGGGTCGTATCCTCCGAGATGAACAGAAAGCTGCCAGTCTGTTGTGTAGCATTGCGCTATAACACAAACAAACTTACACAATAACTAAGGTTTACGTCAAGTAAAACAATTATAGGTATATTACTGGAGATGTACTTTGATTGCTAGTTATTTTGATCATAATATAGGAACAGTGTATAATAACTGTAATTTCTTCTTTAATAAATTATGTAAAACTGTTTGAAATTCCAGTGTGTAAAGCCCACAGTTTTGTTTCAAAATTGTTCAAAATAAATATAGATCCAGACAACAACTGCTTAATGGAAATTTCTTAGGTTATGTTTTACTTTGGGTAGAAATGTTTGCAGTTTTTACTGTGAATATTAGTTTCTTGTAATAAAATGCACTTCTTGAACTGTCTCGACACACCTTACCCTTTTTCTCATCCAGTGTTTGTGTGTAATAAAATGTATTTTTTAACTGTCTCGACACACCTTACTCTTTTCCTCATCCAGTGTTTGTGTGTCATAAAATGTATTTTTTAACTGTCTCGACACACCTTACTCTTTTCCTCATACAGTGTTTGTGTGTAATAAAATGTATTTTTAACTGTCTCGACACACCTTACCCTTTTCCTCACACAGTGTTTGTGTGTAATAAAATATTTGTTCTTGTTTTGTTTTTGAAGCTACACGAGGACCATCTGCGCTAGCCTCCCTAATTTAACAGTGTAAGACTAGAGGGAGGGAAGATAGTCATCACCACCCACAGTCAACTCTATGGCTACTCTTTTACCAACGAATAGTGGGATTGACCGTACATTTTAACATCCCCACGGTTGAAAAGGCGAGTAAGTTTGGTGTGACGAGGATTAAAACCCGTGATTCTTGGATTACGAGTCTAGCACCTTAACCACCTGGCCATGCCGGGCCGTAATAAAATGTATTTCTTGAATTGTCTCGACATGGTTTACCCTTTTCTATGTTCAGTGTGTGGTGTGCAATCAAATATATTTCCTAAATTAACTTAATAAATATTTACCTTTTTCACCATCTAATGTTTGCGTTTCTTTCTAAGGAATTATAAAATGGAGCTAGAAAACCATGTAAAATATTAAACTCAGAAAATCTCATAATTCACAAAAACTGCCTTTAACTAAAGATGTATTGATTTTCGAACGAGAATATTTTTTTGAACTTTTGCTAGATTTGTAATGTTATCGATGAAATTAATTAGATGTAATAATTATTGTTGAAGTGCGTAGCCAAAGGGAAACTACCTTTGCTGTAAAGTTTATCCTTGTAGATTTAATGATATATCTTTTTTACGTTAAGGATAAATTAGTTTGGTTGTTAAAGATAGGCATGCAGCACCCTTGTTCTTGATAACTAGAATTATTTTTTGCACAATAAATTTGTTATTGTAACCTTATATTATATATATATATCTTACTAGATTGAAATTATTAAGAACAAAGCAGTTTTGTATTGGTTATCCATTGATTTAATTATCTTTCGCCATTCAATGACACAACGGTATGTCTGCGAACTTACAATACTAGAATCAGGGTTTTGATACCTGTGGTGAGCAGGACACAAGTAGCTCATTAGGGAACTTTGTGGTTAACTTCAAACAAACATAAAACCTGATTGTCTTCTATTATTTTGATATCCTGATGATCATCCTTCGTGAAGACGTAGAGTGGAAAACTGATTTAAATAAAGTATCCATTAGAAGACATAAATTATTTTTGTTGTAAACGTATTCTAAAAAATCGTTTATTCCGCAAGTTATTTTCCTTGAACACCATGAAATCATAAACATGGACTATGAACTGCTTGAATAACCAATTACTTCTAAAATTCCTGAGAAAAACAGGTCATGAAAATTGTCATTTCAAAGGTGTATGCGAACCACTACCTCACCCTCGTGACAAAAAGAGAACTTGAGGTTACCTGGCATGAGCTGCACAGTATGGGTTCTCACATGGTGCCAGAGCTTCGCTGTGTGCACATTGTGGGGTGGAAACAAATTACTGGTTACTAAGAGTAATACTGAATGCTTGGTGGTAAGGGGTGGGCTTTGACTGCTACACACTCTTGTGATATCATTCATTTAAAGGTCGGGTTCGGTGTTAAACGATGACCAATAAATCTTTCTAAATGTTGACAGTGGGTGAAGCAGACCAAACAAATTCAGTTTCCACCAGAGAGCATGCGATATAAACACCTGTGATCTTAAAGATGACAGAGGAGGTGAGGGATGTGTGGGAAGGAGATGTTAGTCGACTTAAAGGTGAATTCTGACATACAGAACAGTTTTGTTTCTCTACAGAAGAAATATCATTTTTATAATTAAAAACTTAAACGACTGGTTATGGAAATGTAGACTGCTGGTTACTTTCAAAACACTGACAAGGCTAACTACTGCTATTATACAATTCAGTTCTTGAAAATGAAAGTTTTTTATGAGCTTACGCATAAATATTGCCCTCCGATGGCTCATCGGTAAACTCGCCATTCGCCATCATATACAAACTAAATCACCTACAAATAAATTCCACGATAGTCAAATGGATTTCAAATTTCTTAACCAATAGAACAGCACAAGTAAAAGTCAATAAAAAAATATCCAAATTATTTAATATAACGGCAGGAGTGCCCCAAGGATCAGTCCTCTCTCCACTTCTATACATAATTTTCGTCAGTGACATACCTTTTCCAAATCTAACATACACACACAATTCACAATACGCAGACGACATCGCAATCTGGAGCACCTCCAGAAACCCAGTAATGGCCATGTCTCGCGTACAAGAATCACTAAACAACGTCTCAACATGGAGCAACAAGTGGAGGGTCGTGTTAAATCCAACAAAAACACAAGCAATCACCTTATATAGAAAACTAAAGAAGCAAAGAAAAAAATCTAGAAAAAATAAAACTATCACTTGGAAACACAACCATTAACATGAGCAAAAACATCACATTCCTTGGCGTCACTTTCGACACAAAACTAACATGGAAAAAAACACATAAACAATATACACTCATCAATCAGAAAAAGGATTTCGTATCTAAAGACTATAACTGGTAAACAATCGAAATGCGCACCGAACACCATTATACAAATATACAAGGCTTACATCCGTCTACTAATAGAGTACGGATGTCAAGTAACATACAATATGTCAAACAACACACTCCAGAAAATCCAAGTGCAACAAAACAGAATATTAAAATCCGTATTCAGCCTACCATCATTTACGCCAACAAATTATCTACACCAAATTAGTAATTTACCAACTATAAGAGATAGAATAACAGAACTTTCTCTCAAATATTATCTAAAAGCAGAAAATAGAAACAAACTAACGGCATCACTACACAAATTATCAAGTGCACCAACAAAATACATATCACCTTACAACATATTTCAAGAATCACAATCCACTCAACAAAGAATATAAATAAATAAAATCCATGTTATTAACATGAATTCCTTTTTTTCAGGTACAGGGCACACGACAAGCAAAACTTTCGGCGCCTGTCGTGTGAAAGTGGGTTTTCTCGGGGCACTCCCGTTTCCAGCCCAGGCAACTCTTTTGCCAGACCCTGAATCGTGCCGTTTGATTTGATCTGGATTTGAATGAAATATATTCATGTTCACATCTGCCCAACTTCTTCCTTTCGGGACAGGTCCCGGCCTTTTTTTCCACTGCTGCCTTTGCCTCCACCCAAAACAACATTTAGAAAGACATCCTCCACCCAAAAAAGTCAAGAATAATAACAATAATTAATTTATTAAATAAAATAATAAAAAAACTACCACTTAATCTTAATAACAATCCACGAAAGGGGACGAAGAGGAACCACAACGTTCCTGAACACCCCGGTTGGAGAGAGAACTTTTCTGATTTCTCCCTCTCTAAACTGAACCCCTGCCACGTTAGTTTAGTTTAGTTTCATCGGTAAACTTGTGGGCTTATGAAGCTAAAAATAGGATATAAATACGTTCGATGGGCACAGCGCATGTACAATTCTGACCAAATTGTTTGCATACTGTTCAATATTGAAGTTATTGTCTACATATATGGACTAGTTATTGAGTAAATGCCCAATTAGTGACAGAAATGGTATCGTACGATAGTAAAAACATATATGAATTGTTTTTAGCATGTGTTCATCAAAACACGCATACACATCTGGTGTGTACCAAAGGGTTTGCTTCTGGTATAATCCTTTCCAAAACAGATCAATGTTTTGTTCAAACAATATCTCTCTACTTGGTGTAGAGTCAAGTTTCATCATGTGTCAGAAGGAATAAGACTAGTGATGGTATGAAAACATTGCCAAAACAGTAGGGTACCTGCAGTGTACTGTATCCAAAATCCTGAAGAGTCATCGGACCGCAAGAAACGTTGATCAGGAAAAGTATAGTGGTAGACGCTAAAAAACTACTACTCAGACGACCATATTTTGATCAGGTTAGCATGTCAAGCTAAAAAAAAATATTGGAATAACTCTTGACAGGAATGGTAGGGATGTTCAGCAGAACAGTGAAAATGAGGCTAACCAAACAAGGTTATTTTGCAAGAAGGGTTATCTACAAACCAATATTAACCAGGCTTAACTGCCCTCATCATATTACTTGGGTAAGACAGCATGCTAGCTTACAGTTAGGACACAGGAGAAATATCGTCTTTTCAGATGAGTCCTCTTTTCTACTTACTAAAGGTGATGGCATTATTCATATTCGTCGTTTACCAGGAGAACAGATGAGGAAAGACACAGAGTACACACAAGAGGTGATGAAATAGATATTCGGGAGCTATTCATTATGGTTGAGAAATTGCTCTTCATATATTTTAGGAAAACGTCAATGGTGTCTCCTACAGACATTACACAGAGACAATATTTCTGCCATATGCTAAGGCAAAGATTGGCAATAACTTTGTGTTCCAAGAGGACGTTAAACGATTTTCAAGGCCAGCAAAGTTGTAATACCATTGAGAAGTGTTGAGCAGAACTGAGAAAAAAAAACTGCCAACCAAGACCCTAAAACAGCTACTGTAGCTGAGTTTCAGCACCTTCTAATGACAGGTTGGGATGAAACTATGGTACTATAGATTACATCAATATCTTCATGGACAGCATACCATGTCATCTTGCGGAGGTTATAAAACGAAAAAGACCAATCAAGTACTGAATGCTTAATATGAACTGAAATAAGGCCACAGACACAAATTGTAGTAGTTTAACGTAATATGTTTTAGCTATATGTATGTTCTGGTTGTAATAGGTGAAATGCTGAATTACACGACTATCTACGGATGTCTCATAAAATTGTTTGCTGTTTATGATGTCTATATATTATCTTGTTATACAAGTTACATATGGATATGCTCAATATAACATGATTTCTCAGTTTAACTGTGCTAAATGTATTTGTATTTCTTCGCTATAATAATTATTTTATTTGGTACAAGGTATGAAAATATTTTGACCAAGACTGTAGGTCATTTCGTGGCTTTGGCTTAATCATAAGCAGAGAAATTTCAATGATTATTCGATATGCAAGAGTATCTATTTTCTTAATTTTACAAATTAATTTGAAAAGGCATCATGCACTATAATATAGATCCTCAGTAAGAAAGGATTTTATACAGTCATGTAGGGATCATAGGTTTGAAAGTTTAGAGTTTTTGTACGTATTTAGTTTTACATTCACTTTCATAGAACTTTGTTGTGGAAAATCTTATTAATTTGTATATTTTGTTCATATGCGTAGATATCTACGTGTGGTACGATATTTTATGTGTTCATTTGTATAGTCTTAGTTCGTTCGTAACTTTAGTACAATCACAACTATAGAAGGCTCTTGTGATGTTTTTGAAATATTCAAAATAATCCTGTATCCTGCATAAGATTTAATTCTCGGTTTCCGACTTGTTTTTGTACCTTACTTGACCGGTGAGGTACACATATTGTATCATATTGAATAGTCTTACGATTTTGCTTATAACTCAATGCAAGGAACTGACTAGTTTGTTTCTTGTTAATCATAAAGCTACACAATGGACAATTTGTGCTGTGCCCATCATGGCTATTGAAACCTTGTTTTTAGTGTTATAAGTCCAAAGAGTTATCACTGACCCACTGGGGACAATATTAAGAATATATAATTTTCATTTTTAAAACTTTTAGAACCATTTCCATCGTGAGTTGTTTGCAGTTAAATTACAAACTGATTGCTATAGCCGTTTATTATTAACTAAGTTTAAATCACTTCGCAGTATTGTGTGGAAACCTCATAAATTCGAGTATATTTACTGTAACGACTGTTGGTGATTGAGAATGCTGTGAGATTACTCATAGTGTAGATAAACAAGAAATACATATACATTTATCTTGTTGTTTTTCTCAGAATTTTCTCGCAAAAATATACAAAGTACTATTTGCTTGTAAAATCCTGAAAGATAATAAGTAGTTTCAGTGTGATTGTCGATATTTACATTTCTTTGTTTGCTTTTGGATTTCGCGCAAAGCTACATGAGGAATATCTGTGCTAGCCGTCCCTAATTTAACAGTGTAAGACTAGAAGGAAGGCAGCTAGTCATCACCACCCATAGCCAACTCTTGAGCTATTATTTTACTAATGAATAGTGGGATTGACTGTTACATTATAACACTTCCACCGCTGAAAGGGCGAGCATGTTTGGTGTAACGAGAATTTGAACCCATGACTTTCAGATTACGAGTCGAGTGTTTTAACCATCTGGCCACATAAAGTGATAATCAAACAAAAATTTTAAAGTTTACTTATGAAACTAAGACAAGAACCCCTTTTGTGTGTTATTCCATGTCTAACTTCACTCTCAACCTGCTTACAATTCATTTCAGCCCTCTGAAAGTCCTGGTTGAGCTAATTTAATAGAGCCGACTGTTTTTGTACTTTGTTAGAGTGGTCTCTAGTCGTGTAAAATTTGTCACAACGTCTAGCTTTGTTCACTATGTATTGCTTGTCACTGCAGAACAGACAACAGAATAAAGTGTTTGAGTCTGTTCAAGTTTAAATATCGGGACTCAACTTGAATTGTTACTCAGGTCCTCCATTTTAAATTGGCCAGCAACACTGACAGTTCTGAGTGTTTTATATCATACACTACCTGCCAATTAAATCACCGAGTTTCATGCTTTTCGTATAATTGACTTCCCTAGTGCATTTTAATGACAAAGAATGTTACAAAATATGTTACAATGAAGTACAATATTTTGCTTCCATAACCGAGATGTAATTGTTTCAAAGACTATGGTTTTGGTGAGTTCTTTTGAGTAGTCACTCTATGTTCTAGAGTATGTTGTGACCTTCGAATATCATTCACTGTCATGGTTATTAGCCAATACGATCAACTAAGTCTTTAAAATAATAAGTACTTTGTTTATACCTATTAGTTACTAAATAATAATTATCAATTAGTTTATGTCCTTATTTTGGCTGTTAATATTCTGTTACCTTCAGGAAAGTCCTAGAAAGGACTATTTTAAGGTAATAGTGGCAGAGATTCTATCTTGAATGTCCTTCAAGGAGTTGTTCGTGTGCTATTCACTCGTCTGAGAGTTATCCTATTAAAAACTCAAACAAATAATAAATTTGACCAGTGTGAAAGGAGTCCTCGTAGGTTGCTTACTTAAACGAAAGAAAGATATCTGCAATACCGTAGATGCCAAAAAGAACAAAAAAACACACATAATTTCAGTATTGACAGTAGATACCCGGAACAGTTGATAAAAAAGGAAATAAAAGAAGGATGAACAACATGAATAAGTAGGAAGAAAATTATAGACATACATCCATATTATTTTATATCAAACGCCTCTCTCCAAGCTTACAGGTAATAATCGTATCATAACAATATAAAGTAAAGACAGTATTCAGAAGACACGACATAGTACGACCACAGTTAGTCTACACCACATTATCTAAAGGCTTAATGGAGAACGAAAGTATTACCTACAACATCTATTGTGAATGTGGCCTCCAATATACCATAGAAAGGAAAATACTATGGAAAGCTGGAACTAAGAAGCACAATATATTCACAAAGCTCTGTAATGCCGATTTTTCTCTAATAGTCCACCATACCAGAGAAGAAGTATACATATAGAAGAACTTAACTAGTGGATTGTAAGCCACTTATGAGAAAGAAGATACAAGAATCCTTCTACATCTACCTAACTGAGAACATGCTGAGCCAACCTCTCGTAGAAACCAGTATGACTTGGATACCTTTTTTGAAAGTATTCAAATATGACAGTTAATTGAAGTCCTTCTCAGACAGATGGACAGCACATCACCCTTTATATCAAGAAGACCCAGAAACACTACTGAAATAGTCATTTTCAGGACCTCATGGAGACTGCGCAGATTAACATTCGAAAGGTAAAATGAAATCTAATTTGAAGCTTATATCCAGTAACTGACGCTGCCGTTTAACACTGACATACTTTTGAAGTAATAAGGATTCGATGATATAGTATGAAGTAAGTTACAAGTTTTTTGTGTTTTGTGATGAAGTTTTATTTCATTTTCTTAATATTAGTTTCATTAACAGTATTGCTTAAAATTTTTAATGTACATATATATATATATATTTATCTATTTATTATGATGACTATTTTGGGTTGTTAACATAAGATATGGATTTATGACTAGCTTATTTAAAATTCTTGGACATATCATTGTGTTACGGCCGAAAATATCCTAAGGAACGAGGATACCCAAATGAAGCAATGCATTTGAATTACTATAAATAAGTACGTATATTAAATTTACTGTATTCGCTATTGGTTTAATTTATAGTTCTGATTTATGTAGATGGTTTCCTCTGATTATGGGTTAATAATATGTGTGACAAAACATTAATTGTTATTTTAATTCTATGTGAGCTACCCCATATTTACATAATATTGTCTTCCGAAATGTTCTAGAGCATCATATATGATAGAATAAAATTAATGAGTGAATTAACACAAACGATCCAACAGAGGAAATTTATTCTTAAAAATTAGCGAAAGAATATCGTGTTTTAATTTCAAGATATAAAATATAGAATAGACAAAGTGATAAGCAATGCATCTTGAAATTCCCTGTTGAACTACACAGCATATAAATATATATTGTCTTTTATATTGTGCTAATGTAGTAGCTTTTCCTGTAACACATCAGTCAAACGTTTTCTGGAAATTCACAACTTAAAAACTTTAGCGCTTGTAATTTTGTCATATATTTCTATACGTAATAACACAATTTAAAGTACAATGATCATACTGTTAGGTCTGATTGCGTATCTTACAATTAATAAAGTAACATTGATGCATAACATTATGCTTTTCTCTCTGCTGTTTTTGATTCCAATGTTGAAAACACGTTTACTCGTGTAGTTTTACAGTAGTAAAGATTTTTATCACATATTTAATGCTTTCTTCACATGCATGTTTGTTCATATCTTTCAGTTTTCCTTACGTGGAAGACTGTTGAGTTTGTGTTCTTAAGATAATTAAGTCAGTGTCTTAAATTATCAGTTAAAAGTAACTTCATAAATCTCAATTTCACAGCACTAAGTTCAATGTATGTTGTTCTCACATGTTTTACTAATCATGAGCTGACTTATTTTCTAATCACGCAAAATAGGCACTGAATAAAAAACTTTTCTACGAGCTTTGTTGGTCAAAGATTGAAATATTATATATATATATCAATAGAAAAGAAAACACACATAAAAAACCACTGCAGAGTATTTGGGCTGAATGTGAGTGTGCATGTGTGTATATATAATTGTTAACCTAACACAGTAGTAAGCAATGAAACAAAAGAAATATGTTATTTTCACTGCTTTAATTCAGACAATAACACTTATTTTTTAAGTTTCGTAACAGAGATGTGTTCATTTAGTATTTGTTCATTTTCAGCTGATCTTTTTTCCCACATGCGTCTTCATACCAGTCGAAGCTAAGACTTAAGACGTTTTTCAGTCTACACTGTACTAGTCAACCATGTACCATTTGTAAAGGGTACGACTCATAATACGAATACACGGCAGTGAACGGAAACCGCAATCGGGCGTCATGTTGTGAAACAGTGTCAAGTCTTTGTGCACTTAAAGGCAATCGAGCAAGTAATGCGATTACCAGTCAGGTTCACGGAGAAACCGAACATTAAACTGATCAGTAAGGCTTGCAACTATCCATCATACCTTATGTCTCTTTCGTTGATGACTTTGAAAGATGGCTGTTGAGACCCAAGTCACGGTAAAAAACAGTATTAGACAGGCCAATATTTTATTTGTTCCGCCTCTTCTTTATAAACTTGTATATCGAAACGGCACCCGTGCATATCCATTCTTAGCAAGACCGTAAGACATTTATGTGGTCAAATTTTATGTCGTTAAACAAGTTGAGAAAAGACCGCTCTCAGCAGGACTATCATGCAGTGGCTGTGTTTGGAAGCTTCATGACGACCTACTGAACATGCACAAAAACTTGGGCTACCAATGTCGTGACGTAATGAACGATGTCTCTTTCTGCTTTTGACGTGTTGTGCTTCGTGGGCTGTGCCAATAGTGACAGAGGGCGGGGTGGTTATGACTAGAATTTCAATGAACGATTGAAATTACGTTGCGTCAGGAACAAAGAGGCAAAGATTTTTCATCGTATTTTCTTGTCGAATACAAAAGGTTTTAACGTATAAAACTTCAAGGTAAATATATTAATCAAACCTTGTCATGGTTTTCGACCCAAACAAAAATAGGACTGACATTTTCATCTTTGCCTTTTTACTTCTTTTAATGCAGTTTCTGGAAACCAAGAATAATAGAAAAAAACGACTGAAATATACATTACAAGTGAGAAACCTAAAATAACCGAACAGTATTACAATTAATACTGAATTAATAATTTGAACTGTAACTTTCGTATTCATACGTTTTCTAAATTCATAAAGAATGGCATAATACAGGCTCCTTTAAACGTTCTGTGATATGTTTCAAGTTTTTAAAGTAGAATTTATTTAAAAAAATATAAAGTGATCTAATGTTTTAGTTGTTTAAATTTTAATAAGACGTCTTCTAATGTTTCATTCTGTCCACGTTTGAATAAACAAAAACTGTCAGATCATCAAGATAAAATTGGAGAATAAATAAAAGATGTTAAAAATTAACAACAATATGCATGTTAGATCTGATGTTGATGCTATCAAATAAGATGTGACGCAAGACAAAGCATGCATTCACAGAATATTGAAATTATAAATACAATGACGAAAATATTTTAATAACAAAAAAAATTAATAACAAAAAAAAAGTAATCGAATTTTAAAAACACAATATATGTTTCCGAGAATACAAATTATATTTTATACTACACACATTTATTTTTAACTGAATCGATAGTTTTCGGGCTAACGTATATAAAAAATAAATGTTATATGTTTTTGAGATATAAAAAGCTCTTTTGATTAATGAGATATGCAGTTTGCAACAATTTTTTACTAGCCTTATCTGTCATGATTTAAATACCTTTACAGGTATGACGTTTTTAATGAACTTAATTTCTACTGATGAGAGGTAATAAATAGTTCAATGTATACTACATAAACACATACATGGCTACAGATATATTTAGGACATTTAATGAGATTTTTCTATAATGTACTGAATTGATGTTTGATATTGTAGACGCAAAAGTAACACAGTTTAAGAGCAATTACAATGACGGTTTAAAAAAATAGCAACGACACACCAATTTCTACTAAAACCTGAGGACAGTTATAGGGCAACACGCACACACGAATACTGCTACAGGGCAATAAACACATATCACATGAATACTGTTATAGGGCAAAACGCACACACACACACAGTGAAAGTTAATGTTTTGTACGTCTAAATAAGCTGTCATTAGCCACTGTGATACATAATGGTTAAAATCACATGATACGTAATACAGTGTTTTAAATATTCAGTTTTAGTAAAGTATTATACTTACAAAGTCCTAGAGAAAGCTATAATTCTCAAAAGGATTAAAGATAAGTTAGTTACTATGTTGGTGTGGTTTAGTATGACAGTATTTCTGATAAAGTTAGTTTGTATTTGCATGGACTTCCTTTGAAAATCAGAGAATTTAATTAAATAGATAATCTCACACCAGTAGCTTTTCTTGACTGATAAAACGTAGACAGAAATCCTACATTTGTTAGAGCGATATCACCATCGGAAGACACAAGTCTATTTTATCATGATTAATGGATTCTGGTAACATCTAATCAGTGGCATATCGTTCAGTCAAGTGAATCAGACTTCACTTTATTAAACTACTTTACTTACACATACACGACACCACCTGCTAACACAGATATCAGTTATTTTTGAATTTGATACGAGGTTTTCTCCAGAGCATATAGTAATACCAAGTAATGGTTCTTATTGATAAATCAAACAAAATTAGTTCGTTCAAAAGTGGTTTATTTGCGATATAGTCTTGTTATAGTCATTTCTAGGTTTTGTTATTCCTTTTTTTTTGTCTGAAAACTGATTAATATTAACATGATGTAAGGTAATTATTAAAATCCACGTTTCTGTAATATGGCCATTGAGCTTGTAATTTGAAACACAAACGTTCGGCTGCCTCGAGTCTTCAGTCAATTTAATTAATTTGTTTGTTTGTTTCAGAGTTTCGCATAAAGCTACATGAGGCATACCTGCGCTAGTCGTTCCTAATTTAGCAATATAAGAGTAGAGAAAAGGTAGCTAGCTAGTCATCACTACCCGCCGCCAACTGTTGGACTACACTTTTACCAACGAATAATGCGATTGATCGTAACTTTATATCGCCTCCACGGCTGAAAGGGTGAGCATGTTTGGTGTGACGGCCCACTAACATGGAGAGAGTTATCGCATTTAGTTCATGTATAGAGTTAAGGTATGTAAGGTATCTTTATATATTTAATACTAAAGTCCAAGTGTGACCTGGTAGTTAGCGTATTGTACTATAGATCTGATTTTTAGTATTGTGAGTCCACAGACATACCGCTGTACCGCTAAGGGGCTGCAGTCCTTAAAATTTTCAAATTAAATACAGGTTACTCTAAGTAAACCTACTCTAAAATAACTGTAAGTACTGTTTGACTAACTATCTATCTAAAATAACGTCTTTAATCAGTTTAATTATGCTTCTCAAGCTAAAGATACCAACAATAACAGCAATAACAATAAGGATTTCTCATTCATTGGTATGCAAAAGAATGATATCAGCATGGACCTATAATGGACTATATCGGACTTGAAGGGCAAAAGGTACAAATTAAGTGAAATTTATGATATATCAGTCGTGACTTATTTTACCTTTTCCAAAACTACAATTCTAGTGATGGTAGCGACTAAAGTATTTGTTAATCAGTTGAATTCACATCATAACTACAGAAACAGAGCAACTGCTGAACTTGTTTCATTAACACTTGACCTTAATATCTTGATATTCGAACTTTTCTCACCAATTTCTTACAAATTATTCTGTGAATAACTGTGTTTACTTGATTTGTTATTGTCAAACTTTCATATTCTGTTTTGAGCCATCTAGTGGTTGACTCATCATATCTACAACTGCATTTAAGACTTTTGGTTTGGTATGTTTTGAATTTCGCGCAAAGTTATACGAGGGCTATCTGCGCTAACTGTCCTTAATTTAGGAGTGTAAGACTAGAAGGAAGGAAGCTAGTCATCAGTGTCCACCACCAACTCTTGTATTACTCTTTTACTAAAGAATAGTGGGATTGACCCTTACTTTATAACGCCCCTACGGCTGAAAGGGCGAGCATGTTTAGTGCAGCGGGGATTCGAACCCGAGATCCTCAGATAACGAGTCGAATGCCTTAATCACCTAGCCATGCCGACGATTTAGGAGTTTAATTTAATATGCTACATCGGTGTTTTCAATGCTAATATTTTATCTTCGAACATGAAAAAATGTTTTAATCTAAAAATGTATCATAAGAAGCATTAACTACTGGCAAAAGTACATTCATATCCTTGGAATATCCTTAATATCTCTGTGCAATTTTACCTTCTACTGCCGTACAGTTTTTGAGATATGATTCGAAAATTTCCAAAATATTTCTCATAGAGAATTTTTAAATCAATATATTTCTATTGTCACCTGGGACGTCTATTTGCTTTATTTCGTGTATTTCCCTTGATGTAAATGGGCTAATTCATCGCAATACAGCTCATTCAACCGATGTAAAAATGACCAGTGTAAAGGGAATTGAACCATTGAAAACTTATTAAACAAAAGACTGTAACAAAGAGATAGTTCTTAAGGAATATAGTACAGTGAATAATGTTCATAGAAGAGCTTGAAGACTGAGGAGTCAGATGCACTTGTAATAAGCCATGTACAGGCAGACCAACAATAACTGTAGCAGAACAATTCAGCATAAGTACACATGAGCGCAGCAGTACACGTAATATCTCCTGGTGTTTGGATTTGCCAATTTCGACTATTCGTAAGGTTCTGTGGTTTTGTTTGGGAATATTTTCTTACAAACTGCATCGTGTACAACTATTACAATAAATGTTATTTCTGCAACAGCAAGATGTGATAGACAGTACGGATTTCATTCAGGAAATTACTTCTCCCCGTACTAATATGATACACATCTTACGGTAGCACAGGACGAAACATTTCAAGTCACTTTCCTTTTTAATGGTTAATTTCGCATTCACGGAATCTAACATCGACCGTTTCCGGATTGTAAAGATATCTGAAATCACCAATGTATAGTGCTAATCCTCATTCAATTGTAGACCTGAAGGAAGCAAGTGTCAGGAAATGGTGCATACCAGATCAGACGCACGTTATTGCTATAATGTCTTACTTCATACAGATGCAGTACATTCTGGAACTTGGAAGAGAATATTTTGAACAGTTGCTATGTTTGATCAGAGATAAGCTATGGTGGCACCCCTGGTGGCAGCGTATGAAAGCTAAGATTTGCATGTTTCTCAGTGGGTTTGACCTTTTGACCTTTACAAGCGCCCTGTACTTTCAAGTTTACATTATGTGAATAAGCTCTATATGAAGAAAACAACAAACTCACATATTTTTTCTCAACAATTAACTTCGTTTATTTAAAAAAGTGTAAAGTTATCTCGTTAGACTTCTAGAATCTAATATAGGTACATATAATAACGAACTAACTCTGTTTACATTTCAAGAATAGTTTACAATTTATGGATTTACTATTCCAGGTAGTTTTGTTTTTCTAATGAAATGTATATTTATTTTACTATGAATGCAGTCAAATGTAGAATGACTGGAATAAAAGCGACAACATTGCATGAGCAAGCCTATTACCCGCGGGTGTATTTAACACTCTTGGCCTAACTGCATGGCATAATTCGTAGATGCTCCTAGTTAAACATTATTTTATCCAGAGTTTTTCTTTATTTCTAATTCTGCAATCACAGAGTCAACAACTCATCTGATATTGGTAATCATTTTCGAATATTCTTTCTCAGATGGATACTAATTTTGTCTTCGTTTTTAGATTTTGTTTATTTGTTGATTAATTATTAGGCTTAAAGCTACACAATAAGCTATCTGTACTTTGCCCACTGCGGGTTTTTCAACCCAACCTTTAGCTTTATGAGCCCTCAGATTCACCACTCCGCTTTTAGGTATATAAAATTTCAATTCAAAAACGCATATTTTGAAAATATTGTGCATATTCACTGAATCACCAAAAAAAGTTGTTTTTTTTTCTCTGTGACCTTCCGTTGTTTAAATTAGTATACGTTTTATCACATATTACTTTTGTAAAGAGTTTCTGTGTGTTTTCTTACAACAAAGCCACATCGGGCTATCTACTGTGTCCACCGAGGGGAATCGAATCCTTGATTTTAGTGTTGTAAACCTGTAGACTTACTACCGTCCCAGCAAAGAACTTTTGCATGGAGAGGCATCATTGTTTTTGTTATTAGCGAGGTGAGATTCCAAGACACTGAGAATGTATCTTTTTGTAGTTACAACTGTTGTTTACTTCACTAATTCATCAATGTTACTGGGTTACTTAGAGATGAAAACAGTGTACCTTTTCCGGTGTGGATGTACTTTGTATCATTATTTTACCATGTGTTACCATTACACAAAACACATGCGTGTTTGCACTTTCCAAAGTTTCGGAACATCACTTCTACCATAGAAAAAGATGTTTAATTTTGCCACACAATAACATCTTCATACGCGCACCGATTTTTACTAGTATCATTTCTCTAGTTCACAGAAATCTGTTCAAAATTAATTCATTTCGTTCATTATACATCCGATGTTAAAACTTAAGTAGAAGCAGCTGAACTATATTTTGTTTAGTTCTAAATTGATTCAAAATTAAAATTCAACGATCTTGTTATTTAAATTTTTACAGTTACTGATTTTAGACAATCATAAAATAAATTAGGAAAGTAACATTTTGTTGACAATGGTTTAATATATCTATCGGGATGACAAATTTCTGGTGTGTCATTTGAGATATAACTTCTCAATTTATATTTTAACTCACAGTTTTAAGTGAGGCTGGATCAACGTTCTTAGATTTGTTCTAATGCATGTGGGTGTTTTTGAAGTATGGGATGAGAACATTTAGATCAAGCTGTTCTAAGATTTTATTCAATAGAATTTTGTCAACAAAATATAAAAATAAGGCTGTTTTTTAATTGTGGAATCTGATATGGCGATATTATTATGAATATTTTTTCTATATTTTGTACTGTCATATTAAACTGATCACAAATTCTTTATTTTCAGACAAACAGAATCTTTTACAAAAACAAAATTAGTCTTCTGTTATATTCATTAATAGTAATGTGTGTCTTAGCATGGACAGGGTTTTTTGTACTGTCATATCAAACTGATCACAAATTCTTTATTTACAGACAAACAGAATATTTTGCAAAAACTATATTAGTCTTCCGTTATCTTCATTAATAGTAATGTGTGGCATAGCTTGGACAAGGTTTTATGTACTGTCATATTAAACTGATCACAAATTCTTTATTTACAGACAAAGAGAATATTTTATAAAAACTATATTAGTCTTCTATTCGTGTGTGCTCGTGTTTAAAAGACATGCTTCATATAAAAACTTTATCATTAAAATCTTATGTTGTGCCAGTTTTAAAATTTATATTCGCCAGTAACATATTGGTGTAACTGATTAAATATTACAATTAATATATAAGTAACAATTAATGTATAAATTGTGTTTCACGAAATATTCAAGTCTAAATAACATCAAATCTAATATTTAAGATGTAACTATTATTTTTATGCTTTTTTTGCATTTTTGCACAGAACAGCTGAACGAATCATTCACAGTTTGACGAACGTTCAAATTACTCAGCATTAGCTAATTTTAATATGTAATTGTGATGTTATTAATACTAGTCAAAAAATGTTATTAAAATGTACTTTCAAGCTGTGCATAAAAATCTCACGGATCGTAATTCCTAATTTAACCTTCATGGAAAGAATTTCATATCAAACCCTTCAGAAAAAAACAACAAAAAACATTAATCCTAAAATCTGATTTAGCTCAAATATCGGGCGATGTTTCATGAACACATCAAAGTAAAGCATTACTCTCATTACATAATTTTATCTTATTTTACAAGATTTATGTCCAACTTAAGTCCTCATTCATCACACATTTAGTTCAGTGATGATTCATAGGTGAATGTGAGTTATACTAAGTTGCTTCATTTTGTTGCACTTGTGTATTAAAACCTTAGAACCTGTTGCTTTACGTAAAGTGTAATTTTACGTGTTTTCCCTCACACGCTTTTTGCTCATTTTTAGTCTTTGTATCAACCAAAGAAACTGTAATGAATGCTAAGCCTTTAAAGGGAAGCAAGTACTATAATGGAGTAATATGCGGACCAGAATATTGCTAATATTTCACGCATCTTGAAGTAAGTAAATGCTATTTATAAGCATGGCAACGTGTGAGAAAGAGTAGTAATGACAAAGGATGGCACTCTCGTTCCGAGTTGATCAGATAAAGAAGAAAAGGGTATTTTTTACATTTTTTACCAGTTGTTGCTCTTTCCAATTTCATGCTGATACAGTATGTTTTCACGGATAAATATTTATTTACAAGTAAAATGAAGTAGGTAATTGCCTCAACCAACAAGACATAGATTAAATTCATTACTTTATATCAATAGCGCTATAATTAATTTAGGTATCGTAAACTTTGCAAAAAAACAAACGAAATAAAAATCCACTAGCAGTGGTCGCTAGAAGCTCGCGTTGCTACTGCACTTGTGCTTACTTTTTTTTTAGTCGTTTTTCTTAGCAACGGATAACGGCGAAATATAAATTATTCTGCAAACCATTTTAAAGCAGGCTTTTACAATTGAATTTTGCTGCACAAAAGTGAGGCAATGAAAAGTTTTTCAAAGTAGGCAAAGCTGGTGACTGAATTTATTGCACATCTATTCTAGACGTGCATAATTTTCAGGACAAAGCAAAACATTTATAATTTTATAGAGAAAGGTAATAAATATGGATATTTTATGGATAATAAGTGAACTATGCAAACTTAAAACAGTAAAGATATTTTGTTTTTCTTTTTTTATATTAACTCAAAACTACCTTTTTGGGGTTAGCTAAATGTACTAAAATTTTTGAATAGAATTTGATTACCAAACTTTCATACAAGTTTCAAACAAGTTCTTACATTCTCGCAAACTTTTAGCAAGTATGCTAAAAGCATGCAAACAATTTGAATAAGTGTTATTTTAATAAAAATCGTTAGATTACTAACTCAGATTTTTATTTATTAAATAGAACTTTCTAATGAACTAACAGACGTTAAAGAATTGATATAGTTTTCAAGCTAAATTCATAATAACCAAAGTAATAGCTTAAACTCTCCAAATTCAATGGTGTGGTATAGCCTGGTGGAGAAGGCATTCGACTCCTGATTTGCGGATTGTAGGATCGAAACCCCTCATGTACATGTTTGCATTTGAAATGTGGGAGATTTATAACGTGACGGTCAAGAGCTGGCAGTGGGTGATGTTAACTAAATACCTTCTGTTTGGTTTATCATTTACGCATTATGAGCGATTCCCTACAGATATCCCTAGAGCTATTTTTCACGCAATTCAAGAAACAAACAAAACTAAATTTATTTCTTAACCAACTCATCTTAAAATTAAATCTTTCCTATTATACAACATTCTTATTGACACGAACAATCGCACTTAGCTTTTCTGTTGGTGCATTTAACATATTAGGATACCAATAAATTAATGATTTATCTCGCAGTGTTAACTCAGATTTTCTGATAGGCGTAAATAGACGTTGTCTGTATCAAAACAGTATGCCATGATCAGTTATCAAAAAATTTCAGTCACATTCTCAAGGACATCTCTGTATTCTGTTTATATCATTTCTTTTTATACCTAGAGCGATATGGAGACTGTATGTCCTCAAATAGCCATACCCAGAGCAATATGGACATCGTATGTCCTCAAGTAACGATACCTAGAGCGATATGGACACTGTATGTCCTCAAATAACCATACCTAGAACGATATGGACACTGTATGTCCTCAAATAACCATTGCCGGGGGTGTTGACAGCCTGTCGCTGTTTTTCTTCCATGTTCAGAGGTTTACATCTTTAATGGACATTCATAGATCATTCTTCAATTCATTTTCCTTCTTTCTGTCTATCTTTCGTTATTCAGCACAGGAACGAATAGAACAAGCATACTAACACAGGAAACCATCAGTCACCCACCGACGGAGCTGACTTTATCTGGATTTGGTGTTGATGTTTACGGCTGCCAAAATGCAAGCATCCACTGCTGATGCTTCTGAAATGGTCGAACTGTTTACACTAGTTGACAGGTCATGCCGCTGGCTGTCGTTACGCCAGTGAAGACGGACGTCAGTGAAGAGGCTTTTCCTCGTGTGTATGCTGGTATTACTTAAGTTCACTTGGAAGACACTGTTAAAACTAATTAAGGAAATTTATTTTATGATATATGACGTATTGAAGAGTTATCTTACATCTAAAAAAAACATTATAATTACAGGTGTATTAAATGTAAACAATTATACTATAAGAACGCTCATTTTGATTTAGTTCATTTTTCTATTCTTCGCATGTCTTATAGTCAATTAAATGATCGATAATTAAAATAACTTTATGATTTAGCCACAACTTACAATGCGTTTCTGAAAGTAATGAAACTTTTCAAAATAGAGTAATTAACTGGTGCTGTCAAATTAGTTGTTAAATATTTATCGCTTCTTCTCATTTTCAGCCAACGTCAAGGAAAATACGTTGCAAGAAATGTTTGGATTTGCAAAATGTATTCAGTTGTTTATTGTGTAATGATTCAGCAAGTAGGAATGTTTGCATGTTTTTCAACTAACTCTTCCCATAATTTTGCATTTAGCAGGACCAAATTTGACAAGCAAACTCAGGGTGGATCGCGAAGGCCTTTATCTATAATAGGTTCTATAACACCCCAAGAAAGTTACCCAAGTACGAAAGGGATTTAACAGTAGGTTTTTGGATCACTTAGTTTGAGTATGGCATCAGATTTTGTGTTTTTGCACCCTTCGGGATCCCTGAAGATTTAGGTTTGAACCTGCATTCATATATCCCCTACCATAAGCTTGTCATACGTGCTCGAACACCGTGAACAGCTTTTCTAAGGCGGAGTTTTAAGATTTTTATTTTTGTTGGATACACCAACCAGCTAGTTTGAGGCCTTAAAATACTCAAATATGGTATCGATACTCACAGAAGGCACGACACAAACAGTCCATTGTGTAGTTTTGTGCTTAATAACAAATAAACACTAATAAACAAAATTATCGGATACAGACCATTCGGAGTAGATATAGAAGTCATTGGGAATAATGGAGGAGCTTGATCGATTTACTAAGACCTCTGTGAATCATGAGAAGGCTTTTGAACCCCGCAGTGAAGCGAGGGATACAAGCTTTGTCTATTTATTAAACTCTGAAATATAAGTTTAAATAGTTTATGCTACATTCTGAATGTCTATATCAGACGAATTATATAGTGGTATCCTGATGGCTTTAAGAAGAAAGCGTCTAAAATCTTGTAAGTGAGAAATGTCTGTTTTCATGGTGCATGAGAGAACGAGGAGCTAAACTGACATTAAAATAGATTTGAATAAACTATATTATTTATATTTTTTTATGTCTCGTGATTATTTAAACAGACACTAATTAGTTCAACAATAAATGTTTGTCTGAAGTCATTTTATCAAAATTAACGTCTGGTAAACATGTCGAACGTGAAACCAAACCACAACAGCCAGAGAATGTAATTCAAAGAAATAAGCTGGTAATAGTAATAAAATAGAAGATATTTTAGGGAGTGAAGAGTTTACTATACTAACTTATCAAGAAATAAACTTTCGGAGCATTTCCTTTAAACTATATTTTTATGTTATGTTAATATATCATTTGAAACTACTGTTTAATAAACTGGATATCCATATGTCGGTCATTATTATGACACCATCATGTGTACTAATCACTAGTTTTCTTATTTTGTGATATTTATAGACAGAAAAGGCTAACAAATTATCTCTAAAGTAAATTGTTAAAAATTCAAATGACTAGTTTAACTACATTATTTAGTTAAATTGTTGGTCAAATAGTACTTCCAGTTGTTTTAGAGTAAGTTTACTCAGAGTCATCTGATTTGATTTTAAGATTTTAAAGACTGCAACGCCCCTAATGGCACAGCGTTATGTCTGCAGACTTACAACACTAAAAATCAAGTTTTGTTACTCGTGGTAGGCAGATCACTGTTAGCCCATTGTGTAGCTTTGTGCTTAATTACAAACAAAACAAATGTAAGGAATGCAATAGTAGACAGCGATCAAGTTTCTATGTTGTGGCTCAGTTGTCGTCCATTGTCAAACTATGTAGTTTATAAAAACTTCAAATCAGTATTTCATAGTTTCCACATTTTTGTGCATCTAAGCATTAAAACACACATTTACTAATTTCTTTTCATTTTGACTATAAAAGTAATAAGCTGAATATTAATATCAAATATCCTGACCCTACATATCTGTCATCAGAATGGTCAATTGATTAATATACGAAGTACACCAAGGTTTTGGGCCTCACACTCCTGTGTGTATGTGTATATTACTAAGATAGTTTTCTCTGAGTGAATCGGATAAGCATTCGTCATGATATTTATTCTTGGAGACAAGTTATCAGTTTCTTAAAGTCCTTTTTCACATTTTTTTGATTTATTATGATGTGCATGAAGGCTTTTGAAAAGCGTTTATCAAATGTTTGTACAGTCCTGACAGGCAATGTTACATAAAAGAGGCCGTCCATGCAATATCAGGTTTCTCTAATTGATGTTGTCAAGACTACGAGGTTACAATAACATTTAGTGTCCTCCTAGTGTACGATCTTGGTGTCTTATTTCAACGTAATATTCTCATTCCACGCGTGCATGAATACACGTTCATAGAACAAATGTATACTGCCATGCGTGCTGATGACATGCTAAGCTATATAAATTACGTGCTTACTCTTGGAGTTAAAAGTAAAAAAAAATGCGAAGTAAGATAAGCTGAGACATCAGTTTGTCAACTAATATTCTTTCCTTTATAAAAATTTAAAACAAGAAAATGGCAATTAAGCAGTACTATATTTACATGATTAACGAAAATTCTTACTTTTTTATGTATGTATGGATAGATATTATAACTTAGAAAGTTTCAAAACAACTCTCTCTCTGTCTATGCGTGTATAAAAGTGCGCGCGTGTCTTTATACATATAAACAATTCATAAAATTGCAGCGACAAAATTTACCTACTTCATATTTCGTTGAGATAAGGCGATTAAAAAGTTGAAATTTCTGAAGCGAAAAATGTTATATAATGTGATAACAGATAGCACTTCTGTCAAGCGTAACGTGATCAAGTTGTGTAGAAGATAAACTTGTACTATTTTAAAGTAAATACTTCCCCCGTGGCACAGTGGTATGTCTGCGGGCTTCTATTGCTAGAATCCTGGTTTCGATACCCGTGGTAGGCAGAGCATAATACCACAACAAACAAATCAAGTAAATAAAATAATTTCGAAATGAAATGAAGACACCACCCTTCTGATATGCCTGCAAGAAATAGAACTGTGAGTAAAGATTTCATAGAACTCCAAGTGACCCTAGTCTGCTTGTAATTATTAGAATAAAACAGGTTCCGGCTTTGGAAGTATGTGGTACAAACTAATGAGTTGAACAGCAACTAAATGCCAATGATTGTTTTTATTCTATATAGTTGACCCACATATTTAAGAAAACTAATATTTTTAGAAGCTTAGCAGAAAAACAAACAAACTTGTATAAAAGTTTGGGTGATATGTTATCCCCCTATATCTGATCTTTTAAAAACCAAAATATTTTTTCTGCCTTTAGAGTACTTTCCTCAGATACTAGTTTGCATCTGTTTGAAAGAACCTTGTTTTTGTACATTTTTAGCCGCAGCATAACAGCTCATAGAATGTTTCTGACCCTTTGATGTTGTTTTTGTTATTCAAGTATAAAATTTCAACTCGTAGCTCCATAACTTCTAATTATTGTTATAATTAAATTTTTTCTTTGTTTCTCAAGTTATTCTTTATTGTTTCTATTTAAACAAATATTTGTTCAATTATATCTGCTGTTGTAACTTAGGTTTTGAAGTTTTTGAAGACAAATCTTTGCTCAGAATTTCAATGTAATATATTATGCTTCTGCATCATCACTTACTTCTTTACTCTTACAAAAAAACACCCTCATTTGTGAAATTGTTGAACAATGTAACGTATTTCTCTTTTTGCCATTTTACTTAAATATTTTGTTTGTTACTATACAGAGAAAATAATTATAAACTAAAATTTACACATAACATTAAAAAAGTATTACTTGCTACAGAGACGCTGGTAAAACTGATCTTTAAAAAGCATTGAATCATAGATATTTCGGGATTTTGGTCTAGAACATTCTTGATAAAAATGTAGTATTGTATCTAGTAGAGTACATTGTATGTGATGCATGCAATAATTATACAGAAAGGTTATTTACAGTGCGTTCTGATACACGTCGAATCACTTTTGCATCATGTTGGTTAAATTCAATCTCATCATATAATATTGTGATAAAATGTTTTGAAGCATAGATTTGCCAAGGTGTATTGTTTACAGCCAATATGTTGAAGGTTAAAAGGTACAAATAAAGAAACACGTTTAAGAAAGGAGATATATGTATAAATGTATAGGGATGGCTAATATCCATCCTTCAAAAACATTGGAAACAGATAGTGCGGAGGGAATTTGCACCAACCCTAATATCTTGTTTGCATTATTTTTGAGAAACTGATATTAGTCATCCAAAAATCTATTTTTTTTTATTTGAAAAGTTTTCTTTATGTGATTGTTTATATAATATTTTGCTAACAAAAGAAGTGTTTGAAACGGGTGATCAAAAGAATATGACACACTTTTCTTTGCTTTAGCGTAAAAGGTCTTCTTAAGCGTCATAATATAAAATATAAAAGAAAAATTATACTTTATACTCTTTGTACTAAGAATTATTAACGCAATTTATTATCTTAGATGTAAAATTTTAAGCATGACACAACGCCTATAAAATCAACGATCATTATATCTCATTTTCCAGTTAATCGTATAGCATCATTTTTGATGTAGACGCACGGATAGGTACGAGTTGAAATGGGTTTTTCTGAAGGGTGATTAATGTTGTTTGTATTATTAAAAAGCAAAAGCCATATTTTTCATATTAATTCGATTGTTTGAAAATCCAACATGTTATGTCGTTTATATGCACTAGATGGCACTTTTTGTATGAAACTGCGTAGCGTAATAGTGAGGTGGATGCTATTTCATTTCTCCGCCTTCTTCGAGGCACGTGGTTCTAGACGGGATGCAACAACAATGGCGGGCATAATCCAGCAGAGAAGACATTCAATAGTATCCTAGTGTCTTAAATTCATCTGTTGGTGAGAAGTTCTGACATCTTTGAAACAAAATCTCCTCTGTGCAAAACAGGCAAGAGAAAAACGTAAGTAATAATTACAAAAATAACATCTAGTGTCGGAAAACAAGAACACTCCATTTTGTAGATGTGAGTAAAAATTGTAAATGAAAGGTTCGTACCACGCTCAAAGCGTGAGGTGCACACGACCGCTGTAAGAGCCAGGCACGTGTAAGTAACCACGAAATTCAAAATGCAGTCATGCATATTCTGTTAAAGATCATTTCTGAATTCCCATGTACACCCACAGCTCACGAAACATGCATTATGATATGTACTGATATTATGCTCGTTTACAAGTAAGGATATTTGTAATGCCAGCTTTAACATCTATTACAGTTCGCAGAGAAATCAAATAACAGAGCTGTTTCTGTCTCTGTAATACTTTAAGACAGAAGTAATTCAGACTATAACATCTAACACATTACATTATATCGAGGTAATCACTGATCGTCGATCTACTTTAATATATATATATCTATATCTAGAATAAGTGTTCTTTGTATGAGTCTAATATGGTAGTAAAACAAACGTGCTGTTTATTTATATCACTAGCGTATAGTGTGTCAAAAAAAAATGACGGGGCAAATAATTGCATCCTAACCCCATAGTATACCCTAACCTCACATTCCATAGCTAATTGAAATAAACAATTTTTGCGAAACAAAAAGGTAGAAAAGTGCACTCGAAGCAGTTAAACGTCACTATTTTTCCTTCATGATCCAATCAAAATTGAGATCATTCATGAAATGAATTTGTGGCATGTTCATAGAATAACACTGTTGGTAGAAATAAGTTGGATAAAACGAATCATATATAGAAAAGCCAGTACGTTTTAGTAGCACCAGGTTCCAAGTATAACTTAATATTGTTGTTAGTCTAAGTATTGAAAGTATAAAATGAGATGTATAGATAACAAAAATGGTAAAATATTTGTTGATTTCATAATTGTCTCCATTGATTAAAAAGGTTTGTTTATTAAAAACGTAGGTGATATAACAGAAAGTAACTTTTTTTTTTTCTTCTGGGTAATGTCCAAAAATTGATTTGGTAAATATAACTGTTTATGTTATGCAAAATAATTATTATAAAATGTTTGTCTGTCGTCAAACAACTGTATAGCTAGAATCCGTGGCTCGATTTCCTGTGGTGAATAGAACGCAGATAGTCCGCCCCATTGTGTAGCCTAAGCCAAGAACAACAATGGTAACCTAAACCTTTAACCTTTATTTAATTTCTACGAAATATTAATAACACCTTTGTCATTATTAGCTCAAGAATTAGAACTAAGCACATAGTTATGAAGTTTATAAATAGTTATGTTAGTAATTTCTAACTCCTGGCTTAAATGCTTAATTAATTAGCATCCTTTAAGACTTTGTATTGTCTTAGTCAAAATTTGACATCAAGACTGTAGCTACTTTTAAGAGTAGGTTAAAGTTGTACGCATTTTGTATAGGATATTCATAGCATTATATGACTCATCACAGTATTGATTGTAGTTGTATTATAATGTTTGATGTCCAGGTGAGACAGCGGTGTGTCTTCGAGCTCACAACACTAAAATCTGGAGTTCAATTCCTCCGCGGTGAACACAGCAGATGTCACATTGTGGCTTTCCTATACAGCAAACAATCAAATCATAGCTTAACAGATGAATGATCCAAACTGCTTTCTTAGTAAAGTTGAGTTATAGCTTTATTTGAATTAACAAAGTGTTGAGTACAATGGAATCATAACATCGTATAACTTAATGGAGTATTTATTGCAAATGTTATGAAAATTTCCAACATAATAAAAACATGTAAATACAGTATTAGCACAGTGACACATGAAGAGAAAGGAGTGAAAAAGACACCTTATTTAATTGAGTTATGTGATGTATAAATTTTAATAAAATAAATCATATACCTTCTCAAAACGTTTAGTTTACATATGACTATTTGTGTGGGTATTTTCATTCCTAAATATCCTGTATCTATTTCATTTGGAAATAACTAATTCATATCCTTAACTTCCATGAAGCCTGATGTAGTTAGGCGAAGAACATGATAAGTTTCATTCACCTTTTTGAACTTTAAAAGCAAAAAAATTACTTTTCCACCCCAACCTAAAACTAGGGTATCATCAGGTATGTAAGATGTGTAAACATTGTCCTACCGTAGTTACATATGTACTTTTTCTAAAGAAGAAAGCATAGTCTTTTATAATTAAATTGCAAAACACACACACACACACACACACATACATATATATATATATATGTATATATACGTAAAACCATAGGACTATTATACAATATAAATTGTTAGAGAAAACCAGATTAATGTTTTATGTGTACTGAACATGTCCTTCATTGCGTCAAAACCAGTTTGTTCGGGAAAACTCGAGCAGGTGACATCAAGCATATAAAGAGTAATATTTACACATATATATGCATGTGTGTGTATCGTGCCGAGGGAGTGATTTTAATTATTTTGGAAATATGCCAAACAACAAAAAAAAATCTTACTGTTAAAATTCATTGCAGAAGAATTATGCAAATTTACCATAAATTGAAATAATATAGTTATTGGCCTAAAACGGTTGTTTTTGTTACTATCATTTTAATTTCAAAATAAGTGATAATTTAGAAACTAATGAAATCCTGGTCCTTACTCCCAGGAGGCCTTTTGTATGCTAGAGTAATGCAACTCAGTCTCCTGATCTGTGTCCCCTTTCCCCATTTATAATGCTTATTTGTTTGCTGATTAGCTGTCGAACTATATATTTCTTATGGTTTTTTCTGCACTTCATATTTCATCTACTTTTTTATTAGTTAACATGGACTAAGACAAGAAAGGCAAGACAAAGTTTACAAAAAAAGCTCGTGTGAATTAGTAGCTGATTGATTACATCTAAAAAATAATGTTACTATGCCCTTCGTATTAACGAATATAAAAATCCATATCTTTGTTTATGGTAGCTATCAAATAACACAAAAGTTTAATTTTACATTGTCTTGTGCACTGGATGATCAATCACTGTGTAGTTTTATTCAACTGATTTCAGTATAAAATGTTTGCAATATCTGCCTGTCTATGAATATTTTGTATTTTCTGTATTTTTTTAATACTTTCGAGTTTAAGTATTTTTGTAATGGTCTCTGTTTTTAACAAAATTCTGTCGGTGTACTTGATCAAAAGCAAAGCTGTTTGTTAACACCTATGAATGTATTAAATGCAAAATATAAAAAAACATTTATGATTTTTGTTGTCTTGCAAATATTAGGACAATTAGATTGTTTTTTTAATCAAAGTGTATTTCACTTCTACATTGTTTTTAAAAGTTATGCACTGTGGCAGCCAGATTAGAGACCCTTAGCATTCGGGTATAACAGTTTTCAACTTCGAATCTATGACTAGAGTGAAGACAGTCAAAAAGTAGCATTCACCGCCACAAGTGTTTTATCTGGCTCTTTGAATTGAATAACAGAACTGACTGTCAAGTTTATAACACGCCACAACTGTAAATGTAAAGCATGCTCAGTGTTATCACATTTGAGCTCTGAATAATTCGTTTGGTTTGTTTTGAAATCCGCGCAAGGGTACTCGAGAGTTTGTTCTGTTTTCAGTTTCGCGCATAGCTACACAAAAACTACCTGCACTATCCTCAGTTTAGCAATGATAGATTAGAGGGAAGGCAGCTATTCAACACCACTCACCGCCAACTATTGGGATACTCTTTTATCAACAAAGGGTACGACGTTGTCACATTAAAGATTCCCCAGGGCTGAAAGGGCGAACATGATCTGTAGTGGGAATTCGAACCCGCGGATCATAGGTTGAGAATGCTGCGCCTTAACCAGCGAACTTTTGTATTTACTGAAATATATGCCCCCAGTAGCTCAGCGGCATGTCTGCGGACTTATAAAGCTAAAAACCGGGTTTCGATACCCGTGGTGGGCAGAGCACAGATAGCCCATTGTGTAGCTTTGTGCTTAATTCAAAACAACAACAACAACTGAAATATACAAAAGAATTTGTGGAAAATTAATAATAAATACTAAATATTACTCAGATTTCTCTAAAATTCTAGGGTTGCTTGAAGACGATTCTTTTCTTGTGGCAAATTATTATTTTGCGAACAAGTTTTCGTGAAAGCCACTAAGAAGCCCGTAGTACAGCGGTATGCGTACAGATTAACAACTCTAAAATCAGGAGTTCGATTCCCCTCGGTGGGCTGAGCAGATAGCCCAATGTGGCTTTGCGATAAGAAATCACACACACACGCCATTAAGAAATGTAACTTTTTACCACTAGAGTAATAAGGCACAGCCTAAATTAACCTCAGTAAGTAAGAAAAATTATTTCGTGAAATTTCTTTTCCCATGGACAACAGAAAGTAAATCATAATTAAACTTACATGAACCACTTTATTTAGGTCGTTTTGAGTTGCTGTTTCTAAGAAATAACTCTAACACTTTATGGTATAATTAGTTTTTGGAAATACTAAAAAACTTTTCTCTTTAAACTGTAGAGTTTCTTTTTTGTTGAGTTGGTTGCACGAAATAATTATATATTTTCGACTACCATCATTCAGCGATATTCACTGAGTGATTTATGACGTATTTTAGTGATTTCTATATAAATGTTCTTCTCAGGTATTTCTGTGGTAATATTGACACTGAAATGTTGATGAAAATTTATTTCTTGTATTAATAAGTGTTCTTCTCAGCTATTTCCAAGGTGGTACTGACACTGAAATTTTGATGAAAGTCTATTTCTTGTATTTGTAAATGTTTTTCTCAGCTATTTCCATTGTGATACTGACACTGAAACTTTAATGGAAACCTGTTTTTTTGCAGGATTGTTGTGATTGTCTTTACTGTTTATGTTTCATTTCCTTTTCAGGTGTAACGTGTCACTACAGAAATAGAATGCAGTGAAGTAAAATATTAGTAGGGATTTAGAGTCGACCTGTAACTTTGTTTTAACAGGTATTCTAACTACTGTTTTTATAAAATTTGTCATTTCAATTAGGTTGTAGGAGATATCCATTTTAAATTTCATCATTTGCTTTTTTTTTTTTTTTGCGCAACGTATAATTGTTAAGTGAGGTGAAACTGAAATATAATGACCAGTCGGAATAGGTGTTTTAAAAGGCTGGACTTAGACAAGAGAAATAAGTCCAAAGAAGCTTCAGAAATACATATGAACAATTTTTCATGCATCATGTGAATCAATGAAAATAATAAAATACGTCAGTAAACAAGTTCACGTTTTACGTCCTGAAAAAACAACAACAACTACTACTGAACTTACTCCTTGATTTACTTTACCAATTTCTTTGGAATTTTTCAGACAACCGCTTGCGTTGCTGTGTTGTCCGATATAAAATAAAAGACGTAAGATCCGGTAATTATTGTAGCTTATTTTTTACAGGTTATGTAATCATAAAAGAACGTGTTTTCACAGAGAGAGAAGATGGCCTAGACTCGTCAAAATGTATTATATAAAGCTAATGTGATAATTTAGTAGTTAAGAGCATTAAATCAATCTGACAAAGATATATATATCATAAAAAATAAAACCAGTTTTCAGTCGAAAAGTACACTGAATAATTTACAGTATGTATAAATGCTTAGTTTATTATATATACTCTTGGGTTTCCGACGTTGGTAGCCCTGTTTTAAATACGTCAGTGTTTATAGAACCAGAATCATCACATATTGCGCTGGCGTGTTAGTTTATCCACAGTAGAAGGAATCAATAAAAGTTAGCAATGACTTCAGGTATTTAGAAACAATTTTCCATGGGAGCATTTCCTTTGTTGACCCAAGTGTTTTGGGGGGACTCGGTAGACGGTTTCACAGACCAACACATCATCAAAAGTAAAACACACGTGCTGAGAAACATTAATCATGCTTATTGCAAATCCTATTATTCGTGAAATAGGAGAAGACCCCTGCGGATTATAAAACGTAAGTTGTAAATAGATGAATGAAGTCCTCAGCTACAACGTTCCTTAAATCTAACTTCACCTGCACTAACTGGTAGGTTGCTGAGACTACTAGCTTCTTGAAGGAATGTAAAGTAAAGTAGCTCACAGAGCTTCTCGTGTAAATCAGTTCACACCTTTAACAAAGCTCTCAGAAAGGATCTTGCTGTAAAATAATTTGTCGCCCTAAATGGATTAGTTTCTCACTCACCGACATGACTGACGTACAGCTTTGTGATCATACTTACGCTGTAACTGTGTTCCTCCCGCTGAGTCAGCCACACCTTACAGCTTGCTTCACCTACCGCACGGTGTTCCACTTTTTCTCAAGAAGTTCCCTCCTTCTGAGGCAGTGGCATTGTTCCCTGTACCTACAGAGGACCGTGATATTATTTGGCAATGTCAAGGGTGTCCACAGCATCTATTCTAAGTATAGACCGCATACCGACACGAAACTTCACCTTAACTGCTTAAAGATAGTTTCTTAGAGTTTTGTAACAAATTAATTACACGGACGTACTGGCGAGATCTGTCTTAAATACGACCTTAAACGTCTATTTTAATTTATCAAAAACAAAACAAAAAAACAACCTGACTTTTAACTTAAGTTAGTGTCGAGCGAGATGCTGTAATATATATAAGTTTACTAATAAACTTTTGTATCACTTGACACTATGCGAATTTACTAAATACTGCTTTCTATTTGGTATTAGCCCCTAAAATAAATACGATTTTGATGAAACTGTTAAGAACTATTTCAAACCTTTAGTTTTATATGTGTAATTTTTATTGTTGTGCATTGTGAAGACTTGAATTTAAATTATTACCATTGACTTACGAATGATTACCAGTAAAAACATTTAGATGATTATGGGAGAATTAAAACATCAGTTCTTGAAGTTTAAGTAATCAATAATTATATATTTTTGTTTTGTTAATTTGCATATATTTTTAAGGTGTTTATTAGTATTAACAAAATTACTTAGATTTATACTAATTCTGGATTTATATAAATTTGCTAAAATGTAAATAATTATTGTTTTACAATATACGTGTGTGTGTATTTTCTTATAGCAAAGCCACTCGGGCTATCTTCTGAGTCAGCCGAGGGGAATCGAACCCTCGACTTTAGCATTGTAAATCCGAAGACTTACCGCTGTATCAACGAAAAACATTTTTTTTTAGAATATACATTTCTAAGTTCACAATATGCATGCAGATATTTAAAAATATATCATTGCTGTTTTTTTAAACTTATAGCATAAGATTTAGTTAAAATAAGGAATGATGATGATGCACTAGTTGATTTTACGTTGATTTATATGTTTAAATAATCTTCATAAAAACAACTGAAACACTAATAAATAAATATATATATATACATTACTCTTTTAAAGACCGTAACTAGAGCTTCATATAAACAGTAATTCAGGATACTTTAATGTCTTCTAACAGATCACATACACGCACACATATATACTTTTTTTTTTCCTGTGGGAGTTAGCCACACTATATATGCCTATGCAGTTGAATCTTAATGTCACGTTAATGGTAATTATCATTGTTAATACCCTGAAATTCAGATAAAAATAATTGTTGCTATTTCGCAAATGAAGTGTAAACTTGAACGGCACACTATGTACACGAGGACTAAATAGTCAGGTCCGAGATCACTTGTGGTTCAGTTGTACCTGACCTTAATTTTGAAGTACTGACCAGAAGAAGGGCAGCAAACCAGTAGCCTCCACCACCACAATGATTTTGCGTGGTCCCTGTAAGTGAAAAGTGAGACTGTCTGTCACTATTGTAACACACTTCAACTAAAAGTATGGAGCCTATTCAGTTGCATAGCGTCTCGAAACTTGGACCCTACGATGTGCATCCAGACATTATAATCACTATAAGTTACACCCGACTCTACTATTAAGAATCTCGTCTTTTTGTTTGCTAATAGTTCATATGTTTATTACCAAAAAATAATTGGTTATTTTTTATTATTTTCCAATAAAGCAAAAATTACTCTAAGTTGTATGAGAAGCTATTACCACAATTATTTGGTATATCATCTTCGATATGTTTAAACAAACAAAACGTTAATTTTAATCTTAGCATTATGAGGTTCTTTGGAACCATGAACCTGTATGTTCAAAGTAGCCTGATGTTTTTCTCTCTATTCAATAATTGCAATGCCAAACGTATTTTCTGCCAGTTGATAACTTCCTTTTATATTACTTCCTTTTTTCCTAACGTTTCTTTTACTACAAAGGAATGCTTCAAGTGAACCGTTTTGTCCCAACTTTTCGTATATCTTATCTCGAAACTATTGTGAAAAGGCTTTGTTGTAGATGCACGTGTGTAGGTTTGGCTTTTCTACCAGGAGGAACACTAAATTAGATCTCTTTCTCACCTTCCAAATGAGCTACCACCTGGTGGCCAAGGTGGGAGGTAAAAGTTAACAGAATGGCTGACATCGTGTTTGAAGGGGACTTAAAAGAATATAAAACTATAGCGTCAACCGAGAAGGCATTTTACATAACTAAGGAACAGAAAAAGACCAGCAAAAGATGTTTAAAACAGGATGGGATAGTTGTCGCACGTGAGGAGAGAGAGGGAGAGTGAAGAGAGGATAAGATCAAAATACAAAGAGTATCTATTTAGGTAAACTGCGTGTCGTAATGAGGTTTGAAAAATTGGGAGATAGCTGAGGGTGGGCTTGTCAGGAATCAATACACGCACAGATAACTACTTCAAATAACCTGAGATCGGAACAAAACCAACGTCGAATGTATTACTTTGTGCTGCTTTTATTGTCTATGGTAATGTCTGTAGGTAAAAGGACTAACGTTATTGTTCAGTTTTTTTGTTCAGTGAAGAAACACATTCTGTATATGATTTTTCTATTAGGTGCTACACCTTAAGTACATTAAAGGTTAAATAATTGGAAAGCTTCATGAACTTTTGTCATGCATTGTCGAAATTACTTAAGTTTTCACACTTGATAACATATCTCATATGTGACTTTAAAAAAAAGAGTAAATGCTGTAATTCAAACACGTTTCTGTATTAATAAAATCACATTCCAGGAAATAAATACAAATATAGAGTTTTATTTCAGGCTTGTTCTGAAATCCTCTCTAGGTAGGAAGTTATAATAGCCAGGAAGAAAGATATGGTATCCTCTCTAGGTATGAAGTTGTAACAGCCAGGAAGAAAGATATGATATGCTCAAAATTAAGTAGAAGAGGTTCTGTATAACATCAAAGTGGATATTATTCATTTATACACGAAATTAAAGTTGGATTTGCGAAGATAGCAGAAAAACATTTATTCAGCAATGTAGTAACACAAATGTTTGTTTTTTACGTTTAAAAATAATATATTGGTTCACGCTGACTGGTTACAATGTTAATATCTGAATATCAACGATTTAATTACTAATGTAAAATGTTCCCACATTTTGTGATTACTTTAACATCTTCGTTAAAGATCCCTTTGGAAACTCTGAGCGAGCAAAAATAAAGTACTTACAAATCTCGAATTGTTTGTTCGTGCGATCATATCTATTTCAGGGCCAAGCATGGCCAAGTGGTTAACGCATTCGACCCGTAATCCGAGGGTCACGGGTTTGAATCCCCGTCACACCAAACATGCTCGCCCTTTTAGCCGTGGGAGCATTATAATGGTTATATCAATCCCACTATTCTTTGGTAAAATAGTTGCTCAAAAGTTGGCGGTGGGGGTGGTGATGACTAGCTAACTTTCTTCTAGTCTTACACTGCTAAGTTAGGGACGGCTAGCACAGATAATTCTCGTGTAGATTTGCGCGAAATTGAAAAACAAACATACCTATTTCAAAATCTGTCGTGAAATTGGGAGTTTGATTGGCATGTGAAGAGTTTTAGTGTTCCCATACTTGACATCACAAACCCTCTAAGTATTTTATTTTTATACGGACATAACAAAACAAAAGAGTGAACTGACTGAATAACTTGGAATATGGACGAACTTCTAAGTTACTTTAACGAATTTTCATTTATTAGTTTTTTAAAAAAACCATCGAAACCTTGTTTCTCTTGTTGGCAGATATTTCATTCAATATTCATCAAATATGATACGCATTTTCTCAATCACAGCAAAAGAAATTACATCAGTTTCTTATTTCTGTGGTATGCAATATTTGTTTCTCTGTTTTAATCCAGTTTCACGTTTTCTTGTAAACGAGAAGATTAGGAATAAGCCGGAGCACTGAAAAAAACATTGAAAATGCACGCACGACCTACATCAAACATAGACGTTTTCATACTTATAACTACGAGGTCTGCTTATCATAATAATGGGGTTTGTTCATTTACAAAAACTCGTTCACGTTTAGTATGAAAATTTATATTACCGTAATTAAGAATATACATAGCAAGATTAACTTGGGATAAAGATATACTTCATTTGGTGCTTTGTATCTGTCGTGAATCAGGCCTGAGTGTCTAAGTGGATAAAAAAGATTTTTCAACATAAAATACAGGCTTTACACTACATTAACTCATGTCAATTTATCCATCAAACTATCACATTTAATTTCTTATAGGAAAACAAAATAAGAAAAAAACATGTTCTAGAATTTGACAGCGAATTAATTTACCGTAAAATGTGAACAGAAGTTTGTATACAAAACTATCTACCACTCTTATGTAAGCCTATTTTTATTATAGGAAGGTAATAATGGACTTGACAATAAAAGTGACTGACAGCAGTCTACTCTTGGTAAAAAGTGTCTCATGATGTCATCACATGGAAATAACTCCAATATGGATTGTGATTTTTCACATCTCTCTCCGGTTTTGACAAGGATCCGCCACATTAGTCTCCAAAACCTCTAATTAAGATTGCTTTTTTAAAACTTTCCCTCTTGTTGAAAAGTTACAAATATCTATAATTTTGTACCAGTGTTTGTCTAGTCGCGTTGTTATAAAAGTATTTTTCCTGGAGTTAGGATCGCTATTTGAACAAACATAACATTTCATTTTATTTTTTGTGTAAATGAATTTGGCTCTGTGAGCGAGCTATGTTTGCGAAGCAGAAACTATACCAACGCCTCCTAGAAAACGAAGCTATAATCTTCAAGTCGGCATACTCGGCTATGAAGTAGCTCTTGTCTTCCAGAATAGCAACGGGTACAGTCACTAGCTGTGTCGGTGACCGAATCATAATAACAGGCCGGGAAGACTTTCCGAGAAATTGTCGAGTCGTCAGTTTGTTTTGTCCCCTACACAAACATTGTTACACTCTAGCCAATGCCCACTTTTTGTTACAAGTTATCGTTATAAAGGCGCCTCCTTCCAAATGACGCTACAGATATAAACAACTATCTGCAAATGACCATCACAACCGAAAGCATATTTTTCACGCTTCAAGTCTTTCAGTGTATTCAATAGAAGATGACATCTTCTTGGGAGGTACATCGTGCATAAAGTAACAAATTCATACATATGCACCTTACACATAGTTTAAAACATTGTAACACAGTTGGATGGTTCTTTAACGAACTAATACATAATTCTTTTTCAACGATAACTTAGGTAATGCGAATAAAGTCCCGTAGTTTTATAGCCTCGTTAAATTTTCTGGTGATTAATGCAGATACGTACTTTTTAAACACTTCTTTGGATATTTTTCTTCATACATCATTTTAATGTTCACGTAATTAGATGAGATAGCTGTCACAATTATAAAAATGTAAAAAATATGTATTTCTAATGATATGATTGTAAGTATTGAGTATTACAAATATAGGATATACAAAACCTTTGTATTGCGATATTTGCTGTACACTATACACTAAGTTCAGTATTTTAAAGTTAAAGTTATTTAAGTCTAGAATAGTAAAATGATACACGAAACATAGAAACAGAGTACTATTTAATTCGTAAACTTGAAAAGTGTTATTTGAATCAAATAAAATAGAAATCATTTTTTGTATTTATTTCCATTGTGTTGGATTTATTTTGGGTATCACAAACAATTTAAATAATTTAGAACACTTGCGATATTTTAATGTAGCGATTTTTAATGGTTTAAACAAGAAATGTTTATGATATTGATAACAAGTACCCGAAAGTTACCTTCGTTTTAATAATGAACAATGAAAACAAACGTTCTCAGTATTACACTGTGAATTGACGAAAATAAGCAGAATTTGACTTGTAAAGTTTCGCAACACAATTTTATCTTGAATCAAACAGATGTATTTTTATAGTCGTAAAGCTTTCTCAGTTAAATGTTTGTTGACACTGAACTATTGTGTTTATAGGTAATTTTGTTGCTGGGTAGTAATAGAGTAATATTTCTTCTGCTCATAAAAATACGTTGATTCTGATCATATCAATAATTTGTATGCTTTAGGATACAAAAATCTGTTAAACTTTAACAGTACGTTCATTGTGTTACGGAGAAAATTTCATTTTACCCTTTAAAGCGTTAGTGTTCATTAATTAGTGACATTGAACAAATCACAAATAGAATTAGAGAAATTTATTAGTTTGTAAGTGAAGTGTAATATGATAAACGTGTAGTAATGAAAGAGAAATATGACACTTCTTTAAAACATACATGTGACGTTCAAACATATGTGATTTGTAGTCTTTTCATTTTCAACCAACAAAAGTACCGATATTAAATAAACAGTCCAGTATTTTTTAGTCCTGGTCAACACAGAGGTCATTCTGGATACTGGTGATGTAATATTGTTTCAACTGATTTTCACGAATGAAGTTCGCTATTACTTCTAAAATGAAAAGAAACTAAACCATCACATTCTTAACCACATCTACAACGTTTCAAATACGTTTCATCACTACATTATTCTACATTACAAGTTAGTTTCTCCCTGTTGGCTCTCATGGTCTCGGTTAATATCATGAGTATTGTCTTCTTTTTCTATAATAAAAAACAGCTCAAACCTTTCCGGAACGACTCTTTCTTTCTTTTTGTTTATCCACTTCAAGATGCCGAGCAGGATTGTGAGGCATGTATTAAATAGAAAACAACAACAGAAGGCTTTCACAATTGTTTAATATCAGTGGATGGCTAATAATGCAAAAGCATTACTTAAAATTAACAAACAAATAAAAATAAACCTTGTAATAAGGTAAGTAATATGCATAGCCTGTCGTGAAACTTAGTGTTACTTTAACTCGGGTATTAAAGGACTAGGTTTAAGTTCAACTGTTTTTTTCTTTCTGGAAATATTAAATAGTCGTCTGGTGCACCCATTGGTACGTCATTATTTTAGTGTGGATTTCTATGAAAACAAAAAACTTTTTTATTTTTCATATAAGAATAAATATTACTAATGATAACATTTTTCTCTTGTTCTTATATTTAGTAATGTAGAATAGAATCTTTTGGGTAACCTTGAATTTATATTAAGGATAATAACATTTCTCATTTGCATTTTTATCCAATTAAATAAACCTATACGTTTGTTAACATTTTTATTTCTGTTTTTAAACTAGTCATTTAACTACCACATTAAATAGAGTATAAAACAATTAACCAATTGTTTCAAAGTGATTGAGTTTATATCAGTATATCATAACAGCGAAGAAATATCCCTTCTTATTCCTTATTATTTTATCTGCTATGAATGTTCGGTTTGTTAATATAAGCTGTTTTCACTAGTCTTGAAATTTACAAATCAAGCACGTTCGACCAACATTAAATATTTTCCATGTCGTTTAGCATGTTTATTTACCTATCTCATGTTCGTTTGTTTGAAGTTACGCACAAAGGGGTATCAGTGCTCTGTCTACCACTGGTATCGAATCCTGGATCTAATGGTGTAAGTTCGCACATACACAGCTGCGCTACTGCATCTGTTCTACAATACATACATATATCTCACATAAGTAGTTACACTTGTACAACTTTCAAATACGTGCTATAAGGACTGGTTACATAGTCAATATTTATTGAGCTGGTTACAAAGACCGACATATTAATCGTTGGATATTAAAAGTACCAGTAGTGTTAATTATGTATCATGAACAATATGCAGTTTGTTAAATTAAATGAATAATTAGTCACTTATTACAAACGAAAACTAAATGTTATAGATGTTGAGACACATTATAATACGACTGAAATATTAATTTCATTAAAACACTTTTATATATGTTGAGATAAATTTATTAGCAGTTTTTTTTATAGTTTCGTTATGCCTGTTGTCGTAAGCTATTTGACTCATAATCTGAGAGTCGCGGGTTCGAATCCCCGTCACACCAAACATGCTCGCCCTTTCAGCCTTGAGGGCGTTAAAAAGCGACGGTCAATCCCACTATGCGTTGGTAAAAGAGTAGCCCAAGAGTTGGCGGTGGGTGGTGATGACTAGCTGCCTTCCCTCTAGTCTTACACTGCTGTATTAGGGACGGCTAATGCAGATAGCTCTCGAGTAGCTTTGCGTGAAATTCAAAACAAATCAATCGTAAGCTAATGAACTATTGTTCCCAACATAGACTAAAGTAGTTAGGGCGCCTCAGTAGGGGTTTGCTAAGTTAATGAAGATTAAACAATGCCGCCTGATAACTATTACGTTATATGCAAATTATGCCAACGCCTAAGGTTTACGTAACTGTGACGTTATAGGCACCAGAGGGAGGTGCTGTCTTAGGGGATAGATGACATCATACTTCAACAAAATAGCATCAGAGGGCGGAAACTTCTCATGCCGCCATGACTTTTAACGACAGAAACTGTTTGCTGTCAGAGAGCACATCACTGGAAGATGTTATGTGACATCACAGTCTGAATGTAACTCAACATAGAGCATGTTGCATTGGAGTCATAGTTCCACGAAGTGGCACCAGAAGGTGTGTTGGTGTGATAAATGCAGAGAAAGTTTGCAAACGAACCGCTGGAGAAAGATGTAGATGAAGTGTCACCACCCTCTATAATAACAATCATATCTTGATGTTTTGTTAATAGATATTTAAGTATGTATTATATTTGCTACGTTTGTGATTTTACTAACATATATTAATTATACTTTATTGGGTTATGATGAAACAAGAATTTTATTTAAGAAATATAAATGAATACCTGTTCAAGCATACTCGTTAGAAACTGATATTTGTGGGTTGTAATTTGTCATAAAAACGAACCTAGATGTGTAATTATTTAAAATTTGATCTTTAGTCTGAAAACTGATGTCACATATTAGTTTAAGAACAATATCGATTCGAATACACGCCACACTAAATATGCTCACCACTTTCAGCCGTGGGGGTTTATAAAGTACAGTCAATCTCACTATTCGATGGTAAAAGGATAGCCCAAGAGTCGGCGGTGGGTGATGATGACTAGTTGCCTTCCATCTGGCTTTTCACTGTTAAATTAGAGACGGCTGGTGCAGATAGCCATTGTAGCTTTGCGCAAAACTCAAAACAAACAAACAAGAACAACATGAGACCTATTGCTCCATCTCGGCTAATTTGATCCACTAAGCTAAAAAAAAATATTTTACAAAATAAATAAATAAATTAAAGCCAGCCTTAACTCTCTTTTTTTTTCAAGAGAAAACAGTTTGAAATATTTTAGTCTCCCTTCGTATGACAACCCCTTCATCCCAAGCATAATTCTAGAAACCATTCTCTCGACCTTTTCCAACACTTCAATGTCTATCGTAAGGCAAGAAGTCCAAGACTTAACACGGTATTCCAAATATGGCTTAACCAGTGGCCTGCACAATGAAAGTATAATATCTTTAAGCTTGTATTCAGTACTTATGTAGATACAACTTAAATTTTTTTTTGTCTTGCCATTAGCAAAAGCAGATTGTTTGTTTTGATTTAAAGTTTGATTGACTAGTACACTTAGATCCTTTTCTTTCATGACACTGTTAAAGTTATTCTCATCCAAATTGTATTTATAATTGAAATTATGATAACCCACATGCATTATCCTGCACTTGTTATAAATAAAATTTATCTGTACATTTTTGCCCAGTTCACTTAAGGATTTAAATCCTTTTGTAAATCAACAGCATCCTCTTCACAAATAGAAACATCCAAGACCTTAATATCATTTACAAATTTAAGTAATTTATTGACTATTCTTTCATCTATGCCATTGATGTAAACAAAAAGAGGAAAAGTACCAGGATTAAGCCCTGAGGTACTTGTGACATAAATCCAGTTTGATTGATTCTATTTAATTATGCAAAACATCATCTGATAGACTTTTCAAAACTTTCCACAGCTGATTTAAGACTAATGGGTCTATAATTATTAGGACGATTTTTGTCACCTCATACTTTTTACGTAATTTTTAAGTGAAAGGGTAAAACATGTTACCAAAACATTGTTTCAAAATCTTTGAGGAAATATGTGTTTTGAAACTGTCAATAAACTAGAGTTTCTGAACCTACAAACTGAAACTTAACTTGCATTGAACATTCAGTATGAACATATAGTACTACTGGTCTTACAAAATAATTATGTTTGACTATAATGCACATACTTGATTCATTTGTCCTTTACATATGTAGTGACATGTTTTTATTATGATGTATTAAAACGTCTCCAGGTAAATTCATTGCTTGTTTTCACATATATTACACAAATTAAAAATATAAACTCTTACTGAAGTAGTAATGTGAACATAATGCGCAAAAGTTGTATGAAAACTTATTCGGTATTTTATACGTTAAAATATTTATAGTATATAATGAAGGTTTTTTGATAAATGTTTCAGTACGTAGTGATTTAACGTTCTTATTGTAATGATAAACAGTAAATATGTTGGGTGTATAAAATATATAAAAATAATCACTTGACTTCTAATTAAAAGTGCTTTGACCGTATGATTTTCAATTATTTTTATGTTTATAAACTATGTTCATTTATGAGCTATTCAAATTAAATTAATAGTGCAATATATTTTCTGATTTGTCAACATATATTTAATATATACTTTTCAATCCTTGTCTTAGTTTTAGTCGCTTACACATTATTACAAACTAGAAATAACATATATTACCAAAAAGGTACGTGTCTGGGCGTTAGAAAAAAATTCTATTTCCAGACTTTTTAATGCTACTGATCGTTTATTCTGCAAGTTTTAAGAGGGAACTGATTATTTGTCCACATGATGATCTCTTCTATCATACACTCGATATTTTGTGATAAACGTTTAGACCATCAGCAACCTTGAAGTTTAAAAACTTAGATGCACTGTTTGGGGTTGTAATCTTAGGCAAATATGTCTGTATCAAGTGTTAGTGTTTGAAATGGGAAGAATATTACTGATCAATTGTATATGTATAAAGTTTCAAACAAGCAAGAAACAAGCTCTAAACAAAGGTTTGTGAAACATTTACAGAAAGGTGAGAATAGTAATGGTTAAACATAACTATTTACGTAGATCTTTCAAACTTTAGAAAAACAAATTACTTATAAAGCTTAAATTATTGTACAATATTTATATATTTAAATAATCATCCTTTTCAAGAAGTTATATAGTATACTAATTATAGAAATAAATTAGTAATAAGTGCTTTGCATATAAAACATTTGCAAAATTATGCTATGAATGTTAAATAAAGAAGTAAAAACAAAGGAATTAATGAATTAATGAAGTGTTATAAACATTAAACAATGGATAACTGTAAAAGTATGTAGGGTAAATTATTGGTTATAATATATGCCCATCTTAAATGAAGGATAAAAATACTATGTGTGATAGAAAGTGACATACGTAACGGTGTTATAATAGTTGTTTTGTTAATATAATGATTTTACTTGTGACTATTTAGGACATACAATTAAATATAGACAACAATGCTGATGATGTAATCACATGCTGAGACACCCTACAATATGATAATCATCCTATCGAACTATCCATTCATGGAAACACCATTCACCTTAGTAACATTAACATTAGTAAAAATATTTGCTGAGTAATATCATATGTTTATAGAACCTTAATAACACAATCCACCTAGTAACACCATCTTCCTTTGTAAAACATAACATACTAAGTAAGATCATCCATCTATAGATCCTTATTAACTCCACCATCCTTACTATCACTCTATACCTATAGTAACACTATCCACATATAGAAAGAAAAAAAAACATTTACCTTTGTAAAACGCACAAAATTATGTATATAAGAAACAAAACTATAAAATTGATAAGATTAAGATAGCAGATTTAATGTTTTACTCATAAAGAAATAGTGTAATTGTGATAAAACTTGTAAGTATTGATAATTGTAAATATAAAATTACGAAAATTATTATTATTCTAGACTTGATGATATATTGACTTATATCCTTCTCTGGTGGTTTGTTCACGAACTATCGACGCACTCATCATACTAATGCGCCCTTTGATGCCACTTCGTGGACCTATGGCACTTAGCCGCAAGCTCTCTGTTGAGTAACACTTCTAATGTGATGTTTCATGACATCTAGCAATATGCCCCATAGCAGCCAGTACTTCCATCATCAAGTTTCATGGTGGCAAGACAATTTCCGGTTCTCTTATGCTACTTTGTTCGTCTATAATGTCACCTATCCTTTAAGATAGCAACGTCATTTGGTGCCTGTTACGTTAACAGTTATGTAGCATTCAGGTGTTGCAATAATTTGCACGTCATGTAATCTTCAGGTGTTGACATGACCTGCACATTACGTAGTAGTTTTGTAACCCTTCTAAGTCGTCAACCTTTGATCTCTCATTTGGTGATTCCTCCAATAGTGGATTCCAACAAGTGCTCTAACTGCAGATCCATATATATATAGCCTAATAAAGTCCCCAGGAGCACAGCGGTATGTATGCAGACTTACAATGCTAGCAACCGGGTTTCAATACCCGTGATAGCAGAGTATAGATACTCCATTATGTAGCTTTGTGCTTAATTATAAACAATCCTAATAAATGTGTTAGAGTTACCTATTAGTTCAAAAGGGTGACAAATAATTTCAAAATATAATTTTAAAAATACCAAATATATTTTGTAGGTTTAACTTTGCAGTGGTTAATGAATTCTGTTTAATCTATCACGATTGATATGTCAAAAACTTTCAGTACCTACATTGAAGTTTGGCAATAAAGCCTTAAAACTCTTTTCAAACTTTTTTCTTTTACTATATAATTGGAGTACAATCTACACAGACAGGTTTTTAGTTGAGAAGCCTTATACTTTCAAGAACTTGAAGCTAGACTATTATGCTTTCACTACTAGGTATGCATATGCTAATTTATGATGGATATAGATTGTTTACTTCGATTAAAAGTTGATGTTAATACATTTCAATATCGTAGCAAGTGGTTAAGAATATATCTATATATGTATATGTGTGTGTGTGTGTGTATATATATATGTATATATGTATATGTATATATATACACACACACACACACAAGGTACAAATTTACCTGGAATCTTTCTTTCAATACATATCGCCATTTCTTAAGAACTTTAAATATAAGATTTATAAACTTGAGAATTTATCGATTGTGTTTAGCGTTACTTCATTTGTAGTGTTACAGTAATATTTAGAACAGCAGTTGCACTGATACTATCTATTGATACAATAGCTTTTCGAATAAGTTTCAGTGCTCTCGCTAGGTTTGTTTTGTCCTAAGTATATACTGTATGTTACTGTATATAAATATGCATAGATATTTTCATAACTGAATGGCCCGGCATGGCCAGGTGAGTTAAGACGTTCGACTCGTCTCACCCGTCACACCAAACATGCTCGCCCTTTCAGGCATGGGAGCGTTAGAATGTGACGTTGGTAAAAGAGTAGCCCAAGAGTTGGCGGTGGGTGATGATGACTAGCTGCCTTCTCTATAGTCGTACACTGCTAAATTAGGGACATGTAGCGCAGATAGCCCTTGTTTAGCTTTGCACGAAATTCAAAAACAAACAAACAAATATAGCTGAATTTAAAAAAAATAGCTCAGTTATGTAAAAGCTACGAGAAATAAACAAATATCACTATGTTACAACTATGTTAGTATATGGATGGTATATAGTACATGTATACATGTATAGCATACTTGAAATTAGTTTTTCTCGTAAAAAAGTAAGTGCTAGGAAATGGGAAAATTATTTTCACATTATTTTTCGCATTGTTTGTTTAATGGTTGTAAATATCATGAAAAATATATGTGACATAAAAATCTCGATTTATTTTAAGTGGCGACTCTTTGAAACGAAAGTTTTCTTTTCTCCTTTTTCTCACCTCCAAATTCCAAACCGTTCTGTTTAGCTGAACTAATAAGCCGTTTTCTCTACCTCGATGAAGAAAAATAACTCGTTTGCAAAGAAATGTTCATTTTAACTTTTCAAGGACAAAGCTAACATAATAGCAAAAGAAAAGTCAGTAACCACATTTACTTTTATTCCCCCATTGAATTCATAATGAAGTTTGTGGGAAGGAAAGAAAACACGAAATAACTATTAAGAATTCTTATATACAAAGTATCCCAAAAGCGCCCTTACTTTGTGTTTCCGTGATATATATTAAAGTATTATTGTAGTTCCAGTTAAGGTCCCTTGCACAAACACTTTCAGCCTTCTGTTGATTCTTTAAAACTCATATTATTCGCTGTTAATTTGCTATAATTCACGCTTTATAGCTCTTCACTACTACTTTTAGTTTAAAACAAAAATTTCATATCATGCTTCGGTGAAGTGACGTTTAGGACCATTACGTACACTGTTAATATAAATTCAAAATAATAAAAATATGTTAATATAAATGTTTAAGAGTAGTTTTCTTTAGTATTAAGCTAGATTGGAAAAAAAATATGTGTAGTCTTTAATTATCTTCATAATGATATCGTATCATTAGTAATTTTATTTTGTAAATATTTGTACAAAGTGAAATCCTGCGTATTCATCAGTTTTTCTAACTTGTAAACGTTTCTCCATTATCATGTTTTATGAAGCCTTTAGCTACTGTATTTTGCTACATCACGTGATGAACCAAGAAGAAGATATAAGCTCCAGCAATGGTATGAAAGGTAGAAACAATTAACTTAATATACAACAGCATGTCGAAAATGATATATTGTGATTTATTTCTTATTATTTCAATAGCATTACTTCAAAAATCAGTGTTCTGTTTTGTAAATATATTAGGGAAACTGAGTGCAGTCGGAAAGGCAACGACTCCCACGATATTTAGTTTTTTTAATAAGAACAACTTGTAGTGATTTTACAGAATTTAATTCTCACTAGCAAATTTATTCGTACGTTGTTCTTTAAGTTCAGTTGATTATGGAACGGTTGAGTAATTGTATCGAAAGCGTGTAGAGCTGAAAAATGAAATATTATTATTTGCTGAATCAAATCGTGAAGATAACTTGAAAAACTACTACACTGTTGTATATTGTTTAAAAATAACTTGAAGAACTACTACACTGTTGAATATTGTTTAAAGATAACTTGAAGAACTACTACACTGTTGAATATTGTTTGAAGATAATTTGAAGAACTACTACACTGTTGAATATTGTTTAAAGATAACTTGAAGAACTACTACACTGTTGAATATTGTTTAAAGATAACTTGAAGAACTACTACACTGTTGAATATTGTTTAAAGATAACTTGAAGAACTACTACGTTGTTGAATATTGTTTAAAGATAACTTGAAGAACTACTACACTGTTGAATATTGTTTAAAGATAACTTAAAGAACTACTACATTGTTGAATATTGTTTAAAGATAACTTGAAGAACTACTACACTCTTGAGTATTGTTGAAGTTGTCATTTTCAAAATAAAAAAAACTTTTGTTTATTCAAAGCGATAAAGCATTTATTTTATTTTTCGAACTGAGAGTAAACCATACTTTCATTGGAACCCATATCATCCATGATTAATTAAGATACGTGTTTAAACCTAATGTTTATATATGGATTTTTAACTTAAGTATGATAGTGGAAAATGTTAAGTACGCGATTGTAGTCATTAAAAGCTTTAAGCTGAAAGGTTTGAAAATTTGATTATACATGCATTATATGGTTTACATTATACCTTATATTAACAGGCATAGCAATTGGATTCGCAAGACCGTTTTCATATTTGTGTAAGTAAATCTGGTAATAACTTTTCGATCTCTCGACACAGAGATTTTATATATATATATATATCTTAAACTTTTATTTTTTCTCTTTTAAATTAAATTTAAAAAGAAAATTATGAAAGCATCAAAATTTTTAATCATAAATCAATTAATAAAGCTTAAGAATGTCCATATATGTAACTTAATTCAAAATGTATCATGGTGAACACATCGAAGTATACAAATGATTCAGTACGTGAGTAACAGTATTTCAGCTAATACTAAATTCACTTTTATTTCAAGAAAATAAAAACATTTATGACTAACACCTGATCATTATGTTTTTATAGCTTCCTTTAATTCATGATAAACGTTAAGACAGAGAGTTTTATCATCTTTGACTGAGAGGTAGTTTTTATATACTGACGGTCTGGACTAGTAGATTTTAACATCTACACTGCTATTCAAACACTTTAATTAATTTAACATTTCTTATATAGGAATATATGCAGCTATAATATCGGGAAGTGGGTGTTTGTGAAAAGTTGAATCATATAAATGAGAATATCTGTAACAGGTATATTTACTATTAGTGAAAATGAATAGAGTGTGACAATAACAGAAGAAGGTTTCGTGCTGCTACTAAAAGACACCAATATTCTAGTTTAATAGACCAATATACTCATTAGCGTGACCTCCAAAGTTTTAAAAGAAGTTGACATAGACAGTTATTTTGAAAACATTAATCCAAAATCCTTACCTGCCATCAATAAGCCTATTTACCATATCTCGTGTCACGTGGAGCCAAGTGTGTTTTCCGTATTAATATAATGTTCTCTTCCTATAAATTTTAGTTAACATTTAACTAACGTTTAGCTTTTACGTGGGAACGTTTCCTTTATATCATTTGAATGTAAACCTCCCTGGAAATCTACAGATAACCCATAAACTATGTTAGGAAGTTATGCCAGCCAGGTTATTATTCATATATATCTCAACCATTTGCATCTAAAGCATGTATTCACTATTTTCCTCGTTTGCTTTAATAGCAGCGATATTCACTCCACCAGATAAGTCACTTAACTATGCATTAAATTGTTTGATTTTATTAATCGATTTCTCATCCATTATTTTACTTAACTAGGCATTCATTTGCTAATCTCAGGATCACATAAGTACAAAACCTACCTCTATTGTTTGAGAGGTACAGACCTGTGAAAAGTAAAGAGCTATTAGTATCTCATGTTGTTGACCATCACAATAATCCATCTAAAAATTATCTTGCCACATCTTTGTTTTTGTTCATTAGTCGATAAAGCACACGTATTATCATCACTGTATATATATATACACACATTGCATGTCAGTGCAAACAAAAGATAATAAAATAAAATTATTTACTATTTGATTTCACAACGTTTGTTTCATGTCTCAGTTTATGAGCAAGTAAGCTCTCTTTTTCCCGTAGCTCCGTTTTGTCTTTGCTCTTGCTGAGATGTTAAGCAACAAGAACATCACATTCTCTTAAGGCATGTTCAAGTATGCTTAATTTAATGAAGATCTAAGGTCAGCTTATTCGTTAATTCGTGTTAATAGTTTGGTTTTAATAGAACTAATGTAATATTGTTGACAGCAAGGACAAGTAAACGTATAAATTACAAATAATGATTGTAATATGGTTATTAAATTTAACGAGAAAACGTAGGGGACAATTAGGTTTAAACACACATCTTAAATGTATCTGCGAATATACTGTTGAAAGAACACGTTCCAAATGATTATTCATGATTGAAAATTATTTACTCGTGTAAGGTAAATTGATAAGAACAAAATATTTTGACACTTTGGTTGTATAGGGTATACTACACTTCGTTTATCTAAATAACCATTAAAATCTTCGTGTATCATTTTATATGTACTAGATATTTTACATTCTTGGTTGTAAAATGTTTTGACTAAAGTTTGCTTTAAAATGTTTGAAATGAAACTTGTAAAGTTGAAGTACAAGCCTATAAGTGCTTTCTTGTGATGTACTTTACGTTAAAATTCACTATTATTATTATTACTAATTCAAGTATCCAAAAAGAGGTTTATGTTCTTACTAATGTTCCACATTTCCCTTCACGTTATTATTCCTATTATTTAAATTATGAAGAAAGTAGGAAGTTTGGTAAGAGTTTTTTTAAAATGGTGAACATCCCATCAAAATATCTCCGATAACGGATATGTTTAAACTATTGTTGACAATTTTATAACGATTGTCTCTCATGAAAACACAGAAATCAATAGGCTAAAGACGACACCAACTTAGCTCCATTAGCAACACCGTAATCCCGATCACATAGCTTCCAAAAATTCGTGAACTCCAGAAACACTGATTCTGGAATATTCACATTGTTGAAATTGTGGTTGTAAGGCAGACTAGTACTTAATTGCATGGCTTATTCTAAAGATACGTCTGGGTATTGAGGCTCTACATTAAAACTGGTACAGTGCACAATACTCTAAAATTGCAACTGTTTTATTTCTTGGGAAAACCGGTAAGTGTATTTTAAAACGTATTTGTTAGTGATAAACGTTTTTAATAATTCAGCTAAGGAACCGTTTAAGGCATGATTGTAAACTTCAACGTTAGAAACTATTGGTATCAAAGGACATATTTCTTTATGTATTTTAAGCAAAGCATAAGAAATGCCTGAATGACTTTCTGATGGCCTAACGTTCAAATATTATTTTTTTAGGTTCAATAGGTATCTTTGCAATTTTGATTTTCATTTACCCTTAGGAATTTAATATAACTTGATAGAATCACTCTCAATATCTTCAAATAATCATCTTAGTTTAAAATTACAATACTATTTCTATTGTCTGATTTGAAAATAGTCCCCCGCTGGAACAGCGGTAATTCTACGGGTTTACAACGCTAAAACTAGAGATTCGATTTCGATTCCTTTCGGTGGATACGGAAGATGGTCAAATGTGGCTTTGCTATAAGAAAACATACACACGTATCACACTCCAATTTGAAAATAACATAATATAGCGCAATTTTTGCTTAAATTTCTTAAAGCTTTAAATTTAGAAAATATTTATATTCGCTTTTTAAAATGTTAAAAGTAGTCAAAGCTATACTCTAATCCGAGTTCTCTTTCTACTAAAAAACTGACTAGAAAGGTTCCAGTTGTTTTTCATTAAAATTGCCTTAAGATTTCATCAATGAACTATAATGAACAGATCCTCCTTACTTGTTCATAAGCTGAAACCTAATATGAATAATATTGGAACAAGTTATAAACAAATATTAGCTGTATTAAAATATCTTACCACTTTACGAAGAGTACTACAGCTATACCCCAATACAACTTCTTTGCTAACCAAATGACTGTTTCACAAATTACAACTGAGACAACTAAAATACTGTACCGTATTGTAAAGTACAACATGAACTACTGCGTCATTGAAATAAACATGGATTACGAATGATAAAGCCCTTTTCTATTCTTTATACTTACAATATAGAACAGAACCAATCCAAAATACAAAACTTTGAATATCTACCCATCAATTGAAACAACTGTTTACTCATTTCATCTTGCATTATCCGTTTATTTTAAGCCATTAATCAACTCATCACAACTACCAAACAATTCCAATTTTAACTGTATACTACGATGTCCCTTAAAAAGGAATGCAACTCGTTAAGTCAGGTTTAAACAGGATTTGTAAACAATGTCAATTTTGAAAAAAGTATATCAGTAAGAATCAGGCCGTGGTAATTAATTTAAATACACTTATTTTATTTTTAGTAATTTTCTAGATGGAATCAAAATAAATCCATAATATTAAATTATGTTTCGGCAGTTATTGTGTCCTGTCTAACGTATACAACTTAAAATCAGAACAGAATCTGGTCTTGCGTTTGTTCAATATGAAACTCAATTAAATTATAATAATGGGCAGTTAATTAAATAAATAAACTGCAAAACAAATATAGCATAAGTTACTTCAAAGAATATTGATACATATATTTTTAGACATACCGTCTAAAGGCGGGCTTGGATCATTCTTTAACATCAAACTGAACATTATTATATCCTCTTATGTACTCTAGAACAATAGAAAGGCTTCAATAGCTCAGTGCGAAAGGTTGGAAATTATTCTTGATTTGTAGTTGTTTTATAAAAATTAGAGTATATTCCAATGACGTCGGATAGAGCATAAACCAGTCTTTGAACTCACATTTAGATGGATTGAAAGTTTAATAAGTCTTAGCTAACCTAATCATTAGACTTTACATCACAACATCTTTCTGTTTGTTTTACGAGGCCTGGCATGGCCAGATGGGTTAAGGCGTTCGACTCCTAATCTGAGGGCCGCGGGTTCGAATCCCCGTCGCACCGAACATGCTCGCCCTTTCAGCCGCGAGGGCGTTATAATGTTTCGGTCAATCCCACTATTCTTTGGTAAAAGAGTAGCCCAAGAGTTGGTGGTGGGTGGTGATGACTAGCTGCCTTCCCTCTAGTCTTACACTGCTAAATTAGGGACGGTAGCGCAGATAGCCCTCGTGTAGCTTAGCGCGAAATTCAAAAACAAACAAAAATGTTTTACGAAACGTTTCCGCTTTTGTCTATTTTAATGGTTAAGAACACTAGATACTTAAAACATTGAGAAAGAGAGAAGCTGAAATTTGAGTATTAATAAAAAATTATTATGCATTTTGTGGTCGTGATTATTAATAATATAATTGTTGCTTTACATTTAACATCCTTATAAATTACATTACTGATCAAAAATAAGGCTTTATTAACAACAGAGACAAAAAAGAGCACATTTACAGAAATCAAATTATTTTACAATTATTTCTGACTAAAAACGCCAAACTGCTTATACAATGTTCACTCGGTTAAATCTCAATTATTTTTTTAATACATTCACATCCTAAAGGTTAATGTATACAGTGAAAACACATAATGTTCAGTTTAAAACCCAATTAAACACCTCTTTCCTGTAACAAAAAATTAATTAATTATTTTTCAATGTACAAAAGATTAAGATTATAATGTTTAAACAATCTCATTTGACACAACTTTCTCCAAAGCTTGTTTTCAATTTCTAATGTGTCTTAAGAATTTATCTCGAACGTAAAGCTACTCTAAACTTACATTGTCTGAGTAGTTTTATTGGCTCTCATTGTCATTTGTTAACAGACGTTTTTAGGTAGGAAAATGCCCTCCTCTAAAATTCGGGGTTCGATTCCCCTCGGTGAACTCAGCAGATAGTTCAATGTGGCTTTGCTATAAAACTAGTAAGTTAAACAACTAGTAAGTTCCATTCTATTCTTTCTTTCTCTTCAAATTTTCGTTTCCTAGAATTCTATGTATCGCAACTCGGATCTCTTCTCTAAAGGGTGTCACCTCCACAGTCTAAAAAGAAAATCAAACGAAAATACCAGTCGGCAGTTATTACTGCGTGGAAGTTTTCGAAAATAATCCAAAAACGACTCAATTAATTAGACTGAATTTGAGTCTGCACATTACTTGAATGGTGTATACAGATTTCAGAAAGAATATCAACAGTGAAGGAACAGTGTTTATCAGTTTTTGTAGTCACTTAATAAAGCCTATTCTGAAGTTGAGTTACGAGTGTTAGAACAGCATCCCATACCTTGGATATTTTAATACAAACTCACAGAATACGAGATTAAAATAGGAATTTTTTTCTATCATATGTAATATACAATATATCTGATATTTAAATTTAGCTTAAAAGTTAAAATGGTGTAATAAAATTTATAATTTTAACTGTTTATGTCAAACACAGTGATCATAGATAATAAACTGGAATTCAGAATGTCGAACGAGACGAATCTTAAATAATACAAAATCATTTTTTATAATATAATATATGTATAAAATCTAGTTTCACGTCAACTTGAAACGCCTTGAAAACGTTTCTTTTATTTAGGTCATTCAAATTTCGAATAAAAAAGTGTGAAAATAGTTCCTAACCTTTAGCTGTCTCCTATAGACAACTATTTGTTCCTCTAACTGTGTACTATCCAGAGGATAACCCAGAAATTATAATAAAACAGCATAAAAATGTATCTGTTGGTTATTTCTAACTGTTGTATCACATCTCTGGAGACACCATCCTAGCAAAAGATGAGGTAAGGTCGGATTGATGGAAAAACTCTCACTCGTTACGCTGTAAAAAAAAACAAGGTACAAACGTTGCCAATCAGACACCATTATTGACTCCAACATGATAAGGTTAGGAATAAAGAAAATAAAGTTCTTTTTTTACAGAGAATATTACACCTTTATTATATTTTTTTAATTAAACCTCAACAATAAATAAATACATTCACAATTCTATTGTATTTTAGTCATTTACCATACTCTGAAATCATGAAAAGTTTAAACATAAGGTAACCAAATAAAATATTAAATTGAAAGCCATTTAGTGGCCGAAAACGCAGAAACAAGCTGGTTCGGCATGGTCAAGTGGTTATGGCGCTCGACTCATAGTCCGAGGATCCCCGGTTTGAATCTCAGATTCACCAAACATGCTCACCCTTTCTGCCGTGGGAGTGTTATTAGTGATGGTTAATCGCACTACCTGTTGGTAAAAGAGAACCCCATGAGTTGGCCGTGGGTGGTTATGACTATCTGTCGCCCCACTAGTCTGACAATGCTAAATTAGGGACGGCTAGTGCAGATAGCTCTTGTGCAGCTTTGCGCAAAATTAGAAAAAAACAAACAAAACAGAAACAACTAAATAATTACAAATCTAAAACAAGTAAAAGTCATCTTCTTGTGATGATTGATGTTCTTAAGCATTGATGTTTAATGACTTTTATAAACATATACAGAGGGTAAGTTATATTAAAACGATTTTGAATGTGCAATTTAGAAAGTCAACATAACTGATACAAAATGGAGTGGCACGTATCTGAATTACCTTTTCACATTATTTGGTGTTGTATAAGTTCGTTTTGATTTTCGCGCAGAGCTACACGAGAGCTATCTGCGTTATCCGTCCCTAATTTAGTAGTGAAAAGCTGGAGAAAAGGCAGCTAGCCAAACCACCCTCCGCCATCTCTTGGGCTACTCTTTTACCTACGAATAGTGGGATTCGTCGTTACGTTATAACGTCTATCAGCGGAAAGGACAAACATGCTCGATGACAGCGATTTGAATTCATTTACTTCAGATTACTACTCGAGTTTCTTAACTACAAAACCATGCCAGCGTAGGTAGTGTGTTTGTATCGAAAACTGATCGCTTTGTGAAAGAGTATATAACGCCTCTTTCCGACACAAAAAAATTAATACATTTGGTTCATAAATGTATCTTCAAGAAGAAAATTTATCATTTCTAACACGAGGATAACTTGTTTACTTAATGGAATTGAAAACCAAAGAATTATGGATGAACTTTGGACATCACAAACACCTAGAAAGAGACTTTCAACAGACTGTGCTCCAGCTATGATAAGCAAAGTGTGGCGTCTGGTGGCAGATGAAAGCTCATGAATACAAGTCTTTCTTCCTATAAACAACAGTAAGCAACACAACTAAGAACGATCTCAACCTGGAAACGAGTAGAACAGGATATGTCACCAAAGTAAGGCTTCCAATAATATATCCTGCTCGATTGTTGTAAACATTAAGCAATTGGAGGATGAAACGAAAACACATACTAATTCATACGAAACTATATCACAGCTGTTTGCAATGTAAAATACTCAGTAGGGCTTGTTTCATAATGCACAGTCGTCAGATGGAACATAACCTGTTGGCACTGTGGTTTCAGTATAAAGTATTTAACTTATCTCATTATATTTATATGTAAGATAGCTTTATAGTGTAAAACAGTGAATGTTAAAGAAAACCTAAACCAACTGAAACTAGCTGGTTCTAAGCTCAAATGATATCTGTGGTATTCAAAAGGATAATTTTGTGGTGTAAATGGCTCAGATGCAGATCAGAGAATAATTAATCTAATAGTGTATATATATGTACAGTGCAATTGAAACTTCTGCGGAGAATATATGCTAACAATAGTTCTGGATAATTATTTAGTTGAAATAATATATTTTCGATTTATTTGTACCTATTTTACAAGCAGTTTGAGCGATGGACTTCTAAGATAGCTCTTTTTTGTATTCGATTTTCCTTTATAATTGTTTTGTTATATGGGTGGGAGGTGTACTCGCTTCAGCTTTATTAGGAAAATGAGTTCTATGGTGCTTTTTTGTTGGTTTTAGTTCATAGGATGGTATAGAGATTCGGTTATAACAGTTGAATTCAGTCACGCAGCCTGGCGCTCTACTTTTTAGAGCGTTAGTGTACGGGAAAGTCCTGTAGATTAGCTCCGTCATCTTTACGCTAAAATTCAAGTCCGTGTTATATTCATTTTAGTTTTATTCTACGTTAGTTTGATGTTATAGTTTTTCCTCGTTGTACTTTAGGAAAGAAGCTTAATAATATGCTCCACCAACTGTACGTTAGTGTCTAGTCTTCTGATTTTGCGAGGGGTAATTGTATAGACCTGTAACATAATTGTATCAGCTATAATGAACGGCTCGTCTTATCTAGTTTGAAAACTTGGATAACATTAAACTATCTTCAGCAATAAACGTGTGTAAATATGTGACTTATCAAAAATTGCGTCACATTTTATATCTACTGAAATTTTAATTTTATATTTTCGCCTTAAGGCATTCGTGATGACGAGAAACCTACTTGAAATAAAAATGTATTCTCAAGACGGCTGGCATGGGTATTAAAACTTTAATTAAAATAAAGTATAGAACAAAGTTTCGACCTTCTTAGGTTATCTTCAGGTTAACAAAGAGAGAGTTTGCAACTGAGCGTTGTCGGATACGTGCTTAGGGACAAGAGTGTAAACGGGTACGGGATTGTAGGGGGTGTTACAGTTCGATGTTAGATTATTAATTAGTATTGGTATAAAGGTGTTCCTTTGTATTGGTTTAATTTTGGTTTTAGTTGTTTTATGTCGTGTCGGCAGCTGGTTACTATAGGATTACTTATACGTACACACTGTGCTAGGAGACCACGAACTATAACCATTATTCATAATGAAGCCGCCAAATTGTTATTCATACATTTAGGGAGCATTTTTAACAAGACTATTAATAGCTTTTTGGTTCAATATGTTTCTTTTATTATCTAAATTTTAGTGATTGACATTTCTGGTATGTGACATCAATACAATATAATATTAAAATTTATCTTAAATAGCCTCACATATACTTTCGCAAAGTAGACCCATGATACCTCATTCCTTATTACAACTAACAATTGTTTCCCTATACCTTTATACGTATGGATTATTTGCCCTTCAGTTGATTTATGAACCAAAAGCTATATAAAAATGTTTTAAAACGAATCAAACTTTTACTGTATAATAGTACTATCATCTTTGTTGTTATTGTTACAGGGTGTTTTTGCAAACAGTTTTATTCGGTTAAATGGCGAATAAAAGTCCACATGATTTAACCAAATTACAAAAGATATTAATGATGATTAATATTCACCGAAAACAAAACACTCATTTAGTTCAATGCAGTACAGTCGTCTGTAAAATCTGAGACAGAAAGGATTGTTTGTTTTAGAACAAAGCTACATTAGTCTATATGTTGTGTTTACTGCAAAATATCTAGCCCCGAGTTGTAGCATTGTAAGTTCGAAAACTCACAGCCCTCAAGACGGGGGATCAAGTTATATTAGCGCCTACTGTGATAAATTAAAAAACCACAATTGCATATTCGAAATCTTCAATGTGGTTCAAATATAGGCAGAAATTCACATAAATAAAAGAAATACATATTATTAAGTTACTGAACAAGTTATAGATAACATTATGGGCATTTTACAAAGATAATTTTTTTTATCCTTTCTTTGTTCTTCTGTTCCTTTTGAGACACGTTGAGCAAGAGGTAAAAATTAAAAGAGGATCAAGGTATGTCAGGAGGAGATGAAAATCCAGGATCCTCTTGCGGTTTGATATAATTTCTTTATATCTCTTTCCTTTATAAGCTATTTTCTTGTAATGTTTCGAATTTCAAGAAAAGCTACAGGAGAGCTATCTGCGTTAGCTGTTTCTAATTTAGCAGTGTAAGACTAAAGGGAAGGCAGCTAATCATCATCCATCATCCCCGCCATCTCTTTAGCTTCTCTTTAACCAACGAATTGGTAAAATTACAACCCCTCCCACACGGCTGAGAAAGCGAGCATATTTGGTGGGACAGGGATTCGAACCCGCGAATTTCAGATTGAGAGTCGAGCATTAATCACGTAGTTTTGCCCGGCCGGTTCTTGTAATGATAAGAAGGAATAATAAACTATGTAATAATTTCTTTCACTAAGAATGCATAAGTATTTCTAAATAAGATTTTATTACATAATATTACTAGCTTTTTTTTTCTTTGTTTTATTACATATGCACCGAATTGTAAATCCAAGAGTCTACGTTCGCGATTCATTACTGCATAAATGTGCTTTTCACTTTTAGGCTGTAGGTACGTTACACCGCGGCAAGAAAGATAACAAACAGTACGGTATGAAAAATAATTCATTCACAATATCATTAAATTTACAATACAGACGTGGAATGATCAGATTTTGTTTAATTTTGATTTTTAATGTATCATACAAATCATCTGAACAGCGAATTAAACGGACTTTTAGTTTCCTATATCGTGATGAATGGATTTCTTTTTTGTTAAATTAAATTAGAAATGTTAAATCATTACTTATTTAAATGTATGATTAGCTAATCATAAAAGATATAAAACCAAAAATTTGATGATCTAAAAATTAGTGAAGTGATTTATATGTGTTTTGTTAGTGTGAAACACCAAAGATGAATACACATAAAATGTCGAGGGAAAATCAATATGACCTTACACTCAAATGTATTAACGATAGAAATACAACAATGTGCAAATACGTTGTTTAAATGGATTGGATAACAAAAGCGTTCATACGCAAGAAACACATATAAAGGTAGTAAAAGGAACTTGAATTCCTAAAATATAAAGGACTTGTTAGGAATTCAACTCCTTTCTATTTATTAATACTTTACGCGTCTGTTTACTAATATTTTACCTATATGTTTAACAATTCTTTAGGTATCTGTTTAAAACAATGAAAAAAGATATTGCAATAAAATAATAATAGAAATAAAATATCTCACACGGTATGTTAAATAGTGCCATCTATCATACAATGTTTTATTTTAGTGTGAATAATTTCGTGTTTCGCTCGTAGATATTCAGTACCTGAGATAAAATAGAGAAGAAAATCATGAGCTGATATAACATTGATTTATTAGAGGATACAGTCAGAACTGACTCAACACCTTTCCATCCTAAACAGGCGAGCGTCATAATCTGGCCTCATAGATGCAAATGACATGAAGTAACTTGCACTCGACTATCATTAAACCATCGACAGCACAGAAGCCTCAGTTAGACGCGAATAAGAAATGACTTTTGAAATAAATCAAGTAAAGGCAACATCCTTGAATCGTTTGATATGCATAAGCGTATATATTTATTTAATATTAACAATATGCATATTGTTTGCTTTGTCCAAGACTACCTAAGACGTTTATTACAGGGTAACATTTTCAGTACAGAAAATACGTTAAATTACATCGATCCATTTCGGCTACAACAAGAACTCCGGTTAGAGATATAGAGCGTTATCTCTTCTTTCCGACGCTATAAAATTACATGTCTGTGAATCGTAGAGAATAACACAGAGATTGTGTACCTCTTTGACTTAGTTATAAAGTTTGTGCCGCACATAAAACTAGTTCTATGTTTTATAATGGGGGTGGTAATGATATATGTAGTAGTTGTACCAACCTCAGGGCAGGTATGATCACAGTCAATAACATTTCTGAGCTCTGTAGTAAGAGTGTTCTAAAGGTACTTGAATGATAACTTGATGGCTATACACATAAGCAGAAGGTTAAACATAAGAATTATTGTCTCATGTAATCCTTTAGATCATCTAGGAGCATTGCTAATTTTCAAAGGACAAGGACTTTCTCTTATCAGTATTCTGTGAAACAATTTAAATTGTTGATATAAGAAGAGGAGACTGTTTTTACAATGATTTATCTTCTGAATACCACTCATATTATTTCCATTTTGTCGGTTACTTCATATTCAGAGTTGTAGTGGATCATAGGTGAATAATAAACGATAAATATAAAAGTACTTACATCCAACCATTTTGATAATGTATACCACCTGTTGAATGCCAGCGAGTAATAGCTAAACCTTACCCGCGTGTTTATATTAATCTTATAAAGAAAATATTTTTGAAGAAGAGTAAAACATTATATATTTTGTGTCAATAAGTAAGTGATAGTTTGCCTTGAAATATACTTATTCTTATAACAAACTGAGGACTTTACGTGTACGGATTATCTTAAGACCATTTCTTAACAGGAAAATAGTTTTAGTTAAATTTTACAGTAATGTATGTGAAATATAAGTTCTATTTGGATATGCAGGTGATTTGGTTTTTATGGGATTATTTTTGGATTTAGTCTCAATATTTTATTTGGCGAGCAAATGGCATGAATATATATCAAACAGATATTTCTGTATACAGACACATATATATATTGTGTTTACCAATATCTCACCAAGAAAGTTTCAATAAAATCTTTCTAATAGCTTATAGTATACATTAACTATTACAAATAATTTTATAAGCAGTTTATTTGGTTTTCAGGTTGTAGAGCTTTACAGACAAACATGTTTGGATATTACGAACAACGGATTATAGGCCAACATAAAAGTAAGACTTTTGAACAAAGACATATGGTATCATTAGCATTCATTACTGAATATTAATGCTTAATGTCGTCTATTATTATTAGACGATACACAAACGCTTGGCTCTACTCTTATATTGATCACATATATAAACCATTACTAACCCAGTTCTTTGTTTCTTTGACTCTCTGTCAACTTCCTATCCTTCGAAAAGTGTGTGTATGGCTTTTTCAGTGGTTGTTGTAGGGGAATTATCCAATTGTATTAATACCCAAGATATATACGTATGTATATCTCTTTGTTCTTTGAGAATTAACAGCTGTGACTGATACATTAAACAATAAATATATAACAGTTAGCTGTATTACTGTATGAGTTCTCTATAGGTGTTGCTTACAACATTTAAGGATACTGCCCCAAAAATCCTTTATTAAAAAAAGTGAGGCTTATCACTTTAATCTATTCAACAGAATACAGTGGTTTCCTTCTACAGCTTGTTTGTACTTAGTAACTGTATAAAACTCAGAACTTACTTCAACAATGATTCATAAAATATAACAATTATTTATAACATAAAGCATTATTTTGTGTTCACCAGTGTAGTTAGTCTTTTTATAACAAGTTATTTCAAGAGTTATTTTATATACTATTATATATTTTATATAATGTTACCACCTACCGTCTAGTTGTTTTCAAAAGTTAGCACCTAATAATTAAAATAAACAAGATTCACGTATAACTGGTGAAAATGTAAGCTTAAAAGCGTTAAGACTTGTCAGTCTTATGTGAGTACTTTGTGAGTTTCCGAGAACTGTATATATAAAAGTAAAACAAATTGGCATCATTTAGTAAACTTTGAGCAGTAGTTCATAAAGCGATTAATCATGCAATGAAAACCAACGTCTAGAGAAATGTTCGGTTATTAGTTTCAGTTCTAATCTCAACAACAACAATGAAAAATGTGTACAGTTTAGTGCGTTGTCATTTTTAAAAATAAAGCAAGAATCTAAACAGCTAACATTTTTTCTGTAAGTTTTACATCAAAAACCGTAACTTGTATTTTCGGTAGGCTACAAGATAAACATTTTCAAAAGTTAAACTTGTTTTCACACTAAAGAAGACATTTTACACATTTCTTTTTGCCTCTATTTTAAAATATGATTTTTAACTTTATTATGTAATATTTGTATTTAACATATTTATATAGAATTACTGTTCCACTTTTTTACCTGTATCAGAAAACTGTATATTATCATAACTGGGCCAAATACTGAGTTGTGGTTCATAGTTCGTGTTTCGTTGTTACAAAAACGTGCTCAGCACCCTCTATCAGAATAACGGTTAAATCCTTTATTCGGTCATATAAGAGAGGTCCAAGAGTTAGTGTCAGAAATGGCTAGGTGGCTAAGGCACTCGGCTCGTAATCTGAGGATTGCGGGTTTAAATCCCAGTCATATCAAACACAATCGCCATTTCAGCCGTAGGAGCATTATTAGTGACAGTCAATTCCACTAATCGTTGGTAAAAGAGCAGCCCAAGTGTTCGTGGTGGGTAGTAATAACTAGATGCTTTTCCTCTACTCTTACACTATTAAATTAGGGACGGCTAGCACAGATATCCGTCGTATAGCCTTGCGCGAAATTTTAAAAACAAACAAACAAACCAAGAATTAGTGATGCATGTTGTTGATTGCCTGTCTTCCCTTTAGTTTACCAGTTCAAAATTAGGGACACCTATGTAAAGAGAATCCTTGTGTAGCTTTGCACAGATTTAAAACAATAAATAATAATAATTATTATGAACATTTCAAGAATTTTATAAAATTGATGTACGTAAAAAAATGATTAAATGATTCAAGTTTCGTCAAAATGATTTTTATCGCAACCTAAAGATTTAACTTATTTTCTCTTATAATTATTTTAACGCAATTTTCTATATTTGCTTAATTTATAACAATGTAGCTACAGTTTTTATTGTCACTTATATTATTACACGAACAGTTTGCATTCTAGGATTAGCCTCAGCATAATTTCCTTGATTAAAGTACCCTCCGAAATTAAACAAATCAGAAGTTTAAAATTTCGAAGTTTGAGAGAAAGTTCTTATTATTATTTAATGATTTTAAAATTAGTTAGACCATTTTATTTCTGATTGTTTAGCTCCCCGCTAGTACAGCGGTATGTCTTCGAATTTACAACGCAAAATTAGGGGTTCGATTCACCTCGGTGGGCTCAGCAGATAGCCCGACGTGGCTTTGCTATAAGAAAACACACAATGATTGATTAATTTTCCGTGTTATCTTTTACTATACTGATAGAGGGCGCTGTGGCTTACGATATCATTTATACACAATCTGGAGATATTCAAGGTACATACATATTGCATTGGTGTAGAATAACGCAACTAAACCTATTTCTGTAACTTTTACACCTAAACGCTATTCGCGTAACGTGGCTTCACTTTATCTTGTATACAAGCTGGTTCAACATGCATTATATCATTTACATGTCCTTTCAACATTTTATCCAAATACCGGTAAGTAGATTAGTTATTCAAATATAACGCAGAGCCGAAAACTTATCCGCAACAAATTGTATATAATTACCTGAATTAGGTATATCTAAAAATGAAAAAGCCATTACAACCACATTCAAAGAAAGATTATGTGTCTGTTATGTTCTTTAATCTACCCTAACTGCTTGTTTATTCCTTTAAGAACGTCCAACACACCCACGCAAAAACCTGTCCAACAGGGTGTGGCATTCAGGAACCGTTTTCGAGCTCTACTTTGTAGAGCGGCTAGTGCTAGTCGCGGCCCCTTCATCTACGCCAAGTTAGGCACTAAGCTATACCCAAATCTCATCTTAATGTCAGTAATGCTGTAAGCAAACGTGACTTCAAGTCCTTCCCCTTCCGGACACCCTGGCACCAATAGTACTGTAGGTGGCTGCTGAGGGGTAATCTTAACCCTGACGTCCTTTTCTTTGTCGCACTTCTTCTCCTAGCAAGAGTATGTTCCTGGTGCTTATAATAATCGTGCGGAAGGGTCATCAGGTTTCTAATTAGAAAGAACTAGAAAACTTCGTTGTCTTAGGTTTCGGTTTTCTTTTTGTCCGAATAAGAGATTGTCCACAACTTTGGCGGTTCTAACAAGATGATAGTAACATTTCTCTGGAGGAGGAGATGGAAAGAATAATAAAAAAATACTTTGTAATCAATATGGTATTTGCATGATAAAACTAGTTGATCTACAGCTTATATTTTCAGTGGAATATATGAGAACTTTGTTTCTGTGTTAAAAGTAAAAACAAAAAACTTTCATTAAAATTTCTACTTTAACTTAATAGAAGTATTTGCAGTTCCAAATACGTGATTTGTATACTCTTTGTAGCCTGTTATTTTATTATTTAAAATTGATTTGAATAAAACGTTTGAAATATTAAATAATGTAGTTAGTTACAAACATTGTACATGTTTACAAAATATAAAAAAAGTCGTATAAAGAGATTTTCTTTGTGAATATTTAACAATTGTTAAAATGAGTTACCTAAGAAATTATTAGCAGTATAAGAGAAAAATAAAACAGATATTGTATGTGTAGCTCTAGACATTGTCAAGTCCGACTGTTTATACGTTTTTTAATTCTATACAGCATTTTAAATTAATATTTTCTATATTTTCGTAGCTTCTTTGGAAAAGAATATTTTCTGCTGATGATAGTAAAAATGATCAGTTGGCATAACTGAATATTTAGAGAATTCTATGTATATGATTCAGCACCATAATGTGGTACAGGTAATTGAATGTGGAAAGTTATTTATAATTGCAGATCCAGCAGTTAATAAACTTACGTGAAACTTAAGAAAATAATACATACTAAATGACTTACCTTTCGTTAGCACAATTTCATTTTTAGTGCTGATGAAAATAAGCGATTTTTAGTTTTATATGAAAAGCCAAATTATGTGTACAATTTTTTGCTGTTCGGTTACTTGTCCTAATACCCCGTTTTCTTGGAAAAAAAGTTTTCTCTGACAAATATTTAACGTAATTTAGTAAAACATTCAAATTCAGTATAATCTTATTTAAAACCAATTTTGCACATAAAGATCACTTACATGGAGTGTAAATATATTTCTTTAAATATCTATTGTTATTTAAAAATGCTGGAACGTGTGCCAAAAGGTATAATAACAAGATAGAGAACAACAACGCATGTGTTTTCAGAGAGGCTGGTTATGACAGGGCAGATGCCACAACTGTCAAAAAAGTAAACAATATATAGATAAAATAAAATCTGAGATTGACATATGTAATACCAATATATACCTAGAAATTCTGAACTTTTAAGTACTATACTTTGTGACCTTGAATATTTGTTTAAATATCAAAGAAACAAAACCGCCATTGTGTAAAGAAGTTACATTAGTGTGATTACTGTCGTTAGCGGAATTATCACTTGATATGCAATTAAGAGTAAAACTAAATTCCTATGAATTGCTTAGCGCTCTAAGTTGGTTTTGTATAGAATAATTTTTATGTATTATCGTAAAAGAAAATTTTAAAGGTTTGTATATCAATTTTCTTAGCTAGTTAGATAATAACTTAGGGTTGGTAAGTGATTAGAAGAAAATTAATGAATTTATTTTTGATTAATTAATGAAAATTAATTCGTTTAAGAATATTGGTTTTATTTTAAGATTTTTCAAAAGTTTTTTGTATTTTATAAATATTACTCCTTGATTAAAACAGAATAAGTTTAAAACATTGCTTTTCAATTTTATATCTTCTTGGTTATATTTTTGTAAATTTGAGAGAGAAAATATCTACTGTAGGAACTAAAATATTCTAACCCTACAGTAAAGTCGTAACTTCCTTTATCTAGCCCCTTTTTCCTTTCCTTGCTCATAGACTCCTAAAACCGTAACCATAAGAAACCACGAATCACACTGCTCCGCCCTGCCAACTAGTTGGCTTACTGGCACACGCGCCCTCTTACCCCTGACCTCATCATTCACAGGTAACACTTTTTAGAAGTGAATACAGAACGTGTTCACCATAACACAACAATGTAATTTATACGTTATACAATGTTGCAAAAGTATTCATTTAAGAAGGTCTTATGGGCTCTTCACCAATAGATTTTACTCCGATTAAGAAATATTTTTTGTTTTTTTTTCTGAATATACAAATATTTTTAGGCGACTAAAAGGAAGATATGAAGTTCAAAAATCGAAGTTAAACTTAAAATAAAAAGTAAAAGTAATGTTCTCCTGTTTGGAATCGTTGCCACTAACAACAACTAATCAATTGTAAATACTTCTTTTATGGAGAAAAAATACGTATAAGATTTTATTTGTGGTTAACTTATTTTTTATAATACTAAAAAATATATTATGCAGAAAAATGTTTTGTTTTGTTTTTACTTTGCTTTTCATATTGTTTCTAAACAGTGTGGAAAAATAATATGTTATTTATAGCTACAATCTTTAAATGACATAATTGTTTATAATGATGAGTATTTGCCAATCCTATCATTTAAGTTGTCATAATAACAAAGTATCTGGCTAAGATTTACAGACACGCTAAGATATAACAAGAGATGTTTGTTCGTTTTTTAATTTCGCGCAAAGATACACGAGGACCATTTGCGCTAGCCTTCCCTAATTTAGCAGTGTAAGACTAGAGGAAAGGAAGTTATCACTACCCACCGACAACTCTTGGGCTACTCTTTTACCACCAAATAGTGGGATTGAACGTAACATTATAACGCCCCCGCGGCTGAAAGGGCGAGCATGTTTGGCGCGACGGGGATGCGAACCCGCGACCCTCAGATTATGAGTCGCACGTCTTAACACGCTTGGCCATGTCGGGCTAACACTGAAAGAAACAAAGTATACAGAATGATATGTTGTTTTTTTTAAATTTTGCACAAAGGGATATCTACGCTAGCCTTCTCTAATTTAGAAGTGATAGACCAGTCGAATTCCCTTACTAGTAGGTGTCTCACGAATTAGAGGACATAATTTTTGTCTGTTTGTTTGTTTTGAATTTCACACAAAAATACACGAGGGTTATCTGCGCTAGCCATCCTAAATTTAGCAGTGTAAGACTAGAAGTATGTCATCTAGTCATAACCATCTACCGCCAGCTCTTGGGTTACTATTTTGGCAACGAATAGTGGGATTAACGGTAACATAATGATGTACCCATGGTTGAAAGGACGAACATGTTTGGTGGGACGGTGATTCGATACTCGTGACCCTCAGGTTGCTAGTCGAGTTCCATAACCATCTGGCTCATTTCTTCTAACCACATCCCATAAAAAAGTATGTGGTACTCTTCCCTCAGCGTGATCATGACTTTCCCTGCAACATCTTTAGTGTGAGATATACAATTATTTATGTCAGTGTTTCTCAAACTTTATCATCCCACGCCCCTTTTGTTTTCTGTTATGCAGTTTACCTTTCCTCACACCACCCCAGAAAACCTCGAATTCATTTAAACCATTTTTTCAATGTCGAGATACAATATATTTCTGTTTCTTTTGCGTCTTCTATTTCAAAAATAGTGTTGTTTTATATTGTATAAAGAAAATAACTTTGAAGATTACTTCGGTCAGGAATTTCAGTAACACGTTTTAGCAAACGTTCCTCAGCAGAACGAAACTAAACAACTCAGATACTTCGCTTATTAGGCTTTAAAACCCTCCCCCACCAATAATCATTTCATACTATGTGTAAGGGAAGCAATTTAGTGGTCAGTAATAACAGATATTTACCAAAACGTGACCAATGAAAAATGCCCTTCATATCACAATCCAAAACAGTAAAGGATCGGTAGCAGAACACTCTTCATACTACGATGGATCAAGAACGTAAAATTCAGTTGAAAAATTATTCATGTTGGTCAAATGTAACTACGTTGTTGATCAAAGATGAGAGAAGCTACAACTCAAAACTCTAAAGAATAATGAAAAATAATTAGTATGTTACTCCATTCTCCAACTGTCAAACCCACTTCTAGGGAAATGGAAGCATTAGAGGCTCTTTTGGACTGAGATTGCTAAAGAGAACCCTATCAAGTCTTGGCACGTCACATTTGGACATTGTCTATTAATCAGTGGAATTTGCTACGTAAGTTAAAAAGTCTTACTTAGACTACTTCTTCACAAGCACCAAAATGTCTTATCATCATCTGTCCATCTGGTATTTAGGGCTAAGAAGTCCACAAGTAATCGGGAGTTCAAAGAATTCGGTTGTCAAAAGCGAATTGGAATGTGTAAGTGACGAACTGAAGGGACTGACTCAGATGTATAACGTAAAACATACGCGTTTTTATTTTACACTTAACATAATGTATCAGAAAATCGAATAAACTCTGAGTATTATCTTATAAAGTAAACTTGATGTAATACATAACTGTGTTAAAGCAAGTCATGAAAACTGGAAAAAGATAGCTGAATGTATAGCTTGCATTTAGTAGAAGTAATTAAAATACGCAAAAAAAAACTCTGACTGAGTTTTACTAATGAACGTGTCTGTTTTTCTGTTAAGCGCAAAACTACACAATAGGCTATCTCTGCTGCACCCACCATTTATAAACGAGACAAGAAACTATAAGAAAAAAGTACTTCATTGGTATAAAAGAAATAACAAAGACCAAGATAAAGGTTTTGGAAAGGGAACTACAGAAAATCTGATAGAGGGCACGCGTTAGTGAATGTACACACGTCTAAAAATAAGAATCTTTGTGTTCTATATAAATAATGGGTGAATGATTGAAGCTAAGGAAGGTTAGTAAACACAGTTTTAGTAATAAAATGTGATAAAGTATTTTTTAATTATCTATAACATATACCGAGATTATCGATCTAACAATCTTATACCTATAATAGTTACAGAGGTTTGAAGCTATAGCTATCTCTTAGGAGTTTGTTAAATAAGCATAGAACTGATTATGGATCCTTCGAAAATTGTAAACAAAATTATGTAAAAACATGCATTTAAAAGTTTAAGGATTAAAAAAGATAATTTACATATTACACTGGCATTCTTTTTTATGAAGTTTTATGTATTGGTCAAAGATATTTTTGTTATACTATCGTTAAAAATAAATAGAGACGTTAAAATAGCTTCCAACTTTTAACGAGTTTTGCTTAGATAAAACACATTACATTTGATCCTCGAAAATTTATATGATTTGTAAAACTTTCTGAAAAGCTAGCTTTGAATCTGTAATATATCTGTGACATAGAAGTTTAAATTTCTTATTTTTATCAGTGATACTATGAAGAAAATAATCTGTGACATCTTGTATGTTACTGAACCTTTTATAAAGCCAATTAAGACTAGGGACAAAAATGAGACTTGCTACTATATCTTGCTTGGAAATATTTAAATCAAATAGTGGCATAAGACTTATTTAAAGCATCCTAAAGGTCTTTAAATGTAACTAGCCTTAGTAACACTATATATATTACCATGAAAAGCTGTCAGGTTATTGTAGGTGATATACCTTTGAAGAGAATCTTTGAACTTCACCAGTATTCTTCTTCTTCTTCTTCTTTTATTCGTTGTACTCTACGCATTATTCCGTGTCTCTACCAATTTAGAATATCCAAAACACGATTTATTGTTTAAATTGGACATGTACAGTTTATTTTGTATACGAGCTAGACAAGTTCACTCAGAATTTCACGAGCTGTTGAAAAACGTTAAGTTAAAAGAAACAACAGCAAGAACTCCAAATTGATTTTATAAATAATAACAGACTTTCGAAAGTGACGAGAACTTTCTGCTTGCGGATTTTCACACAACTCAAAAGTCTGGAAACAACTAAATATGGAGCTGCGACAGTTTCTTTCTTGTCGCGTTTTGAGTGACATGAATGACAAGAAAACTTTTAATGAGGTCTATCCTAGAATTGCATGAAGAACCAGCTTATCAAGTTTCGTGGGGGGGGGGAGAGTTTTCAGGTGATTCAATAGTGAGACCACCTACGTAAGGGACAAGTTTTTATGTATCTCACGGCGTTGAACGGTAGCACGGTGAATGCTTGTTACTCCTTCGTCAAATATTTTTAGTCTCAGCACAGACTAAATTCCTTCAAGTCGTTGTTTGGTGGGCCCGATCCACAGATAGAATTTAATTAGCTTCGTTAGTGAAGGATAAGGGCCAATTAGATATCAAACAGTGGCTGAGGTTAATTACATTTGCAGTTCAGTTAGAGAGCAGAACTGGAAATTCTATAAGTTTGCTCCATCTTGATTACGACTAGCTTCAAGTGTCATGCAGACATATAATCTTTCACTTAATTGGCTGATTTAAAAGATAACAAAAACAAAATATAATGTCAAAGAAAGACACCAAGTAGCTAGTAAAATAGAAGTATTAACTTTTTTATATAATGTAAATTAAGTGAGTTTACCTCATAATATTTATATTACTCTCGTATCTCAAATTTATTATAAAAGCAAGCCAAAGCCCATTTTGATCAAATAAGTTAGTTGCGTATAGCTAAAAATAACGAATATGTTTAGGATAACCTATCGACTTGAGAAGAAATGTATGCGAGGAAATTCTTGCTTCTTGTGGATGTGCCAGGAAAATAAAATACAACAGTGAGTTATATGAACATCTGCGTACATACTTTACATTTACAGACTTGTTTTAATTTACAAAGAAATTATATAGAGCATTTAAATTGCATGTTTGAATTTTTTTAGAAAACTGTCAGAAGTATAAATAAAATAATTTCTATAACGCAGTGCAGAATGACTTTTACAAACAAGGACTATGTCTAAAATTTGTCAATAGACGTAATAAGCTGTATTTAGTGATGTTAAAAAGTGAATTCGTTTGAAGTGAGTGGAAAATAAGCATCATTAAGTAATTATTGTATTTGCTTCGTGTTAATCATATACTAGATTGAATTTAAAATACGTCTTAATACGTTTCATGTTTTGAAGAAAGTCATAATAATGCTATGACTAAAAAGCTTCTCAGCTTAAAATATATCTGAAACATGCAAGCCCGCGTGAAAGCAAACAAAATAAGATCGTTCGTATTTTGTGGTTCAGTAACCTGTAAGTTAGAGAAAACTTTTTATTTGCTTTATTGGAGCTGGGTGGTTTGCATGAAAGACTCTAGTATAAGCAAAGAAAATAATCTTATGACAACATATAACTCTTACCAGCGAATAGTTGTAGAAAATGTTGGACAGAGACAGTAGAAGCATCAAATCCATCTTATTCAGATGGTAGGATTCTTTTGTGTCCAGACTATTCAAAACTTACCAACTTGATTGTGATATACAACTGCATCCGTTTGTATTTTTCGTCAGTCTCAGTAACTGAGTTGTGATAACCAATACACAACCTTCCCTCTTCATTCTCTTTATCTATTTAATGTGTCAGGCTGGAACTACACTGTCACTTCGCTAAAGTCCACCATTCTTTAAGCCTATCCATAAATGCACGCCTAGCCGTGACGAAGGCTCTGTTCGTTTCGTATAACTTGTCAGTCAAATGGGGAATGGTTCTTTTTCTTTGCTAGCGTTTGAGGATAAGAGGTCGCCTTTTCCCTGCCACGCAACAAAGAAAATTTATGAATAGAGTCCACAAGCAGTAGTTATTGATTCGGTTTTCCGATCTGTTAAAACGTTAAGCAGGGTAAGGAAAAGAGGCTTAGCTGTGTTCACAGAAGAGACTTTTAAACAGAGAATTGGATTGTGTTCTCTGGGGCGGAAATGTAACCCAAGGGAACGCCCTGATACCTTCAGCAGTGAACAAATATAAGGTATCTTAAGTGAATAACAACGGCTTTTTGCTGACCCCTATACAGTAAATATCTCATAAAGCTAGCCCGTCACTGCAAGCTCAGTCACAGAGTTTGATTATTTAGTTTAACACTGTAGTCCATTACGAATTTCCCATCCTATCGCTACTGTCAAATAAAGCGGGTATTTAAAAAGTGTACACCCATATTACATTATAAGTAATACTTTACTTTCTATACATCTTAATAATTAAAATATAATTAATAAATATAATTAAAATATAAACTGTTAAATGTTCGAATTCTTGTTCTGTTCATGGTCGTTGTTCTCATACTCAAGTGTATGCACCCACAAATAGACATGTGAATGAACGAATACTCACGTGTCAAGCCGACAGAAAAGCAAATATTAGTGTTAAATAAAAATATTTAAGAAGTTAATTAAAAATTTGTATTTTTTGTAAATATTTACACTTTTCATTTAAATTTACGAAATATGCTTTTAAACAGCATATTCAATTATTTGAAAATATAACAACTTTCAACCAATGAAATAAACCTCACAAAAGGTCTAGTGAACGCTCATTGTCACTATCCTCCAGTTCTACCTACAAAAAAGTTCATCCCTTTTAAATTATCCATTGTGGAATCTTTTATGCAGATAATGTTTTTATTTTAGCTTTCTTTGTGATTCTTCTTCCATACTAAAGATCGGGTATGGTACGTTAGCTAGCGTGCCGACCTGAAGATTCTGGGATCAATGTGTTTGCGTCTCGTTACAATACAAATGCGCTCCACAACTTGGGCGTGCAATAAGAGCAACGGTAAAATACCAGTTTCGTCAAATAAGAAAAGTCCAACAGTTGACGGTGGGTACTATTGACTAGCTGCCTTATATCTAGTCTATCAGTTTTAAAATAAAGGGACGGCTAGACGGCTAGCGCAGATAGCTCATATGTAGATTTGTGCGAATATCCGAAAGAAACAACTGAAACCAATAATTTACAAGACCGTTATTCTGGAACTATTCCGACATGTTTCTACGGGTACCTGTAGCTTCTTGTCCTAAAACAATAATAATATTTCGCAAAGCCACATGAATAAACAATTTGTATGTTTTTAATGACTTTTTGAATGGGGAATGCTTATTAAAGGTTTCAGATATGTTAGAGCTTAATTACAGATGTAAAAAAAAAATGTCATGTGTGATGCGCTTCGTGATAGCATTGTGGTTTTACACACAAAGTATTTGAGAAATAAACATTCAGTTAATCTGTCCAGGTTCATGAATTTTTATATTCTCCAATGTATTATCACGTTTTTATTATTAAAAATGAATTGCTAAAGAAAATATATTGTGTCACAAATGTTCACTTGCCAAGAATGGTTTAACTGATTTTTTTTTTAGAATTTTTATTCTGTTACTTCTAATTATCTATAACATCAAAGGAAGCATATGCTTGTGGAGAACGCAAATGATACAGAAAGAAAGAAACAGTGTCATACACCTCATAATTAAAGTGTTTTTAAATGCTCACTTGAAAACATTTTATTTTTTGCTAAGCCTAACCATATTATTTTTAGGTGTTTTGTGAGTCCTGGATTTCAACGCTTTTATGATCATGTAGATAAACATGCAAGTTCTATAACTAGACTGTACTTGTACTAAAAGCCAAATTTATGTGATGTGGGATAAAAATAATGTGATGTCTGTCACGTTTCACTAAAGAGAAAAATCGTGTAATAAAGAACTTTTTGGATTTCTCAGCCACAAATCTTGAGATTTAGAACTGAGAAAAACCCATAGCGTACGGGTTTTCGAATATTCTTGTTGCTAAGGTTCTATGCTTTTGTGTCTTCTTCGAAAGGCACGACTTGCGATTCGTACCACAAACTCTAAATCCCTACGGCTATCGATTAACGCTGACTAATTTACATTCAATTTTCTGAGTGAGAGCCTTCAGGACTTAACGATTTTCATCCACAGTAGTGTCAGAATAGAGGAGGAGTGTATCCAGTGGCTCAATTGATGTGCCGTTGATAGACGAGGGGCCAAAAGGCCAACGCTTATAGAGAGCTCTTTAGTCTCTTTGTGTTGGTGAAAGGCAAGGACAACTAAAAGACCTTGATGAATTCGGATTCACGAAGTTCCTGATTTCCTTGAATAACAATGAATTTAATTAGAGAAGTAAGATAAATGACACATCTATACGTAAACCAATATAATTATTTGAAGATCCGCCCATATGCCCAATCTAGCTTTAGTCATTTTAAAGGTTCGACTAGATTGGCTGTTATTAAAAGCTTAATTTCGTTTTAGAATGGGTAGTAACTTAATTCGCAATATCCGAAATAAAACTATCGAAGCAACAAAAAATGAAATATGGTATTATTTCTATGTGTTTGATTTTCGTGCAAATTCTAATAAAATAAAATATCGATTATAGAGTTAAGTAGTGTAAAAGTAGGAATTAGTACTTAGTAATGTTTCTATATCACTGTAACTTGTTTATACATGGATGTATTGAAGAGAGGGGAATGTTACATGTAATGTAATATTATAATGTCTTTATCATATTACATGATAAATATTTTCGAATATAGAAATTCCTCCAAATATATTTTATCTAAAGTCCATAGATAATGAATATTTGTCTATAATATTATTAGGTATCTGCTTCAGCTTCCACAATTTTATTTCTTTCGGAGTTATATATCCAAGTATTAGATGCAAGTTTTATTTTATAATATACGTTATTAGCTTGTAAACACCTGCCTATATATATACAATTTTTTATTTTGCCAACGCGGATAAAACCTGGTCTAGTTAATTCCTTAATAACATATAAGTGATAAGGTTTAACTAAAAGTAACACGATTTGGCCAGGTTTGCTACTGATGAGAGTAGGGGATAACGTGTTTATCTTGTTTTCATTGTTTGAATAAGGCTTCAATTACTTCGACTTTCATTCTTATTGAACTCCGGAACGGCTTACGAAAGTTTATGTTTGAAAGACTGCTGTTGCACATTTTTTACAGATTTTTTTCAAAGAACTATTTAATAGTGCTGTACTAAGCTACTTCAAGTGTTCGTGTGTTCTTAGAGCAAAACCACATCGAGTTATCTGCTGAGCTCACCGACAGGAATCGAACCCCTGATTTTAGCGTTGTAAATCAGTAGACTTACCGCTGTAATAGTGAGGGGGCTCTTTAAATCTTACTGGAGTGATTTCCAAGTCCTGCTTTATATAGCTTCATGGTTATATCTCTGCTTCATGACCTACAAAGCAGAATCGTTTGTCATTTGATGAATGGGAGTGTATGGTCTATAAGTACTTACTTTATGTATTTGAGAATTTTTTACAACCACGTGACTAAATTTATACTAATTTTCACGAAAGGCTAAGAATATATCATTGGCTAATAGAATACATTCTGGTAAAAAAGATTTGTCAGGATTTACAGTCACGTGTAAAGCTGTTTGTTTAAATCTAACGGAAAACATTCAGCCACATACTAGATTGAGATGATTTCATATGTATTCATTATATCGATGTATTTTATGGTGAAAGTTATTTGAGGAAGAAATCATTCTGACTGTCTCTGATAGTTCTAGAAAATATTTATGGCTATAATTTGTGTTCGTCTATCAAAATTAATAAAGACTTAGTATATTTATATGTGCACAATGGGAACTGGTGTTTTTACAAAGATAAAACTGTATGCACGTTTCATCCTGACATTGAAGACACATTAAAATTCTAATACGAAAAGGTACGCCTGTTTGGTTTCTTTTCACTCTTTTTGTGCCAATGATTATATTTCAGTCTTATTGTTCCTTTAAACAAAATATTTCAAATTGCTATTAATCTTATAGAATACCTTTTTTAAAATACAAACCTTCATAAAACTTATGCTTACCTGGATATTTACATCGAATTATTTTGTGTTTTTAAGTTTATGCTAAAAGGCACTGCTGTTTAACATGCTTACTTTTTATGCAGCAAAAAGAAACTTATTGCGACCTTATTTAATGATATAATTTATGAAAAGCCTCTTTGTTTTTGAAACAACCTTCTAGAGTATCTAAAAGTGAAAGCCTTTTATTCACGGGTACATGAAATTTGCATTACTATTAGTTCAAGAATTTTCATTAATAAAGTAAATGACAGCTAGTAGCTAACATTAGTCAGGAAAACAGATAAGTACTACATATTAAGAAACATTCAAACCAGCTGCACTCCGATTAAAAGACACGACTATTCCGAGATACAGTGTGCCCACTCGTTCCACACCTAAATTCTTTTAAATGATATCTACTTTTACTATAGGGTGGAGTTATCTATACTTGTAGATAAAATTAATTTCCACCTCACTTTTAACTAACCAACATTCATGGTAAGGGAACTGATACTTCAAATAGCCCTAACAAAAGAGAACAATCGAGCAGTGACGAACTATGCGCAGTAGGCAAATTTCTTGTCATTAAATTACTTGAAATTATACGTTTTGCCACAAGCCAAAAACTTATACACCCACACTTTGAATTATATTTGACTGTGATACAAACGCATGTGCCATGTGATTTAGGTCGTATATACGCTGTTGCCGCCCTGTCATCTTTCGAAGAGTTAAACCAAGCAACTCATTAAATTAATATACATTCTACTGATGTATTCATTGTTTGAATTCTAAACACCAGGGGAGGCCTCTGTTTCGTACGTACGTGTGAACAAACCTACGTGAACCATCATTATCTTTCATTACAGACGCCCAAGTTGACTGTTATGTTAGCAAGTTTACACTCTGTAAAACTTTTGACGTGTTATGACAGTTGTGTAAATAATAAGTGTTAGTTAGTGTTTGAGAAATATCAGGGATAGAATCCTATAAGAAAGACACTAAAATAAACATCTTCACTGGTTATTTTTGTAAAAAAATGAGGAAAGTTTCGTGCGATATGGTATGTACAGAAAATCTGACTTGCACCTCAATATTTTATTAAAATATAAATATCATAAGAATAAAAGAACGATTATCAAAAACAAGGTAGGAATAATTAAACTTAGTGTAGAAGATACACAATATGAAATATTTCGAAACGGGTATCATGTTCACTGCAGTGCTATCACATAATATACAATGTACAAAATAAGTTTATCCTCGAATTTATCTAAGATTTAAGGTAATTTGCTTAAATATACTGTTAGAATATACTATATTTAAACATGAAACAGCATATTCATAGTACAACAAAGAATATATTTCAATTCAGTTAACATCTAATCATATAATAGATTTTGTCCTTACTTTGTGTCTAATATGATTAATATACTTTTCAACTCCTCAAAAGAAATTTTCAGTTATAAAACATAAATGGAAGACAAGAAATAACACTTCGGTAATTAGAGTTAATATTTATTTGCCAAATAAACTATATTACTAATATAAAAATACAGAGTAAGTTAAGTTAAATTCTCCACTTTACCTTTAAGCAGGCACGAGGATTAATAATGATAACAGTAAACTATGAGTCTACTTCCTTGAATGCACAGCTGTGCTTGTGCATTGACTGAAAAATTCAATTATTCTGAGATTTGGGACCACTAAGGATTAGTCCTAGTCAGAGATATAGTTATGTGGGGAAGTTGAAGGAAACTATAGCGTCAGTCCTGCCAAACGAAGCACCATTGCTATATGTTTAATCCGATCAGATTCTGCTGAGGTCCCAATGTGACCATTTCTATTCATGCATCAAAACAGGCTTAAACAACTCCTCCTTTGCCCTGAAGGATTGGCAGATCGTTCACTTTATAGATCCTCTGCTCATCTTTTTCGCCATTATTGCGACAGAAAGCGTTGTAGTCTTTATCAACATCAACGCCTTCTAGTAATTGATTAACAAGTCATTCTGCGGCTATCTGAAGCGTTAACAAGGAGTTCGCCTGGTTGCTTTATATGAATCCTTCAGTGTATGCGCGGAACTTAAAGGGAGGGTTTTTAATTCCCATATTTCAAAAATAAGATCACGCTAAACGGTTGGCTAACCGGGTTGAATGGCTCAGATGTATGGATAGTAAACGAATATATTTCCACGCGAAGATTCTATCAGAAGCTCAAATGTCACAACAAAGGGTTTACAAATCTTCAGACCTGCCAATCATTTGGGAGGAACAGAAATGAAAGTGACTACGTTCATTTTATCCAGTGTTAAAGGTTTAATGATGTCACTTTATAGACATTGTAGACGGTGTAGAATCAAAGCTAAAAATAACACTGCCAGTTCACCATGATCAATACGAGTGGCAAACATCAGTGATCTTGTGATAATAACTGGTTAGATCGTTGATAAGGGTTTATTGAAAACTGCTTCTAAAAAGACTAGATTTTTGTGACATTTATGTAGTAACGTGTTAATACCTTGAGTAATCAGTTCCTGTATTTTTCGAAAACATAAGCTAAAAATTCCACCATTCTATAAATGTATATATATATATTGTCTAGTAAAAAACAAGCCTAAACTAAAACCTAAAACCGTTGCACGAATTAAAAGGATCTCCAGATTAGAGGTGAGAATGTGGGATTAAAATGTACCCTAGGTTTTCAAGGTGACTAAGAATGTAGGACTCACATTGTGGTGGGAATACACTGCTTATCAGTCTTAACTTCTGTTCGCCAGCCTCACATGAAGTTCATGAAAATAAACTATGATAATAAATAGTCAAAATTAAGTAATAATAATAAAATAACTGAATGAAATAGAAATTAAGAGAGCGAGAGCTGAAGTCTACAATGTCCTATATCTATAACACCCATCACGACCTGCAGACAGGTGTGAGAAGGTGACTGCTCTTCCAAGAAAAGAATAACAAAAAGAAAAACACGAAACAAAGTCTTACTACTTGGTGATAAGTAAGATAAATTTACCTCCTGTAGTTAGCATTCTAGTCCCCATTATGGTGGTAAAACACTAATTAGTAGCACACTAGACATCTTATGCTAGTATATTTCAACATTAATAACATAATATTGTAATTTTATTACATATTCTAAAATCTGAATCATTGTGAAGTTATAATGTTTATATTGTACATAACCATTAAGAGAAGACAAACCATATACTGGAAAATCAAAATACTCATATTAATATCATTATCAATTATCTTAATTGTCTGTTGAGTGTTAATCTTATTGACAGATATAGAGCGTTGTTGTACATTAATATGCATAATTTATATATAACTTGTAAAAGATTTGCGTCAATATTTTATCATAATCATACTTTTTGCTTATACAACATGTATAATTTGTGCTTATTTACATATGCTTTTGTTGACATTTTGAGCGTTTTCATAGTAGTAGAGTATGGTAATTTAATGTATTTTAAATTGGATTTTAAAATTCATAAGCTTTACAATGAGTGATAAAACGGCTTAATAACCTTGAAGGTTTATGTAAAAACAAGAGCGGGTCTGTTGGTACTGTACTTTTACACATCAGTATCTTTATAATTAAGGATATACTACAGCCTTACAAAAAACTTATTCATCTTTATTGAATTAACAGTGTAATAATGATGCCTTTTGAACAGTTGTTGGTTACATTAGTTTGCCTCTCACGTTTTCAGCAACAAATATATACTAAATTGGATAAGTTAAAAATGTTTAGTTCGAAGAACACAGAATTAATAATCTCAATAGAAATATTCTTTCATCTTATTGCTTTTATTTTGTTATAAGGATCGTGTTTTTTTACGAAATAAAAGATAGTTCTTTAATCTTAATTTAAACGATTTGAGTTTTAATTTAAACATTTGATTTTATGTAGCATAAACTGACACTGGACTTGCAGAGGATTATTTGTTTTCTAAATTTCGCGCAAAACTGCACGAGGACTATCTACACTAGCCGTCCCTAATTTAGCTGTGTAAGACTAAAGGGAAAGCAGCTAGTCATCACCACCCTCCGCCAACGCATGAGCTACTCTTTTACCAACGAATAGTGGTATTGACCGTCACATTATAATGCTCACACGACTGAAAGGGCGATCATGTTTGGTGCGACGGTGATTCGAACATGCGACTCTCAGATTACAATTCGAGTGCCTTAACAACCTGGCAATACCGTGCCGTAGCAGAGGTTTATTTGTTTTTGAATTAAGCACAAAGCTACACAATGGGCTATCTGTGCTCTGCCCACCACAGGTATCGAAACCCGGGTTTTTAGTGTGTAAGTCCACATACATACCACTGTGCCACTGGGGGGCTCTTGCAGAGAAGGATGTGAAAAATTGATAGTTATTTAGGTTTAGTGTTAAATATATTCCTTTTTTTTGCAACTAAACATACCCACGTTTGTTAAGGTGTAGCTTTATTTTCGTTATTATTATTGTTCATTAGACTTTTATTTGCTCAAATATATTCCGTTAGCGATAAAGGATGAAAGTTTTTAATGTGTTGGTTTATGCCTTGTTATTTGGAATTTGTACCGTTAAATTGAAATAAATAAGTATATATATATATACTTTTTTATTTTAATTTACACTATCGAACCTGGATTTTAGCGTTGCAAGGCTGTAAACTTATCGCTGGTTTGTTGTACGTAAAACTAAATGATTCAAACTTACCAAAAACCTTTTTGATAGTTACATGTTCCACAAATATGACGATACTTGTTTTTATATAAGTTTCTTTTTATCGATAAGAATTTTTGTTAGTAACTTAACGTTAAATAGAAGGATTTGAAATGTGTTCAGAATATATATGTAGTTGTGATTATAACATCTTTGTTGGTCAAACAAATGACCCTAATGTATCTGTTTGAGTTAATGATGGGTTGTCTGACGTCCTGGGTTCGATATAATGGATAGAAATAGGAATCTCTCGTAAAGGAAAAAATATATGAACTTCAACTTAAAGGAGAGCAATAAAAACTGCTTATAAGCTTGCCTAACTTAAAAACCTGTTGTTAATGGAGCAGTATATAAGTTCGTCTGGTATGCGTAACTGGGTGTTGTGGAGAGGAGTGAGATATGTTCCCATGGTGATCTGACATACAGATCTCGATCCAATATACAAAAGTTTTGAAACAAAAAAATACTATCTTAATGAGAACTGGAATATTCTCTGTGTAGTAAGCAATATACATAACTTTGCACTTGAGATTTTTAAGCAATCTCTGAAATAATACCTGAACTAACACCTATATAACAGACTTTCGCTTTTAATTTTACTGCGTGAAAACAAAATTCTATAATGTATTCGTTTAATAAAATAAGCTAACTGTGATTTGCTAGCTTTATTTGTAAGATGTGTTAAATACCATAAGTTTGCTGTTTTACACAGCACTTTGATAAATATATATACGCAATGATAAAGATACTTTTTATAATCCCACTCCAGTTCATTCTACTTCTTCTCTAGTTGGATCATACAAAGATTAAATCAGCGTAAGCCAGTATAACCGAGTGATAGCTGCGGACAAAAACACCTCACCCTAACACCGCGCCTTCGTTTATGTACGTGATTTGACTGAATCACACCTATTTCTTGCACGTGATAGACGATATACAGCAACTGACAAATGACTTTAATACATTTATATCAAAACTAATTTACCAGTTCTAAGATTACACAAGACTGATTATTTATAAGCTTAGCAGCCTGGCATGGCCAGGTGGATAAAAGTGTGCGACTCGTAATCAGAGGGTCGCGGGTTCGCATCCCCGTTGCACCAAACATGCTCGCCCTTTTAGCCGTGGGGGCGTTATAATGTGACGGTCAATCCCACTATTCGTTGGTAAAAGACTAGCTCAAGAGTTGGTGGTGGGTGGTGATGACTAGCAATCCCACTATTCGTTGGTAAAAGACTAGCTCAAGAGTTGGTGGTGGGTGGTGATGACTAGCTGCCTTCCCTCTAGTCTTACATTCCAAAATAGGGACGGCTAACGCAGATAGCCCTAGTGTAGCTTTGCGCGAAATTTTAAAAAATTATAAGCTAAGCAACTTATGGATAAAACAAAGCATGTATAACGAATACAAACTGATATTTAAAAAGTTGAAGATTGTTATTTCTTTATATTTTTCCGTGAATAATAAAATGAAATATGTGTGATAATTTTAAGTCTTATGACTGTCCATGCAGTCTAAATGTGATAGTGTGAAAAAAATAAACAGATGTGATTTTATAAAGATTTACTAGTTTAGTGTTGCGGACTTTCTTAACTTTACCTGAAATTTCAGACTGCAACTTAAGTATGATGTACAAAATAAATATGTGTAAAATAAATAAGAAATAGTGTCTAATAAAACAAAATTTCAACTTAAGTAACCAGAACAGATGCTTACCATCTTTTTTTTTCTTTTCTATTTTCGTCATAAGTAAAATTTTGATATTTTTGTTTAAATCTTAGCCTTTCATGCCAATTCTATCTGAGGGTAGATTCGAGTACCAAACTAAGGAAGCTTAGTTACAGTACATTTCTTGGTTAAAGTCACAATATAGTGAGAGATTGTCATCGTTTTCCTTTGTGATAAATGGAGTAACTGAGAATCAATACTGTGTCACATTAGCCAGACGTTTCAGACCATATGACTTTCATATATGGACCGGTTATTGTTAACAGAGTGACGCTGGATAACCAGGTTTTGTGTATGCTGTCACTTTCAGAAGTAGTGAATGAAGAAAAACGATCACGTGATGCCATCCTCACTTTCGTGATGGTCATAACTCTTAGTGTATGTAGGGGAAAAAATCCACACCAGACAGACACATGCTGTTACATTAGTAGGTTCGGGGAAGTTCTAAACAGCTTATGGTTTAGATTGTTACGAGATTAGCAGATAATTTGCACAATTTAAGCAACTAAAAGAAAACGTCAAACCTTTGGTACCTTTACTAACTACATTATTATTAGACAAGGATCGTCTAGCACATGTTGCATCGTTTATCATTTTGTAATAAAACAGAATAGGATCACATAATGTACATGGGTACCGTTTCCTGCCTCCTGCCGTCTATCATTTTATGCAGAGATACGCTATTGTGTGTGTGAAAATGGATTATTTCTGCTTCAACTGGCAAAAAAAGCACTTATTGCTTTTCAACATAATAAAAAAAAAGAAACTGTTTTAAAATATCAATGTATATTAAGTGGAAATAATACTTAACACATGTTTCTTGTATACAAATATACACATTCACACAACATATATAGATTAATATATATTTTATTTTTTCAATTATGGTAATAAGGCATTACTGCCTTTTGGTTCATTTACTGTGTCGAGAGGATAAGGAAGTACTGAAGATGCTATTTAATCCTTTCTTTAACTCCATTGTACATGAGGCATTTTTAACTGGAAACGACGTTCTGTTAAATTAATAACATGGTTAACCAAAGAAACATGGGGAATACTCTTCAATTATAGGACTATTCTCTTACTTGCAAAATCAAAACATAGCATAGATTACACGCGTTTTTGACAGTTTTATACCAAGTGTAATAAATAGCATTTCCTGATTGTAGATCATTGAAGTTTCATGGGCATCTTTACTCACATTATATAACAATCACTTCCCAAAACAAATAAACGAACGCCTCCTATGTTACACTGTAAAAACAGCTTTATACTGCACGTATGTAACTTGAGAAAGTGTTTTTACCGACCTGTCTGTCTGTTTGTTCGGTTGCCAACCTAGCTACCCTTTTAGCACGTACGAAAACATCAGTGCAATACCATCGTAGTTTTTAGAAGATTAAAAACTTTCTGTTAACCGAGGAGTAACAAATTACGAACGAGGTTACATGTTTCAGGAATTACACTTATCCCTGTAGTTATTGTTAACCTTAAGCCTAACACCATTTCTGTGTCGCGTTTCTTGCGTGACGTCAGCACCAGAAGTATGGCGACACCGCTATCGTTGCGATCTCAACAGACCCTATTCTGGCTAGGTTGTTTGACGAAGCATGAATTGGTGTATGGATATATAAAACGTGTTTAATTGCTTATGATTTCCTTTAAGCCTGTATAATTGCTAAAAAAGAACGGATGTGATCAATTATGCATGTGCTCGTAGCATGTCAATATTCGCCAAAATATACGCACGCACGCACGTAGTTTCATCAGAAACAAAATTTGGAGCTGATTATACCTATTCTGCAAACGTTCATAGCTATGAAAACTAATGTGTTCATTGTGTTGAACATGTGCTTTTATATACACTTATAGCTGCCCTGGGATCTTAAAGCTTATTGACGAAAGCCACGCTCAGAAAATGTTGTTTGCCAATTGTCTAATTAGAGAAACAAGTTAAGCGTATTATGTAGCTATTAACTTTTGTAAATAATCAAGTATAAAACAAATAAAACGTGTAGACTGTATGTTCTGGATATTATACTGTCGTAAATTTCGTCGCCGATATCACGAACTTAATAACGTGGAAAAGTATTTCAAAATAAGAAAGTATCAAAGAAAATAACAAAAAACACAGGATTGCTAGATAATCACATTTTGGTTTCTCTTTCTTATATTTCAAGCATTCTTTCTATAAAGAATATGTAAGAAAGCCAAACACCTTAACATAATCAACGCAACGTTTTAGCTTGTATAGACCCCGCTTCTTTACATCACTTTGTAAATGAACCTCTTGACAACATTTCAAATGAGAATATTTTATCATTTTTGTCTTGCGTTTTAATCCTAGAGCTGGAATATGTTTATTAAAACATATATCAAATTACATTGTAATTTGGAAATGGTGAGCCGGGTTCGATTCCATGTAATACCAGAAAATATTACCCTCACATAAAGCAGGGATTGCTTTATAAGGGTGACAGTAAATCCATTAGTGCAGATGGTGGGTGAAATAACGTTTCTTAGTGACTGCCTTTCCTCAAAAAAACATCTTAGTGAACTGTGTTAATTTACATTTAAGAATGAGGTTATATGTTTCAGGTATTACATGACATTGTAGCTATTACAAATCTTAATCCTAAAACTCTGAGACTATACAATAAAATATTCATCTGATTGATACTTATTTTGATATTCTATATGAAGATGATCTAAGAATAACCCTGATCAATTGCTGGTGATCAAACCACGCATATTTTTAACTCACGAATTTTATTTCCCAAAATTCCAGAAAAGATTTATTATGAAGTAGATTTGCAATATTACATGATATATTACATCATATAAATAAAAATAATTTGATAAACATTATTTGACTAATCGTACTCTGTGAAAGTTTCTTTATTTCAGAATTTTTTCACAAAATAATACATCATGAACAAATTTTGAATGAATAGCCTGGAGGTTAAGTACTAATTACTAATTCTTGGATTACCTTTATCTGACTAGATAGTGGAATTTGACCGTCAAACGTGTAAAACACCTATGGCCCCAATATACAGAACATTTTGTGTGTGTGTGTGTGTGACAAGGAGCACGAACAGTGCATCACAAACCCCCGGATTCACAGTGTAAGAATACTAAGTACTAGGCCATACCCAAACCAATCAGTGAAAGTGAAAGAATATCTTTTTAGTATTCCGATACGGAAATAATCATACATTTGATTGTTTCAAACCAAAACTATCTTTCTTAATTAAGAAACGATTTTATTGATTATTTTGTGATGAGGGAATATATGAATATTTTTTATCTGAATCAACTCGATAAATGTAAAAAATATATATATATTAAGCAAACATATCTTAAAGCTACAGATTTGTTAATAATTTTCAAGATATGTTAGAAATTGGAGAGATAAACGGCTGAATTTTATGCTTAATGTGTAAGAGTATTGATTTTCAAGACACTAATTTCAGTGAAAATTTTACAAAATGTCAAAGTTTTATTACTTCTAATACAAAATCAGGGTATTGCAAAGTATGTAAAAATTTGAAAACACATCATACATATAAATAAATAAATTACATTTTTTGTTATGCAAATCCTATATATATATTATTTTTATATTTAAAACTGTGAAATAAATTAAAAATTACAATACACAATGCATTGAATATTTTGTATCAAAGTAAATTTAAATAAAGTGAATAAATGTTTAACTGAATAACCTTATTCTTAACTGTATTATTATTATTGAATCTATTAAGTTTATCCAACTTTAATACATTTGTTAATTTTTAAGATGCTTCCTATAGAACTACTTTGCATGTTTGTTATGCCGGATGAAAATGTTTTTTAATAATATTATGATCAAGTAATTTAACTTTTAAGTTTTCCAAAATAGGAACTGATCTGTCATCAAGTGAAAACCCTTTCGAAATCTCATAGTTTTATTATCTTATACATATGTGTGTGTAAAAAATTGTGAATGTTGGAAAGCAAAATGACGTACGAATATGATAATTTAGCAAGAAATTTAAAAATATCCCACACTCTTTGAAAAAAAAAAAAAGATGGGCTCAAGGTAGAATTTTACACTATGGGTTAGTGCATTCTCTAAAAGGACTTCAAATAGTGCAAATGGGACACAAGGGTAACATTGTAACTTTTCGACTGAAAAAAAAAGTGATAGGAATAGTTGCGTGTTCGATTTTATTTATTGTTATACTCTATCACTTTAGGTAAAAGTAATAGTTTTAAATATGCCATTAGAAAAGTTCATTAGTTCTTAGCACATCAACGAAGGTTTGCTATTTTTATGTATTTTTAGTAGGAAAAAAATGGTTATGTAATTTTTGTATTACGACTAGAAAGTCTTATAATTAGCAAGATTTAAAGTTCATGGTATCGTGGAACGTGAGCAAGATATTTGACACCAAGATGTATATATTATATTCAGAAGCTTGAATTATTGGAACCAATTTAAACAGTTTGATTTCATAAATATTTATTATGTTAGGTATTATAACATATTTCGGACGAGTCTCCTATTTATCATGTTACGTATTACAATTAAAACAGCCTGAAATTTTAATTTTAATTTAGAAATTAATTGAATGTTGATATATATATCAAATTTACGATATTTTCCAACAAGATTGATACACAAAATTTTCTTTCTTAACACAAATATATTTCAATGTAAAAATAGCAATACCATTTATAATAACGGTTATTACAAATAATAATTTATATACAAAAGTTTTACAAACTTACAAACCATGCCGAGTCTTCTATATGGTGTGAAACTGAGTATTTTATCGACTGTTCACGATGAGCAAATTAATTCTAATTTGACACACAGGTACACATCATTTGATGTAAGGCCAGCTACTTTCTCCACACGAGTTTTTCCAGACGAAAATATCTAATGTCCTTGTAGAAATACTAAAATTAGATGGTAATTCAGTGAAGTTAAATTATTTGTAATGTTCAAAACCTATAAATGTTCCTGGTCAAATATCTGTAGTTTTCTGAATAATAAGCGTTTATTGCAGTTATAGCTTCTGAGGTTTATAGTATACTACTGTAGCAAAATAACAATATTATGAAAACTGTCTCTTGGCATGTCGATTTATAAAATTTAAGCGAGGTTCTCGAAAGATCAGTTGTCAACAAAATTTTACTTATGCAAAACACAAATAGTACATTGTTGATTATTACACTCGTGAATCTTCTACAAATCTGGAGAATAGACAGAAATTTCGCAGCAAGTATTTAATACTATACACCCTTATGCAAATTAATTGAAACAAGACGGAAAATTACGATTCTTTCAATTTTTTGCGTTTTATTTCTGCGAATCTAAAAATTACTCACAAATTAATACATGATATGGCCGCCTTTATTTTTCAGAAGATCATTAATCCACTTTGGCATCGAGGCCACGAGTTGACTGTAATCTTTATTAATTTTTGGATCGCGGTACCACACCTCAATTATGGCCTCAATTAGCTTATCTTTCGTAGTACAGTCTTTTTCCCGAAATTTTTCTTTACAAATCGCCCAAAGATTTTCAATAGGATTTAAGTACGGAGAGTTTCCAGGCCAGTCCAGCACCTTTATTTGCGTTGTAGTCATAAAATTTTTCACAAGTTTCGATGTGTGGCACGGAGCCAGATCTTGCTGAAAAATGTCAGATCCATCTGAAAATCTCTTTTTGAATTCTGGAACGTCTCTTCTCTGCAAAACTTTGATGTACTGTGGTCTTCGAATATACCTTCTACGATATGTAAGCCTCCGACGCCATAGTAGCTGAAAAAGCCCCAAAACATCTTCTTCAAGGGATGTTTTACGAACTGATTCATGTGAGATTCTCGAAGTTTCTCACCTGGAGATCTGCGAATATGCAGACTTCTTTGACCCTGTACGAAGAAATGAGTCTCGTCACTGAATAACACCTTCCTCCATTGTTCTTGCGTCCAGTTCTTGTATTTCAGACCCCATTGATACCGTTTTTTTTTCATTAAGTTGGTAAGAAGATGATTTTGACTGGTCTCCTTTCCCTTCTAATGCAATTTCAAAGGACGTAATATTCCTCAAAATTTCGTCATATATCCCAAAAAATAGATCGACCGTACTGCAAAACACAGCTTATGACGCCGTCTGTGTGAAAAAATGACTATTAAAGGAAATCAGCGGGTCCAGCGAGCCTACACCGGCCGCCATGCTGAAAATATTGTAAATGACCATTTGTTTTGAATTAATTTGCACAAGGGTGTTAGATGTATGTCTAAATATATATTAAGCTGAAACAAACATGGAATTAAAATAAATATCTAAGAGTAAATCCATTACAATTGTTTGTTTAGAGTTAGATATTATAAGTTTGTCTCTGAGCATTTTCAAGATATACATATATATAATTATATATTTTGTACTACGAATACTCAGTTGCAATACAAATATGCTTAGCTAAGACTTAGTGATGTCGATAAAACCTACTTGTAGAGAAATATATATGCTGTTTTTGCATATATACTTAGCTAAGACTTAGCAAGAAATCTATTCTATATAACGTAAAAAAAAATTAAGGCATTTACTGTGGATGATGATCTGGTCGCTGCATAGGTGGACGTCGAGTTCTAGTGAGTGGGGTGGTTGAATTAGTTCTCAATTATTTGTTTATTAACATCAGTAGGATTACGCCCTGGCCTAAACCTAACCAGACAAATAACTCAATACGGTAATTTTCCAGTTTCACAACTGAACGAGTCATTAGTTTGTTCCAACAGCCAATACATTTCGATAAATAAATGATTTATACCTTGTTATATAGCTGTGTCGGACGTTTAATTGCTATTTTAGTATTACATTATTACTGTTACTATTAAAAAAAATGAATATCGATGCCATTTTGGTTAAATATAATGGTATAAAAATCCACTTCAACATAGTTTAAAACGTAATATACAGATCTAAGATTTCTATGCGTGTGATGACTATAAATGTAAGATACGAATTGATAAAAATAAAAACCATCAACAACCTCAATATCAACTGACGAACATTTTCTGAATATATGGTATCAATTATATTGCATACCAAGATGCTCGTACAAAATAAACTAAATATTTAAACATAAGACAACAATTCTTGTGTTACGACGTGATTATAAGGCTAACTGAATTTTTAATTTTAGGGCGGGGTTCGATATACCTTCTAAATGAATTCTTAAAGTTCAGTAACGGTAAAAGTCAAAGAAACAACATGTAATAAACATAAAATCTTGATTTGTATATATTTATCAGAAATAAATATTTACTATTGAAATTTCTCAGACTGAATATATATTTGCAATAGTCATCGCATACCATGGGGGTGAAACGTTTTAAAAATATGATACTTTCTCTGGTGGAAAAGTCTTTTACATTGAAACCAACTTAATTCATCATATGACGCTAGAAAACAGATATAGTATACTCCTAAAATCTTTCACGTGGTTTAGAGAACATCGTATTTGTATGTAATAATGATGTAAAGTTACAGGAATCTCACCGAAAATACGAAAACGAATTCAACTCTTTAAAATCTCTAGTAATAGTCCACAAATAATGTTGTTTTTTATACTATATCAGATTCTATGAAGTATTTCTCAGTTTATTTTTACATTTGGACTATTTCGTTGTAATGAGAACTTTGTGACATTTTAAAATTGTTTGTTTTTAAGTTAGCGCAAAACTACACGAGAGCTATCTTCAATAGCCGTCTATAATTTAACAGTGAAAGACTAGAAAGAAGGCAGCTAGCTAGTCATGCACACCCACCTCCAACTTTTGCACCAAGAAATTGTTGTATTGACCGCCAAATAATAATTCACCAACGGCTGACATGTTTGGTAGGATGGGGATTCGAGCCCGCGACCTGCAAAGTGCAAGTCGAGAACTTAACCACCTAAACATGCCAGGTCAACAGTTTAAAAAGTTAATTAAAAATAATGGTGTAACTTATCTAATTACAGAGCTTTTTTTTGGATTTCCATAAAGCTACTCGAGGGCTATCTGTGAACTACAGAGGTTTGTTTTTTGTTTTTGAATTTCGCACAAAGCTACTCGAGGGCTATCTGTGAACTACAGAGGTATGAACAGAGCATACACGTGGATGGCTCCTACATAGTACTGTGTGACAATAGTACTAATACCTTACTATACTTTTCGTCGTTGGTAAGATAATCTTTGTGATAAAATACAGCTGATAGAAATAGTCCAGTTCATAGCGACATCCCCACATAGTTGGCCCGGCATAACTAGATGACTAGTGTGCTCGACTCGCAATCTGAGGGTCGCGGGCTCGAATCTTCGTTATACCAAATATTCTCTCTCTTTCAACCATGGGGTCGTTATAATGTGGCATTCAATCCCACTATTCTTTGGTCAAAGAGTAGTCCAAGCGCTGGCAGTGAGTGGTGATGATTAGCTGCTTTCCCTTTAGCCTTAAACTGATAAATTAAGAACGGTTAACGCAGATATTCCTCGTGTAGCTTTGAGCAAAATTAAAAAGAAACAACAACCAAATTAATCAGATTTGAAAACTTCAAAGTTATAGTCATGTATGTACGAAGACTATGAAAATCAAAAATACTGAAAATAAAGTAAAGACGACAACACAAACAACAACACTATTTACTGTACACCAAATCGCTTCCTTATATATAATATGAAGAGATTTTTTGGATTTGAGGACTGATATGATTTGTGAGGTCAAATTTTGCTGAGGAATATTTAATAAAACGTATTACTTAAATTCTTGACCAAAAGAAGAAATATTTTCAGGATAAGTTATCAACTTTAAATAACCTTCAAAGTTGTTATCTTTATACAATATAAAACAATACTATTTCAGAAACAGAAGACACAAAAACAGAAAGCGTATTGTGTCTTGATATTGAAAAACACGGTTTAAATTAATTGTAGGTTTTCTGGGGGTGGGAAAAGGCAAATCGTAAAACAGAAAACAAAAGGGGCGGGACATAAAAAGGTTTGAGAAACACTGACACAAATAACTGTCTGTCTCACACTAAAAAGGTTTCAGTGAAAGTCATGGTCACTCTAAAGAAAAAGTACCACATACTTTTTAATTGGATGTGGTCACAAAAAATGGGCCAGATGTAAGGAACTCGACTGGTAATCTGAGAGTCACGAGTATCGACTCACCGTGCTATCAAACATGCTCCTCCTCTCAGCCGAGGGAACGTCATTTTGTTCGGTCAATCCCACTATTTGTTGGTAAAAGAGAAGTCCACGAGTTAACTGTGGATGGTGATAACTAGCTGCCTTTCCTCCAGTCTTACACTGCTAAATTAGAGATAGTTAGCGCGGGTCGCCCTCGTGTAGCTTTGCGCGAAGTTCCAAACCAAACCAAACCCCACGTTGTTGTAAACGTTTTCGCAAAGTACAACATTACCAATTCCGTTGGGCTCGACATGGCCAGGTTGGTTAAGGCGTTCGACCCGTAATCCGAGGGTCACGGGTTCGAATCCCCGTCGCACCAAACATGCTCGCCCTATCAGCCATGGGAACATTATAATGTTACTGTCAATCCCACTATTCGTTGGTAAAAAGAATAACCGAAGAGTTGGCGGTCGGTGGTGATGACTAGCTGCCTTCCCTCTAGTCTTACACTGCTAAATTAGGGACGGCTAGCGCAGATAGCCCTCGAGTAGCTTTGTGCGAAATTCAAAAACAAAAACAAACCAATTTATTTAAAAGGTAAAGAAATGGAAGTCATTGAATAACAACAAAAATATATATATTTATATTGCAGGAAAGCTTATTAGATTTCGTGCAAAGTTGGTTATACTTCTTAACTGTACTTAATTTTGCATTCTTCTGAACTCTATTGTCCGGCTCGCTGTATTATTTTTAGTTTTTTCATATTGAATTTCCTCAAAAACTGAAAAAAAAAACATTGTGCTGACCGTCTTTCTTTAAACTCGTGTCAGCAATTCCAGATACAATAATCTAAATAAGTATTTAATTATTTCTTTTAAGGTGTTGTTGTTTTAGCTCAAAACTGCACAATAGAATAGCTGATCTGTGCCAACTGTTGTGAAGCAAATCCAGGATTTTACCGTTGTAAGTTCGTGAACTTATTGCTAACCTACCGGGGAACATATTTTTTTTTACAAAAATTGCTCCTTAAATGTTTTTACAAAATAAGTATTTTTAATGTTTTGTGTGACACATGTTTTCAATATTCTTCTGTAAAATAATCTTTGTTTTCTGTAATATTATAATAGGATAATTTTTAATTACTTTTTTTGTTCTTTGTAATACAAAATCAGGATTTAAAAAAGCTTTCTTCTCTCAAAAATACCACATTGATCTCAAATGTTTTTATCAATACAATCTCCAAACTAAGAGAGCTATAAACTAAGGAAGTTTTCAAAGAAGAACTTAATATTAACTACCACCTCAAAGCATCGGTTGTAAAGAGAGTATAGACAATTTATTAAAAGTAAAGTCAGTATACATTTGTTGATTTTAGGCTGTATTTTTCTGTGTAGGGACTCTTTTTATGCCATTATTGAGGAACAAGTCAGGATACAAAAATTATTAACTGCAGTGTTTTGTGACTTTAGAACATCTCAGGCTCAAGGCAAATAAAACTAAAATTGATAGTGATGTATTTAAAAATAGCCTAATCAAACATTTTATTTTAAGGCACATAGTTAGTCCTTTCTATGGTCTTGAGATAGAATACATGAATAGGGTTGGTATTTTAATCATGTAGAACGTTGCAGTTAAGATTTTTCGTTTTTCACGCATGATATCTCTGTACACGTAAGTTAAATGTAGAGGACTTGTGTGTTGTTTGTGTTTTGAATTTCGTGCAAAGGTACATGAAGAATATCTGCGCTAGTTGTGCAAGACTAGAGGGAAGGCAGTTAGTCATCACCACCCATCACTAACTCTGCGGCTACTCTTTTACCAACGATTAGTTGGACTCACCAACCATTTATAACGCCCCCACGGTTGATAGGGTAAGCGTGTTTGGTATGATGGGGATTCGAACCCGCAAATCCCAAATTACGAGACGAGTGATCTAACCACTTGTGCTGGGTTAAATGTCGAGAACTTTTGATTGGTCATGTAAAAATTTTTGATGATCTTTGTAACGTTTTCCTTCCGGAGTTGGTTGAAACTCACACTGGAAGATATGAAAATCAATGAGTGTAGTGTATCTACTGCAACGAACAGTTGGCACATTTCTAAAAAATATCTTTTTCAAGCTAAACATTATCATTACTTTCACTTCTGCCTGAATTTTCTTGCAGAACGTTTACGTGTTACATTCTTTCTTCGAACTATTTCGTTTAACGCATTCCTTATAACAATTCGCGTAATAATACCTGTAAGTAATAAAAAGGTTGAATGATTCATAATAGTTTGGTTTGGTTTGTTTTGAATTTCTCGCAAAGCTATATGAGGGCTGTATGCGCTAGCCGCCCGAAATTGGGCTACTCTTTACTAACAAATAGTGGGATTGAGCGTCACGTTATAACGCCCCAACGTCTGAAAGAGCGAGCATATTTGGTACCATGGGATGATTTATAATAGAATAAAAATAAAAAACATATGTTTTTTTGTGTTATCGTTAATATTTTCTAAATAACTAATTTCGTCTTATTTTAATTAAGCTTATAGGTTTGTGTGATAAGATTTTAATACTGCATTGATTTTTCAACCATTGATGTTTCGGTGTGAGATCTGATAATTCATATTATCTAATGAACTGACAGAAGTTTCATCTCTAACATTATTATTAGAAATCAATGCTATTGATATTTCGGTTATTTTTCTCTACTAAGTATTATTATTATATCCTAAATGTTATTTTTCACAAGTACGCAGCTTCATAGTTAAATATATTTAAAATGACTTAACCCTGATTAAATTTGACGTATCAATTTATATTCAAGATTCAAAAACTTTTATCATTTAACACATATAAACAGACGAGTATAAGATGCAATTTTAATTATATTCTTATATTAGTTTTATGAAGGAAATTTTGTGGTTTAATGAATCTTCAATGTTCTATATTTCATTTCTTTCGTATACTTAGTCTTTACTGTTTGTTTGTTTTTGAATTTCGCGCAAAGTTACACGAGGGCTATCTGCGCTAGCCGTCCCTAATTTAGTAGTGTAAGACTAGAGGGAAGGCAACTAGTCATCGCCACCCACCGCCAACTCTTCGGTTATTCTTTTTACCAACGAATAGTGGGATTAACCGTAATATTATAACGCCCTCACGGCTGAAAGGGCGAGTATGTTTGGTGCCACGGGGATTCGAACCCGCAACTCTCAGATTACAAGTACAACATCTTAACCTACCTGGCCATGCCTGGCCACTTAGTCTTTATTTACTTGTACATTTTCCATTTTCATCATTGTCAATTTGGCACAATAAACTCATTCCATGTCCTTTCTTAATATAATTTTTAAATGATTGGCAACAAGTAAAATGAATTCAAGTACTTCTGCTTTAGGGGCCTGGCATGGCCTAGCGCGTTAAGGCGTGCGCTTCGTAATCTGAGGGTCGCGGGTTCGCGCCCGAGTCGCGACAAACATGCTCGCCCTCCCAGCCGTGGGGGCGTTATAAGTGACGGTCAATCCCACTATTCGTTGGTAAAAGAGTAGCCCAAGAGTTGGCGGTGGGTAGTGATGACTAGCTGCCTTCCCTCTAGTCTTACACTACTAAATTAGGGACGGCTAGCACAGATAGCCCTCGAGTAGCTTTGTGCGAAATTCCAAAACAAACAAACTTCTGCTTTCTTTGCTTTTGTCTTGAAAAATCATTTTCAATCACTCACTTAAACCCACTGAATATTTTGTTTTAGGAAAAAGCTCTCGGAATCAATTGCCTTAATTACGGTTAATCTGTTTCTAACTCAAACATGTTTTTAATGTCCCTATTACAACTCTATGTGTCAACCTTTCTTCGCTGTTGAATAAAAAGTTTGAATAATTTGAGTTTAATCTTGTACTAAAAAAACGAAAGCATTGGAACTGAGTTCATTACGTGAGGGCTTTTCAAATTATCATCGTTCTACGTTAGTGAGAACTTTGATTTAAAATACAGCAATAAATTGACAACACATCTTACTCTAATCATTTCCATCACTAAAATAACTAAGAAGTTTCACGTGATCCACTACACAGTTTGGTTTTGTTTTTCCAAATCGGGATTTTTCTGTTATTTATAAAAATACTAAATAAGCGGTTAATTCTATCAAAAGCTAAAATAATCCCAACTGCAATGTAACCGTGATAATTATTCAAGATACTGTAGACTGACAGGTGAATTGTTGGAATATTCCAGAGTACATCCATTGTACTATACCATATGCGTATATTATGTTGCAGCTTGTTTAAAGTAGTAATTCAAAATCATTCATTTACCTTTAGTAACCACTATAAAGCTGGGTTAAGAGAGAAGGATTCTTCATTAGGTTTGTGTGACCGTTTTGTATTGAATTTATTTAAGTAGTGTTTCTTTCATATTTTATACAAAAATATTTTATATAAAAACAATATTTTCGTGATTGTTTTCATTCGACAATAATACCAACTTGTATTTATGTTCATTAATTAGCTTTGAATAAAATGTTCATGGCCCTAAAGTTCTACAGTAGTTATGTATACATATTCACACTGACTTTTTACGGCTGAAATTTAAACTATTTTTCCAATAAAAGTAATTCTCAACCTAAAATCTAAGTAGCTAATTTAATTTTTTTTTCCTGATTGGGATATGTTTTTTATTAATCTTATTTTTAGCCCCCGATAGTTTGTTTCTTTATTCATCATATATAACCATTTCATATTTGTTTGTATTTAACACATAAAACTAACTAGACGAAACGAAAGTTTGTTATAAAAGTTTGAATTAAATACGATTGTTCTTAGGTGTTAAAACCAGGAGATATCTTCATGACATCTCATTTCTAACGTATATTTGAAATAGCATTGTTGAAAACCATCTTGATAAGAAAGAAGAATTGCTCAGAATATTTGCAAAGTGCTTAGAACTAAAGTAAGCCTACTATTTTCTACGATCTCTTATTCTCCCCCTCTAGGCCTTGACAGGAGTAAGATAAGGCAAGAAACGTTGACCACATTTCCTCTCTGAAGATGGATCCCGCCCGAGGGACACAAGAGCGGTGCCGAATTTGTCTGACTGTGACTACATGCTCTTCTTAAACTCCCGGATCTTGTATATCAAGCGACAAGAACTTTCGTAAGAAAAACGGTCCATTTCTGATAGATAAACACCACGAATTGGCCGTGACGACCAGGCCAATTTAGTTCTCGTGTCGCCTTTATGTCTGTACAGTCGTCTGGACAATGTTTATCTGTTACAAGTTTGCAGTTCTCGTGTTGCTGCCTCCGCACAAATTAAAACTTAGAGTTTTTAACTGATTGTGACTTGAAGAAAGTGACTTTACGAATGCCTGGTCAGTATCGAAACTAGTTATTCCTATGTATTTGAGAGTATTCAAAAGCATAAAAGGGTGTCTTTCATAGTTTATTATGCTACCTGCAGGACATCTTATTAAATACAGTACAATGAACTTTAAGATTTCTTAGTGTACCGGCTTTGTATATTTTCTCAAACAAAACATTTTATTTCAGCATTAATCTACAATCAAAGTAAAATTCTTCGAAGCACTGAAGTGAATAACGAACTAGTGTTTTATCTTCATCCGTTTCTATTATGTATGAATGAATGGTAACATTATTCTCTCATCAATGAACTCTTTTAAAAGTTCTCAGAGGCTGCCTGTTTTGTCTTCATATATTTTTCCCACAGTCCTAGATGCTAAAAACGTTTTGCTTTAACATATTTTAAAATAACTATTGAGTGTTATTAAGTTACAAACATTTAAAGTACAGCATCATATAAAGCTCAAATAATTTATGTAAACGTAATTAATAACCTCAGTATGTAAAGACATTGAAGGTTTAATTTGTATACATTTGTTACTAAATACATAGAGACACGTATCTACGTGCTGTTGTGCACAACCCAAAGCCTGTGAAAAAAGTCTAGCAGTACTTATTTACCTTTCACAATAATACAAATTGTGTCATTTATGGTACAACACACTGAAAATTTGCTACGATCTTCGTGTGTATTTGAGCTAAACAATATGCAGTGTAAACAAAGAAACCTCTTTAGATATGCTTATATAGGTGTATAGGACGCAATGCAGGTTATCCTGTACAACTATCTATTACTAATTATTAAAATTACTTTCTTCTGTTAAGCATACTTATAATAACACTCAAAAGTAAACTTGTGACGTAGTTTTTATTTTTCAAGAAATTGTCTTAGAGATAAGAATGTGTATAATTTAACTGGACCAGAATAACTAGGGACTCTGTAAGCATGCTTATATTTCCTCGTGCTGTAAAACGAGAAGGTATCTTGCAATATAATATCTAGAACAATGAAATTACGTGTATAGCTTTTATCGTGACTTTCACACACAATGTAAAGTTATAAGAGAAATAATAAAGTGTTCCAGGTAGTTTCTTTCGGCTTGAGTGTATCAGTAGTATATTATTATAACAAAAACCCAATTTTCGTCTGACGTGTACAGTTTATCGGGTCGTACAGGTATATCAAAAATACAATCGTCTGGAGATAAGAGGGTTAATCAGAATAAGCCCACTAAACGCTAACTATGAAGATCGGGGAAGGCTATAACGCTGGCTCCTCGGGCTTGAAATATCCCCGAGAGTACAACATAATTCATCACCAAGGGTCCACTGATTTCACTTGACACGGTCTTACAGGTTTAACAATATACGGGAAGGAAGGAGAGGTTGCTTCCTGCCGTCTTGGCCTGATCGAGCCGTCATTTTACGGGAACTTGACCGTCGCTCTTAAACCTTATCGTTTCCTCATGGGAAAGCTTACGTAGTGGTAATGGAGAAGTGTAATAAAGAAGTACTCTTGGCTGATTATTTGTCATCTTTGTTGTTTCTCTAATGATGCTTTGATCTTCAGAAAAATAAATATGTCTTTGATATTACTTTGAAGGAAATAATAACTCTGTTGTGTGTTCTTATGGCAAACTAATATCAGGCTATTTGCTGTATCCACCAAGGGGAATCTAACCCCTAATTTTTGCGTTCTAAATCCAAAGACTTACTAATGTTCCACATGGGTACAATAGTGTATTTACCCAACCCTAATTTTCTGCAGAGAATCAGTGTTAATATATCGTGGCTTCTTGTTAACTGAACATTACAAAACAGTAGTTTTGATAGCTGAATAAAGCTTCATGTTATGTGATATTATTTAATTGTTTATCAGTTTGATACCATAAACATAATCTAAAGAAATTCCAAATAAACTCACGCTTCCTTTTAAAATTATGAATTTACATTTATGTGTTCTCGTTATTAATAGCTATAACAATTTTAATAATTATTACCATACCAGTACTTTACATTTATTCGTTGATGGCTAAGTAAAAATAATTAAATGAAAATAAACACGTAAAGTAGCTTAGATTTGATGTAATCCTGAACATTTTGAAAGATTAAAGTTCACAACTTTGTCGATATACAGCATGATTTGTATATTTAAACTAAAATTTGTTTTTGCTCTTGAATTATAGATTGATTTTAAAAAATTACAATTCAGAATAGTTATAAATGTTGATAGAACATCTCGAAAAAAAAAGGTTATAAAAGAAAGGAAAAGTTTAAGTTAATGTTTTTCCGTCTGTTACAGGAGGAGCTAGGGAATATACGATTATGAAATTCTATATGTATATACACACCTATATATATATATATATATATATATGTGTGTGTGTGTGTGTGTGTGTGAATTTAGAAAAATTCAGTTTCTTTGTCTTTTCAATTTCTTTGTATATACTGATATTGTGATACTGCCAAGAAAACAATGTCCTTACTGGCAAGTGTTATCAGGTTAACCCTTTAACTCCGCTCGTAAAGCATTAACCGACTGTATGAGAGGCCTCGGCTTTGATGTTGAGTCGAGGAAATTATCGCAACATCTCCACTTTCATTTCAATTGAAAGGGTGGTGTGCCGTGAGTTATGTGCTCGTGTGGAGCTAAACGAAGTGAGCATTTATCTTATCAGTGACTATTAATCTACAAGTATAGTGTGTTGTCTTAAAATTGTAGGATTCTTCATTCATAGGAGATAAATTAGATTAAGCCAAACTTATATAAAAATAGAAAAGTAAACACGTGACAAAACTTGGCAACTTATGGAATAACATAAATTGAATCTTGATATGAGTATGCTATATGCTATTACGCAACAAGAGCTGCAACTAACTATATTTCTTTAAACATATTTCTTGATTATTTAATATATCTACTTAATTACATTTTTTATTCAGTTTAAATAAAGTGAAGGCATGCCTCTAACTCCTCTTCCCGTTGTGTTATTTATGGCAATGTTCTACAGTTGGAATTCTATTAGGGAAAAGCATTATGAGAGGCTATCTTTTCTCTGTCCTGCAGTGGTGAATCTAACCTCGAATCTTAGCATTGCAAGTCTACCAGAGACAAAAGCTACTACTGTATTCTCTAAATATCTATATATATTTATATATAAAAAAGGTAAAATGTGTCTTCTTTGAGGTCAAAATACGAGATACTTAAGAATAAAGATTAATTTAAAAAAATGTATCTTTTTAGTGTAAAAGTTAAATTAATAAATATTCGTCATTATCAGTTTGAAAATCAATGTTGTTTTGTTACAAAGATAAAGATTTGATATCTTTAATTGTTGAGATGCTGTGATACCTCTAGAAGTATTGTGTGGAAGACTGGAAGAAATAAATCACAAATAGAAACGAAGAGTCGTGCTTTAGTATAAAAACAATGACGCCTAAACAAATTGGACTTTTCCAAAAGTTTGTAATTCATCCATATCTTTCCATTTTCGTAACCGTTGCTTTTATAATCACGCAGAAATTAACAATAGTTTCGGTCACTTTCGCCTAACTTTTCTAATCAACTTCTAAAACATGTAATGTGGAAGTTAAATTTATCTTGGAATTTGTCACTGTAAATTAGTTGAAAGGAAGGCAGTTTTATAGACTAAACGTTAACGGAATGGTAAACAATTTTCTAATGCAAGAGAACGAACCACTTTTTAACGCAAGTCGGCTTTGCATGGCTTCAAAAACAGCTGTATAAAGGAACGCGCGACACTAAATCTGAGAGATTAAGGAACTCGTACAGGAGAACGGAAAGAAATATGGCTAAAATTAGTGGAAAAAGTGTTATCCAATCATCTTGAAAAGTTGTTTTCAGGATACTTGGTTTTGCTTTTTTTAATGAAAAGCCTGACCTAGCATTTCCATGGCTTGACATTTTATGCTCTAAGGTTTGGGACGTTCTAAGCAGCCGTCGCTATAGAAATAATGTTTGTCCACTCCCGACTGACGGCAATATTCCCTTCGATTTAATGAGCTGCATCCGCGAAAAGATAGCTATAACAACCTGAAATAAAAAATAAAAAAATCAGTGTGCAGAGCAGCATAACAAAGGTAATATTTCGTGTTTGTAAGGGGGAAAGTTGGTATATAAAGTGAAGGATATTTATCACATTGAAATGTCATTGACGAATTTAAATGAATAATGCAATTAAACTGACTGATGAGTAGTTAAACTTAAAGAAAGAAAACAAGGAAAATAAAGAATATTACCAGCACAAATATAAATAAATAAACTATAAACCTTGAATGTGTTAGTAGCTAGACTTTGAAATAATCACTGATGTTCAGTTTAACACTTAATTCTGAGACGAAATGCCTAGAAGTAGCTTAACACGTATCATTGTGGTACACAGAAGTTTCCAAACCACTCACTCGGTTTCCTAGACTTACTCGTACCGAGCTGGTACAGCGGTACGTCTACGGACTTACAACGTTAAAATCAGGGGTTCGATTCCCCTCGGTTGACTCAGAAGATGGCCTGGTGTGACTTTGTTATAATAAAAACACATACACACACACACACACACACACACACACACTTCCTCATACTAAATACTAAACAACCTACAACGACTGGGAAACTAGTTTTAATACTTCCGTATGTTCTCTTCAATTATATAGATATTGTATAGGAGACGTTATATTGGTTAATATACACGGTTTTGTATATTTTACTCTCTAATATATTTTCCTCTACTTGAAACATCTTTAACTCTTCATTGTTCTTCCCAATAAAATAATGACTTTTGTTCTAATACAAAATGCCAAAACGGAAGCTTTAAGGCATTTGCTATTTTTCTGCTGCGCAACGTAACTTGTATACATATTCACATGAGAACTGTGAGAAACAAAACAAATTTAGATCGAAAAGCTTATGTAAACGTACATGATTTTATCAACGTTTATTCAGATCTTTGTATTATGTGATATTTTACAGATAGAGAAATGTTGTACGTAACTTAGTTGCCGTTATGCTGCAGTGAATATTAGTTTTCTGAATGTAAATAAAGATCTCTTAAGTTAGGCTTAACAATAAAACAACAGAAGTGAGTGCTACTTCAAAATAAGAAAATATAAAAGATGATTGTCATACAAATAACTTTTATGAATGTTTTACATTACTTAAAAGTAATAAAGAAAGTTAGATTAAGCTACGTGCTATTAATATTTTTGCCTTCGGATACCAATACTGCAATAAATAGGTACTGTTAATTTTAAAGCTCGTGTCTTATCAGATTTGGGACCCCTTATGACCAGGAGGTTAGGGTGCTTGACATGTAATCTGAGGGTCGCGGGTTCGAATCCCTATCACACCAAACATTCTCGCCCTTTGAGCCGTGGGAGCGTTATAATTCTACGGTCAATTCCAATATTCGTTGGTAAAAGAGTATATCAAGAGTTAGCGAAGGATGATGATAACTAGCTGCCTCCACTCTAGTCGTACACTGCTAAATTATGGACTGTTGGCGCAGGTAAGTTTCGTGTAGTTTTTCGCGAAATTAAAAGAACATCAACAAATAAATAACCAAACTAATCATATTTGAAAACTTTAAAGTCATAGTTATGCATGTGTGAAAACTATGAAAATCAGAACTACTGAAAATAAAGTAATGAAAACAACACAAACAATAACACCATTTACATGTTATATCATGGGAAAATTAAAAGATTTAAACTGGGATTTGACGAGTACGCAGAACAGGACCTGCAAAGTGTTAGAAGTAAAATTGTCTAGCAGATTTGACCTCAGTTTACATGCCTCGCCTGTTAAAAGAACAGATGCGTTGCTCAAAACCCACAGTGTATCACATCTATGCCATCTATCATTGTCTACATCAGTTGTGTAAAGGTGTCTGTTTAGAACAAAAGGGGAAAGAAAAATACATGAAATCAATGTATTCAATGAATACATTGAAAACACACACTGTGTGTTATATGCTCACGTAAAGAACATTATATAGTTTAGCATTTTCGACATTCTCCAAAGCGTTATCTATAAACACGGAGTTTTCATTTTTAAGTTACATTCAGAAAATTTCACAGCGTACTATGCTTAATAACAATGAGATGTGGAAACATTGTTTGGTTTGGGATGATTATAAAACAAGTTTCTTACCCAGAAATAATGGTTAAAGAATTAGTCAAGCTATAAGCAACTAAAGAATCTAAATAAACATATATGTTTAGTTCAAATGATAGTATTACACTAACAGTATTTCATAATTTTTTTGAAGCAAAACTCACAATGATATTACTCAATGCTGGGTTCAGGCAATGAAAGGTGACATAGGTGTAATAAAATAGAAGTGTGAGCATCACATTTTTATTTTTATAAGTTATATTCTCTACGCTTCTTAAACCACAATATATATTATGTCTTCCCTGCACTAAAATTTGTGTTTCGGTGTAAGTGTTTATGTGTTCTTTCTGCTTCGTTTCTGTAGACATTATCTTCATAGCGCACCAAATTATAAGCATCCCGTATTCGGAAATTCTGTTTAAACACTTAACTTCCTGATGATTTAAGTTCATAAAATTGCTTTGGTTTCGGTACTATATGCATATGTGTGCGAGTGTGTATGCACTCCTTTTTGTTATATGCTCACGTAAAGAACATTAAAGAGTTTAGCATTTTCGACATTCTCCAAAGCGTTATCTATAAACACGGAATTTTCATTTTAAGTTACATTCAGAAAATTTCACAGCGTACTATGCTTAATAACAATGAGATGTGGAAATCATCCATTTTCCTAGGAATTGAGCGACGTTTTTGAAGGTCGATAAAACCAATAAACATTACAGTGACAGTAAAATACGTTATTTTGCACCAGAAGCAAATTATACAAAGAAATAAAATTATTTATAAAATATTGTACAAGAAGATTTATCACATAAGCATTAACATTCAGTCATTGATATCGAAATTATAATTATAAACAGAAGTTTTGGTTTTTCGCACAAAGCTACTCGAGGGCTATCTGTGCTAGCCGTCCCTAATTTAACAGTGTAAGACTAGAGGGAAGGCAACTAGTCATCACCACCCACCGCCAACTCTTCGGCTACTCTTTTACCAACGAATAGTAGGATTGAACGAAACATTATAACGCCCCCACGGCTGGGAGGACAAGCATGTTTGGCGCGACGCGGGCACGAACCCGCGACCTTCGGATTATGAGTCGCACGCCTTACGCGCTTGGCCATGCCAAGCCGCCTAAACAGAACTAGCAACTACCTCTTTAATTACTTTTATTTTACGTATGCCTAAAATTGAGCCTAAAATAACGAAATGAGCACGTATGTTGAGAATACGCACCTGCTTTTAGCCTAACTGCGTGTAAAAAAGTGTTGATAAAAGCCATAAAGGTGCTGAATAGACATTTTTTCTTTCTTCAATGACATATCTCAGTTTTCCTGTTGACCTATCTTCACCTACCTGTAATAGTTTGTTGAGACAGATTATAGTACAAATTGTTAATTAGATTTCTGTGCACCATCAACGACAGACGGTCAAACAAGTTACAACAAACGAAAAGGAGTCTTACGGCTCCTTCTGCGAAGTATTCGTATCAAAAGACCTTCTGTTTAATACACATTAACGAGACAATTTCCCAACTTGCATGACTATAGTCTGACATAATCAGCAGTTTAACATTAAGTACTTAGTCAGTGTTTTGACGCTGACTGCGTGAGAAAGAAACGAAAAACACCTGGGAAGCGACAATTTCTGAGAGAATTACACAGTTAGGTAGTAGCGCGTTCATTTATACTACTTCATTGTCTGTTGTTTAAGGTATTTTTATGACATGAGAATTCATAAAATGTCACGAATATTCCTGCTGTTGACTAGCTCTTTATTAAAAATGTCTTGAAGTTCATATTTAATTTATAGATCGTAACAGGCAACAACAACAACAACCCTAAGTTTACATTATGTTTACAATGAAGGTGATTAAACAGTTGTATCAGCAGACAGATGATAGCAGCTACCAGAACTGGTTTATCTATTTTAAAAAATTAAATTATTTCAATCTATTGATAACTTTAACAACGAAGATTCTGTACGAAGTGAACTTTGTTAGCGTTGTTATACTTGTATATTGTACGATAACGATTTTATACACAATGAAATTTACTATCGCTGTTATAGTTAAATATTGCAAAACGAAGATTGCATATAAAACTGAACTTTGCTACCATTGTTGTAGGTGTATATTGTGCAACGAAGATTTTATACAAAGTGAACTTTGCTAACATTGTTATGGATGTATATTGCACCAAGAAGGTTCTATACTTATTGAGCTATGGAAGCGTTGATACAGATGTTACACACGAAGATTCTCTACGTAATGAGCTTTGCTGACGTTGCCACATGTTTATATTATCTAGATAAGTGCCCATGCCAACATTAAGATATTATACTCAAATTTATTTTTTACAATGTAAACTATATATAAAGCAACCTTTATAAACACAAAATCGTGCTTTAATATTTCACTAGTAACATCACGTTCTGCGTACAAGCAATAAACATAACATTTTTATATATATAGGAAGATAGAACCGGATGAAGGACAAAATTATAAAAATGATACTGATGAATAAAAAATTAAGAAAGTACTAGAAAGATACACATAATCAAGTCTTCTGTACTTTTTATTTTATATTCTGGAATTTTTGTGACATCAGTAACAAAAAATAAACTTCAGTATTGATTATGATAATTAGGCATTCATCGTTTTCCAGTTTTTCAATTATATGAAGTATTTAAGTATTATAGAAAAAAATTATTAAATTGTATGAAAAACGTGTGTGTTATGAAATAAAGGCTGTTAAATTATATGGATATGATATCAATGTTACTAATATAGACTCATATGGAATTTCATTTGTGGTGAATGTATTCATACTATCAATGAACAGCAGCAGTTTATAAAGTTTCATAAATGTGCAATAGACGTCTCAATGAACCTAACGTGGTCCATTTTGAAAGTAAGATGTATTCCTGATAGCCGTTTTCATATTAAAGGTAATCAACTATGTCCAATGGAATAACCATACTTAATTATGAAATTAACATCGCATATGCTTTGACAGGCTACTTACTACATTACTAAACGTGTAGATTGAAAATTTTGTTTAATTTTACAAGTGCATATTGAAAGCAAAAACAGGCATATAACATGTCAATACTCCAAAACTAGCAAGTTGAGTGTTAACTGAAGAATAACACCTGCTTCAAGTATTGAAAACTATGATAAAACACGTAAACATCGTACTGAAGTGAAAATATCATGAAAGGTGATATGGAATATATAGGAAAATGTTCACATATATTCTGCAAAGAATTGTTATACAATTTACTTTTTCCTGCAACTGTTTAATCTTTTACATTAGATAGTTATAAAGTTATTTTAAACCTTAATATATTTGATGAGTCTGGAACATGAAATCATTAGACTTCTTTCTCGTGATGAAACAAATATATTTTTGATCTTATCTTGCTTTAGAAATTCATGTGTGAGAAAAATGTGCGATTAAAGCATTATTATCGAAGTCTTTACGAAATTTGTTGTAGTTTTAGACAATGAAAACGTATTTAATAAGCTAATTACGCTCGCTTAGAAGTTTTTAGTTGCATATTAAATGGTTGATGGAAGAGCACTCATCCATTCCACTTCGAAAGTAGGCAATGTTATATCTCCACCTGAGGACTAACATTATGATGCGCTAAAAAAAGAAAAGGTTTTGACAAGTAAGAAGACATCTGTTATCTACCGACAAGGTGACTAAGCACCAGTTTATGAGGCATAAATATAATACAACATTACTTAACCAGTTCACGCTTATAACCTTATTAATTTATGTAACACCTAGATCAACTGAATTGCTGATGAGATGATGGTTACAGTAGAATTTTAAACACTACATCTAATAAATAGTAAAATTAACACACAATTAATGCGAAGTATTAGGCCTTGCAAAACCATAGGATTTACATATTCAGTAATTTCATTTCATTTCCTGTGCAAATTGAGAAACATGTAAAAAGCATATTATATTATCATTAAAATAAAAGGCGATAAAATGGCTTGTAATGATTGTTAAATATTTTCAAACCTTCTTTATGCACCTAAATATGATTAATATATGAATAAAATGATAAATAGAAATATTATTTTCAGTTGAACTACTCTGATAATCAGTTATTAATTTATAAGTTTCCTCATTATTCTCAGACCTGAAGATTAAGCACAAGACCGATGAGACTGATTTTAAAGCTGCCGTCTTGTGGCTTTTCCTTTTGCTTTGCCCCCCAGTGGCTCAGCGGCATGTTTGTGGACTTACAACGCTAAAACCCGGTTTCGATACCCGTGGTGGGCAGAGCACAGATAGCCCATTGAGTAGCTTTGTGCTTAACTAAAAACAACAACAACAATCTTTTTGCTTTTATTTCATGGTTTTTTTTTTTTTTGTAATAAAGCACAAAACTATACATCGGCTATCTGTACTCTGCTCACCATGGGTATCAAAACCCGGATTCCAGCGGTGTAATTCCGCAGACATCCCCTTGGGCCACTAGGGAGGAGGCACTGTTTTATGGAATAAAACATTCCATTGAATTCCCACGAATCAATACTTTCAAAATTTTAAAGAAAGAAAAAATAACGTGTATATGTCATTAAACACAGTTTATACACACACACACATACATATATATATACTTTCAAATTGGACAATTAGTTGTACATATACAAGGCGAGGTAATATTACTAGTTAGTTTTTACTACACGGTTGTGTACAGTTGGTGTAACTGGTACTGAAGAAAATATTATAATAGCAACCGAAACGAATTTAATATTTGTTTGCTTCAGAGTAAATGTTATAAATTTAAACTATGTTTCTAATGGAACAATTGTATATTCATTTATGACCAAGTCTGAACACAGAGCCAAATTCCTTCTGAAATTCTTATTTTTAACTTTATTTTAGAATCCATTAAGTCTCACACAACTTTAACGATGAAGTCATTCTACAAAACACAAACTAAGCTACATCTTACTACGTTCCTCTTTTCTAAATCAAAGAACATACAAACGTACTCTCTAACTCATTCTTTCTTTAATTACTCTTAGTCATTCGTGATTAGCCTGTTGTCGAGGGCTATGTCCGTCAAGCGAACCGGGAGAGGTAATTATCAGCAGTTCCTATCTCCACGTTTCGTTGGGTCAATCTTCCATGACATCTCTTTCTCCCTCACCTCTCTTCGTATGAACTAAAGCTACTAGGCAAGAAACCAAACTGGGGTTAGTATACGAATTTCCTGTCCAATAACTGGCCAGCCATTCTCAACTTCAATAAAAATATGAGTTAGAAACAGAAGTATTTTATGGTTGTGGAGCTACGGTATCAGTAGGAGATCACATACTCCTATACTGTAAGCATAAAGGTTCGCTCGTAATGATGGCTAGCTGGTTTAAGCTACTGCAAGAGATGCTGGTTCCGACGCAAAGCATACATTTCAGTATTTGGTATAGCTGGCGATAAGAAAGAGGGGAGCTGTAATATAAAATATGTCATAACGACAGCCAATGTTTTCACGTTTATTAGATGAAATTGTCTTAAATGAAGTTAATAATTTTGTTTTGCTCTTTCTTTGCTTTATCATTTTCTAATAAAATAAACACGCTATATATTAAACTCCTTGCTTTTATGAATAAACAGTAATTCCTTAGCAGAAACGGCCCGGCATGGCCAGGTGATTAAGGCGCTCAACTCGTAATCTTAGAGTCGCGGGTTCGAATTCCCGTTACACCAAAGATGCCTATCCTTTTAGCCGTGGAAGCGTTATAATGTGACGGTCAATCTCACTATTCGTTGATGAAAGAGTAGCCCAAGAGTTAGCGGTTGGTGGTGATGGCTAGCTGCCTTCCCTGTTGTTTTATACTGCTAAATTAGGGACGGCTAGCACTAATAGTTCTCATGTAGCTTTGCGCGAAATTCAAAAACAAACAAACAGATTCTTGCCAGAACGTAAACCGTATTTGTTTATCAATGCAAATGTATAATAAAAATATTCCACTAACGCAGTTCGAAACCCTTTATAAAGATTATATGTTACATTGCTCAAGGTTTCTACAGTGTTGACAAAACATTTTGTCGAAAGTATCATATCTTTACTAATGAATAAATTTAACTAGAAGCTCTTGACTCCAGAGAAAAATGAATACGAAATAGCATAAGACAAAACTGATAGTATCATGACTGTTGACAAGTGCGTGTTAATTCTAATCCATCATGCCAGTCTCTCAAGAACATGACTTATCGACTTATTGGGTGAAGATTCATTCTCCAACAATAATGACCTCAAGCCCGCAGCATATGTGCTCAAACGACATCTTGAGAGTAAAGAAACCGAGGGAGCACACATAACATGTGAGGCTATAGGAGTTAGAGTAAAAACTGAGATGATCTAAAGGTGACCTTACAACAACATTTACTTTTACTCAATCTACTCTCTTTTTACCTGTAGTATATTAGCGTCTTTTCTTTGGTAAAGCATGATGGTTACTCTCACTGTAAGCTGTGTTAATTTGTATTCACCATGAGTTTTTTAGCGTTTATTGTCAATAAACATCAATATGGGATTTTATTTTCTGAACTAACTTTATTGACCTCACATTTCTATAAAGAATAAGACGACAGAAGGTCCTCTGGCTGTTAAAGTTTGTTACAGTTTAATATTAGTGCCAAGTTTTAATTTCAGCTTTTATAGCTTCTTAAGAGCACTTTTCTATAGTTGATTTCTTAATGCAAAGCAAAACAATAGCTATCTACAGTTTTTCTACTGTGACAACTAGAACCCCGGATCTTAGCATTGAAGATCTGTAAAGTTGCCTCTGGCTCATCGTGGGTCAATAACATATATTGAAATGATTATACTAATATGAAAGCAATACTAATTAAGTTAAAGGAAAATTATGGAATAAAAAACAATTGAAGATTAAGACGATTCGGCCATCTATTCCTTTGCCTTTCTGAAAATATGCACTGTGTTTCTCCCAAGTTTCAGACTATTTAGCCCATGTTAACTATTAAAACGAAAACTTGTGAGTGAAAGTAAATAGGAATATGTAATAATATATAATGACAAAAGAAATTAAATTTATGCAACAAGTAATCCCCGTAGCACCAAACATGCTCGCCATTTCAGCCACGGGGGCGTTATAATAGATTACCATTATTCGATGATAAAAAATATCCCAAGAGGTGGAAATTGGTGGTGATGACTAGCTACCTTCCCTCTAGTCTTTCACTGCTAAAGTGGGGAGAGCTAGCGCAAATAGATCTCCTGTTGGTTTGGTGCGAAATACAAAAACAAACAATAGTACCAATCTACCTGACATAATTGATTTGTTAAGGCATTTAAGGTGGAATTATGAGAGAATTAAAACAATGTTACAAGCGAAGTCGTATTTACTTTTCTTATGACGGTAAAGAAAAATACTGATTTAAATAAATATATTAAACATCTGCGATCAAATGCATTCAAAATATTACATTCTATATAATGTTTGAGCCTAGGATCGTCATCAGCTGTAATGCACAGATATACCAATATTTCAGAATTTGTAACTTAAAAGAGCATTTTTATAAATTATGCCATTTCTCATGGGTATATTTAACTTCAGTCTTTAATTTTATTACCATTATTTAAATTTTGTTCATTGTCATGTTTAGAAAAACATTTTTTGATCTAAACAGCTAACAACTACGTCTTTTGCAAAGTTTAACTCCGTAAGTAACTTCTATGTTAGAAGTGTTTTTTCATTTCTTTTTTAATATTCTCTCTCTTATATGTAAATAATCTAAATATTGCTTTTAAAAGTTAATTAATAAATATTTTGCAGGTTTAACAAATATGTAACATAAACAAGTATATATTATCGACTTTTAGATTTTACACGATTAGATGTTTCCTGGTTTTGAGACGTGTTTATAAATTCGTTTTATTTACGACTTTAACAGCTGGATTTTACAACCAGCGTCTTTATAATCGAGCCCAAAACTTCACATTGACGAAACACAGCTTCACATGAATCATCCAGCAATTTTAGAACCAAACTCAACCACTAAGTTAGGGTGAAAAAAGTCTTTTGTTCCGGCAGTCTTTGTGCTCTTCTGTGTGTGACGTTAATATTTACTTACTTGATTTCTAAACGCGGTTGTAGTGGATTTAATGTGTGTGTTTTTTTTTTTCATATTTCAACTAACTATTAACAAGGATTTTAATTTTATGTCATATCTCTATATCATGGTAAAATGATATGCTTGACTCTATGGGCAGTAAAATTATTACCTTTCAGTAACACAAAACCTGGTCGTATACATGGAGAAAATGCTACGTGTCTTGCACAGTTGTATATTTATTACTTGGTTAAACAAGCATTTGATGAGTATTATAAAAAATATGCTAGAAACATGCGTTTCTTAAACATACTGTATGCGCATGCGCGTCAAAAAAAAAACTCGAAGAAAACCAAAGAAACTTACATAGAAGAATTACAAGATATGTAACTGATGTTTACATATTTTTTATTGTTGTTGGTCTATTCAGAAGCGCTTTTGAAAAAGTTCAACTGATATTCAGCGATATGAACTTATAAAACTTCTACAATACGCGATAAAAGGATTTAAGTAAAACTATCAAGAATTTTGAAACTTTATTGTTTCTTGAAATTTATTTTTAGTTGATTTAATTTTATATTTGTTGTTTTGAATTAAGCACAAAGCTACACAATGGGCTATCTGTGCTCTTCCCACCACGGGTATCGAAACCCGGTTTTTAGCGTTGCAAGTCCGCAAACATACCGCTGAGCCACTGTATCTAATGTAACGATTCGTGTATAGTCAGTCCGTCGATGAATCAGTAGTAACATCGAGAACTTGTAATGCTAAATTCCAAGTTTGATCACTCCGAACAGCACAGGACTTTGCATTAAAGATGAAACAACAACCTTTTTCCGTGTTTAAAAACTTAGTTTTAGAATTTTGTCTATTATTTATAACACTTGTTTAGATCTGTTACCTGATACGGATATTAATCGTGATATTACAAATCTGTTTCCAAATAAAAAACAATAATAATAAATTGCGTAAAAAGTAAATGCGTATCTTGTCATTGTATAAACAAATATATATCGCGAACTTTGGATTTTTATTTCCTTATAAACTTCAGTCATATTTTGATATTATGTTTATTATGTTTAAAACAACCTAATAAATGCTTTGATGAAAATAAAAAGTAACATGACTTCAGATTTATCAGTTACAAAACCTCATATGATAATTAGATCCTTTATTAAAGGAGAAAGAAACTTCACAACTTTACCAAAAATGTGTATCACCACTAGTCATTTACTATGAAGAAAGAAACAAATACGAATTATATTTTGCAAAAAGTGCAACAATGTATGGTATAATTAGTGTTTGGAAAGTTTTGTTAATACTTTGTGACATAGTTGATATTTTTAGGCTAAGAAATTTTAACAATTACAATTTGGTAAAACAATAATGTTTTTAGTGTGTTCCAAGGAGTCGATAATTATTTCGTTAATAATCGCTAAAAACTGTTACTTTTGAGTTCATCTTTTAATTGTCCACATATTTATTAAACCATTGAACTTGTGAAGGGTAGTGTTTATTTAATTTTCAACTGACTCTTCATTAGTTTTATATCTAATATTAATTATATATGCTATATTGAATTGATTAGAATATTGCTTTCAGAAATGAAATGAATGAACTATTTTGTTGAGTGTGTGTGTTTGCATGTTTTCTTATAGCAAAACCACATGAGGCTATCTGCTATATCTACTGAGGGAAATCAAACCACTAATTTTCTCATTGTAAATCTGAAGACTTACCGCTGTCCCAGCGGGGGGCATTTTGTTGAGATTGATGTAAAAACATTGTCCGGTTACTAATATTTATTTTAATCAGACTTTCTGGACTATCAACTTACCAATTATTTAATAAGGTAGATTTTTAGCTTTTCCATTATTATCATTTTATAAATATTTGCTCTTTTTACGATTACAATAAGAAATAACATAGTTATGGATCTTGAAGATATTTCTTTCTAAAACATCAGACTCAAATGCATGAGAAACGCAAAAGCATGTAACAATGGTTGCTCTTTATGAATCTGTCACTTAAAATATTTGGTTGGATATATTTTAGCATCGAAGTATACTTGTGTACACAATATCAATATCCATAATATCAGGGATGGTTTTTGTTGTTTTTTTGTAGAAAAAAGTTACTTATCAGAAAAAATTGTATCCATGGGAGGTTAGTTGTCTTTGGCATTTGGCAGGCGAGTTTATTTACTTCCCTAAGAAAGCCTATTGCAGCGAGAGGCAATATCGAAGTTAAAATATAACCCCTTTATAATTAATTCTATAAGATTTTACTTGATGAATTAACATTGTGGGGATAATTTTGGGTGATTCTGAAAAATGAAGACGTAAAGCAGTTTGGAAATCATGAAGACATAGCAAAGGATAAATAAATCTCACTGGTATTTTGCGTTCAAAAATACTTGACTAGGAAGTGCTGTAAAAGTATTATCAGACAAATTCACGATTTAAACAGCTTCAATCTGTATAAATATTTGAATAATTTTATTGGTAATCATAGATTTTTTATTTTACTGTCACGAAACGTATTTCAATGAATATGGATCTTTTTAAATATCTATTTGTTCTAAGTTACTGAAATAAATCAATGATAATCTGTAGCTGAATATACGGAATTCCAGTAGCCTAAATATTTAAAGCTTTAAATCTTATAATTATATAGGTTCACTATGGCGAGTAAATTATATCACGAAATACCATACATATATTATGATTACTGCTGGAAATACTGATAACAACGAGATAATTCCATGCATTCTAATCACTGTATGTTTCAGTGTTTTGTGTACTTATTTATGACACTTTATAATCAGTTTGGTATCTAGAATTAGCTTCATTAATTAATACGTAAGTTAGTTTTCAGCTCTAATTTATTTATTAACTTACGTTTGACCGGAATTAAATTTCAAAAGTATCTGGCAGTGATGGTATGAAACAGAAATATAATAAAGACATTTCAAGTCTAATCTATAGTTCTTTACCTTATGAGGAAAAGACAAAACAGGTATATATACATATATTAACTTTCACTCTATCCTGTATAGTATGTGTTACGTATTATAATCTATCTTGGGCGATACACAAATTTATGTTACGTATCACGACTTTAAAGAGCTTGGAATTTTAAGTTTAATATAGAAGTTAATTGAATTTCGATATGTATCAAATTTATGATATTTGTCAACAATATTGATACACAATTTTCTTCCTTAATACAAGTATATCTTAGTATACAAAAAATACAATATATAATGAAGGTTATTACAAGTAGTTAATACAAATAATTATTTATGTACAAAGAGTTTAAGAACTCACAAATGATATTCAGTCTCCTATTTGGTTTATAACGGAGTATTCCATCAACGGTCCAGGTCTACAAGGCACAAATTACTTTTATGTTGATACACAGATACCCTTTATTTGACTCTATTATTGTTTGGTTTAGCGCGGTTTATTAGCTTATTTTTTTATCGAGGAAGATATCTAATGTCCTAGTAGATATACTAACGTCGGAAGCTAATTATCTGAAGTTGAACGATTAGTTATGTTCGAAATCTATAAACGGTCCTTGTCAAATATCTGTAGTTTTCCGATGAACAAGCGTTTATCACAGCTATAGCTTTTGAGGTTTGAAGTAAACTAACTATAGCTGATCAACAATACATATGTGCCTCTTAGTGCATTGGTTTATGTAGTTTAAAGCGAGATTCTCCAATGTTCAACAATTTTCGAAAACACACTAACGTTTTCCTAGAACAAGTATTATTAATTCTTACTCAAGAGAACCTTCTACAAATTTAAGGAATAGGCGGGACTTACACAATGCACATCCAACAATATACATCACACACATCAAGGTAAAACAAATGTAGATATTAAAATAAACGTATAACGGTAAATCTGTTACGCACGTAATCTCAACAAAAAGTAAAGTCTGACATCATGTATATTCCTTTCCATGCAGGGAGTTATCCAGTAACGTACACGTCATTTCAAATCAGTAACGAGTTAAATCAGCTGGTATTTACGTATGTGATATATCTGATATTAAAGTGATATCGTTGTAGTATGTTTAAAACTGGGAGTGTAACGGAAACTGTCTACCTGAAATTATTCTATAGTCTATGGTTTTCCTCAAGTTACATAAACCATGTTAATAACCATGAGTTATCACCGTATTCACTTAAGAGACGAAGTTGTAAAACATTCTTTGGCAACATCAACTCAGCTACGTTGAATGTCAAGAAGGTATCTTTATAATCTATGTATCCCTTAGATTGTAACTTACAAAGTATTGCAGTGAAAACAACAACTATGTCTGGTCTGTGCATTATTAAACCGGCTGTAACTATTAGATTCAATTTTAAAACTTAAAAAAATGTGATTAATTTGTAATAACAATAAAAATAAAATTACAATCACGCCATTGAACCAAATTATAAACTAGTAATCACTTTTTATTCAACCGTTTAAAATTCTTTAATCGCTTGAATGTAAATAACCATATTTTTGATAGTACATGTGGCCCCTTAAGGATGTCAGAATTGAAAAATATTTCATAAAATTATTAAATGTCGACTATTAATTATCCATTCTCATTGATTACAAAGCATCTAAAATTTATGAGAAGAGAATGATGAAGAGCTAATTAATCCAAATAGGATTGTTAAACCACAAAACAAAACGAAAAAACCAACAACAAAAAGTGATGAGTAGCATAAAGAGTTAATCAGATTTTAAATTTTAAATTAACGATTTCTATACGCTAATACTTTTACATGTCATTTATATCTCCAGTCCACTTACATGTTTGATTTACAGCTTCTTCTATATTTGGTTAAAAAAAAAAGAGTATATTATAATAATGAGAGTAAGTAACCACTGTATTTACAAACTTCAACTAGAGCATGCGCTAGAAACTTACTACGACTCTACAATATTATGAGTTCGAGCAGTCTTTTTTCTTTCTTGTCATAGGTATTGTATTTTCCCTTTCTGGCCAATATATTTTTACTGAAAAATGTGTAATGCACTTCAATTTATCAACTCAAGGTTACAGTCTATGAGTTCTTTGAGATTCAAGTTCCCTTTTTTTATTGTAAAGAGTCATTAATGTTCTATTTGATATATTTTTTACCACCAAAAGTATTGGAACAATATATTTTGTTGAAAATGGATGGGGTGCCTTGTTTCACCACTAGGAATCGAATTAAAGAAAAACATTTTACTTTTGACGTACATCACAATCTAGGCCTTATTGCTAACACTTACCACCTATTAGTAATACATGTTTAGGGGAATAGACTGCTAGTCATTTTAGGAAAGAATCTCCAGGTGTAGTGAATTATCAGGAACTATCTCTTAGCCGTAACTTCAAAACATTTTATAGAAGTTCAGTTTGATTAGGATGTTTTTTCCGGATTTGTTAAGATAGATATTGGAAGTTATGTGTCTCAATAGTATGATGTATTATAATCGAAACGTTCTCTAATACGTCATAATAACACAGAACAGTGTAATTCATTTAACTATTGTCAGTTCACCATGTCTAATCCAAATTAGATTAACTTTCAGTAATCTACACGTATGCACAAAACTGTCATATACAAACTTTAATAATTTACTTCAAACCTACATTTGTCTCGTATAAGCAAAATATGCACAACAGGATACAATGCTTCACATTATACTTTTTGTCCTTGATTTTACCCCAGTTTAAGATAAGAAACGACTGAAATAAGAAAACATGAATTTATAGCTGTGATGATTGGCTTCTGGTTCCATCCCAAAATTCCAACGTGGAAATTCGACACGCGTTGGATAAACTGGAAAGCAGATTTTAGCTCCTAGACAATTTTCTTGTTTCATTCAAAATCATATTTCATAATCAATATGCACTAAAATATTAGTCGTTTTGGACAACTGGGCCAATTTTGTAGTTCAGTACCTACAGAGATCTCCGCTTTTTCTAGTATATTGTATACATCAGAAACGAACTGGTATATAGGTTGAATGAACTGTCTAGTTTAATAATATATCTAACTCTATGATACACCAGTATCCATCTCCCTTTAAATGTTCGTTCATTCGTGTCATTGAGGCATCTTAATTCCAATCTGGCAGACTGTGGTTGTGGAAACTGTTGATCTTTATAAAACTACATTAACCGATCTACATAAACCCTGCACGTCAGTGCGCTATAAAATTAACTTGTAAATCCAGTTAGAACCGAGCAGGTCGTTTTATATGATGCGCTGTCCCAGTATACTTGGTGATAAATGCCATGAAGAAAAGATGGATATTTTGTCTTGAGGTGATTATAACCACTCTTTAAAGACAGAAACATCATTTATATATATATTTTAAATGCTGGCTAGTGTGAGAATGAGACAGTCTTTACTTATAATTAGCATAAACTTGTTATTTTCGACAAAGGGAATCTGACAAATGAATAAAATAGCATATAACGTATAGATAAACTGACCAATAAGAACCCGATTTATTTACGTTAGTGATCGCATGATATGATGGTTAATATCATATATGTAAAGAATTAATCATCATCCGCTCATGAAAAATTGACGAAGCAACTTCAGAGTTTAAAGTTTGACGAGAAAAAAGTTTCTTCTAGTGTACCCTGTTAATATTGTGGGTACAAAAGCACGTATGACAAACTCGGAGTGTGGTATTTTCACGTTTTAAACAGATGTGAGATATAATTTTGTGTGTGTGTGTGCATTTATTGTGAAAGTTATTAATTGGTGGTGTGAAAGAACAAAAACTTTATTTTGTTTCATTAATATTAGGAACTGTAAATAAAACTGCACATGATTTCGTAAAAACTGAAATTGAAAATAACCCTAAAAAATTATAAAAGTTTTAACTAAGCCTAACCTCAAAACTTAATTAAGATTAATTTAAAGTTTTGGAATATATACATCGTTACATGATTTTCAATTTTAAAATGCCATATTAAATTGAATTGATCAAATTACAGAAATTTGGGTGCAACCTTTATTTTCAAAAACATCCAAACAGAGTTAGTGTCAATTAATGAAAACAGGACCTCTGTCAATAAAGGAACAGAGGTTCTTGGTATGCATTATGTACCCAAATAGTGTTACAATAAGACAAGCGTTATATTAAATGACTGGTATCTTATTTAACTGTTGAAATTATGCTAAGAATCAGCATTCACATTACGTCATTCTACTCAAAGGGGCGTTATGTGTCATTTATCTGACTCTAGTTCTATCTTTATCCAGGCTTTAATGACTCTACTTCTATACGTGTGTGTAATTTTTATGTTGCTCATCAACGAAAATAGTGTTAACTAAAAACGAAGTGATTATTATTTCATTAAAATACAATTATGAAACCTGATGGAAATGAAAGTCCCTCGATATCATTTAAGATTACTGATACGATTCTTCTATTGCAGCTCGCTTGTCACGTCATCAACAAGATGGTTAATGCCGACCTCTCGAAGGGTCGCCTAGCCTAATGAATACCTTAACAATGGGAGCGTAGACTTGACTAAACATCCCCAGAAGGTCACACAAACCTACTCATCTGTTCTCACACATCAGTCAATGACACACCTTGTTCGTAATTTGCAAATTGAGAAGCAAACATAAGACAGGCAGTCGTCAAAAAGGCGGGGTCGCTGAAACGAAGACAAATGAATGGTTAGAGTGGAAACAGACATAGATGAATTATCACAGTTCTGAGGACCAACAATTGCTTCTAGAACACACGGATTAGGTTGTCCTATTAATGGCGACACCCTGGCTTAATTTTTAAGAATTGCACTTGAAGTTTTACTTTTTTCTTTCCTTTAACCAAGCGATAGCAAACTTACATAAATAATGTTCTTCGGATTTTCGTGCAGGGAATATTACATAGGTCGTGACATACTTCGTCTTTTCTTTGCATTTCTCATAATCTATTTTGTTTTTCTGGTCTTTCTTATGTCACGAATGTGCCACCCAGTGCGACCACAGGAGAAATGAGTCTCATGTGACCCATTCAACTCACAGAAAACTGGCTCTAACAAATTTGAAGCATTTCAATATCGTTGTAGGTTATACAACAGTTCCATATTCACAATGTTTTTAATGCATTTCGCAGTGTCTAGAGAAGCAAAAATAACACGAAAATGCATACGCTAGATTAGGATTAAACATTATCTATTATACAAGTGTTTAAAACAAGATTGCAATTTACATTTTAGATTCCCTGTATCATCGAAAAAATATGTGAAATAAAATATCAAAAAAAACAAAATAAGATTATCCTTTCTTTCAAGATGTTTTTTGAGGTCGGATCCACGTTATATTTTTAAAGTTATCACTTCATAAAGTAATGCTGTGCCTGATAGCAACATAACAAAGCTAGATTTACAATAGTAAAATTCTTAATCCTGTTTAGTTTGTTTTATATTAGATCTACAATGTGCACACCCTTATATTGATTAGTAACTCACATAAATGTGAGAGGTCTTTTACACATAGTTTGTGAAACTAACTTGCTCAATAACAAAAGCTTAAAAGATATGATAGTTTTTAATACTAGACTTTTAGTTATAAACTCCACAACTTTATATTTGGAGACAAGGATCAAAGAGTTATACTAAATTATTTGCAACTGTCTCCATCGTTTCGCTCATTTTATAAATTGTTGTTTGATGTAGTACGCCATTTTATTACATATTTAAAATACTATGTAAATATGCCACATTCAAATAAATATCAAGTACGTCAGCGTCAATTAGTACAAGATATTTCGTTGAAAATAACTCATAAATAACGTTAACCCATATTTGACCATTAAACAACTTATATTACTAAGAGGATGAAGTTTTGAACTTCACGTTACGTGGATGAAAATAAAATCTCGTAAAAGTTCGCTACTCTTTTTCTATTTCTTTAGTACACTAAATGAAACTATTTAGTGGCAAGTCTATCATATCTACTAGCAGGGTTCAGGCCTTGATTTCATTTGTTTCCCCTTTATTAACATTTTATGTAGTGTTTTACTCTACTGTTCGTGAAGAGTTACTTACCAACCATAACTTCCCACCTTTTCCCACAAGGTCGCAGATTCTTTTAATTTATAAGTGTAAAATATACCGAGCACGTTTACAGAAGGTCAAAATTTATTTGGAAAGAGTGTCACCAGCTGTCTAGTGTGTCCATATAGCAGCATAATACCAACAGACATATTGTTTCAACAGGATACTTTCCTTAACCATGCTCATTCATTAAACTATGCGATAAAACAAGATACCGTCGTGCTAGGCGTTAAAGTAATATATTAACCTACACTAAGAGAAGAATGTAAAATAAATCTTCAGGAACAAGAGTTATGACGACAGACGAAAAGGCAATGGAAAAGTAGAACCACAATATCGTTTCTTTTTCACGACAATGGATGACATTTACATTCGTAGGGTTTTATTAATGGTCATTTCTAGCCTAGCTGAAACTATAACTGAAAAAATCTTGGGCTTTGTTTTCGCAAAATGGCGTTGGTTTGGTGTTTACAAAATTACATTTTCAGTTCTTACATGTCAAAGGCGTAGCTGTGATGCAATAATATTTGATCTGGAAGCTCTCCCTCAAAATTGTTTTTTAATAAGAAGTAACGTGTATTTTTTTGAAAGATCAGCTCGTGTCAGTCTGCCAAAATAATAATGCGATTTTTCTATAAACGTTGTAGTGATTAAATGAAATTTGAAAGGAAACTCATATATCTGTGCTATTATTTATTCTTTATGTGAAAATGTAATTTCTTTTTAATCAATCTCACGAAATTATGATTATGTTAAAGAAAGCTTACAGAATATGTAAAGGTAACAATACTTATATTAATTGCAGATGAGGTTTTACTCTGTATGGAGGTGTTTCTCCTAAAGAATGTAGGTATAGTGTTAATTACGTCAGCAGCCTCTAAACACAGCATTGTGAACTGAAGATAGATGTTTTTCCGTTGTATTATAAGCTATATCTTGTAAACAATTCCAGTTAACTTAAATAATTACAAAAATGTTGGACAGGGTAAAATATAATTTAAACTGCTATCCATGAATTTCTTCTGATATTTAACAATCATGTAATGATACTTAGGATATGTGCTATTTGAAATATATATATATATATATATACTAAAATTATTACTATCGAAATGTTAAAAATGAGTTAAACTACATGGTTAGCCTTTATGTTTCCAACAGATCAAATTATGTCCTGACAGTAATCATTGATTACTGTTAAAATGTACTTGAAATACATAGTTACAAAAATAAAAAACAAAGTTCGCTGAATACTATTTTCAAAGAAAATTTTCAATTTTTTAAAACTATCATGCTGGTAATATAATGTTTTTATTCTTTTCTGGAAGAAAATTAAAAATGTTTACAATGATTGGCTGATGATAAAAATTAATTCTGATAAACCGAAATTTTAAAAGATTTTTTTTCAAAGAAAACATCTTCTCTGTAACAACGCATGTAATAGTTTTATTCTATCGTACGTACGGGACTGACTAAAAACGTGAAGATCTTACACATTGAGTATGAATGAAAAAGTATATATGGGACTTATGCAGCACTGATTTGTTTCATAAAAAAGAGACTAGAAAACCTTCTCAAATTTTGTTACTTCGTGAGAGATATAATATTTGAAATGTTTTTTGCGAGATACTTCAGAATTTCTGTTTCAACGTTTTTTTATTTTTCAAACCTGAAAAAAATGATACAATATTTGAAATTTAAGGAGTTGATTGAGCAGATGAGAAAAAAGTACAAAAAGGAAGCGTAAAATAATTTTAAAAATTTTGCAAAATCTACTGCTCATTTTTTCCATTTGCTTAAATATTTTTGGTCTTGTTAAAAGTGAAGATTGTACTCACATTTTGGGTTAATAAGAATTTAAATAATTTAAATGTACTTTAACTATCAAGTAATGTAGTTCTGATAGCATCAGTACTTTTGTTTTGGAATATTTTACGATACGCAATAAAATATAACTACAAATATATCCAAAGAAATTCCAAATTAAGCACTATTTCTTTATAACGTTAACATGTTAAGTATGTTATGTAGTATTCTTAAAACATCATAATGAAAACAATTAATTTTCTCTGAAAGAAAAAAATAATGAATATAAGTTACTCTAAATTTTTATTTCATTAAGTGTCGTTTGTCGGTTATTTCAGAGTTTGGGATAATACCGAAAGTATATAGGTAAGAAAAAGAGTTCTTACGATATATGTTCAATATCTAATTTTTGAAGACATATATATGCGTATAATGTATTTTAAACAACGACCTGTGTGTTTTGAGTCTATTTCAGTCGGTTGTGTTTTTTCCTGTTATTGTTTTATCCATAAGATGTTTACTGGAAATCTACTAGGCTATGTGTATATCTCTCAGAATACAAGATATTAGCATCATTATAATTTGGACTGTACGTGTGAAGAATTTGAGAATTAAAAAAAAATTCTTAGCTTACCATATACATAAAAGGTCGAAAAGCTAACGCGTATAAGAAACTTTACATATATATATATATATATATATATGTCTTCCTACTGGTACTGCTGGATGACTAAAGAAGGAATATAGAAGTTAATCGGCTGGGAAAATTGCTTTGTAAATCGGAAGTCGACAGTAATGGAGGCTTGTGATCCCTATCATCTCAAAAGTCATTTTTCAACTGAAGTATGGGAAAGAAGGGTAGATTCGTCGCACGCTGCTGGATTTCAGCCACTCAACGATCCATTATTTTATAATGTCATGTTGAGAATCAAAACGGGTTCGGTAAAGAGATTTCTGTTAGCCTTTCTCTGTGTAATGCATAAAATACTCTTTTTTTCAAGGACGTGTACGTGACGGTTTTATAAAGTTACAATATATTTTATCAAGAAATTAACATAGAAAGTACTAACATTCAGAGTTTTTATTATTCCATGTAGATATTGCGGTAAGAGATTTAATATCGATATGAATATATTGTTTAAAAGTTACCCATGCCAGACGTTACCAGATTTTTAAGGACAAACATTTTTACTATCGTTTTATTTCATTCCTGGACACTACTTAATATGCATTTGTCTTACCTGTTCCTTGTGCGTTTAAATGTTCCGGTAAAATATAAGTTGAAAACAAAGCTTCACTAATTGACAACTTAATTATTCAACATATTATAATAGAGCTATTGATTAAAATAAATTTTAAATGTTTCAAAGAGAAACTTTTAGCAACAAAAATTTCTTTTTAGAAGCAGTCATTAAGATTTATTTTTCGAACAATCTCATACATGAAATAATTTAGTGATTTAACGACAATGATTAGATACTTGTAGAATATTTAATCTTTTAGAACCATCTTTAGGAAAGTCTACTGATAACCTGCTAAATAAATAATTCAATATTCAGTGCTAACATCTATATCTATAAGAGAAGTCGAATGTTACCCATGGAACAGTTTCATCCATTCTGTTAAATCTGACAATCATGATTACAAACTTTTGCCTAACATCACAGTTATTGCAACAAGCTTTTGCACAGTAGGTCTAGATCGAACTTAGACAAAATTTCCCCAGACATTTTCACTGTAAGTGAACATCGGTTTCCAAGATCCGTTTATCACCAAAGTTATGAAATAATTACAATGAAATTGTGATCACATGAAAGTTTTATGATCCCTTTTATGTCGGATGTTGATTTCAAGATGTGAAAAATCTTAGCTTATTAGCTTTTATCATTTTCAAATACTGTTTCAGTATATCATTAAAAAATACCAGCAAATATCAACAGTTTCGTTGTATAGTGACTTTTGGAACAGAAGTCTCTCTTTCGTAATCATAGCCTTCACTTTAGAGATTAAGGAGTTAATCTGGTTAAATATGGGATACAACTTTGGTAGGCCGTTTTGTCATAAATGCTTTGTTGCGAGAGATTTTTTTTTCTCAAAGAAGGCTTCTTCTTCGAAATTCTATGTCCTTTGACTTTGAATTTTTTTAAAAAATCTAGTTATACGATAAACTCTAGCCAAAATTTGGTCATTGTGAGATTACATTTTTAAATGAAATGATATTTTTTCTTTAAATCAAACAAATTTGCTAAATGTGGTGCCCGTGGCGCCACCGCTTGCATTTGCGACGATGCAACGCTCGCTATATTAGCATGCATAATTCGTTATTATAAGTGCAAATAACTCCTTTTCATACTTGTTTGAGCGTTTGTGGTTAAGCAAAAAGCAATAGAATGGTCTTTCTGTGCTCTACCCATTACGGGTATCGAAACCCGGTTTCTATCGTTCTAAGTCCGGAGACATTATTCCTTTTCATATACTCAGGTATCACCTAACTTTACGTTTTTAAAATAATATTATGGTTTGGTCTTCTTTTTTCTTATAATATCTTGGAATAAATAATAATTGTTTTTTTCATTGTCCTTGCGCATAGCTTTACGACAAAACAAGTCTGTTTACTATTCCAAATAAGTACCCCATTTTAATTATAAAAATAAAAAAATGTTAAGATTCCAATTAGTTTATGAGTAGCACTGTCAGTTACTAAAATAGCTCACATACAATTTCGACTTTCACTTTAATGATAATACTCACATCTCTCTCCTTAAATTGAATGTAAAAAAGAATATTAAATACAATAAAACAACCACAATGAAAGATAACGCTTTGCCTTTGTACTTTCACTTGAACAGCTCTCTCCTATTGCAATGTCAGTATTTGAGTTGTCCTGGGATTCAACAAATGGCATGCAGGGAAAACATAAAATAGACATTTATGTCACAAAGGGCGTGGAAAAACAGTGACGAATTTAACTACGTTTTGTCAGGAAAAAAAACAGGAACGTTTTAAGATAAATCTTCTGTTTAAATTACCTCTAACAATTTTTGAATACGAAAGACGGTTAAGAAAGCACAATAAATCTGCAAACGTAGAAAATAGGTATTGTTATTTAAACTGCGAAAACGAAAATGGAATAAAAAGTAGAGATAAGGTGTTTGATCTTCATAATTCTTGAAACGTGTGTTGTTAAATAAACACTAGCATTCATAGTTTGATAATAATATTCAGTATAAAGTATAGTTTGCTGCTATTGTAGAATGTAATTGATTTAGCAGTATGTGGGTTTGTGAATATTCAATTCAAATTTATATTGTAAAAATAAAACCTACGGTAGTATACACTGAAATTCCATAAAGTTAAACATGTTGGCGAGAGGTTTATGAAAATGAAATAGAAGGCAAATGAATAATGAGACCATATGTGATATTTATAAGAAAAATAAACTATTTTATGCGCATAACGTTTCCTAATACTCTTACTACATCATCAGCAAAGTTTCAAAGTAATGTGAAGATGTTCTGGCAATGTGAAAAAACATTATGATTCCAGTTTAATACATTATACATATATAAACTGCATGGAATGAATTACGTTAAATAACACGTAGAAATAAAATAAAAGTATATGTTAAAAGTGATGTAGAATTATTTTTATTCTAAATTTTGGCGAGTACACTAGTATTTTATTTCCAATTTTGTTATTTTAAGTATAAATGTATTTTCTCTTGCTTTTAATTTTATAACAATCTTAATGTGTGAAATATGTACTCCAAATTTCTTCATGCGCTACAAATGCATGTTTGACTGCTCATTTCTTTTTAATGTGTTCTATACCTAAATAGGCCAACATTGGTTTTGTGGTTCCACTTTCTTCCTCACATCAAATAAAATATTTACCTGTGGTGTCTCTTTCGTCAAGAAAAATATTCACAAAATTAATAAAAGGTTCGTGCTTCAAAATAACTCGAAGATTTTTGTCTTTCAAATAGTTATTTCATGCTGAATTCATAGTAACATTTGTTGATTAATATTCAATAATATTTTCCGGAGAACTGTGCACTAAAAATCAGAAATTTAAAATAATCAGAATTATTTTAATATTAATTACACTAATATATAAATCAATGGGCTTTTTAGCATTACTTAGTTGTGTGCCTAACTGTGGTAACACAGAAAAGTCAGCACGTTATTTTTAAAGGAGTCCAAACATAATTATTGTTAAAATAAATAGGTTTAATACTACTGTTTATAACCTTGTGTCAACAAGATGTCATATGTATAATAGCCTAAAAGAGAGTTTAAAAATACGGTTTTTTCTTGTTTAACTAGATCGTACGAACACTGAACTTGTATGACGAAAGAATTTCCACACGTGTTTGATGAAACACTACAATAGGATGCTTTAGATATAAACACCCTCTCCTATATACCTCTTTAAATTTTTCTTAAATCTGAATCTTAAATAGGTTTTGTTCGATATATTAATACACGAAAAAAATACACATTTTAAAAGTAATCACAACAAATGAAGATGCAATATCAGTAACTGCGGTATAAGACGGTATATGTAAATAGGTAAGCTTAAAAGAGTCAAAAGGTATCCTTTATTAAAAGTCGTTACTCTTTTGAATAAATCTTGTTTTCATCCAAACCAGACTAACAAATAGCTTAAACTGAAGATTCTCCAAGAATATTGAATTGAGGAATTTTCCTTCAAGATCCAAACATTTTAGTTTTAAAGCGTATTTTACACTTCAGTTGAAATAGAGTAATGCAAGTAGTTAGTTTTACTATTTATTTCTTGAGTAATATTTTTACAAAGTATTTGACGCAATATCTTTTACTTTGGGAAGGTGCTTTATTTCGTACTTTACATTATGTACAAGTGCGAGTACATATCAAAATGTTTTATAATTTATATACCACAAACTGATTTCTTTATCAACATTAGTCATAAAACCATCCCTAACTTGTTGCGATGGGAATATGTATGTAAATACACCATCAAAGATATGTTTCTTACTTAACACACGCTATGTATAAATATATACAATTAAAGTTAAGTTTCACCTATACCTATTATCTCAAGCCTTATATAAACCATTTCTGTAAATAACCTTACAAAAAGAGTGTTTATGAAAATTTAAAATATCAGTGAAAGACAAAATCAGATCATGCAATAGAATTTTAGAAACCACCTGAAACCATTTATCGAATAAAACATACCTGTAAAAACAAACAAACAAACAACACAGTGTTATTAAGAAACATATTAGAACCTGCTTTAGACCACCTCGTACACAACAGTATAATTATATATGACGACAATTATTTCAACAATTATAACATTTAGCAGCTTGGGCTACTTATCTTGTATTGATTAGCGAAACTCAGTAGCTCGAAAAACAGAAAATATCATAACACACAAGAAATAATTTGAAATTTTCACAAGAGATTCATTAGAAGTTATTGGTATAAATAGCAAAACTTAAGTTATTCAGTTATTTTCACACTGTAATAATTTTAATTTTGATCACTAAATTTTGTTGCAATCTGTGTGAACTCACATAAGAATTATGAATAGCCAAGATGATCATTTAAAAATACAATAGATATTTATTACATTTCATTTTCAAAATAGTTTCTTCAAAAGAGACTGAAATATCTTGTCAAATATCTATTTTTACAGTAGAATATTTTCTGTAATTAGAAACATTGTCTTTCAGTTTTTGTCAGTTTATTCGTTTATAAGCTTTGATTATTTTTGTTTTTATACTTATAGATTTTGATTGGCGTATTGTTTTCCTTTATACATCCTAAACAATTACATGATGAAGTTTTCAGAAAACATAAAATATTGAAATGCTCATTGTTTACAGATAATCCAGCAAAATAGGCATAATCAGGAAGAAAAATAGCTTATGTTAACGGATATTTAAAAAAATAATTAAGATCAGTTTCTTAGATATTGATATCAACGAGGATCTTGTCCTATCTACAAGAAAAATATATCTCGTTATATCTACACTACAACTGCCATGGGAAGCATTATTCACTGGAAAAGATATAGAGATATTAATTTCAGAGTATCTTCTGCATTTCAGCGAATATTTTTTTAATAATATTAAAACGTGTAAGGATATTTGCAAGACCTTAAGCCTTTATACATATCATAATTAAACTTTCGTGTCGTGACTGTATAATGCTTTATCAGATATCAGTGTGATCCTCAACATACATTTTAATTGCTTTATGCTAACTTATTGGTCATAATTATGTTCTTAATCACGGAACGTATGTTATATTTTTCATGCAATTCTAGAGCAGAAACTCTGATCTAACGCAGTAACAAAGGCAACAAACAAGGGGGAGAGGAAAACTTTACTTACAGTCACCAGAGTCACGGAATTTTCATGACAATACGCTGACATATTGTGACTAACTTAGAATTACGTTATATTTTCTAAGTAAATGTTATAATGTATACGCCATACTATAATAAATATGCTAATATGGATTTTCGTGTTATGTGTTATACAGCTTGTTGGTATGTTAATTGTAAATATAGTGCTAGCATGATTAATTAAATTCTTATGTTCTAACTTGTTATTTTGATAATTATATTGGGTTACAGACCATATTTTGAATTATACAATTATTTCTATATATATTTAAAAAACCGGTATATATTGTTCATTACTTTAATTTTATCATTGGTACGACACCAAATGCATTACAAGAGATAGAATTATGTTTATGTCCAGAATATTTCGTTCCAAATTACAGTCGCTTTTAATATTTATTAATTCAATACGTATTATGTCCGATATGTATTTCCACAACATTGATTTCTTAATTACAATGAATTCCTGATAAGTCTTACATGGTGTTTATATATTTTTTATGTTCAAGAATAACCCTATTTCTTTTTTTGTGAAATTAGAAAGTAAATTAAAGGAAACTTTAAACCACGCCCATTGTATGTTAGTATTTTGCTCAAACAATACCTTTTAGATTTTGTTTAAATGAATCATTTCCAAAATCATGAAGCTCTTCATAAAAAATAAACTTTGCATGTTTCACATTGGCTAGTGTAAGATATTCAGGTTGTCAATACTTAGTTTTTTTATACTTTGATGGCCTATAGTTCGCCTCTTTCACCTGTAGCTAATATGATAGATATAAATATGTTATTCTAGCCTTGGTATTTTCCAAGTAGTAATCCATCTAATCCAAATACTCTTGCTTGATGATATCAACGTTAACATGTGTGTGTGTTTGTGTACATAGTTAAGTCACAAAATCATACGTTTATTGTTTAAAGAGCAGTGTTTAAGGAGAATCTGACTCTATACTACAACCTTTTATCGTTATACAAAACTAACCAGTCAACCAGTAAGAAATGAAATAAAAATTATTACGTATATTCCTGCACAAAATGTATATTACTGAAAAAGTCACCCCTTTTTTCATGTTCGCGATTGAGGTTATTTACACGTCAGTCTCTATAAACGAGGTATGTATGCCCTCTATTAACGCCAAACCTCGGAGTTCTGATATAGTCCTCTTCTTAATGCTGCTCTAGTTGCCATGCCACAAGGTGCTATTCCATATAGTTTTCAAATAGCATCATTTTAAGTTCAGTGTCACAATCAGCGAGATTATCTCCGAAATACAAGATAGTCACATGAAAATGATTAAAAAATGAAATTCGATTTGTACCCACCATCTGATACAGAAAGCAAGAAACAATCTGATGAAGCTCAATATTTACATTTTTCTGACGTTTCCCACCTTCATGATAACATAATACTTCTGTCTGAACCTGAACCAGAATGGGTAGCAGAAATCAAAGATCTACCAGAAACGGCCGCCAAAACAGCCGCTGAACTAGACGTTTGCGGGACGGACGAGATTAAACGAGACCCTGGTAAAGGGAGATTGAACATCGACGGTAGTGCACTTGATCCTGCTTTCTGCATGTTCAACTCATTAGCCGGAAAGGCGACTGCTGCAGAACGGAGAAGACTCAGTGATGCCGATGTAGGCGAAGTCTCCAAGAGCCCAGTAGACGAGACTAGAGAGGTGTTCTGTGAAGTTGCGGGGTTTAGAGGAGCAATTGACGGACCACTGCATATCGAATTTAAGGGAAATGCATTTTTCTCAAAAGCGCTTGCGTACCATGTGGACTTGGTGTATGGGGCCAAGTAATCAAGACATGTTGTTCTTTGGAGGGAATTTACTTTACTTGATACTAAGGAGCAAGGAGAGCTAGATGTTGCCGTGTCCACTATGGACCAGATTTTCGGTTTACTCCCATTCGTTGAGGCTTCAATGGTGGGACTATGGGTGTCAGGGGACCGACTTACCGGAAGAGATTGTCCCAAGGAATCCGATGAACAAGAAGTTTGAGGGTCAGAGGCGGATTGTGGAGAGCTCACTGCATTCTCCACTTCTTGGGTGTTGATGTTGCTGACATTTAGTTTTTTATTAAAGGAAATTTGATTATCTTCAACATCCAAATGGTCAACATTTTCTGAATCTGTATCATAAAAGAAAAAATATTAATTATTGTGTGTTTTCACACCGCTGATATAAAATGAACAAAAACACGGAAAAATAAATACGTTTACGTTAAAATAAAACCTTACAAAGAAGCTGTTTTAAACTGTTTTTGCTCTACTTTTTTATATTTATGAAATTTCCATAATTATTTCCTATTAATGTTATAAAAAGTTAATATTGTGTTTTTTTCTGTAAATAAAACAATGTTTACAGTCTGGAATTCTTGTTTGTATTTAAGGAGTAATCCACTACTATAACATATACTAGTATGAATTTACATGGAATATCTTTCTCTCTACACACACATATCTATACATACACATAAAAGCACACACAAATACATATATACACATACAAACATACAAACACATGTATATATACACATACAAGCACACACACATATATATGCATTTTTTTACAATTAAGGATTACAGAATCAACAAAAAACAGCAATGAAAAAGTATGTTTCGAGCTCTGACTTTTAGAATCACCATATGAAAATTTGATGTTTGATATACGCAGAAAACATGTTTCTAAACACTATAATAGGAAGTTATTCATAGTATCTTTCATTTCTAAACATAACCGAGAAGTCTCAATGTAATTAGGTATACAATTACGCGTAAACAGCTGCATGTATTTGTTTGCCAATTATGCAAAAACGATTCTTTAATTTTTGCATTGTGCTTACATTGAAGCTTCAACTGTGTAATTTAAAATAATTATAAGGTCGTACGCTGCGCTCTCTCACCCTTAATTCGACAGAGTCACGCTGATTTCAGGCCTCTACCGACTTCAGCATATCTACCCAGACTCAGTTAACGTAGAAACTGATTATCACCTAGTGCCTTTTAACCGCAAATTACTATTTCACGCTTGGTTAGAGCGCTAACCCTGCTATTCACTCATTTCTACACACTTATGAACACACACGGGTGCTTCGCGTTCTCCCAGTGGTTGCGTTATGCCGAGCGGAGCAAGAACCCATTCAAGGGGAAAAAAGAGGGGAGGGGGAACAACAACAAAGAAAAGTCGGAAGCAGGTTTTTTTTTTGTTTATTTTACGCTATTGGTACGAATGTAGAAAGATTTGATTAAACTAAGAAGTCTAGAATGCGTTGAGTTTATATTTTTGCCCATAAAAATGATATATTTTGAGCCAGTACTTTGCAAAATTAAAACTGTTTTATACAGTGTACATATGGAGCACCTGAACTAGAAGGACGCTTAGTTCTGTAGTTTCCAGCTGACAATAGTATGGACATTTTTACTTGATACGAGGGCTGGGAGTGGCCCGGTGGTTAGCGTGCCAGACTAAAGATCTGTGGTATGCACCCAGTTACAGAATAAAGAAAGTCGCCTTTCACACTTTGAGGCCAAGAGATCGTTTTAAGAATGACGGTCGAATCTCATTGTTTGATTTGAGTAATCCACGAGTTGCTTTCCTACTTCAAAACTAAGTACGGTTACCACAACTAGCTGTCGAGTAGCTTTGCGAGAAATTCAAGAAACACACTTAATATTAAATGCAGGGTTTGTTTTTACATAGAAAGTTAACTTCAGTGTTGAAAAAAAGGTAGCTTTAGAGCCTTTTTATTCAAAGCCTCTCTTGATTCGTAGCAAGGTAAAGTGAAAGAAAAACATTCAAGCAAACCGTCTAACAAGTTTTATATGCCTGTAGACAACACATACATATATATATATATATAAAGAGATGTTACAGTGTGTTACAATTAAACACAGTGAGGATAATACCAAAGTTAGCCAAAAAAATAAAGGTTAGTAATCATACTTCGATGACCCAGTATGGCCAGGTGGTTAAAGCACTCAACTCATAATACGAGGGTCGCAGGTTCGAATTCCTGTCACACCAGACATGTTTGCCCTTTCACCTGTTGGGGCGTTATACAGTTACGGTCAATCCCACTATTCTTTGGTAAAAAGGTAGCCCAAGAGCTGGCGGTGAGTATTGATGACTAACTGTCTTCCCTGACACTGCTAAATAAGGGACGTCTAGTGCAGAGAGCACTCAGGTAGCTTTGCGCGAAATTCCAAACAAAAACAAACAAAATATATACACTGCAAATGACCGAGTAGTAAAAATAAGTATTACAAAATGAGAAAGCAGAATTAACTGTATGAGAGCTAAATTTGGTACATGTTATGTAGTATACTTTGTTATGCTAGAGATCTAGTTTCTTGCACTTTAGCTAGTATGCAATTGAACAAAGTCAACAGGTATTTGATTCTTACAACAGTCATACAGCAGGGAGACATAAGCGTTAGTTGTTTGCTTGAGAATCATTTTGAAAAAACGTTTTCCTTTCAAACTTATAGGTTCATCAAAATCTTATTTATTCTATTTCACGTAACTCTTGTCTTCCTTACAAGGGGTCTAGCATAACTAGGTAGTGAGGGCTCTTGACAAGCAATCTGAAGATCGCGAGTTCGAGTCTCTGTTACACCAAACATGTTCACCCTTTTAGCCATGGGGACATCATAATGTGACGATCAATCTCACTATTACTTAATTAAAGAATAGCACAAGAACTGGCAATGGATGATTAGTTGCCCTTTCAATATTTCATTTTAATTTTCGAAATTCTATGGACTCAGTTCTTTATCTATGTTTATTGAAAATGTACAACCAGTTTTTTTTCTTTTTTCACCCTGGTGTATCACAAACACTTTACTCAAACTACGCTATGAAGTTATTCGTTATGTCTTTGCACTATACTTTCTGTAAATTCAACTATAATTCTGTCTGAATGCTCAGGTTAAATACCCTTAATCTTCAATTACTGAACATAGGGAAATACTTTTATTTAAGACGTAAGTTCAAAATCTGGAAAAAAAAAAATGACAATAATGTTTTTGCATTAGTGCAACTGGCCTGTGAAAAATTAAGAAACCAACATGTTTCCACTTGGCAATATCAAAGTTGCTAATTTTGACAACAGAGAAATTGTGAAAATCACAGAAAATCCAAAAACTGGTGGTACGGACCTATAAAAAAACTAATTGTATATTATTCTTTCACGTACATCTTAATGTACTGTACTACCTGTTATTTGTAGTTAAGCATAAATCTAAACAATGGACTATCTGTGTTTTGCCCACCAGGAGTATAAAAGGGGGTTTCTAGCGCTGGAAGTCGGCAAACGTAACACTGTGTGTCATTAGGGGGCTGTATTGTTCGATATGAGTTACAAATTGAAATATTATAAAAGTGAGAAAGGTATTAACAAACTTTGTATAACCTTTTTTTTATATTTTAGGAAAAAATAACCAGTGGTTGTTTACGATAAAATAAACATACCAAGGTGCATGAAATGTTCACCCGTACAAAGGATTGTATTTTCGGTGTTTTCATGTATTCAGACTCAATTATTATTGAAAATGATTTATAACAACTGACCTCCTAAACTGGATTTACTAGGAGTAGCCATTTTCTCCACACATCCCAATGTCCTACTAACACTCGTCTCATCATCATCGCTGTCATCACACCTTCTCGAAGGATCGGAGTTATTTTCGTCTTTGTTTCTGGTAGATTCATCATCCCCATCATCATCAATGTCGTCATCTTCACATCGATTACGTGGTGACCACGTCATTTTGTTTTCTTTTTTAAGACGACGTCTGGCATTTGCAAACCACGTGGATACTTGAGTGAGTGTCATTTTGGTAAGTATAGCAAGCATGATTTTTTCTCCCTTCGTAGGATAAGGATTTTTGCGGTGCTCGCTTAGCCAAGCTTTTAAGGTGCTTGTTGTTTCTCTGGTAGCATTTTTACGTCTAGCTCCGTTTAAGTCCATCCCATATCTAAAACGAGGAACGTCGTGATTTCAGTTTGTTAATTAAAAACACTTTTATGTATAAATTCAGAACATGAAAAAGCTTTAGATAAATGTGGTTATTTTTGCTCATAGGTCTAAAATTATTATTCTCAGGGAGTTTTTGTCATGCCACAATGAACTTTCAAAGGTGTTCGATTGTGCTATTCTTATTACTTTCTAGAATCAATTATGGTTCAAATCAGATCATTTTATCTGAGTGAAAATACTGATCAATTTGATCTTAAGCGGAATAAAAAGCAGGCTTGAGGTAAGAAAAGAGCCACAATCAATTGAACAGTTTAAATTAACACGAGTCATTTGTATCTGTGAGAATAAACAGGAAAACCCAAGATTTAAGAGTAGTGAAATCTTTAGTGCACCATTTCGCGACTAAACTACTACATGTAAAAATATTGCACTGATTCAGGTTTACTTATAAATATTTAAGGATTAACTTTAACTTGTCACGCAAATCACTTAATATTTAATGGAAATTTTTTTGGTTTTTACTTCATTATCTTTATGCTGAGCTGCAAGTCTGTGATTTTTAATGAAATTTTACTTCTGAAACAAACTGAAATAATAGACCTTCGAATAATTTATATCTACAATGATGTAACCACGTATAACTCCACGTCTTGTATATAGAAGAATAGCCTTTAACACACACCTACAGCAACATGAATTAAAATTAAACATATTACATACCCATATTCAATAATTAAGGATTTAACTACAGGGAACCGGAACCAACAGCACACTGAACTGATTTAGAAATATTGTTCACTTGTCGTAAGACATACAGCCCATTAATCTTAAAGGTTAATGCTTTCTTTTCGGAAATTCAATCCCCAGATTCTGATTATTTACTATTTACACGTTAACACAGGGAAGTATGAAACTGTTCACGGGGTTTTTCCCTTGCTGAAAATAAAACAGCATTTCATTTATCTATATATGCGATAGAGTTATTTTCCATTTCATTAAACTATATAAATAATTTAAAGAGCCTCTCTTAATTATTTTTATTACAGAAGATCCAGAAAATCAAGCAAACGAAAATAGATCTCAACTAAAAAACACATGTCTCGTAATGGGACATGTTCAAGTACGAATAAAAGAAAACTTCATTTATGTTTTTAAATCAGTCGTTCTTATACTAATAACGGACACAAATTGGCACTGAGTTATGTCTACTTGCTCATTTTGGCACTTAGAAAACAACCAAAATAAGAAATAGGTTAATTAATATTCAAATTATCATCTAGTTGGTGTTTTGGAAATTTTTTTCTCTTCCAAGAGTCTCTATTTTATTGCCGATTTCTTAATGACTGACCAGTCAGTAACAATATGTTACAGACATTTTATTCAAGGTAAAGAAAATCATAATATAGTGTATTTATTTAAATAATTTTGTTTATTTATGAACAAAGATGGTGAAAGTAAATAACAGTGATTAAATCGTGCTAGTTTGTGCTACACGTGGAAGAAATACTTTTATAGAACAACAGATAAATCTGACAAGAATAATGATGACCGATGATGCCTAAATTTTTAAGTAAACGCTATGAAATTATAAATATGAAACTAACAAGTATGTTATGAGTTGTATTTATATAGGAGATCACGAGAAATAGCTTACCTATTATGAAACAATACCAGCAAATTATAGCATACATTGGAGCAAAGTAGTCATCTGTGGTTTATAAAACATGACGATGAAACCAATGATTAAGTATGGCGCTAAATATCAAATTTCACTCACCAAACATACATTTGTTTGTAAAAGATTGAGAAGTTAGCCTGGAAATAGATCAATCTTTAATAATAATAAACTGCTTAAAATTAAGTAGTTTTAACGAAGTGCAACTAGATTTGTTTTGTAATTAATTCTCTAGATAATAGTTTGGCAGCTGACTCTAGATTCTGCATGTACAAACAACACTTTTCATTATGGGCACCTAAAGCAAATTTTAAAAAGATGCATTCAGTCATGTGTCAAACATCTTCTAAAACCAACTTAGAACTTAGTCTCTCATTAGATGTATTCAAATTCAAAACACACAATAGAACTGCATTTTCTCTCAACTGCAGGAATAACTTATCAACGAAATTTTATTACTGTTACAACCGTTATCTTCCACGAATGGCATATTCGCTTCTCAGACAAGTTAACCTGGTCACAAGACTGCATGGTCTTCGTATGTATATCAGGTTTAGACAGGATGTATGTTACCATTACTTAGTTGAAAAGCCGGCTGGTATTGATGTGTTTGAAACATAAGAACATAGGTAGATACACATTAAAAATGTTGAATTCTACATGTTTACTTATCACATGACTAGCGTCAACATTTAACGTCCTTGTAGACTTATCGAAGCTAGACTGTTTGATAGATCGAGATTTTTGTAGTCACACTTAGGACTCGTCCTTGTTGATAAAATAGGAATCTCATTATAGAGGTTCACGAATTCACAGTACATGTTTTTATGATAAAACAAGTTAAGCTTCTAAGAAAATAAAAATAAAAACAAAAAAGACGAAAACGGCGAAAGAAGATTAATTCGGTGTTCAAAAACAATGAGATATGCTGCATACTGATGAAACAAACTATAGATACCTTCAAAATGATATATATTTTTTTAAATCTGTGTTTGTACATAACGACATATTTGTGTTGTAAGTGTAGTAGGTATGCGTGTTCCTGTTCAAAAACTACTTCGCCAGATAGTTACTTACCGGACAGCTCTTGTTAGACTCAGCTGAACAAAATTCAGTTCACAAACAAACTCACTGAATCACATCTCACTAAAGAGTATTATGCCAATTAACAAATCGTTAGTATTGGTTCCAACATCATTCTTGTTAGATAAAGAACTTTGTACAAGTAATCTAAAAACATATTTTAATTTTTCTACCTAATAAGCTTTTTCTTTAGTAGTGGTAGAGAAAACTGTATTTTCCACATTTTATAGCAGAGTGAACTAGTATCTCAAAAATTTATGTCCGAGCTAGACTAAAAGGCATCTATTTTTCACATTTCACAGTGAGTTATTATCTGAGGAGTGTACACATAAGTAGACTTAAAATTTTTACATTTTTCGTCTTTTATAACTTTGGGGGTTGTTATCAGATACCTTATGCTTGGGGAGCATTAATATACTTGCATTTTTACATTTTGTATTAAGCTATTATCAGATGTATGAGATAATGTCTGTTTATCGGCAAGAAAATTGTATTTTCACATTCTAAATAAACTATTATCTGGCAGACGTATGCCTTAACAACAGAAACAAACTTGTACTTTTTGTTGTTTTGAATTAAGTACAAAGTTACTCAATGCGATATCTGTGCTCTGCTCACCACAGGTATCGAAACCCGATTTTTAGCGTTGTAAGTCCGCAGACATACCGCTGAGCCACTGGAGGGCATTGTACTTTTTACCCTGTTTATTATTCTAAAAAAATTAAATTTTTACAAACTGAAACAATACTATTGCATAGATGAAAAAAGTAAATCTTAAATAGAGGGTTAAATACAGTATACTTAAAAACTTTTGAATCTTCAAATAAAAGGATTACATGACAACCGTATCCGATACAGAGTAGTGGTGAACGGGTTGTATCAGAACTGCATTCTGTCATTTTGGTGTCGGGAAGACAGTGTGATGCTATAGATGATAGCTTTTGAGAAGAACATGTGACAGCCCTTTTCGAGGCATTCAGATAACAAAGATGTAATTATATTGAATATTTAGAATCTTCAAGACGGGGACATCACTTGTCCCCGTGAGAGCGTTTGAAAAGAAATGAATATAGATAAATTTGGGGTACACGAACCGTTCTGCAACAATTCGTACATCAGCCGTGGCAAACTAAGTACGGTGTTTTGCAACAGGTATGAACCCATGAACACAGATCAGCGGCAAAAGGCGTTCACGTGCCCCATAAAACAGTAAGAAATATAGACAAGTAGTATATCCGCCTAGAAACGAGGCTAATAGGATATGAGTTTCACAGCGACACACCTCAAGGAGATGGAGAATGAAAAGTGTATTTACGCTATCTCATACAAAGATGTTCGGGTCAAAACCACCAGGCGCAGTGCCATTCAATTTCTGTGCAGTTGGACAGAAATTGAAACGGCCACTGGGAAATCGTCGTTCATGAATACTAGATGGATTATTAAAGGCTTGGAGGAAAGAGTGGTGTGTTTTGGACATGACAGCCTTAAAATTGAGCTTTTTAAGATGGAAACTACACTGCAAGACTATTATCAAGAGTCAGGTTGTTAGATAGTGTATGATTTGACGTGATTTCGTAGCTGAATTGACGTGATGATGATCCAAAATCGTTTTAATAGGACGTGCTTGAAGCTTGTTCAACTCTGTGCTCTCTCGTATGTGACTTACAGGTATTGTAAGTTCTCATATGTTTCCATTTTTTTATGCGTATATACGTTTCATTATAGCACAAATAAAGAAATAACAGACCGTTTTCATTACATATATTTGTTGGATCAACACTGTGAAACTGTCAGTTTCATGAAAAGACTTCAAACCATGCAGTAAATTTTAACTTCTGAATGTACATATTAACAGTTTTATAGATCTCTAACTCTATTACATTTTTACCTGTTTATATACATTTTTGAGTTAAGCCTTGTTTAAGTGGTCTTAAACATTGGACCACTTGAACGGAGTACTGCGTATTTTGAAATTCACAATACACTTTTTCACTCAACTTACTCAACTTAGCTCTTTGCATTTTAAAGGACAACTCATTTTATTTTACAGATTTATTCTGAGACTAGTAAAACATCCCGGTGAAGCTATTTCTTTGTGTGAAATCATTTTATGAAATCTGCTATTTCACTATGTGGATACGACATATTCAACGATATGCCGTTGAAATGAAGGTTGCATTATGACATAGTTCTTAAGGTAAATAAAATTATATGAAGATTCATAAATGAAACTGTTTAACAATCAAAGAATAGCATCATACACTGACCAACGAGTAAGGTTGTACAAGAACAATCGTATATGAATAGATCTTACCTACGTAAATCTTTTTACGTATGTGAATTAATATGGACAAAACATCTAATAGCTAACAGGTAATATCGTTAATGGACCAAAATAAAGTGGAGTCCTCTAACATAATCTATATATAATGAAAAAGCTCGTAGAATGTAAGTAGCCATGCTCCAAGGTCTTCAATGTACAACATTTACAACACTATTGTGGAATTCAAAATTTATTCTCAGTTCTTTGAGAGTCAGTTTCTACTTATTAATTATAAACGTTTGTTCTTCAAACAATAAAAAAGGTTCTTACAATATCTAAGAAGTAAATAAACAGGAGATAATTTCATAAGTAAAACTAATGATATAATTTCAAGTATACATATGTACTTTCATTGTACGGTCAAAGCTAACATAATACTTACCCATTCGGAAATGGATAGTTTCCCAAAGTTGCCGAATCATATGGATAATACATTGTTCCAGCATAAGATAAACTTCTCCAAGCTTCCAGATTTTCTTTAATGTCGAATCCATTTGCCTTTAAACAGAATAGAAATTACACACACTGTAATAATAATAATAATACGTTTTTTAGGTCAATACCAGTTAATACCATATAATTCTAACACGAATCAAGTTTTCCTCATCTTGTTCTGTTTTGTCTTTTTTTCATTTCGGGATATGAAAATTGCAAAATATGCGAACAAGAAAAAAACACTACGGCGGTCCAGCATGACCAGGTGGTTAAGACATTCGACTCGTAACCTGAGAGTCGCGGGTTCGAATCCCCATCACACCAAACACGCTCGCTCTTTCAGCCGTAGGGGTTACAATGTTATGGTCAATCTCACTATTCGTTGGTAAAAGAGTAGCCCAAAAGTTGGCGGTGGACGGTGATGATTAGCTGCTTTCCCTCTAGTCTTACACTGCTAAATTAGGGACGGCTAGCGCAGATAGCCCTCGTGTAGCTTTGTGCGAAACTCAAAATAAACCAAAACCTACGATAGAGGCAACAGTAACAGCAATTAAGTTCTTTTGGTGTGTCACAATGCGCGAATAAATGAAACTTTTCATATATATGTAATATGTTCACAAAGGCTTACACTTTCACGTTTATGTTTGAATACTCTAAATTTACTTCTAAATAATCATACAATTACAGTATGACATGATATCAAACTATTGTACATGATCTAACTCACAATCGGCACTGTTATCGACATCCATTGTTCACCAATGCTCTCTTTTTGTATAAAATCAGTTCCAGGTATCCAAACGCATAAATGTCGTTACTGAGTATAATATGTTTAACAAAGATTTTCATGTTTCTTCGTTTTGTTCAAGATGCCAAAGTACAAAGTGAAAAAGATAGCTCATAATAATTATAAAAGTTTACCAAATAAAGTAATTGGGTTTTTCATAATACATACATAAAATAGAGAAATACTCATGAAGAAATCAAAACGTGCTCAGAGATCAAGCGAAGAAATTACTGAGGAAAAGGTTAAACATAAAGGAATGTTTTATTGCGAATTACAGCATTTACTTAAGGTTTATATGTTTTTCAGCATCAGGCTTACGTGCATAAGAAAAGAAATACAATAAAAAAGTACCGCCAAAAACACCTGCTTATTTTTCTGTCTAACTGTTTAGTCAAAGTTTTTACTTTAACCCGTCTGATCTTACATAAATAAACAATAAAACCGTCTGATCTTACACACACAAAGAATAAGAAATGAAAAATCGCGCAAAGCTGCACGATGGCTATCTCCGCTAGCCGTTCCTATTTAAGCAGTGTAAAAATAGAGCCATGGGCTACTCTTTTACCAGCGAATGGTTGGATTGACCGTAACGTTATAACGCTTCCCACGGCTGAAAGGTCGAGAACGTTGTGGGGCTGTGAATGAGCTACGAAATTAACGGTCAGTTGTCACTATTCAGTGATCCTGGAATATTTCAAAGAGTTGGCGGTAGATTAGGTGCTTCGTTCTAGTATATCAGTTCAAAATTAGGAACGGCTAGCGCCTGTAATATTGTGTAACTTTATAAGAATATCTGAAAACAAACTGATCCTATTTTTGGGTACTTATTCATTAGCATTATCATAGCAATGTTTCTAAGACAGGAATTCATTTTGCTTGAATGTTTGTTAATGAAATATCATTTCGATCTCCAGACTTGTTTCTGTGTAGCTGTAGTTAGATTATACATTGTATATTTCTATCTATCTAAGAATACTATATCTTCGTCCCAACTATCGCTTCTAACGCTTCACACGCTTGAAGTGGTGACGCGACAGCCAAGGCGACCATTGGCTTTAAGTGTTATCGAAAAGCTGAGTGTGTGATTGAATAGTCTGAACAAACACATGTGTCCCAGGCGTAGGGTAGAGCTCGCGAGTAGACCGCTGCCGCTTTTGGTGCTCCTACATCGTTTATCCAGGCAATTTGGTCGTGGAGGGTGTTTAAGGAACGAGGCTGTCAACAGTTTACCCAATATGATCGCTTTGTTTCTGTTGCAGATAGCGGACTGTGGTATCGTGGGGACTATTTCATCACGCAACTGTATTTCTATCAAAATGGAGGTGCCATGCGTAATTACGATAAGAGTTACATATAAAGACACATCTCCCTTTCTATTGTTTGATATTGCAATGAAAAAAGGTGGTAACAGTGATTGTTTGAGCATATATTTTTCTCCATATAACTAGAAATAAAAGAAAATCGTGTTAGCACAAGCACAAACGCGCTGTCTGCTAGTATTGATGTAGGCGAATAATGTTTTGTTATATTCATGTCTATTTTAAATATACCCATAGGAAGCGTTATGTCGGAAATCATATGATTTTCCTTATCGTTACTGACTCGTGGAGTGTATCTCGTGAACTGTCATCACAATGATTATTTTGACATCAATTTTTTCGTGAAATTACCTGTTTTTGAAGACAAAAAATGTATTTCCAAACTGAGTATTAACGAAATACACTTTGCAGTAAATGAATATCTTATCTTCTGCATAAATATCAATCTTTTGAAAACATAAGGTCTTTATAAGTTTACATAAACATGAGGTCTATATAAGTTTACATAAACATAAGGTCTATATAAGTTAACTTAAACATAAGGTCTGTATGAGTTAAAAGTATACTGACAACAAAATTTACTTCACCAAACTAGCCTAGTTTACACTGAGAAATTGTTGTTCAAGCAATATGATAATATAAGTAGCGTTTCAACCATTATTGGGTATTGTCTGTCTTATCTCAGCCGGCGTTATGAATCCTGATACTGGTCGAAAGGCCTCATCGGCACGGATGCAACAGCTATAGTGTAGTTGCCATGCTTTCACTTATAACTTCTTACAATTACTCATGTTTTCTTCAGTTGAAGTTGTGGTTATTTATTCGAATCCTGATGAACAAGCTTGCTGGTTCACCAGTTTTTCTGCCGTTATCGATCACTAAAGTTAATTGAAATGAAAATAAATAATATTGTTTAATACATCCTTAGTCCAATTCTGAACTTGTAATGGCTTAAATAAAATAGGCACAGAGTTTCACTTCAACAACTTAAACTAGTTCACACTGTTATCAAGCCTTTTGATGATATAAGCAGTCTCAACACCGACTACCGTAGAGAGGGAGCAACCCTCTACTGATCCGCCAGTTCTTTAGAAAGACTGCAGTGAAAAATAACCAGTGCTGTCTTATTTTAGTCGGCCTGATGAGCTCAATAATCGGGCAAAAGGCCTCGTGAGCTCCACTTATACCAGACAAAGTGCGGTTCACATATTAAACTTTTTATTTACCATTACTGGTAACTTTTTACAATGTATGCAAAAATACTGTTGCTTTTGAAAGCTGTATACAATTACACTCGTAAAGGTTTACACGTTACATATTCAAGAGTTTGTAATAGTAATTATGTGAAAGGTAAGAACACTACGACATTGTTTGGATTTATGGTCATTGTTTGTGCGGTAACCATTTGGTCATTGTTTGTGCTGTTATAAAATCAACAAAAACATTTCTTTTCCGTAGCTGTTCTTGTAACGATTTGTTCTCTTTTCGCTTTTTTAGTATTATTTGAGCATAGAATATTATAGTTGTTGTAATTGCTTATGACTGCTTATCCACATTTCAAAATGTTAGAATATAAAATGTTCTTATTGCGCATATCGTTAGCGAATAAACATGGGCCTTATAACGCATCTTATTTGAATCAAATGTTATATTTTTAGATTTGATGCACCTTGAATATCTTTAAATATTTTTGCCCAGTTCGAAAAAAATGTTGTTTTTTATGGTATTAAGTAATTAGATAAATTATGTTTGCTATAATAAGTATGTTTTTTTTTATGTTATTCCCATATCCACGCAATAGCCAATTTGAAATTTTTATATTTTTCATTCAGACGTCGGATGTACAGACTTGGCTCATTTGGGATAAATGTTTCGTAAAATTTCAAACATTTTTGTTAATTACTGGATGTAATACGCACTGCCTTTGAATACTCACAGATGAATTTATCTGTCATGGATGCATAAACAGTATATATATATATATATTCCCATTAGTATGAAATTGATGTGGTAGACTCTCCTACGGAACATTCAATAGTTTATCAAACACATCTAAATGTTAACCACTGTGAATATATCGTATTCAACTACTAAATGAAAATGTAGGCACATCATCATTAATGTGTTATTATCTTAACAATCCAACATGATCAGGCAAGTTTGATGAATAACTAAATAAATTTTAAAGATGATAAATTATCCAGAAAATTAAGAAGTGAAAACAAAACTTAGACTGGGCTGAGTGTAGATCAGAAACTTTGTTCATTGGGTTGACGCCTTAGTCAACTAATCTGCTGTATGCTCCGACTTTCAGTTTATTCTTTATTTCATACCAAGAACGAAATTATCTCAAAACACAACTACACAGCTGCAATAACCATACTAACTAATATCATAATAAGACAAAATAAAGGGCATGGCCTTGAAAAGTAAAGTTACAAGAGGAAACTAAAAGAAATTTAACCAGCTTACACAGTAACCAAACAAAATATTAACAATAGCGCAGGAGAGAGAGGAAGAGGTCGAACTAGTAACTGAACTTCCTAGGCCCACAAAAACCTAAATCCCGATGAGTTCAGATGAAGGACAAAATTTGGGCATAAGGCACAGAATTTCTTTATTTTCTACCAGACCAGCCGATTTTAAGAGTTAAAACTGATCAGATCAGATTGGAGTTTGATGAACATAAATAAAAAGTCAGAGGCCTTTGATTAAAAGTCATTAAAAAGACTTAAGAGAATTTCCATGTTAATTTAAGAATTCGAATCCCAAAACCACACGTAAATCAATACATTTAATATCATATATTTCGTGTTCGGATAATAGTTATCTGTAGAGCATCTTACTCATCAGTTATATACGTTTTCTTGTATTTATACACATGCTAACTTTTAAGAATAAAACACATCATTTTTTTATTTAACGATATATCCCTAATAAAGAATGACCACTTTTGTCTTTTAAGAAGATACATGAGCGACTTACATAATCGCAGCCACAGATCATGAGAATTCATCATGCGGAGGGGGTTACGGACATTTAAACTCAGGCTAGGACTGGGGCCTGCTTGAGACACCCAGCACTGTTTAGAACGTAAAGACCTCAGACGCTTGTGAGTTTTTAACAATTATAGAGTGGAAAGTGCCTGGCTACTTGTTCTTTTATTTTTAGTTATTTGTATTATTCCTAGAAAACAATTTTGCCCTCGGTCGCGCGTGTAGAACAATTTAAATGTGTAAAACATAAAGGCGCGTCAATTGTCAATTCTTCAGATTTCTGTTAAATTTTTCATAAAGTAATCATTTATTTTTCATATTACTATGAACAATCATAAGAGTAACGAACAACGCTAATGAAAGTAATTCTACATTCTTAACGTAAGCACGAATTATTTCTTCTCTACAGATAGTGTCAGCAATAACAACACTATAAAACTTAATAACAAAGTTTGAAGAAATATTTTTTCTGTGTATTTTAATCGCTCGACCACTTGTTTTCTTCCATCCCTCAGTGACAGGGCCTGGCATGGCCTAGCGCGTTAAGGCGTGCGCTTCGTAATCTGAGGGTCGCGGGTTAACGCCCGAGTCGCGCCAAACATGCTCGCCCTCCCAGCCGTGGGGGCGTTATAATGTTACGGTCAATCCCACTATTCGTTGGTAAAAGAGTAGCCCAAGAGTTGGCGGTGGGTGGTGATGACTAGCTGCCTTCCCTCTAGTCTTACACTGCTAAATTAGGGACGGCTAGCACAGACAGCCCTCGAGTAGCTTTGTGCGAAATTCAAAAAACAAACAAACACACACATTTTCTTTTTCCTCAACGATATTTATTATTCTTCATCACCACCACTTTTACTGAAATCACTCGATAATCGTTTTATTAAATATTTGATCACCAGTGACTCAGCAGTATATTTCATGCCCACACTGCTAAAAATTGAGTTTCGATACTCGGGGTAGGCACAGCACAGATAGTCCATTATGTAGTTCTTGTTATTAATAACAAAACAAACAAACCTCATCAAATATTTATTGATTTCGTATAACTTTTCACAGACCTTCTCCACTGCTGTTTGCTAACATATGAAGGCGCTAGCATGAAAATTAATTATGACATGTGGAAAACGAAGCGAAAAGAAGGGTAACAATATAAAATTAGGATTTAGATATCCAAGTAAACGAAAAAACTTATTTGGAAAGCTGGAGATAGACTTTATAGTTGATGGTGAGGAGAACTGGAGATAGACTTTACAGTTAAGAGTGAGGAAAATTGAGAGATAGACTTTAAAGTTGAGGGGTGAGGAGAATTGAGAGATAGACTTTAAAGTTGAGGGGTGAAGAGAATTGAAAGATAGACTTTAAAGTTGAGGGGTGAAGAGAATTGAGAGATATACTTTAAAGTTGAGGGGTGAGGAGAATTGAGAGATAGACTTTAAAGTTGAGGGGTGAAGAGAATTGAGAGATAGACTTTAAAGTTGAGGGTTGAGGAGAATTGGGGATATACTTTAAAGTTAAGGGATGAGGAGAATTGAGAGATAGACTTTGAAGTTGAGGGGTGAGGAGGATTGAGAGGTAGACTTTATAGTTGAGAGTGAGGAGAATTGAGATATATACTTTAAAGTTGAGGGGTGAAGAGAACTATACTTTAAAGTTGGGGTGAAGAGAACTGAGAGATAGACTTTATAGTTGAGGGGAAGGAGAACTGGGGATAGACTTTATAGCTGAGGGGAGGATAATTGGACATAGACTTCATAATTGAGGAGGGGGAGGAGGACTTTATGAAGATATACTTAGTTGGGGACACAGACTTCATAATTGAGGGGGGAGGAAAATTAGGAGACAGACTTTATAGTTAAGGGGGTGAAATTGGAAGATAGTCTTTATAGTTGAAGGGGATGAAATTGCTTTTTTCCCTCTTCCAGAATCATCCGTGGATTTATATTGAATGTTGCAAGAGGTAACATTATAATAATTTACTGAATTTAAAACAATATTTGTAATATTTCGTTTCAAGTACTATTTTTTCTGACATTAGTTAATATTTCATCTCTAAATATCAACAAATCATTTCCATACAAGTGGTTAGAATAAACGGATTTACATCTAGACCACTGTTTGCCCTGTATGAAAAAAGGTCTAGCTCTGAATAACGCTCTTATTATAATGTTTTTAGTTTGTCTAGACCACTGAGAGATACGATTATTGTATCCAATATACTGAAATCGTTTATATATAGGAACAGGCTGTACATGAAAACAGTTCGGAATCTTACTGTATAAATATTCTCTCATATAAATCAACATTAAATAACAGATAGATTTCTTCCATATCGCAACGGACTGAAGTTCATAGGATCAAAATTTTAAATGAAATCATGTTTATCACATTTCAAGTGCAGTGGAAGAAAAAATGTTACAGAATTTTCTTTTTCTTTGTTTAAGAATACTTTGTTTGAGAATACCACTCTTTAAGATAAGCACGCAGCATTTTATTCTGACATGAAACATACTGAGTTTTCTTATTGAAAGATAAATTTAATAATTATATATTATAAGTGAATTCTCAAACGTTAAATTAATTTCAGTTCGTTAGAAAGTAAACAATATGGATTAAAGTTATTTGACAGTAAGGGTTGCATGTGGCTTAGTCGTTAGGGTGGGGTATCGAAAAGTCTAAGATATGGGACGTGATGTTGCTGAACACGCTCTGCACTTGTAAGCTCGTTATAAATGTATCAGTCAATCCCTTTATTTAGGTGATAGCCATGACAAAGTCCTTGTAGTGGCGACTGCTGCTAGTTGGTCGTCTCTCATCTGGTTAGTAGTTCAAAATTAGGGACAGCTGTATTTAAATCTTAGGAATCACTAACCGAGCGGTTTAAACCACGTACACGAAGTGTACTGTTGAAATTTAAAATCCTCTGACAGCAAACCTTCGAGCTTTGTCAAAGTACACATTTCACTTAGAAGTTGTATTAAAATAAGAAAGTTGGGGTTTGTTATATTTGCAAATCGATATATTACTATAGTTTGACAGTTTCGTGCATTTACAGTTCGCCCCTGATGAACAAAATTCTCGTGTTACAGAGTTTTGTATTTTTGTGTTAAACTTATTTTATTTTTAACCAACAATGATATTTCCAAACATCAGAAACACATTTTAATGAAACGTCAAATATACAATGATATGGATTTTGCTATAGCTAGCCTTAAATACATTTATTGCTATCACCATATCTAAGATTCACCTAATTTTACATGTACTGTTTTAAACAACTGCTTTTTGACTCTAAGTAACTACTAGATAATTTATTGCAAAAATCAACCCGTATACTTATTTCTTAAATGTGAACGTGTTTCTTTGCTGTTTTCCAGTATTTATGTACAAATTAAGTTGATAGATGGCGCTGATTGTACCTTGAGGAGAGTAGAGTAATATTTCAATTTCAAAGAGAGGAAGTACATTAATTAATTATAAAAACGGATGTAAATAATTTTATGAAACACGCGATACTTCTGGAAGGGTGTATAACTCTCTTTATCAATTTGTGTTTTGTGTGAGTTTTTTTTTTCATGAATTACACCTCCAGTGGCTCAGCAGTATATCTGCAGAACACAGATAGCCCATTTAGTAAAATATTTTCTCAACCCAAACGAGCCGTTTTTGCATATAAATTTCTAAACAAGTGGGTTTCTCGACATCACAGATAGCCCATTGTCTAGCTTTGTGCTGAACTTTAAACAAACTCTCATGAATTAAAAAAATAAGTCCATTGGGAACATATTTGACATTTCTAAAACTGTTCTGTAATAAGTAGAACAGTTACAACTGAATTTAAAATGAAGAGTCATATATAATATATTTAAAAGTAATGCATGAAGAACTATAGCCAATAAAACCGAAGGGACAATAAATATATATATGTATGTATTTATGTGTGTATGTCATAAAAAAACAAAAACAGTCTATAGTCATACGCAAACACATGTGATCTTTTTATCATGATTTTAACATGCTAAAGTTTGTTCTAAGGTCTAAGATACTTGGGGAAAATGTTGAGTTGTACATATCAAATTAGAGCTTTCTTACTAACTTCATCTATTTACTTGCTAACAGTCTACTTAGCTTTAACTGGCTAAGTTATGTTATTGTTCATCTGATCATTTTAAAAATCTTGACTACTCAGAGCATGTACAAAGTAAAATATCAGAGAATCGAAAAACGTGGATACGCAAAGCTGAATATCATAGATCTAGAAGAAGTGTATGCTAAAAGTTGATACAGTGTTTATAAGACTTTATCTTCAGAGATGAATATAATAGAATAAAGTCAGTGACTTTTCAGGCTTTTAACCTGAGTACTCATATTTGTCTTACGTAATGTATTTGGACTATTAGCACGTTCTGATAGTCCAAATATATTACTTAACACAAAGAATAATGTCAATTATATTTACTTGTTAGTTAATCTCTGCGAGTTTTACTACCTACCAGTTGAAACTAATTGGTCAACTTTGCTTTCCACTTAAACTTAGGATTTGAACATTTATAAACGAGTACTTGTTCATAGATGGGATAGGTTCAGGATTATGTACGTTAGCTTGTTAAGTGTGTTTCGCTTAGACAAATCCCATGTTTTTAAACATGTCTGAAGGTAAACTATCGTAGATTCAAGTTTTTCCTTACACAGTTTGAAGTAAAACTTAATAATTACTTTATTATACACTTAATTATTATGCTTTTTATAGCCGTAACGGATTTGTACCAAATACTTGTGTTACTCTTTTTTCAATTCCAAAACATTAAAATTAGGTTAGTGTCTTGGCTTTGTGCAAGCAAAGAAATTTTATTCTAGAACGAACACTAAAGGTTGTTGCAACATGGATGAATTTCGTGTTCATTTTGAGGTAATAAATTATTTCACGTTTAAAACTTTTCATTGATTGAAATTAAACAAGTTGGGGTTAGATTGTAATGGTTGAGAGATATGGATCTTATATATTTTATATACTTCTCCTAAAATAATTTAGTTACTCACTTAACAAAATTCAGATTAAAATCATATAATTACACATCAACCATTTGAGGTTTTCCGTGCACCTAAACAGACACAAACATATCTTACACACGGTTCTTTTAAATAAGTATTTGATAACACCTCTCTCTGAAAACGTTGCTATGTTACAATTAAGCAAATCAAAACACCCTTAAAGGTATCGATTTCGTTAAATACCTGTTTCATTCGTATAGTTAAAAACTGGTAAGATATATTAAAAGTTGTGTTTCACTTATTACACTGTAAACGAATATATGAACAGATGTTTCCTTCATTGTTATACTATTTGTAAATAGTATAGAGAGAATACAAAGTTAATCACATATATGTTTCATTCTAGCTCCCACTTATTTGGTTCAAATAATTATTTCCTTTATATTTATTCTATTTCAGAGAACAAATTCAACGCAACTACACATCGTAAGAAAAAAACAACACTAACCGATCTATATACACAATGCCTTACTATTGCAGTATGTGGATAAAAAATGTTTAATAAAGAATATATTTATGATTAATCTGCTGTAAATACGTACTAAGCATAAAAATTCCACTTATTTTCAAGAACTGCAAGACGTGTGCAGTTTGAAACAGACATACTAGAAGATCACGTACCTGAAGCTGACTTGTGTAGATTGGAATAAGTAACTGAGTTTTAATAAACGAAGGTGAAAAACAGGAAGAGAAAGAAATATGTTTAGCGATTTCAAAAAATGGGATCGAGAAATTATTCGACATTAGTACATACAAGAGCGTGCCAGTACTCCGGCTGAGTCACTGTATCGGTCACGATAAGCTTTAAATACTGTTTCATTGCTGATTACTGGTTGCTTACAGAATTGCCCTAATCAGTCACGGAATGCCAGTCTTTACATGCTGCTTCGCTGATTTTAATTAATTAATATTTCATTATGTTTCTAATTCCGCCCTATTCTTCTGTTTACAAACATTCTGAACTTGTCAACTGACCTCCAAGGGTGTACTATATAATGCTTTCTTTTGTAAATAAAAGACATTTTGACAGCACGTATTCAAATTGTACTTATCTGCCAATGTTAAGTCACCGAATAATCTTGTAATAAATCGTTTTATATAAGTCGTCCGGTACGAAACAACAGTTAATTAGTAGGAACGCTACATTTAAACTGAACGTCGGATCAATATTATACAGACATTTATTTATCGTTCGTGTACACAAGAAATAAAGAATAATATGTTATATAAACTAATTACAACGTGATTAGTTTATTAACTTGTGAACATGAGGCACGAACCGAACCAATGAACTTACTGTTGGTGCATATAACGCTGCTTGGTCAGAGGTTAAAGACAGAAGAGGTTGGTCCCCACCGTAAGCCACTGCTGCAGCCGCTGCGGCAGTCCCGTAGATATTTAGCGGCAACCCTGCTGCTGCTAGCCGCTGATAACTGAGGAGTTGGGCGTCATATTGGCACGAACACAAAGTCTGTCCCGTTAGCGGATCGGTAAGGACGGGACGCCCGGATTCACAGCAGGGCTGGCCTGCCGCCGGAGATGAGTGATGTTGACCACTTGCATGTTGTCCCGGCATTAGCAGCTGCTACAAAAACAATAGAAAGATAATAACTGTTTCATTCCAAAGATTTCACTCGGAGAAGCTGTTGTCACATCATCACTAGAAGCGACAAGATAAAAGAGAATAGGAACGGTTGAAAGTGTTTAGGAATCTTTATATTTAAATCGAGTTTATTTCACAATGACTATTTTTTATATACCTAAACTTCATAAACAAAGAAATATATTTTACGACCACCATCTGCCAACTAAGAAACGGAAGCACATACAGAGAGAGGTTTAAGATATGATGTAAATATGTTATAACCTTTAGCTTTCTCTCTCTAAAACTTTGGAGATTGGTTCTTTGAGTAAAGCGTCATTAAAATAAATAAAAAAGACTAGAATGCTATGTAGTGCGGCATCATATGTATACATATCTTTACGAGTGTGTTCGTCATTTTTAATTTAGTACCAGCATCAAGTAAAAGAGTCCACTTTTAAATATAGAATTTAATTATTTATAACATAAATCACCTCACATATCATCAACCCAAGTGCAATTTTATTTCGAAAGTGAAGTACATGGTTATCGTTCATTTCATTTTTAATTGAAAATAATTTCTGAGTCTCACACATGTGGTTACATCAGATAATCTTGTATATTTTGTTGATAAACATTAAATAGATAGTAGTACCTACTGAAATATTTACGTTTAGAAAAGAAAACAAGTTAAGTCAGACGACATTGGCTACCGTTTAAAAATCAAGTTAGCTACATATATCATTCCAGGAGGGCCTGTTTTATTTTTCCTATATTTCCCAACTGAGTTGGGCCAGTGATGAAATCGATCATGCTACTCAAATAGTTTTACCGTAATTACTACTATAGAAATGAAGGATATTCTACGTGTTGTAAACAAATGCAATTACACCACAAAAATTAAAGGTACTCCAGTTGCTGCAAGTGAGTGTAATTAATATCTGTTTAACCTCAAAATAAATTTTAAGGTTAAAAAATCAGTAGAACAAACACTTTATTTGATTGTGTTTATATACAAGCTATAATAAATGCACATCTTCAACAATAAATAACTCACGGATATTTTTATCATTTGTAATTCTTTGGTTTTTACAGCTTTTTAACTCTCTCACTACCCCACTAACAGTAAAAACGAAACGCAGCTTAACCTACATTTCAGCATCTGACAAATGCCATTTAATATAATGAATATTTGTAAAGATGAATATTTATTTTTAAACAAGTTAGTTCTATTCAAGACCAAGAACACTTGCGGGAATAAAATAATTTCTTTTCCATATATTAATGGCTGTAATTTTCAAACCTTTATAATTAATTAGAACCTAAGCAGAATTTTAATACACATAGCCTAAGTGACTCTCATAACCATTTCAAATCCCTGATCATATAATCCTTATCATTACTTATAGAATAAAATATTGTATTCAGACGTATTGTACAATTAGGAAACATTCTCTAGAAGCTTAGCCAATGTTTATTGAACTGTTTTTGAAACAAAATCTGAAAGTCACTTAACACTGATATACAGATTTAAGTTAATGCATATAATTTATATAAACTATTTTATAAAAACAGGATTCGACTTCCAAACAAGTTGTTAAAAACTGAGTACTTGTTTTCTGACTATATGCACCTCTAACTTTGCTAAACGTCAAATGTGATGCATCTTTCAAGAGGGCGATGAACTTAGATGCTTCCATGACCTACTAATGTGGACGTAAACGTCCAGTCAATATCATCAGCTTCTCTGCGATTAACGTTGTAAAGGGGCAGGTGTCGGTCAGCTTCTGCCATGTGGACATCATTAACAGCAACGCCCTGTGACTAAAGCTCTTAAAATTCTTTTGTCTATAGATTTGTATTTGTGCTCTAGGTATTCAGATAGGCCACATGACAAATAGACCACAGGCTTAATAGCCTGTTGTGCACACACTTATACAAACGTACTAAAAATACATTCATAGTTCTCGATTGTGGTAAACATGCATTTGTAACAATAACCTTATACGCAGACTATAATGGAACAACCAAACGTTATAATCACTAAATGCCTACAGTGTGGATACAAACAATCATAAGTTATAGATTCAACTTCGCAGATTAAAGATAACATAAATTTATATAAAATAAACCAGAAAACTGACGCGGGTTGGCCCTGCGGTACAGCTCTGACGTTTCAGAGCTGGCAGACCGGCTTCAAAACTCTGCAGTATTATAAAATATTCCCTGCACTGTAGGTAGGTACTTTTTAAGAATGATATTCACTCACTGTGGAAGATGGCTTAGCACGGATAAAGTAAATAGTTCTAGTAGCTTTGCCATAAAATCAAATATATAAATACACAATAGGGGTCTCGCAAAAATATGATTTTAATCCAGGCCTTTTAAGAATTTGAAATGTTTACAACAAACAAGAAAAATCAGTAAATTAATAAAAGCTGAGACTTTTACAGGTTTAATATATTATCACATTTTCTTGAATAGATTAGTGGTGAAGGTTTTACTTAATATATTAAACAGAGGTAATAGTATTGTTACGTACAGCTGTTGTTTTTTTTCAACTCATGAAATTTTAGCGATATATATGCATAACCTTTGAAATACTACAGTGAATCGGATTTCAGACTGATTTAGGTTTGAAGTATTCATGCGATCAAATACTACTGTGAAATTATGCAAAAATGTAGGGATATGAAACAAAATCTAATGTCTCGATCAGTATAAAATATTATTTTTAATATAGAACTAAAAATAAATATTTTTAGTATTCGTGACTTTAATTTAAACAAAAATGGCTTAAATATTTGCATGATTCAAACTCTTGACTACTGATCAAATAATTTAGGCTTAACAAGCAATTAAAAAAATATATTTGTGCGAAATGTCCAGTACTAATTGCGATATTTTTTTAGAAAATGTATTGTGTTAGTAGTGATTTGGAGGTAATCTGGAAAAAATAAGCTCAATGCCTCTGTCTCTCTATAAATAAACATATATATGTAATTGATGCTTGAGATCATCGGTACTTGATGAAACTCCATAATTAAGAAAATTGGCGAAAAAATATATAAAGACATGGTCGTTAATAAATGAAATATTATGTGAGACGCACAATTGTTTTTGTTTTTTCCCTCAATTTTGTAGATACATATAAATGTTGAAAATTAATTATGAAATAAACAGAAAAATGAGCAAAATAAACACTTACTTGGGTATTGTTAGCTGTAGGTGGTACAGAATTATAGCCAAACTGAAGACATGACATTCTTTGCGAGTATAATTTTGCCCAAAATGTTCTCGTTCTAATAACTGTACGTGAAAAATTCTGCGTAAAATTCGAAACACTTGTCCTTTTCAAATTCAGTAGTTCAAAACAAAGACATTTTGTTGTAGACAGAGCAGAAAATTCTCCAAGTCTTTTTCGATGAACATCAACTTATATTTCTTACTTCCAGGCAAAGTACCTCACAACCTGGACCACCACAGCTCGAAAAGCTACCCGTTTCTATTCGTACAGTGAGTGACGCAGAAAAGCGTACAGATGTTTACGTGCTAGTTTGCTGGTTAAACGTTGTTTAGTTGCTTAGTGTTTATCTGTTCGAACTAAAGAGGGACGAGAGTGTTAAGACACACACACGTGAATTCAACGCTGCGTGTTCGCGTGGTGGATCAGTCACTAGCGCCCTGACAAGAGTTGAACATGGTAGAACACATGCACAGGTCAGCCTGTATGACTTGTCTTACACGTCTGATGGTACTTCGACCACAATGTCCGTTCTACTTCGGAAAGACACAGTAAAGTCGTCGGGCGCTCGTCTGAATGGCCAACCTATCTTGTAGTTACACGTTCTAGGGATCCACACTCCCTGTTTCTCATGAGAAAGGAAGCAAAAAGGGGGAGTGGGATGGGTGCGAGATGAACTTGTCTGAGCCAATCATAAAATCTTTACGTATTAAGAACACTGGCGAAGTTTGAGTGATGGAGGGAAGAGCAGCAAATGAGTTGACGCTGCCAAATCACAACTTTTATGACTCCGCCCTCTCGCGTAAATCATAAGCGGTTGGTTGTGACAAATTAGCATGTGTGTTTAGCATCTGGCTCGCTCTGTGCATACATTGCCATGTTGATGTTAAAAGCGATCTGAAAGAGCATTAAGAGTGGCGTTAGGAAAACTGAGTAGGTGGTTAGCGTTAGCACTTAATACAAAAACTCTGATGTTTAGAAAGGGTATTTCCGTGAGAAACACGAAATAAGACTTAGAACCCCTTTTCAAGTTAAACTACTTATTATAAGTACACTAAAAACAACACGTAATATAAAACTAAATCTTATGATTTTTTTTTATAAACATCGTTTTCTTGGAATCGTTTCTTAAGTACAAAAGTGTACACAATGAGCTATCTCCGTTGTGCCTACCAAAGAGATCACACCACGAGTTTTAGTCACTAAGCCTTAAAGCTTATCGTTGAGCTACAGAATGGTGACTACTTTCCAGATATAGTTTAAGAGCATTTTTATAACAAACATATAATTCTATTGTACGTGTGTGTTTGTGTTTTTCTTATAGCAAAAAAACATTGTGCTATTTGCTGTGTCCCAGAGAGGAATCGAGCCCATAATTTTAGCCTTGTAAATCCGTAGACTTACTACTCTCCCAGCGAGGGTCAACTATCTTGCAATTGTAATACAGTTAAATAGAAACTTCTTCGTTGCGTCTAACAGCTGTTATATCTGGTTAAAAATGGATCAGAATAGTATTAATTTTAGCTGCAAGTTTATTCATAATGGAATTTAAGCTCGTAAAACCAACAAACCATAACTGTTGAACTCTTAAAAACCGAGATATACATTACTTTCTCGAGAACAAAATTTCAATTTTTTTTGTACTTAGAAGTTAATAATAACAGCAACAAAAATAAGTTGTTAGTTTTATTTTTCTCAAACACGTATAATTACTACTAATAACACACCAACTACACAGATGGGGTACGAAACACACCTGTACTTTTTCTGTAACATGAATTTGCAAATTATATCTACACAAGAACAGTTATTTTATTTTCTTACATAGTTGCAAATGCGAGTTTGTTTTACCATTTTTAAGTTAGCATGTATTGAGCTTTTATATAAATTTTTGTAGGTATTATGCCTAAAATGTCTGCCATCTAACAATATTTCTACTGATATAATTGGTTTAGTGTGACATGATATAGAAAGGTTAATATTGAACGTAACATACTCACGTGATTTCAGGCAAACCTTATTTTTTGTGTCAAGATATAAATGTTTTTTCATTGCTCAGCACTAACCAGACTATCAGTTCTGAGATTTCTAATCATTAAATTTAAATTTGATATTAATAATTTATCATTTTTCTTCTCAGATATATTGGAAAACATGCTTCATTATTTTGTTCCAAGCCAGCTCAATAAAACGAGTGATAATATAAAACTAAAACCTAGTGGAGATGAATGAGCCCAAAAACGAATTTAGGGTATTACAGGTTTCAGCACTTTTGAAACTCTGATGAAATACATCGTCAGTTCTGTCGCTAAAAATCTATAAAACTAAATGAAATCTCAAAAACCTTGAACTTCATTATGTTGAAAATGATATTCATGTATAATTTTTACAATAAATCTTAAAAATATTGAGCTCTATTATGTCATAGTTCATACCATAAATGATACATCTGCGGGGAGTGTCTAGAAACGTGATTGGAAGAAATTAAATTTGAGAGAAACAGTAAAATAACGTTTAATTTAATAAATTAAAAAACGTTTAACAGAATAACAATCAATGTAGAAAAATAATCGGATATTGTTGTTTGTACGGTGTATGATTAGATTGTTGTTAATTTGATTTAGTTCTAATCAAATATTAAAACCGTAAGATAAACTTATGCTTTATATTTTTAATTTTCATTTTAACCTTAGCTTTAAAAAACACTATCTGCGAAGAAACTAAACTGCGAGATTTACAGAATAGCAATAATAAAAACAAAATTAATTTACTAGTTATAATGTTTAGTTGGATTTTGATTACGAGTGTTTGATATCGTTCTTTCATTATTTAAATATTTACTATCGTAACCATGTTATTGATCATGGCGACCTCTCTTGGCGTTTCTGAAAACTCCATGGTAATATTGTAATAGATGGCGCCACACGACAGGATATTTTTGAAATAAATATTAACGTTTCATGCGAAATCTATTTACAAATAAATATATTTAAAAGACCAAAATATTGAGTAAACAGATTTAAACCAACATAAATATGAATGGGATTTATTGTTACTATTTGTTAGTATTGCTATAAACAACTAAGTGCAATGTTCATCTGTATAATATTCAAATATATTCTGTTGAGATAATTTATTTGAATGCAAAAAAAAAAAAAATTACAAAATAGAAAATAATTAACGCATATAGAGAAGTATTAATGCTGTAAATGGTGTAAACATGACCGAAATAGGATTTACATAGACATGCTCAACAATAATTATTTGTTGTTTTTTCTACCTATAAATCATTTCACACATTTTTATTCAGCGAATTATTGAGACTCTGACTACAAAATTTAAGAAGTGAAAATAATTTTAACAAAATATATAAACATTCTGTAATAAATTGAGACACTACCGACACCGTAATTCCAAATGCAATGTTTAAGTCCGTACTTTAAAAGTTTTCCAGGTGAAATTCATGGCGCAATTTGCAATTTTACATCACAACTTGTTCTTTTGGGTCTAGCGTGGTCAAGTGGTTAAAATGCCGAACTGTTGAATCGAGGATTTATCGATAACGTTCAATTACTGCAAAAACAAACAAATAAATAAATAACGGTCAAATTTTACTGTTCGGTGAGACAACAGTAACCTAGCGATGGGGAGTGTTGTCTGATTGATTTTCCTCTACTCTGTCAGTTAAAAGTTATAACAGAAATACTAAAATATATTCTGAAAGGAAATACAGCTTTAAAATGATAGAGAAGTGACTTCTAATTTTAACCAAAATCTAAACATATAAGGCATATATCTAAACATATATTAATTTTCAGGCGTTTGCGCACAGTTACTAAAAGGCTACATGGACCAGCTGTCTTCAATTTTGAACTGGCAGACTATCTATACTGATTACAGAAACTAATATAATAAAACACAGCTTAGTTTGTTCGTTGTTAAGCTCAAAGATTCACAATAAGTTCTCTGTCCTCTTCTCGCCGCGGGTATGGAAACCATACCATTAGCGTTATAAGTTATTAGACTTACCGCTAAGACTTTTTTATTAGCTGCACGCAGCATTTGGTGGTTAGACCATTTAAGTTTCATACATATGGACAACAAATTATATTTGTTTAATCACTTGGAATAATCTCAGAAATATATTCTTCATAGCTTGGTGGTTAGGCCCTCGACTCACAACTATCACCCGAAAATAACAGTTATTTCAGTCGTAAGGCAATGTAATATGATGGTCAATCACACTATTCATTGATAAAAATAGTAGTTCAAGAGTTTGGAGTGGTGTTACATAGCTGCCTTCCCTCTAGCCTTACACTGCTAAATTAGTATTGAAAATGTCAGTTCTAACACGTGAAAAACTAAAGTAACAATTATACTTTATAATTGTTATGGATTTGTATTTATGGCAAAGTTACAGTGGTTATCTGCAATCAGCAGATTCTATCACTTAGCATCCGTTCTAATAGACTGACTGCAATTCTTATGACACACCGACAGTTTAAAGTGCGGGGAATATTTTGTGCCATCATTTGGTTTTGAACCAGACTTGCTAGCTCCAAAATTTTTAGTTCTATTTTTAGTTCTACTACGGAGCCAACGTGTGTCCCATACTTTACTAAAATATACCATTTAGACTTTGAAATTATACATAATTCATGGATGTACTATGATTAAAAAAACAGAGCGCAGTTTGTGTACGGTTATATTTTTATTAAATTATTGAGTATAGGAAGTATCTAGTTATGTTTGTTTCGGGCCGGCATGGCCAAGTGGTTGAGGCACTCGACTCATCATCTGAGAGTCGCGGGTTCTAATCCCCATCACACCAAGAATGTTCACCCTTTCAGTCGTGGGGAGTTACAATGTTATGGTCAATTCCAATATTATTTGGTAAAAGAGTAGCCCAAAAGTTGGCGGTGGGTGGTGATGACTAGCTGCATCCTCCTCTAGTCGTACACTGCTCAATTAGGAACAGCTAGCGCAGATAGCCATCGTTTAGCTTTGTGCGAAATTTAAAAAAAATGTTATAAGCTTAGCAGTCACAGCAGTAGTTTCTGTTTCAACTTATGGATATTTCTTTAGAAAAAAGGAAAAGAGAAGTGGAACCGATTTCTTGTTATGTGAATATGAAATATCTTTTAAAAATGAAGAGAAAGTGTTTGCTATTCTAACTTAACAGCGACTGAAAAAAAATAAGTAAAAAAGTATTTATCGTTAAAGTTTGTTTGTTTTTTTTTAATTTCGCGAAAAAGTATACGAGGACTATCTGCGCTAGCCGTCCCTAATTTTGCAGTAAGATTAGAGGGAAAGCAGCTAGTTATCACCATCCACCGCCAACATTTAGGCTACTCCTCTACCAATGAATAGTGGGATTGACCGTAACATTATAACGCCCCAACTGCTGGAAGGTTGAGCATGTTTGGTGTGACGAAGATTCGAACCCGCAATTTTCTGATCACGAGTCGAGTTCCTTAACCACCTGGCCATGCCGGGCGTATCGTTAACGTACCAATTTGTAAACCGATTTTCATAAAATACAATGAAACATTAATTTTACTGTATTTGATAAATTTGAAACAGTTATTTTCGTGCGATAACTAATAAGCGCTTATAAGGTTTTCGGTTATAAAAGTTTATGAGTAAGTGTAGGATAACAACTGCTACTTTTCTGAAAGTTAAAAAAAAAATTAAATATATATCATTAAAACGTGTGCCGTATAGTTTTTCTATGTCTACCGTCACAAGGTACTCACACACACATAATTTTAACGCAGCAATTTTAGATACATTAGTTATATTATATTTTAGTAATGCTAAAACAGATATAGCAAATGCTTTTCCCAGAGTCATAACGGTGGGTTATAAGTGTCTTCGTACAAGTTGGGTTTAATTTTATTCACCTGGAAAAGATGAAAGTTTTATTACACGTTACTTGAAGCAGTTGAATTATGGTATTTACTTTTAATTTGTTTGTTTATTTAGCACAGTGCTGCAGAGTGGGTTAGCTGCGATCTGTCTATCGAGAGAAAATAGAATAATTTATTTTACAAGTCCCTAAATTTACTTTGATATAATGATAAGTCCATTTTATCTGTGCTATGAAATCACAAAAAATTCAATATTCATCAAGAGTAGAGCTGCCACTTCAAACATTCCGTTTATTCAGGTTGAATACGCTTTCAGGTTATTTTATTGTGTATATAAATGAGGGAAGGTAATGGTCCTCAATATGTGCAGTGCAGTGTTATCTAGAGTTAATTCACAGCTTCTCTTAAGCTACTTAGTATAAGCACTCGGTTAGAAAGTTTACAATTCACAGACAATGACATCCTCGCACAAGTAAAACTTTGACATATAGAAGTAGTGGGAACTGTTATTTTTAAACATGTATCCCAATTCTCATGTAAAACCACTATTGTAGTTTTGTAAAACTACATAATTATGCAAAACCTACTTTAAAGTTATAAAAATATAGCGATTAAGCTTTTTATTCTGTATTTCTTTCCATTTTTTCTTAACTATCTCCAATGAAGAACTAAATGTTCTTGACATCTATGAAAGCAAACTCATCTTGAATGATTAGTGAGTGACCAAAGAAATGTAATACTGAACGGCAAAGGAGGTATCAACAGCTTTTCATTGCTGAACAGAGAAATATCACACCGCGTTTTACTAACACCTAGTGAAAATAACACAACATATTTTACTAACACTTAGTGAAAATTAGATCAACGTCGTATTATCAGGAAATGAATGATTGAACAGGAAGCGGTAAACTAGTTTCAGTTTGTTTGTCCAAACCCGAAGTAAGCGCTGGTCACTTTTTCCCATATTAATTTTGTTTTACACAGTTTCTCCTTTACAGGATAATATATTTATACATAGCAAATACTACATAATAATATATAATACAGAGTAGTATTATGGAAGGAAATGGAACTTCTGTAATATCATTTTATTTACTGCTTAATCACAAAAACAAGAAATAAAATCATGATAGTCCTTTTATTACGATAAACTGGGTGCATGTTTTACTTTTCCATCTTATTTGTACTTATTATTATTGTTATGATTTTGCTTTTTGTTGATACACAGGAAATCTTATCATACCTTCAGCTTAAGCATATCTGTGACACAATCTCGTTTCGAAGACCATGGGAAAAACTTTCGAGCCCTAACAAGCAAGCTAGTCATTTCACAGCCCATGTTCAAAAGGACCTTGTCAAATGGCATAGATATGTAACTAACTCGAACCGGATTACTGTCCGCCGGCACCCCCGCGTCGGGTGTAAGCCGATCGTCCGGCCGTAACGATGTTCTTCGACAGGCGCCACGACATCTTGGCTCCGGCCTGGTAACTCATGCCGCGCATTTTTTTTTTTTTTCGTTTTAAAGGATAAATGAAAGTTCACGAGACGCACGAGCTCCAGCTGTCAAGGGTCGTTTAGCGTTAAAAAGGCTCGTTAATTTACCTCCTGTTTTCCTCAATCCATACTTTTTCTCCCAGAGGAGATCGCTAAGTCCAACGGACTCGGATTATAAAGTGCCAAACAGCTCCGAGCTATATATTTCCCTTGATGATTAGCTCTCAATACTATTTTTTTAACGCGTCGGTTTCTCGCGCTTGAACTTTTAAGATTTATGAACTAATCAATACGCATTTAACTGAAAGTTGAATGATATAAACGGATATATTTCAAACCTAATGCCCTTAAAAGGGTGAGAGGAAGGGTATAACAGTAAATGACACTTAGAGTCTTGCATTTTTTGTCTTAATCCCCAGTTTGTTATTTAAAAGTAATGTCTGAGAAAAGCATAATATTTCACTATCCATGAAAGTGTTAGGAGAAACATTACTCAATTATTTGAAGGGGAATAGAGAACGAAGATCATTTTGAAAATATAAATGCGAATTTTCTTATTAAAAACAGATCAAGGTTAAATAAACATCTCATCTGAACAATAAAACATAGTCTATTCTACTTTAAAATACACCATTCTGAAAAGTCCGTTGTCGTTTTGTTTTAATATATTAATAGATATATTACTTGCAATTTCTTACAGCATCTAAACACTAATGATAAAAATCTGTATATGTGATAATCTCAGGTTCTACAATAGTAGATATTATCTATTTGTCCATTATTATAATATGTGCTGTCACCGTGAGCATTATTACAGCATATGTTGTCACTACACGCTTTATCACTAAATGAGTTAATAATACGTAACACAAGGAGTACTGTTACTGACTGATGTAATATTACAAAATGACTGTTTTTTGGTCTATACTGACTATCAGTTATTTATGTACCGTTATATCGTATGTACTGTCGCAGCATCGTTATTGTATACAATGCAAACGTTATTGTTATAGTACGAATCGAATATGTCTCCTAGCTGTCACTTGAATAGAAGGGTGAAGAAACACCCTCTTCATTCAGTTATGTGAAATTCATAATAGTACGACGTAATTTACTATGATTGTTTTTACTATTAACATATGCATTGGTACCACGTAATATCATATAGTTCCAATCATTACTCTTTTATCTAACCAAAACATCAGCTATTGACCAAAGAAATTAAGTATTTAATGATTTACTCTTTCGATATGGTGTATTTTACAGTTGTCAAATGTGAAATTCTTTGTAAAATATTATCATTTTAATTACACCTTTTGCACTTTTTAGCTGCTGAGTTTACAAGAGTAAAACAATTATACAATATAAAATATTATCATTTTAATTACACCTTTTCACTTTTTAGCTGCTGAGTTTACAAGAGTAAAACAATTATACAATAATCTTGCTCATTATTAAACAACACAACTTAATTTTTAGAAAAGTCTTTTTAGGAAAACAAAAATCGGATATTTAGTTACAATTTATAAAAAATGTGATAAAGAAATGCCACATACACACTACCAGTATATGTATTATTGTCTTTCACTGTATCGTTGTACATAATATAACAAAGAAGTGTCATATTTCACGGTACTATTGTATGTATTATCATCTTTCACATTATCACTGTACATGCTATAACAAAGATATGTCACATTTCACATTACCATTGTATGTATTATCGTTTTTCACAGTATCACTATTTGTGTTATCACATTTGTCCGTTCGCCGTGTGTATTATCATCGTACGTACCATTACTTTATCAAATCTACAGAAGTGTAGCAAATTAATGTAAAGATAAATCGTGTCATTGATTTCTGACAGATATTGTGAAATGATTACTGAAATAGATCCAGATTGTTAGTTTAAGTTTGCTTGGTTATTTTGTAACTGTATTCCAAGATTACTTATTGTTTCGTGGCATTTCCTTATTTTTAGTGAATGAAATAATTTAACTTTGAATTTGCTTGACTCATTGTTTTCTCAGAAAAATATTTTTAAAAATTGAGGATTTTTACAGTAAACTCCATTTTTGGTAAATTATTTTTTCTCAATGGTTGAGAAAAATAAAAGTGCTTTAAAACTCTACTAATTTATAATGATTTTTACATGTTATAAATGCTCAGAATATACAACTATGCAGTAAAACCCTCGTTTCATTAATATGATTGGTCTATATATATATAGTCGTAGTTTTTGTTTCGTACATATTAAATAAATGTTAACAAATCTCAATTTTAACCACTTCTTGCCAGATCTAATAAGAAATCACGTGAAACATGTTACTTAAAGGTCAGTTCGATTGCTTATGCATTAACAGAGCGAGAACATACTATACGTGCAAAGTTTCTAATTGCTTCTCATAATTAATTTATTTTCCACCTATGAATCGCTATGAAACATTCAGTTTGTGTAACAGAGAGAAATCTTACGTCTAAGTGTATGATGAGTGTCACTTACAAACAAAACATTAATCAATTAATTAATTAATATAATTGACAACAAGTGTGAAATGACTCGTAAACTGTGTCAGATTTATAGGCTGAGCTATGAGGAAGGAAATCAGTGTCGTTAATTTAATACACAAGCATCTATGTCAATATGATATTGATATATAATAATATATTGTTCTACTGCAATAACATTCTGACAGCTGTAAAATGTATAATATAATCGTATCATTTTAATAATTAATTTTTACTTTAGTTTTAGCTTCTCATAGAACAAAATAATAAAACACCTTTATTACCAAGACTGTATAACACATTGTAATCAATTCACGAGAGATCAGTGTACTTAGTTTTCTTAAATTTTGTTGCTTTAAGTAAAACATAATTTATTAACTATCCCCAAGATATATAAAATGATGGTAAGCATATTAATTAATAATTATTCATATTTATTATAAAAATTATGAGTACATCATTAAGTGTGACATAAAAATATTTCTTTCTCATCAGCGGTACGTTTACAGACATACAACACTAAAATCCTAGGCTCGTTTCCCCACAGTGGACGGAGCACAGATAATTCAAAGTGATATTATGCTAAAGCAAACATAATTACGTTGTATATAATACAATGTAATTTGATACGTGTACCAGTAGAACTTTGAATATGCGAAAAAGCAAATAAACAATAACAAAACAGAAAATCCTCGGCATGGGACTGTATAGGTGAATTTTTTCAAGTACTGTAGTCCATACCAGAGGTTATCAAACATTACTGACATATTGGCTGAGACTCTCCATTGAGTCATTCAATAAAAATAGAGAAAGCTACATTAAATTACGTCAGGGCCGCGTTTTTTGTTCTTACGATCATTCCTTTAGCTGTTGTAGTATTAATGTTGTCATGGTCAGTTTCAAACGTCACGTTCACATAGAAACATGTACAAAATCACCCTGGAACTATATAGCGCCCTCAAAGGCCACCTTTTACCAGCTGGAGGGCTACTATTTTAGGTGAATAAAAAACATATTTTATTAAATCACTTGTGTGTAAATACAAAAATAAATCCTCAGTAATCGCGACATTTGGAATTGGTTTAGGCAAGATAAGAGTAAATTAATCTATGTGACCTTAGGGGTGGTCACGTACATTAGTCGAAAAGGTTTGACCTTCTGAGTTAAAAACTGTAATTAGACCTCAAATCTGTAAAGAGATTACGGTGCTACGAGGTAAAAGTTTGTACTTGGAAAAACTCGGAACCATTCTATGAGCCACTGTGCGACGGCTGAAACACGCTGTTAAATAGTAGAAATAATATATTCATATAATACCTTTTTATAAGAAGGAAATTTCTCTCTGTTTTTTCTTATAGCAAAGCCACATCGGGCTATCTGCTGAGTCCACCGAGGGAAATCGAACTCCTGATTTTAGCGTTGTAAATCCATAGACTTACAGCTGTGCCAGCAAGGGACGAAATTTCTTTCTCTCTTGATAAGTTGTATCTCATAAACCTTTAACTGTTTGATTTAATAACGTTTATATATACAACGATTTACCTACACTATTTTATTGTGTGCTTCAGCAAGTTAATATGTACATTTTTTTGTTAAAAGCCACATTATACTTGAAAATATTGAATAATTAATAAATTATATTATATAGCCACCGTTTGGTTTATTATAGATTTGAGTTGGGGAGGAGAAATAATTTCTTAAGAATTTTCAAGAAAATATATATTCTACTGTTCTCAGTATAGTTGACGCTCAGGAAAGACACATTAACTAATTTCTTTACTTCATGGAAAATGTAGTTATATAACAAAAAACAACAACTACTGCTGCAAGAGGTGGCGTTTGGTTCCAGTTGAACCCAGAAATAAAATATTTTTGCTTATACTTAACTTAAACTCCAACAGCACGTTTCTTGTTTCATGGTCAGAAACTAGATTAAAAGACTTTGACCAAAAACAAGCTAATTCTTAGGACAGAATTAACTATAACATAATAATGACTTATAACACACTTTCAGTACACCAGAAAATTAAAAATCAATGAGCAGTATTTTAGTTCATAGCCACAGTAATACTTAATAATATTTACCTATATTAGTATTAATATAGATGAGAGCATATATATATTAATTCTATGGATCACTGCCATGTGAGTATGGAATGTTCTGTCACCATGAAAGAACAAAATATTTCTCTTTAATTTTTTTATAGTTTACTAGTATGAAATCAGTAATGAAATCTTAAAGTATATATGCTTTTTTTAGTGTATATAACAATGAAGTTGGCAACAGGAAAGTTGTTAAAAATATTTTAGCCATGCCCTAGCTAGAAACACGATATACGAACCATCGTTCATATATTCGCATAAGTACACAAATAACTTCACATACTAACGAATGTTACAAAAAATCGGTTAATCAAAAAATACACTCCATCTTTTGTTCCCGAGTTTTAAATCGATACTGTTTCTTCTGATTTATTAGAGAAAGCGTGACACCAATAAAAACAAATCTTTAAACAAGTTTCACAAATAACGGCGAGTATTGCTCTCAGATCTGTTACTTTTATGAATAGCTAACATGTCTTTCCTAAGAGGCAGTGAAATAATCTTATAAATGATAGAGGCATATAGAAACGTATAAAACATGGAACAATTAGAAACAAAAACTCTCAAACAAATTTTCGGTTATTTGAAACATTTTTTGAAGATTGATATTAGTCCCACTACAAACGCTCTCCTCACTTTTAATGATGAAGTCAGTATACATTTGAACATATTGTATAAGTTCAAATTCAATAACATTATTTTTATTACATGTTATTTCAATTGTGCGTAGGATTTTTATTCACGTTGTGTTTTTTACGAAAACAATAATAATATAATTCATACAAATGTAGATGGTCTATTTCTTTGAATACCTATTTTATGAGAGATTTTTTCTCTGTTCAAAAACAGAATGATAAGGCACTTGAAACGACTCTGAGTTCCTCAACGCAACAACAAAATAAAGCTGGCCAATGTGAAATACTCAGGACAATAAAAAAGTATTTAAGAGGATTGTTAGGTTCGTTGAGTAGAGTTCAGTTGATACCTCTATAAGGTAATTATACACACGAATGCTCTTCAGCACCGCAAGTCCTTGGCCTCCCTGTTAAGGGTGTATTCTCATCGCGTAAGATTGCTGGAGGTACTGCTATTTATTTCTGTCCAAAAACATTTGAAGCATTATTTTTGTGCGTACTATAATTGTTTTTCAGTGAATTGTACTCGGTGCAAGTATTTCAGTTGAACATGTGCTTAGAATAGGCTGCTAGTTAGATGACGTTAACAAGCATTAGAAAGTTTTATTCAGCTTTAGAGCATGCAAAACTGTTTCTTGCATGCTTTGCACAGCTGATCTTTTAAAGCGACAGATGATGTGTGTCGTTTCCGCCCTTCTTAGGAAATAATGCTAAGAACAACAGAATTATTTTATTTTCATATTTTCATAATTATCAATTACATTTTTTATCATCATAAAACCTGCTCTGTCTACATTTGAATTTGTCCGTTCACGAAGTGGCAGTGTTCATTGAATGAACTTCAGGCTGTTGCCAATACAAGCACAATATGAAGGAGAGCGAATAAAATTGATAAACAAGTTAAATAGTAAACAGCCATATTATTAAGATAGGATAGAAATATTTTAAACAAGTTAATATTTTTTCCTCACTATAAAAGTCAAGTACAGCAAAACAAAAACAAAAATCGAAACACGTCTTTCAGAATGTATGTTTTTTTTTTAATTCATGCAATTCATACACGATAGCTATCTGCGCTATCCGTAACTAACTTAACATTAAAGGGAAGACTATTCATTACCACACTCTCTTCGGATACTCTTTTACCAACGAATAGTATGATTGACCGTTACATTATAACGTCCATACGACTGACAAAGCGAGCATGTTTTGATGTGACGGGTATTCGAGAACGCAGACCTCAAATTACGAGTCAAGTGCTCTAACCACACGATTTATATGTTATCTAAAGAGAGTACTAAAGATTAAGTATACAACATGTCTGGGAAATTTGTCTTAAGCCCGCCATGGACAGATGCTTGCGACGCTCGACTCGCAATCCGAGGGTCGTGAGTTTAAATGCCCGCCACACCGAAACATGTTCACCCTTTCAGCATGGTGGCGATATTATTTGACGGTCAATCCCACTATTCGTTGGTAAAAGAGTAGCCCAAGAGTTGGCGGTGGGTGGTGATGACTAGCTGTCTTTCCTCTAGTCTTACACTGCTAAATTAGGGACGACTAGCGCAGATAGCCCTTGAGTAGCTTTGCGCGAAATTCAAAAACAAAAACAACAACAGTGAAAGAGTTTCTAATATAGAATACCTTAAAATATTCAGTATTTAGTTGATTTAACCATACGAAATGTAGCGTATGACCAGTGTTTTTTAACCCTTGAGAACGACGTGCATCTAATATGTATGTACGTATCTATCTATATATACTGGACCAGAGTGACCTAGTCGTCAGCGTGTCGGGATTGTAATTTTGAAGATTCATTTGTCATTTCCCGTTTCCACGAAAACAAAAATAACTCAAAAATCTGTGGTGAGTAACTCTTTAATAATACTGCACAACAAAATTTTTGCTTCTTGAACACTGTTGGGTGTTCCTTATAGATTTTTGGCTGCTGATCACGAAAATCACATCCAGATTTGCCCATCACGTACAGTTTTATCGAAATCTTCAGTTTTGCTACAATGGAAAAACGATATCAGGGCAACTGGAATCCGTGAACGCTTGCTGACTACTGTTGGACACTGCAATGTGATGCACCGGACGTTGAATATAAATGAAAATCAGGAGCAAAACACTTTTTAATTATGTTGAGCTTAATAGCGTATTAGAAACATAAACGCAATTAAATACGTTATTGCCGGTAAACAGTTAAATGTCTATTTCTCAGAGTTCCTACGTGATGAAGCAAAACCAAAACTATATTTGCGAGAAGTTTTGAAACAAACAGTTAATATATAATCACAATTACCTAAGACCTCAAATATATTTTAAATATATATTTAATTGCCTTCATGTAGAGCATCATAATTTAGTTTAATTACTTATGAAAGCTATATTAACATTTTCCGTATTTTTTTTTCTAATCAAATGAAATAATTCGTGCAATATGCTATCGCAAGATATACTAAATACACTTTCTGTAAACATTTAATGTAATCAGTATGTTTATTGTTATTAAATTTTCGTCATTAGATTTTATAACAATTCTTTAAATACTTATGGTAGAGTTCTGATACCATTCTTTTTTTTTTCTATTTTGTACATATTTAAATGTATGAATCGAATAGAAGCTATATTACTACAGTCATATACAAGTAGAAAATATCTTCTATTCTACATTTGTAAATATGCTATTTAATACGAATATTTTTATATCTTGTAACTTTTTCAGTAATGCCCAGAGCATAGTGGTGAGGCTTGTACTTATATCTGGTACATCTTAAAAACTGTGTACATCAATGGGAATATTTTGTTATCTATTATGAAAACTCTGAATAAAATTGTAATGATTTTTGTGTATAAAAATCTTCCGTATAAGAACGAATGTTTTGTTTCTTGGTTGAAAAACATTGCCATTTTTCTTTAGTTTTAGTTTTATTAGAACATCTCGATGTATTTTACGTAGATTGTTTAGAACGTTTATTCCAAATTTTACCGTTACTTAATAAAAAAGTGTATTTCAGTCTTTAAAAGGAGCTAGTGGGATACAGGTTAGGCGCACCCAATATTTTCATGATACCTCTTAGATTGAATTCTGATAAGACTTTGACATTCGTGAATGTGAATGATTTGTTTAGGTCCGATTGTCTGAAAATATTGTAAATAAAACTAATTCCATATCTTCGAAGAACACATGACATTCAAATATGCCGCAACGATGGCAGCTGTACATGCATTTTCCATTTCGCTTATCTTTGCGATAGAAAATAAATACATTGAATGATTAAAAAAGTCATTCAGTATAAACTTTTGCAAATATTGATATTCACAGCTAACAAATACGTTTATCGTTGGATGGTTAATAACCTATACGTTACCTAAGTTAAATTATTAATTAGTAACTTCATTTTGTTTTTCATACTAATTGCTAACCAGTTTTTATCTAACGTTTTGCCTGTCAATCAGCTGTCATTTTCAAGGATTTCCTGAGAAGGACTATTTTCTGCACTGATAGAAGCCAAGGTTCGATCCCGGGTCTTCTTTATTTGTCTAATGTTTTATATGAAACAGAAAGATCAAACCTTCAAGGAGTTTATTAAAAGTATTACAGTTTTTAAAAGAATGGTGTTATGTTTTATTCAAAGAAGTTTCGTTGAGTGATTATATCTAGTAATTTATGTTATTTTGTACGATTCTAAAAGTGAAATTTAAATTAGAAAATGTTCAGTAAAGAGAAGTCAGTAAATATAATAATCTAAGGAAACCACAAGAATAAAAGAGCAGCTACATTGATGTGACTGTTGTCGAGGTCAAGAGAAGCTTGACAGTAGCGGTCGTTCTAAAATGAGAAATCGTAATTTAGACAGCTGTTTACACGCTGTCTCAAACATTACGCATATATATATGTATGTTAAATATTATATAACTTATTTATTATGTTATAATGAAAGGTGATTTAATTCGTAAGGTTTGAACTAATCAATAAACTTTCAGCCTTGTGCAAACGTTAATGTCCTTAATCTTAAATCAAATCACTTTTTGTAAGCTTGTCAGAAGAGAAACCCACTTAACACCGCAGAAAGAAACTGATTAATGTAGTGTTTCACAACAGATTCTACTGACGTGCAAATAATTGTTTACTTTTGATAAAAGCTGTACCTTTGACTAAAGTAAAACCGCGTTTTGTGGTGTTTGAGCAAGCTGAAGTGTCGGGAGTACATGTTTGTTTATTTTGCTATCTTCGTCTTACATATGGAAGTTATTTGGTTAACCTTAGACCTAGCAGCGTTCAAGTTGATATAGACACCTAATTTGTAAAGAATAGAATAACACTACTATTTCACAAAAATAACTGTTTGTATCTCTCTGTATATATCTATTTATGCATGAAACTCAAGCCTATGGAAGAGAATATCGATCATGTGAAAATAAACTTGAATTATACAGTACATTTTATTGTATAGATATACAGCCAAAGCTCGAATTACACGCATAGTTTATTGTGAAAACAAATTTATTATGTCGAATCAATAGAAATACATCAAGAACGAGAATAAATCTAATTACTCGAGACAAACAAACAAAACAAAACAAAACAGTCCATTTAAGTACAAGAGGCTAGGGGCTGTATATGAATTTTAAAGTACACACACACACACACATTAGTGCATATGTGATATAATTTTACGCGTTTTTTGTTGTGATTACAAACATCTCTATAACATGTATAAGAATTAATTTCGAAAAGCAGTAGACACTAATTATAAACGTTATAAAGGTATAATAGTTACTCAATATTTTATCAAATTAATTAGTAAAAACATGTATCATATGCATATGGGCTGTATATGAATTTTAAAGTACACACACACATTAGTGCATATGTGATATAATTTTACGCGTTTTTTGTTGTGATTACAAACATCTCTATAACATGTATAAGAATTAATTTCGAAAAGCAGTAGACACTAATTATAAACGTTATAAAGGTATAATAGTTACTCAATATTTTATCAAATTAATTAGTAAAAACATGTATCATATGCAATACATTCTTGCTCTGTTTACGTGTATTTATGGTTATCTGAATGTGTGTATTAATTTATATAATAAATCAAAACTGCTATAAATCATGATTGACTACTGTATTTCTTTTAACTCACAAATACAGATTTTAGTTAAAAATCGATCTCTTGAAATAGGGAAGTGAATTCTTTTCAAGACATCTACCACACGATAAAACTTCGGTGAGTTATAACGTAAGAAAGGACGTTTCCTGATTAGTTCATCAAAACTTTCAGTGTAACATTCCTAATAACACGATACCTATAACGAGTCATTTAGTCCTGCCGAAAAGATTTTTAAACCAACAATCCGTTTTAATCAGCATTGCTTAAAATGATTATGCAGCTACTACACCTATTTTGTTCCACATCCCAATATATTTTAATCGTTTCAATAAACCTTTTCTATGGCATCCTTGGTTGAAAATTTAGTTCCATGTGTCTAATTTCACAACGACAGGAAAACCGTTATCGCTAGAATGTGAATCGCAAGTTCGATTATTATTGACTGAAAGAACAACGAAACTGTGAAAATGTGAAATAATTTTAATTACAATTTATAAAAAATAAGTCTAAAAATAAGCCAAAATGTAGCTCAGTAGAGATGGATGCACGAGCGTGGAGTGATCAGACAAACTCAACACAAATGTTTACTCTTAAATTTTATAATGAAGACGTTATCGTAGCCACAATGTCCAGTAGTACCAATGAGAAACCAGAAAAGGCTTGGTAAAACTTCTGTTTTCTCTTGTAATTGTCTACTGTATTTACCTTATAATGCTATTCATAATATGCCGTCTGACTATCATTACAAAAACTTATACGCAGAACACAGACAATTATTTAGGTGCATCTGAAGATACTGATTTATTCTAATATGTGTATATTGAAGGTGTTATAATTCATGATTGATACACATTTTCTTTTAAAGTGACATAAAGAAATTTCTTGAGATAAGTTTAAAAGGGACAGTTAATTGGTTTTGAAAATAACTGACATTGAGAGACAGCAGTGAGATATAATCTTAACTTATATGTCTAGAAGTTACAGATTAAGCCTCAACAGCTGATACAATTTTAGACCAAAGTGTAGATTGGACTGGACCATCCTTGAGCCTATACTTCCAGATTAGACAATTTTCGGAATACTAACTTTAATTATTATGCCTGCTATTGTGCGGCTATATAATATGGAGAAATAAATAGTGGTCAATGACATTTTTTTCTCCGCTTCACCTATCCAGTGCATAGGTTTTTCTCATAGTGACTATGAAGCACGCTCATTTCAACCGTATGCTTGAACTTTTCAATCTATACTTCATACCTTTACTCCTGAAAATGGGTCCTGAATATAATACTGCTTCCATGGCAGACTTATTTTTTTACATTTATTCTTCCTAAAATTGGTTATTTCCAACTCTTGAGTTTTATTATTTCATTCGATGTTCTTTGAACATTATCTTACATCACTGTCGTTGTTTTCTTACATCATGAGCAATTCTTTCTTTATCGTTTGTTTTTCTTATTATAATTGGAATGAAATGCGATTGAAAAACTGTTTTCTCTTACTGTCCAGTTTAACTATCGATTTTTGGTGTTGTTGAAAGATCTCTTGGGTAGTGTGGCTTTTGGCACAAGAATGACATTTGTCAAATGTTTCTTATACATCACTTTATTTTTGTTCTAAACCTGAACTTTTCCAAATTAAGAAATATAAAAAAAATCCTGTAGTTTTTGTGACTTTTGGAGAATTTTTAAGCGTTTTGTTATCTAATGCTTCGTCAGCTTTCGGCGTTTCACCAGTAACTTTCAAAACGTTATAGCGCATAAGTAATTAACCTTTGATCGAAAGTTTTGGAGACAGTGCAACACGCTCTATCTCTGCTACCACGCCATTTCTCTGATTGTAACTGGAATTATGTGACAAAATCCAACAACTTTCACGTCTAATAGTCCAGCTTAACTAACAAGTTCTGGTATTGTACAACACATTCTTGGAAGTTACGTATGGGAGACGGTTTGTTTGTTTTGTTTTTTGAATTTCACGCGAAGCTACTCGAGGGCTATCTGCCCTTGTTTTTTTTTTTTTTTTAATTTCGCACAAAGCTACTTGAGGGCTATCTGTGCTAGCCGTCCCTAATTTAGCAGTGTAAGACTAGAGGGAAGGCAGCTAGCCATTATCACCCACCGCCAACTCTTGGGCTACTCTTTTACCAACGAATAGTGGGATTGATCGTCACATTATAACGCCCCCACGGCTGAAAGGGCGAGCATGTTTGGCGCGACTGGGATGCGATACCGCGACCCTTGAATTACGAATCGCACGCCTTAACACGCTTGGCCATGCCGGGCTACGTATGGGAGACAAAAATATGTCTGAAACATGATTTTTAAACACACTTGATTTGTATTCGGATATGCATACGTTGAAAATAATGTATGAAAAATACAGTTGGCGTTTACTTTTTTATTAAAAATGTTACACATATAGCATATTTTAATGGCACTTGAGAACTTTGTATTATTATTATTATTACGTGGATATAATACTATTAATGGAGGTAAATTCTGCAACGACCCTTTCATAACTACCCAATTTTTTAAGTACCAAGACACAGCTTACGTTTACTGAAGCCTAAACATTGCTTACAACACTTCATACAGCTACACCAGATCCGTTTCATAATCTTAGTTGGAGATCTACATTCAATTAAGTTATTTCCCGCAATAATCCCAAAATAGTGTTTGGTAAGCGGATAATTTAACGCTGACAATTGATTAACATGATTAAGTAATAGGATAAATAAAATTAAAGAAGAAGACAACGTAAGAGCAAGAATTTGGCTCATAAGTGCAACATTTACTGAGCAAATTCTGCAGACAAGTGTATTAAACATATTAAATATCCAACAAAACATATATCTACTGTAACATTAACCTGAATAGATTATTCCTTTACGAGACTTAAACGTAGCTATTTTGTTGTTAACTTTAAACTATACAGATGGTACGACACCAGTTAAAATGCCGACGTCAGCTCTATGTTCTCATGTATATGTTGGGCCAGTGACCTCGTAAAATCAGTTTCTCTGGTCATAAAAGTCTAATAGACTAAAGAAACCATGAAAAAGTCTATGTTAGTGACAACTGAAGATATACAAAGTTTCCAAGATACTATAGAAGTTCAAGTTCGTTGCGGTCAGCAGTGGACATTTAAATGAAGTTATATACTGTGGATATATAAATAAAATTATAGGAGCTATTAAAATTAACTTTTAATCAAATGCAAGTTACTAAAAGTTTCAGAAAAAGATTATTACAGTTCAGAGGTGTAGAAAGCAAATTAAAAATTGGGGAACACAAAGTTTATTTGACCGAGCGAGGAGAGAGAATGTGTGCCACAGGCGCACCCATTCCACATGGGGCCCAGAGCTTGCCTTGGGGTCTTGGTACCTCTTGATTTGTGGATTAAATTTGATGCTTTTTTCCTAATTTTGTATGTACTTTTACACGGACATATTGAAAGGTGGGGGCTCTAGGCCCCTTCAGACACTAGTAAACTATGTATAATAAAAATCGAAACTTGTTTTGATCTAACTCCTATTCAAATAAAATTAGAAATGTTATAGGAATTTTGACCAATAAATATCTCGTTAATTTATTTTTAAAAAAAAGGTTTACAATTTTGTAGATTGGTTCACCTCACTCATTTAGATTAATGTTTGTGTTAGAACTGACTTTTTCCTTAACGAAATGTTTATGACAGAGATTTCAAGTAGCTCTTTGCTGTTTGCATGACCTTTTTACTGTTAAATACCTGTTGTATATTAACACTTATACAAATTTATCTAGACCGCTTTCACAGGACGCTGTTATCACCGATCCAGTTTTATTAACACACTAGAGATGAGTAACAAACTACTATTCGTATGTTGCGACATTGAAGCAATAATTTAATTCATTTCATAAACAATTATTCAGTTCCTAAGGGTTCTGAAACTAAAAGAATGCTTCAGCTTTAGAATGTAATTGGTCCAACGAACTTGAGAAAGTGATGTTAGAAATCAGAAAACTATAAAGAAGGTGATCTTGGTACATCGAACATAAAAGTTTAGTCTTAAACACATTTTAATAGACTATGTATAGATTTTTTTATAATTTAATGTTATATGCACAAGCGACGAACTCACTGTAATACTGATCTTTGTTAGAGAGTTTGCATTATAACGAGTAAGGGTGAATATAGTACCATATTTTAATAATCTTATAATATTGTTTCTTTTCTTACACGATGGTTGGAAGAGATTTAAATGAAATATTGCATCTGCACTAACTGATAACCAAAATTTTTATCAATTTAAAAAATAATACATTTTTTTAAAAATAAAATTTATAATATCGAACTGTAAAGGGTCAGCTGTGAAAGAAACATGAACTGTCAAATATCAAATATATTGTAAGTAGAAGTCAGATAAAGTACTTATATGCTAATCTTGTTAATCCAGTGACTAAAGCTAATTAACCTATTCAAGTAATTCTCAATTGACTATAGTTATTTTACGATTTTCAACAGCCTCCTTGTCAAGGGTTGAGTTATTGTGTCCAAACACCCCGAGAAGTTATTACGTGTAGCCCCAATAACGTAAGCTGTCGCATTGCACTCTGAGATAGCAACATCTTAAGGGGTATTGATAAGACCCAAGATAAGATAGCCGTTAACAAAATGAGTAACTTAAAATAATAATAATAATAATAAAAAATACTGTGGCGAGGTTTGTCGACACAGAAATGTTCTCTTCGTGGCTAATAAGTCACTCACGTACTGAAATTTACAGTACTTTCATGAATTTCACTTTAGATATCTTAATAGCATCTGTAAAAATAACTTAAGTCCAATAGGCAAAAAAACAACACACACAACAACATCCCTTTTAATTAACAACAGAATCTCATTATGAGAAATTACCCCACAAAAATTGCCATGCGTGTTTTGTCTCTTGATACTCTTATCTGTTGAACATGAGGACGCATGCAGGGCGATGGAATCCGGACAAGGTCGCAGTAAAAGGTGAGAGGCCCTGATGGATGAGGTGAGACTTGAAATTTGACGAGAACAAGACGTGAGCCACCTCCTTCTCATTCTTATGAGTATAGCTTAGTGTTTTAACCGGTAGGGGGCTGATTATCTGGTTTGGAAACGTAACATAAGAAGATTACTATCCGAGAAATGTTTTAACAGAGAAAAGTTTTAGTAAATTTTCTTCTTTTTAACTTATTTTATTTCACTTTAAAATTGCTCATTAACGACTGTTAACAATGGAATTTTTGAGTCTGGTAGGTATGCTTAAATTAAATAATTAATTAAATATTTAATAGTTTTTATGCATGAAAATGGGACCTTTCTATGTAAAACTCCTGCTTACTATGAGTCACTAAATGTTAATACTAAAATTAGAATAACCACAATAAATGTAATTTGCGATTACTAAATTATGTTAAAGTTGCAAGGTGTTTAACTGTGAGACCAAACATAAAGATAACATCATGTTTTTAAGTTGGTTATGTGACGTAATTGCAATACTGAGAATCTAGGGTCAGTAACTATTAATAAAACACCTGCTAATAAACAGGCTTTTCGTCGATTACAATTTCCCTTTAATTTTTTTTTCTTGATTGTTACAGTAGATCCAAATAAACGATTATACATGTTGTTCGAAAGGTGTTTTCACTGAGTTAACGTAGCATTTTCTAACAAACATATTTCATATATTTTTCTTGCTGGTAGAAAAATTACGTTATTAGTAATATAAAGGAAGCGTGAAGAATCCAGAAACCATCGTTGAGATATAAATCATACAGTCTGTTTAACAGCGTATAATACAATCTTTAAAACTATGTAAGTGAAAATTCTACATTAAATATAGCCAGGATCTTTCTGCCTGACAGCACTTCTCAGAAAACTAGTTATAACGACTTTTTACCTCTGAATGTATTAAATGTACCGTGTCACGTTTATCTAAGTAATCGTTAAATTATAACTCTGGTAACTTAAAGGGGAAAATTACACTTTTATAATTCTCACGGTTTACATAAACGTTAATAAATAGTCAAAAACATTCTTTTATAAAATTATATATATATATTTTGTTCGCTGCTGACGAGTGTAGTTTCTTGTCACAGACTTGAAAGTGTGACTGACAGATATTTGAATTAAAAGACGACTACATTCCTCAAAGCCAAAACTATAATGCATTGGTTACAGAAATTGAATTCTATTACATTATAATTCAATGAGACTGTCAAGTAATGAAGATTTATATTTCAAATGTAAAAAAAAAAAAGATTATTGTCTAGGCTTTTGACTCTCTTTTGATCATTCTCGTAAAGAAGAATATTCTAAGTAATAGTAGTTTCCATATAGTTTCGTAGCCTAACGAACATAAAGCCTTTTTTTTAAAAAAAGTTTTATTCATTTAATTGCAAATTGGAGACGTCAACAACAAAAACACCTTTCGTCAAAAACTCCTGAGTGGATCATTGAAGACACTGTGAAGTGTTACACACGAAAAAAACACATATTGACAGCTTACATTATACAACACAACTTTGGACACTGAAACAGGAATAAATTGAATTTTTTCTCTTTTAGAAACAAGTGGCTTAAAAATTTATCAGATATCTTTCGTCTGCCAATGTTTCTTTAGTTTTTGTTTTGCAATTCTTTATCATTTTTACGTTGATAAACTACACTGGAGAACAACAAAACTCATTAATTCAAATGCAGTCCCAGTGATGTTACGGAGGAAACTTCCTTTTGGTTTCTTGCGTAATCCCTCAAATCTGTAATGAACGGGACTATAAAAGTTAACTTGACCTACTAGTTATGTTAAACTTTATTAGTATATCAGGTTTGGGTTGTTTTTGTATAAAAATTCACAAACATAATTATATATACATATTATCGATTGAATGAATAAGTGACTGAATAAGGACATTTCAAAACGATATAAATAAAAATATACGGTCTTGAAATTATTAAATGATTTGTAACTTTGGTTTTATAACTCTAAAAATTGCGTTTTGATACCTGCGGTGAACATTACAAAACTAGCCCGTAGTTTATCTTTGCTTAACAACAAGGATAAAAAAGAAGACAATTTTATTTTATCCCTTAATGTTGAAACGCTTTATCTGGTTACAAAAATGTCAAAATATAAAAATTAATTTGTAAAATTCAAAATTATTAAATACGTCTATCTTTTGTGATCGCCATAATATCTTTACATACTTTTTTTATATTCTATAAGGTATTCGATGTTGTAAAAACTATCCAAATGTTTTCGAGTTATGATAGTTTATTTAAAATCTAATTATTATTTTTAATCCGATATTAAACGCTCTTAAGATCTGAAATTTTAGAGGAGTTTGTATTATTTTAAACTTATCTTTAACTAATATTCTGTATTTTGATAGAGTCAGTGAAAACAGCAATCCGTTATATTATAATAAGTAATTCTGAAAATTTATACCAGGATGGACTTACTTTATGAACAGTAATGACCATGCCAAGATTTAGTAAACCAACAAATAATTTTATTATTTTTATCTCAAAGTACTGTTACTTTAGGAGTTTACGAAGAATCACTTCTTTCTTGCCATAGATTTCTCTTACTTTTTTTAAATATTCGTGGATTTGATATTTCCAGAGTCATGTATATACCGTTTTGAACAATGTGAAAGCTGCGCGGGTTCATGTAGTCGGTTTTCTTTAAAATAGTGTATAACTTAACTTGAATAACTACTGCTTAGATCCTTTTAAAAACATAAATAATCTCCTTCTGACATTATTAGTTATGTTAGGTCTTACGTTTTATTAGTGTGAAGAAACTAGGTTGGAGATGCAATTGGGAGCAGGAGTTGGGTTAGGACTGAAAAGTGGGAAAAAGAAGACACCATGTGGCAGACTCTAGTTCCTTTTTTTGATAAGGATCTTCTGGGTGCCACATGAGTTAACTTTGTCGCATGACATGCAGCAGGGGCTGTGATCACCATAGATGCCCACTTCTCTGCCACTGTCTCCCTCCACGAGTCACTCGATGGTATTGCTGATAAGCCAGGAAGACATGTTAAGAGCGTTGTATTCGTATCCATATTGGGTCCCGGACGTAGCTGTATATGTATATGGCTATTCGCCCTTCATTTACAAATTTTCTCTTTCTTTTAGACAATAACAAATGAGGAAGGCACAATTTCAAACGTTTGAGCTATCTCAACTTTGACATACCTTGCCAAAGTTCATAATGTCTGTCAAAGTAGAAAGCCTATAAAGCATGGCCAACAAATAACTAAAAATGTTCTCGGAAAACAAAAAATGATGTAGTGTTTACATTGTTACTTAACGCATCTGTCTGTCTAACGTTGTTAATCATTAACGATGGGTAGCTGAAAACTGACTTTTGCGATATTTAGCTTACTGAGGTATTGTTCTTTTCAGTATGTTATTAAGAAACATAATAACTATGAACGATTTAAATGATACATTGAAACCGCAAAAATAAGAGATTTTAAAACTTATTCAATTATTTGTTTATTTTTTGAATTTCTCGTGAAACTACACGAGAGATATCCGCGATAGCAGTCCTTAATTTAGTACTTTAAGACGTGAGGGAAAGCAGCTAGTCATCACCACCCACCGTTAACTCTTGAGTTACTCTTTTATCAATGAATAGTGAGATTGACCTTCACAATACAACGCACCCACGGTTAAAAGGGCAACCATCTTTGGAGGGACGAAGATTCGAACCTGCGACCCTTAGATAAAAAGTCGTGTACCTTAACCACCTGGACAGCCTTGTTGAAGAGTATCTATCTGTATTAGTCATTTGTTATGTGAGCACACTCTCCGTCTCAGTTACTCATGTATACATTTATTAGTTTGTTTTGTTTCGTTTTTAATTTCGCGCAAAGCTACTCGAGGACTATCTGCGCTACCCGTCCCTAATTTAGCAGTGTAAGACTAGAAGGAAGGCAGCTAGTCATCACCACCCACCGCCAACTCTTGGGCTACTCTTTTACCAAAAAAAGTGGAATTGAACGTTACATAATAACGCCCCCACGACCGAAAGGGTTAGCGTGTTAGATGTGACAGAGATTCGAACCCGCGATTCTTGGATTACGAGTCGTGTACCTTAATCACCTGGACAACTTTGTTGAAGACTATTCTACCTGTATTAGTAATTTGTCACCTGAGCACACCCTTCGTTTCAGTTACTCAGGCATACATTAATTAGTTTGACAATCATGAATATGGTTAACATGAAAGTTCCAAAGTCATGATGTACCAAAAACACACTCTATAGCTCAAACTGTAAGCGTAAGAATAGCACACCAAAAACATGCTATATAGTTACTTTTTTAATATACGGATAGCTCACATAAAACATGTTACGTAGTTCACATTGTCAACGTTAAGATAGCACACAAGAGATACGTTACACATTTCACGTTGTCGACAGTAAGGGTCATATATATAAATCGTTATAATGTTCGTATTGTCAACAACAAAGAATAATATACCAAAAATATGATAAACAGTTCACACTAAAAGAATCATAATAACTTGGAAGCTGCGGTAAGTCAAATTTTAAACAGTTAGAAAGGTACGATTTTTGAAGCAAATATTTTAACAAAGAAAAAGTGTATGTGAATTTCAGTCTATCTCTCGTTTTGATAGCGAAGTACGTAAGTTACACTTACACTTTGATTTAGAATTATCTGTAACATTCAAAATATTTCAAGGACCTAAAGACGTATGGCTATACTTGAAAAAAAAGTTACCCATTTCTCTCTTACTTTCCTTGAACAATATATAACACAAAACTCATAGGTACCTGAACAAAGTGAAATGCTCATTCTTGTAGCATTGTCAGTAAATGTGATCATACTCTGAAATTCTACCCATGCATTTTCTTACGAACCTATAAGCGTATTTTAGGGTGACAGAATGCATAATAGATATATTAATGCGTATATTGGAAGTATTATACAATCATTTAAATACTTGCAGACAACTATGCCTGACACTGTAATGAATATTTCCATAATAAAATTTACTATTTGTTTATTAACTCTTGGTGTGGTACATGTTGATAATCTTTTAGTGAAGTCGCTACGTTTATGCCTATTTTACAAAATGTGACTTCACGCGTGTTTGTCTTCGAGCCAGTTTCATACAGATGACTCTATGTGTAATGTTTCTTTATTATGGATGGAACATGTACAGTGGACGTGCACTATTTTGTGTTAAGATTTATGATTCCAATACACGATAAAGTTAACGTTTTTCCTTTCGACAACACATAACGAGATATAAGACCTACACACGCACTACTTCTAATTACACAGAACGAGAACCACAATGTTTTCTTCTTTAATCTACAAAACTTACCAAAAGTGGTCGTGTTAGTTAACTTCAATCAGATAAAAAAAAGACGTGACCTTTGCAATGGAATCTCTCAACAATTTTACTGCTGTAACCTAATTTATATTTTTTTCATTTACATAATGACGGTTGCTTTTTAACTTTTGCCTGAGGCATATGTGGGAAGCGAATAACATTTTTTTTTCCTGTTATTAAATGATTATAGTTTCTGTGATATTTTGTGGCTTGTTGCTTTGTAGTCGCTAAAACTAATATTATCTAATTCCATTTAACACTTATTGAATACTTTTCATCACAAATGTTAATGAAACTGTTGAAATCTCATCCAAACTCTGAAAATGATACAATATTATCGAGTGTCGTCTTGTAATACCCATGAAAGAAAACTAGTACTACATTATGTTCACTTGTAAATTATTGAATCCTATAAACTTAAATTATCTACAGATCATATTCTGAATTATTCATTGCTAGTAATGCTACGTTATTTCTCACTGAGATCGTAAAGTAGCTATCAATAATCATTCAAATTACTCGACGTACAGTATCATACAATAACACTGACTGCTAATAAACATTACAGAATTACGTGAGCTGAAAAACATATTAGAATAGTAACGACATAAATAATTAATTTAGTATTATGTTAATGATTTGTTTCCAAAGGTAAAATAGGTTTAACTTCAGATGTTTTAGCAACGTTTAATGTTTGTAATAAATACAACTACAATAACCAAAGGTACAATATTTATTTAAAACAATAATGTTTTAATCACTGTCATATTTCTATTGATGCATCTGCGTATCTTTTAGCAGAAAGTTTTAATTCTCATTACATATTTGTGACATAAGGCTATTTACATTTTGAGTAAAAACAAAAGATAAAGTGTATCATTGTACAACATATTTTCCAAATAAATTACTTGGTTTAACTGACTATGATATATCATTAGCACATAATTATTATTATTATTTGGAATCCGGGATATTTGAAAAAAAAATCATTGTGTTAAATGCCTCCATCTGTGTCATTGTATTCTTAAACATCAGGAATTGCTTACTGTAAAACGTACGTGTATTTTATTACATAAATTAAGGATTTGTCTACATGTAAAATATTATACAGCAGTTTTTATGTATCACGAAAATCAATATTACAGTTTTAAAGAGAATAATGGCATACAAGGACCAAGGTTAACACACTTGAGTAATGAACCGAAGTTAGTAACAATCTACAATAAGATGTAAGTTTTATACTTATATAAGCTTACGTTAGAATTTCAACAAAATTAAACTCAAATTAGTGACTTCGTTTTTTCAATGAAATTATTTTAAGCTGTCTTAATTTAATATATTTTTATTTTTAAATATAGTAATTGATAAATTGAATTTATAGCTAAGGTGTTGCTATAATTTTTCGAACAATGTTTGGTCTTTCAACTTTAATTTAGAAAATGAAGAAGCACTGTTTATGAAAATTTTGAGAAGATATTATTCAGTTGATAAGAAAGCCAATTAATCCAATGAAAAATTAATCAGCTGCTTAAATTAAATTAAACCGAATTCGTAACACATAACAAATATTTTTAATTAACAAAACTGATAACATCATCTTTAATTTTACTAATTATGTGAAGAAAAGAATAACAGCACGTGATTATTTTATATCAGTACTTTTGTTTTACCTTCTTTTGCAAATACATTTTGGTTAAATAAATAAGTACTTAGGGATTGAAAATATCTCAAGAAATTACATGTAAACATGTAATCAAATTAGTTAAAAATATGCCTAATTTTTCTTACTTTTTAATGATAATTAAGAAATGCGACAGTTATACCTACAACTAAAATAATGTTTCTTCAAATCGTTGAACTGATGGATTATTATTAAAGTCATAAATTACCCTATCTTGACAAAACACTGTAAGCCATTTTTACGTGAACCTTGTTGAACCTTCCAATCCTCATACTTTCGTTTTAGCGTTATAAGTTCCCTGCTAGTTTACAACATCGCAAGTGTTTCTGTCTTTTCTCAGACTTTTTTAAAATATAAGTTTTTTATTTAATATTCAGTAAAGTCAAAATACACGATAATTTAATATGCCAAGTAAAATTATATATCAAATAAGACGTTCATACACAATGCCAAAAAAGGAAATGTATTATTAAGAAAGTAACTAGATAAATTATACAGAATTACAGTTTTATATATATCGAACTCTCACTTGCGTTTTGTATTTCGAGAGCAAATTCAGTGCTATGACCCGCCTGTTGCGCTATAGGTTTATAACCCTTCACCACATATTTAATGACCAAACACTAGAAGTGGCGAGCCAACCAAGGCCTACGTCTATGTTAGCATGCCTTAGGGTGTTATTTTTTTACGAAAAAAAAACAACAAAAAACGTATGAAATGGACCATGGGACGCTCTATATTAGCATATATTAGCTTAAACACTTGTATTTGTAATGTTTCAATTCTAAACAATGTTGTTTTGAAGCGAGAAGTAGACTTGTTTCCTACGCCGCCTGATTTAGCTCCAGAGGCCGCACCGAAGCTTATTTGCCGTCCCTAATCATAGGGTTAAAATTCACCGCCGTCACGATGTTCTGAGTATGTTTATTTTATATTCATAAATCTCCTGTTAGAAAGAGAAAAAAGAAACAATCATGGTGCACACTAATGAGATAGCAGGCAAAGCGGAACATGGCCACCGGCATGTTGCCCAAAGAAGTTCGCGGAAAGGAGGCGTTAGAGATCGGAATCATTTCTCAAGGAGGCGGGATGTCTTTGGAGAAACCCGTCGTACGTTTTCAATTTACTTTTTCTTCTTTGTTTAGACTCAGAGACTGAACGTCGCCTCAGGTTTTCGTCGCAGATATACATATTTATATTTATGATAACCGTCTGTTTCTCGTTCTGTCAGCGTTAAGTAAAGAAAGAAACAGAACTGTTTATTTTGTTCTGATTCGTTTTTATCTTAGTTGCCCCCCGAAATCAAAAATATTTATAAACGTTGTGTATTTTAAGACGAAAACATCCGTTTATTGTTACCGAGTACACATATTACTTCTCAGTTTTCTCCATGTTATCAACTTGCGTCATTGTTTTCTGTGAAACTGAGCCTGCACTTTTAATTGGCTGAGTAAGTTTACTTTGGCGCATTTTTCAAGAACACTAAGAGGTATGAATTTTACTTTCCGTCCCACATTTTCCTATGCGTTTTAAAACACGTGTTTCCTTCTAACTATTTTATGTACATGTATTAACTAGACTATTTTGGGATCAAAACATTGTTTACTCCGTGTTCAAAGTACTTTTTTTCATTATTCTTTTATAAAATGTTCAAAAGAGATAGAACGTTTCTGTACCTTTGTTTCTGCTTGTTGTTAAATCCAAACCTACACAATAAGCTATATGCGCCACGCTCACTACCGGTGTTGAAACTTAATTTTTAGATTCACAAGTCAGCAGACTTACCGCTTAATTAGTTAATTACTTATTTAGTTTAGTTATTTTTAATACAATTTAATACTGAATAATTTCAAAAAAATATATTTAAAGACTAGAAAGGTTATATTCAAGTTTTTGACATTAATATTGTGTCGAATAGGTAGCTTAAATATTATACGTTTAAGCACACATATAATATATGTAATTGCACAATAACATAGCACGTATACAACCGAACTAAAAAATAAAAACATATCAATAAACGTGAAACAGTACCAAGTTACCTTAGTTTAAAGCTAATGGAAATTTGATTCTTAATATTTTGACTTTGAAGTGATTTTATTAACACGTAGTCATACTCACTTTCCCATGATATTTAATGAGAGAGCAGATGTTTCAATTTTTATACATCACCTTGAACTAAATATTAAGTTTCACCAAATTGCATTTTATGTTATCGCTATCAAAAGTGCTTTTCTCTTTAAAACGACCAGACAGCCATCACGTTTACAATTGCTCTTAGAGTTTTATAGTTCCGTAAAAAATAGTCGGTACTTATAATGATCGTAGGCACACACACTACTTTAAATGTTGCTTGCTGTTTATTTAACGTTTTGTTACTTCTTATAATTAGTTTCAATAAAAATTATGATTAATAATTGTCCTTCTCTCATGTTAGGTTGATACGCAGCATATAATATTTCCCATGATGAAATAACCATTCGAAATCAATTAGAGATTTCTATGTGACCAATAAGTTCTTTGTCCGTATATCGTGTATGTGAAGTCAGAATGCTGGTCAAATGCATCTCTAAAATTATTTGTTTACTTATTTGCAAATTACATTATGTTTCTATAAATGTATGTCCAAAGTATACCATAGAATATCATTAAGAAAAATTGGTTGTGTAATAAAACCTTTTCACGTCAAGCTTTAAACTGTAATCATAACCTGTTAATTATATATTTGAAACTAGTTTATGAAGCAACATATATAAAATTATTTAATGATTTGTAACTGAAAACGTTTGGTCTTATTTCATGAAAAATTATACTATTCTATGAATCAATTCAAGGGTCTATTGTTTGTGTCCTGTTATCTAAGATCAGTGGTGCGACGATCAAATTTTACTATTCGATTAGAGTATTCATCTATTCTATCATTATATTTCAGGGATGAATAACGAAAATAATCCTTGTAGCCTTGTGTGAATATCCAAAATAAATATAAATATTTTATGTATCAGTAAAGTTTATTATTTGTGGTTGCAACTCTATTAGTAGACAGTCTTGTAATTCTTGAAAATTTCCGTGGGTCTAGATTTAGAACGCAGTGTTAAAAATATAAAAGTAAATTATTTATAACTCTGTTTCGCCAGCTATAAAAAGGCGTTCGTACCATAAGAAATACACATAGTAAAAGAATAAATAGAAATATGTTACTTTTTAACTGCAAGTTTTTTAAGACAACAACTTGTAGTTGTGTTGTTGTGTAAATACATTGCTATCTCTTAAACTGCACAGAACCAATTAGTTAATAAAATGTACTGTTACAAAATTAAAATGGTATAGTCAGGTGTATTTTTCTAAATTTCAAAAACTATGTAACTGGAATTGCCTAGATAGAATTATACAGTGGACATATAGTTCAACAAAACACATTATATTCACAGATATTCTTTATGACTAAACACATTTCTTTATTGCTAGAGTTTCTCTGATTCTTACATTTTACTTGTTATTGTAGCTACATATTACCTCAAAGATAAAAATCTATTTGATTCTTACATCTTACTTGTTACTGGAGCTATATATTTTCTCAAAGATAAGAATCTATTTGATTCTTACATTTTGCTCGTTATTGTAATTACAAATCATTTTAAAGCTCTTTTCATTTACCAATTAGTATTTTGTCCCAACAATAAGCAAGATATAAAAATCAAGGACATTACCCATGAAGAAAATAATGAAACTTAAACCAAAGTTGAATTCTAATTCATCTTTATAAAGATGGCTAAACAAATAAAACATATGACTTTCTTATATAAATAAATAAATATGTTTTGAACAAGATTCGTTAAACTAAATGCCAAAAACAAGGCGACTTCTGGTTGGTAAAAACCAGTTTTCTACACGGTTGACAAGTACAAGATGATTGTTATTATTAAGGGAAGTGTAATTTGTTGTGTGTTTTTTTCATGCTCCAAACACTAAGAACAAAGGCAATAAATTAATTTATATTATTTTATGAAGGTCTACCTCGTAAAAGTGTTTGAATTAGTGGATATGTAATTTGGTGAAGGGATATTTCAAGGGAATGGCTGGATAATCGGATTTCTTGTTTTATGAAGGTCTACTTTAAGGAAATGTTTGGATTATCGGGTTTATTATCATGTGGAGGTCTACGTTGAGGAGATAGTTGAATTATCCGGAATGTGATTTTATAAAAGTTTTTGGATTGTTTGAGCTGTTATTTTGTGAAGGGCTATTTTAACCCTTAAACGGTGACCATCATCAATTGATGCTGCGACCTACAAGATTCCCGCTATTTAAGGGTTAAGAGAGTGATTGAATAATAGGATTTGTTGTTTTATGAAAGTCTCCTTTAAGAAAGTATTTGACTCATATGGTTTATTGTTATATAAGGTCTATTTTGAGAAAGCGTTTATAGTATCTGTTTCATTGTTTAATGATTCAAGAGCTTTTTGCTTGTACTTTTGCTCAAAAGAAGAAACATTATTACCAAAAGAACCCAAAGGATTTTCATTGAAATTCCATTTATGTACTTTATTTATCGTTTTAGTTTAAACTTGGTTTTACTATCTTTTGGTACCCTAAGGAGACATATCTTAGCAGCACCTATAAATATAAAAAGTAAAATAGTTGAACGAAGTAGCTAATTACATTTCTTGAATGTGTAACGTGTTTAACAAAATAACATGTGACGTTTCTTTGTTTTTGCCTGCAACTCAAAATTAAATACAAAATAAGTTCAATATGAAAATTCGATCAATAGAAGACACTGTTAGTTACCATACTTTTCAACCAGTGATGGATTTCTTATTCTATTGATATTCTATTATCCTTGAGGAAAATATTTTCGCGCTTATGAAGTAAAATGTGAGTTCTGTAAAAGTTTTTATAGTACTTTAAATTTTTCTTATGCCATTCTGTGTGCATAATAAACTCCGTTACAATGTATCCAAATATATTTGCAAAATATGCATAGAAAGTTTGGTTGACAATGATATATTTATTTTTTTCTATGACACAAAAATCTACCAATACTTGTTTGTGAATGGCAACAAACTTTTCACCTTTAAAAACTAGTTGGTATAGGCCTTGTCTTACAACTAGTTAAAGTAAGACAATTATGTCACATTTACCGCCCCTCAAGGTAAATGTCAGTAAGTGTACAGAAAGATTGAAGTTTCTTAATTTACCTTATACATTCTAATAGTTAATTAAAGCATCCCTAAGAATAAGGTTATATTCATAAACAAGCATTGGTAGAGACAGAAATGGTCATATTTTATGTAACTAATCATATTGAATATACAGAGAAAGGGACACGTAAAGAGGAAACTCAACAGTCAAACCTCTGTATCCATTTTGTGGAATAGTGCTTGAGCAGTGCACACAAGAAGCTTTATCAAAACTACGTCAGATATAGCATGATAATGAAGAATCAGTTAACATATCAAACATTACCTTTCATTGATTGAAAACAAAATCACATCCGCAGATCAGCTTTAATACAATATTATTTAAAGCCTCTAACCACAACAAATTGAAGCAGTAAAACCTCACATTTCTTTTTAATTACTTAAAAGAAAAATAAATCAGTTTAAGGTTACAATTACTATATTTAGTTACATCATATTATTATATTTTTATAAGCATTTCAAATATTTGTTGTATTACCATTTGTTTTAGCCTAAAGCTTAGAATAATTAATTGGTTCAACCAGCATTACTATATTTAAAATTACAAGAAACATTATATGGAAATGTCTCGTATGCTATTTTGTTTTTTTATTATTATTAGCACCATGTACTATAACATTAGAAAGAATTTGATAACTTATATGAAAAATCCAATAAATTTTGACATGCATACATATTAAAGCCATATAAAAAGAGAAACCTAAAATAAGTAATAAATAGGACAGGTAAATCAGTTTAGAAATAAAGAGTGGGATAAAGTAACCTAGGCGCTTAAGCTATAAAGGATAAATATCGTTTTACTGAGAACCTAAACTTGTCACTTTGGTCAAGTTTAATGCACCATAGATAAGCATGCCAGAAATAAATATAATTACGTGAATGGTCACTTTGACAATAAAATTGTCATTACTTAAAATGATCAAACTATATTTATCAGGGAAATTATACACACATAACTTTTACTGACTGTCGTAGACAGATTGGTAGTCCCGTAAGTAAGTATCCTGAACATTAATGTTTTCATGTATTTCTGTCTAATAAAATAAACGAGGTACAAGCAACTTCAGGAAAAAGGTGGATATTATAGGACTTAACAGAACACTGCCTAAATTTATAAATATGATATTGAGCTAAATGAATTTCACTAGCTAAGATATAACCAATAAAGAAATCTTAATACCATTAGAGTAAGATATGCTGAGAAAATGTTCTTGAGTTATAGAATTTCTTTGAGTATTGAATTAATAAATCTATTAACACACGTTCACTTCGTTATCAATCTTAAAGAAAGCGATATGCATGAATAAATAAACGTCAATCAGTGTGTTAAAAACTAAGAAAAACACATTAACGCAAGAAATAAAGTAACTAAGACAATTCTGGAAGCAGAATTTAAAGAAAAATTGCTAATAAAGTAATATAGTCTGAAATCCCAAACTGATGTCCAAAACCAATATGTTACTTCATAACAGCTTAAAAAGTTGGATTAATCTAATGTGGAATTGCTCAACCATGCATAGTTTTTTATTTTTAATACAATAAGGACTAACAAGTATCCTTACCGTAAGACATATCTCTTGAAAAGTCTCACCAATGTCGATATAATTGAAGACAAAGAAATAAGTATTTTGAGATCAGGTTCTAATAAGGCACATAATGCTGATAAGGGCATATAAGTCTCAGTTACTTTTCTGGAGTTATCAAATTCTTTTACGATGTGTTCTTTATCCATATAGATATTTAAAACTGAATAATCTCTAAAAAACCTTTGAAAGTATCACTGAAACATTTCTATATTCTGTTATATTTTAAAGTTTTTCAAATTTATTTTTTTTAAATCACCACATGTATCAGATCGTTTAATTGCTAAGTTGTAGAAAAACTAACTTCTTCAGTTTATCTGAAGTGTATGCTGCATTTGTTTAAGTATAACAAAATCTAATTACTGAAAGCACACATGTAATGTAATATTCGTTAATGTGTCTGAAAACAGCAAAAGGTATACTGAGTTCTAACAATTAATGCATAATGCATAATAAAAAAGTTTAGATAATAGAATTTATAAATCGTAGATATGTATTTCTTGGTTATTAAACGCAAAACTAGTCGCTAATGTGTGCGATCCGTTTTCAGCGAGTATCAGATCCCTATTATTAGAGTTGAAAGCTCTCAGACTTACCAGTGAGCCACTGAAAATTTACAACATTTGTATTAAACTTATTTATATAATATCTGTTGCTAGAAATGTGACCAAGCTAATAATTATTATGTGCTTCCTAATGTTTTATTTAAAGTAGTGTACGGAAGTAAATGATATAAATCAAAATAAATTTTCATGTAATTGTTGGTTAGTTGGTTCATTTGAAGTCACATTAGACAATTTCTGTCTTCACCGCGAGGAATCGAACCCTGGATTTTAAGAGTTGAAAATTTATACTTACAATTATTTCACCGGGACACAAAAACTCTTGAATATTTCCTTTACGGTTCGACCCTGAAAATATAACACTATAATTTAAAAAATACGTTTTCTATTCCAATCTATGATATGTTATGAACTTTATTAGTTTATTACCACGGTACAACATGAATCAACTCATGAGTACGTCTTTTATTTTTTTGATAGTTTACAGAAAGTTTACTTTGTTGGTTTTTAAGAAATTTCGGCTAATCTTGTAAAATTTTCTTCTTGTCATTTTTGGTACACCTATAATTTTTTTAATTAATTGTGCACATTTTGCGCAAGTACAATGCAGGAATAAACGTCTAGATTTTTCTTTGCTACTGGAAAAAAAATTAGTGATCAGCATCAGTTTTCGAGTTTTGGTATATTTATTCAAAATATTCTTATATATTGTGAAAATGACAACCGTTTCTTTAACTTTATTTATTCATTGGAAATTGCATTTAGAAGTTTCAAAACAAAACTTGATACCAAAATCAGCTAAAAAAAGCAATGAGTGTAATAAAGGTTAATGCTGAAAATACATTCGGTCTGTGTTCAAACTTTCATCATGTTATTATTCTTTATTACAAAATATCTTCTTCACTTGTTGCATCTTTTGTATCTGTTCTCAGTTTCACGCTGTGAAAGTCAACAGTTATCTACCATCATGGTGGGATTGTATCGTCCTTGATATCGCTGTTGCACTATAGAAATATCTTGGTGGAAGCGCTCACCACGCTTATCGCTCACTGCATTTAGATCATTTGGGAAGAAGTCTAAATAGGAAGTAAGAAATGCATTTTTAGTGACAAACTAGACTTCATTTGATTGTACGTTTTGAACATATCACCAATCAATTATCATAGCATAGTTTTCGTCTCTGTGATTGCTTAAGAAATATTTAATAACCAGTTTAAATGATTTCCAGGTAACAAGTTCTGTCTGATGGAATAGTTTCAAAAGCATCATCTATCAGGACTTTCCGAATCTTTGGCCAAAGAAAGATGCCTCTTTCATTTTGATTCACACGTTTTTGGAAACTTGTCAGACAGATATCGGACACCATTACTATTTTTGCTCATTCCTTTTACAAACATCTTCATAAAGTGGGGACAATAAATACATTTTGAGGATTCACTAAAGGTTGATACTTGATATTCTATTTCTCTGGTATGTAATTCTCTATCACTGGTCACTCGTTGTTTTTGTTACAAACATCTTCATGAGTCCCAGTTTAATATGAAGTTGGGACAATAAATACATTTTGAGGATTCACTAAAGGTTGATATTTGATATTCTACTTCTCTGGTATGTAATTCTCTATCATTGGCCACTCGTTGTTGTTTTTTTAAATTACTTGTATCATCTCGACTGTCCCAGAGACACAAAAGGCAACAATATTTGGTATACACACTTTCTAGACCTTACAGGAGTGCAATTACTTTCAGATCACCACATATACGTTTCAATATGATGATCATATTTGACGAACTGAAGTATAATCTGCATGTTTGATAATTTTTTATTTAATCTACACAGCATTAGCCATAGGAATCGTTAGCATAGTGTTCCTATTGTGTAAAAGTACAGCTTCCAGTCTAACTTTAGATGAACCATGTTCAGTACCTAATTCTTCCATTTGTACAGAAACACAAAATATCTTGTATGCTGTAACGAGAAGCAAGATTATGATGGTGAGTTTAGTAAACTGAAACTCTTGTTCTTGGAGCTAATAAATTCCATTGCTGTAAATTAGAGCCATGAAGTTTCTAATTCTGTTTTGATAGAGACAACTCATGAATCAACTCATTTAACTCTTCTTGTGTGATTAGATGAAGCAGTTTACGTTGAGGTGTCACAGGAATAGAATTGCTGGGTGAAGAGGGTGAAGTTGATTCATTATCTTCTTCGCAGGATAACTTCTGTTTTACAATTCATTGGTGGATGTGGCACTCGAAAACCAATGTACTAGTTAAATTGCAGATACAATTTTTATATAGTAGTTTTTGTACTTTTTCTGAATATTCATACAAAAATAAGAACCAGTTAGATTGTCTTTAGAGTGATGACATATCATGGGAAATGCAAATGGCATACTTACTCTCTTAATATTTAGTATTGCGTCAATCCAAATGTGCCAACTGCACACCACACAAGCGGAGTCCAATGTTTTTGTTGGTCATAATTTTTGTACCAAATATAACAATAGTAAGTTACTTTTACCTTGTGTGATTTTTGTTTCTCGTGGAACTTTAAATGTTTTTTTTTTCCACCAAGCTGTTTGGATGTTTTGGCACATTCGGACTTTACTTGAACTGTGGGCAGCCTGCACTTCAAACGATTTACTATAAAAAGTTAAAAGAAATTGTGGAAGTAAAACTAATGTGACAATAGTGACGAATAAAAATTGTGGTGTTGGAAAATAATTACATTTCTGTAACAGTTTGATACGTGAAGAACAGTTCAAACATTATGTACATAGATTGCGTTTCAGCAATGTTATGAATTGGTATTTCACGGAATTTTCTGTCTCAGTAACATATGACAAACTAAGAGTAGGCTTAGCTTCTCGCTTTATTTTAATCTTCCCCGTGTCGAAAATCAAATCATATTGTTATGTGATGTCAAACACAAAATATTTATATAGTTTTTAATATGTTTCGTAAATACCGCAACAAGACTGTTATTGTTGTTTATTTTGCAAGGCTTTTTTACGTTTCACTTCCTATTAATTATAGAAGTAACGAACCGATGTAGTATTCTGTTATAGCAAGATAAAGTCACGTTCACTATGCATATTTCAAGATAGTAAAGTGCTGAAATGTAAGTTTAGATAGCACGTAATGTCATGCTATATATACAGTTTATCTGGGCTATTGATATCTATATGCCAATAAATACGTATTACCTGACGAAGAAACATTTTGAGTACTATCTGTAAGACAATTTAACTTGGGTTGTTCATACATTCAAGGTAGATGGGATTGTAAAAAAACGTTTCGTAAACTATTGTGACGCCTTTGCTCAATTTTTATTGTCTTATTAGTATTCGTAATATAAGCAGATCAGTTGATTTACTTCACATTTAGAATTTTAAAAGTTTAAATCATTTTCACTGTACATGTTATTGGCTATCTTCACTCAAAAGAATTTCCTTATTCCTTTTTCAAATGATTTTAGGTATTTATTTATATGCTTTTTCATCTTACTTCAGCCAACGTTTACCAAGTTTTATTATTGTAGCGGTTTTCGTTATCTTTGTATTTGCACACGTGAGGCTCTTATTGTGTCTGCTTTCCATCACATACCTTATAATTATACCTATATACTTCAACAGCCAGGCGGGTTGAGATATGGAGGAGCTAGCATACATGATGTTTTAAGTGGGTTGAACTGTGTAATTCACAGCGTTTCAAGGCGGCAGCGTTTGTGCTTCATATTAGCAAGTCAAAATGGACAGATGCCTAGCGCATTAGAACACCCGTTTAACTTTGGAATAAATTTACATGTGCTAAAAGGCGCCTCTTGGAATTTCTTTTTTATCATCGCCCGAGAACAAACTTTTCTTTGTCATGCAAGAGCTTGGTGAAGGTGGTTTTGTTTCAAGATTATTTATAATCGGTGTAGTTTCACGTGCCTCAGTGTAAACGAAATTACTCCTAATTACAACTTCCGACTCTTAATTATATGCAGTGAAATAAATTTGTTATATTGAAAGACTCCTGCTCGTAGAATAAAAGGTACCCTGTTTCGACCCCTAGTGTCGACTTTTTACGACAAGCCTGAATTTTGTTCTACATCATACGCTTTAATGCTTATCTTCTGGAACATTCTTGCTTACGACAACTAGAATAAATTAAATTACTATTATTAAGATAAAGAAATAACAAAATTATAATTTGCTTGAAATAGTTTCGTTTCTTGGGCAAATTAAAAGTACATGCTATAGAATATATTAGGCATAAAAGCGTAATTATACAGGGTGTTCGGAAAGTCACTGTGCAGTTTTGTCTGTTAATAAATATATAAGTGCACAGTGACTTTTCAAACACACTGTATAATGAAAGAACGGTTTACCCCAAAATAATCAACGCTTTGAAAGTATTAATTCAATGATAGAGAATAGGAATCGAACATTCGTACACTCTCATTTTTTTCCTTAAAGTTGGATATTTTTCTCAACTTTTATTTGCATAATTTTAAAAATATTCGTACGTTTGGTGCATTTAGCATGCAGAAACTATGTAGTTAAATAAAATATTTAACAACAATTGTTCGTAGCGCCACTTGGTGGCATAATATTGAACTTGTATAGAAGAAGTTAGCATATGCTAAAATTAAAAAAAATATATAACATTTCAATTAGGCTTTAGATTATAAAATTTCGCACAAGATAAACTAGTTCCTTGGAGCAATTAGGTATAATGATTTGTCTTTTCTGTCTTGAGATCGAATAGGTTTTTTTTGAAAGTACTCCAACAAAGTACTCGACAGAAGCTTAGTTTGTTAGTTTGTTTTTGAATTTCGCGCAAAGCTACACAAAAGGTATCTGCGCTAGCCGTCCCTAATTTAGCAGTGTAAGACTAGAGGGAAGACAGATAGTCATTGCCACGCACCGCTAACTTTTGGGCTACTTTTTTTACCAAGGAATAGTGTGATTGACCGTAACATTATAACGTCTCTACGGCCTAAAGGGTGAGCATGTTTGGTGTGACGGGGATTAGAACCCGCGACCCTCAGATTATGAGTCAAGCCCTATAACCATCTGGCTATGCCGGGCCCAGAAGTTAAAATTGGCGTACATATTTTCTAATAAAAATATTTAATTGTTCATCTTAGCTTTCATTAACTTTTAATTATTTCTCTCAAATCGGCTTCACTGTGTTCTGAACTACATGAGTTTTTCCTGCCACATTTCTTGTTCTTTTATGTTAGGGTATTTCTTTATTTATTTATTAGTAATTTTTCTATATGGACTATTTTCTATTAATTAGTTTAGTTATTACATTATCCTTTCTCGTGTCACACATTTTGTTTTGTTGTAAAGTATATTATTCCCCTTGTCTCACCTATCTCCTTTATCATTGTTATTTTACTGTATCTATAAAATCTGTATATCTATCTCTTTTGTCCAGTCACCTGTTTGTTCATCCATCTGCTCTCTCAGTTATAAGTTTTCTTCCTTGTTTGTAAATTAATTGTTCCTATCGTTCTGTGTTGATTTAGAGTAAGTAATAACAGGTTCGAATCCAATTCACAGCAAACATGCTCGCCATTTCAACCATGGTGGTGTTATAATGTTACGGTTAATCCCACTATCCGTTGATAACAGAATATCACAAGCGCTGGCGGTGGGTGGTGATGACTAGGTGCCTTCCCTCTAGTCTTACACTGCTAAATTAGAAATGGCGAGCGCAGATGGCCTTCGTGTAGCTTTGCGCGAAATTCAAAACAAAGAAATAAGAGTAAGTAATAAATAATTTTTTACAATTATTTTTACTCAAGAGTAAATTTGTTAGCCATAAGTGAAAAAAGGTGCACCATATTCTTCTATTTGAAACCAAGTCTGACAAGGTATTTCTTTTATTTAATAAAACATTTAATTAATGTGTTTTTAATTAAATTTTGCACAAAGCTACACGAAGACTATCTGCGCTATTCATCCGTACACTAGAAGGAAGGTAGCTAGTAAACACCATCCACCATCTGCTCTTGGACTACTTTTTCACCACAGAATGGTGGGATTAATCGACACATTGTAATATATCCACGGCTGAAAGGGCGAATCTGTTCTGCGACGACGATAGAGATAAAATTTTGTAGGTTAAAGTTAACACTAGACTTAACTTTAATTGTAACAGAATGGAATTTTCATCCTTTTTTCTACTGTATTTAATATTTTCACACATAAAAAATATTATACCAGTGATCGACAAATCAAAATACATACATACATTTAAAAATATATATATACTCATATATACTTCTAAGTTCAGCGATAGAGACGGTGTTGTGACTTTTCACTTACACATTTAACTTTTATATACAAGGTATACTCTCAATAGATAATTTAAGCAGAATATCAGTGACAAACAAACAAAGTTAATATGGCTAAAACTACTTAATTTAAAGTGAAACTTATAAATTATTCCTCCATACTGGGCATTTTACCATTGTTGTTTGTTCATTATATGTGTATGTGTCTATTTATTGTTGAATTTCGCTTCGAGAGACAAGTCGTTCCTAATTTTCGAAGTGACAGATCAGAGGGAATTCAATTAGTCAGCACCGTTAATATACAATTCTTGAGTTACTCTTGTCAGACTGAGTAATGGTTTTGATTGCTATTCTTATAACTCATCCTCGATCACAAAGTGCGGAGTGTGATTTTTTTTCGTTATATGCAAACCGTTGATTCGCCGATATATAGTTCAGTTTATAATACATGTTTGTTTGACGTTTTGTTCAAAGTTATCTATGTTTGCCCCAACACGGGTATCGAAACCCCGTATTTAGCGTAGCAAGTCATATTACAGGCAATATAATAAAATAATTAACTGTTGCCGTGAACATGGATACTTATAGTTATTAAATTTTATAAATCGAATATGCTGAGCTAGTCAGTGTCAGTATACGAATGTAACTATGAACACATAGTTGGAATCTTCGAAACTTTTATTTAATGTCAGAGTTTCCTTAACGTTATTTAATATAATAGCTTTCATACCTTTATCTAATATCATAGCTTCCATAACTTTATCCAATTTTATAGTTTCAATAACTTTAGCATGGCCAGGCAGTTAGGGCGCTCGTAATACGTGGGTTGCAGGTTTGAACAACCGTCACATCAAGACATGTTGGCCCTTTCAGCTGTGAGGGCGTTATAAGTTACGATCAGTCACACTATTCTTTGATAAAAAAGTAGCCCAAAAGTTGGCGGTGGGTGATGATGACTAGTTGCCTTCCTTTTAGTCTCACACTGCTAAATTAGGAACGGCTAGCACAGATAGCCCTTATGTAGGTTTGCGTGAAATTAAAAACAAACAAATAAAAACAATCCATTGTCATAGCTTCCTTAATATAAACACTGTTGTAACGGAGAATCTAACAAAGAATCTATTTCACATAGTTCTGGTATAACAAATAATCATTAAATCAAATATGACTAAAGAATGCTTTTTTTTCTTGCGTATTGTTATTTTTATCTTGAGATATACCTTATATACATTTAAGCTAAACGGCTAGGTCAGAGGTACATTGGATTCAGATATAACTGAACTACTTACCAAAGAAAAGGCAGCCACTTAGTAACACCCACCGCCACAAGTCATTAAAAAAATTAAACATTGGTTTCTATCATCGTGCAAATAAATCGACACTATTTGGCTGTTGTATATAGTCGTTCACAAATAGATACCAGTATTTAACTCCAAATTCCACTCATACACTTGTAAATGTTTAGCTAGTTTAGCAATGAAGCTCGATTGTTCTCATACTCTGGAAAAATATGTTGTATAAAATGACTGATAATTAAATTATTCTATTGTTGTTCTTCTCTTTTTCATTAAAGCTAGAATCTATATATACATACAGCCAAAAAATACGGGTAATATAGCTGAACGTCTGCATTAATAACTTTGGTATACCATGTTTCATATTCCATACTTATAAACAGTTGTAACATTTCTATGAGTGTATAAAGCTGTATTTGAAAATGTAGATAATTAAACCTCGAAACTGGAAATTTTATAGTCGATTGAAATGTTAATGGTCCTCAAGTATTAAAACTGCGATATGTGTATAGGTTGGGCTAAAAAACTTGTCATTAATTTATATGAAATCTTGTGGTAGAACTCTAACTGTTGGAAGTAGCGAAATGGGTTCGAACTTGTGTAATATCACGAAATATATCCCGCACATTAAGAGTGATAGTACTTACCTTAACATGAATGGTGGCTGTTTTCCTTCCGTCTGTGCAATTATTCAAAATTAAGGACAACTTTGACATTAACTCACAATACAAATACTCTATAGTATTAAATTAAGATAACAGTATTTTTACTTGTTTATCTATAATATATCATATATATAATCTCAGTTGCAAATCCATGAAATGTATTAATTGCACTACACAATTAATTCAAGGCACGATTTTGTTTTCTTGGTTTAACAAAAGCAATATATCATAAGTTTTTACTTTCTGTTGAGGCCCGGCATAGCAAGGTGGTTAAGGCACTCGACTTGTAATCCGAGAGTTGCGGGTTTGAATCCTCGTCACACCAACGCTCACCCTTTCAGTCGTGGAGGTATTATAATGTGACGATCAATCCCAATTCGTTGGTAAAAGAGTAGCCCAAGAGCTGGTTGTGGGTGGTGATGACTAACTGCCTTCTCTCTAGTCTTGCAATGCTAAATTAGGGACGGCTATCGCAGATAGCCCTTGTGTAGCTTTGCGCAAAATTCAAAAAGCAAACAAAATTTCTTTTGAAATAGCCAGAACATGATTTGTTTAACAGGAACCGAACCATATGCTTGTTCGTTAACTGATTTTTCAATGCTAGTCACCAGATGGTATTCCACTGTTACGGATTATTTTCTATTTAAGTACCACATAATCAGCTAGACTTATTATATTTTACTTGATAAATGTCAGGTGCTTTGACTCGGCAAAGGAGCATACTGAGTAAGAAAATAATCAAATATATTATAATATAAACATCAGATAATCATTATGGTTCTAATCTGATTTTACTTGTTATTTTACTAGTAACTGAAAACTACGCAAAACCATTACGTTAGCATCCTAAATTAGTCAGCATTTAATCGCTTGGGTTGTTAGCGCAGTTTAGGTGATATAAAGCAAATTGTTCTCCATATTAATGAACATTCTGTAAATAAATGAACGCATTTCAAGATAGCCCACAGCAAAATACCAAAAGATTGTTAGCGCATTTTATGTTATACAAAGCAAATTATTCTCCATATTAAAAAAAAAACATTTTGTAAATAAATGAATGTATTTCAAAATAGGCTTCATACAATAGACTGAGCTCCGTAACTGTTTTGCAAGATATTTTCCAATGTAAAGATAAATCTTAGGTTTAAAATTTCAAATTTATTCCTCTTATAGCATCACATCACTGGATAGGTGTTCATTGATAGGCTGTTGATAACTTCACTAACGGAAGAAAAATGTTTAATAAAATATTCAACAAAGCATTGCAGGATTTATTGAAATAGTTATTTTTCAAAGAATTCCTCGTATTTACAGAAGTTTTCTCTGTTAACTTGAAAACGATTGGCTGCTGTTAGGCACAAATCTACGCAATGGGCTATTTGTGCTTTGTCCACTATACGTGGTTGTCAATAATCCATTTTTATCTTTTTTAACCAGTGGACGTGCCGCTGAGTCACTGGGGTCGAGAATGAATGAAGGAATTTATATTTTATCATCAAAGAATGTGCGTAATCATTGATAAATTTTATTTCATAATCAGAGATAATTTAAAAGCTTAAAATAAATCATTTTAAGTATTATATACCCGACTGTGTTTTAATTGATTTTACCTTACTCTTCAGGAACTATTCTACCCACTAACAAAAAAGTTCTTGGTTCATATTCATCAAAGTAATTTCAAACTCTCACTATAAGCTGGCATGTTTAGAACTTACATATTGGGTTCATTGCGACTTTTCAATCATTCAGCAATGCAACGTTCTTACGTATTGGTGGCTTAGGACTAAAAGAAATCACCACAGCTAGCTCTGAGAGGTACAAATCTTATAGTGAATATATTAAGAAAAGAAACATCGGTACATTCTTACAATGGTATAAATAATCTAAACAGCATTTCACCACAGGCAGGACAGCCACTGTTGTTGCTGAAATTCTTAGACTGGTCATCCAAAACGTCGCACATATTGTAATTTAAAGAACAATTTAAACAATGAATGCTTAAACTTCTCATAAAATATAATGCTGAGAGAAAAACAAAGTACAGTAAAATATACAATAAGAATACTTTATACGTGAAAGATGAAGGGTTAGTACAACAGTGGATGAGACCTGGATGTAGATTTTCGATAAATTTTATGAATGCAGCTGATTTCTCACATAATAAAAAATGAAGAATTCATAAAGGTCAAACTGAAACTAAGTTGAATTCTAACTACTTTAAAAAAAAGTATATTAACACTAATTGTGTAAAATAAAACTTTAACATTCTTTGGCCAGGACAACAAGAAGCCAAGGTAACTCCACAGCAGTATTTCTACTAACGTGAAGAATTTGGTTTGCTTAAATGTGGTTTGGAAATAGACACACACAAAGGTGTTTCTGGTTTAGTAGAAGGTTTTGAAAGAGCGTGTCAAGAGGTATGATCTAAGATTTACCTCACAGCTGTGTATAATCGTGGCCATCGGACTTGAGCACAATCGACGATGAAAAAATTATCTTTAAGGCCGCATAGGACCTTTAATTCTCCTTAAACAGTACTTAAAGGAGAAAATAAAGTCAGCTCTATCCCAAAACTATTATGAGTGCATAAAAGAGCTATGACACATTTAAATAACTAATTTGCTTAAAGTTTAAATGTTACTTTTATTTGCAGTTTCTTGACAAAAGAAGTGTATATTGGCTATTAACTGAAACGTACCGATTTGTATATCAGCCCTAAAATATTTTTTCTATGCTATTTACCTACAGTAATAGTTAGTGGTATCTGTAGAGGTAAAAATTTGTTTTCTAAGAAAATGCATTTTAGATGTGATGAGATTCAACTCCATACATGTTTCTCATTAGTGGACAAATACTTTAGTAAAATGGACTATTGTAGCTGATTAGAAGTATCTGTTAACTAGTAAGAGTCGTTTTTTTTTAAAGCTATCTCTGGGTCTCAATTTTCAACTTTAAGAAGGTATAGTTGAATGTTAAACTCTCATCACGTTCTCATTTTCAGTTTTCAATACGTATAGTTGTCTTACTGCTGAATTTTCAGCTTTTCAGAAAAAAGCAACAAACTATGATGGCGAGTTTCCGTTTTGTATGAATTATTTCATGCCAGCCTGTAAACGTTATTTGATAAATATCTATTATGAAATATTTCTTGCAATGGGTGATAAAATAAAAAAACATCATATCCCAATCGTACAACTCTTAAATTGGTTGTAATGTCTATAGGAAACTTATTAAAATGATGCATAACAGCTTTAGGGAAATACGAGTACAGAAATCAATGTTTATTTAAATACCACGAAATATATACAATAGAAATGATCAGAGTACATTCTATGATATATGTATATATATATATCTATATTTTGATATAGTATGTACATACAATCCAAGAAAATCTGCCCCAATAAATCAAGTTTCAACAATTCAATGCTTCAAGTGTTTTAAAGAGGGCTATCACAGACTGTTAAGGGATTCTGAACAATTATGTTTAGGAGAGGATTTAAATTTTTATATCTAAAATCCATCAAAAGGCTTTCTACTTAGAAAAATTTACTAGGTTAAACTGAATCTTTATGTTAGTTATGAATATGTAATAAATCATAATATTTTTTTTCAAATATTCTAGCTTTGTAAGTTACATAAAAATCATATAATTCTAATTACAAAAACAATAACAGCAAAACAAGTTTTATAATGTAGCATAGCAGAGAATTTTGTAACTTCATTGGTTTGTTTTTTCTTAATAACTTTACAAAAACAACGAAAATACATTAAAAACGTCATACACGTAAGTTTACAGAAAGTAAAGGTAGTTTTTTTAAAGATATTGACACACTTTATGAAATTATTCCAAATTTATGAAACAAAACTTGAACCCGAGAGTGGTTGTGGTAATGGTTCAATAGAAAATCAAATTGAATAATAGCTCACTATATTGATTACATATTTTTAAGTGAACTGTGACACATGAATTTATTTTACCCTAAGATTATCAATAAACTATTATCTAAAATCATTGTAGAGCTAGGTAGAGACTAAAAATTCATTGTCATTACTTACAAACTCACTTTCAGCCAGGAATACTTTTTCTAATGTTTTTTGAGAGTCATGTGTGATACTATACAATTCAAACGTTCTGGAAAGCATAATTATGAAATTTCGAAATAGAACGATTTCAATAGTTGCAAAAATTATAAAATAATCAACTATTTTATGTGATTCTTTCCATTAGTGTATCTACCCAGGATAAATATACATTTATACAACATCATGATTCACAAAGTTTTGAAATATTAATTAGTTAAACCCTTTGTACTTTAATCTTGTCAGATATCCTAGAACTATTTGAATGAAAACAACATTTGCCTTTCTCAAAAACTATATCCTCCAAGTATAAGAAGTAGAATATAAGAAAATGCAAATAAATGGGTGTAATTTAAAGAAAAGATTCAGTGGCAAAAACACTGAGGTACTTTAATTTTGTTGACATGTTTGTATTTTTAAACTTTATAATTATTTTCTGTTAAATCATAGTTTTAATTAATTTATATAAATTTAGTTTTCACGTAACATGTGGACCAAACAGTTCACAGACATTCAATCCCAAATGCCCATCAAGTTTATTAGTAAATTACGAATAAGTCACAGCTTTAAGACATGTAACTAGAGGTCACATTTGTTAAATGTTTATAATATTAGTCATGTGCATATATCTTTCAATCTTCATTAAAGATGGCTGATGTCTTAATTGTTTTAATACCCAGTTACAAAATATTCATACTTATGAAAATGATATTTATAGTTTGAGAGAATAACAAATTATGAAAATATTACATCATTTTAAATCTGTAATTATAGTACTTCGAGATAAAGTGTTTGGGGTATGTTTTTACTGTAGATAATTACGAAGGTATAAGTATGTTATAACTAGTTCTATAATTTTGTAGTTAACACAAGAGAAGTTAATAAGTTTGCAATTAAAAATATTCTTATAAAATTGTGAGCACTGATAGTTGATTTTTCCCCTATTAAATATCCATTCAATAATACCTCATGAAAAGAGTTTAAGCATTACAAATTATATTGTCTGTATCCAGTTGATTTTCAGTATAAAACATGCTCACATTAAAATATACACATAAATAAACAAGTAAATACATTTTAGTAGTTGTTTCAAACCCAGAAATAATTAACATTTCATTCTGTTTAGTATACTATTGTTTATTAACAAACCATAAATAATATAAATCTGTTAACAAAATGATGTTTGATTGTTTCAGAAATGTGGATGTATAAATAACAACCACTTCTCGTTCAATAATATCGATATATATGGGAAACAAATACTTTAACACAGTGTCGTTCAGTGAAAGTTCAGATGAGAAATACGAATTTTCTCTTCCAGCTTATTTTAACTTTTTTCCAAATCAAATGATATTTTCAGTATAAAAGCCTTTATACAGTTTATTTTAATTCTACATCGTCGTTAATTTTAGTTTTTAAATATTATTTTATTTTAATGTGTATTCATAAAGTGCATTAAACGAACGTGCACAGATCGTGACCCAGGGTGGGAGAAAGAATGTTGACTGTTATCCCAAATTTACTCAGTGAGTCTGCACGAAATGCCGTAAAGTTTTAGTGAAATGTACACTACTATTGTACCCATACACACACAACAAGATCAAATGCATAATAAACTATTTGTACTTAAGATATGCCTGTGAGTCGGAGTGCAAGGTGATATTCATGTGAAGAATATAATATTTACCCATCATACATATTGTACTTGCGTAACTCATAGAACCTCCAAAATGTATATCTAAAGTATTTTTGTATCTCTGTATAATGTATCTGGTTGTTACTCTCCTCTAACAGCAAAGAAAAATGAATAGTTGGTAACTCTGACAACAAATAGATAATACCATGTTAAATGGCATTGTCTGAAAAAAATTATATGCGCAATTTAACCCACATCCATGCATTTATGGTTTAATAATGACATTTTTAATGAAAGTTAAAGTTGATTTGACGTGTCTGCTGGCACTTACTATTTTCGTCTTTATGAGCAATAGTATTTGGAACAGAACAAAGATTGAGGGAATTGTTTTAATTGCAAGTCATCGAGAAGCTATCGAAGAATGTCACGTTCCTTGTTCACTGCCGAAAGGTATATGTCTAGTGTGAGCCAAAATTTTAAAGTTCAAAAAGGTTCAGTTGATAAAATGTTAATTGAAACGTAACATAAAATTAAAAGCAAATTAACTTACTCGTAAAATATTTTTGTTAAGCGCGAAGTTACATGATGGGTTATCGATGCTGTGACCGCCCCGAGTATCGAAACCCAATCTTTAGCGTTATAAACCCTCAGATTTATCACTGAACCACTGGAGGGGAAACTTAAAAAGGATTAAAAAAATAGAACAAATCTCAAAACAAAACTAATAATTCATGGCCGGTCAAATTTGCAAAACAGTCAAAGTATTATTGTAAGGTTTTTTAAACAAATATTCTTATCACATTGTAGAAACAGAAACGAAAATTCACAGCTGTTGATACTTGTTTTTTATTCGTTAATACTGTTATGTCTCTATTTTTCTTTTCGTGACATTTTAAAACCTGTCTTAAATGCAGGTGACTGGGTCATGTAACAAATAAAATTCAATTCTAAAATAACAACAACATTGGTCATAGAGATATATGACAAACACTACATAATCAGTAAAAGAGCAAAATCTTGTAAGTGTAAGGAGTTCCAAGCTAAAACATTTTACAATCTGATTTGCTTGCAGACAAATGAATATGAACGTCTCCATTATTACACAGCCACTGGAATCTTAATGAAAATAGCTAACAAAGCGCACAAACAGTATATATATACTGTTCTTTTTTCAATAAGAACTTTCCTTTCATTTTCTTATACAAGAGGATGAATATATATCCCACTTTTCACTTAGAAACAGTCTCATATGGTGTATTCTGAATACACGAAAGAATATCTTAGTAAATTGAATCACGAAATCATTTATGACGTTTTTTTATATCATCATAAATATCCTTAAACACACAAATTATCAAAAGTTCTAAAGCCTTTAATACACGATGATATCATACACTCAGGATTAAACATACGAAAGTAAATAAAACTCAATGGTGAAGAGATTGAAGAAACAGTGATTGAAGCACACAATAGCAAATCTTATACGGAAAAATATGAGAAACTGTAAAATGTTATCTATATGCTTATCAACTAGACTATATATACATAAATCCTATATGACAGCACTAAAAAAAATGGCGACGAACTTCTCAAATCCCATGTGTATAAGTTTTTAAAACAGGTAATTGTGGCAAGTGCTTGTTTATCCAAGAGCTTAGCCAAAGTAGCTGTCAACAAAATGAAGGCAGCTTTCGTGCTCGCTTCACTTCTATAAAATGACATGAAAACGGGTTTTCACGGGAACTTTAACTCGTCGAACACTTACAATCATGCAGTAGAAGGAAATTTTTCATTGGTTGTAGTAGTCATTTATCACACAGTCTGGCCTATAGGAAGACGACCCTACATAGTTCATTGAATAAACGTTGCTGATTTTATCACCTGCAAACCAGAAAAAATAAGACGGGTAGAGAGCTCTGATCATCTATAAATAAATATAATGAACAAAACAATAATTACTTTAAAATATTTTTACTATAGTGCGAATCTTTGGTAAATTACTTGTACATATACAAGATAGTTTTAGAAAACTTCCGCTTACTGCCATTGTGTTCAGGAATGCGAAATTTACACAAAACGAATCTTCTCACTTAATCGGCACAATTATTAATTATAAATTTAAAAATCGTTATTCGCCGTCCTCAGGGTAAGTTATTTTTAATTGCATTTACAAATACAATTGATGACTGCTTCATTGTAAAAAAATATTTTTATTTAAAAAAATATATTAGATTACAAACTTAATTTGTAAAAGAATGAAATATGTTTCGGGTTTTAAAAGCTTGCAATTTATTTATTTAGTTTAGGAATATTTTAAGCGGTTTTGATACTTTTTGTTTTAATATTCAATATATAAATACAATAATCATACTTCATAATAATTCGACTGACATGTATAGAAAGTTAAACGGATAATCAAAGAAAATATTAATGTAGTGCAAGAAGTTTGTGGAATGGTACTCAGCGAAATCAATATCTTAACCTAGCATTTAGTTGTGGAAATGCGTTTAGTTAATTGATTCCATTATAATGTAAAGTAAGTTTTAATTTTTTTTCTGAAAATGGCATTGACTGATGCAGCTATGATCACGTCGAAGACATGCATCACTATAAACAACTGATAGTTGCATAGCAACGAAAACACTTGGTAAACAAATGCAAGCACAACTGTTTAAGTACCTGTTACATCTAGATTCTTGTGCCAGAGTGCAGTTTTTGATATACAATAATAAAACGATATTTGAAGAGTAGAATATATAAATCGTGAGTGAAAGAATGAATGAGTAAGAGACCTGTTAAATATTTAATGGATCAAATATTATAATTTGTTTTCATTTAATAAATGTATGAAGTTATTTGTTTTTTAAGCAAACTGTTTCACACGTGACATGTAACAAACAGTACAAGTAGGGTTTCTTGAAATACTTTGTCATTCCATGACACCAAACTGTATATTATTATAAAATAAATTTAAACATGTTTTTACTGGACAGATTATACATTGAAGTAAGATGATGGTTTTATATGTATTGGTACACCTATCTGATTTAAAATACATTAGCAAAAAATAAAACACATCCATCTGCAGAAAATGTTCCGAAATGCTAGTATATTAAACTTTCTGTTCATACACGTGTACACAATAATTACTTAATTTATACCAATAACATATTAACAACAAAAACAACAACATAATATAACAATACCTTTCACTGTTTCTTAGAGATATTTTTAAAATTAAATTATCGTCCTTGCTTGGCACTTCGATAGGTTTTATATGAAGGATATTTATAAATAGTACACAAAAATTATTTACCTGTCATGTGCGAAAGATTGTGAGAAGTGCTGCCTCCGGATGATGGTGTTCCATGTACCAAATACGGCTGAGCAGAATGCTGTGCTGCCAAGTAGTTATTGGAAGATGAAGACCCTAGATACAGTGAAGCACTGCACGATAATTTCATATTTGGCGGTGTTTCGGGTGGGGTGTCAGCATGGGGTGGAAGAGGGCTAAACGTAGAAGCCCCTCCATTGTAAACCACTGATCCCGATGACGGCTGAGAAATGGAATTTGACGAGGAACTATAACTGGAGTATGTGTTGTTAGAAAATAAACCGGAATTTTTCCCGTTGGAATTAAGAATGACTGCTCCTGATCTACCACTATGGTAACCATTTCCAGAAGTTATCCATGTTCCTGTTCCTCCAACACTTCCTCCGACTAAGCAGTCCTGGGCTTCTGGTACGAAAGCGTTTTGCAAATGAGGCGGCTGTGGTGGAGGACTCTTGCTAGTTGCGGTATCAGCCAATGACCAGATCTTTGGCTTAGAAGAACTTTCTTCTGGAATTTCACAGCTGGTTTCGGGATCTTCTTTGGAATCTGTCGACAAGTCTCGAGGAGAACTGATAAAAGAACCAATTCCAGAAAGATCAGGAGAAGGACTTGCTGAAGAACCTGATGGAGTGAAACTAACAACGTTCGTGGACAGACCAGATGGTTGCTGAGAATCATTAGATATATCATATATCGAAGATCCCGAAAACGAAGAATTCTTAGATCTTATTGTATTTCTGAAAGGTGTTAGGTTTTGCTCTTCATTTGTTCTGCTATACTGGTACACATCGTTCTCTCTGCCTAAAAGTATTAATATAACGTTTAACAAAAATAAAAGTGAATTTTGATGAAGATTGGAGACCTGTTGCACTGTACAAACATAACTGATTGTAAATTCAAAAAAATATATATTTGTTTAAAATAAACTATAACTAATTCCTCACATAAACATTCAACGTTATTATATAGATTTAGATTCTAAAATAATGCTATTGGGACTAAATCCAGAAAAAATCTTCAAACAGGCATAACTTGGACATTTTCGTGTTTATTTCAAACTAGCTCTTCACATTGGCGGTAGCTTATCTCCTGTTTTTAAATAAGTTGTCTCAATATGACATTATGCATGATATTATTTGAACATAATAATGGCTAATAGAGTGAAAAAGCAGATTTAATTTTTTCTTACTTACAACTTAAAGGATGTCACTCACATTATGCATACTTTCGTAATGCTACTTATAAATTATTGTTATGTTATTTAAACATACTTTATTTTTAACAATATAGTTAGTCATATTAATGCAAGTGTTTATTTCAAACTAATATTTAATTACTAAAACACGTTAATTGCTCCCATCTTAGTGGCACAGTGGTATGTATGCGGAGTTACAATGCTAAAAAGCACACATAGCCTATTGTGTACCTTTGTTCTTAATTTTAAACAAACAAACACATTAATTAATGCGTGATTTGGAGTTCATGCTTCATCAGTTGTGTATGAAATAAGGAAAATAAGCACAATCATTGCACATGTTTATACATAAAACTAAAGTGCCTTTCTTTGTCAGCGTAAGAATGAAATGAAAACAGAAATTACTGTTTCACATGTGCATCGATAAGGTAAAACTAGACACATAATGAAAAACGTCTTTTAGCCATGATGTTGTTAAAAATCATGATTAGTGTACTTTTTAATACAAACTAGTGCATTTTCTATCGTGATGTAATACTATTACAACTATCAGTGAATTTAATTTGGTTTTTAATACAGTGAGGAGTTTTAGGGTATTTTAATTTTTTATCAAGCATATTTTAATAAAGATTTCAGCAAAATCACTCGTACCAGAACTATTTGAATTACTTCTGCCGCACTGTTAAGGTTACATTTTTAACTTTGAAGATGATACATTATAGCATCATCACTCGAGCCAGAACTATATGAATTGACTTCCACTGCACAACTGTGGTTACGTTTGTAACTATGAAAATGACATATTATAGCATCATCACTCGAGCTAGAACTGTTTGAACTGACTTATGCTGCACAGTTATGGTTACGTTTGTAACTATGAAGATGCTATAACATTGACCGTGATGTTCGTTGTTGTCCTTCAGAAAACACATATATTATGAAACTCAGAAAAACTAGCTATTTCTTCCTGATAAGGAGCGCACGATATTTGGATGGCGTTGGAAACTTTTTTTTGGTTGTTGTTCGGTAACTATAACCGGTGTTCTGTGACAAATGGCGTCACTTTCCTCGAGATGATAGATATAGTGCTAGCGAGCTCACAATACATCTTTAGGTACTTTACATAAATCGATATGCATGAATTACAAAGTAGAAAGTAAAAAAAAGACACTTTGCTGCGTTCGACAATAAATACGTTTGCATAGGCATGTAACAAAAACTAGACAACGCATAAACAGGTTTAAAAATTATAATCGTTTACACAATATGCTAGTATAAGGTTTAGAAATGAGTCCTATATCAGATAATCTTTTTTAATTATATATGATGCTGCTTATGAATAGGCCGATTTTCTAATAATGACTAAAATTTAATCCATTCTACTTTTCGAACTACAGATATTTTAAGTACTTACACAAGTGAAAGTAAACAAGAATGTGTAATAGTAATAATATTGTAATCATCCTATATTTGTTATATCTAGTGCCGACAAGGCCTTGCACCAAATATCGGGAATCATGAAGTCGGCTAGGAAACAACAGACCTAGCAGTTATTTATATCACCAGCTGTATGAGCAACTGCTGTTGTGGTGTGAACTAGATTATTTAAGGGAAGTGTGGTTATTATCAATTTTATTTACTCTATATACAGATTATATATTGTAACAACCGTCTACAAAATATGACAGCACGTTTTTAAAGTTAAATCTATGCCAATATTATCCAAGCTTTTCGTAAAATAGTCTATAGTAGTTAGGTATAATTTGTGTTTCAGTAACAGGTCATTTGTCATTATAATTAAACACAGTATTTTTACTTCATTTAATCTCTTACTCAAAATTTATGCGATAATATTTCTGCTATTGAAGATTCGAAGTGAATTAACTACTTGACTTTAATGTGATTCCTCACCTTTTTCGAACCCGGCATGGCCAACAGGTTAAGGCGCTCGACTCGCAATTTGAGGATCAAGAGTTCGAATCCCCGTCCAACAGAACATGCTCGTTCTTTCAGACGTGGGGTCATTATAATGTTATCGGCAGTTTCACTATTCGTTGGTAAAAGAGTAGCCCAACAGTTGGCGGTGGGTGGTGATGACTAGCTTCCTCCCCTCTACACTTACAGTGCTAAATTAGGGATAGCTAGCGCAGACATCTCTCGTGTAGCGTTGCGCGAAAGTTACACCAACCATCTTTTACATTAAATAAAAGAAACAAATTAACTTTACAAGTGTAACCGTATTTTGATATCGTTAAAAAATAAAATGAAATATCATAAAATTACTAACTTTTTAAAAAATTTATAGGTAAGTCCGTTTACTTTTTCATATAGGCTAACAGCTTTTTAGCATATTTGAAGTGTTTATAGTTTACTGAAATTGTATTGCAGAAACATAAGCTTATACATTAATGAAAAAGAAATCCTTTTAAAGGGTTTCATTGCAATTTTCTATCCGGAAATCACTTATCATAAAAATTATATGTTGAATTATATTTAGTAAAATGTGGATGGTATTAAGACTTCAAACGTATGTTTAGCTGACAACGAGTAAAATTATCCTCATAAAATACAATAAATACTTTTAGCGACAACATGGTAATCCCTTATGTTCAAATGTTTTTAAACAGTTCAAAACGTGACGACACAATATATATAACATATTTCAAATTTAATACAATGAACTAATTGCGAATCTTTCAAACAGTGAAATAAAATTAGTATGGTTTGAATTTCCCGCAAAGCTACACGAGGGCTATCTGTTCTAGCTGTCTCTAATTTAGCTTTGTTTGTTTGTTTTGGAATTTCGCACAAAGCTACTCGAGGGCTATCTGTGCTAGCCGTCCCTAATTTAGCAGTGTAAGACTAGAGGGAAGGCAGCTAGTCATCACCACCCACCGCCAACTCTTGGGTTACTCTTTTACCAACGAATAGTGGGATTGATCGTAACATTATAACGCCCCCATGGCTGAAAGGGCGAGCATGTTTGGCGCGACTCGGGCGCGAACCCGCGACCCTCAGATTACGAAGCGCACGCCTTAACGCGCTAGGCCATGCCAAGCCGCCTAAACAGAACTAGCTCACAAGGAAGTTTATTGAATTTTACAGAAGTTAAAACGCTTGTTGAATAAAAACTGTGCATGAAGTGCTTCTTACAGTAATGGTGAACTGATCATGTTAAAGTAATAGCTTTCAAAGTTTGTTAGTTTTTAAATTTCGCGCAGAGCTATATGAGGGCTATCTGAGCTAGCCGTCCCTAATTTAACAGTGTGAGACTAGAGGGAAGACAGCTAGTTATCACCATCCACCGCCAACTATTGGGCTACTCTTTTACCCACAAATAGTGGGATGGGCCGTTCGTTACATTATAACATCCCCACGGCGGAAAGGGCGAGCATGTTTGGTGTGACGGAATCCGGACCCGCGACATTCAGATTACGAGTCGACTGCCTTAACCACCTGGCCATGTCGGGCCAAATTAATATGAAGTAATAGTTATATAAGACATCGACGACAGTACAAACTATCAAACCATATTATCAAACATTTTGGAATTATACAGATTCAATCATTAGTAATTCGAAGTTTATTCTCCAAATATTAATGACAAAATATATTTTGTTATGATACTTTAATTGAATGTATTATTTGCTGTTGACGCCAATAACGTATCTTTAATGAATTTGTATATTAATATCTTGGAATAATACCTTTTTTTATTTTTTCCATAGGCATTGACGAAGTTTTAGCCTGTAAACATACCTGGTGTCGAGGCAGTTTTTATTTGATATTTTTGATCTGTTCTGCTAGGCTCACTACAAGTAACTGTTAACATATAATCCTCCTCATTAGTGGGGCCGTTGCTCCGTATGCTGACGTCACCTTTTCCGGCATTACTGTCCTCACAGCTGTCATCACTTTTATCTACTTGATCTTGGATTTCCGGTTCCTCTGCGTCATTGTTCTTTTTGGCGTTCGAATTGTCATCAGGATCAGTTTCAGTTTTGTTTCTTGGTTCCCAAGTCATTTTGTTGTCTCTTTTTAAACGTCTTCTAGCATTTGCAAACCACGTGGACACTTGGGTCAATGTCATCTTGGTAATGATCGCCAGCATTATCTTTTCACCCTTAGTTGGGTAGGGGTTTTTACGATGTTCGTTCAACCAGGCTTTGAGAGTGCTCGTCGAGTCGCGAGTCACGTTCTTCCTGCGTGCTACGTTCAGTTCTAATCCTCCATACCTAAAAAAAATAAAAATAAAATTAAGGTAAAATAAAATGAGGTCTCGCTTCCTGTTGCACAAGCTGGCTTGTCTTTCTATTGTCTAGATGTCAACCAATGTGCATAAGTAAACAACGAATGATGTGTGGAATTTTAAACTAGAGACGCTAAAGTTGTTTAAAGTTGCAGCACATGATAAAATGTCATCTGTCGTAATAGAGAAAGTTGACATGTACAGTAATTAACATACTAACGGGAGATTTACTTCATTGCACTTAATTAATGATATATTTTACTTTTTTTACGAAATATTGCTACCTTGTATATTATGATCATCTGACAGAACAAACAAGAATAAATAAAAATAAGAGAAATAACCGAGAAACAGTGGTAACATGAAAATCAAACTTATTAATACGTTTATAAGAAATAAGGTTTATTCTACACTTTAGTGGTATAGTTTTTCTCCTTTTGGAAGTATAAAACAAAACATCTTACGCATTTATGGTTCCTCAAGCTCCTTGAACTCAAGGTAATTACTTTCCATGATAATGACAAGTTGTCACATAGTAATTTTAGATAATTATACAATTTAAACGTTTCATTTAATAAAGATCAAACCCCCACTAGTACAGCGGTAAGTCTCTGGTTTTACAACGCTAAAATAAGGGGTTCGTTTCCCCGCGGTGGGCTCAGCAGATAGCCCGATGTGACTTTGTTATAAGAAAACACGCTAACGATCAAGGTTTTTCACTGAGTCCAGTATATTCTTCTGAGTGGAAAATTATAAACTATTATATTGTTGCATAGCGACATTCAGAATCATAAAACGCGTTTTTTTTTGTAACTTCTATAGTATAACATAGTTGCCAAATAGCTGGTAGCGCTAATTATTTGATGTTTCGTACTAGTGAATGAGAAAATACTTATAATGAGGTATTAACATGGGAGAAACGACGAAGCTATCTTTGTTAAGTAGCACTGGACGTTGCTAAAGACGTTTGTTCTCTCATTATTGCTTTCTTTCTCATGCAATAGATTTTATTATGCGTTTAATAGGCGTAGGAAAAACAAACAAGAAAAGTTTCTTTCTCTATGGGCCTGGCATGGCCAAGCGCGTAAGGCTAGCGTAGATAGCCCTCGAATAGCTTTGCGCGAAATTCAAAACCAAACAAACAAAAGTAACTGACTTAAGACAAAGTGAAAAATGGATAAAAATAACTTCATGTTAAATCAATTAAAAATCAACATACATATGTTATAAATATCAGATAATGAGTTTCATGAAGATGTATCGTATTACCATATTTTGGATAATAAATTGATTCTGAAAACCTCTTCTTTCAACGTCAGATGACACAACAGAAGCTATTACAGCCTTTAGACGGATTTTGTTTTCTGAATTAATACATTATATCACAAGAATGACAGAACTTCATCGATGCATTTCATACTGGGCTAATAAAGGCGTTGTTATGGGTTTTGTTTGTAAGTTATGGCAGTTTTACAACGATCTTTACAAAGGATATGTAGAGATAGACAGACTCTAAATACTTTCTACTGAATTGGTCAGTTGTAAAACAATATATTTTTTCCCATCTAACTATCATTTCCCTTGGTATGACATCAATGACTGATGACACAGCTTCTACTATTATTTCATTTTGATTTCTACTGTTGTTAGTCTCTGATGTCATCTATTTTATTCGCAATAAAAGTAGGGAAAATATATTTGATAGAAAAACATACTTACTTCTAATGATTTTTTTCAAACTTAGTACACTGACAGATCTTTACAAATTACAACCAGGAATCTTTTTTGGTGTAAATATAAGACATATGTGCAAAATTATTAAATATAAGTTTTTCAAATTTGACGATAAATGTGAGCACACCTACGAAAAAAATCACATGTTTATCACTCTAACGTTTTTACTAAGCTTACAATGGACAGTTTAAGTTTTTCACCATTCAGATTAAACACGGCTGATTTGTAGCAGCATATTATAAGGTGAAAGGATATACGGATACACGCCTATTGGTTAAGCCGAGCAAACTAGATTTGCAGTTTCTAGTTTCAGTTTTCAAGAACGTCATACTGGTGAACAGTTAATATTAATTATTCATTGAGAACTTTTCAATACGACTTTAATAAATATTATAAAATTATTCTAATTAAAAAAACGTTTAGGGTCATGTGATATTAATTTAATCAATTAACATAAATAGTGATTCTTGATACGGCCCTACCGATTGCATTAATCTAAATTCCGTGCCATTACTATTAATAGGAAAAACAACCACAATATATTTGAAAGAATTTGGTTGGATCTGTAGAGTAAAGATCTGTTCTGAATAATACGGCTGCGATTCTAAAGCTAATGTTGGTTACTATCGGGTGTGACTTTCTTACTTGCTGTCGTTTGTTGGTGTGCATTGACATAAAGTCATGATATCTAACCAAAAACACCATAGGTGTGAAAAAGTTGCGCCCTAAAAACAATTGAGTGTATGACTTAAAGGAATGAAATCAAAGTTGGTGGTCAATCTGATAGCTACACTTAAAGCATTGATAAGGAGTTTACATCAAGTATTCATTCATTAGTTCAGTCTGTATTTGTTCAATTTGGGACATGATGGTGGGTAAAACAAAATTTTGATTTCATTCCTTTAAGTTGCACACTCAGTCCTTTTTTAGTTCTATCCTTTTTTCACACCTACTGATGTTTTTTGATTAGCTCTAAATAATTAACATAACAGGACGTACAGAATAATAGGGTGCAATATCTAAGATATTTAATCATAACATCTAGTTGCAGCTTTATTTGTAAATTGAAACCAAAATTTAAAAACTAGGAGAATATATAGGTGATTAATCCTGTGACGCCCTACACCTAAAGTTACCAATCACCGTTTGCAGTCATTTATGGATTAAGTAACTTCACATATTGACTTTCCGTTTTTATTCGTCCTAATGGACAATATACTTTAAAGTTACATGGACCAAGAAGCGATTACAGTAACTCTGAGCATATGGGACGATATTCCATACAATGGTAAGCGGTCTAAAGCAATTTGATTAAAGTGGATTTGGGTATTAGCACTCAGGAATAAATGAATTTAACTCTTATATCATCAGTGCTGCTTCCGTTAAATTCACCTCTGTTATGGCTTGTGAACTCCTTTTCCATGTAATTTTAAATCTTATTGATTGCCTACAACAGTTACTAACATCACACAATGAAACATACCGAAACTCACCAGCAAATTTAAGGATAACCGACCCATCACAAGCTATAGTGACCCCATTTTAGTGGTGTGCTAATATAGTGTTCAAATATATGGATAGAAAATAAATACATTATTTCCCGTAACTAACGCATTTTCTCAAATTATCGCCTGTATTTACATAAAGCTTACTCTGTGTGACAGCAGTAATAATCCAATATGTAATCTACTTTTATGAGCATAATTTTTATTTTTAAAGTAAAACACACACACCTTTATTAACATTGAAATAAATAAATCACATGTGAAAATTGAATCTGGAATTGCACAAATATTATAATTAGTGCACTCTTTGCAATTTGCAACGCTCCCGTTAATTAAGAGCAATACATTACATACATATGGCCTGGCATGGCCAGGTGGGTTAAGGCGTTCGACTGGTAATCTTAAGGTTGCAGGTTCGAATCCCCGTCGCACCAAACATGCTCGTCCTTTCAACCGTGGGGCGCTATAAGGTGACGATCAATCCCACTATTTGTTGGTAAAAGAGTAGTCCAAGAGTTGGATGTGGGTAGTGATAACTAGCTGCCTGCTCTCTAGTCTTACGCTGCTAAATTAGGAACGGCTAGCGCAGATAGCCCTCGTGTAGCTTTGCGCGAAATTCAAAAACAAACATACACACACATATATCATCCATGGAGTATGGTTTCTAACAGCTTATATTCATTTTCCAACTTTGCCACAGAACTAGGTGGGTTCTATTTTGTAATAATATTTTCTAGTTGGTACTATATTTATTTAGGTGGATTAAAATCAGGAAATTTCAGTGTCCATATCACCAGCTTTAAGAATCTTCTTCAGTTTCATCTTATATATTTAACTTGTATTGATTCTGTGATAATATTTATCAAATAAATAATTATTGTTATTGTAATTACAAAATCTCTTTTGAATAGAGAACACAGTATGGTACAGGAATACACAGCAAATGAGACATTGTTAATATTTTACCATTAGTAACTCCCATTTTTTCTATTTTTGTATTGCATAATCAATATTTTTTTTGATAATATACACGTCTGAATAAACATAAAACCCAAGATATACAAAAGTTTAACAATTCCTGAAATTTGATGGTATTAAAAACGTATCAAACTGAAAACAAAGATACCCAAATATTCCGAACTTAAAAGATAATGCTATAAATCAGGATGTTGGCTGTGTATTTCCATAATTTCAGTCGTAGCATATAAATCGTTACTCAATGCAAAGATACCCATTCTACGAGCGGCAGAAAACGTCATTTTCGTTTGGCAACGGTTTTACATATTTTATTGCTGACTTCATTTACGTAGCTAAGGTGATAAAATTGAATTCTCTGACAAACTCCAACCATTGATCTAATCAAAATTGATTTAGTTAGGTCCTCACAACAACGTGACACCAGACAGAAGACAGATAAGACACTCTTTATAAAAATATCATTTTTTTAACAGAGTATGTTTAACAAACACATTATTTTTGATAAATATTGCACTGGTATTCTAAACTAATCTGTTGTGTGGGTGATTTTATGTTAGCATCCATCACCCAAGGTTTGTTGGTTTTTTTTGGTTGGTTTTTGGAATTTCGCACAAAGCTACTCGAGGGCTATCTGTGCTAGCCGTCCCTAATTTAGCAGTGTAAGACTAGAGGGAAGGCAGCTAGTCATCACCACCCACCGCCAACTCTTGGGCTACTCTTTTACCAACGAATAGTGAGATTGACCGTCACATATAACGCTCCCACGGCTGGGAGGGCGAGCATGTTTGGCACGACTCGGGCGCGAACCCGCGACCCTTAGATTACGAAGCGCACGCCTTAACGCGCTAGGCCATGCCAGGCCCGAGTTTTTCGTATAGCAAAGCCACAAAGGGCTATCTGCTCAGCCCACCGAGGGGAATCGAACCCCTGATTTTAGCGTTGTAAATCCGGAGACATACCGCTGTACTAGCGGGGGGCAGGTTTGTTGGACACATTGACGTAATATTTGAAATTGTAAATGGAAACTTTCCAAAATCGTATATGGACTATTTTTTTTAGGATTTTTGTTTGAAAAGTGGGATGAAATATTCTGCTTTTTTATTTATCTTGACTTTGAGTTTAAAGACACGACTGTTTAATCAGTTAAAAGAGTTAGTTATCAGGTTCCAGTAAGCAATGATTGTAATTGGCAGCTAATGAGGACTTTACAGTAAGAAGAAAACGCGAGAAGGATGATAACATTATCTAACATAGTTTTTGATAGTTTTTTTTCATTTTTACATGTACTCTTAGATAGTATATATAATGTTCAGTTGTCCGGACAAACGATTCGTATTCGAAAGTTCAAATAAAGACCAACTTAAAGCATTGTTTTTTTTTAATTATGGCATTGCTATGCATTTTTCTTTGTGTGAAAAAATACATATACCCAACTGAGTTCACGCTTTGAAGTCCTAAAGGTCTATATATAAAGAACTCGTACTTGAAATACCGGGAACTTTATTTACCATAAAATGATATTATGCAAATAGAATTAACCACTGCATTTTTATTTTGTTTCCACAAAGTACACAGATGTGACTTATAAAGGCAAAAGTATTTTACTTAGCAAACTAGAGAAAAGGCAGCTAGTCATCACCACCCACCGCCAACTCTTGGGCTACTCTTTTACCAACGAATAGTGGGGTTGACTGTCACATTATAACGCCCCCACGGCTGAAAGGGCGAGCATGTTTGGTGTGACGGGGATTCGAACAAGGAAACAGAGAAATAAGCAAAATAATCAAACATATCTGATCAGTTTTTTAAGCCTAATCGACTTGGACGGACTAAATAAATATTTTGTAACCATGTTTACAGAAAGGCTGTCAAACATTTGCTATAGAATATTAAATCGCAGCAAACATATGCTTGTATAAAGCTGAGAATATATTGAGGTTTTGCAGTACAGTTTATCATTTATGCATTGGAATACAAGATAATACGGAGAAATGTTGTATTTTCAAATCTTGATGTGATTGGTCTGTATTGCTATTGTAATATACTTATTAGAGGTCAATTCGAAATGCCAGGATGAACTAGAAAATTTAGCTGAAAAATAAGTGGCTAGAGATGAAATAGCAGAGATGAAGAAAATGAAACATGAAAGTAGCGCAAAAGCCAAAACTTACAATAAAAATAAACAGAAATCAGTTTCTTACCCTTGTATGTGGCGGTTTTTTACGTTATCAAGCTCATAACGAACTTCAAAATATTTCTACAACATAGATCTTTATCGAAATTTAATGTAATTCTTAGAAATAAAAAAATAACTATTGCATTATACAATATCAGATGTATATAGGACGTAAGTTTTTGTCGATAACTATTTCGCAATATTAAGTTTCAGACTTCGCTCAAAGAGTCATCCTAATTTACCAATCAAAGACCAGTTAAAAGTCGATAACAACTCGATCTTCTCATGAAAATGTTGGTCTAGTGATAAAAAAATCACCTTTCACTCAATATCCAACAACATAAATGAGAACACAGAGAGAATATAAAACTGGCGGAAACTTGAAAAATATGATATACATAAGACACGTTGGTAGAAACTAGAAAAAAAATGACATGTGTAAGATAAATGCTGGAAAAGGGTCTCTAAAGACAACTCTAGAAATATACAAGAATTTTGATGTGACATTAAAGCTATGGAAAAATAGATTAAATATGAAGAACCCAACATTATTTGGAATTCCTATTTCGTTTATCATCTAATCGTTTTTTTGGTATTTTTAATTCTGATAAGATATTCATAGAAAACACGTTTATAACATTTTACTCTATTATTTAAAATACTTAATTCAATGCTAGCATATTTTTCAGAAAACTCATTGAAGAATAAATTAAGATAAAACATATATTAATCTAATTTACTATATTTAATCAAGAAGTTTTCTACACTCAACTTACAAGATTCGAAAAATTAAGTAAAATAATCAAATTTTGTGTACGCCTTTAATGCCATTTAATAAAAAACTATTTTCGTACTGAAGAAAAATGTACCCCACTTTCCATCTGACAGTTGTGTAAACGTTGTTGTTTAAAAATAAAATATTTGTTAAGTATTTATTTTGTAAACACAAACGTTTATTACTGTACCTAAACATGTCTGCTAAATGTAGATTTTATAGACATTTACCAGCCTAGGTCTAAAATAAAGAATTAAAGTGGACCAGCCAAAGCTACACTATTTATTATGGTCATTTGATACCGCATATAAGACATATTATCTGTACGATTTAACAGATCGTAGGATAAAGTTGTGATTGATTATTTAATGTACATCACTGTAATGCTTATGTATCAATCTGACAGTAAACAAGCATTAGGAAATCATAACAATAAAAGTGGTATATGTATTGAAAAACTTAACTACAGGCATTAAAGTTTGAAAAAATAACTGATAAGTTTGGTCTCACTTTAACTGTGATAAAAAGAGTTATTGTAATTTTATTTATGTTTTAATATCTAGGGACTAATATTCAATTTCGTTACATCGTTTTACGAGTGTAATTATAATTCTAAAGCTACGCACTTAAATGTTTACGTACCCATAACTAGCCAATGCTGGATCATAGTAATAGGACGCTGGTTGAGAGATAGATCTCCAATGGTTGTCAGCAGCTTCCTTCATAGTATAAGCAGGATTCTGAAAATAGACATGTAAGTTTAATTTTGTAAGCAATCATAATTAATACTTTTTACTACCTCAACTTCATTTCTTTTACGTTCTCCTAAATGTTCGTGCAACGAGTTTCTTCAGGCATGATTTTGTTTCTTAAAAGTGTACAAGCTAATACAGCGTATGTTCATGTTGGGCTCGTCAACATAGACGAAACGTAGGCGTTTTGTACCACATTAAAATATTAATTATTTCATTCAAACAAATTGTACGAAGTGTTGTTTTTTCCCACGTATTTTATCAGTTAAGCAATGGTTAAGAACATTTCCAAAGAGTATGAAATCATGCTGGTGCTTGTTCAACAAATTGGTTCGCTTTGTTTTTAACATTCTTTATTCACTCTAGGCAGGTAAATGTATATGTTTGAAAGAAAGCTCTTCCAAGAAATTTGCTTAGCACGTTTTTCTGCTTTCTACTTATTCTCAACAACACGCAAAGATACCCTCAATTAAGATTAATGGTTGCTTAAAAATAATTTATGCTTCTAAAGTTCATTGTCTTTTCTTCATGTTTACACATGTACCTAAGTACTGTTTTATTAATCGTTTTGTTATATTTGTTTTTATACAGAAATGACTAACAAGCGAAATAATGAGAATAACTGGATATCGTTTTTGATATGAATCTAGGAAGAAATTAGTTTTGAGATAAATATTTTCTTTTTATTATCACAGTCTTATTCAAAGAAAACAGTTTCTGTTTTAGTAGTTGTAGAAGGAAAATTAGAAATATGAGGTGCACAGACTTATAGCCACTTTTATCGAAATTCAAATTTCAATATGCGATTTCAAAATGCATTTATATAGTGCAAGTCACTTAGGTAACGAGTCTAATATTAAGCCTTAATTATTAAAATTATTTAACTCTTAAATTACCTCAGTTGTATTAAATATGAGTTTTAGTCAGAGTTAAATAATTACAACGCAGAGATATATTAATATTTACAAACCACAAACATCGTAAAGTTTTAAAAATATCATAATTGAATTATGAGAAAATCTAATCTTACAACAGTCATGTAACCATAAAAACATACAGCTATTCAGAAGGAAAGACAACATATTTTTTGTTCGTTAAATATCTTTTAATTATTCAAAAACAGTGCAGTTGATCAAAGAATAACTATTTATTTTTATTTAACGAACAAAGAAGATTTGTATGACAAAACTGTTAAAGTAATTACAGAAAATACACAATAATTTATAACAATAAAATATTATTTTGTTTGTTCTTGAGCATAAAGATACACAATGTGTGCTATGCTCACTACTTGCTGGTTCTTTATATAAGTTTTCAACCAATTTTTCAAGTTGTATTTAGTGCTAACAGTCTTCATAGAAATATGTCATTAAAGGGAAAAGCCATCTGATTTAAACTACTACTATTTTGTGAAATAAAATGTACAGTTGTTTAAAAACAAATAAATATAATTTCGTGAAGCATTTCAGCTCATGGTTGCTACGTGTTGAGTAGATGAATTTTCAAGGTAATCTGGTAACTAACAATCTTCATTAAAAATACAACATAATTTTGAATGGAATCTAATCAAACATATCGCCAAGGTTGACAAATTGTAACACGACAAGCTTAACAGTGATGAAGAGGAAAAATCGATACTTAATTTAAAAAGTAGCATTTCAGGCTTTGAAAATTAAGAATATCTAATAAGATGCAAATTTACCTATTTATTTAATAATTTAAACTGTGAGTAAAATTATGTTATTCAGATTTTTCAAGAGAACCTTTAGAAACAAATATTATTTAATTTCTGTAATTTTTTTTTTAATTTTGCGCAAAGCCACACGAGGGCTGTCTGTGTTAACCATCTCTAATTTAGCAGTGTAAGATCTAAAGGGAAGGCAGCTAGTCATCACCACTCATCACTAACCCTTGGTTTGCTCTATTACCAACGAATAGTGAGGTTTATGAAAACATTATAATGCCCCAACATTTGAAAGTGTGAACACGTTTTGTGGGACGGGAATTCGATTCTTCGACTCTTGGATTACGAGTCGAGCACCTCAGCCGTCTTGCCACGCCGGATCCTATTATTTAGTTATATTTTCAAACATTTGAAACGATTTATTAGTGCCCTGTAAAATTTTTAGGACAAAAATCATACGGACATAAGACAAAATAGATGAAGTATATCTGTTTATAAATTTAAAATCCATATCTAACATCAATAACATGATTACGACGTATTGTATGGGAATAGCCTTCTGTAATTAAATAAACAATCGATCTTATACGAAAGTTGTCGCACCTTAATATATATATATACATGCATAAACGTACCGTTGTTTACTTAGATTTTTATTAAGACCTTATTCTATTTTAAACAGTTGCAAGGAAACAAATAATTATATGAACTCAACCCAATGTTGGTGTTGCATTACTTGCAACTTGGGATTGCAGTCACTCACTTTTCCAATTAAATCTGGATTATGTATTTTCGGATAGTTTAGTTGTAAAGTCGTCATTGAAAACCACTGGAAGACGTAATCTTATAACTTTATATAAAAAATGTACTTTTGTTTCCACACATTTTACCGGAGCAGTAACAATAGGATAGTTCACACTTTCAGAATTGTAATCTATACAGCTGTAATTGATTCTGGTTCACATTTTTCTTCGTAGGTTTGATAACTGATAACAAAGCATATATTTTATAAATACGGCAAATAACCCTTTGAACTTGTGCTTTAGGAATATCGTAAAATCAATGGCCATAATTATATTTAACACCATATAAATTGTGTAAACGAATATCGAGTCGCCCTTTAATTAAAAAAAATACAGCGAGAACGTATCTGAGCAACACTTCAATAACGTCGAATGTACAAATCTGATTATAATTAGAGTTGATAAGTTCTCATTGTTATGGAATTATATATTTATGTGAGGCCTGGTGAATCCATACCCTATAAATCCCAAAGGAAAGATAATTTCCGTCCTTTCTTGTAAGTACGTTATATTTCTTATTCGTAATACAAGTTCTGTCAATATAAAATTTTTGTTTAATCAGCTAATAACTTCAAACATTTCTTCTCTTGAAGCATGTTGTTACACCAATACATACGTCCAAATATCTTCAATAAATAACAAATAAATAGTATACATACAAATTAATCTGTAAGTTACACAAAGTACTTGCATACAGCTTAACATTACTAAGACATTTTTTTAAAGTGATAACGTACTGACAGAAGACTCCATATCAAAATTAAAACGGATCCGTTACTATGTTACACGTGTATATATACACGAAATGTATCAACTTTTAGTCAGTGGATCTAGATGAGCTTTAGATGACTAAATACATAATATCTCTAACTGAATACAACAATAATATTTTTCTCTTTTATTTTTAGCATATTAAGTATCTCTCTATGAATGATTGAAGTTCTCTTTATAGGCAGGCTGACATTTAAACATCCATCATTACATCTGTTATTGATCTTATTAAATAACTAAACTGGGAACAGAGGTCTATTGAGATGATTACGTGAGTGTTAAATAATCTGAATTATGATATTCAGCCCAGGATGAAGATTTACGTGTCCAAGAGTTCGATTTTCTCCTTTATGTTTATACCGAAATGAACAAAAGATATAGTACTTACAGACAGAAGGAAAAGTAATAAAACACTACAAATGCCTTCAAGCCTGATGCGAATACATGAATTGCAGGAGAAAATAAAGAATTATTGCGTGTTCTTATAAACTCTTTCAGTGTGAACTCGGCATAACGTATTTCAGCATGCACTGCTTATGTTAAGACAAAAAAACAAAACAAAACAGTATCAACATGGCCCTTTTCCAAGAAAAGTGAATGTTTATAATCGGATGAATTTTTTTAGTAAATCTCACCAAATGGAATAACATATAATTTGGATATCAATAATTATCTAAAAACGTTTGAGATGAAGTACTCTTTGTGCTTGAATATTATTTCTGATTATATTTGTCACTTATTTAATATTCATATAATGTCGTTTTTTTATTTAAAACTTTAGTTATATGCTTTGTTTGTTTCTTTTTGAATTTCGCACAAAGCTACTCGAGGGCTATCTGTGCTAGCCGTCCCTAATTTAGCAGTGTAAAACTAGAGGGAAGGCAGCTAGTCATCACCACCCACCGCCAACTCTTGGGCTACTCTTTTACCAACGAATAGTGGGATTGACCGTAACATTATAACGCCCCCACGGCTGAAAGGGCGAGCATGTTTAGCGCGACGGGGATGCGAACCCGCGACCCTCAGATTACGAGTCGTACGCCTTAAGACGCTTGGCCATGCCGGGCCTAGTTATATGCAAGTTGAGTGTCAAAAAGACAAACAGTCAAATTATACAACCTAAAAGTAAATACATTGTGTGTAGTTCAAACTTCGACATTGACGGATTTTACGAGCTTCGGAAGGTCTGCTTTTGAAAAACATTTGACCTTGAAACTTTGCTTTGCTCAATAGCTTTATAGTAAAATGGATTAAAATACTTAACTAGTAACACCAATTTCGTAAATATATTTGAATGAATTCATCTTAATCATCTAAGCTCAAGGTAGAAGAAACACCCAATTTTTTTAGGACGAACGTAGTGACAACTATCTCCATGAATACAAATGTTTAAAACATTTAGTAACAATCAGCAACAAAAGTAAACTATGTTTGTGTTAACTATGATATACTTTCATTAATTTAATAGTTTTTTTTTTTTGAGAAATAAACTCCTATGAACAAACTTATATACTTAAGGACGTACGTTCAACATATCATACCTTATACCTTTCCCTCTATCCTCAATGGCTCGGAGATAAGTCGGCTTAGATGCCCCCAAACCGGGTTCCGATACCCGTGGTAGACACAGCACAAACAAGCTATTGTGTAGCTTTGCGCTTAACGACAAACAAACAGTTTTGAGTCTCTGACCTTCAAGCACGGGTAACAAACATTCTTCTCTGGAAAGTGAGGCAAGTTTTCTTTCCTCTAAGCACTAATGAAATATCGCGATCACTGTAGCCATGTAACAACACACTGTGTGCAGTTAAAGTGTGATAAATTAACTGTGATATATTTTTCGTAATGTGTTGTAAATAAAAAATAATAATTGAAATGTGAGCATATTTTTTATGTGAGTTTCTCGAATCTAGATTCGTTGTTTATGTAGTGATTAAAAACTAAAATTACTACCCAAATGGAACCATTTTCTGCGAATAAAATAATATTTATTTAACGGCCCAACTTAATAACACATGTATGTGAAGACTAAATTACATTTTCATTTTCTTAAAATAGTAACATCTATCTAGCTATACACATACAACAGTATTATCTGTTGTCGGTTGTATGTCCATGTAACTACTTTGAAGGGTATGGATGGATCTTAACCAAAATTGGTATCGAGATTCATTAGATCCATGCGGGTATTTACAAATTTCCAGTATTGCATTTTGGGTTTTGCGGTTTTTACAGGCGTTTTTCTATTTTTTAGCAGTCATCGTCTTCTGTTCATGGAACTTCAACTCATTTGAAATGTTTGTTTGTTTGTTTTGAATTTTGCACAAAGCTACTCGAGGGCTATCTGTGCTAGCTGTTCCTAATTTAGCAAGGTAAGACTAGAGGGAAGGCAACTAGTCATCACCACCCACCGCCAATTCTTGGGCTACTCTTTTACCAACGAATTGTGGCATTGACCGTCATATTATAATGTCCATACGGTTGAAACGGTGAGCATGTTTGTTGCGACCGGGATTCGAACCCGTGATCCTCGGATTACAAGTCGAGTGTCATAACCACCTGGCCCATGCGAAAGTACATGGAAAATTACAACTTTACATTTCATGTTTTTGCAGTTTTTATGGGTGTTTTTTTTGTTTTTTACCACTACTTCACCTTGTGTTGAAGTTACATGAAAGTTTGTGATCCATTCTGAAGTATATGAAAACTTGTAGTTTCATATTTCATATTTTGCAGTTTTTATGGGTGTTTCTGCGTTTTTTACGATTACATATAAAGGAAGCAATTTTTCATGACCTAAGATAACCTATCATTAATCATAAATTCACTAACTTCCGTCCAGAGAATTGGTTCTCTAATTAGTAAATAATATAATAGTGGGCTAGTTGTATGTTTTGTTTGTTTGTTTTTAATTTCGCGCAAAGCTACTCGAGGGCTATCTGAGCTAGCCGTGCTTAATTTAGCAGTGTAAGACTAGAGGGAAGGGACATAGTCATCACCACCCACAGCCAAATCTTGGGCTACTCTTTTATTAACGAATAATGGGAATGACCGAAACATTATAACGTCCACACGGGCGGCCATGTTTGGTACGACGGGGATTCAAACCCACGCCCCTCAAATTACGAGTCGAGCGCCTTAATCACCTGGTCATGCCGGACCTTTAAAGTGCATGTTCACGTATGTTTGCTCGTTATTGGCAAGTTTTCAGAATTGAAACAGCTTACAAGGTTTGCTTTCGTTCTTGAATTAGTTTTAGTCTTAAGTGGTTCTGAACTTTTTTCTTTTTTTACCCAATCACGTTAAACTTACTCAGTTAAATCCTATTTACATTTCATAATTCACTCCAACGAGGTGTGAATAATCTGTCTTAAGTTTAGTTAAACAGCCTTTTGAAATGGAAGAGCATATATTTGTGTTTATATCTAAAACCATCCGAAGAATGACATAAAACTCCATTAGGTCAAGTTCTCTATTATGAACCTATCAGGTTCATATAGGATGATATTGCTAAAAATTTCGTTTTCTAACTTATATGTTCACATTCACAAAATGTTTTATAAAAGTATTTGTATAACTTAGTAGCGTAGAAGCTTATTAAAAATGACAGGAAGACATTTAAAACCAAACCGTTTTGTATAAAACTGGCAACACACCAAAGAAAGAAAAACATGTAAAATCCTCGTCACACCAAACATGCACACCCATTTAGCCATGTAGATGGTATAAGTTAGAGTTAATCTCATTATTCGTTGATAAAAGAGTAGCCCAAGAGTTGGCGGTGGGTCGTGATGACTAGTTGCCTTCCCTCTAGTCTTACACTGCTAAATTAAGAACGGCTAGCGCAGATAGCTCTCTTTTGCGCGAAATTCAAAACAAAGCTAAAAAATTACGTATAACTGAGAAAACATTCTCCATATTGGTGCCTCTGGATAAAAGCTTAAAACCTACAATGAACACGTGGTTTCATAAACATCTGCTCTTCTTTTGAGGAAACGTCGTCCTTTTACTTAGAGATAACTGGTATTTTCAGTTTGTTTCAAAAATAAAAGTTCTTTGGTAATGATTATCAAGCTTGGATTTGTGCTAATATTTGGTTTATTTTTCATAGACGTTGGTAGAGTGCGAATGAACTTCCGTGTCTTTGATCACGTGAGTCTTCCCGCGTTTCGTATTCTGATTCTACTCAGTTTGATCTCATGATGATGTAGATGATGTGGTGTCACACATATAACACTATGCCTGATCTTGTTTTGAACACTCTCCCTGACAGACTTTTATATATCAGGAAAAGTGTCGAAATGTAAGAGCTATTTACGTCTACATGAGCGTTCAAATTCAGCTAAAATGGGGACGGAAATCAAAATAGGAAGTATTGCAGGAGCAAAAGTGGAATTTTACTCTTGTTGCTCACAAAATTCTGACAAAATGAGCGTGACCGACACGATATATTGATGATTGTTTGTTGAACCCTGACTTTGTTGGTTACAGGTTTGTTAACACCATATATGCCACACAAGCAAACGCAAGCAAAAATTCCATCAGTAAAGAAGTTAACCTAAATAACTGCAGCAGGATTAATTTACGTACTTTACATAGAAACTGTGTTTTCTTATGGCAAAGCCACATCTAGTTATGTTATGTGTCCATCGAGGGGAATCGAACCCTTGATTTTAGTGTCGTAATTTCGTATATTTACGCTCTACCAACGGAACCACAGAAAGTGAGAAACTTTACACGGTATTTTGTCAGTTTTTCTTTTTTTTCTTACAGTGAAAGTCGAAACAGGCAAAAAATATGAAATTACTCAGTAGGGTGCAGTATGTGAAAGGTGTGAAAGAAAGTCGTTAAATTTAAAGGCTAATTATTCAGCAGTGAAGAAAATCACCATTTTATATGAAATACACCACATTATAAAGAGAAACTTAACTAACAATTCACAAAGTGTTTTTGTTTCGTCAGTAGCACTTAATGCCATCGCTATCAGCGAGAGTACCTTACTGGTTAATCGATGTATTCTAATCATTATAAGTAAGAACGGTATATCAAGATAGCTGTGTTATTAATTGCTCTTACCAAAATCTCAAAGTAAGCATAAATTTTATGGAATGGACTAGGAATCACAAAACAAAATTATAAGTTATTTCGTTGGTTGGTTATTTCAGATATTCGTGCGAAGCCACACAAAGTGTATCTGCACTCTCTTATCCAAATTTTGAGAAAAAGCAGCTAAACAAAGTCACTGACAGCTGTTAGTCTATTGCAATCAAATAATGAGATTTAGCCGTCGCTTTTGTAAATCATTTATTTTCCCAGAATTGAAAATACATTTTTGTGGAAATGAGCAGTGAACCACGAACTCTCAGATTCACAGTCCTTTGTGTTAACTACTGAGCAACACCCGACAGAAGTAAAAAGTAAACGAGTAGAGAGTTAAAGATAGTTTTATTTCTTAATGGCAAATCTTTATATAAGATGTATGTATATCGTTCTAAAAACTGCAACAGTACAAATAAATCATATTTCAAATGTAACATTTATTAGCATATCACAGTATGTCCATTAAACAATAAAATATATTTTTTTTAATGGTTAAGTATATCATGACTTTCATTAGGTAATTGAAACATAAAAATAGCAGGCTTTTCTCATTTTAAACAACGGTTCTGTTCGATGAAGAAGCGTTCACTTTATATAGCAGTTAACGCGCCTACACCAGATGTAGGTTAGTAGTTAATTGTTACGTCTGTTATAATGAACTGTAGCGCACGTTTGTTCAAAATAACGACGGTTATTTTTAATTTCACGATGATAAGTTTTGTTGGGTTCCGACAGTATTGTGATTTACTTTTCAGCGTCTTATAAACAACCCTGCACAATAGTTGAAGCCTTGTTTATTTCAAACTCTTAGAGTCTAGTAGATGACGAAGAATATACTTAAAACCATTTGGGTGTTGCAATTTTAAGATAAGTGTCAGATTAATTGATAAACAACGTCCTTCAAACGAGTTTGAGTGCAAGGCTTGATTGCCCTCCACACACCACTCAAAGTGACTTGGAATGACTTTGTATAATAAACATTATCGACCTTTCAACAAACGTAATTTGACAATAAATGTTTCTTAATATTTATTCTACACTGTTAACAGTTGTTAGATCAGTAGTGAATAACCTTCTGTTGTTGTGGAACATTTGATCTATTAATACATGATAATACACGAAAAACAGGGGCAGGACTATTATAAAACTTAACATCAGAATAGTTTTAATAAAAATAAGGTGAGCTACAATATACCGCAGGATACGAAAAATTTAACTTTTAAAGAGAAACTAAAGTTTTGCATTACTTAATGCAATAATTAGGTCGGTATAAAGAAGGAATGACTTAAACAGAAAGTCTGTTACTATAAATTATCTCATGAAACATTTAAATATTTGGTAGAAATCTGGAATCAAGTGAGAAACAGTAATAGCCTTACAGGTTGAAAATACCTAGAATTTACGGTGTATTATAATGAGAGGTTATAAGAAAATAATAAATAAACCATTAAAAAGAAAAAGGAACCACGGACAAATAACATAATTTGAAAAACAAATAAAGGAAATCTGAGTTAAGGTACTGCTCGACAGTTAAAAATTGAAAACTGAACAATGTTTATTGGTGTGTATTTAAGCACAAAGTTACACAATGGGCTATGTATGCTCTGCCCTCCACGGGTATCAAAAACCGCTTTCTAATGGTGTGAGTTTGCATACTTACCGTTGTGCCACTGGGGTGGGGAGAAGAAACAAAAACAATAATTAGAAATGAGGAGTTAGTTCAAGAGGATTGATTTACAGAAGTGAGAATGAATCAGAAAAAACAAAAGAGTTAAACATGTGGTAGAAAAAATCAATCGATAAGAGGAAATTGAAAAGTAGGTCCTCTCAAAAAAACAGATAGAAACAGGATAGATGTCTGTAAAAAAGGACATTGAACTACAAAGAACAGAAAGTAGAAAAGGAAGATTAACGTAGGCAGAATATAGAATAGAAACGAAAGTTGTTTTAGGTTGGAAGAAGGAGAATAAGAAATAAAAAAGATGGAATATCAAGGGAAAAAATAAAAATTAATGATGGAAAAAATAAAGTTGCTGAAATGTATAAAACTACCCCGTAGAAAAAAATACAAAACAGAAAGACGAATTATGAAAAAAAAGTTAAGAGCTAGAAGAAAACATGATAAACGAGAACAGAATTGGAATCAAAGACCTGAAGGACAGAGAAGAAAAACTAAATAGAACCAAATAGAGGAGAAAAAATAAAGTAAACGTACATAGGTAAATAATGAAATATGGAACTATAAAGATTAGAAAGGAGAATAAAAAATGGAACAAGAAAAATAACGAACTACTTAAAAGTCATGGCTTAAAAAAGTGAGTTGGTTTTACAGAAGTGACAGTCAAAACGGGAAAGATATCTCAACAAGGGGAATGCCAAAAAAAGGGAGACAAAATTAGAAGTAAAAAAAATGGGATTTGGAATTAGAAATCAACAATGCTAATAGATATAGCCGAAATTATTAAAAGAGAAATAAAAAACTACAAGAAGCAGCAGAAGGAAAAAAAATCGTTTAGAAGGTTCACAATAGAAAGAATTAAACCAAAATGGAAAGAAACCAATTAGAAGAAAGAAACTTTTAAATAAAAACACCAATAATAGTTCATATTTACATTATATTTAGCGAAATTAAAGTCTAAGTTTGTACCTTCTTAGAATAACATCAAATTATCATCTAAGTGTAAGGTAAGGTTATAGCAATCGGAACCCAATTGTTGTTATGGTTGGTAGCCTATACAGCCATCAGAATCTGGATTATTTCTGCGTTGCTAGTGGTCGGGATTCGATCCTGGGTCTTCATGGTAAAAATGTTGTACGTTACCAACTTAACTAGAAAAGGCACCACATTCTCATAAAGAAGAACGGGAGAGAATCCCATTACCAACAAATAATTACTTACTTTCATGACATACCTGAGAAGAGTAATAGATTAGCAACAGAAACGTAGGATAAGAGTAGTTAATAATTAAAACCTACCTGATAACATTAGTTAATAATTAAAACCTAGCTGATAACATTAGTTAATAATTAAAACCTAGCTATTAAAACTAGTTAATGACTGGAATCCAGTTTTTAAGACTAGTTATTAACTAGAACCTAATTATTAAGGCTAGTTAATAATTAAAACCTAGTTATATAAAAGATTTAGTTACTAATCAATATTATAATAATACTAATTAAAACTACTCATAAAGATTTAGTGTGTATCCTTCTACAGCAGAATGTAGTCGCACTCATAACCTGTAACCATACACATACACATTTGTATAGATGGTAGAAATCTAACCAGACATGCAACTTTAGTCTTTTCACGTAAAATATGCGTGAGCACGTAGATAACTGCGTGACTGGAACATGTAGAAGTACATTTAAAGTAGATAAAGCTAAAGATAAACGAAGTGAATTAAACAACAAAATAAGTCGAAGAAATAGCGAATATTTACGAAAAACTTGAGCAAGTGAATTACTGCTAATAAGCCCTATTTTGAAAGATAATGTTATTGTTAGAGGCCATGGAACGTTTCAACAATTCGTATGAGCATAGTTGTGTTTCCTTTTATTTGTACGAAACATATTTTTATACAGAATATGTATATTTAATTTAGCACGTATAATACCGTTGAAACTAAAGCAGCATATACTGGTAGAGGTATGTTTATGATACCATTGCTGGATTCACACCTACAGAACACACACTTAGTTTTTTCAACCACGTTAACTCAATACACCCCAACATTAAGTTCATCTGTGTACAGGAAAAAACTAATCAAACAGCATTTTTTAACCTCAAGATCACTGAAACTGATGCACAATTCAAAACAGAAATCTACAGAAAAATCACCCATACTGGATTATACATTCCTTGGGACTTAGCTCATGAAACAAAACAAACACTCAACATGTTAAGAAATCAAATAAACACAGCCACAAAACTATGTTCACCTGATAAAATTAATGATGAAATCAACAAAATAGAACAACACTTCATCAACATCAACAAATTTCCTCAAAAAAAACGTGGAAAAAATTATACGCACACATCTAAATCAACGACAAACAAACAACAATAAATCCCAAGATAAAATAAACTACAAAACTTTATACTGCTGCATACCATATATTCCTAACATCAGCGAAAACATAACCAACATTTGAATAGAACTTAAAACATAAACACAACATTTCAGTAAACACCAAATGTATTCAAAAACCAGGTACGAAACAAGTCCATACTATGTAAAAACTACACTGACAAACACAACACCAACATAATTTATGAAATACAATTCAACAACTACCATGACTTTTATATTAGAGAAACACGCAGAAAAATGAAAACTGGATTCAAAGAACACAAAAAACACCTCCACACGTTTCTGAACACTGAAAATCAAATAAACACAACATAACCATAAAAACACACACAGATACCTGGTAAGGAAACAAATATGAACAAACGCAAAATCAAAGAAGTCCTACTTATACAGCAACTAAAACCAAAATTAAACCAATATAAAAGCACATCTTTATACCTATACTAATTAATAATCTAACATCCACTTGCAACGCCCTCTACAATCCCGTACCCGTTCATACTCTCGTCTCTAAGACATGTGTCTGTCAACGATCACATTCAAACTCTCTTTTTCTTAACCTGAAGATGACCTATGAAGGTCGAAACGTTGTTCTCTCCTTATGAACAAAAGTGTTAATATCCATACCAGCCGTTCTGAATACATTTTTATTTCAAGTGGGTTTCTCGTCATTAAAAATAATTTTATTTTAGATTATGGATTTTTAAAAAAGTCCAAATTTGATATTGAAGTAAACAATAATGTCTGATAGCAAACTTTAAGTGACAGGAGGAGTTTTTAACATGAAATGCAAATATTATGTTATTTGTCATTTACACGTGAAAAAACAAGGATTTTAAAGCAAAATTAACGTGTTTCAGCTCTGACTATAGTTTGTTTTCTAACGAGTATCAAACGTGCAGAATATATTATGTGTATTATATATCTGTTGATTCGAAAGCATTTCCAACAGTTGAATTATTAACTAAATTGTAAAGTACTCTAGCGACATTTCATCGTTTATATCGAATGTGCTTTTAAATTTAATCAGTTTTATTTTGGTTTGTCTATTTCTACAATTCTGATAGAAGTTCATAGACTTACTGGAGGAGAAAATCCAAAAACTCCAAATACGATTTAATCCGAGTCCAAAATTTTTGTAAGGGGGTGGGTGGTATGTCTTAAGAATGGTTTACTACGAATCATTATCCAAAAAAGAAAATGATTATTCGTTCTAATAAATTTTTATTTACTAAAAACTAAAAATGAAATAGGTATATTTATAGTTTAGTTTCCTATCGATTCATAGAAACTGTGTGTGATATTTGAATATATGTACTTAAAATTCTTCGCACATCACATGCACGATTTATTACCATATGAAATATTTTATTTTAATACATTCTTTATACCGAATTTTGAATGTGTTTACTATGCTAGTAACATTACGAGAAAAACATTCGGTGTTCTCTGCTTGCAAGTTAAATTATATTATTTTCAGAACCATTTGTTATAATGTATTATTTTTCGATAACCCAGATTCTGAAAAATGGGCTGGGAACAAACTGTGTACAAAAACTAACAGTTATAAATGTGTAAACAAATATTTAATCCTGTTATCTCTTGCATATAATATTTATACATTCCACAAACTAAATGATCATTTATTATTTGAGTATTTAAGAATACAAAAATTGGAGATACCTTAAGTGAATTGTTAGTAGAATTTGATTTATGGCTGCAAGCCTTGACATGCTATGCCCATATAAGGTTCTGCGGAACACTTCTGGGCTTTAAATATACAAGTTAAATATCACAGCAGTAATTCTATAAATGCTTGCAAGTTCTTGCACCTCTTTCAATATCAGTATTCTCTGGGGATGCAAATCATGTTTAAGTTGAGAGGTGATATAGAAATTTGTACAAATCAGTATAAGTTAAAAATTATCTCGCTTGAACACGTGTAAATAGAATGATGAATGACGTAGACAATCCAGAACTACGTGATATTGCACTAAGAACTTTGGTTTCCACTTGACAGTATGAAATATCAGGATTCCTTATTGTATTTTCACCTTGTAAAGACGTCTTTACTTTCAGGCCCAACGGTCTGAAAAGTTATTTATGCACATTAAGAAATCAACCAGTTTAGTAAGACCCATTCTGTTATTATTGGTGACACATTCATGGTAAATAAAAATTTTATTTTTATTTGTTCACATGTGTTTGTTTCTCCTTTTATTAGCTGTATTTGATTCATTTCTTGCAAAACATTTTGTAATTCTCCTTTTATTAACTGTATTTGATTCATTTCTTGCAAAACATTTTGTAATTCTCCTTTTGTGCATTGTCAATACTCATAACTTGTAAAATATTAGTATTTCTGAATAGCATAGTCTAAGTCATTAAATTACTCTTTGGTGCATTGAACAAGGATTTGTTATTGCAAAACGTACTTTGAACGTCTTTGAAAAAATTGTAAGTTGTGATCATGGAAAGTACTTTCTAGGTCCACGTATAATTTACAGTTGAAAGAAGGATACTGCAGTTGAGATAAAGGCATAGTCTAAAAGTACGGCAAGGACAAAGAAAAGCCAAGAGATGATAGTCAGCTACAGTTAACCTCATCTACTACAAGCTAACCAGGAGCATAGAATGGAAAAGATGAGTTACAATGGTGATCATCAGTCTAGATATCCCAAGAATAACTGAAGTGATATTTAAATATATCTTAAAAGTGTGCTAACCAACGAAGGCATTGCTAAGAACCAGTAAAAGTCACTTTTATAACTATAAAATGTTATAATGTTTATGATAGAGCTGCAATATTATATGATGAACCATTCTTGCTCGGCTGTGAAATTTCTTATCTCTAGGGAAAATTGGGAGTCTTCTTAGTTGGTGATAAGCATATCCTTAAAACTTTAGCTAATCGTTTGCTAAAAAAGAGCAGTTGTTATGGGTTATATATCATTGAGTACTTCACTTAGTGAACTAAAGCTTCTTTGTTTATCGTTAATGTGTTCATTGAACAATACAGTGGAGCGCCATTAAGCCGCGGACCAGTAAACCGCGAAATCGCTTAAACAGCTGTAGCAAGTCTTGTCCCAAAATTTTTGATGTATTAAATCTACTACCTGGCTTTTTAAAGTTTCTCACACTCTCCTTGTCGTTGACACTGACATGAAAAATGTGAGCGAGGATTACCGCGGCTCACCGCTAATTTAAGAACGTGTAAAAACGCGGCTTACGAATTTAATCCTGGCTTTATAACTTCAAGGGGATATTTAAAAAGGATTTGCTTTAATTTGGGAAATAAATAAAATTTGGTCGTTTGTGTTAAAACGGCATTTGTCAATTGTATCTGAATAGTCTATACATTAATATTATAATGATCACGCAATGGCCCGGATGAGGCTCCTCGGCGGAGCTGTTGGCGACTTCGGCTTTTTAGTCACAAAGGTTTAAGCCGCGGTTAAGCAGGTTGACCCCCCCAAATACCGTGGCTTAACGGCGCTCCACTGTAGCTAGCATGCTTTATACTTTTAGAGAGGAGACTCACGTGGACAGGAGCTAACTTTAAATAGCAAGAATTATAACGAATTGGGTTTCGTGAAAAGAGACGTTTCACTATGACATCCTTATCCTGATGGTTTGGCTGAATAGGCAATAAAACTATTAAGTGGATCCACGCTAGGTTCGTGAACCCTGCACGAATTGTCTGGGATCATGAATTTCCTGATATTTTGATGAAAACTATAGATCCCAGTGGATCTGATATTTTGTCCTATATCAAATGCAAATATACTTTATTGTCAACAGGAACACAAAGAGTACTTGCATTCTGCAATAGTTGGCGCACATAAACATGGTGTATGGAGACAGTGGCCATATATCAATGGAAATATTATGACAAAAGATTAAAGGTATGCTAGTTTGAGCTTGGCACCTGAGTACTACTATTTTCAGATCACACATGTCTGTTATAGCAGATAGCTCTCTAAAATAAAATGATTAATATTGTGGGTTTATTTATGTAAAACATGCGCATGCCATGAATTAAGCGAAGTATTATACACTCTGTAGGCTAAAAAAAACAGCATGATATATGAGCTTCAAAAGTAAAAAATCGAAATATTTGTTACTCTTAATTTTGGTTTCATTTACTTTTGAAACAAAACACCTTTGAGAACCCTCAGAAGTACATCTAGTACATTAAGTTGTGTTTACCTCTTTCTATGATATTTTCGTTTGATTTACCAATTGCTAATCATTTCTTGAATTTGTTGTGCATTTCGGTTAGCTATAAAGTCTCAAAGCTAATGCAACTACTTGTGGCTAAAATAATAGCTCTAATGTCTTGTTCACCTCGAAACCCTTTTATTAATGTATCATTCGTGTATATGAGAATATTCATCGTAAACTTGTAGATATTTAATTACTTTTAACCAGTATGACAGTGTCTATAGTACAAGTAATAGTCGCAAATAATAACAGTGTTTTGCAGACAAAGCACATGTATTTCGAATATTTTGAAGAAGAGTAGTAAACTGTTCGAACGCGCTCGAGTTTTGGATCTCGTTTGAAAACCATTACAACTTTTCTATGTGATCCACTGTGTCAACCTTTTAATCAAAGCTTATTTCGAAGGTACGGTGCAAATACTAACAATAGCTTTGAATGCTCTGGTTCACATGCTTTCAAAGACTTATTGTGATTAAAATGTTGAAAAAAAAACATATATATTTAGTTCAACGTTCTTTGTGAATGTTGATCCTTTATCTCAAATGTAAATTTTAGAAAGTGTAATAGTGAATAAGAGTGAACTACGGATGTGATTAATCTTAATCTGTAATTTAAAAACACCTTTTTAGTGCTTATAGGAACTAAAATCGATCAGCTCTTCTCATTTGTTTATCATGTGAGGATCGTGTGAAAATGTTGTGGTTATCACGCAACCAAATCTTCATCTGAGGTTATTGTCTTGAAGAATATATATAAAAAATTGACTTTTCACTTATAGTACGACCTAGTGATAAGTGTAATGAACTGTGTATTTAAAGTTCTGAAGTTCATATTTTATTACCGCTCCGACAAATTAATAATAATAAGACAATATTTAAACGTATTGTTTACGGGTCGTTTTAATTTTCGCGTAAAGCCACACGAGGGCTATCTGCGCTAGCCATCCCTAATTTAGCAGTGTACGACTAGGGGGATGGCAGCTAGTCATCACCACCTACCGCCAACTCTTGGGCTACTCTTTTACCAACGAATAATGGGATTGACCATCACATTATAACACCCCCACGGCTGAAAGAGCGGGCATGTTTGGTGCGACCGGGATTCGAATCCGCAACCCTCAGATTACGAGTCGAACGCCTTAACATGCTTGGCCATGCCGGGCCCGTACTTTACGACCATGAAGGTGTTATAAGAAAAACGTTCAAATTCAACTGTTTGGACTGACAAAAGTACCCCAAAAGTTGGCGGTGGGTGATAATCGCTATCTATCTGCCTTCCCTCTTGTCTACAGCTTAAAAGTAGAGCCGCTAGTGCAGATAACCCTGATGTATGTATATTTCATCGAAATCAAACAGAAAAAAAAAACTTATTTATATCTGGTTTAATTTCTTTATTAAAGGCAACTCTTGCTAGAAGTAATAATTATTTATATTAAAAAGTTACACAAGTGACGAGGAGTTCAGTTGTTTTATAAGGTCTCATATATCCGTTCACTAATTTAATTTATTGTAATATATGTATTGATATAAGTCGGCATAACAGCTCATGAAATGGTTACGAATTTTTGAAGTGCAAACTTTAAGCCCATAGATTCGTAATCTCATGACTGATTTAAGATCTAATTATAGTTTCGAACTCAGGAAGTCAAACTCTTTGGATGGATGTATTTGATCATGCCCAAATTTTTTTTATATTAATTTATTCTAATTCGGCCTAAAAGAAATTCAGTTTAAGAGTAGGCTGGTAGAGATCCTGACGAGTAATGCAATCGAATTTGGTTGACGCAGATCCGACGCTTAGTTTTGCTGTTATACAAAAATGTTAGTAAGAGAAAATAAAGGTCTCAAAGATCACAATTCACTCTAATCCTGCCTATGAAAATTCTATGCGCTGCGGGCTATTCAAGACTCCGTCTTGTTCAAATAAAACAATTCAAGATAATATATTATAGATAATTAAAATAATTTTAGTAATTCGAATTAAAATATTATTCACAAACTTATTCACATTCAGCGACCATTTTAATTCGAAAAACAATTTTCTTAATAAACTAGAATCATGCGAAACTCGGAATATGCTCAGCCCTCTCTTTACATTACATTTTCTTATCTCATATTTATGCTCATAAAGGTTTTAATCCTAGAGTCATACACTCGACCCAACACATATTAATTTCCGTTACACTACCAAAGGCATTAGTGAAAATTTAAGCATAAACACTCAAATATGTTTGCTTACCAGGGCAGCAGGATAAAAAGCTGAAGTGTCCACACCGGCGAAGTTGTGATAGCTAGCTTGGTCGGCCACATAGCCTGCACCGTTGTAGAATCGCGAAGAACCGGTAAGGCTTGTTGGCAGCTGAGGATACGGTGACAACAGACGAGAGTCGTAAGCTGGAGGCAACGAACAGACAGCACCGTGTGGTGGCGGCGGCTGAGTCGCATGTGAATCAGTTGCTAGCGGGGAACGCGACGTTTCGCAACACGAGGTCCCTGAGGGGCCTGCCTGTCCCGTATTTCCCAGGAGCTGAAGAGAGAAACAAGTTATTGTAAAACCAAATTTATGATCAGCAATCATTCTTCTACATTTTTAAAATATTTAAACAGGTTTGAAGAGTTCTATTTCTTCCTCCTTGTTTATTGTGAGATTAAAACATCATCACCCCTCTGAAAGCCCGAATTACACCGCGTATTTTAACGTAAACAATTTTAAGATTTAACGCAATTGTATGCAAAAGTAGACAACAATTATGTGACTTTTGATCTCAACGTGTAGACATATCATCAGATAATGAACAAACTCGGAGAATGTACGAATATTTCCACACATTTTAAGCAAATTAATGTATGAAACATGGTTAAAAATACATAAAACGTAAACCCTTCAACTGAAAGAACAAGAATGAACTGCTATAATTCGACTAAAAATCACATTTTGTTGAAGAACTACGCATTGGATCGCAATTAATGCTATCAAAATTCTTGAAATATTTATGTTCAGATTATATACTGTATGTTTAACTAATAAAGTGTGCAACATATAATATCTCCAGAAATTGTGAAAACATAAGTTTCCTAGTTATTTTCTTTCTAAAGACTGGCCTCTACCTGTAAGTATGTATTTAGAAAACAGTAGTGGTAATCCTCAAAGACACCCAGTTGCTCATGAAAAGAAAGAGCATTTCAATTAAGAGATCTATTTTCTGTTATATAAACACCGAGTGACCCGCTAGTACAGCGGTAAGTCTGCTTATTTACAACGCTAAAATTAGGGGTTGGATTCTCCTCGGTGGACTCAGCAGATAACCCGATGTGGTTTTGTTATAAGAGAAAACACACACACATACATAACCACCGGATATGGCGATGGTTTTCAAACAAAAAGTTCTTTCAGCCTATACATACTAATACGATGCATGTTTGTACAACGTTAGAGGCTTCAAAATTGTTATACAATTAAAATACATTATGACATTTCAACACTTCATAAAACGGTAAACTCAAGAAATCTTTCTAGAAGTTAAATATTACACACTTAAAATTTAGCTGAAACTAATATTTAGAAAACTAATTTTAAACATTTGAAAGTACAGTAAAATTTTCTATAGAGATACTGAATGTCCAAACGTAGAATTTAGTATAAGATTCTAAGTAGATACTCCGATAACGATTGATATTTACTGAAATTCTCAGGTAGCACTGACATTTCGAATGATGTGATTGTTAGAAATACTGGTAAATATAACGATCAACCTGTTTGTCCTACACCTAAACATCTTCAGCGAAAAGAACGGGATGAACTAAGAGTTGTATTGCATACGTTATATTAGCAGTTCGTTGTGAAAACAAACTCACGACACATCACAACTTATCATATGTCGTGAGTTTGTTTTCACATCGAACTGCTAACATAATGTATGCAATACATTCTTAGCTCATCCCGCCCTTAGTAGCTTTTTTTTTTTGTTATTCCATAAAGCTGTAATTTAGAATTATGTGATAATAGTTGTTTAGTGTTAGTTTCAATCTAAAACTTTCGCGAGATAAATTTGGTGTACAACCTTACACGAAGGATATTAATAACTAATAAGACGATTCTAAATGAAAACAAATTATATGAAAGCAATGTATCTACAGAAGAGAAGTACAGTGTTTATAAATCTCAAATTTTAGTATATGTTTATATTTAGTTGGGTATCATACAGTTAAAAGAGCAGTTTAAGGGCTTACTTTTTAATATCTGATTACTTTAACCGCAGAAAGTGTTTTGCTATTTGCGGAAACACCATCAAAAACCGATTATGATATTTGGGCACTCGCAATATTCTTGGCTTCACGTAAGATGTTCAGATAAGTTATCAACCTGAGAAATGAAGACCTTTTACTCTCCAACTTTATGCGTAATTGGTTTTTAAGAGGATATTTTGCAATAAGTGCTTTATTTTATTTATATAAAGAACCCTTTTATGATATTCTGGATTACAAACATGAAACGTTTTCCTGAAGGATTATATAATTTCTAAACATAATGGAAATTTCGGAAGGAACATCTCACTTTTAAAATGTTTTCTACACTCGAATCAAATAAGCTTAGATTTACAGACAAAATTATACGTTCCTTGAAAACATCCTGTTGACTGTACATTCATGAATTAAGATCTTTGGAGGGCCTAAAATTTATTAAAAATTAATGGGATAAATTAAATTTTATTATTAGTCTTTATAAATAAACATACAACCCCTTAACTTAGCTGGAATAAACCTATTAACTACGAACTGAAGACCTTCATTGATTTTACTTTTAAATATATGTGAATCTTTACAGCTTAACAATACAACCATTATCAATTAAAAAGCTCCACTTTTCCAGGTATAAGGTATTTTCCTGCAGGTCCACTTAGTGAATAAGATTAACTAACAGATAATACAACTTATAATTTACTTCGTTTTCTTTCAAAGAGACCAAAGCAGAAATAATATGTTCATTTCCAACTAAATTTTAAAAGTTTAAAGATTCTAGAAGATGTCCTTCTGGCGTATCAAATTGTCTAACAAGTTTTCAAAATTGAAGTTTTAAAACATGCTCGTGTATAATTATTTAAATATATTATAAACACACGACTCATTTTTGTAGTTAGTTGTATATGGCTTAAAATGATGTAATTTTTACATAACCATCTCTATTGAAAGTTTCCTTTTAGTCAATAAAAGAAACTTGTTCCTATTAATTTTAGATGAACACAAAACCAGATACACACGTGACGGACTTAATCCTAGTTTCCAAGTCTATTAAGGTATTTGCGACATTGACAACAATTGTATTTATTCAATAAGTAATTACCAACAATGATGTTTTATTTAATAACACAAATATTTATCAACACAAAAAGTACTTCTAAGGAAACATGACAAGGCTATTGAAACACACAATGAATTTTGTTTTACGTTTGGAAAGTCTCAGTTGTGTCTACCTTATTATATTGTATGTAAATCCTAAAAGCAAATAATGTGTAGATTTAAAATTAAAATTTTCTTTCAGCTTCATAGATCGAAAGAATATGCTTTTATTGTAAACATGTGTACACATAATATGACTTTTTAATTAGATGTAACTATGTATAAATGAGAACAACAAACTCTCATATCACAAGTTAGTTCATAAAGACACTGATTTATCTATCAAGATTATTTATGCTTGAGAATAAATTTTTAAATTTTAGGTAAAGAAATGAATAATCTCAATTTTCATTTTCTCGTTAGGCCTAAGTCAATACAATGATACTATACCAATTATACAATAAACGTTTGGAATATTTTTTACAATATGAGATAAAACACTGAGAATATTTTTGTATCATTTCTTGATATTGAATATCAAATTTTCGCTTATCAAAGTATAAAAGTCACAGAAAAATAGTATCTTATTTTTTTTTAAATCGCAAATGTTCGAAACTAATTTTTATATCCGTATGTTAACCATGCTTTTAAGTTACACTACTAGGTATTTGTGGTTTCAAATACATGTATATTTATCCTCTGATACTTCTGTCAAGTTTTATGCAAGTCTAATAATTATGCACTCCAGTGGCATAGCAGTATGTCTGCGAACTTACAACTCTAAAAACTGGGTTTCGAAACCCGTGGAGAGCAGATCACAGATAGCCCATTGTGTAGCTTTGCGCTTAATTCATAACAACAACTAATAATAATTATAATACCAAAGAAACTCTCCGGGATATTGTGTTCATGAACTGAAGTAATTTATTGGCATTGTACCGTTTCATAATTAAACAAGCCACATCTTTACGTTTACGAGCATATGTACATATATAAACGTGTAAGTTTTCTACATTATGAAGGATAATACTCAGTTTACAATACTCATAAAACAATAAAATAAATGTATCACACTTCTCTAGAAACACTTCTTTACTCTAAAATAAAAAAGTAACCTGATTAATATTTCGATGAGAGCACTTATTACTATATAAACTAGCTTTGCCTGATTTGTCAACAAATGACGGGTTGAAGTTTTGTAAGAAAAAGAACTCGATTCCCTCTTTCCTGCAGAGAGCTTTGTTCACCAAACTTCACCATAAGATAAAAACAATCACACATTAAGAAATTAAAAACAATTTTCTGATTCTCTATTTATAAAAAAAATTAATGAAGCTAGTGTAACGTAAATATGAAATTACTCATAATATCACACATATTGATTGACAAATTGCATTTTTATATGTTAGACCAGTTAATCAGGGTAATAATAAACAACTCAAGGCAGTAGGAGTCTCAGGCCTCACTAACTTAATCTTTTCATCCAACAGAAATACTTGAAGTATTCTCGATTTATCTAGTTCATGAAGTTATCGTATTCTAGTGTTTCTGTGGTAAGTGAAAGGTCTCACGAAAAAGATGTGACCGATTTAGGTAAACTAGTTGTCGCCCCTCTAAACAGATGTGATCTACATAGTTAAGATAGTTGTTGCCCGATACAATTAATATCATTCTTCTATACTTTTAATTTTGAATCGAACCCACAACTCTGAAATTGCGAATCAAGCACCGTAACCATCTGGTCAAGCGAAACAGCTGAATGCAACGTTACAAAAAGACAACTAGTTTTATGTATACTAAGTGGCTAGTTCAATATTAATACTTAAATAAATGACGCTGGAAAAGTATATATATTTTATACAAAGTGATGTGTTTTTTTGTTTTATTTCAAAATTGAAATAAATCACTCACGGAGTCACTCGCAGACGAAAAGTGTTGGTCTTAGTTGTATCTGAAACTATTAATTTTAACTACCGATTAGAGCAAACTATATGCTGAGAGCGAAACTAAAAATAAGCCTGGCCATCAGTAAAGCTTATTAAATATACATTTATATGTATAAATATTATAATGCTCTTTTGTTTTTTATTTTCATTCAGATTGAAAGCCACTTATTAACAGTTCATTGTTTTACATCTTTCGGATGAAAAAGCGTAATATTACTTTTAAAGAACTTTTTTGGTACATTTTTTGGTGATCCCAATATCAAAGCTAATTCGCTAAAAAAAATGATTAATCTCTTTGGCAGAGGCCCGGCATGGCCAGGTGGTTAGGGCGCTCGACTGAATCCCCGTCACACCAAACATGCTCGCCCTTTCAGCCGTGATGGTGTTATAATGTGACTGTCAATCTCACTATTCGATGGTAAAAAAATAGTTCATGGGTTGGAGGTGGGTGGTAATGACTAACTTCCCTTCCTTCCCTCCAGTCTTACACTGCTAAATTAGGGACGGCTAGCGCAGAAAACCCTCGTGTAGCTTTGTGTGAAATTAAAAAAAAACATTTGACAGCAAGTATAAAGAAAGTTTAATTTAGATTTAAATAAAAACACGTAGTTTACTTTTATAACTGCGAGTGCGAACTATATGTTTGCTTAATTCAGTTGACTGTATTTTTTAATATTTTAGGAATAATGTTCAAATAAATCAACAATATCTGCGCAATTTGTATATGTTAAACAACAAATGAATATGTTAAAGTTAATTGTTATGGATCTGGATACAAGGCCAGGTCCGTAAACTAAATTGCAATAGTTATTCAAACTATCTTATATATATGCATATATATATAAACGAACGAACAAATTTTAAATATAACCTAGTTTATTATGAGTAAAAAGTATCTTTCTAGAGTTTTATGTGGCACCCATACTTTCACTAATTGAATCATAGCTGTAACCAGTCATTCAATAATTCATTAGCACGATGACTGTCATTCCACAACAAGTGGAGTGCATTTTGTGGACAGTCATTGTATAATTAGATTAATAATATAAGCATTAACAGAGACAGGCTTTGTTCACTTGAAAGTCTGAAAAAGCAATAAGTAATTTTGGATTTAGTAACCTACTTTTATACTCACTTGATCTATACGCACTTGTTAGTCAGTCATCCAACAGCCATTTTTATTTCGATATAGTTGTCAGATATTCTACATTTATTTCTCCGAGTGCAATATTCAGTAATTTATATGTAGCACTATGATAAGATGGTGAGTCATTTACCAGTTAAAAGTCTAATACATCTTGTACTTGGTAATTCTACAGTTGTAACAATTGTAAAACATATACAGCAGGGCGTCAAATTAGCCGCAAACAGAACTAATAAATCTGTATTTATTGTGTAGCTTAATATTTACGTTTAAGAAAAATGTGCATAATGACAAACAATACAATGCAATATTATGGAAATCAGTACCTTAACTACCCACAATGATGAATTTTTAACCCGACAACAAATTTTGCTAACTCCTGACAGAAAAGAGTTAAATCTGGCTTACGTAGATTGAGATTATAGATAAGGTATCCCTTAAACTGCTTTTAATCCCGCTTGGGAATAAAGCAACTAAAACTTTAAATCAGTCAACTTTCACGCACTAATGATGCTCTTTACACACATATTCAGTTAATGGCTGCAATATTAGGTGTATAATTATTGCATTCAGAATATATTATTTATAACAAAGAAAAGATCGTAAAGTTTCTCGGCGTGAAATGAATTGTTAAAATACCATTAAAATAACGTACAATGATTATGATTTTGGTACAAATATAATCATGCAACATAGGCATATCTCTGTATGTTCAAAAAAGGGAATTAATGTTTTTTTAAGTAATATTTCAATTTATGTGAATCTTTTTCACACATGAAGAACGTTTTAAGAACAACAAACTTAGATTCACTAAAAATCAACAATAGAAATGTTTTTGTTCAAAGTGACAATAGCAATACATACATTACTTATAATACTTATAAAAGGAATTACTATACAACATTTAGTTAAATGAAAATCGTGGATTACATCATCAGAGTGATATAAAGCTTTACCTGGTTTTTTAAACGTTTCTATTTATTTATTACTTATGAAACAAATAACTGTCTTAAACACAAAAAATGAACAAAGTAAAATAAAACACCATTAAAATTGAACCTTCCACTGTAGTAAATAACACAGGCCTGCGAATTTAAACTTCATAAAAGTTGTTTTGGTTTTAATAACGGATTTTTTTCCCATAATTTAGCCACGCTGATTTCGAACATAGTATATTTTATACGACGTGAGAATTTTTTTACAAATCGGAAAGAAAAAATCTTACTTGAATAAAATTTTTATTTCTTTTACCAGAATGAACGTTTTGTATTATTATACTTGTTATGACTGGTTTATAGAACGATCGATAATATTTTCACATCGCGATTGGTCTACAGAAATTTATAGCTAGTAGCTATCAACATTTTAATCATAACAAAATGTGACCCGATTTCAATTAAAATTATTCACTTACGTAAAAGTACGTATGATGTTTTGTGAAAAACCAGTATAAGACGGAGAAAAACGGATATCATTTTCGGATTCAGCGTGCAGGAATGACCATAGGACATTTGAACTTTTCAAGACAATAAAAACACCGCAAGCCTGCTATTACTGATTCCACATGGGCTAAAAAAAAGCTCAACTCCTAACATTAAAAAACTGGATTTATAATATTATAAATATTTCATGAGACGTGCAAACATGAAAGAATCGACTCTCACCTCTTAATACTCATTAAGTCAAAAATCTAAACTCATTGTTCTTTCCTTAGTGAGAGAATATTTGGTATGAACATACTTATTTGTGTAAGCCATCTTTGAGAAAATCTGAATAAAGAGTATAAATGTGGGCGCAATTCCCAAACTTATGTAGGTTTTAATAACAAAAAGTTATAATTCACAAAAATGAAAATATTTTACGTCGGGATTGAAGTTTTAACTTCCATGTTAGAACTAGAATGTGTCTTTGTTACAGTAAATTATGCCAGATGCTGTTAAATTCCAGTCAGTAACATTAATGAGCTTTATTATAGCCCTTATATGTGTTAAATTTAAAGATATAGATTACTCGTATGTGGAGGACGTATTGTATAAATCTAACAGTATGTCGAAAACACTTTCTCCACCATGTCCAAATAAAGAATAAAATGTTGAAAGAAACAACAATATCTTAATGCTGTTGTGTTACAACAAATATAATTAATTACAATCACGTATTCTCAGAAAAAAGATCTTCACACAACAGCAATATTACAACCTTTCATTGTAGCTGTTGCCATGACAGAAAACACAAAAATTTGCTTGAGTGTTTTTGAATTTTGCGCAAAACTACACGAGGGCTATTTTGCACTAACCGTTTCAGATTACGAGTCGAACGCCTTAACATTATTATTAGAAACAACAATACTTAGGTATAACAGTCTTATATGTTAAGATATATTTATTTTGAAAAAGTCCTTAAATGTTTACAGAATGCCTACATTGAGCAATATATTATATTGAGAATAATATAATTATTCAGGTTTCCCTTGTTTAATTTCTTGTTTTAAGATCATGCTTCCAATCATTACTTTCGGCTGCCATGGCCAAGCGTGTTAAGGCGTGCGACTCGTAATGCGAAGGTCGCGGGTTCGCAACCCGGTCGCGCCAAACATGCTCGTTCTTTCAGCCGTGGTGGCGTTATAATGTTGCTGTCAATCCCACTATTCATTGGTAAAAGAGTAGCACAAGAGTTGGCGGTGGGTGGTGATGACTAGCTGCCTTCCCTCTAGTCTTACACGGCTAAATTAGGGACGGCTAGCACAGATAGACCTCGAGTAGCTTTGTGCAAAATTCCAAAACAAACAAACAAACATGCTCTCGGCTATAAATTCTAGCACAAGTCTCTTTTATGATTCCAATCAGATTAGCAAAAAAAAGTCTCAACATTCTGTGTGTAGCTAATTGTTAGCTGCAGGGATCTGACATGCTTGAATAGTTAGTTTTTGTGAATTTTCTTTGACATGGATACAGGACTATAATGTTCTTGGGCAACTTATTGATTTTAGGTTGCATTACAAGAAAAGTATGTATATTATAGCATAAAGAACAGGAAAACTGTACACTGTTATTACATTATATAGGAACTAAACATTAAGGTGAATATCGTATAGTGTTTTTGGTTAAGGTAAAGATTATAAGTGTCTTCTTTAGACTGAGGACTAATGCATGTGTTTCCTAAGTCTAAATTTCTTCAAGCTATGATATAGCAAAATATAATTAGTTAAATAAGAGCCCAGAAAAACACTAATTAGGAAGTTCTAAATGACAAAACAACCTTATTCTGTCTCACAAATGAAATCACAATGGGATCCAATTTTATTTTAACTGTAATGTTCGTTACGTAATTACCATATTTGTACTTTCAATGGAGTTGAGCATGATGTTATAACACTAGCTATGAAACATTATAGAACATTTTTTTAGATGATAATATCTATTGATAATAAACTATAGGTGAATAATTTATGAGTAAAAAATTAGGGAGGAAATAGAGTTGTTAAACAGATAGATTTGATTTGATTTTGTTTGTTTGTTAATAATAATAAAGCGACAAAATCAGCAACCTGTGCTCAGCCCTCTGTGGGTATTGAACCCGCGTTTTTGCATTGTAATCTGTTAGACATGCCACTGAGTCACTTTCAGAGACCATATACGTCGGCCCGGCATGGCCAAGCGCGTTAAGGCGCGCTACTCGTAATCTGAGGGTCGCGGGTTCGCATCCCCGTCGCGCCAAACATGCTCCCCTTTCAGCAGTGGGGGCGTTATAACGTGACGGTCAATCCCACTATTCGTTGGTAAAAGAGTAGCCCAAGAGTTGGCGGTGGGTGATGATGACTAGCTACCTTCCCTCTAGTCTTACACTGCTAAATTAGGGACGGCTAGCACAGATAGCCCTCGAGTAGCTTTATGCGAAATTGAAAAAGAAACAAACAAACAAACCAGATAAGTCGGTACTTGCTTACAATAGATTTCGTTGGATAATATTTTTCGTTATAAGCCTACAGGCTTACCAATGAAAAGCAGTTTTTAGCATCAAGTCCGGTGTCATTGTAAAAACAAAGTTAATAAATATGCAACTATTTAATAAATCGAGTCAAACACCACTATAAAATCTATAAACGTCGAGAACCATGGATTAAGCCATACTTACAATGATAAACATGTATAAATCAAAGGTCTGGCTGGTCAGAGTTACTCTATGCAAAACACTAAATGTTTGTAGAAGCTGTGTGTAAGTTCGGAAGAGGATCCATGAAACTGACACTGTTAACAACAAACGTAGCTGAAGTAGAAATCGGAATCTCTTCCATAATGTTGTTAAGTATCTTAGGTTGTATTCTTTATGAGTTAAACGACAGTTGCGTATTGATATTTACTGTAAATACGTGAGCATGAAGTGATCTCAGTAACAACTTAAACATCGCCGTTGAGAAGACATGATCAAACCAATGGTCCAAATGGGCATCAGACCACAAAACCCCGGTGCCACAGAGGTATGTCTGCAGATTTAGAACACTAGAAATCCGGGTTTTGATACACGTGGTGGGCAGAGCACAAATGACTTATTTTGTATCTTTGTGCTTAACTTCAAACAAACAAATAAACAAAATCATTGATGTTTTCCAAACTGTTAGAAGTTGGATTCATTTGAAAATCATACACACCTCTCCTGTTTGTATCAACATCTAAAGTGAAGAATAGTGAGAAATAAATACAGGTTGGGGGCTTTGTGTATAACAGTGTCAGAGACCTACACAAAACTGATGGCACCCTGACAACTTACAAGATAATGCAGATCCTGATCTATTATGTCAGTATCTCAGGAGCACAACTTATCTTACAACAAGACAATAATCCCGAGCAAGCAAAAACATTTGGTGAAATGGTATCTTAATTATAAAGAGGCTGACTGGACAGTCACAACAATTGTCTGACAGGAACAGGCCTGATATAAAGAGATTACGTGAGCTTGTTTTAAAGCTGAAAAGGTCAAGACTTGATCCATTAACGTGGCTGAATTTTAAGTAATAGAACAGATGATTGGAACAATATTTCACAGTCATATAGCAGCATGAAAATAAGGCAAATGCTCTGTGCAGAACAAAGGGCAGACATACGAAATACAATGCCAATTTTATTTCTTTTTTCTCTTTGTGATAACGGAATGATGTATAGCAGAGTGATTAGCGCACTAGGGCTACAAATCAGAATGTTCATGATTCGTATCCCGTTGTCATAAAAACCTCCTTCCGATGTTTAGGACTGTCAGTGTTTTATAAGAACGACAATCATATCTCACTATTCGGTCGGACAAAAGTAGTCTGAAAGTTGTTGGTTACTCTCAACTCACATAGTTTTTCAGTTCAATATCAGGTAATATAAGAAGACAGCCATTTGTGTATGTCTGCATGGAATCACTAAAACAAACTGTGATGACGTTTTGCACAGTTAGTATATTCATCAGGTAGTGTAAAGTATTCGTTCTTTATCACCCATGCACATGTATGTTTCTATAATCAATTTCATTATTATAATTTAATTTAAGCAGATAAACTTATCAAATGTGCGATCTCTGCCTTTTAATATGACAATAATGTTGATTTTCTTTACATTTATTATATAAAGCGCTATATTTTATTAGAAGACCATGATTATATTTTCATAAACTCAGGCTGTAAAATACTTCTAAACAAATCATTTGTAGTCCGGTACTATTCGATTTGTTAAAGTTATCTTATCGTGTGTTATCAATTATAACGTATTTATAAATTAATTTCACTTCAAACGATTTGCAATTACCGTGTACTGAATACAATATCGCCTTTAGCACACGTTGTAATTATATATAAGCATATGTTTAAAACAGAGGCTTGTGATTGAATAATAAGTTTTTATAAATTAAAATATCAAACTCCTTGTCTCAGTAAGATTTAGGGTGTATTTAAATTTTATATTTCCTTATTTGTCTTAGTGATTATTTATGTATACACCTTCCAAGAAAACAACAACTAGTCTTTGTATATGTTACGACATTGGTAGGTCTCTGGGTAATATCCGAGGTTATCAATCTGTTACATCTATAATTACACCGGTAGCATAACATCCGAATTGCATGGATTGTTTCGACAAAATAGATGTAGATAGACAGATGAAATTGACTATCTGTGTTATATGTGTGCATAGGTTTTTCATTTGTGTCTTTAAAAACGGCTTCTTATTATATCTGTTATTGTATCTACTTTAGAGCTTTAAAAAATTATAATTATAATTATTCGTTATTACAACAAGAAGACATGAAGATTAATTTTAAAGCGTTATCTTGGAGCATGGTAATGTATGAAATCACAGAAATGATACTGTACGGTTACTACTATATAAACACCTTATTATAATTACAATCGTAGAACAGGTGACAAAAATTTAATATTTTTGCGTTAAAGAAATACAAAACAAAATAATGTAATTATGTGAAAGTTATAATTGAATCTTTTCGTCATTATTATAAATACTTTACAACAATTGTTCATTCAGAAATAACACGTATTAATTCTATTAGTATATATGTTTTTCTACAGTTTATTTAAAACCATTTTTCTTATGACCAGTCTTTAAGGTTTGTGTTCGGTTTTAAGTATTCTAAAAGAGCAAGAAACTACAAAATATTTAATAGATAAAAGTCTAATAAACAGTGTTTCAACCGTGATTCAAAAGTGTTAAAGAAATACATAAAAACTAGCAAAATAATAAAAATAATCTATATTTCAAATATTTTCAGGAATGAATAATCAATTTTGTTACTTTTCAAACAGTCGTTTTCAGTCAATCAATGAAAGTGGTTTATGTTCATATTATTTTATAATTCAAATAGTTTTTGGCACAGTTCTCCATTAGATGTTCATAAAAAAAATATATTTTTTCACTAAATAAGTGTTATTAGCCTTTCTTTCTTATTCTTGTAAAAATGAATAGAAAACATAAAAATCCATGTTTATTTGTATAAAACATGTATTTAAATTGTGAGTTTAAAAATCAAAACTGTCCTGTGATTTTAGTTTGTTTTTGAATTTCACGCAAAGCTACTCAAGAGCTATCTGCGCTAGCCGTCCCTAATTTAGCAGTGTAAAACTAGAGGAAAGGCGGATAGTCATCACTATTCACTGCCAACTCTTGGACTGCCCTTTTATTAACGAATAGTGGGATTGACCGTCACATTATAACGCTTCCACGGCTGAAAAGATGGGTATGTTTGGTGTGACGGGAATTCGAACCTGCGACCCTAAGACTGCGAGTTGAGCACCCTACCTACCTGGTCATGTGAGCCATTTTGATTTTAGTAAAAACAGTAACATTTTATAGCAGAGTGCGAGGGTCTCAGTTCAAAAAATAAAAGTTAAGGCTACATATATTTTTTTTCTGTTTTGCGTTTTATTTGCTCACAATCTATGTAGCATACGTAATACAAGTATTAGTTTAACTATATCTAGTGAAATGAGACTTCGTCCAAATTGAAATTAAGGACAATCTCCACTTGGCAAAGAAATGTGTTCCATAATTTCTTAACTGCAAAAATGAAGAGGGAGCTACACAAAACGAAATAATAAATGGACACTACAAATCGTCTTAGGGATAATTAGGCACATCTGGCTCATGCCTATAATGAAAACTTTAGCGTGTTAAATTGAAGGTCTAATAGAATGGGTGTTTGTTTAAAAACTTACAAAGTCACCTACCTTTTTCTACGACAGTATGATACATGCAACAGCGCAGTACCCCTTACCACACGACTACGCACATAGCATTAGGTAAGTAGGATCGATTAAGTAATGGATGTCGGACCAACAACATGGCCGTGAGTCTGAACCGTAATGGAATAATACTGATGTCAAACATCGCCCAAATACCGCAAAACGGCTGCCACATGGGCACATAATCATATCATCCAAGCTGAAACTTTCCTTATGCAGTAACATCCAGTGATAGGCATGCCCTATGAAGCTGCGCATAACGAGTCTGTATACATACGTCTTATTTATAGTTTGACGGAGTCGTATCCAAAATTTAATGAGGCCATCGAACAGTTTCCCGTTTATCTATCATTCACTCATTGCAGTCGGACTGCCCACGCTGGATCTACATCATCTGATGGAGTCTTTTAATCTTGAAAGACATTAGCGATCCGCGATTTGGCTATGCTCTTCCAAATACCTGCTCTAGTCTAATTCAGAATGACAACCATGAGTTTATACCATTGCATGGTCACATTTGAGGCATTTAACATGATAGACTCGAAAACCTTTTTTATTCAGCAAGTATTCCTACATGATATTCCCAATGCTTTGCTTCCTTAGAAGTTCGTTTCTTTGTGATGGTAGAGTTGCCTTTGTGCAGGGTTTCCCAAAGTGGATGATTAGAAGTACAGGCGGTGAATAAAGACCTGAGAGTTGATAAGGGGTCAAAAATGACCCTTATGGTAAGGTTGGCCTACGCAAGTAATTGCCATATGCCTAGTGTTGTATTATGATTAATTAATATTGATTATATATTAAACTTTCTCAACTGTGGAGTTTCATTTATAATTTAGATTCTGAGAAGTTTGGGGTCGCTGACAACTTTATAAGTTCGTCAAGGGGTCGACAACTCAAAAAGGTTTGGGAATCGAGCCTTAGTGTGTTATGTTCATAGTTGCCTTGTGGTTGCAAATATGTATGGTGTTGCCGTGAAGATAGGTGGTACCTTGTAAATATTCCAAAAGCATCTGTTTTCTTAGGTTTTTGTCTCTTGTAATTGCCACTGTCAGTAAACTTTCATTGAACTGCCTGTACTTCTTGTGTTAAAGTTCAGTACAATAAGGTACAATCCCAAGGTTCGTAATGACTTCTAATATATGTTTGTTTGTTTTTTCTTTTTTATTCTGCAATTGGTGCACTCTTTTTGCTATGTCTTAATTTTTTCACCCCTCACATCTACCATAGCAGCAAGTCAGATTAATACCGTAACTGCATTAGGATTCAAGAAAACTGAAGCACTTAATAGGTTAAAAAGGATTTATGAAGAAACAAACTTCTATATCTATCTTTAAATCGATCTGTCTTACAAAAGACTTGAATATACTAATTATTCTGTACCGTATGTTGAGTTTTCTTGTTCTTAAGCGCATAATTGTACAATGGGCTATCTCTGCTCTGTTCATCAGGAGAGCCGAGACCTGATTTTAGCGTTATAAGCCTACAGACTTCCCGTGAATCACTGAGGAGTTTTATAAAGTCACTGAATAACAACAGACCTATTATGTAGTCAGTTCAAATACAAAAGTTTTTGCAAGTGTAAATGAATTTTTCTTAAAGAAGAAATAACTTAATGCTCCGAGTACAACAATCTTTAACAAGTAACATCTCCAATTTGGATTGATTTTCTTCCTATTGTTTTTCTCGCACCAAAAGTACGAAACATTTATTTCATAGAAAAACAAACTTAATTTTATGAGTTTTTTTTCAAATTTCATACATAGATAGATCTTTTCAATCTACAATTAGGAGTCTCATTTGGCGTAAATATAACCCACACGTGCAAAGGTATTTAAGAAAAGGTCCTCAAATTTGGCGACAATGTTTGCACATGCCTGCGCAAAAAGTCACGTGAGATATCGGATTTTAATAAAGTCTCACCCAAGAGTAAAAGTGGACAGTTTTTAGTGTGTTTTTTTCATTCAGATTAAAAATAACTGATTTAGAGCAGCAAGACTATAAGTTGAAAGAACGTGAAGATACATAAGTATTGGTTAGGCCAAGCAAACTAAATTAGAGTTTGTAGCTCAAGTTTTCAAAGGAATCGTACTGGTGGACGGTTATTATCGGTTATTTATTGACACCTTTTCAGCACAGGTTGAATAAATTTTAGGAAATTAGCCTAATTAAAGATCAGTTAACGTCACATTTTATTAGCTTAAGCAATTAACATAAATAATAATTCTTGATACGGCAGTACTGAATGCACAAGGGTTATAACAAGAAACTGTTAATCTAAATTCCATGGTGTTACTATAAAGGAAGCTATAACACTACTTTAGATAGGAAAAACAACTACCATATATTTAAAAAAAATTGGTTGGATTTGTAGAATAAAGGTCTGTTTTGAATAATAGGATTGCGATCCTCAAGTTAGTGTTGGTTACTACCGAGTTGCACTTTGTTTAATTGTTGTAGTTTGTTGGTTAGTAATTATATAAAGTCATGATATCTAATCAAAAACACCTTCTGTGCGAAAACAAAGTTGTGGCCAAAAAAGGGTCTGATTGTGCGACTTCAAGGAATAGAATCAAAACTGACGGCTAAACTGGTAGCTACATTTATAACATTGATAAGAATTTAAATCAAATATTAATTCATTTTTCAGTTTGGCTGAGAAATTTGTTTTACCCATCATCATGCTCAATGTTGAACAAAAAATACAGCCTGGCTAACAAATGAATGAATATTTGCTGTGACTTTTTTATCAATGCTATAAATGTAGCCACCAGTTTAATCGCCAGTTTTAATTTTTGTCTTTTAAGTCTTACGTTGGCCGCGCCTTTTTTAACGCTTAAGCTTTTATTAAAAATTTACTTATGAAAAAAAGGGAATAACTAATCATAGCTTTAAAATATGAAAATATTTCATTAGCATATACTCAAAAGGTATCAGTCCTTCATGGCAAACTAAACATTCACAATGATATTAAGTGCAAAGTAACTGTTTACAAGGATCGCAGTAATCCAAACCGGGACTACATAATGCGATGCTGACGTGTTCTTGTTCAACGCTAGATTGTTTTCAGCAGAGAGAAAGTTCTTTACTATGAAGAGATTAAGCATGTAAACACGTTGCTTAGATCCGAGTAGATGATTGGATTCTTTATGGTTTCTGTTCGACTATTTTCGTATGCGTTTGGTATCTGTACGTATTAAGTGATTGAGTGAAGATACTCTGTGTGTGTGTGTGTATTAAAATAATTCTTTATACTATAAATAATAACATTTTGAGCTGTTAAGTTTGATTCTAACAAAGTAAACTTATTTTAAGATAGATTAAAACAGCCTTGAACTTCAGAAAAAACGCGTGTGTTTGTGTGTGTTTTTCTTATAGCAAAGCAACATCGGGCTATCTGCTGAGCCCATCGAGGGGAATCGAAACCCTGATTTTAGCATTGTAAAATCCATAGACATACCGCTGTACTAGTGGGAGGCTTATTAAACGCTCTGCTAATTAAATCACTCGAACCTTAGGAAATAATTTAACTCAAAATGCCTCGATTTGTTTGTTTTGAATTTCAAGCAAAGCCACATGAGGACTATCTATTTCTAATTTAACAATGTAAGATTAGAAGGAAGGCAGTTAGTCATAACCACCTACCGCCAATTCTTGAGCTACTCTTCTACCAACGAATAGTGGGATTGAACGTCACATAATAACGCCCCCATGGCTGAAAGCGCGAGCATCTTTGGAGAAACTGAGATTCAAACCCATGACCCTCAGGTTACTAGTCTAACGCTCTTACCACCAGGCCCAAATGGCTAGATAATAGAGATACTGAATAAACTAGTATAATATTATAATAATCCTTCTTTCAGTAAACTTCAAAATCTCATGTACGTTTAGGACATTAGAAGTATCGTATATTCCTTTTTCAAGATTTTATAAAAAAAAATTGAAGTTTGTATTTCTTTTGAATGATAACCTTAATAACAATAATTTTGGATACAGAAAGAAAAGTAAAAGACATTATATAAACTGTAATTCTGATCCTAGTTTTTCCTTTCTATACAAAGTAGATTAAGATTAAAACGTAATAACGACACATGCAATTTACTTACATTGATACATATATAAAGTTAGGTATTTAAGAAAGGCATAATTACTTTGAATTAAAACAGAATGAAAAACACTTAAATTTAGTAATTGCATGGTAAAATAAAAACATTTTGTTTTGAGATAAAGCCACACAAAAATACTTATAGTTAACTCAGTATCAGTTTGTTTGTTTGTTTATTGAATTTCGCACAAAGCTACTCGAGGGCTACCTGTGCCAGCCGTTCCCAATTTAGCACTGTAAGACTAGAGAGAAGGCAGCTAGTCATCACCACCCACCGCCAACTCTTGGGCTACTCTTTTACCAACGGATAGTGGGATTGACCGTCACATAATAACGCCCCCACGGCTAAAAAGGCGAGCATGTTTGGCGCGACGGGGATGCGAAACCACGACCCTCAAATTACGAGTCGCACGCCTTAATACGCTTGGCCATGCCGGGCCCTCAGTATCATCTGCACTAATAGCTTGTATAGTGTATGTTGTTATTAAGCTTATCGTATTGGCAATATTCCAGTTAAAAATGACTTTTAGGCATAATTACTGAAAGACAATACTCAACAGTACTTATTTATCTGTTCACGTTTCCATTGTTTTCTAAGGCAATACTTTTTGCACCGAGTAATCTACTTAAAAATCATCATACATTTTAAATCATTTCATTTAGTTTAGTTATTTATCCACAGATTGTATACATTAGAATGCTAATCTTTTAATAAAATAATAAATATTTTTAAGAATAATTTTTGAATCTTGGTTTGGATAGTGAATATATTTTATAAACTTATTATTATTATTATGCCTCTTGATTCCATGAAGGAACATAGGGCCGCAATCGCTTGCGGATTCATTAACAGGCTGTTTTTTTAAGTGAGTAGATTGTTAGCCTACCGCACAACCCCCAACCAGGAGGAGAAACCTTAGCCGTCCCTAATTTTGCAGTGTAAGACTAGAGGGAAGACAGCTAGTCATCACCACCCACCGCCAACTCTTGGGCTACTCTTTTACCAACGAATAGTGGGATTGACCGTCACATTACAACGCCCCCACGGCTGAAAAGGGGAGCATGTTTAGCGCAACTGGGATGCGAACCCGCGACCCTTGAATTACGAGTCGCACGCCTAACGCGCTCGGCCATGCCGGGCTTATAAACTTATTACTTTTTTTAATATGAACGTAATCTATCCAGATTTACCCAAGCAGTTATTCAGGCGCTTAAAAGCCTGATATTCAGGATAGTTATCAATAAAATAATCACTACAAAACTTAGAAAATGTATATGCTGTTGAAAATGTTATATTGTCTTTTGATGTTTATAATTAGTACGTGTAACTAATTTTCAAATTTATATTATACTTAGAATAAATGACAACATTTATTAATTTTTGGAAAATACTCCAATCTCTCTACACTTCACTCTACTTATGTTTCTCGAATAATGAGTAGATAGAATGAGCAAGCATTACTGTACAGAAAGATTAAAAGGTATATTTTGAAAGGATATTTCTTGTTTTGGTTTATATGTAGAGTTGAAAGTAATTTAGCAATGATATAAAACAATTTATTTATTTATTTATTCATATATTAACTTCTATTCTGATAGTTATTAATTCTTAAATTACACAGAAAGTGAGAGAATCTTATTACTTCAACAACAATAGATAGGTGTAGATCAAGTGGGATCAATTTTATGGTCTTGCATAAAGCATATCACAATTCGGCGTTACATTCACTTAGTTCTTTTCACCGTCCTCCACGAATTTTGTATTATAGAACTGAATGTGAACCAATTAAAATGTGGAAGTAATTATTTCCTTGGTTATGCTTACAGACACTGACAAGAAAGTTCTATTTTATCGAGATACAAATCCAAAGTGTTGCTATTTATTTTGCTTGGTTAAAGAGATTACAATACTAGTATGCAACAAAATCAAATACAGTAGAGTATATGTTAGGTTTTATAATTTGATCATTACATCTGAAGAATAGACTCTTTGCTTTTCTTGACTAAATTTATAAAAATACCAAATTTCTTTTCATGATGTAAATAAAAACAGGATAATTAATATAACGATCTTGTAATTGTTTGCGTTAAAAGAACCAGCAAAGAATAAGCGATTAATAAGTCACATGTATAGTTTAAATATAAAACCCTCCTGCCTAATTATATAAATTGTATTTGTTGGTTGTATAAATTGCAGCCGATGTATAAAGGTGTATAGAATGACTCTGAGTTGTTGTTTTTTTTGAAGTGCAAAGTTTTAGCTAAAACCTTCTTCATCTCTGACCGATTCCAGAAGTAATTAAAGTTACAAACTCAGGATGTCAACCCCTTTCGATGTACGTATTTCACCAAGCACAATGTCTCATAGATTAATTTACTCAAATCCTGCCTACAAGTATTTCAATTTGAGGGTTAGCTAGTAGAGATCATGATGAGTAATAAAAATCTAATAGGTAATACGTGCTCCCCAATCTTGACGCACAAAAATATAGCTAATAAAAAGGGGGAATAAAATGCCTCATGAGTCAATTTACGCCAGCCATGGCCAGGTGGCTAAGGCACTCGATTCGTAATCGGAAGGTCGCGAGTTTGAATCGTCGTCACACGAAACATGCTCGCTCTTTCAGCCGTGGGGGCGTTATAATGTAACGGTCAATCCCACTCTTTGTTGGTAAAAGAGTAGCCTACGAGTTGGCAGTGGGTGATGATGACTAGCTGCCTTCCCTTTAGTCTTACACTGCTAAATTAGGGACGGCTAGCACAGATAGCCCTTGTGTCGCTACAAGGTCAATTTACTCTAAACATGTCTAAATAATTTCAAGTGTCTCGGCGATTGGGGATTTTCTCTTGTTGATTAATATACAAGATATATCTAGTCTTATAAATATGATCACTGTCTATATGTATGGAGGATTAAAGGCAATGTTTACCTTCTGTTTTTAAAGTACGACATGCAGATATACAGTCTTTAAACACTGTCTACGAGGACTTTTCCTTAAGGTGGGACATTAGTTAGTAATATGGAGTAAACTGCATATTATATAATTATAATGTATCGAAATAGATGTTATACAATACTGAATATTGAGTGAAATATTTCGATTTGAGTCAATAGAAAGAAAACAGAACAAATTATTCTTCAAACATTTATTTTCGGGCTTTTGATTACTGCTTCTATTTCGTGATTATTTTTCTTATTATAGTCGTCTGTTTATTTTTGCTGTTTATTATTAAACACAAAACTACACAAAGGTCAATCTGTGGTCTACCCACCACAGGTATCGAAACCCGGTTTCTAGTAGTATATAAATCCACAAACATGTCTCTGTGCCAATGTGGAGCTTATTATAGTTAATAAAATAACATTTTATCGTTTACATTTTCTCTCGATTTGCAAGCTGAAGGTCGCGGGTTCGATTCCCCGTCACACCAAACATGCTTGCCCTTTCAACCGTGGAGGGCATTATAATATTTCGATCAATCCCACCATTTGTTGGTAAAAGAGTAGTCCAAGAGATAGCACTTGGTGATAATGACTAGCTGCCTTCCTTCCAGTCTTACACTCCTAAATTAGAGAAGGCTAGTGCAGATAACCATCGTGTAGCTTTGCGAGAATTCAAAAAACATACAAACATTTTTTCCCCATTTTGATATAGGAGAAAATGGTTCACAGGCAAAAATGATTCAAAGTGCGGGAAAAGTTATTTCGTTTATAGATAATACTGAGATGTATTACGAAAGACAGTTGATGCTTCATATTTTCGATCTGAGTAGAACTTTATGCAACGTATCAGATAAATAATCAAGTAAGAGACCACAAGGCTTAGGCATAGCCATCCTAATTTAAAGCTGTCAACCAGAATGTGATTAATCATATAACAGGTGAATACTCGGACTGTAGTCCCCACCCGCACTGGCTAAGTCAAAGCTCTGTAGGCTTATAACGCTACAACTAGAGGCTCGATAATCATGGTGAGTAGAGAACAGATAGCCCATTATGTATCTAGATCTCTGCTTAACAACAACAAAATCAAACTTTAACCGAATATCGGGAGTAACTGTCACTTTTGTAACACGTCCGTAACTGAGAGCTGAAACCAACGGACATCCTAATCAATAGAATACAGCTGGCCAAAAAAACACAGATAATAGAAGGATTTAAAGTACAAGAATACACATTTTATATAGATAACAGTGATTACAATTAATATGTAGAAAGTTTTACATGATTGTTGTACTTATTAAGCACAAAGCTACACAAAGGGCTATATATCTGCGCTCTGTCCACCACGGGTATCGAAACCCGATTTCTAGCTGTATAAGTTCGCAGCCATTGCTCTGTGTTTCACATAAAAACAGCGGTGTATATTATTCAATACTTAATTTATCAGATAACATGAACATAGTTATTAACTTAAATTTTCCCATATAAATTAATAATGTAAGCATGCGACTTTTATTTTAACTGCTAATATCTAGAAAGATAAGTGATGTAAAAGTGTACCTGATTTCATTTGGTGTACATATATATATGTGTGTGTGTTTGTGTGTATGTAAAGCAGCGGTTAAAGGTTATTTTATTCAACTGTGTATTTTTCAAATCTTAGGCATGGAATCAATTGGCGGTCACCTTAGATTATAATATATCGGTAAGTTTTGTTAATGTCTTTTATCACTGTATCAGTCATGCGTTTGTCCGCGTTAGTTCATTTTGGGATTACTGGGATTAAGTATTAAAGAAGGATTTTCCGAGATATTATCTTTCTATGATCCACATTATTTTTGTAACTTATTTCCAAATTCGCCACGTGTAACTACTTATATTGTGGTATCTATATATTGTTATATTCTGATTATATGTCCGTAATTGTACTTTCATATTTAGTGCACCAGTTTATGGATTCGAGGGTGCATGGTTCATGTCCCGTTACAACAAATAAAAATTACCTTCTACAATTCTAGAACGTGGGTGCTTTATGAGAATGACAGTGATATCCTACTGCTTGATCATAAAATAGTAGCATTGGGTGCTGTTGACTTGACGCCTTCTGCTTGGTTTATCAGCTCCAAATCATGGAGTTTTTGCAAATTTCCCAAAGTAAACAAATGCACTTTCATATTTCATTTGTAGGGATTTTATTATTTTTTCTTACAGTTAAGTTTATTAATTCTGTAAGGTTTCTATCATTCTTTAGGTATTGATTTAAGAAATTGTTCTTTGTTTCTTAATCAGGAGGCTGAAAATTACGCATTCCATTGAGATAAGAAAGAATAAATTTAAAAAATTTAATAAAAATACCACAAAGATAAACGTGTGTTTTTTAATAAGAAATGACGGTATTTTCATCTTAGGATTCGTAATTTTTTTCAAATAAATTGTTTGAAAAATGGTTTAAATAGTGTTATTTACTTTTTAATTCATACCGATTTTATTATATATATTCTTACTTCAACACCTGCGAAGAATTTTATATCTAATCGTGTACAATAATGTTCCAGTGTAGGAAAGTACACAAACTACAAAGATACCTACTCAGAACGTCGTTCTTGTGTATCTTATGAAGTGGACCACCTGAAGTGTAATGATTTATTCCTGTTTGTATGCTAATATTATTGTACGTCTTTTATGAAATATGCTGTCAAGTCTCTTGATAAATGTTATTATTTTGAATGTAATCAACTGATTACTCGGTTGTTGATGTTTTTATGTTGACTTTTTGTCAACTGGTGCTATTTCCATGTATAATTTTATGCGCTTGAAATATATACAGTAAATGTGTAAGTACCTTTTTGCTATATTACACCACACGTGAATTATAACTCTTTCACTAAGAGAATTACCATATTATTAAAGGGTTTTAACACGCCATAAAGCGACAAAGAGGCGTGACTAACAGAGTGTAAGTACATTAAAAAAGCGAATTAACAGACGTAACGGCGATTTAATAGACCTAAGGGTTTCCTTTTGACAAAATATTCTATAATATTAAATAAAAGTTACTTCTATAAAAATATCGCACTGAAAATGAGCATCGCTAAAAAATTCGAGTTTATTCCTAATATTTTCAACTTGAATTCTTGAGATATACACAATAGTTATCTATAGATCATGATGTACTTTATCAATAGTTTTGTATAACATTGTTTTTGTTTAAATGGAATTTGAAAGAAGTATGAAAATACATACTTTTACTGTCACTTTTTTGATGTACTAAAATTACTTTCTTTTAATAAATGGAGAAATAAAACCTAATAGATGTTTATAGTCATATATATATATCACTACAATAAACACATAGTTCATTTAGATATGGATATGCAAACATTATTGTTGTTTATTACTAAACATCAAACTACACAAAGGGCTATCTGTGGTCTACCCACCACAGGTATCAAAACCCGGTTTCTAGCAATATATAAATCCCCAGACATGCCGCTATGCCACTGAGGGCTTTTCATGGTCAATTTAAAATTGATTGGTATTAAAGAATTACTATCATGCCCACAATCAGGCTCGATTAGTGAATAGAAGGTTAGCTTGGGACGTTGTAGGTTAAAGCACCCAGTCCTTAACCTTTTCATTATTGTTCTTCACTTGCTTGCATAATATTTTTTCACCTGTTATTTGGAAGTTAAGAGAAGAAACAATTGATATATTCGAAGCTATTTTCTTTCATGTTTATACCCCTCGCAACTGCTTTGAAACTCATATGTCTTTGATTTGTTTCTCGTCCTACACAATCTATACATGATTGATTGTATAGAATTATAAGTATGTATATGTGCTTGTCTCTGTGTGCGCAGATATATGTAAGGTTAATACTCGACATTATTGAACAACCACGAGGGTGATTGATATATTCAGTTGTTAACTTTGTGAACGGTTTAACTGAAGCATACAGGTCAACGTGACATATACTTAATGTTGGGTACACATACGTACAAAGAGTGTGTAGTAAGTACATTTATCAAAGTCCGTATATAGTGCAGCGCCAGCAGTTATGAGAAGCAACTAGTTTAGTACATACTGTTTACAGAAATATGTGGCACAACTTTATCAATAAAATTAGGTTTAAAAAATTCTAGTCAACGTTGTTGTGCACGAGACACTGATACTAACTACATTTAAGTTAGATATTGATGTACAAAGAAATTTTTAAAACATTTTGTTTCAAGTGAATTCGATTTCTTCTTCTATTCTATATATTATAACTATGTTCTTTGTTTTATTCAATTATTTTTCGGCTTTAAACTATGAATGACGTACCTGTGGATTAGTGCCTGGGTAAGTGGTATATCCCAAATGATGTGCGTAGGACATATCACTGAGATATTGTCTGATTGTTTGTCTATTGGTACTTAATGTTGAAAGTTTCTTCACTTTAAACCACAGTATAGAAAACGTAACAACACTTATTCCTGCATTGTTTATAAGTTAACTATATGTATAGCTATACAACTGTTCCACAACAAAGTATTATATAGATATATTTCTTGACAAACCTTCCTGGATTTGACGCTTGTTAGAGCAGGGTAACTGATCGTATTTTGTCACAGGAACATGAATAGTTGCAACCTTCAACTAGTACGTTGTAAAATATGATATACGCTCTACCGTGTCCACGAGAACTGTTGCCGCAGGGTGTTAGCGCCTTGATGACTAGAAAGCACTAACACAAATTCGAACTAAGCTTAAAGGTAAAACCATGACGGCAAATAACTGTGTCTCAAGCTACTGTAGGGTTGTTTACATCACCAAAAGTGAAATCTAAAACAAAGCGCTTGTCCTTCTTTTCAGAGTACGTGGTACAACAAACTTAGGCAGACTTCGTTCGTTACAGTAGGTTTAATCGGCAGATGGGCCACATAACAATCTAGCTCCTAAAGCAACGACTGGCCTCGTCGTTATACGTCAGCATACGTGTGCAACAGCAGGACTGATTGACAGAATTAGAGGCCGCTACGGGGACTTCGACTTCCCATGCCGGCCCCCTGGCAACCACAAACTCCGCCCAATACTCCAAGTGACTGTATGGTTCAACGCCGACATCGGGCTACGTGGCGAGCACTTCCAGACGGAGAGATGCGCGTCGAGATAACTGATTCCTGCCCTGGTTTGTACGGTCTGTTTCGTCTACTTGCCGTATCTCACGTAAAGCCTTATTTATAGAGGGTCGCTCCTCGTACTTTTACGTTAGATTTGTCTAATTGTAAATATGTATAAATATAAAATATACATACATATATTAGCAGTCATTCCTAAAGTTACCTGTGACAAATTTGTATCCATACAAATTAAACCTTTGTTGTTCTTTATTTGGTTTAGTACTGAAACAATTATTTCTTTGTAATATGCCATTAAAATCTGTAAAACAAAATATGTTTGTGATTTACAGCACAACACTTCCTAGAAATAGAGCAATTGTGATTTCACTTAGAAATTCCAAACTTACTCTCTTTTGGAAACCAATGTTTTTACACACAGTTATGTGAAATACTGAGAAACATCCATTACACTACTACACAACAAGTGCATGAAAAAACAACAAAAATTGGTATTTAAAAGAACGAGATCTCCATAATGTGAAAATAACAAATAAACTGAATCAATATTTCTATTAATACACTGAGTATTGATAGTAATGTTGTCCTATAATGAATACTCTCAGATTATAAATTAGATGTCTAACAGAGAAGTGTTCATACAGGATTTAAGTATTTACCAGTTCCAAAGAAGTTTGTTAACCCTCGACTTGTTCTCACAACGTTGACTATCGGTAAGATTCATATATTTCATCATATTCAGTAATTTCATATTTCGTATGTCACACAACAATGATCAGTGTAAAGAAATGACTAATAAAATTGAATGGCCTTTGCAGCAAGTGATTAGTGGCAGCATTTGCAATACTGGTGGTGTTCTTTTATATTTTCATGTGACTAATATGCTACCATATGCATTAAAGTCAGAAGCCACAAGCAATTTAATGGTTAATATGGTTATACCATAAAATTTTTGTCAACAATAGAAAAATATTGTTCCGAAAAACAAAACTTTAAATCAATGAACAAAGTTAATAGTTTAATCGTATATGTTCACATGTTCAGCAGTAACAACTACTCATTTTGTATTTTACGTTTGTTTTCGTTTCTTCGCCCGATATGCTCATAGACATGCATTTTCAATTAAGTTCTAATATATAAACATTGCCTTGTGTAGTCTCACCGGTAAGCATCTGTTTCTTTAAATAATTAATATTTTTTTAATACTTGAAATTTGACAGTACTATTACTGCGAATTGGGGGTTTGGTATAATATTTTACTACTTTCACAAGTCAACAAATGACATTTTTGTTTGAAGTTTTTCTTGGAAACAATTTCTGTAAAATGTACAAAAAATTCATCTGTAGAGCAGATGTTATAAAGTGAAACGCATAACTATGTGAGGCGGTTAAACCAGGTCTGTTATAAAGGTTTCTTTATTGTGTACTTTTTTCAGCGCAAAGCGCTTTGTACGATTGTGTATATTTTCTTACTGAAACTATAGTCGCTAGGTTTTTGTAAGATCTATTATTGAAAAGAATTAAAGAGGACAAACATTCCTTATGGTTAAACCATGCAGTGTTAGAACCACACTGATAGGCTGTTGGAAAATTTACCGTGAAAGATAATAATAATACTTTGGCTATATATATATATATATATACTTCGTATCTTTTTTTACTCAAAATCATTTTTAATACTTTACCTAAGCGTGATGTTTATCTTAACCTCTTCTTAGTCATCAGTACTAAAATAATTTTGGCACGGAATTTTCAATATTCAGTACTCTCGATTGTCATCATTATAAGAGAAATAATACTCTCATTATGTTTAAGAATCATCAATAGGCTTGAAATGATATTACTAAACAAAATGAAAGTAAAATAGATTTCCAGTTATCTGATAGTCAGGTCCTAAACATAAACTAATTCATTTATAAATACATATATATTCTCCATAACTGAAAATTAAGTTTGAAAACATATTTTAATGCTGTAATTATATTTCGTGATTCTAACATTATTCAGTAGATGGGAGGGGATTCAATTAACCAGCAAATATTGTCCACTCATTATTTACTAAAGAGGCCAACAGGTTTAAAAGATATGTAGCTGATTACAGATTAATTACTTGTACATTAACTTAATGAAAATGTTAATCTTAAAGAATTAATTACAATGAATTTAGTTAACAGTTATAAGTAAGTGTACCTTTACTAACGTAAATTTAATCGTCTGTCATGTATTTTTTCATACAAAAAACGAAATTATAAATGATTCAAAATTCCGAATACACACATATAAGTATATTACGAAATTGTTTATGTAATAAGTTTATTTACTTTTGAAACTATCCTTAGTTTTCTGAAAATTACAAGTAAACGTTATATTGTTTGTGAAACAAGCATGGAAATAAATTAATTAACAGTAATAGAATTTTCGTGGCTCTCGAATACATAATATTTCGAGAATTATCACGTCTTTACTTTGGAACATAAATAACTGGGCTGTACGTTTGAAACGTTGTGAATTTTTATACGACTTGGGTTAAACTAAACTTCTAGAAGTAAAAATTAAGCTTTGATTTCTGAAGCAATGATGTAGTTTTCTGGCATTCCACCTATCTGCCATAAATAGAATACAGCAAAATGAACAATATTTAGAGATACGCACATATGATACCAAATAATACAAGAAATATCACAGTGATAGCTAAAAAAACAAAAATCACACAATAATTATAACACACAATCTGAAGCTGATCACTAATAACGAATTTCAAGAATCTTCGTCCAAAGTAAAAAAATTAGTTAGTAAGAAGCAGTAAGCTGTTAACACGCATCTGTTGAAGACTATACAGTTTTCTTGGAGTATATTGGATCTAATACAAACAGTTGATTACATTCGCGGGTAAAGTAATCATATTTAAAAAGACACACAAAGTTAAAGTCATCATATATTCGGAACACATTGTGTGCAATCTACAGTCTTTTGGAGTATATTATATCAAATACAAACAGATGATTACATTTTCGGGTATAGACATCATGTTTAAAAAGACACACAAAGTTAGAGCCATCAGATATCTGGAGCACATTGTATACAAGCTACAAAATACTGACTTACTAAGTTAAAGATATAAGTTCAACATGCACGGTAATTAAACCAAAATGTAAAATGTAGAAAAAACTAAAGAATGGGAAAATATTGCGATAATGTTACCTTTTAATGAATTTGTGTACTAAAAATGTATCAGCTTTGGAGCTTAAACTGTCACAAGTATAGAAAGGTAGCTCGGACTGGTATGAATTATTTGAGAAATGTTGAGAAACAATAAAAATTATTTTAATGAAGGCAGTACTTACAGTGACAATCTGAAGTTATGATTACTGATAATACAGCAATTTACAAGTGATATATGATGATAAACTTATGCTCAAGTCTTAACAAAAGTAAATGAGAAAAACTGTTCAATACTACAGAAGTTATGTTTTTAATCACTATGTTGAGAAGTTTTTTATTAAAGTTATTAATAAAACATTATGATTATTGTGATAAAATATGTATATATTAACAAGCAATTGTTTTTTTGTTACATGAAGAACGCTCAAAGGCCTGTTTTATTGATCTCATATTTTATGCGATGGTTCAGGGTATTAAGGTATATGTATAATGTAGTTAACAGAATAGAAAAATATTATACTAAATGCATAGTTAGGTACTTCATATCTGCCTATTTCTTAGTCTGTTTGTCTATCTGTTCTTTCTCTTTTTTAACCTTATCTGTGAAAAAAAATGTTTGTATATATAAATATATATATATATTGTCACTTTGGTAATTAAAAACTTACACTACAATATACAATATATTTGTATGTTAACAAATTGCCTTTGTGATACGTTAAGAGGAGACTATTAGTTATGGAACAAACCATATGCCACTACGTAATACGTGTAATCAATCAGAAACAATACGAATTTCACCACATTGTCGCCATGAAGTCTGACTACAAGCATAATAGCTATAAATGACGTTCTTTTGCCATGATGGATAAATTCCATTTATGCTGAAGGTGATGAATCATCAACATAATGTAACTGAATTCCTAGAATTATATCGATACTTAGCGTTTATTCCGCTTTGCAAACACTGTTACAAAGGTAAAAAGGCCTTTATTTAAAAAGTATTGTAACAGAAAGTGTTACAGAAATGGTGCAATGTTTATGTAAACAAAGACAACAAAATGTTTATTTATTACTTTCGAGTAAAATCTTGCTTATTTACACACACATTGGACTTTGTAAAGTGTATGTTATTTCTATAGAACTTAATCTTCCGGGTAACGTCCAACGGTAGTATGTTTTTAACAACTTACAAATTAATGTAAGAAGATTTTAATTATTAACGAAATTAACAGGGTAACTATGTTAAGTTGTCTAATCTAAATATCACCGTCAAATATCATATATTTCATTGTTTGTTTCCGTATATATATATATATATTATATGATATATCTTTCATGAACTATTCGAATTGAGGAACAAGTTTATATATACTCTGCTACACCGATGTCATCCCTTTGAGTGACCCATATTATTACCACTCCTTGATATATCAATTTGGCAATGATAAATCTAAATTATGAAGAAAAATTTGCTACATATTTATGCAACTTTTGACTTAGTGAGGCTCAACTGAATGAAGTTTTGCAGCATAATTTATTGCTAAGAACGTAATATTTACATTACACATGTACTTGGTAATCAGTGATGTCGAGAAAACCCACTTGTAGAGAAATATATATATATAAAAGGGTTGAGAAAATATTTTACGTATTTTACGAGCCGTTTTTACATATATAAAGGTACTTGGTATAAACACATTATACTTTATCTTTCAACAGTGATATCCTATAGTAAGTCACATTGTGCGTTTGTAAATTTGTCCGTTTGTCCGCGAATTTTTTACACTTTTGGAGCTAGTAATACCGAATTTGACAGGTCAACCCAGGATGTTCGGGGGATGGGGGTGTTCTTAACAATATAGCTTATTCTCTCTAGCAAGGGTCTAAACCACCCCCGGAAGGTCTAATATGGGTCATGGAGTATGTTTTCTGTTTGTGTTATTTGTCCTTTTGGGGTTCCGGCAATCCAAGATTAAAATAATATTCATTTTTCCTCTCATAAGACCAAATGTGGCACATATCCTGGAAGTTCCATGAGCAGGTAACTTAACAGGGCTTATTCTCAGGTACGGAACCTCTCTCTTGGAGTAGTTACAACAATAAATGGAGGTAAAGGACAACATTGATCGGTACGTTCGGGCTTCTGTGAGTTACGTGGGGCCCTTTGTACCCCGCAGCGGAGAGAGTTTTTGTTTTTTATGCTAGTATTAAAAAATAATTTCAAATTCAACTATAACAAACAATTTATGAATTAATATATAACAAAGTGCAAAACATACATAAAGCTATATGTGTCAAATGAACATGAGACTTATAGTGAATCATGACAAGAATGGTGAAAATTACTTAGGTCCGCTTTGTATCTGTCTTAAGATTACAACTTCCTTATAATGTTTCCTGAGATGGTTCGTTTAAAAATGTAGGTCTAGAGACGTGTTCCACTTAATGTCTTTTATTATTTCCAAGTATAGTTGTCGATAGTTAATTTTTTCGACATTTCCAGATTTTAAGTTACAACTGTGTTCGTTTACCAATATTTTCTTTTTTTCTTGTTTCATCAACGAAGTTTTAATACAGATGCAACACAATATACATACGATTTAATATCTTACAGTAGTTTTCATTTTCGTTAGTAAATTCTGTAATATCTTTTTACTCTTTAGGCCTGCTTATGAACTATGTTACAGCAAAATCTTTTTCAAGTTTTTACTTGTTACAAAATGTGCTGGCATAGTAATATATTTAGTCAAAGAATTAGGTTGATAGTCTTATTTGTTTACGACAAGATTTTGCTGACAAATCCTGTGTTGAAGGATTCGTATTACGAAGGCAGTTGAATAATAATTAGTTCAATGAATTTTCTCAATGACACAAAACACCTTTTCTGGTAGTTATTGAGGAATTTCCCTTCGTCATTCTGTTGGTAAAAGTTGTGATTGCCTATTTTTATAGTGAAAAGGCGTGAAAAGATGAAATTTGTTTAGATGTGTTTTCATATGTACTTGAGTTTGGAAAAGCTCATTAGCTCTGATGGCTAATACATCCAGACAAAGATATGTCCTGCTTCTCTCCCAAGCTTGATAGAAATGTCTGATGTTTATAGTTTCTTTATTGAATGTGGTCGTACTATAGACGTGTCATATACAAAACATAACCAAATTTTAGTTTAACAATTGTTGTTCTTTACTTCGAAAAACTTTATAAAAAATTTATAAGATTTTTTTACTTCATTTATGATCTCTTAAGCACTGAATTTTAGTACTTATGAGCTCATCTGTTATCATTTGAGTAATTTTGTCCATACTACTAACAATTTTGCAACAGGAAAATAAAGTGGAGTTACACCAAAATTCAAAACTTATGATACAATTTCCTCTTTCAATATTCTTTTAAAAGTTTGCCAGATTTGTTAACAAACTAGACCTGTGAAAAGTTTTACATCTTTGATATTTTACAATTTTCTAAATTATTTTACTTACTATATTTGGAATGATACTTTCTGAGAGTAGGATTTACATAAATATAAAAGCTTCCAAACGTCATCAGGTTCCAAACCGAATGATTATCACTTTCAAGTATGTCTTATTTGTGAAGCAGTTTATTTGTTTTTTGTTGATTGAAATTGTGCACTTTGGTCTTTACTTGCCCACTGTCAACTCTTCGATTTTATAAGATATTATTATCTATGGAATGAATGGGACAGTCAAAGTCTGTAGGTATGATTCTTCAGTAAAGGCATCTTTTCAAGAGTACAAGATGATTCGTATTTCTCTAAAATTATAAGTTACCTGATATGTCGTTTACTTGTATACATCATGAATATATTTCTTTTCAGGCTCATAACATTGGCAGGCAATTATGAGAAGAAAAAAACCACGAGAGTACGCTATACGTTTTAATACTCTCATGGCTTTACGAATCGGAACAGAGCATATTGGTTTATCTTTGTCCATCCTTCTCGATATTATGAACATGATATTTTAAGACTGAAAATAGACTTTAATAAAAGTTATATAACAACTACTGGATACAAAATGTCATATCTGATTAACATCTGAAGGTCAAGCGTCAAAGTTCATAGTCAAAATATCACTGGTACATAGAAAAGGGCCCGGCATGGCCAAGCGTGTTAAGGCGTGCGACTTGTAATCTAAGGTTCGCATCCCCGTCACGCCAAACATGCTCGCCCTTTCAGCCGTGGGGGCGTTATAATGTGACGGTCAATCCCACTATTCGTTGGTAAAATAGTAGCTCAAGAGTTGGCGGTGGGTGGTGATGACTAGCTGCCTTCCCTCTAGTCTTACACTGCTAAATTAGGGATGGCTAGCACAGATAGCCCTTGGGTAGCTTTGTGCGAAATTCAAAAAACAAACAAACAATACATAGAAAGGCTCCAAAATTTGAAATGTTGTATTTCAATACATGATGAATGGATATTGAGAGATATGGTTATAACAGATGCTACATGAATTTCCTGATCTGTTCAAAGTTTTAAGATTATTGGTCAAAGTTCAAGGACAATCAGATTGAAGAACTTAAACATATAGTATAACATTAACTGAGGTATAAGTGTTTCATATACAAAGCTTGTACTTGTTATATTTACACAAGCTTTTAGTTGCATGCTGAAGTCTTATTGGCAAATGATTAAGGATTTGAAATGCGTTTTATTATTGAAGTGCTTTCTGTATGTAAAGGAACGTAAATATATTCAGACATTATGTATTCAAAGTAAACAGAAACTTATTCAAGCGATTTAACATAGCTTGGTTTGTGTAGTATTTAGTAGTTATTCACGTATGGAAATTAATTATTTAAAATAATTTTTATAATTCAAAAATGCAATTGTATGAATTATTTAAATATTTTGACACTTATTTATTATTTATATAAGGTGTTGTCTATATATATTATTACAAACTAAATCAAAATGGCAAAAATATAGGTGTTTACTTAAATTATTTATAATTATACCTGAAGGCAAATTTGCAAAATAGGCTATACTGTACTCACTGTAGGGATTGATCTCGAATCTTTAGCGTTATAAAGCATTAAGTGTACTACTGAGCAGTCGGGTGGCGTATAATTATGTCGTTCAACAATGAGGCTTGTGATAAAGCATTGTTTCTGTCGTTTGTATTAATGCAAAGCCACTAATGCAATCTATATTTTTGAAATATTGACAAGAATCAGTCAGCAACACTCTATAATCCATCATTCACGCTGGGTGATTGATTGTACTCTTATAACTCAACTACAATGTGAAGCATGGGAAATATCTTGTGATATCGCACAGGCTTGAATCCGGACCACCATTTCTGAAACCTACAGCTTTACCACTAAGAGAACCAGTTCTCTTAAAGTTATTTCACAACTTGAAATACAGAGATTTAGTAAATGCTCATATACATAAATACTCATATGTTATATATACATATAAAGATATCTTCATTAGCAGTACAACCTAAAACAAAGCTGTAGAATCAGATAAAACTTTTTTAAAATAGTTTAAAAAATTGACGAATATAACTGGATATTTAATGACAAACTAATTCAGATATAAATGAAGAAAAACACGTTAGATAACTTGCGGCTCACATGTTCCGTAAGTACTTTTGCTGATCCAGAAAGTGCTATCATAGTCTACAAATCAAAGTGTTCCGTATAAGGAAAATAAAACTTTTCTCATTTCAAGTGTTTTGATAGATTTGGTCGTGATCATAACTGTCTCTTAATTATGACGTTTTACTATAAATGTTTATTAAAATTCTTTCTCAAATATAACACAAACTTCCTATATAATATCTAAAATATAATTGTACTCAGTTGAATGAACCTTAGAGGCTTTTCAGGCAACTATGTGGACAGCATGTCTTTTCCAGCATTCCAAACATATTACTGCATCTGGGCTGTCATATCAGAAGGTTGTGTATCATATGTCATACGGCATTGGCTGAAGATGGCGTTAAAGTAACGGGTCACTGTCTCATTAAGGGTTAATTGGTGTGGATAAATGAGGATAAAAAATGAATAACGAATGAAATAGGAAGCGTAAAAACTAAAAAAAAACACTCTTAGTACGGCATACTGTGTCCTTTATAGTTGTTCATATAATTTTTATGATATGCAACGCATATTTAGGCCTCATACGAACTAATAAACTGTTCCAAACAATTGTTGTACATACTAAATAGGACTTCGTGATGTATTTTGGTGAATATTGTAATAGAATGAGATTTTATGCTCTTCAAATCTCGAAAAATAATCACATTTTCTGTTTGCCCTTTCAGTCTACATTAATGTAGTGAAAACTCCAACCTCTTAGTTCTCAATATAAAATCCAATGTTGCCCCATGTAGGAATCTTAATGGAATATAATATCAAAGCTCTAAAACCATCAATATAAAATCCAATGTTGTGTTTATCCTACTATTCTCTAATTATTGGTAAAATAATCGCGTTTTCTATACCACATTTAGTCGGATCACAATAAAAAAGCTGAATATCTTACAATCATAAAGTAAAACTCACAGACTCGATAAATATAAAACAATATTGATCTGAGATCTACAGTTATGAACAATATATATATATATATATATAAGTAATTACAATATTGAAAATCAGAATAAGTTTACAACTGTGAAGTTATATCACCGAATTATTTCATGATTTGCCTGAGTTTTAAAAAATTACTCTTGTAATTCATTCTCGTCAGCTTGACTAAGTTATCCAAAGGTTGTCACTTGTGACAGTTATGTTATAATATTTAGAGACATGTCTTGAGATACTCGACGAATTAAAATGTTTACCAAGTATACTTTTAACCGTATGGACAAACATGTAGTGAAGAAGTCTTCACATTCATTCACAAGACTAGAAAAAGTAAATTTTTAGATAAAAAAGTGATTGGTCATTCTTGGGTAAGACATTCTTAAAACAGGAAACAAAATTGTTTTGGTTTCAGTTTCGGGGTCATCTGATTTGACCACTCGCACCACTATGTGATAGGCTTAGTTAGTCAGTCAATAGTAAAATGATAACACATAGGGACGCTTAACGTTGCAATTTATATTGTCATGACGTCAGTAAAACACGTTTCGGCCATGAATCACGATAGGCTACAACAAAGCATGACATATAAACTTAAAGAGCAAGAAATTAAAATATTTGTTACTCTTAATTTTAGTTTTATTTACTCTTGAACCCAGTGAAAGTATATCTAGTATTTATAATATATTTAAACAGAGAAACCTCATCTCACATAAATCTATGGGTAGAGTCTGGTCATAATGAGTTTCATTCTAAATTATGTAACGACTGTCCTACAGGTGATAACACTATTATTATGGGTAGCATAGGAACATCTAACTTTAAGATTTTACGGTGGACAGTTTATTCACTATTTTGATAATATGACTAATAATGAAATGAAATGAATTAATAAATTCAGTAGGTTTCATTACAGTTGACATAGGTTATTACTTGAAACTTTGTAGAATGGACGGCAACTGCCTGTCTTCCGCCTTTTCTTCGAAACGTCGTCCTTTACACTTGTGTCTCCACAACAGGTAGTTGCCAGCTATTCTACAAAGTTTCATCATGAATACTCTGCCTAAACAATCTGTTAAAGAATTGGTTATTACCTCTTTTTTCTTGAGGAATGACTGCTTACAATTCTGTAGAACGTATTCTCAATAACGTTCAACATGTTAGTTTTAAAACCTGTAGGGAAAATCTACCAAAATTAGTATATAAAGACACACTATAACTTTCAAAACGATTAAGCTAAATAAATACTAAAGGTCTAACAATATTACACAGCCTTCATGCTAACAATATGTAAACTTCATATACATATTTGGTTGCCCAGTAATTTATCATTAAAAACGGTAAACGTCGTCAAAATCGTTCTTATAATAATAAAGCTGTTTGAACTCAAGAGAGCATTCTTTTGATTATTGTTTTTTTATTAATCATAAAATTAAATGTTTAACTGTAAAACAAATCAGCTAAAAAAAAAATACAACATTTGTAATGTATCTGATGACAAAAAATTAAGTCGGATATCTTAATCTTTGTTACGAAATCCCAAGGTTGTGTTGTTGTAAGCGAATTATAAGTCTATAATATTTATTTTGGTGTATGTATGAAAATTTACATCAAAATAAACGTTTGGACGTTTCTTAGTTTAAGTTGACGTAAGAGTCATAACATGTTTATGGCATGTTGATATTTATTGATGTATGGTCAAGCATAGCGTAACAGACGTTTCGTTCTTTGCTGCTATAGCACATCCTCATCTTCTGTCTTTGAAGGGTTTTTTTACAAGATAAAATGTAAAGAAGAGGACATTAAATCTAATCGTTCATGGGTTCTTACGTCTATCTTACACACATAAATATGTTTCCTTTGTCTACCCTACAGTATGTTTATTACATCAGGAATTGCTTTAACATGAAATGGCACAAATTTTCAGAATACCAAATGCTCCTCATTGTAGATCTTAATGGTTGGTCGTTTTACTCTGTTACAAACACGTATATGGCGCAGTAAAGTGTTATGCTTTTACTGGAATATTTTGCAAAACTAACAATATAGAAAAGTACTAGCTAATCGCTATTTTTATGTGAAGCACATTTTTTTCAATCGGAAAAAATTAATATATGAAAGATGACTTCACTAGTCGTTTTATTTTACAGTTGAGATAATCATGAAGCATTTAAAGATGGTCCCCGAAGATGAATGGGATTGTAGTTTGACCACAAAAAGATAAACCTTGTGAATTCTTTGGATAATCCACCAATGTGGCATCGAGTAAATATTTACCAATGACATTGGTTCGTATCTCCTACCTTCAGACATGTTCCTTGAGAAATCTTCTCAAACACTGATTAGATAAATAAGCCCCTGTCATATTTTGGTAGACTGCTTAGTTTATAAGCAGGCAGAAACCTTGTCATGATGAATTACTAAGGAACTATTTGATTGGGAGTTAGAAACTACTAACACCCTTTCCCATGTTTGTTTTCTTCCACATTGATGTTGCTGTTATTTTGAAAAAAAAAAAAAAAAATCAGTTGTTCTGCATGTTAAAAAAAGCTACCGGCAAAATTTTCGTGTTTGATTCTTTCACGTACAAACGAGTTCATAACTCATTTAATTTTAACATAAAGTTAACAAACTTATCAGCTTGCTTCGGTGGCCTTTCATTTGTAGCAAACAAATCATCACTAAAATTGCTAATCCTTTTAAAGGATTATTCTTAAATAATGAAAAAGTTTAGTCTTACAAAGTTACTGAAATATCACGTACATGAAAACTAGTAATATCTTAATGATTAGAAGTTATACTTTCTTATTTAAAACTATTTGGTGATTAGCCTGTTGCGAGAGTCTTAATTTAAAGTTCTATATGAGTAACGCTTTGTTAGACCATTATGTATTTAATGGGCTATGGTGAATAAAAAAAAGGCCAGTAAAATAAAAAAAATATTTATTTTAGAAGAGTTATAATAGTATTTACAGTGTACTACTGAAAATAACATGTAGAGGGATCTTTATATCTAGTGAATGTATAATTATATTGTGGTCTCCCGTTTCAATTTATTCATTTTGATCTAGTATATTTTACTCTGTATAAGCACATTTTTCCGGGTCGATTAGCTAGCATTAGGGATCATGACATTAACGTTCTAAAGTTTGTAGAAGAGGGGGGAAGTTTCCACTTAATTATGATGGATACCCTGACAGAAAAGACAGGAAGGGGACACACATACACACACACACTCTATCTCTCTTCGTTTGTGTCAGGGTCGTTCAAACTCATCAGCAGGCAGATGGTTTTGATTATTGTACCTTCTCGTATTTAGAGTTACGTCCCATAAAATAGTTAAACCAGAGGTTTAAGAAATAACCATGAAAATATCTATGTTCACTCGATCATTTTTCAAAATATTCATGAATATATTATACCACATATAATAATCGACCTTTCAATGAAGCAATCAGTTACAAGTAATTCATGGGCCACGAATAGTTAATGTCTTTTTCTTTGATTAAAATTCATGATTTCTTCTAGAGTGTAGAGATAAACGGTCTTTCTGATTTCGAAGTTTTTGAATAGTAGTAAGTATTTGACTCGGTGTTATTAATCTTGGAAGGGAAATCATTAATCAGTGTCTGAATAATCTAATGTTCTAATTCTACTAATTCATCTATTCTTTCGGATGATGTTTTATCTTCAACCTTTTTGTTTTTTGAGGTACTAACAAAAAAAATAATTGCCACTATTGACAATCAAATGAGACAAAAAACAAAAAGTAAACGTTCTTTTAAGGAGTGTGTGTTTTTCTTATAGCAAGGGCACAACGGGCTATTTGCTGTGGCCACCGAGGAGAATCAAACCCCTGATTTTAGCGTTGTAAATCCGTAGACTTACCGCTGTCCAAACTGGGGGACCACCATAAAGGAACATTTCAATTTAAAACAAATTACGATTTCAGACAAGTACAGCTTAGGATGAGAAATATTGTTTATTTATAGTTATTTATTTTGTTCAAATAATGTCTGTCTCTGATATTTGACTTTCAAATGTAAAACAAATAAAAATAAATAAAAAGTGATTTCCGTCTCCTCTATTTTGATTAAACTTTGTGTCGATGTCAGGAACTTAAGATATTGTCTAGAATAAGCTTAATACATATACATATACATATGTATATATATATATATAAAGTTTGTTTTGTTTGTTTTGAATTTCGCGCAAAGCTACAAGAGGGTTATCTGCGATAGCCATTCCTAACTTAGTAGTTTAAGAGTAGAGGGAAAGCAGCTGGTAATTACCATCCACCGACAACTCTTGGGCTACTGTCTTACGAACGAATAATGGGAATGACTGAAACATTATAACGCCTCAACGGCTGAAAGGGCGAACATGTTAGGTGCGATGAGGATTCGAATCTGCGACCCTCAATTTGCAAGTATAACTCTCTAATCACCAGGGAGAACTGGGACATATATAATATTACTTTTAAAGATGCGTGTACATTTCTTTGTAACTTACTTGACCTATACGTATATTATATGTTGATAGAATCTATGCCGAACAATGAAATTTTAAAGTAATTATTACTTAGATACAAAGTAAGGTCTGTTGGAAAGAAACACAATAAGTACCAACATTTTTGTGAGTCGTACGTGTTTTAGAAAATATTAAAGCGACTTAGTGATACACGTTTACTTGTCTGAAGACATTACCTATTACCTTATTAATACACGAATAATGATATTACTTAACATTTAATTATCGAATTATATCAACTGTTTTTTTCGTGTACGTGTGAATATGCAAATAGTGAAACAGCATTATTCAATTATAGGAACAATAAAAAAAGCAGAATAAGAATAGACCTCATTGTATAACTGCTGTTAACAATTAAGGAATAAGACACTTCTAAATACAGGGGGAGAAGTTGGGAGAATTTAGACTAATACTGGGTATTTAAAAGTCTAAAAAACAACTTGCTCAGACCCAATATATAGGTTTAGCATTTTAAAGAGCTGCTCTAGTGAATAGCTTAGAAGAACAAATTATTGGTATTAGTACTAAACATTGTTCAAACTCAAGATAAATATAATTCACTGTAGTAAGTTTGATTTGGTTTGTTTTGAATTTTGCGCAAAGCTACACGAGAGCTATCTGCGCTAGCCGTTCCTAATTAAGCAGTGTAAGACTAAAGGGAAGGCAGCCGACTAGTCATCACCACTCATCTTTAACCCTTGAGTTACTCTTTTAACAACAAATAGTGAGATTGACCGTAACATTATAATACCCCCATGGCTGAAAAATGAACATCTTTGGAGTGGCGGGGATTCGAACCCTCGGATTACGAGTCGAGTGCCTTAACCACCTGGCTCTGCCGAACCTCTGTAGTAAGTAAAAGGCAATTTAAAAAACTACGTTATAATCAACAAATATGAGAAGCTGTGTTTTATTGTTTCGATTTGCCCTTGTCCAAGGTTACTGTTGAAAGATGGAATTCCCAAAACTTATATTATTCATGAACAAGTGGTAAATCAAATGATAGATTAGGTTTGGTATTTATTCTTAATGTACTATAGAGCTAAATAATGTAGATTAACTTAATAACATAAATGCTGCATATAATAATACGATACGAAACCTGTGTAGATATATTTTTACTGTTGTGAGTAACAAGTAAAAAAAAACATAATACATCGTACATATATATAACTTAATATAACGAAAATTACACATTTATAACATTGACACTATATATTTTTAAATATTTTTTATATTCTTTAAAAAATATTAATGTTTTACGATAATCTGCAATTACTTTTTAAAGGTGTATAAAATGTGATTTGATTTGTCTGTCTCTTTTCAATTTTTATAATAAAAATTTCAAGTTATTTTATTTTCTAAAGTCATTAGAAAAATTAAAAAAATATTTGAAATAAATCATTTGAAACTTATATATTGCTTAAGATGGCCGAAACGTTTTCATATTCATCGTTTATCACAAAAATACTTTGAAGATATAACGAAACGCCATTTACACGTTTTGAAAAACAGAACTACAGTGGTCAATCGAGGGTCACGGTTTGCTTGGTCGGATTATAAATCCGGAAATCCACGGTTTGCGGCCGGTTGTCGAAAAAACGCGATCGCCGTGGGTGTGCTGTGAAATTAATAGTCAGTTACTCCCGATCGATCAAATAAGAGTCCTAAGATCTGATACTACGTATTGTTGACTAGTCTTCTCTCTAGTCTATTAGCTCAAAATTATAGAGCTGGTTGTAGATAGCCGTTTGTGTAACTTGGCTTGCTCTCCTGCAGTTTCTAGATAAATCAGCCAATATCTTAGGCCAGACGAAAGCCACAAGTTCTATTGGAGCTACATTAAAGAACTTGAAAGATGTGCGGTTGAATGGTATTGCTACGACTAAAGGCTTTTTCAACCGTACTTCTCACTGAAAAACATCGTTAATTTCGAAGTGTGATTGGAAGCTTGCGAATCTCTCAGCCTTAAGTCCTTGTTTGTTATACCGTTAGCAGGTCTTGCAAATACGCTTATCTTTATCATAATGAATGACTTTTATGTCAGAAGAAGTTCTAGAACTACCATGATATTATATTCTCCAGGAAACGGTTGTTAATTTACGCAGTTTTATTAATCTGTAAATGACCATCTGAGTATAAAATACCATAAATTATAAAGAAAACTTTATGCATAGGTGTAATTGTTTTATAGATCCAAAACAATTATGATTAAACTGGTGTTCGAAAGTCAGTAGCTAAAAATAACTCTAAAATCGTTAATATATTTAAAGTGTCTATTTTGAGAACTCAAAATATTGGTTATAGAAGAATGTCCTGACTATTTATAAACTAGAAACATCGGATGCACAGTTGGGCAGCTAATCACTAGACCGGCCTTTGCCCAAAAATATACGTATATTGATTTTTTAAAACTTCATACAGAAGTGTGTCATTTGAAAACGGTCACAAATTATTACAAGAAAAATTACTTAACTTTCACATTTATTAATTTTATTAGGGGCCCGCCATGGCCAGTGGGTTAAGGCGTTCGACTCGTCATCTAAGGGATAAGGTTCGAATCCCAGTCGCACCAAGTATGCTCGCCCTTTTAGCCATGGGGGGCGTTATAATGTGACGGTCAATTCCACTATTCTTTGGTAAAAGAGTAATCTAAGAATTGGCAGAGGATGATGATGACTAGCTGCCTTCCTTCTAATATCACAGTGCAAAATTAGGGACAGATAACGCAGAAAGCCTTCGTGTAGCTTTGCGCGAAATCCAAAATAAAAAATATATATTTTTGTTAAACGCTAATTCACGCACATTTTACCAAACTTTGTTAAAACTTCATATTTACAACTTTCGTCTCAAAGTTACGTTTATATTATATCTATTATTTTTGTAGGAGTGTTTTGTCTAGTCCTATTATCTGTAATAAAAGCTTGATAATAATTTCACTGTTTTAAAAATTACTACTTAATAATATTTTTTATATTTCGTGCTATATTCTGGTAGATACAGCTCTTAAGAGGGAATCGAAACAATAAAAAACTGTGTTTTTGTCAGCTCTGTGCGCACAAACACCTATGGAAAATATCTGTTTGCTGTCATCAACTAGAGATTTGGTCTTTAAACCAAATCTCACTAGTTGTTAAATTTTACGCTTCAAGACAGTTTAAGTTCACTTCTAATAAGATGACTATATTTGTTTGTTGTTTTTTTAATTTTGCGCAAAGCTACACGAGAGTTATCTGCGCTAGCCGCTCCTAAATTAGTAGTGTAAAAGGAAAGGCAGCTTGTGAGCACCAGTCACAACCAACTCTCGGGCCGCCCTTTTACCAATGAATAGGGGATTGACTGTGCGTTATAACATCCCAACTGTTGAAGGGGATTCAAACCTGTGTCTCTCAGATTACGAGTCCAGTGTTCTAACCACATGGCCATGCCGAGCCATGATGACTGTAAAGATTTTTTCAAACACAATATATAATTTTGATACGTTTTGAATAAAGTATTATTAAAGAAAGTAATGAATAAAATAAGAATTATTCTAATTATATGCATCACTTTTAGGTAAATGACACTTGAAACTTATTTTTAGAAATACTTAGTCATTTAGATATATAAAAGAAACAGATTGTCATATTGCTTTATGCATGACGTATCTTAGCTTTTAGTGGATACAAGTCTAACTACTGAAATAAAACAAGTAGTTATTAACACTTCAACACACATCAGATTATGAACGCTTCGTAAGCAAATTACATTACAAACTCTACTGTTCATTAAAACCTCCACAGTTTGTGTCATTGGGTTCCTACTATATTTTAATAATGTAGATAAGAAGGGGAAACAGATACCTTCATTCAATCAAAATTTGATAAAAAGCAACAAATAAAATAATAACGCTACAACTTACCCCATAGCTATCGGCCACAAAAACGACTGATTAAAGTGACCTCAAATATACTTAGAAGCTCCGCATTAAGCATTTCAACATACGAGGGCTGTTCAAAAAATAAGCGGACTGACGTCATAAAACAAAATGTACTTTATTTAGAAGTTACAGGTCTGGGACCCCTTCAAAGTACTCTCCTCCCCAACGCACACACTTATCCCAATGGTGTTTCCACTTGTTGAAACAGTCCTAGTACGCTTCTTTTGTAATGTCCTCCAGCTCCTTCGTCGCATTTGCCTAAATTTCGGGAATCGTCTCAAATCTTCTTCCTTTCAAGGGTCTTTTGAGTTTGGGGAACAAGAAAAAATCGCAAGGAGCAAGGTCAGGTGAGTAGGGGGGGTGGGGAAGAACAGTAATCGAGTGTTTGGCCAAAAACTCACGAGTTCTGAGGCACAAATTTCGCAGCAACGCGGTGCATCTTCAATTTTTTGGTCAAAATCTCGTAACATGATCCAACTGATATCCCACACTCTTCAACAAGCTCCCTGACAGTCAGACGTCGATTTGCCCGCACCAGGGTGTTGATTTTGTCGACGTGTGGGTCGTCAGTTGACGTGGAAGGACGTCCAGGACGCTCATCATCTTCAATGGACTGTCGACCATTCTTAAAAAGTTTATGTTACTTGAAACATGCCGTACGATTCATAGCAACATCACCGTAAGCCGTGTTAAGCATAGCAAAAGTTTCAGTCACAGATTTTCCAAGTTTAACACAAAATTTCACAGCAAGTCGTTGCTCCTTCAGGTCATTCATTCTGAAATCCGCCAAACGAAAAAATCGCACTTCACTTAAAACCGCGTAGCTAATACACAAATGAAGATATCTGCAATCGGGAAATGGCGTCGTAATCAGCTGATCTGTGCGAACCTAGCAACACAAGCGGATTCCCCTGGAACCAACTGGAGCCGCGCAATTCAAACAGTCCGCGTATTTTTTGAACAGACCTCGTATTACATATATACTTATTTTTGCTTAATTTTATATGTTTATATCCATATATTTCCTTATATTTTTTAACTTATCTGATGCATTTTATACTTTCCACTCAAGCATTTATTAATTTTATTTACGCGATTTTAGACTTTCCTGTAAATTTTAAGTAACAGACTGGGATTCTTATGAGAGACTAAATTATCAAGTGACTTCATTGAAATGAGATCAGAATCACAATTATAATAACCCATTGTTTAAAATGTTCTTAGCTACCAGTAAATATACAATGCTGCATTACATGCTATAGTTCGTTTAAAAGTGGAAATGTTTTTAACATTTGGTAATATGGTAAACATTTAATCTCAGTATTTTACAACAAGCAGTGTGTCTGCTATAGCAATCACATTACATATTAAAAGCATAAAAAACATTCCAAAAACCTAAAACATATAAAATTTCAAATCGCTACATCGTAATTATTTGATATTTTGAATAGTTAATGATGGGTATTGTCAGATATTTTTAGAGGAATACAATAAGTATTTGAAATTGCTATTGCTTTATCAGTCCTGTTATTAATCGATGAATTTTAACATCGTAAGAAGATTAATACGTTACATATGTATTTATTAATCGGAAATATCCCTTTAGTTCGTTTATTATACTTAGACCATCGAGTTTACATGTTCTTTTATATGTTTCTGAGGTCTTACTGTTTAATACAACGTGTGTGGAATTTCATATACGACATTTTAATTCATGGATGAGATAAGATATTTTATATATTAAGTTTCACATTTAATTTTCCTGTACATTTGCCATTATCTCGTAATATTATTATTTTCGAAAGTTCTATTTTATTCGTTTTAGAATTTTTCACTTTACATATACAATCATGCATGATGTTATTAATTACATAATTTGAAAAACTATTTTAAAAAATATCGATTTTTTCAAATTTTTTATAAATATATTCATATGTGATAAATATTTTATAAGCACAATTATCTTCTATCATAATTATACATATTTTAAAGAGTTTTGGATGAAACTATCAAATTAAATATTGACTAGTAAATGTTTTTGTGACACGATTCACACTCCTACTTTCTATCATTATTACATATTAGTGGATCAAGAGAGACAGGCTAGAGTTCCTGTTTATATTCTACATTGTGAAGCTTATACTAACGTACTAGTCTTTACTATATTGTAAAAACGGGTAAACGTGTTGAAAAGCATTAAAAACGACAAAAGTATCATTCACATAACTTCAATATACAGGTTTGAAACTCGTAGCCAATTTTCCAACCGCTGTTCTTCATAGTAGCAAAGGAAAAGTTGGCAGTTGATGGTATTAACCTTGTTCTCATGGCAATACTATCAGTGTGATAATACACAATATGGTTAAATAATAAATATTAAATCATTTCGTGGCCAATTTCAATAATTTGTGGAAAATTTAGCAGTGTAAGACTAGAAAGAATGCAGCTAGTTATCACCACTACTCTTTTACTGACGAATGGTAGGATTGACAGGTCACATTATAACACCCTCACGGCTGAAAGGAAGAATATGTTTGGTCTGACAGGGATTTGAATCCTCGAACCTCAGGTTACGAGTAAAGTGCCCTAACCACCGAGCCATGCTGTGCGAATTTTTTATAATTTATAAACAATAAGGAATATAATGTTTATATATATTGTAAGTGTTTCTCGTTTGACAATATCTACCAGTTCTGAAAGTATCTCTTTGAAAAGATAATTAGATTGTTTGTTTGTCTGTTTTTGAATTTTGCACAAAGCTACTCGAGGGCTATCTGTACTAGCCGTCCCTAATTTAGCAGTGTAAGCCTAAAGAGAAGGCAACTAGTCATCAACACCCACCACCAACTCTTGGGCTACTCTTTTACCAACGAATAGTGGGATTGACCGTCACATTATAACGCCCCCACGGCTGAAAGGGCGAGCATGTTTGGCGCGACCCTCAGATTACGAGTCGCACGCCTTAACACGCTTGGTCATGCCGGGCCTCACGATAATTAGAAGGTTTTAAACTTTATAGATAATAAGTAAGACTTATTACATGTGTGGTAACGTTTTACCTTGTATTCCCACGAACTGTATGTCGTAGATGTCTAACCTGTAAGAACAAAATTTCTTGGGATTTTAATTTTATTTTTATTTTTTTTAATTTTAATATAATGACATCTTAAACAAAACCCATTATTATCACATGTGGAATCACATAATAACGCGTAAGGTAATGCTTAAACTACTGTTCGTTAATTTCCTTGTGAGTAAAGACGTTTATATTAATTATGGAGTTATATGAGTATGTGCTTGTTTACGTAGGACGAACAGCGAAGGTAGGGACTGCTAGAGTAGCATTCCACACTGTAGGAGGTGGAATAGCTTTGGAAGGTAAAGATGCCTATGGAATGATAATAGACGTATGCACCGTGGGATCTTTTTCTCGGTAGGATCTGGGAGAGTCGCAAATCCACGCTTGTCACTGACCCCTTTAACCATGCTTACAAACTCGAGAATCTGCCTGCTGAGATGAGCAGTTGGAAATGGACGTGCTGTCATTTGTAGGAAAAGGGAAGTAATACTTTAATAGACAACGTGATGTCGTCTGCGGAGAATAAAGGGATACATGGGACGTTATATTATGCTGGGACAACAACAAATAGGCTTAAAAAGTTTACAAATTAATTGAAAAATAAAGGTATATTACTTGGAAAAAAATGAGAGTGTAATAAGATCATTTAACTGATGTACATCTGGAAAGTAAATCACGTTTTCTTGGAAATATACGACATTTTCAAAAACATTCAGAAGTCACGTCTTTTCGAAATGAATAATATTTTATAAAACCTGTTATATATTTTGAAGTATCTTTGATAAAGTAAAAGTAATAATAATGTTTTGCTTTGTGTTAGTTTTTCTTCAATCCACTTCTTTAGTTCTTTGGGTTACATGAAAACAGTTGTTTTGATTGAATAAAAACATGTTAACACAAAATATTTAAACAATTGCTGCCCTCATATTATGTAATGAAAAACTGTTTATTATCATAATCTGACCAGCATTCAAGCTTTAACTAGTTCTTTATTAGATTTATTACAGTTGTTTAAGCGAAGCCATAAAATTCAACTAAAGATCAAACGCTACAGGTCAAGTTCAGACGCATAATCTAATAAGTAACTGAAGGTGTTGCGATAAGTAAAGTTCGACTTTGATTTGTTTACCTTAGAAGTATGGATGTAAATGCTCATAAAACATCTTTACCACTATCAAGATGGTCTTACAAAAGGTATTAGAGCAGCAACTCTTCAGATTTTCAACTCTTCTAGGAAAACGTTCAACTTGAGTTGCAGTTGATATCTGTAAAATTAATTGACTCAAAAAGAATGTTAATTTGTTTCTGTAAGTCCATTTTAGGCCTATCTTTATCGGTGTATCGAAAGAACTGAACACATATTATTTGTCCGTATCAGTATTTATTTCGAGAGTTCTAGTTAGCTATTAGCTGATATATTAGGTTGTTCAGAAATAAATGACATTTTTGAGCTGCGAAGTTTGTAAAGTATACACCAGCGTTTTAAAACATGTTTTAATCAAAGTAAGTCCCATTTGCTTCAACATACCTTTGCCAACGTGTAAAGATGCTGTTCATGTTTCTGCTGTAAAAATCAGAGTTTCTGTGGTCAATGAACTCCCTAAAAACTTATTCTGCAACTGCCTTGTTTTGAAAGCGTTTGTTATTCAAAAAGTTGTCAAAAGGGTTGAAATAAAAATTTGTAGGAGAAAAGTCTGGGAATTAAGGTGGATGAGGCAGAGCCTTGATTCCCAATTCGTTCAATTTTTGGAGCATCAACCTTGACAGGTCTCATAACGCCGATTTTGTTGATCTTCAGTCAGCTTATGTGGAACCCACTTATCCAACTTTTTCGTCTTTCTAATAGCACTCAGGTGGTTGTCAATGCTTGTGTCCAGCTTTTCGGCAAGCTTACGTACTGTTGTGCGAGAGTCTGTCTCAACTGCTTCCGTTAAGTGTTTTAATCTAAAGATGGCTTCAAAACTTTCATCTCCATGTCGAAAACTTGTACGTTCAGTAACAGATCTTTAGCCGAATATCTGGTTGATGTTCCGTGTAGTTTCGGTAGATTTTCGTCCAAATTTGAAGTCGTAGAGGAAATTCAGACGAAAGTCCTTATTGTCTATGTTGCCTTGGGAGTTGCGAAACTTACTCTGAGCAGAATTGAAACAGCATACAATTAAGATACCTTCTATGCGACAAACATTGGATTAAACCAACCAACCAACGATAAGTTACTCAATATTTAGCTTCTAAATGTCATCGTGAGAATTCCGACATTTATTTCTGATCAACCGAATAAAATCGTGATGAAATGAAAATATAGATATTTTATGTGATTAATATATTAGTGAAACGAAACCATTTTGCTATTAAGTGTCTTTATTAAATTAACAATAGTAAGTGAATAAAGGTGCATTTAAGATCCAATTTGATTAGTTTCAAGTAATGTCAAATCATTAACGAGTAGGGCCCGGCATGGCCAGGTGGGTTAAGGCGTTCGACTCGTAATTTGAGGGTCGCGGGTTCGAATCCCCGTCTCACAAAACATACTCGCCCTTTCAGCTGTGGGGGCGTTATAATATGACGGTCAATCCTACTATTCATTGGTAAAAGAGTAGTTCAAGAGTTGGCGGTGAGTGGTGATGACTAGCTGCCTTCCTTCTAGTCTTACACTGCTAAATTAGGGACGGCTAGCGCAGATAGCCCTCGTGTAGCTTTGCGCGAAATTCCGAAACAAACAAATACTAACGAGTGTCATATATTAAGATTAGTTTTTACACTTAGTATCGAATTCGACATTATTTTGCAATAATGGTCACAGGATAAACTCCATAATATATAAGAAGGTTTTATTTCGTTCGATTGCGCCCATTTTGTTTAGAGGTATTGGAAGAGATTTACGGAGGCAAGTGCAACACTCATGTTCACCCCGAGGATGCTCTTTAGGAATGAGATCAGTTATTGTGCGAATACGCTCTTAGAACCAATGAGTTAAGGCAAAAGAGAACATGTTATAATGTGTCATCTACACTGTATCTGTTATATCCAATGCCTAAAAGGCTTTACGCACAATACCAGGACTCATCAGATACTGTGTGTAACGTTAATTATTGTGTGTGTGTTTTTTCTTACAGCAAAGCCACATCGGGCTATCTGCTGAGCTTACTGAGGGGAATCAAACCCCTGATTTTAGCGTTATAAATCCGAAGACATACCGCTGTACTAGCGGGGGGCGACATTAATTATACGTGGACTTTAAGTACTTTTATTTGCGAGCTTTTGTGTCCACTTACCGCAGCGTTCATCGGGCAACAATCTACTGTGTATAATCCTACATATTAATTTACTTTTATAAAAAAAAACAACAACAAAGGCATTGTATATTGCTACCTTACCGTTTGAAAAGGTATCAGATGTGTAGCTTTGCGCGAAATTCAAAACAAACAAACAAACAGGTTGTTCATAATTAAATATTGCACTCTATCCTTAAATATATTAAATGAACTAATTTTTCACAAAGTTTCTACTTGAAAATTACTAACTTTTAGTTCAGGTTAATATTTTTTTGTTATCGGTTTTTCTTAAGGCAAGTGAAATTATTTGAGGATTACTGAAGAAATCTTTAGATGATTCCATACCGATAACGAAAAGTTAATATAACTAATATTCATAACTTCTTCGAACGAATATCATTGATAGAACAAATAGCTTTTAAAATCGAAATAGTAAAAGAAAGATTAATATTACTTAAGAATAGAAGTTCGTAAAAGTAAAAATAAAGCTATAATAGATATTTTAAACATTTATTTAAAATCAGTATATCTATATTTATGATGTGCACAAAATATATCCAAAGCGTCATGATATGTGCTTTTATTAAACTACATCAGTAATATAGAGATGTATACGTTATACTAACTCTACGTATTTCTTCTCCTATTTCTATAGTATTTACTTAAGATGATTTTAAAGATAACACAATTCAACAATCTTCTTCTCTTAATATGCTCGCGCCCTTATACGTTGACACCAGTGTATCGGTTCATAATGTTATTAATACCATTTTACTACCTTGCACATGGAAATGCTGTAAAAACAAAACTATAGAAACCCATGATTTTACTATTTTGGTGCTATAGCAGTCCTATAATTACAATATTTCTTTTGATTATAAATTTGTAATAGATATATCAGTTTATTAATTAACACGATATTATTGTGTATATCAATCTCACATTTACACAACTCGAAATGTCATAATAATCCCATTAATTTATTATACTTGTACCTTGATTGTGACAATGTCATGATTGTATCAACGAATATAATATTCCCATGATTAACTGGTTCAAACGTTAAAATGTTACGAGTTTTATGATTGTACTGATAACAACATTTGTATTCTCACCTGAGTATTTGAATTCTTTAAGTATGCTAATATCATCCTCGTAAAATTTAATGCCAATAAAAATTTGATATTCTACCAGTCTCATGAAGAGACAATTATATACATCAATTCAATAAATATAACTAACTTATTTTACCAGCTGCATATCAACAGTATGATTATATCGATTATATGATTTGTCAATCTAATATCATGCCTTTACTTATATCATTTCTATGATCATAACAGTACAATAACTATACTAGTTCCTAGATTAGACCAGTTATGAAAACATTAATGACTATTTCAGTAATTAATTAATATAAATCTTAAAATTACATCAGGTATATGATTTTACCAATATGGTGTTTACGATACTTCTATACTACTAACATTTTTATTATCTAACAAATCCAGTTATTATACAATCTAACAATCGTAAAAAAAGTAAATGCTTATACCATTTGCTTGTTTATACTATTATCAATACTATGCTGAACCCATTATTATATCAGTTCCTTTATTATACTAGCTACCTGAATATACTTGTCTTTGAGTTTAATAGCCTAGTGATTATACAAGCATAATAATTATACAAAACCCATATTTATACATTCTTATAATTATATTATTCGATTTGATCAAGCAATATAATCATTATAAGAGTCCCATAATTTTATCAGACTTAATTTTGTATGAAGTTTACAAAGGTTATATTAGAATGATTTTAGAGTTGGTCATTCTCTATATTCTGACCGTACATTTTGGCAGTAGCTCTGAAGGTAATTTCTTTTGCAAAAAGCACTGTCGTAAAGCTGTCATATTCAAATCAAGCCCCTCACTCCTGCTTCTTTCTATAATCTGTCTAGTGTACGAAAGTAATAGTTTTCCATCGTCCGCTCCAACAACCCGACCGCAAAGAAATGCGTAGGCTCCACCCATACGCCATCATATCTGAGGTATACGACAGCTAAATGCATATGTTATGGAAGCAACTTGTGACACGCGACGTATATCGTTTTTCCAGACAGAGATCTCTCTTGATTGTGTTGCATATGTTACTTAGGGCATGCGTATATGTTCTTTTTTTGGCCGCTGACTTTTGTGCTCGTAAATTCTCACATGTTACGATACAACGCACTTTGATTACCACGACTGAGCTACAACGCGTTGAAGATTTTTTCTGGATGATTCTGGTGCCCCAATTTGAATCATAATACTTTATTCTCCATCACCATTAATTACAATGGACTTCTTAGTCATAGAAATTTTAAATTCCCGATCTAAACAGACCATTATGATCTGAATGTATGAATATTTTGCATCGGAAAGGGCTGATACGTTGTACCTTTATCAGTTTTTTTGAGGCATGACACTACCTACGGGGCCACATTATTGTCAATATTTGTTGTAGTACATTCTATTCCACTGTAATTTTACTCCTGCAGTGATTATCACATGACTTACTTACTTGTATATTCAAAATCGTTTTAATATAACGTATCAAACATATCTGTAATATGTAGACACATACTACTATTACCACTATTTATGTAGCAATCAAGTGGTTATTTTAATCCTTGAATTACACAACACTTAATGCCCTACCATTCTAACGACTTTTGTAATCTCAGAAAAAGTTATTTTTTTATTGTAACAAACCTATAAATAAATAAGAACCATTGTTATAAAATTCCATAATTATGTCAGCTTTATAAATATACCAACCTTCTTTTTATATCACTCCAGTCCATTATCAGTGTTCTTTTATTATTAGACGACATCTATGGTCTCACCAATCTTATGATATTATAAATCGTAATATTATTCAATTCTTTGATAATAACAGTCTCGTGATTATACTAATATCAAAATTACATAAGTTTCTTAACTATACAAATCACGCACTAGTAATAATAGAATGATAACCTTTACTTTTGGTTATGTTAATCTCATGAATTTACCAATCCTATAATTTTGTTTTCCTCGTGATTACACGAATATCCTAGAATACACTGATCTCTGTATTATACATAATTTATAATTGCGACAGACCAAGGTTTATGTGTCTGATAAGTTTGTATTAATCGCATGTTCAATTCAGTTCAAAGATAATGTCATAGTCAAAGCTAATCATTTACCTTAGTGAATCTATCTTATATTATTATACCAACACTGTAACTGTACTAACCACATGATTCTATCAATCTGACAAACACGCCAGCCTTATACTAAATCCATTATTATATCAAACGTGTATATTTATGCATTTTACATGCATCATATATACTAACTAAGTGATAGATTGTACCAATGTGTTTAAAATTACACTTTCCCGATTACCAGAGTTCTCTGATTGCACAGATCTTTATTATCATAACAATTCAGTGACATTACCTCTTAAACAAATGTACCAGTCATATAATTACATTAATATAATTAATATACCAATATCAAGATGAAAAAATCATATAATTATTTCAATATTTTGTTATGGCAATACTATCATTACGATATTCCCAGATTTATAAATCCCAGATATATCCTATGTTTATACTTGCCTCACGATTGTGTCAATTCAGTGACTGTATAGCTAATTTATGGTTAATTATTCCTTTTACATGATATATCAGTCCTATAATTATAGCAACTTTACGTTTGTACAGAGCATGTTGTTATATCAGTCACTTGATCATAACCAAGTAATAAAATCCATGATTATAATAACCTTATTTGTTCACCAATTCTATGATTATCTAATATTCATGATAATAAAATTTTCAGTCACATGCTAGTCCCATAATTATACCAGATTCATAATAATACCACATTTCATTTCATACAACTCCATAATTATACCATTCTTTTCATCTACGTGATGTTTCCATTATACCAGTTACATGGTTATGTCATTCGTAGCTCCTTACCACTCCTCTCAATTCAGTGCTTTTTATATTTGTCAATTAAAATATTATAATTCATCAACAAATATATTTATTATTCATCTAACACGAACATGATAATCTTCTAAATTTGTCAAACACATGATTATGGTAACCTAAAGGACAAATCACTCATAAACTAGTTATTAAATTGTCTCTTACCGTTATATTAAGGCCATTATTTACTTTTACCAATCCCATTATCATTCTAAATGCATGTTAATACCGTTTATGTCGTTATTCAATTTGGAGAGCCAGTACTTTATATCAAGGGCCCAGTCAAGTGAGGTTGGAGGGGTAAACGACCATTCCAATATCCTTGAAAGTTCACTAACTACCAATTTTTTAAACAAACATTTAAATTTCATGTAAGTTAAGTTATATTTCTAGAGAAAAGAACTCAAATTTTAGGGGGAACATCCCTCACCCATGCTTTGGATATCCTTATAATTATTGTAACTATTTAATGACTAAACCGATTCCATGATCATGTTTCTTCATAAGCTGCACAGTGATTTATCTCTGTAGTGTGTCCATCACGAGTATCAAGACCATGCCTTCAGACTTGCCGCAATGTTGTTAGAAGGTTAAGGAATATAGCATTTTTACGTTTATATCAGTTTTACGAATCTGTGATTCCAGAATATATCAATGGTGTGGTTATATTAGTACCATCGTTATACAAGTTTTACGATAATGTAAATTGGAAAATTGCTTAAATCTAAATTTATATTAATATCTGGATTACGCTAGGCATGAAATTTTTAACAAATAACATACTGTATTTTCATATCATTCTCATAGCTACACCAATTTATCGTTTATACCAACAGTACTGTCACACCACCCTCATGATTTTTCAAGTCGTTAAGAGTCGCAACACGTAGATTAAACATTCTAATAAACATACAATTCATGTGGGTATATTAACTGGTCGTTAACCAATTTCTTTGATACATCAGTCCGATTGCTATGAAATGTAAATTTCGTGAGCATCCCTGATCAATAAATTAACAAAAACTCACAAAATTAAACAATTCCATAATGATTTTAGTAAGAAACATTTGTTTTTTTTTTCATTGATATATATACATAAAAATAAGTGCCTTAAAGTAATTTGAATCTGCGATTATAATTTAAATGTTATTACTTATATATATATCCCATAATTATACATATCTAATGATAGTAATATAGAAGTTCCGTGTTAATATCAGTCTCAATATCATACTTATATCATGAACATAAATATTTTATGGTCAAACCAATTCCATTAATATCGTAACACCATGATTACACCATTCCCATCGTTGTAACGATCTAATAATTATATCATTCTCATGTTTAACCCTTTTTACACTATACCAATTTTTTACGAATAGTCTCGGCATGGCCGAGCGTGTTAGGGCGTGTAACTCGTAATCTGAGGGCGCGGGTTCGAATCCCGTCGCGCCAAAGATGCTCGCCCTTTCAGCCGTGGGGGCGTTATAATGTGACGGTCAATCCCACTATTCGTTGGTAAAAGAGTAGCCCAAGAGCTGGCGGTGGGTGGTGATGACTAGCTGCCTTCCCTCTAGTCTTACACTGCTAAATTAGGGACGGATAGCACAGATAGCCCTCGAGTAGCTTTGTGCGAAATTCAAAAAACAAATCTTACGAGAAAAACTATTTTATTATACCAATTATGCTATCATATCACTCCCCTGCTTTCATTGGCCTTATAACTATTATAAATATTTCAACACACTGACTTAGGATAATTCCAATCTCACGTTTAATCCAAATCTATTATTGTAACAATCAATTGATTATACTATTCTAATGCTTATAAAAACCCTAGGATTATAAAATAAAATAAATAACATATATATTCTTCATTATTATATTAGTTTTGCGGTTACATCATTACAAAGCTTCTCATATTCCCATAATTGCATAAATCCGTTAATTATTATTATTAGTATGTTAGTATGTTACCTTTTCGGTTGCACCAGTTACATGACGATATCATTCACTCGCCCAAGTATTCAAACCATATATTTATAAATTTTAAGTATACCAATCCCGTGGTTATACCAAAATTCAACATTCATGCCAATCTTATGAATACCCGCCAAAATATTATTATAACAGTTACGCTATTAAGTCAGACACACGAATATTTACGATGTTCATGACCTGTAAAACTATAAAACTCTTAAAATTATGCAAATCATAAGTTTATATCTTATCTAGTGTTGAATACATACTTTAATTATATTAACACCATGAGTAGAACATAATTAAGATTCTAAACATCCAATGATTATATTAGTCTTATGATTATATTATTCCGTGTATGTTCTTTTATAATGAATGTGTAGGTCTCTTTATTGTATAAATTTCAATGTCATCATATTCACAGTTTTGACATAATTGTGCTACAACCATGGGTACACTAATGGTTATAAAAACCTTTGAATACATCTCCATAATTATGCAAATCTCTAGATTATACTGGCTGCTTGGTAATTTAAGTTCTCTGAATATTCCAGTCTCATGATTATGATGTTCCTAGCTTAAACAAGGCAAATTTTAATAAATGGATTTAATAAAAATAGTTCTAATTACGAATATACTGAATGTTTTAGTAAAACTTATACTATGTTTTTATTATCACACTTATAAGATATATTTTAAGATTTTTTTTGCTACGAAAGCTTGGCTGTTATGATACTGATGCTTCGAGCAAGTGATTTCGAGGTTTAGTTGTATTATTAGTTTAACGTTTGTTTGCTTTTGAATTTTGCCTAAAGCTGTGCTAGCCGTCCCTAATTTAGCAGTGTAAGACCAGAGGGAGGGCAACTAGTCATCATTACCCACCGCAAACTCTTGGGCTACTCTTTTACCAACGAATAGTAGGATTGACTGTAACATTATGACGCTCCCACAGCTAAAAGGTCGAGTATGTTTGTTGTGACGGAGTTCGAACCCGTGACCTTCAGTAGTGTAACGTAATATCTAAGTTTTTTGCATGTGTCTCTGAAATATTTAAAAAGGAACATTAACTTTTCGTTACATTTAAAATTTTGTTTTTGACGTCTATCAAGGTTAATATTATATTAAAACATATCTGTACCCATATTAAACAAACTGAGTAACTAAAATCCTAATATTATACATGTAACTGTAAATCATAATTCGTGGCTCTAACTTTGTAGCATCCCAGACTGTTTCTGAAGCAGAATAAGCTAAACATGAATCATTACAGTCCCCGAGATCCATGATACAAGCACAAGCTTCCTTCCCCATATTTCCACACTTCAATTCAACCTAATCTTAACCTTTATTAAATCTTTAAACCTCTTTATTAAATAAAAAATAATCGATGGTCAAAATCTTGTTTAGACTATAACAAAAAACACAATAAATTAATTACAATTGCTATAGTGTCCAGTAATGGGATGTTTTATACCAGTATAATTTTATGGGACTTTTAATTTGCTTAGTATTTCGTTTTGGCACTTAATTGAAATAAATTTAGTAAACAAGAACGTTACTCCAAATTTTATAGAAATGGTTGTTTTCTTACAAAAATCGCACTTGTTTCAAATCATTTAGAATATCATTTAACGTCATTTCTTGCAATTTGAAATTACGGATATTTAATCACAGTATAAAATGTTTTTTGTCACACGGTTTTTATTTTGATACATTTCAATCGTTTTATTAAAATAATTTTAAATTGACAAATCAGATTTCGATGACGCTTTTAGAAAAAAAAAGTAAAACGGAAGCTATCAGTGAAATAAGTAACAAAATTAGCAAATACATAACTTAATCAAATATTTTGAAGCTTTAAAGCTCGCTTTTCACTGCTCTCTTTGTGACACTGTAGAAGTCCAGAAATTACTACTCCTTTAATTTTCTCGATAGCTCTTGTTATCCAAATTTTTGCGCTAAAAACAAGGTATCTTGGTTCACTTACTTCAGAGACGCCTGTCGTCAGACATTACGCATGCTTTCTGTCCGATTCATGAGTCGTGTTGGGGAGTGAATTCATCCGGTAGATAAAGTTAGGGCAGGGAACTCTTAGAGATTGCGATAAGGTCATGAAGGGTCCTTCTCATTTTGACCTCAGGTTTCTTTAAGTAAGCAGTTTCACATGGTTTATCTTTCCACTGCCTTAAGTCATCAAGTCTACGTCAATATTTTTTTTTTTTTTTTTGTTTGCTAACTTGTGTAAATAGAAGTACTAACAAGATTACGTTAATTGCCAGTATTCTAGTATTTGGCGATGATGGATGGCATGGCGTTAATCTTGTGTTCACGTCGATTGGGTGAAAGGTTTGGGCGGCCACGTAAGGCGATGCTGATTTCTAGACATTTCTTTGATGACTGAGTGACAGGTGTACATTGTTTTAGTTTTATGTTGCGGGTTCGTAAAATCGTACGATTTTTCTCTTGCGTTAAATGATTCTTATATTGTAGCTGAAGAATTATGCGTCAGTTATTTTTCAAAGAAAATTGATTTAAATCTTCACATAAAAGTTGAATAATTATTGAAAATATTTTATATGCTCTTAAAAATTGAAAAAGAAACCAAAAGCAATAATGTCACCACGTAATGTATCGAAGTTAGTATTAAGTTCTATGTAATTTAAGAAGTACACAAACCCTCTTGGTGACTAGTCTATTTTTTAAACGAGATCGAATGTTTTAAGAAGTAGTATGGATTTGACAACTGAAACTTTCCACAAACGAAGGTACACAGGTACACATGTTTCCAAAATTAGTCTAATTACGTCTTTAAACGTTTTCATCACATCGTGTGTTTATATTTAATATCATAGTATAACCTTCCGCAATAAATATATAGGAATAAAACTTAAAATAATATCAAACAAGGGTAGAATTAAGTAGGATGTATGGGGAAATTTGAATGTACACAGCTTTAAGTTAAATTAATCCGCCATGTATATATATGTGTGTGTGTGTATGTAAACAATTTACTATTTTAGATCAAAAACAACCCGAAACAAAAGCAAGTTGAACAAGAAACGCTACATCAACTGTAAATACTCCAGGGTACAGTTTACAAAGTGGGATTATAAAATGTACCCTAGCAACGTATTTTGTTTAATTTGTTTTTATTTCGGCTGGTTTTTCGGTTAAAATAACAAATTATACAATTAGTCATAGGTTTGGATTTGCTGTTTTTAACGCAGTGATTCTTCATGATTTTATTTATTTAACTTCAGTAAAATGTAATTATTTTCGCTAATATATATTAATTATATTAGGATTAAAATATTATCTCAGAACGATACATTTCATGAATAGTAGATTAAGGCTTAAGCTTAGTGCGGGAGCAGTATGGGTTTCATATTGATATTATGCAATTTAATTCATACATGTATAATTCTTACAACGGTGTCTTAAGATTTTGCGGGTTTTTTCCGAGTAATATATGTGCTTAATAATCTCACCTAGCTAATAGCTTCTAATGAAAAGTAAGCTTACTGAATAAGTCAGAGCTAAAATAGTAACTTATAAGCACAAGATAACACGCACATTCATACATATGTGTGTGTGAGAAAAAAATAGATAAAACAGGCAATTGTATAATAAAATGTATTCCATTACTAAACTTGCCTTTGAAAAGATATGTTTATAATTATTTAACTGTATTTTCTCGTAAGATTTATCTGTTAATGATTTTTAAATGAAGAATGCGCTGTCAGTCTTATATATACATATTACATATATATATATATAGTATAATGCACTTCATTATCAATATTGGATTGAAAAGCAGCATATTTTCAACCAGCTGAATTTTTCTTTCCCGAGAAAGTCATAATGATCATAATTAATATGCTGTGCTTCCTTTTTCTAAGTGTTACTATGCGCACAGATGAGACATATAAGCAAAAGTGAAAATTACTTGATAATAAATAATAATAATGATAATCATATGAAATTATGTGTGTGTGTTGTAGCCTGGCATGGCCAGGAGCTTGACACGCAATATAAGAGTTGTGAGTTTGAATCCCTGTCTTACCAAACATGCTCATCCTTTCAGCCCCGTGAGAGCATTATATAGTGATAACCAGCCATTTTCTCTTTAGTCTTTTACTACTAAATTAGGGACGGCTAGCGCAGATACCCCTCGTGTAGCTTTGCGTGAAATTCAAAAACAAATGATAAAATTGTAATATAATATCAAGTACTTTTCAAAAATCTGTGTTGCACTTGTGATTGTTAATTTCTTAAGCAACACAAAGGCTAAACGGCAAGGTAACAGATTCAGGAATAACAACTCCTAATTTAGAACAACTGACCTCAGGGAAAGTCACCAGTCAGTGGAGCATGTTGGCAACACTGCTACCCCTGACCGAAAAGCAAGAATGACAACCACTTTTATAATATATTTTCAGCTGAAAGTGTGTTGCGAGTTCAACAGCCTATAGCGGGATCGAACCTTGTATCTTTCGATCATTAAAACACACCAAGTCGAAAAAGGCAAACGGAGGACGGATCGGAATGTATACATTATAATGGAAAATGAAGACTGATTCACACAAAAACATATGAATTTACTCAATCTTGTATTTATAATCTAACACGAAAAACTTATCACCTAATGTTACTCAATAAACTTAATTCTGAAAATAAAAAATATATAAGAACTAGTAATAGCATTAAGTGCAAACAATCTCAAAGTTTTGTAAACAGAAAACGAAAGAAGAAAGGATGAAGAAGCAGATGTAGTTGAGTATGTATGTTTATATATGGAAAATAATTTCGCCTTAGATAAATTTTGTTTGTTTGTTTTGAACTTCGCGCAAAGCTACTCGAAGCTATCTGCGCTAGCCGTCCCTAATTTAGCAGTGCAAGACTAGAAGGAAGGCAGCTAGTCATCACCACCCACCGCAAACTTTTGGGATACTCTTTTACCAACGAATAGTAGGATTGACCGTCACATTATAACGCCGCCACAGATGAAAGAGTGAGCAAGTTTTGGTGTGTCGAACCCGCGACCCTCGGATTGAGAGTCCAGTGCCTTAACCACCTGGCCATGCTAGGCCGTAACTTTTGTTGCAGTTTGTTTCTAGATGATTTTTCTCCATAATTGAACATGTAATTGTCTTCCAATTTGACAAAAATTCAGCAAAAAACAATCTACCTTATGCTATATAAGGACTTTATAGCTTTATTTACTTTTCCAAAATTGAAATAACACAAACATACCTTAATATAGTGCCATATAAGTAGTGTGTTTACTTTACGTAATAAGTAAGAAATGTTACTCTCCATAATTTAATAAAAACTATTGGAATAGAGCATAGGAATTTTTTTATAATGAAAGAAACATATACTATACCAGTGTGGCAACTCGTAACGTCAACTCTATGTCCTCATTATATTTCCTTTGTGTGTGTGCATTAACTCATAAGAAGGATTTGTTTACATCTTATTTTTTGTTCATGTTTATCTTATTTATTTTGCGAGTTTCCATGTACGAGGTAAAAAACATGAAGTCGCTGTGCTTATATAAAACTTCAGTAGAACTCTAACGATCTTCAGATGTAAATATTACATCTTAAGTGACTGTAGTCTGACAGTTTCCTTCATCATGGGAAAACGAAAACAGTTGCCACCCAAATTATGCAACCCCGAGAAATATTTGTAGAACACAGGGAGTAAGGCAAAAAAATAGTCTCAAGTAGTGTAGTAGCGCCCTGATTGGCTAAGACACATGAACTAAAATCTATTAAGCTGGCTTTCCATGAAGAAGATGAACGCATAAAAACCCACTTCCTCAGCTTGAATTTAAGATTAAATAAATCAACTAGTTGTCAAAAAAACACCCACAGTATATTGGTAAATATACTAAACGAGAACTGAACAATTATACGTTTCCCATCATATGAAAGTTGTCTTTGCTTCTGTCCAAATATTTGTATAAGTGTGTATGTTCTGGGCTTTAACAGTTCAGGAGGCTTTTGATGTTATTTAGGCTTTCTAAGACGATAAAGCACAGTAGCTACTTGGGCCCATTACAAAACTATATGGATTATATACACTAAGTAAAACTACGTTTATCATGAAACCTTCAAAATAAAATCTTAAAACTCTCGTAAGCTCATCTAATTATAGTAAGTATATATATATTTCTTTCCAGAGAGATGAGTTTAAGTTATAATCAAAATAGTCAACACTGTGTGTGGCTTAATCTTCAAAGTCATATCACTAACTGTTTACCACGCACTTCTGTTCTTTTGTGTTTGTTAACATAACCAATTAAAGGTACGTAGTATTCTTTGAGGCAAGATAGTGTCTAGCGTGTTCTGCCGAAACCACCCAGTGATTGACGCCACACATAAAGAGTCTCAGATTTAAATACACAGGCGTATACAGGCACATTGGAACTGTCAGAGCCAGAAGCTCATTTGTTTTGGTCTCAGCAGGGGGTTGGTTCCCCCCCTTGACACGGTTGATTGATACTGACACACCTACATACATATTTGATATAGTGGCAAGAGTCAGGGGTGTATAGACTTGAGACGTAATTTATCATCCACTCGATTTCACCACAAGTTTCTGTCTGAACATTACGCATTCAGTACAATAACTTGTGAGATATTTACAATAGAAGTTTTAGTAAATGAGATTAATGCATATAAATTGTAGCTTGTGACACTGAATCTGAAAGCTATCATTAGTTTTTTAAATAATTTAATTCACCTATAGTTATAATTAGACACAAACATGAACATTACGCTTACTTGACGGAATTTCGAATAGCCAACAGAATTATCAGTCGTAATAACGCAATGAATAGAAACTAAAGTACCAGTCACAAGTTGTGACTCTTCAAGTAAAGAGTTCAAAATTTAGCATATTAGTAAAAACATTAATTATCACATTAAAGTCTAACTATTTCTAAACAATGAACTATATAATGTTACTGAAAATGGTTGCACAGCTAGACTTATCTTCCATTTATCTACTCAAAATAACATCAATAAATAGTCTAAAATTAATTACAAGTTCCACGGATTTTTCCGAACATTTCAACCGGACTCGCTAAAGATTTAGTAAAGTAGTTAACCGATAAAAATAGTCGAGCTCGCATGTTACACAATTAATCCCGTTTGTGAACTAATGCTTTGCTTGTTGGTATATCTCGCGGGTTTACATTATTTTTTGAGACGTTGTTTTCTTTGCGAACTTACCCATTAGTAATGTAAGAAGGAAAACGAAAGAGGCGAATCAAAAACTAATTATATAAATTTATTTAAATTGGAAAATAAATAGAATTGTAATTTTGCAGCCTTGAAAAAGTTTACTTTGACAGAAGATGTTAGGATATTATCGATCAATTGTTTACGCACGAAGTGTTCAGGAAAAAGCTTTTCCAGTTAAAAGTTCAACGACATGTCGCTACACGCACGTATCTACATTGTTCATTCAATACAAGCGTATTTGGTTTCACACCAGAGTTGTTCGTTTCCAGTTGTCCCTTTAATGAATAATAATGATAAACTGTTGTGATTTCAAAGCAGTAACAAACTTGAAACTTGTAATTCATTCTGGCTCCTGTTAAAGTTTAGCAAAAATTATTGCCAAGCCGTTGGTAACTTATTGTTCTCATGTTATTTTTGTGTTACTTTTTATACGTTTAGAATTTAAATAATATACTATAGTATTTTGCTTCTACATTATGTCTTCATGCAAAACTCGCGTCACTTGTTTTCGTTGTTTTGCCCTTTAAACCCGTTGTGTGATCTGTTCGTGGTAGCTTTCTTTACGGATGGTTGACATTTGCCACTTCTGTTTTATTTATTGTTTTTGCTAATCTGCCATTTTTCACATTGTTTAAGTGTGTTTCAGCTTATTAAGTTATGTTAAAACATCAGTATCACATGTCCGACGGGAAGAAAAACCAGTCTCCATGTTGAGTCTATATGAAGGAAATGCATTCCAGGAATAGTCTATTTCAGGTTGTCAGGCAGAGCAAACAACATGTTTTATTATGAAATACGTTCATTTGTTCCCTGTGTTTATATCTACGTCAAGCCAGGCACGGCCAGGTGGTTAGGGCGCTAGGCTCGTAATTTGAGGGACACGGGTTCGACTACCCCACACACCAAACATGCTTGCCCTTTCAGCTGTGAGGGCGTTATAATGTAACGGTCAATCCTACTATTTCTTCATAAAAGGGTAGCCCAAGAGTTAGCGGTGGGTGGTGATGACTAGCTGTCTTACACTGCTAAATTAGGGATGGTTATCGCAGATAGCCCTCGTGTAGCTTTACGCGAAATTAAAAAACAAACAAATAAGATCTACGTCTCAGACACACATGTGCGTACGTAATAGACACATACGAATATAAATATATATCTAACCTCTTCAGGCTAACCAAATAAAATTAATTTTGTTTTCTATCTCATCTCAATACAGCGTCACAACGATTGTATTTATTCTAATTATCTTTATTTCTTCAAAGGAGATCCAGTTTGTTCCGTTGACAGTTTTGAATACTTAATAAACCTCTTTTACGTTATTTTCAAAATATAATGCTGTAACACCATGTTTACAATTTTAAACTTCTAATACTTCATTAAGACAGACAATTACCGAAGCATCTTAAAAATTACATGGTCTTTTCCACCAAATGTATTTTTCAGGTAAAAGTTTTCATCTAAGTTCTGTTCGCTTCACTATATTCTCCAATAAAAAAAAAAGACAGTTTCACACACGTAAAATGAAACTTAATAAGTTAGATACTTGTGAGAGTTACGAGCAAACTCCTTTTTTATGCAGTTAATTTCATTTCTAATTATAAATTGGTGGGAAAGATCATAAGTATGATATTTTGTTATATCCTTCATATGAAAATATTATTAAAACATTTGAAGATCCTCTAATAGCAAATAAAGAATATTTTCATAGTTTTGCTCTCGTAAACGTACCTCTGACTTACCGGAAAACACGTATATATAAATTATATTTAATGAAAGATCCAAAAATAAATATAACATATTAATTTGTGAGTTCCAGTGGTCCACTGACAACATAAACTTTCAAACAATCGATAAATCTTGGAATGTAAACAGTAGGGTGTATATTTATAATTCAAATGTTTTGATATAATCAATTTAATATTCCTAAGATTAGTGACTAACTAGACGTTTTCCGGTCTAAAACGTACATGACTTCTAGTTCCAATTAAAAGAATTAAAACTAGACTTCAGAACATTTCACAATAGATACAAAAGTTTTTAAATAACAAAGAAATTCTAACTGATAGCACATTATAGAACAAACTGGAAAGTACACATGCTGAAATTGTATAAACTGCTTTACGTGTGTAATGAATTGGATTGGAAATAAATATAATTTAACTTGACATAATGTGTAGTTTGTGTTGCAACAATTAATTATTATTGTTATTATTGAAATAGAATGAAGTCTATATATCTGCATATGAGAAAAACGGTCTTAATTTTTATCAGTTTTTAAGTTTCCTTGACATAAGTGCTAAATCCTACAAAAGGTAGACATTTTATGTTGCAAAACTATTTAAATATTTAATAGTCTTAAGCCCCCCTGTGACACAGTGGTATACCTACTGACATAGAACACTAGAAACCAGGTTTCGGTACAGTTGTGAGGGGAACATAGATAGCCCATTGTGTAGCTTTGTGCTTAACTTCAAACAAACAATCTGAAGTAAGTCTACTTGTATTACTTTCATAAATTTCAAAAACAGTGAAATATGGTTTTATTATTAATGATCAGTGACATTGAAGAATCGGTTCTGTAAATTAATTATTTTATTGATTATTGTTTCAAGCTTGTTTTCGTAAAAAGAGAATCGTCAACTTACGTAAAACTTCGCAAAACTACACAATGGGCAATCTGTATTATGCCCACCATGGGTATCAATACCCCGTTTTAAGCGTTGAAAGCTTAGCGAGTAGCTACTAGAAGGAAGGGGAGGTAAAGATAGAAGTAGAAAAGTTTATAATTTTTGTTGACAAAAAAATAAAGAAAAAAGGATATAATAAAAGTTGTACAAAAACCAAAGCACGAATACAATATGTGAAAGAATATAATCAAAAAGTCAAACTCAAATAAAAGACAAACAAGAACACTTGAAAAAATAAATTAATTAAGGAAATAAAACATAATTATTATAGTATATATTACACACAAAAATGCAAATTGTGTATGTGAAAAATCTCATGTGTATAAAGAACAAAGACAAACAAGAACACTTGAAAAATAAATTAACTAAGGAAATAAAACATAATTATTATAGTATATATTACACACAAAAATGCACATTGTGTATGTGAAAATCTCATGTGTATAAAGAACAAAGATTTGAAGTGCATCAAAAATATTTCTATGAACTTTGAGGGCCAGAAATTACCTATTGGTTTTCGTTACGAGTTGTGGTACAACATATTTGGTTTGGTTTTTAATTGTCGTTAAACGCAAAGCTGCACAATAGGCTATCTGTGCTCTTTCCACCACAGGTATCGAAACCCGATTATTAGCATTGTAAACTTGCAGGTGGTTCAAGAAGTCATACCATTAAGCACTATGTGATCCGTACATTTAGATGTGAGCGCTTCATAAACGACAGCCAAACACACTGTGGCAGCGAGTCTGCTGTCTTCTCTATGGTTCGAAATTAATAACTGCTATAGTTCAATCTATGACTTGGTCATTTAGCCTAAGTGCACACAAGAATCCGTTTAAGTTAAAGATTCTAAGTGCAAATGTTGACATTTTTGGAATAAGCATTAAAATGTATTCATACACCCATGCGTTTGGTTTTGGTTTGAGTGCTTTCTTGGCCTATTTTATTTCTTATCCATTCTATCGGTCAGATTATTGACAGAAGTGAAACGATTGAGAGAAATAAGAAGTTGTCCGAGAACTCTGTTAAAAATAGTGCAATATAAGAATAAAAAACACATGATAACAATGAATTAATTACATGTGAAAGTTAATCAAAGATGAATCTTCCACAGCTATCATATGGCCGTAAATAGCTTCACTGATCACTAAAATATAAATTGTACCCAATTAAATGCTTAAACAATATTTTTTTCTAACTGGGATTTCGTGGTTGCAAGTGCCCGAGGCAGAAGAGGGGACATCTTCTTGATTGTGGTTAATGATCTGCTTTCTTTGAGCTGGTCCCCATAAGTGATCATGGTGATACTCAGACAAGTAACTGGTCGCAAATATTCATGATAAAGCCAACAAACTTCCGTTGACATTCCCGCGTGAGTAGTTGTGTTCAAGTATGAGTTGTGAATTCGATAAAGGTTTTATTTTTCATATATTTGACACCATTGTTATGTATATTTTTTATAAATATATATTAATTCCTTAATGTATATTGTTCATTAATTTCTTCATATTTACTATATCCAGTCCCTATAGTCTCATTAATGCTTATCTTTCTTTCAAACCCGATTAGTTTTCTTACTGGTCGTCCGGTGGATTAGTCATTTCTCTTTTCCATTGTCTTTCACTGTTATTGACACGACTGGTAACGTGGCATGGGTTTAGTGATAATGGTCGCAGAATCGAAACCCGACAACGAACATCTTCGTTCGCTTTCTCAGTCTTTAAGAACATTATAATGAGACAGCGAATCCAACTATTCGTTAGTGATGGGTGATGTTTACTAGCTGCATTCCCTTTAGACTGTTATTTTAAAATTAAGAACTGCTGGCGCAGATAACTCTCGAGTAGCTTTGTGTAAATTAAAAAAACAAACAAATACAAACAAATTGAATCTAATACTGCCATCTCTTGCCAAGTTCCTAAACTAATGACTTAATGTCATGCATTTGCAAATTAAATTGCTTTGTTCCATGTTATATTGTTTCTCGACATTAAGCTTTATTCATAGCATGGCTGTCATACAAGTCAGTGAGTTCGAGGGTATAGAGTACTATAATACATTTGTGAATTATGACACTAAAGAACTGTAGATGTCTTTTCAAGGAAAATGTGATATTAAGTGGACCAATAGTCATAACAAACTATTAAGAAATTGAAAAATCCATCTCCATTCCAAGAATGTAGGTTATAGACTGAATAATGAATTCGATTTGCTATTTGTATTCTGGTTATAACATTAAAGGCAGGCGAAGTAAAATCTTTTTTTTTTTTTGCCAGGCCAGCTTTTAATTGTAGCCATTTTTTTTCCTCAGTCTGAAAATCGAACTGACTTTGAAACCTCTAAGTTTCTCTTATGTTTATTAAATATTAAATGCCTTCTGTGGAAATAAAACAAAATAAGATTGGATTCAAATATATTAACCGTTATACACAAAAATGTAACACCAGAGTAGTGATTTTTGGAATAACTATCCATCGTGTTTGCAGGTCAAAGATCCTCTTTATCTGTCATCTGGTATCATATCCTTTTGTGTAGCTTCTTTATCTGTGTATATGACATTATTAATCGTGTTATTTACAACTTTTTTTATTCTATTTTGACTTCAGTACAAGAAAAATTACTTTCATTGTGATTACTTCACACAAATTTAATAATTTATTATTTCTTATAGTTAGGTTATCATTTATCATACTCATCTGAATTTCATATTGTTATGTCCACTACGAGGAATCGAGCTCAGGATTTTAGCTTTTTAAGTCCGTAGACTTATCGCTGTTTCACCGGCGGCGGCGGCCTGGCATGACTAGGTGGTTAAGGCACTCGACTCGTAATCTGAGGGTCGCGTGTTCGATTCGCGGTCGCACCAAACATGCCCGCCCTTTCAGCCGTGGGGACGTTATAATGTTACGTTCAATCCCACTATTCGTTAGTAAAAGAGTAGCCCAAGAGGTGGCGGTGGGTGGTGATGACTGGCTGCCTTCCCTCTAGTCTTACACTGCTAAATTAGGGACGGCTAGCGCAGATAGCCCTCGAGTAGCTTTGCGCGAAATTCAAAACAAAACAAATTTCTTCCAATAAAAGTAAGTGATACATAAGTTAAAAAGAGAAGACCAAGACTTAGAAACGGGTGGTGTTGAGTAGCTAGCTGCCTTTCCTCTAGTCTTATGCTACAAAATTAGGGACAGCTAGCGCAAATAGTCCTAGTGTAGCTTTTCACGAAATTCTAAATAATTAATACTTGATATCCCAAAGTAAAAAAAAAAAACACCCAAAAAAAACAATGTTGATTTCATTTTATTCTCTGTTTTATTATTATTTATAGGAAGAAATTTCTAGCTTTAGAAATAAATATAGGAACCCAACAATAAAGTATCAATGTATGTCTGTATTTCATTGGTATTATTTTAAAATTTCTTGACATTTAATCTAAAAAATCAGAGTAAATACGGTACTAGCTAGTACAATCTAGATGAAAAGTTATGAACAGTTTATGAAGTAAACTCGCACAGGATTTTCAAAATCCTATACAAAATCAGCGTATAGCCTCAAGAAACCTTAGATAATTTTACAATTTTTAGTTAAAAAAAGGACGTAAATTTTAACATGTTTATAATATTCCTGACTTCTACATAATTAGCTTGATTTATGGAGACAAAAATATTTGTTTAAAGTGAAAGATTCGATAAAATTATGTGTTTTATTTCTGTTAAAATAAAACTTTGAAATACCACCTGTCTAATAATTTTGGCTGAATGTTTAACTTAATCTTTAATTCTGATTTTAAACTGATTATTTACACAGAAAATATATCCGCTAGGAGCACTTCAACCAGCATAAGCCAGAGCGAATTAAGTAAAAATTTATGAGTGCAGACAAATCTTTAAATTCCTTATCTGGATCTGAGCTTAGAGCCACATAAACAATCAAGTCAACATTATTCCTAGTTCTTTGCATTTTCAATTACTCCCGTTATTTCTCTCATCATTAAAGCCCAGGCTAGATTAATCGACTAATGTTGTCATTCCATGCTTTTGGTGACAACAAAAAATCACTTTGCATGACCTGAATCTGAAACTAATAACTTTAATAAAAAAAATACTGAGCCAAAATAGTTTCTCTATCATTTTCAAAAAATAACTGTTATATAAATTTCACATATATGCAAGATAAGTCTCTTTAGAAGTACTACTCTTAACCTCGCTTGGAGGTTAAGACAGCTGAAAACAGAACAATTGTATCAAATTTGTATATCTTTGTAATCATCGAAATGCTTAGTGATTAAGTAAATTATAGACCGGTTATGCATGTTACTTGCTGGTAATCATGTGATCGAAAGTGTCTGGTTACTTAAAACACAAACAAAGTTCAGTTACCTTGAATAAACAACAAATAACAACCTTATTACCATTGTTCTGGTCTCAGTCACGACTAGTGACATGATGATGTACTTATGTAGCCAAGCGAGTATTAGGTTTCTGAGTGAAAAGTCCTTACTGAGTTCCAGACATGAAAAACGATACAGACCATATGGGGAGATCTATACGTTATAGGTTCATGATGTGTCAGTTGTTTTTACTAATATTACTTCAACCCAAAATATTAGGAACAAAAATGTGCATTGCATTTGATTTGCTAATGTGTGTGCGTGTTTTTTATTTTCATAACAAAGCCACATCGGGTTGTCTGCTGAGTCCACCGAGGGGAATCGAATCGCTGATTTTACCGTTGTAACACTGTAGAGTTATCGCTGTACCAGCGGGAGACTTTTCAAATGAATAATGATAACTTTATTAAGAAACATTAATAGCGTTACGATAATGATGTTAACTTATATTATTACAGGGCTAAACATTTTATATTGATATGACTTTATTTAACAGACAGGTGAAGTTTTAACATATAGGAATTTATTTTCAAAATCTTTGCTAGAACAATGATTTTATTTTTAAGATTTTTGTTGGTACAATGAGAAAAATATGTTCTAAGTTATGTACTTAATACACCTCCTGTTATAAGATTTGTGTCTTATAACTATATATATATATTTATTACTACCTAAGTAAGTAATCGTAATTCTACTGCGTTTAGTACTGCCTATTACAGTTTTAATGACGCAAGTTACTTAGCAACGCAAATAGTAAACAAATAGCCATGCTATGACCAGTAACTGGTAAAACAAATATGCATACAAGGGAAAACAACTAAAGATCGAAGTTGGCGGCTCTTCTGTGTGCTTTTGGTATCAATGAGCTAACGTACATGGATTATATTTTTGTGCCATTGCCAACATATGACAGAGTTATAACAGAATACAATTCCCTCATTCACTTAAACACGAGTCAATCAAACGATCAACTTTTTGGTTAAAACTTCTTAACTGGATTGAGATTTCTATAAAACAGAAAATAAACTTTAACCTACTAAACTCTTTGATGTAAAGTTTGTACGCTTAGAGAACAAAATTAAGGCACAAAGAAATAGTTTATGTATATATATATAAAGGAACTTCAGCTATATGTTATATAAATAAATTGTAACAAAATAGCAAGAATGTTTTATATATGATCGTAAACTATGTATTTTGATACAAGAGTCACAGGGCTGTGCATGGTCCGGTGGTTAAGGCACTCGACTCGTAATCCGAGAGTCGCAGATTCGAATTCTCGTCACACTAAATGTTCTCGCCTTTTCAGCCGTGGGGGCGCTATAATGTTACGATCAATCCCACTATCGTTGGTAAAAGAGTAGCCTAACAGTTGACGCTGAATGATGATGATTAGCTGCCTTCCCTCTAATCTTACACTGCTAAATTAGAGACGGCTAGCGCAGATAACTCTCGTATAGCTTTGCGCGAAATTCAAAACAAAACAAACCAATCAGTCTCCGTATCATGCACACACACACACAAAATCAGATTTTTTGTTCACCATATTTTGAAAATTATAATAACTGAATCAAAGAGGATTTATTTGAAAAACCTGAAGGCAAAATAATTTATAGCAGAATTTTAATAGAGAATCTATGTTGTTATCATTACCTAAGATATGACGTTTTGATACACGTGCGCTTATCGTCATCATAAAAGAAGCTTACCAAACGAAGGTCATCAATCTCAACAAAGCAGAGGCTTCATTAAAAACGAATGATTATCTAAGTGTTTCTTAATAAATTCTTGATGGAACAATTTTTAGTTTTAAAGCTACCAAAAGTTTCCTTTTGCAAAGACCGAAATATCAGGTTAATTTAGGTGTGAAATATTTAATTGTTTTCTTTACGGTGTTAAACTGTTAAGGTCACTTACTTGAAGAAGTTGAAGACTTACTTTTAATTTACTATTATAAGTCAGTATAAACAGGAATGATAAACGTCGTGCCTAAATCTGGTTTATTTTTGCTATTTAACAAAACTTTGTTGGATTCTTGCGAAAATAATAAACATTATTTAATTCAGTGGGTGCGTACAGAAACCAGATCTTTACTAGCCTAATGTTTTAATAATTTACTGTTTTCTTTCATAGCAAAGATAAAGCAACAAAAAATACCAGCATTCAAACCATGAAATCTCCCGGTAGCTACACCTAAAACATTTATCACAAGACAATAATAGTTAAATGTGTATATTCAGCTGATGCATTACATGTAACCTGTACTAAATGAAATACTTTTTCCACTTTAAAACTTTTTTTTTACGTCGCTTACATTACCATAAAGTAGGTTGTACCATAGAGTAACATGTTTTTTGTTAACACTGTTATATCTTTATAAACTTAAAAACAACAAGTAATTTCAATTTCAATATATTCCTTAATTTATTAACTATTTTGCTGTATGCTGCAACAAAACACACTCCAGGTTTAGTCATTTGTATTAAGCTAAAATACAATTAACAACTTGTGCAAATTCTTCACAGGTTTTTTATCTTAATATTATTTATTGACTCCATTTGGCCTCTGATTTCTGTCTGTAGAGTTTATAACTAGCGACTCTTTATATCACTCTCAAATTATAATCCTTGGTGGCTCAGGGTCAAGGCAGAAGAATTACAATGCTAATAAATTGGGTTTCGATACAGCGATGGTCAGAGTACAAGCTAAACAAGCTATCCATTGTTTTGCTTTGCGCTTAACAACAAACGAACAAATGAAATTTTGTATATCTTCATGTGATTGTTTACTTGACGTAATGCAGGCTCAACTGAGGTTGGATAAAGTGTTAATTTAAAAATCTTTATTATAGAAGGAAAGGAAATTCTGATGAATTTTAATCTATATATAACAAATTTATTGACGCTCTTAGAGGATATAACTTAACACTTTCGATAACAAATAATAACTCAGTTTTTCTAAACACACAATTATTTCAAAGTTTTATGAAATATATTGAAGTAATTTCTCTTCTATATGTGGTATCCCTAGTTAATTTTTCTTCTGAAAAGAATAATTACGACTACACAAATCTCAAATCTAAAACATTCCTGTGTTCTAAATGGAACACTGTGGCTAGTGTTCTAAATGTTTTTTGTGTTGTTTTTTTTCATAATGATAGTTAATCTCTTATAAGATTGTTTTATACAGGGTTTTAGTGTACTATGTTCAAACGATTTTAAAAATGCAAATCAACTAGCCATAATACTAGCAGACCCTAGATAAAGTCATGGTGGAACCGGATGTATCAGAAACACATTTCGACAATGGCATTTTGTAGGTATTGTTATGCCATCGAAAAATGAAAATAATTATGTTTTTAACACGAAACATCTGTACAATCATATCATAAGGATGTGTTCATATAAAGAGCTTAGAATTTACAATAGGGGTATATCCCTTATATCTAATGGTACTGGAAAACAAAGGATTTTGTACCAACTTGGAGCACCGTGACCATCCAGAACGAGACCTAGAACAAATCGTCGAACAGTCGTATTAAGCAAAACGTGACGTCTTGTAACAGGTGAGAAACAGCGAATACAAAGAACAATGATAAAAGCCGTCTGCATGTACCAAGTATTAGTACACATAATAATCAAAAAGAATTTCCGTTTGGAAAAACGACACAAGTTGCTTCCACGACATATTCTTTCAACCGTTACATTCCTCAAGCAGCTGGGGAATGAAATGGGAGTTTTCATACTATTACTTATGAAAATATACCGGTCAAGTCGCTTATGTATTTCTGTGCAATTAGACTTTTGGAAAAGGTGTTGGAAAATCATTGTTCTCGCAAATAAAATGACCTATGGAAAGCAGGTAGAGATAAGTGGACAGTAATGTCTTAAAACAGAGTATTTGACAGTGAAAATTACTACAGTGTAGATACTGTCGTCAGATACTGTTTGGTTGAATGTAACGATGTGGATGTTGTGAAGCTCTGAAATCGTTTAAATATTAGCGTATTCAACTTTTATATGTCCACTAACGTATTTAGGTAGGGGATAGAGAGGGCTCATCCGCAGAGCCCATGATCTCAAATGAGGGCCCATTGATTATTTTATTCTATGTAAGATTACATGAAATGTAGGGCCTACAAAAATTATTAGCTCCTGAGCCTACACAACCTTAAATCCGCCATTGCGTATACCAAGTTTTTGTAGGTCGTGTTATCAACCAGCAGAAGGAACCTTCTGTATATTAAACTGGACAATCATAACAGTTGCTTTAATTTGAAAAATTGGGAAATATTTTATTGCTATTACAGTAAAAATGAAATAATAATATTAGTGGATGGATGGAAAAAAATATTAAATTAGCTAGAAACATCTGAATCGAAGCATGTGAAATATTCATTCAGTGGCATTTCCTGTCGCACAAACTATACAGTGGCAAAAAGAAGTTGTAGCCTTGAGAGTACAGTGAGGTAAGTAAGTGGTGGGTGGGAGTGAAAAAGGACAGTTATTGAATGTGGTGCTAGTGAAACCAGGCGCTTAGATGTCAGTCTTATGATGTTGTTCTGTTTCCGGCTTTTAACCTGAATACCCTCCAAGGGTCCTAACAGTTCTTTTGGGCAGTCTAAGGACATAAAACAAAATATTGAAAAAAAATTGTAGTTAAGCACAAAGCTACAAAAGGGATTATCTGTGCTCTGCTCATCACGGGATTCGAAGCCTGGTTTGAATCCACAGACATGCCGCTGTGCCAGTGGGGATGGAAAAAAAAAAAAGAGTGAACGTTTCAAATACGAAAATCAAATACAGAAGAAAAAGAGACTATTAAAGAAGTATGAGATAAAAAATCTGTCCTGGCATTTAGAGAAACGTATCCGTCACCTTTATCCTAAATCATTTTTTAAATATATTTCAGACTTTCGAAAATCTTCGGTACATGAATAAATAGCACACTGACTGAATGTTTCTCTTATTTTTATCTTCTTATTTTATTTTTAACTAATACTTCATATGTAAAATAATTATAATGTGAAGTTGAATATATAGTTTGTTTTGAATTTCGGGCAAAGCTACACGAAGTCTATCTGCGACAGCCGTCAATAACTTTGTAGCTTAAGACTAGAAGGAAGGCAGCTAGTCATCACCACCCACCACCAACACTTGAGATTGACCGTAACATTATAACGCCGCCATGGCTAAAAATACAAGTATGTTTGGTGTGACGGGGATTCAAACCCTGGACCGTCAGATTATAAGTCGAGTGCCTTAACCACCAAGTTATTCCGGGCCTATATCGATTATGCATTATCTTCACTCACTTATATATGTATATAAGGCAGCTCAGTTGCAAGTCCGAGAGCTTTCCACTCTAAGTATAAAATTGCAATATTTGCAATGGGCAGAATACAGATAACCCGTTATCTAGATTTTTGCATAGTAACGAACAAAATAAAACATCGGTTATATTTCTGACCAAACATTACTTTAAAAAAGACAAAGACTTTAAGTTTGACTAAAATAGATACAGAAAATTACTGAATGTTTTTAAAAAAACGTCTTTCATTTAATCAACTTTTGCTTTGGCGCTGCTTTATTTGCAATTTATTTAATATCATTTCTATGGTAATAATCTATCACAGGTATAAAATAAAACGTCACATATTATTGTAATATACATCGGACTGAACTATATCCAAGCGAACGAGTGACACATTTAACCTTATCGAAATATTAGAACTCGTGAAGAAAGAGAAGTCAAGCTCATATTTCTTTTGCTTAAGTAATTCTAAGAAATGTCACTAGAGGACCCAGTGTACCACCCGTTGTCGAGACCACCGACCGACTAGATCAGCCGCTCCCAATATGATAGTAGGAAAACCATACTCATGTATCACTGGGACAGGTTATGTGCCTCGAATTCCATTTCTTTGTCTTAACTTGATGGCCTCCAAGGGTCTGGCGCCGACCCACTCAGTCGCAACTAGGAGACGTTGCCTGAACCCTGCGGTTCTGCCTGGACCTCTTGCGTTCCTCCCTGACCTGTCCCAATATGTGACGGCAGAAACCCGCTGTTTGGTTGTGAGGCCCTGAAAACGTCTCTCCAGGGCTACAACCAACTACCACTTTATAAACAATGTTGTGGATGGCACGGACTTGTCCAGGACATTAAGTCTCTTACACAGGTTTTATGAGAATAGTATGAAACTACGGGGAAGGAATCTGTTAAACATTAACTAAATTACTTTGGTCTGAGAAAACGTTTCAAATTTTGCATTTATTTTTAAAACAAATTAATCAGTTATGATTGGTTATTATTAAGCTTATCTTCTACTTGTTCCGAACATGCATCATTTAAATTGTCTTTGAAACAATTAAGTTCAAAGTTCAAGGACATAATAATCATTATAAGTGTCCAGTCCTTCTCATTCTCAGCCTTCATTTCCAGACGAAATCCATTAGGCCTGAATAAAAAAATATATATATCTGCTCATTTTTACACAACAACAAAGACCAGTATAATATCTGTGCAAAGCTGTTTAAATTATTCTTTGCTTGTTTTTTGAAATGGCGTGGTTTTTCTCTGAATAGAATAACTTTGTAAGGATTGAAAGTTACTACAACTTGGTATAATAAAAATGTATTTAAATTAAATATGACAGTAAGTTATTGTATATTTATCCTTTTTAAAATGTCTTTAAAGTATTGAGACGCTAATAACTTATAGTTTTATTTAAGGTACCAAAAGAAAGTTCTTAAACAGGTTCGCAGCATTCAAATGTTTTATTTTAATATGTTAGAGAGCAAAATAAAAGACCTCTGAATCGTTTTTAGAAGTATAACTCATTATTTTTCATCTTATTTTCACATTAGTGAAAAAACTGTTATGACGTTGCGCCTTGAAAGAAAAAGAAAATTCAGGTAATGCGTAGAAACATGATTTTTTAAAAATATTCTTTGGGGGTTATTAGTCTACAAGCGTTGAAGTTAAAACAGCAAGAACGGATAATTAATTCTGTATCAGTATTTTAGAGTTTAATAATTTCTGTTTTTAACAAAAATTATTATATATTCAGTAATACTTGGTTTCATTTTCACAATTATTTTGTCAAATTTTGACTGCGATGGTTAAGCAAGACTTTGTCGTTATTCTTCGCTTTTATTTTTCAGACAGTAAATCAATAATCTGTGAGGAGTGCAGGCAGAACTAATGAAGATCCGTTTGGTGCCAGCCCACTGCACGGCTGTATTAATCAGTATACACCAGTACAGGAAGAAGCCGGAACCAGTGGGCTGGACGGCTGACAGTTCGAGGTACCTACCACAGCTTGATTCTCTGACTCTGTGACGAATGAAATGTTTGGATGATACTACTAATTGAAAACACTAGGGGTTTAATTTAGAGGAACTGGAGAGATAGATAGGGTGAGTTACAAACAGATAGTGAGAAGAGTTGGAGAGGGAAAGTTAACGAAAATGAGAAACCAAAAATAATTAACGAAAGGAGAGAATATTAAAGTGAAAACAACTGAATAAAACATGAGTGAAGAACACGGACAAAGATGGAAAGAAAGAGTAAGGAAATCTGATATTGTATTAAAGAATATACGTAAACGAAAGAATACATGGTTACAGGTTGTCATGGTTACTAGGCTATACAATCACCTAATTGTCATTATTAGTTAATAATTGAAATTTCTATAGCCTGCTACTAACTTCTAACTAATTTTATCCTATATTTCGGCTGCCAGTAAGGAAAGCAGGGCAAAACTAGTTAGTTGTTAATATCAGGTTATATGTACAATAACAAAAAAAAATACTTATTAATAATCAGAAGTATGTAATCGTGTAGGCTACAAGCCATGACGACGAATAATATGTGGTGGTCACAATCTTACCTCAAGTACGTATGGTTAGTAATGTCATCTAGCTGTACTTCGATACGATATCCAAGAAGCAGTTTAGCTAAACAATAGTTGAATCACACAGATCATATTAAATGCAACATTTAACAACAGCTGCCACGTTTATTCTGTACCCTGTACATTCATTGTAACATACATCTTTTCAAGACTGGTGAATAGTGAACAATTTATATTTCTCTTATGCAGTTGTATTCAAATGGCGTCCTGGAGTTCCTGGCTTGGACAACGGTAAGTTTATGGATTTACAAATCTAAAATCAGGGGAGCGATTCCCCTCGGCGGATACAGCAGATAGACTGATGTGACTTTGCTATAAGAAAACACGTACGTGCGTCCTGGAATAAAGTATATTATATACTCCTTATCGTACAAACCATTACAAATAAACTTCCTAACAATTTTTTTAAGATACAGCATTATATTGAATTTGTAGCAAAAATTACCACAAAATAATCGATCAATAGATAAAGTCTAATGGGTAGGAAAATGAATATAGAATAATGTAACTTGCTAGACAGCACCAACACAGGAAGACAGATGGGTAGATTTACAAGAAGTAGGTAGGGCTGTCACTTAGGATAACTGTGTTAGATAATGTTGAAGTCAAAAATCTATCACTGCTATGATAACTGGAGCTTCCCCACTCCTAAACATTAATTACTAACCACCCTTCACCAATTATCACCAACCGAAAAACTTCATAACTTGCAGGGAGGAGAGAAGTGAAATAAAGTAATTATCGTAAAAGCTTCATTGTCTGACAGAAGCGTAAAACCTACAAGACATTATTATAATAACACGGCAGTAACTGCTTTTTCTCGTTACTTCCTCAGGCCCCCTACTGTGTTTACTGCCAACTGTCAAATATATAGCTTGAGAAACTCTTCATCATAGTTTCAGTACATAACATCAGGCAATCATATGTATAAATATGTTACAGGACAAAAGTAAATTTTGTACATCTTTGTGTTAAAGACTTACACCAAGTACTTGTAAGACTAAATAATACAATATACAATTATAAATAAGCTGTCTAAACTGTCAAATATCCAAAGTTGCGATTTTATATTAGAAAATACATTTACTTATCAATTATTACATTTAACAATGCTTACTTTTACCATTGTTTTTACTATAATTTTAGAATGACTGAAACTGTAAGTTGAATTAGAATACGATTCAATTCTGGAATATTATCTCACTTAATGAATGTTTTTTGTTATAATTTCTAAATATGCTGCACAAACTCTGTAATATATATTACCATCTTTTTTTATGGGTACATAGTTTTCATTGGCTTTTTAATAATTTTATTAAGAATGATTTCATTTGATGAATTTCAGGATAGGTTACAAACAATTTATTTTACAGTTGTAAAGTTTGGTTTTTCATGCATAGATAAAAAACTTGTTGTAAGATACTAAGATGTTTCGTTGTATACACATAATGTTGTGATATTCTTACTGTTCATAAGTGATTTTAAGCTACAAAATTAATGGTGTACATCTTGAACTCTCTTACGCTAAATAATAACACTTTCAAACTTCTATGTTAGGAATGTCACATTTTTCTAGTTGTGTTCTCTGTTTACTCATTTGTCGGTTTGTTAACCTTTAATGGCCAGAAACATTAATTTTTGTTATGGGAAAGTCGCAGATCAAATATTCGCACAACAAACCAGGACACTAATCGACTTTTGTCTGGTAAAGTTGGAAGTTGTAATTTGGTAATGTCTTCATGAAGCACTCATAATAACAGTTATGTGAAACACAAAAAATAGATTTAGAAATCGTACTTGACAGTTAATTAGGCTGAAAATAATTATTCTTCATTTCGTATGTTTATGTGTATCTTAGACTTACGCCACAGTGTATCACACTGAATATCATTTAAGAAGGAGAAAAAATGTAATTCATTCTCATTTAAAATAATAATAATAATGATAAAGATTTTCTGAGACTTATATTACAAATTCTTATCACTTTACAGAGTCTAGTTTCGTTATCATAATCTTTATACTATGATTGCCTCTTTTTAGAAATTCATGTAGATAAAATAATATTGGGAAAACGGAGTACATTTATACGTATACGTGTGTGTGCGTGTGTATTTGTACAAATACAAGATTACTGCAGAGGTCGATCTATATTTAGAAGCATCACGAAAAAGGATTAAGTTGTCATAATACTTTGTTTGTTTTTATAACTTCGTGCAAAGCTACACGAGGGCTATCTGCGCTAGCCTTCTCTAATTTAACAGTGTAAGACTAGAGGGAAGCAGCTAGTTATCACCACCCATCGCCAACTCTTGGGCTACTCTTTTATCAACGAATAGCGGGATTGCCCCACATATTATAACGCCCACATGGCTAAGAGGGCGAGCATGTTTAGGGCGACGGGAATTTGAACCTGCGACCCTCAGATTATGAGTCAAGTGCCTTAATCACCTGGTTATGCCGGGCCCCAGTATACTTTGTAACAATCATATCGTGCTAGAATGCTGCATGGTGTTAACTCACTTGTACATTCCTGACTCTAATTCAAACTTTTGCACGTTTTTTGTTAATCTGTAGTTACGAGAAGATTTAAACATTATTCTAGATTGCATCTTTTACAATAGTATGCGATTTTTTTTATTAATGACTGTGATAAAATTGTTTGATCTGTAATATAGCGAACCTTCTTGTACTGAATTCCAACGCATGTCGCAACAAATGTTTGCCCACTCTATGTACTTAGTCACTTAATTCACGTTACACAAATGTTCTGTCTGTGTATACCAACCATGACTCAAAAATACAAACATAGTAAACCGAATCTAGCAAGAAGCCCCACAACTCGGTTTGTGAAATGAAAAGTTAAATAAATTCTCAGCAGACTTTTGGAAACCCTGAGTATTTTGTCAGTTTGGATTCAATAACCAATTTTTTTATTTCCCAGCAAATGTTGACTTTCTTGAAGCTAGAAATGGACAAATTTGAGTTGTTTGTGATATATATTTGATTGAATTTGCCATGAAACGTTATTGTTTTTCTTACATTTATTAAATAATTATTCAAAATGTAAAAAAATAAAAAATAAAGTGAAAATTGTGCCTATACCGGAAAGATGAAAATTGAAAAGAAACTAACTCGCACGAGAAGCAAATATTAGAGTACATTAACTGTTGGAACATTAATAAATTATATTTCGATTCAAGTTTTATAGTATGCCTACTGAAATAGAAGCTATATATATAGGCCAACAGAGTAAAATTAGGATGTATATCGTCTTTAGGAAGTGCTCCTTGATATTATTTATAATGAAAATAAAATCACAAATTCAGTTAATAAGTTAAGAAAACTGTAATATGTACATTGTACTAAGTATTGCATCTATATGATAGTTCCTGTAGATAAAACAATAATATCAAATATAGCGAAAGGAAAAATTTATCGATAGGTCATTTGGATTTTATTTTTATTTTGTTATTTCACCAAACGTACTCGTCCTTTCAGCCGTGGGTGCGTTATAATGAACGTTGAATCCCACTATTCGTTAGTAAAAGAGTAGCCCAAGAGTTGGTGGTGAGGGATGGTGACTAGATGCCTTCCCTCTAGTTTTACACTGTTAAATTAGGGATGGCTAGCGCAGATAGCCCTCGTGTAGCTTTACTCGAAATTAAAAACAAAACAAACAAAAACAGTTTTGTTATTTCTTTACTTAACGAACGGTAGTCATTGATACTTCGTTCAAAAGATTCATTTTACTCTATAATCAATAGAAACTTCCTTGTGAAACCTAATGTATTTATTTGAACCCGAGGTTTTGCCAACATTTATTGAATTAAATTTTGTTATCACTCCGTGTTTCTGTTTCACCACCGCTGTTATTGACAACTTTTATTTTACTTATGTTCAAGGGTAGGACCAATTAAACAGGAAGGCAGGAGGGCCATTTGGCCCATCCCTCAAGCACAAAGGGGGTCTCAAATCTAGAGAGTTGTTTTTGTGGATTTTTTTTCATTTGTTAAGTTTTGTGAATTCTTTTTGTGCTAAAAAAGAGATAGAAAAGCATTAATTAAATGCTAATTAATGTTAATAGACATATGCCAAATTTAAAAAAAATATTCAAATTATGTTTCGTTTTTCTTTTAGGGTAATGGTTATTCTTATTTTATTTTTATATGCCTTTTTCTTTATTATAGCAAAGGGCCTCATAAAATAAAAGTTCACCGGGCCTGTCTGAACCTCTGAGAGAGCTGCCTGTTCGTAGTTACATAATGTTTTATATGAAATAAGTACATTCACTTTGTACATGGCTTGTCATCATGAAGTACTCATGTCAAAGTACATTTTGCAGTTTCTTCTCTACAACAGTAGTTATTTTCGATTAAACTGAACAGTTGACGCTATTCGTTATCAGTGTTAAAAAGTGTTGTGTAATTACATGCTAGTGCTTAGTTTTACTCGTTGTTTGTCACTCAGGAGTAACGTACATCTGCAACATCTCAATAAGCGTGGATCGACATTATTAAGAACAGTATTAGTTTTATGCAAAATTATCCAGAGCTTTCATATCGTTCATTAGGCTAGTTTCACCTATTGGTAGTTAACAACAACATGCAGATACTAGTACGTCTGATTGAATACTCATGTTAAAGTGTCGATGCAGATAAATCTGATAAGAGATATCAGTACAAAACGTATGATTAAGAAACCGTATTCTTTCTGCAAACCATGCGACTTATTTAATATTGAGTACAAAACTGAACATTCTTTAGGGTTCATTTAAATCACCTACTTTAAAAACTGCACGAAGAACAAACAGACATGTATGGCGCGTGTTTATCTTTATTTTTTTTTTCGGATTAGAGGAATAAGGTGTATTCGGCACAATGTTCAAAACAAAGAAAATGGTATGTAAAATAAGTCTGATGTTGAATTTCAATCGTGCATGCAAGAAAAAACAACATGTTTCCGGTTGCAGAAAGAGTCTTAACTTCCGTGAATGCCCCCCTCCCCTATTGCTGGCAAGACATGGTGTTATTCCAAACCGCTAGCGAGTTTAAAAAGCTTATCCTGCTTTCTGATCAGAACACCATGTTATTCTTTGATTGACATGTCCGGACAAAACGTTTCTACGGTTGACAACATCATGTGCATACAAGGTACAAAATGTGGTAGATGGTTGGAATATGGAAGCTTGTGACTCGACTCAGAAACATTTCACTTGCTTAAGCCCACTCGATGAACAAGATGAAATGGTGTACATGAATGCCGTGCTTCCCAAACGTAAAATAAAAGACCACCTGGGATGAAATATGTTTTATGTTGATTTTCTCAGTACAACTCCATTGCTTATCCACAAGGGAGATTTTAAACTGCCAGTCTTGACGGCTGAACTGTTGGTGACAACCGTATCGAACTCATGTTCACCAAAAGGCCAAATAAATCCGAACATGAGGCCAATTGAGGGAGATTACGTCTTCTTTTAAAAGAGCACAACTGCCTCTGTATGTTAGCTGCTTCATGCTATTGATACGGACGTGATTGGCATGTTTCTAAGCTATTATAATTCCTTTTTTGTTATGATAATAGCAACTTGAGAAGGGTAAACTTTAAGTTTACCCATGCAGTTGCATTCTTGTTATATTATGTACATCAGACAAAAGTTTATTAATATTATATATATATATGTAAGAAACAGATAAGTTATCACATTGCACATATATACCAAAATCTGCATCATTAAGAACACATTTATGTAAACAGCGACACTTCTCTCAAGTTATGACTTGAAAGGGAATAAAACCAATGTATAACTAGCTCAACCATATCTAAATATTGTAGCCCAGATGGGTCGCATAGGATCATCTTATGGTCCGAAATATTTCAAAAATGTATCAAGTGTCCTTAGTAAATCAATTACTAGGTGATTACGGATGAAAATCGGCCCGGCATGGCCAGGTGGTTAAGGCACACGACTTATAATCTCAGGGTCGCGGGTTCGGATCTTCGTCACACCAAACATGCTTGCCCTTTCAGTCGTGTGGGTGTTATAATGTTACGGCCAATCCCACTATTTATTGGTAAAAGAGTAGCCCAAGAGTTGGCGGTGGGTGGTGATGACTAGCTGTCTTCTTTTAGTTTCATACCGCTAAATTAGGGACGGCTAGCGTAGATAGTCCTCCTGTAGCTTTGCGCGAAATTCAAAACAAACCAAACAAAATAAGGATGAAAATCAAGAAGTACCGGTAGTCCCTCTTTACAGCTCTGGGGTGGGTAGAGACATTAAAATATGTGTTTAGAAAGACAGGTAGCAAAAATAAACACAATAGTCACAACTTTATCATACAAACGTCTTGCAGAAAAGATTGACTTTTATTATTATACCAAAGTACTTTCTTAGATATAAAAAAACCTCTAAAACAAATACAAAATATGCAATGAGCACTGTACTAAGCGAAAATCAAATTAAAAGCACTAACGTTTACAATATGAATGATGTTTCTTCTCACGTGTTTAAAAGTAACGAGCGTAAAATATTCACCAGACACCAAAGATTTTTAAAAGGAGATAAACTGGACTAAACTTTTCAAGTATCAAATACAATAAAGAGCAAACGAAATATAATATCAGTAAACGTTGTAATACTTCAACCAATAGTTTCTTTAAAATTAATAGTAAAGTTAACTGATATAGATTTTGCCCTTATTACATCATTTTACGATATATCAAATTTGTGGGTTTAAATTCTGAGATTTTCAATTATGTATTCGTTCGAAATTAAACTCTGTTTGCTTCGAAAATAACGATAAAATGTAGTTTTGCGAATTTAGTAAAGTTTGCGTTTACGCTCATAAAACAAACATTTTCTTTAGTTTCATGATTTCTCAATAGACACGTAAAAAAAAAGAACCAAAAGACATATTCAGCAACTTAGTTACTTTTAAAAGGCTTTCTAAGTTCAAGTTTTTACTGTATTTTTGTTCGTTTTTTGTATTTCACTGCCAATATTTCTACACGCTAGAAAGCTACATGCTATACTGTTTGTGAGGAAACCAATATAAATTAAAACATAGCTTAAAGCGAAAACCAATTATATTGAACATACGTGTAGGTCTTTGTAGCCATTAGTTTTAACTGAAAGTAATAAAGTTGCATCTGTTGTTCCCTACAGGTGATATTGGAAGACGGAGGGAAGCAGATGGCCAATCAACTGCCTCATAAGCCTTGAACAGCTACAGTGACAGAAATAAAGACAACGTACATGTCACATGCTCACCATAAAAAAATGATAATTCGCTTGAACATTGAAACAACATGGTATACTGGTAACTTAATGCAACATTTTTACAAACTTGTTAAAAAAAAGTACATGCCCAAGTTTCTAATTTCAACCCTCTGTTAAGATACGTTCAAGTATTTCAGCTCATATATATTTAGATTTAATAAACAAGCATTTATATATATATATACTTTAAATCGTAAAGAAAAGAATAACTTACTTGAAAATAATGTATTTTCAGATATTTATTTAACTATTCTGCTATCATAATTGTTCATAAAAATTTAATCATAAGAACTTCAACAAACAGAAAACAGATTTTATTTACCATTGAAAAGCGGAGAATGGTGTAACATTTTTCACAGAATAAAAGTGCGTAAGAGACAGGACAAAACCAACTTGACTCTTTATTCTGCAAGTGTTGGTGTTGTATTGGGGCAAAAAAATCAAGTTTTTTTTCCACCTATCATCTGTATTTAAATAAAACTATTAAGTAGTTATTTCAATGAGTAACGATGATTTCGATATAGGAATGTGTGAAGTCAACAGTTTTGTGTGTTATATCAACCACATGTAGAAATGCATGGAGTGAAAATTTTTGTATGTTATGCTACATCAAACACATGTAAAAATGTATGGAATGAAGAGTTTGTGCTTCATGTTATATCAACCATAAGCAGAAATGTATGGAGTGAAGAGTTTTATGTTATGCTATATCAACCATTTGCATCCATATAAAGTCATGAGCATTTATTTTCTTTTTTCATGATTGTGTTCATCTTTGAACAGGACTTGCGTCGTTCGACGAAAAAGCGTCATTTTCAGAGTCGCCTTAAAAAAGTAATGATTGGATAGAATGAGTCCGTGATTTTATTTCTCTATTGTGCTGTGAATATTGACGTTATTATAATATAATAGGTAAAATAACAAAGATATTAGCTTCATTCCGGCAATAAAATATAATGGGCATTACTAAGTATTGTGAGAGACTACTTACTGGAGTCAGCTGGAAATTCGAAAGCAAATAAAAAGAAACATGTGAAATGAAACACCTCAATATTACAGTAATGTCTTCAGTGATTAATGAACAAGGGTTCAGAATTATATTTAACAAACTTTATTCAGAAACTTCGTTAAAATAGGATCTAAGTATTGTTGTGGTATTATGACGAATACGTAATTATTTGTGAACTTTCATAACATTCGCGATATGTCTATTCAAGACCCATTATCTCGTATTTATACAACGTATAATTATAAAATCTAAAACTAACTTATTATAAGCTCTAAACAAATAATATTCAAGAAACATTAAAATGTCTATTTACGAACATGTAATCTTTGTCTTAATGCTATCTCAGAAAAATGATCTTTCCTAGTTTGGCATAACAAGACCTCATAGTAGGGGCCCTCGACTTGCAATCTCTGTTTGGCGAAGATAACCGTAGTGTCTTTCTCATAAATGAAACACAGTTTTCCAGCTCAAGTAAATTACATTTTCGAAACTTCTGGTACATACCGTCAACAGGTAAACATTTTACCGAAACGTAGTCTACATCGTTTTAAGTCTGAGGATTAATTAAATTCATTTAATTAAAAACTATTAACAAATTAGACAATGCATGTAAATCATAACATGTCGTTCAAAAGAGGGGATTACCGAACACTGTACTAATAAAAAGTTGCACGCTTGACTTTTGTTATATTGCTGTTTTGCAAACCATGGATACAAGTAGTTTGTGAAATGTGTTTGGTATAATTTTTTCCCACATTGTTATTTCAACCGTCCTTCCAGTTGACAAGTACGGAATTGTTTGTCTGTTTTGAATTTTCGAGCAAAACTACACGAGGGCTATCTGCGTTAGCCGTCCCTAATTTAGCAGTGAAAGACTAGAAGGAAGGCTACTAGTCATCACACCCACCGCCAATACGTGGGCTACTCTTTTACCAACAAATAGTGGGATAGACTTTAATATTATAACGCCCCCACGGCTGAAAGAGCGAGCATGTTTTGATGTGATGGGGATTTGAACCCATGACCCTCGTATTACAGGTCGAGTGCTCTCACCACCTGGCCATGCCGAGCCAACAAGTGTAGGAAAATTTGTTCTGAATTTTTGAAATAATCCCTAAATACAACTCGAAGAGTTTCACGTGGTTAACATTTGGGCACAGGAGGACTAATTCAATTTTGTTAATGGCATTATTTTCAAATCAGGTTAAGTGAATATCGAAAAATAGTAGATTTTTTTATGAATTTGTCAAGTAACAAGGTGTGAACTTTGGAAATAACGTAGTCAAAACTTGCCAAACTTACATTATACCCGTAATATAACAAGTGAAGAAAAATTCAGAAAAGGAAGTAACTAATATCAATCCTTCAAAAACTATCCAAAAAAAGATAATAGGGATAACATTTACTTCAGCTTTGCATAATAGTATAAGTACATAGAGTAATAGAATATTAACAAACAACACGATAAATTAAACTGAATTATGATTGTATAGTCATATATATATTGCTATATGTTAATTCTTACCTGTGATATTATCTATATATGAGGTAAATGTTATCTTTACCATCTTGTTTGCATTGTTTTTTGAATAATTGATATTAGCCATCTATATATTTACTTCCTTTTTTTGAAAAGTTTTTCATTGCTTGTTTGCTTTTTTTGAAGCAGTGTTTCAATAGACATAGGAAGATTTATTTATAATCAAATTATGAATACAATGAACTCCAAACAACAATATTTAGCATTTATCTATTATCAGTTGGTAATTCATGTTTCACCCTGTTCTTGAGCGTTTTAAAGGAACATCAAATTTCTGTAAAAAAAAGATAACTTCAAGAGGTAATTATAACATCGTTTACGTTAAAATTAGGATTTGTATAATTACGCTACTAATTATTAATAATAATTATAATAAAGGATACTCAGTTTGAAATTATGTTACCTCAGTGAAACTGGTTGACACCACTGATTTAGTTTTTGAGTTATTATGTAATAAAAAGAAGCAGGAAAAAGAAGTTATTCAAACTTTCTGCTATGATATTTACAGACGTTACCAAAACTTCTGACTCAGTTACTACATAGATAATGTTGTGAAAGGAAACACTGTATAGTATTGTAAAGTTCTGATGATCTGTTGAAAAGATATTTAAAATATCATTTCGATGAACAATTGGAGTCATCTTTATCACCAGTCTGATATGCTTGCCACACCTTGTAAACTACTCCAAAAAAGAAAATAAATAAACAAAAAATGCATTTAAAACCAAATCCTACGATCTGCATTAAGAATACCCGAAATTACTTCAGAACTATTCAAGTATAAATATACTAAACTACCCTTGTTATCTGAAATACCGAAGAAAAAGCACAATCACATGTTGCAGTAGGAAAACAGGAAAAGAACATTAAAGTGAAATATTTAAAAACTTTTATAGATAATAGTAGAAGTAAGGAATCACCTGAAGAATGATCACCCCAACCTACAGTTAATATAAGCTCTATCACTAGGGTAGCAAAAATGTTAAAAAATCAGATTTTGTGTTTCATAGATCTTTATTAATAGGTTTACAAAAAATACAAGATTAATTTACGCAATAACTCATTACACGTAATTAGCTTAAGATACAAAATTAATTTCGTCAATATTGCAAAATACACACAATTTATTGTAATCACCTGAATAATTGCAACTTTAGCCTACTTCACCTGAAGAACCAATACTCTGTCAAAGTCCGGGGGCGACAATTCTTCAGCTGATAGTTAATAAGAAATTCCATTGAAATCACATTAAACACCTCTTACTCACACTTAGTATTAGACATCAATTCAAGCAAACCTATGTGAACTTCTAATGAATCGATCTTGTAAAGTGAGTTTTCAAACAAAGTGTGTATGACAAATAGTTAGAACTGTGTTTCGCAAACAACGGCAAATTAATACTCGCCAAATGCCCTCCAGTGGCACAGTGGAATGTCTGCGGACTTATACTGCTAGAAACCAGGTTTCTATACCTGTAGAGAGCAGAGAATAGATAGCCCTTTGTGTAGCCTTACGCTTAATAACAAACAACTAGTACTCGCCAAATAAGCAAGAAACCTATCTGCCAGTCAAGAAGTGAAGTAACAACACTATCTTACAAACATTATTTCTAATGCCGTTAAATGATATACCATACAACAGGGTGGTCGTGATAGCAGCTCATTGGACTTATTTTACAAATTAAGTCTCACGCTTACAGGAACATGCAATCTATCCTTTATTACGTTCACTTAATTCACTATGTTTTGGCATCTTCTATACGCATCAAAATCTTTAAACTAATTAACTGGCGTGCGTTTATATTAAAGCTCAATGAGATTCTTTGCAGAGCATGCTCAATAGGTCATTGTATATGTTTAACGGCAGTCTAGACGCTACTGATATAGGAGAATGTTTTTATCCTGTAGGCTATGACATAATACATATTGGAAAATATGTAAACATTTAAATACAATAATTTGGAATATCATGTTTAATGACATAGTATTAATCATTAAAAGTACAAGAATGTTTCAGGAATTTTGCTTCTCTTAGAAACAATCATAAAAATTTTATAAAATATGCCTCATAACATGCCAATCCTTCATTAATTAGTTTACTCTTAGTACTTTTTTTCAAATTCCTCGATTTCGAGTTTAGAGCACACGTATCACATTAAATAAAAATGTAAATGGAAATACGAAACTATATATAGACATATTGAGGCTACCGAACTTCAAACTCAAATAATAGGAAGGCTGCCGTTGAATAACTGAGTGTGAAACTGAGCAAATGTAGCTCGGGGTTCAGCATGGGCTATATATACAGAAATATTGTGGAAGATTCTAGCTGTCAATCACCGGTAGGTTCAAACGTCATTAATCTCTCTGCTACTGTTCCCTATCCCTCCCCTCTTTGTGATAACCGATCTGCTCTTTCCTTTCAGCTTCTTTGACCTCCAGATTTCATGAATGACGAACTCTGAGTTAGATTTCACGGCCTGCCACCAATGGACAAAATATCGAGACGCTTGTCAGAATGTACAGTCTTTATTGGTTTCCTATTTGCCACAAGAAGCATTCTTTCACCAGATTGATTTTGATAAAACAAAAGTTAGCTAACTGGCTAAGAATATAGCATGTGTGTTTTATTTTTTCCCCAATAAATGCATATCTTAAGAAACGCATGTATATTCGAGAACGTGTGCCATGTTCTAATATTCTGAAGCTTTTCAACTTTTCTTGTTAATATTTATTCAATAAATTTCCAGTCTTGGGACAAGTTTAAAATGTCTATAGATGCTGACTGGTAGTAATAGCTGCAATCTTATTCAAGGGCGATACTTATATCTAATGTTACTTTGTTCTCTACTAAGCGTCCTGGACAAACTACACAACTAAAACAACTTTACGAAACCGATTTATTTCAAAACTAAATTCCAATGCATTTCGTGATCTTGCGTACAACTCAACTAGTCAACTGGAACTAACAATGAAAAACACATGATTCGGTGAATAGAAGGCAATTCATATTTTTGTTTTATTGGTAATTGCTTTTGAGTTGAAAAAGTCAAATAATATATTCAAAGCTTTTAACAAAATTTCTCGATGCGTATAGTAATTGGATTGTTTTTTAACTTACAGCAAGCAACCTAGTTATTAGCGTGTTCAGTCTGTGAGTAATAGGATACCTGGTTTGTCGCCCGTTTCTGCAATAAGTGCTCCAAACTTAGAAGCCGTTGGGCGATTAGACAGTGGCCGTCAACTTTCCTTATTCTATTAGATAAGTTTATCAGTACAAAATTAATCAGATATATATGTATAATCAGATAGTTCTTTGTGTAGCCTTGCACGAAAATTCTGAAACAAACAAATAATTTGTGTATGTATTTTGAAGAATTCCAACCATTAATTCTCTTTTTTCATTCTTATGAATTGTAGCTCAGAACAGCTAGTGTGGGTATTAACACTTTACTTCCTAGGTCACCTTAAGGTTAATGGAGTTTAAACAAATAATACTGTACACAAAGAAACACGGAAGAATTACACTTGTCGTATAATCGCCTTTTCTTATGAATTCATCATCGTAAACGTTATATAAGTTTTTTTAACCCTTTCAACACTAAAAATTACAAAAGAAAGATGTGCTTTACTATAATTATATATATATGTACATATTTTTTGGATTCATTCATATCAATGAGTTGAGAAAATTTTGAGAAATTCTCTCTTAATTAAGGCTGAATGTTCATTAAACTTCTTATATAAATGTAGTCGTGATATTAAGAAATTTCTTAGAAAAAGGAAAAAAGTGATGAATCTCAAAGTGAGAAATACGGTAACCAGAACGCTTTCGGAAACATACTTTTACTATTCACAAATAAATTTTCTCTTTTAGTGTCGAGAAATAAAATAACTTTATAAGACTCATGTATTTGTCATTCCTTTGTAAATTTACAGTGCGAGCAGAAGAAAACAAAAATGTACGAATGAGAAATTGGCCACGAAAACCGAACACTGAGTATTGAAAGACTTTGTACTAAACAAAATAAGGTAAAGCCTGTGCATCTCATATTAAACACAGAAAAATAATCAAATTCACCTACTGGCTTTACCACTTTTAAAAACTATAGAAAAACTGGGACTTATTCAAAGTAAAGTTTGTAATGTTGACCTTTTAACACCAAAAGTATTTCACGCTAAGCCAGGTTATTAAATTATTAATGTGTTCGAAATTGTATATTTATCTTGTTATTTTGCACGGAGGCCCTAAATAAATATGAACTTCTTTCTATACTAGATGTAAAACTACCCCCTCCGGTAGCCCATCGGGAAGTGTTAACGCTTATAACACTAAAAATCAAGTTTCGATAACCTTAGTGGGCACACCACATATTATGTAGTCTTGCGCTTAACAACAAACAAACCAAAAAGATGCAGAAATTTCATATAAAGTAGCTATTATTACATTGTCTTATTTACTACATGATTAATTTGTAACACACGTGTTTTTCTGGCTCTACTATTCGATGTGTGTATAGTACGTACTTTTTTACTGCCTTTATTATTGTTAATTCTACTCTGTATAATTCAATATACAACTTTGTTGCACAGTTTCTACCATAAAACTTTGCTTTCTTCAATAGTATTTTTTTTTATTTTCCGTGTTATCATCTTGAAAACGTTGATTATTTCTTTTGCACTTTTTACCATTTTGTTTAATTCAACTGTATGTCATTTTTACTTCGGTTTTCAAAATATTCTGCAACTTTATTTATTTTCATTTCTGCTCTCTATATTATTCAAGGACGTTTTTACTGGTTATTCTCTTCCGTCAGCTTTTGTTTTCACACGTAAATCGCTAATGCTTGTTATTTTTATTTTCTCTTATTTTTGTAGCTGACTTCTTTATACTGTATATTTAGTGTCTGCTATATTTCGCTTATTTCCCAAAAACTTTAAGTTCATTTTATTTCTTCATTGCTTATTAATACTACGTTAGTTCTTTTGTTATTTCCTATGTTAGCTTCTATTTCTCTCCTTTCATGGGGAGTGTTCTTTATATGATACTAAGTCCCTTATCCACTGACTTCTATTGTTTTGTATTATTTTACATTGGGTCAAGTTTCTGTTTATTAATTTTCGCTTAGTTAGTCAAGAATATCAGTTTTAATAAACTAATTTAGAACAAGTGAAAAGCTCAGCGTATGATAAATCTTCCACTGTACTGCCCCATTATTATACAAGTTAGAACGATCCAGCCTAGAATGAATAAGCACGTCAAAAACACACATTTGACAGCTTCTTTCAAACAGTGCAGAAGTGGAGGCTTCCTGTTGACTTTAGATGAAACTCGACCAAGTTTCTAATAGTCGGTCTTTACACTTCCTTCCTCAAACGTAGCTATGTGTTTATTCATTAACGGTAGATAGTAGCTAAATCAAAAGTTGATTGATTGATTGTGATATTCGCGAAAAGCTACAGGAGGGCCATGTGTGTTAGAAGTCCCTAATTTTGAACTAACAGACTACAGAGGAAACAGCTATTCAACAGCACCCATCGTCATTCGTTAGGCTACTGTGACAGAATAGCGAAACATAACCGCCACTCTTATGATGTGTAAGCAGTTCCAAAGTGCTGGGTGTTTTTCTCCTTATATTTTTTAGGTGATGGGACGGAAACCATGAACACTCAGGCATACATTTTGACATGCTAACTATACGGTCAACTCTCAATTAAAAAGTTAAGGATATATACTGTGTTCCATATTTATACCTCAATACATACACAATTACAATCTTATAAGTATTTTGCTCCTTGTTTTCCAGCACCACGAACAGAGACCTGAAATTTCAATGATTATCAGAACTGCATGTAAACAACATATAATAATACAAGTCCACGGTGGTTTTATTATCTTGAAAGTTTTATATGTCCCATAGTCATTCTTGTAAGCTGAATCCAAAAAAAAATATATTTTTCTCCAACACGTACAAATTTTTCACAAAGCGTCACATGTACTATGACAAAAGTAAATAATTTTAATTGAACTCGGGTCACTTTTTGTATCGCATAAAATATTGACAACCACTGGCTATAGATCTCTCGGAACCAATCGCGACGTGAGAGCCTTATCGATTGTTCTAAAACCTAAATATAATAATAAAATATCTACAGTGGGGTAGACAAAATAATAATTATATCTAAATGAGAGTTTTCTTCCAGCTTGGTAAAAATTTCTTATGTGACAGGAAAACAATATCATATTCGAAAGCTACATAACTGAATTATGGAAAATCCGATATTAAAACCAAAATAACCTTTATGAAGTTTAAATTCGCAGGCCTGTGTTATTTTAACTTCAAATACTCGCTCGCTGCAATCCAACACTAATGTACAATTATATGGTAAATTTTTACTTAACTGTATAAAAATTAATCAATAAAAAGTATAAATTTTAAACATTTTAATATCATTTTACTAATAAAAATTCTGAAACTGAGCCAAATGTTTTTAACATTGTATGCATAATATTTGCTTGAAAGAAAACGTTTGTTTTTAAAGTACTGATACCAATGGTAAACTTACACAGCCAAGCGTGTTAAGGCGTGCGACTCGTAATCTGAGGGTCGCGGGTTCGCATCCCCGTCACACTAAACATGCTCGCCCTTTCAGCCGTGGGGGCGTTATAATGTGACGATCAATCCCACTATTCGTTGGTAAAAGAGTAGCCCAAGAGTTGGCGGTGACTAGCTGCCTTCCCTCTAGTCTTACATTGCTAAATTAGGGACGGCTAGCACAGATAGCCCTCGAGTAGCTTTGTGCGAAATTCAAAAACAAACAAAAAACAAACAAACACAGCCTTGTGTATGCAATATCCCACAAAAAATATAATATTGCTTAATAAGCAAAAAGTTCACTGATTTACCACGCTAAAATATGGGATTCGATTTTTCCACGGTTGACAGAGCGCAGATAACCAATTGTGCAACTTTGTGTTAAAAAAAACAATGACGGTAAGGTAAAAAATTGTTTTTACTGAAAATATAACAACAACAAAAATACATGTGTAACTTAAAAGAAAGAAACTACAGAAGCGGAATGATAAATTGATAAATCAAAGGAAACTGCTACACATTAGGTAAATCTGTAGCACAACAATTTATCTTGAAGTGGCTTGTCATGCATAGCTTTTTAATTCATCTTCTTTATTAAAAAAAACTGACAAAATAATCATAACGTCTTCCTACTGCGCAGTTTTATATTCATTTTTGTATTGTATAATATATGGTAAGAGCAGGCCTGGCATGCCCTGGAAGTTAGGGTCGCTCGGAGGCCAACTTGAAGGTCACGAGTTCGAAACTCCCACAAAGTAGTTGGGATTAAACTTGTTACAAAAAGATTATATTTTACGTGCACGAATGTAAGTTGTCTGAAGAAATGATAATTACGTCCTTATGAAAATACTAATTTTATATGGGGTGCATCATCTTTAACAATAGGGAATCCTCAGTAGCCGCGGCATTTGCAATTCTTTTAGGCAAAATTAAAGTAAATTAACGTATAAGACCTTGGATGTGATTGTTTACATCAAGCGATAGAATTGTCCTCCTAATTCCAAAATGATAATTAGATCTCAAGTCGATCAAGAGGCAACAGAGCTATGAGTCAAAAGGTTTCACTTGAAAAACTCCGAGTCGTTCTGTGAGCTGTTATGCCGCGGCTAAAATTTCTATAGATAAATCACTAACGTAACTTCAAGTTATTTGTTATTGCTCTTTAGACAAAAAAAAAGTTAAAGAAAATACTTCAATCTACGTAAAACCTAATTAAAAGCACTTCAGAACAAAACAACTCATTTATAGACTAATAAATTTAGTTTAGTAATATATATATATATATATATATATATAGTCTTGAATTTTAGGATATTATACAGATGCACATATTATTTATGTATATATAACTAAATTCTAAACTTAATTTTTAATTTCACTTTCTTATCGACTAACCAAATCTTGAATTTGGTAGAGCTTATAATACTGACTATGATTATTTAAACAGACACGACAGATTAATGTTGATATAAGTTAACAGCACGAAGAAAGAGTTTGACGCATTGCTATTTATATGCATTACATATTTGCTTGATTAAACAGGGTTTAGATAAATCTTTGAACACAATTAACAAGGCGACAAATCCATTGAAACAAAATCATCATCAGTGGTTTTTCTACATATTCCAAGTCAATCACTTTTGCAGCTGTCTTACACACAAGTTGTTTATTTTTATAAAACTTTCGTACCCTTCATCGCCGAAGCTTGCTTTTGCAGGGTCGTGAACCTCAAATTTTTCCACCACATGGTTAGACTGAAGGGTAATGTGGTTTCCTCATTATATTGTGTTTACCTGCTGTTAGGCTAGACAAGTGTTTTTTAAAAGTTCAACACTTGACGTATGTTACCATCTACTCCTTTCACTTTTTCCTAAGAACATTCCGAATATTATGTTGAAGGCCAACTTCATACTTTCAGCTGTTACTTATATATCTAGTTGTCTGTTCATTTAGCCTCCTAAGATTTTAAAGTTTCTCCAGAATAAATTGAAAGAAAAAATACAAATTCAGCATTTCTAGGTACATACATATATTCAACAAAATTAACTTTAATAATATTTATGCTTTGATAAACTGTAAAACAATGTCATTGTTAGTGAATTAAAGTATTTAAAAGCAGGATTTCGCCAAGTTCATTATGGTTGGACAATCTTAAGGGTAATTATGCAAGTGCTTAATCTTGATAAAATGTTATATGTCATTTTCTTCTGCATAAGACTGGTTTTTGTCTAGACAAATAATTACCCAAATTGTATTTTTTTTTCTAATTTCATTAAAAGTGATGGATAAAACTATATCGAGACTGAATATACACTTTTTTAACAAGTTTTTCACCACTCCGTTACTTTCAAGAAGTTAAATATTACTTTTAGTACAGAAAATACACATCTTAGTTGCTTTCCCTAGCTAGAACACTAGATAATTTCAGTACATATACTGAAGTATATTGTACGTGACCATCACCAATAATCATGTTATTTATCTTACTGCCCATTTATAACCACTGTTAAAATCCAATTCTCTAATAATATAACGGAATCTAATCTGAATTTTTTAATAGCTCAGGGAATAGGGAAGGTACGAAGTGAGAAAATAATAAAAACGTTTTAAAATTGTTTAGATACAGCCATGTGAAAAAGTTAGGACACCCTATGAAAGCTTGTGTAATTGTGTGATATTTTTGGATATATATATATTTAATCTCAATTTCAACAATACTGAAAGATTATAGGAATATAACTAAACAACTAAAAATGAAGATAAGACTTTTCAAGACCTTTTGTAAATGTAATTTTACAAAAATGCATATTCTAACTGAGGAAAACGTTAAAACACCCTACCCCCTAATAGCTAATGTTACCCTCTTTGGCTGAAATAACTGCAGTGAGACGTTTCTTGTATCTATCTACTAGTCTCTGACATCAGTCTGAAGAAAGTTTGGCCCACTCTTCAATGCAGAATTCTTTTCTTTCTGCTGTGAGATGTTTGAGGGGTTTCTTGCACGTACAGCCCGTTTCAAATCACCCAACAACATCTCAATGGGATTAAGATCTGGGCTTGGACTCGGCCATTCCAGGACTCTCCATTTCTTAGTTTTCAGCCAGTCCTTAGTGAATTTACTGGTATGTTTTGGGTCATTGTCGTGTTGCAGGGTCCAGTTCCGCTTCAGCTTTAATTTTCTCACAGATGGACTCACATGTTCCTCAAGCACACTCTGATACACAGTAGAATTCATGGTGGATTCTATGATTATGAGCTGTCCAGGTCCTGCTGCAGCAAAGCAGCCTTAAACCATGACATTTCCACCTCCATGTTTTACAGTTGGTATGAGGTTCTTTTTCTGGAATGCTGTATTTGGTTTATGCTAAAGATGTCTTCTGTTCTGGTGTCCAAATAATTCAAGTTGGACTCGTCTGTCCAAAGAACATTATTCCAAAAGTCCTGGTCTTTGTCTACATTCTCTCTGGCAAACTTCAGTCTGGCCTTGATGTTTCTCTTAGAAAGCAAAGGTTTCCTCTTTGCACACCTCCCATGCAAGTTAAACTTGTGCAGTCTCTTTCTGATTGCAGAGGCATGCACTTTCACATCAACAGTAGCTAGAGCCTGCTGTAGGTCCCGTGATGACATGTTAGGGTGTTTGGAGACCTCTTTTAGCATCTTGAGGTCTGTTCTCGGGGTGAACTTGCTTGGACGACCAGACCTGGGCATGTTGGCAGTTGTTTTGAAAGCCCTCCACTTGTTGACTATTTTCCGGACAGTGGAATGGCTGATTTCAAAATCTTTTGGGATCTTTTTAAATCCCTTACCAGTCTCATAAGCTGCTACAATTTTCTTTCTGAAGGCCTCAGACAGCTCTTTTGCTCTCACCATGGTGCTCGCCCTCACTTCAACAGTCAGGAGCACACCAAACTAAATGTCTGAGGTTTAAATAGGGCAAGCCTCATTCAAAATCGTGAGTAACGATCTAATCATGTGCACCTGGTGTGATACACATGTGTGTGAGTTGAGCCATTTTAAGTGGGAATAAATGTGGGGGCGTCCTAACTTTTTCCCCGGTTAGAATATGCATTTTTGTAGAATTACATTTACAGAAAATCTTGAAAAGTCTTTTCTTCAGTTTTAATTGTTTAGTTATATTCATATAATCTCTCAGTATTGTTAAACTTGAGATTAAATATCTATATATCCAAAAATGTTACAAAAATACACAGGCTTTCATAGGGCGTTCTAACTGTTTTACATGACTGTATGTCGTATAACAATATTTCAGGCACTTTATTTTATGTCTAATTTTCCTACGAAACACACTTAATCACTTTTCATGATCTTTTCCTTATTATTTTTTGTCATCACAGAGACTGAGGTTACATAAACTTACTTATACTGTTTTTAATAATACTGTAATTTTTCCAAGTATCCTCACGTCTTTTTTCTTCGCTTTGATTTATTGTACAGGTCAAATACAATAATTTCTCAGACTTGTTTTAGTTCGTCCACTACTGATTTCCAGTTAAAAGTATTTTAAATACCAGTTTAGATCTTTCTCTGTTTACCATGATCGTTACCAGGAAGCTTTCCGCTCCTCGTTAGAAGTACCCAACTATGTTGTTTACCTTCTGTGTGGTCTACAGATTTACAGTGCTAAAATCAGGGGCTCGATTCCCCTCGGTGGACATAGCAGATCGCCTGAGATGGTTTTGCTATAAGAGAACACAGACACAGCTTACCTATTGTAAAATGTGTTTTACAACAAAGCCTTGATTATATCTATTTATTTTCACATAAAAATATAATAATATCTGTTTGATTAGTTTGGTATACGAGATGTTAAATTTATGATCTTCCAATGCAACATTAAAAAGAACACTACTTATGTGTACAAAGAAAAGGGAAATTAGGGTTCGAAATATATTGTAATAGGTTCTTCTGTGGAGCTACAGGACTTTGAATGCCAAAGTATTCAAATAATTTTGAATTTCTGATTGCTGAGCATTTATATTTAAGTAGGATATGTGACATTTCATTCGTTATATGCATGTTTCTAAAAAAATTACATATATTCTCCTGTTTCCATCAAATTCACACACAAAAGTATTATATATATATATATCAGTATTCCGTATTCCCTGTTTCTAATCATACTTCGGTCTCTAAAAATGAAGCATCTCGAGGAAAGAAAACAGGCCAGTAGCACCTGTCGCCGTAAGGGAGGCTCACATTTCTTGCTTGTTGGCTCCCTGCTGAGAAAACACGGATTCTCTTACCCACGGCTGCACACCTCACACCCCAGGGTTCCGGAAGTTATACATACTCAGGATTAATAACTTGCTGTCGAGGTGCCAGCAGGAAGCTGACATTAGCGCTCAGGGCTACATTATGTAGACACCGTAAAAATTAAGCGCAGAATAAAAGCTATTGTCAAGAAGTACGTGATAAGGTAAGAAATGCACGTGCTATACGTGTACTTTATGGTCTAAATTAGAAAAACGTGTCTTCCTATACTTATATAATTGAAACAAAAATATATTTTGCACATCAATACATTTTGACCTTTTCATCTTTTACAACTTAAAAATAAGGCAAGATTAAACATAGCATAAACAGTGGGTGGCACATTTGTAATACTTTTCACTGTATAGGGTGCGTGAACATTTCTGCACGCAACGTAAAAAAAAAGTCCAAAAGCCAAGTTTAATACACTCTGATATACCATAAATTTAATTCTTAAAGCAAGTAACATATACAGTGAACGTTTCTTGTTATGTGCATAAAGGTCGTAAACAAATAAAATCCCCAGCCATAATTTTTCTTCTTTAACCACTACGTTATTTCTGGATAAGAATAACAAATCCATGGTAGATACTTGAAGTAGACAGTAATCGTGTGTTCAAAAATTTATTTCGTAAGATCGAGTTTAAATGTGCTCGTGATGAACTAAAGATACTAGACCATATGTATACTAGTAAACGGACCCCCTCTAGTAGCTCAGTGGTAAGTCTGAGAGCTTAAAGCACTAAAAATCTGGTTTAGATACTCGCAGTAAGTACGACAAAAACAGTCAATTGCTCAGTTTTGTGCTTAATAACAAATATACAGGGTACTAAAAAACGTAAATATTTATTTGACCCCAGCACTGTGTGGCACAAAACCGAAATATATAAATATATCACTATGCATTATCATGAAGTGTTAGGATATGGTTATAAATTGATTGAAAAGAAGGTAATGAAAAAGTACGATTATTTGGACTCAGTGTTTAAGCTTAAAAATTAATATATTTAGTCTGAACTGGCTGAATTTACTGACGTAATAGGATCCAGAAAGGAACACATTTTCACAAAATAACAAAGACTCATAATGAAAACTTTGAAAGTGCAATACATACACAAAAGTCCTCCATTCAGGATGAAAGGAAAATGAGGATGCGAAGTAAAAAAACAACAAAAAACAACCATAATAGATTTTTAACTTTCTTTTACAAAAAGTAGTAACTAAAATATTAAAATATAGATATATCTATGACTTTGTTATTGGGATATTAAATTATGATGGAACTTTACGGCAGATTTGCACCCTTTCATTTTGATGCATTCATCGAAATGAAAAAAATTTAAAAGCCATCGAACGACAAATGACAAAAACGCTTTTATCAGAACTATAAAGTGTTTGTTTTATTCTAGTAGCAATCATTTTAATACCGAATGAAACATACGTAAAGAATCACTATTCACTAAAAATGTGTATGACGCATTCTTACCTTCACTAAGAATATGGTAAGAGTCGACTTGATTATCTATAATTATTAAGGGATTGATTTTTAATTTTCACCATAGTATGTAGTTCTTTTCTGACAGGACCTTTTATGAAATATTACAAGTACAGCAAACACACTTAAAAGAAAACTTTATAGGAAAGCAAAATAAATTGAAATACCACAAAAAGTAACAGATACAGTTAATCTAGGCCTGGCATGGCCAGGTGGTTAAGATACTCGACTCGTAATCTGAGGGGCGATGGTTCGAATCCACGTCACACCAAACATACTCATCCTTTCAGCCGTAGGGGTGTTATAATGTAACGGTCAATCCCACTATTCGTTGGTAAAAGAGTAGTCCAAGAATTGGCTATGGGCGATGATGACTAGTTGTCTTATCTTGAGTCTTACACTACTAAATAAAGGGCGGCTAGCGCAGATAGCCCTCGTGTAGCTTTTCGCGAAATTTTAAACAAATCAAACCAAATGTTGTTTTGAATTAAGCACAAAGCTACTTAATGGGCTATCTGTGCTCTGCCCACCACGAGTATCGAAACCCAGTTTTTAGCGTTGTAAGTCTACAGACATACCGCTGAGTCACTGGGGGGCACCAAACCAAAAAACACAACTAACCATGTAAAACACAATCCAACCTACTAGAAGAAAACCACATTAGTTGAACCAGAAATGCAATGCTGGAATTGCATTAAAATAGCATATATAACGCGTCAGTAACTGAATGAAAACTTCTCTCTTAAAAATAAACCTTAGATCTTGTTTGTTTTTGAATTTCGCACAAAGCTACTCGAGGGCTATCTGCGCTAGCCGTCCATAATGTAGCAGTGTAAGACCAGAGGGAAGGCAGCTAGTCATCACCACCCACCGCCAACTCTTGGGCTACTCTTTAACCAACGAATAGTGGGATTGACCGTCACATAATAACGCCCCCACGGCTGAAAGGGCGAGCATGTTTGGCGCGACGGGGATGCCAACCCGCGACCCTTAGATTACGAGTCGTACGCCTTAACACGCTTGGCCATGCTGGGCCATTCCTTAGATCTTAACAGCTCTCTCTATGAAAAACTGTGGTGTACGTAATCAAAGCGACCGCCAGTAACATTTCTCCTGCTTCACACTCCGTATATTTTAAAGTTTTAGATGTAGGACACAATAACAACAGTTTTAAGGCATATGTGAAATAAAACATAAGTCTCATTGTGTATAATCTCTATATAAATAGAGTATATATTCATAAAAGTAACTTTGCAGTCCTTACAACCATAGCTCGAAATTGCAAATTATTTCAAGTCATATCAGTCATATCATATAGACACTGGTTACCATATTTTAAAATTGTAGTCAACTGTGGTACTCCCTTGTTTACCAAATTGACAATATGAAAAACTGTTACCAGGGCAACACCAATACTCATCTCCCGTAACTGTCGGTACAGAGTAAAATAGGACATGCAACAGTTACTGTGGACATCATACACATATTCTAAATTATTGTTCCATGCAACTGAGGTGCTTATATTTAGGTCATAATAACTGCTATAAATTTTAAAAAATATACTGTTTATGTCATCATTGACTGTAAGACTTTTTTTTACAAAAGACAAAAACAGTTTTAACAGGAATATAAAGTGCTTGTATGCTTTAAAGTGCTTTAATGCATAAAATCAGCCAATTTAAACTAACTTAAGAAAATTAATTTACGTGTAAGAAAGAAGCTTCTGATAATTTATAATATTTCTGTATATAAGAATTCTTTGAAATAAACTTGTTATGTATGTATGTATATACATATATAACACAGCTAACTATCGATAAAGTAGTTAAGTCTGTCTCATAACCCACATAACACCCAAATAGTCTTAAATGAGGAATATGCCAAATTATGGAATACATACCATCAGGAATCTGACATCTTAGCTACATTTTAAAGCAACGGCAATTCATGTGCTATACATTAAGACAAAATGCAAGCGCTCTTTTAAATAGCTATGCAGCTCAAAAGCATATCAAATCTAAACTGATCCTTTGATAATAATACCAATGCAAAGTGTTAATTAAGCAGGGAGCCTTATTAAGTAGATAAACAAATGAAAACTTTGTAAACTTGTCACTTGCGTTTTCAATAATTAATTTTACAAATATTAGCTTACTCTGAGGGAATAATAGAATTTGACTACCACACTTCTAGTGAACTTACGGTCCCAAAGAATGGAATGTGATTTTTCAGAACGAAAAGCGAACCACGGACTCTCAGACTAAGTGCCCGGCATGTTAGTCATTTGTATTTCAAGTACACTAAAAACTAACGAGGTAGACGAAAGACATTACACAAAAACAGCCAGAACAAAATATATCACAGTGCCTTTGAAGGTGTCTTAGATGTCAGCAAATAGTTTGTTTGTTTTCGAAATTCGCGCAAAGCTAAATGAGGGCTATCTACGCTAGCCGTCACTAATTTAGCAGTGTAAGACAGCTAGTCATCACCACCCACCGCCATTCTTGGGCTACTCTTTACTAACGAACAGTGGGATTGACCGTCACATTATAACGCTCCCATGGATGAAAGGGCAAGCATGTTTGGTGCAACGGGGATTCGAACCCCCGACCTTCAGATTACGAGTTTAACGCCTTAACCACCTGGCCATGCCGGCCCTAGCAAATAGTAAGTTTGATAAAACTGACAAATATTTCTAAATTTTCATATTAAATTGCACGAATGAAATCTCCCTTTCTGTGCAACAACCCGTAAAGCATATCGTGTCGGTTATTCATGATGAACCTGATTTTACCATTAACTTCGTTGGAAAATGCGGATTTCCGCATTTGTTCTTGCCGACAAAATCACAACGAAAAACAACAATAATAAACGTAAAAATAAACTTTTAAAACGGAAATATTCGGAATATCTATAATTATCATCGCTTCTAATAGCTCAACATACATTCTTCTTTTTTTGTTTTATTTTGCGACGCCATCAACATGTTTTGTCTAAAATGATCACCTAAAATTGACTTCTAGTTGATAACACTCTCACGCGCTACTTGGTTCACCTGTCACTGCATTTTGTTGTCAGTTTTCTTGGTTATTTCATAAGAGCTGACAGGACATACTTCTTATTGTTTTCAGGAATTTCAATACCCCATCTTAGCACGGTGTCCATGAGTCGTCCTAGATAATCTGACTTAGATATCTCACTTCATACGCTTCTAACACAGATTTATCCCTTGGCATAGAGAAGCATAAAAGTCGTTGTTTGTGACAGAATAGTGTAAAGTAAGCATATGAATTCATATGAACCTGTCAGTTGAATGGCCTGTGGTAAGTTGAACTGGCACTCAGCCCCAAGCTAGAAAAGTAATCAAAATCAATAGATTAAAATACTAAAATTTCCATAAAGTTGTTTGTTTTTGAATTTCGCGCAAAGCTACTCGAGGGCTATCTGCGCTAGCCGTCTCTAATTTAGCAGTATAAGACTAGAAGGAAGGCAGCTAGTCATCACCACCCACCGCCAACTCTTGAGCATCTCTTTTACCAACGAATAGTGGAATTGACCATCATATTATAACACCCCCATGGCTGAAAGGGTGAGCATGTTTGGTGCGACGGGGATTCGAACCCGCGACCCTCAGATTACGAGTCGAACGCCATAACCTACCTGGCCATGCCGAGCCGTTTCCATAGGATGTAATACATTTGATGAGTGGTGTCTGTTGATCAACATATGTACTTCTCTATCCTTCCAACATGAAATATGCTATAAATACAAACTACCAATAACAAATAGATATATTCATGTAATCCCTACCCACTAAAGAAATAAATGATGTATAAAGTAGTATCAATAGAAAGAAATCTATCCTTACCCGAGGACAGAATCTAAAACAATGCAAAAAATAGTTAACATATTGCAACCAGCGTGGTTACAGGCACTCTTTATAAGCTAACACTCTCACATATTCCCATGTGGGATGTTGGTAAGCTTACTGACTTACAACGCTAAATTCCTGGATTCGATTCTCCACGTTAGAGATAGTAGATCGCTTAAAGTGGCTTTGTTCTAAAATAAACAACCAAACAATCAGCTTTTTCTACAGAACTATAAGAATTACAAGATAGGGTTACTTAGAGTTCTTTACAATGCATGAATCAGGAGAGCCAGTACTATCAATGAGTACTCCTGTGACTGGTTTGGAAGAACCAGTTACTTTTCCGATCTTCTTTCATCATTGCTGCATATTAATACATCGCTCATTCTAGAATACGTATAGCGCTAACAAACTGCATAAACATAACCAGTGTTTTTAAACGCAGATTCACTTCAAAGTCTTACGTCATATAACATTGCAGTAATGTTCGGTGTTGCATGAAAATAAAGTAAAAATACCAGTGAGATAAAACCATGCAGTTACTCAACGCATGTGATATTTTGTTATTAAACGTAATTATTTATTTCACTGTCATCTATTCGTAACTGCCTTTGCCAAGTAAGCATGTAATATACATAAAATAAGGCAGGAAATGACAGTGTGCACAACATCTACACGGTTGGTTGCCTCGTCAGCCAACTCAATTTTCTGTTACGGTGTGAACTGATTGAGTACGGACACAGCTTCTTTGCCTGAATTTATCATAAAATACCAAGCCTCCACTCCTAGATGTTCTGATTTCGTTGTCTAAATAAACAAATGACATATTGTTTTCTATGGGTTATAACATATCTCTAAATCAGGTTATATCTCTATAATGACGTAACTTACCCTGTCTCTTCCACAGTGCTTGGAGGCATTCGTGACTGAGAAACACTTCCATATACCTTGAGGTGTGAGAAAACTCAGAAAACTGTGTGGTTTGTGAATTCTCTATAGTTATGACTACGTATTGTCTCCCTATCCGCAACCTCATTCAAATTTGTAACTTACATATCAACACCTATATTGATTCTCTTTCTCTAGGGTCGGAATTCTCCTATTTTTTTTACATAGGAGGTGCCTCATTATTTCGCTGAGCAAGCTTTCGGTACGCATAGTAAAAGGTTTAGTTATCCTATGATTGTGGAGTCTCAAGCACGCACTTGAATCTTATCAGTGTTTGGATAGCTCTGAGAGTAATCGGCATAAGTGTTTAACAACATCACTCGTGAACTCGATTAGACATATTTCCAACACAATGCATAGCATATATCGCGTCTTTTTTTATCTTTCATTGTTTAATATTATATGGCTCAAAATGTTAAAGCACTTACATAAGATAAAGTTATAAATCAGTAAACGAAAGGCGAGTGATGGGCATTGGTAACGTTTAAACTTAAACTAACGAACTATTTAAACCTACAATGAAATCTTGCAGTATTTGATATTAAGCCTACAATGTAATCTGGCTGTATTTTATGTTAAGCCTACAATGTAATCTGGCTGTTTCAAACGTCTGAAAATACAGTACATGAAGCAGACTCAGGGATCATACTAGTGAGGTTACAGACCTTTAAGAAAACTCCACTACATTCTTAAGATAAAAGCGAGTGAAGGCGGGATAGAAACAGTGATGGTCGAACTTTCACATGATAAATACTGGAATTAACATAATTAGAAGCTTTCCACACATCTATTAATATAGTGCAGGTGTACGAAGTTGTGTTGTGGCGTCACAATAACCTATCGAATGATTTAACTGTATACGTGACGAAAATAGAACTCAATTTTCATTATTGTTTATACATCATATTCATAGGTCATTGTACTTGATGCATGTACAAGTTTACATTGTGCATTTAATTGCTATTTTAAAGGATAGTTATCTAAACTAGGAAGAAGGTTAGAAAAGGTTGAGCTACTTCTATAGGTTCAAGTTTCTGTTGTCATTTTCTTTCTTCAATTTGACTCCATTACACTACATTGATTTCAGCAAAAAACTGAAGACAGACATTGGAGAGAATGACGATTCATCCTCTTTTCTGTTCACGGAGCTCTGGTCTTTAGTGCCTGTGGGCTGTGGCCATGGTAACGTGATCGGACTATCCATCACTTCCTGACAGAACCGAGAGGTGGATATTAGCATCAAAACCAGGCAATATAAAGGGGAGGTCTCATAATCAAACTGTTGACCGGCTCATGGATGAGTGTTCGTGGCACTCATCCATAGTTGAACTGTATATTAAACACTTTGAATTAAATAGAAATTTACAAAAAGTAATAACTTGAACCGTTTAGTAAGGCTTTAAAGAAGTTTTAAATGATCGTATAAAGGGATTAAACCCTCTGAGTCGTTTATCGTTATGTAATAGATCTATATAGAGAAGTATATTATTATGGCTGTAAGCCAACTTTTCACGAATATTAGCTGAAGTTTATATCTGTCTGTCTGTGTGTAACAAGGTAATAAAAACAATTCACTTGTGTAGAATATATACGTATACGCATTATATTGAGACATGGCACGCAATACTATAAAATTGCTTTCCTAGGCTGAGAACAATTAGTTTCTTAAAACTGCGAAACCGGTTTAACAGAGAAAGACTGAAAAATAGTTTCATTTATTTCAGTTCTTTGTTTCTCATGAAATTGAAAATACCAAGCCTGTTTTCTTTGTGTGTATATTGAATGGAGTGCTTACAGGAAGAAACATTTTTATTTTTACCAGTAGTTAACACACGTGCAAATGGTGCAGAAGGTTTATTGTGTTCGTAGTTCCTAACAAGTCCACTTTACATGTTTTATACGGTAAACTAATGTGCTGTGACAGTTACAAACGTAAATATCAGATACAGAACAGTTCCATATTGCACAGTCTTAACCAACTACCCGTATATTTCCCAATCGAGGAAGATCTGCACCTTTCAGTACATTGGTATCCATTAAATAGCTGAAAACAGTTGTATTTGTAACATCGTAACATTAAAAATACAGATCAGTGAAGTTTGGTTATCCACGTCCTTAACATCATTGAAGAACGTTAGTTTTCTTGTAATCTGGAGCGTTAAGTAGAAAGAAACTAAAATTTCTTTTTAAACAACTCTCGTACTTCCTGAAGCTCGTTTCATTATTCCTACAAATGTTTCAGTTTCTATGTTGTTCAATGTACACATTTTTCATTAATATTTATCAAAAGAGTGTAAGATAGACTCAACTCTAAGCCATTTGAAACAAAAATTACACGCACTTAAGATATACAGCTAGTGCTTTTTAATTTTACACCATCATTTTTCACTTAGCTCGTTTCTTACTTTATATCAAACTATTATCTCAAAGCCCCTCAGTAGCTCAGCGGTATGTCTGCGGACTTACAACGCTAAAAACTGGGTTTCGATGCCCGTGATGGGCAGAACACAGAAAACCCATTGTGTAGCTTTGTACTTAATTCAAAACAACAACGACAACAACAATTATTTCAAGAGTAAATATGATCATTAAGTATTTCATATAAATCTAAATATATTATCATGGGTTCAGCAGCAGAAAGATTGTTACAGCTTGGTATTTAGAACGAAATTCATTGTAATACTAGCAAGACTGTCTTGTATAGTACTTAAAAACTCTCCTGGTATCATTTAGTATTGTTGGTTTGTTTTTTTGAATTTCGTGCAAAGCTGCTCGAGGGCTATCTGCGCTAGCTATCTCTAATTTAACAGTGTAAGACTAGAGGGAAGGCAGCTAGTCATCACCACCCACCGCCAAATCTTGGGTTACTCTCTTACTAACGAATAGTGGGATTAACCGTCACATTATAACACCCTAAGGCTGAAAGGGCAAGCATGTTTGATGCGACGGGGATTCGAACGCGCGACCCTTGGATTGCGAGTCGAACGCCTTAACTCACCTGGCCATGCCAGGCCGTCGCATTTAGTATTTTTAGATTTCCATACATGAGTAATAAAACGAAGATAGTAACTATTTGATATCTGGAAAAGTATTATTAATATATATTAATTACTCAAAGAATTCTACAGTGAAATAATAGTATAAGTTTTCTAAAATAAAACAGTTCAGTTTTTGTACTCTCAAGACGGCTGGCATTAGTATTAGCACTTTATTTTAATTACATTTTTACTTCAAGTTGGTTTCTCGTCATCACGAAATAGTTCAGTCTTTTTCCAAATTTTAATTATTTAAACGAATAATTACCACAAAATATACGTGTTATCAGTCTACGAAAGTGTATCTTTTCCTTCCATAATCTACATTTGGCACAGCTTGATGCCAACTGGACCTGTTATTCAAGCAAACCATGGTACATTAACCAATTCCCCCAATCCCTCGATTCTCATACATCAATCCGTTACACCTGTCAAGTGTGTATTGTCGGGATCCTCCCAAGAGGTGTCGACTGCTGAAGCCGGAATCCAGGGGTTAATGCCTTTTGTGCTCAGGGGCCATTCGTTATAGATAGCCTCTAACAGCCATCTGATCTTTACTTTTGTTTACATAAATGTTAATATGTACAAATTTTATTCATACACTTCTCAGTTACGTTTTGAACATTTATTCTACTACGATAATGTCAGTTCTATGTTAAGTAATTTAAAATTAAATATTTTAGTGACATATAATAAAATGTTTTTCTCGAGATTACGGAAAAACCGTTGTTTGGGTCTTCCATGCCTGCTACGTAGAGTGCTAGATTCGCAATCTGTAGGTCATGGTTCAGACCTCCCCCCCCCCTCAGTGGCACAGAAATATGTCTCCAGACTTACAACACTAGAAACACGATTTCGATACCCGTGATAGGCAGAGCATAAATAGCCCATTGTATGTAGGTTTTTTTCTTAACTACAAATAAACAAATCGAATCTCCGTCGCTGAACAATTTGTTTTATATGGTGATCGTCTAACCTAGCCACCCAATTGGAAAAAATTCTTGGTTTCCAAAACTACCGACCAACCTTGAACTAGTTAGGATTAAAATTCTTTCGGAGAAAGAGACGAAAAAAGTTATTTTGTGTCTTCGTATTTCCTAGATCTAAACAAATTCCATGAAGACTGTAATACTGAAAACATTCACAAATATACAACTAAATGTATGTATTTTATTGCGTAGTATTTATAAATTCAAGTGATTTATATGTCTTTTTTATCTTCCCTATGGACCATTTGAGCTTAAAAGTGTCGTCTGTATTTTAAAATTTTCATCGATTTATCCTGCTGTTTTACTTTACTGCTAAAAAAATCACATTATTTTAGCTTTTATTTATTGTTGTAATTTATTAGTTATTTTTTTACAGAGTATTTTGTTTATTTGTTTCGAATTTCGCGCAAACCTACACGAAGGCTATCTGCGCAGCCGTCCCTAATCTAGCAGTGTAAGACTAGAGGGAAGGCAGCTAGTCACCAGCACCCAATGGGATTGAAAACTATATAACACCGCTTCAGTTGAAAGAGCGAGCATGTTTGATGTGGCGGAGATTTGAACCCTCTACCCTCATATTACGAGACGAGCGCCCTAACTCTCTGGCTATGCTGGGCCTTTTAACAGCGTAACTGTATTTCAAATTACAATGATTTGAGTTACTTATTCTTGTTTTAACTTACCAAATCATTTAAAATGACATTTTAAAAGAGAAAGTTCACAGCCTATGCTCAGATTAAAAAGCAACAAGAGATGATTGTTCAATAAATTTAATTTATGATTAAGACACACACGTCATATTGTATCTTGCGACCAAAACAATTTTATGCAGAACACTGTGTTATTAAAACGGGTTATAGTTTAACGACTTTTTACCTTCTCTATCTCAGACTGTGGTCCAAATTGTCAGAGATTTTCTACGGATTTCTTCAACCACACTCTTATTTAATATACAAAGTTTCAAGGCAATCCATCAAGAAATGTCTATGATATAACATTCCAGTTTTGTTTGGGTTTCTTCCTATTTCTTTCTCTTCGCACCAAAAGTAGGAAAACTTAATTTGATAGGAAAACATACTTAACTTTTTTAATTTGGTACACTCTCTTTAACCTACAATTAGGAGTTTTATTTGGTGCAAATACAAGTGTACGAAGCTATTTAACAAAAACGGATCACGCCAATGCAAAATGTCATGTATCGCTCAAACATGTTTACTGCAGCTTTACCTATGTATGTTGTTTTTTTGTTTAATTTAGCAGAAGGGTGCATGAGGGCTATCTGCGCTAGCCGTTCCTAATTTAGTAGTAGTATAAGACTAGAGAGGAGACAGGTAGTCATCACCACCCACCCCCAACTCTTGGGCTACTCTTTTACCCACGAATAGTGGGATTGCACCACCCACCCCCAACTCTTGGGCTACTCTTTTACCCACGAATAGTGGGATTGACCGTAACATTTTAACGCCCCCGCGAGTGAAAGAGCGAGCATATTGGGTGCGACGCGGATTCGAAACCGCGACGCTCGGATTAGTAGTCTAGTACCTTAACCACTTAGCCATGTCCGCCGTATGCATAATGGATTCAGGAGCAATATGTGGTTAGTTCCTGTGAAAGGAAATTTTAAATTTCTTTTCTTTCCTTTTTTTGGCGTGTTGCCAGTTTTATACAAAATAGTTTTGGTTTTAAATGTCTTCCTGTCATTTTCAATGGGCTTTTACACTAGTTAATTACACAAATACTTTTATAAGACATTTTGTAAATGTGAACATGTAAGCTGGAAAACGAAAATTTGGGCTACTCTTTTACCAATCTTTTTAACTGACCGTTATTATGCTCTAACCGCTGAAAAGGCGATATATGTATGATTGGATGGGAAATCAAATTAGCAGCCCTGGGATTGTTAGTCGTATCCTAATCAACTGGTTGTGCCAGGTTTACTTTACTTGAAAGTAAAAATGGACCGTTTATAGCTTGTTTTTTTTCTATAATTTCGGTTAAAGACGGCTGATATAGAACAGTAAAACTATAAATGAAAAAAGTGCACATGCATAAGAATTGGTTAGGTCAAGCAACTAGATTAGTAGTTTCTAGCTCAAGTTTTCAAAATTATCATACTGGTAGACGGTTATTGTTATTATTCATTCAGAACTTTTCAGCCCAAATATGATGAATTTTACGAAATTATTCTAATTAAAGAGCGTTTAGCGTCGCGTGACATTAAGTTAATTAACAATAAGCTTGAAACTGCTATGTCGATTGCACGGGATGATGACAAGAAACTGTTAATCTATATTACATGGCGTCGCTATAAAGAAGCTATTAACAATGCTTTAGAGAGGAAAACTATTACCACATATTTTAAAGAATCTGGAATCTGGTTGGTTCTGTAAAGTAAAGGTCTGTTCTGAAAGATATGGTCATTATCTTTAAACTAATGTGAGTTGCTATCCACTGTCACCTTTTTACTTGCTGTTGTTTGTTGGTGTGCATTAATAGAAACTTATTATAATTAATCAAAAACACCTCAAATGGGCCTCCTAGTAACACAGCTGTAAGTTTGATAGCTTACAGCGCTAGAACCCCGGTTTCAATACCCATGGTTAGCACAGTACAAACAGCCCATTGTGTGAATATGCGCTTAACAACAAGTAAATCATTCGGAATGTTTTAATGATGTCTTTGTATTTTCGATAATATTTAATTTTTAATTAATTTATTCATCATATATATTAATAAAACGAACACAAAACAAATATTTATGTTATTGTACAAATATGGCTACAATATATGTAAACAAATACATGAGTTGTGATATATCTATACGTACGAGTTCTTTAGCAAAGTAACCCCATATTGCAGCCCTCTAGTGGCACAGTGGTATATCTCTGGACATAAAACGCTATAACCAGAGTTTCGATACCCTTTGTTTAGCTTTGTGCTTAAGTACAAACAAACTAGCGTTTCATCTTTAAGTGGAATTCTGACAATAAAAATCGTGGATTTATTCCAGATAATAAATAAAATTATTCCATAACATTTTTAAAAATTAACAGCCAGCCATTTTTGGTATGGATTTTGTTTTGTTGTTTCATAAAGACGAAGAACTTGTTTGTTTGTAGTTAAGCACAAAGCTATACAATGAATTATCTATGCTCCGCCCACCACCGGTATCGAAACACGGTTTTAAGTGTTGCAAATCCGTAGACTCATCGCTGTGTCAGTAGGGTAAAGATGACGAGCATTTTGCTGAATGAAAATTTGATTTTTAATACTTATTTCAAGCTTCAAATATTTTTTACAATTTTTATATCAACACGTTACGTATAAAAATTCCCACTTCAGATATTTATTATTGTGTCAGTGAGTTATATATTAATTCTATAAAACAATGTTATCTCTTCTGTAATTTTTACTTCACGCTTAAATAAATTTAACAACAAGAAGTAATTATTTTCATCGAATATTGAACATCGCCTTATTGAAAGTATTTCGATCTGTGTTTGCATTTTTATTTGTTTGTAATTAAGCACAAAGCAATGCAAGGGGCTATATGTGATTTTCCCACCACCGATATCGATTTCAAGTTTCTTGCCACTGTTCCACTGGGTGGTGTGTACTTGTATGTTTGTTGAGTTTTGCGCTAAAGTCCTTAAGGGCTACTTGTGTTAGTCGTCTTTAATATTGAAGTGAGAGTCTGGAGGGAAGACAACTAGTCATCACCACTCAACGCTAACTCTTCGGTTACTACTGATTTACTAATAAAGATTGTTTGGTTTGGTTTGTTTATGAATTTCGCTCAAAGTTACACGAGGGCTATTCGCTCTAGCTATCCCTAATTTAGCAGTGTAAGACTAGAGGGATGGCAGCCGGTCATCACCATCCACTGTCAACTCTTGGGCTACTCTTTTACCAACGAATACTGAGATTGACCGTCACATTATAATGTCCCCACGTCTTAAAGAGCAAACATGTTTAGTGTGACGGAGATTCGAACCCGCGATCCTCATATTACGAGTCAAGTGCCTTATTCACCTGGCCATGTCGGGTCCCATAAAGAGGGGGAGTTACTGTTATATTATAATGCTACCACAGCTAAAAGGGCGAGCATGTTCAGCGAAGGGTTTCAACCCCAAGACTATCATGTTGCAAGTCAATCGCCTTAACTACAAAACCATATCAGATCTTTGGTTTGTGTAATCATTTTGTTTAGCTTGAGCTGCTTAGCCAATTAAACGTTCTATCAGAATTATTTTTCAAATGACTTAAAGATGACCCTTAATATTTTCATATTAAAGAAGGTGGATTTTAACCACTTTATAGAGGTAAACTGCATATAGATATCTCCATATTTACATATTAAGACACGATGACCTTAACGCCCTTGTTAAGTCCCGGCCATTTTGTAAGATCCTTCAAAGCGCTCACCTGCGGGCAACACGTTGCCAGACGATAAAAGTTTCTTATAGGAAATATGGATGCTAATTCACACAAATGATCGTGCCTCGAGCGTCCTCTTTGGAGTCTGTGCATAAAATTTGAATTTCTTTCATCTAGTGGCCTTATTTGTTAGATTAATTATGATGTACTGTTCCAAGTGATACATACACCTGTCTGCTTGTGAAAATAAATTATAACAACAATTTTATGAAGCGAAGGCTAGGTTGAATTTCATTGTCGAAGGTTGAATTAACTGTTGTACTTATCTACTCCGTAGGTAGTTGAATAGTGATAATTACAGTGATTGAAAATGTAATAGCACTTCAAATGTACGCGTTATTATGGACCATAATAAATGGCATTCTTTATTTAATGCAGAAAATATCAACGTACGTTACGTGATGGCGTTTACCTTACTTCGGGATGCCGCCATTTATATCATCGTCGTGTCACGTACTCATCAACACCTACACAGTTGATCAGTTAATAAGAACCCCATTAAAGCATTTGATAAATTCATTTAGAATGATAAACAAATCTTTGGTAGAAAGTGTTAAAGTAAACAACTGACTGCATTTAATAAAAACATAATCCCCAAAGTTATTTGTTTGTTTGGAATTAAACATAGAGCTACACAATAGGTTATCTATGCTGTGCCCACCATGGGTATCGAAACCTGGTTTTTAACTGTGTGAGCCCGCAAACATATTGCTGTGCCACTGGGGGGGGAGGCATTTCTCCAAATAGTAGTATTTTATGAATCTTTCATTCATTGTTGTTTGGTCGGTTAGATATTGTCTAATTGGCGGCCAGGTATGGCCAGGTAGTTAGAGCGCTCGATTCGCAATCTGAGAGTCGTGGGTTCGAATCTCACCAAACATACTCACCCTTTAAGCCGTGGGGGTGGTATTAAAATGACGATTAATTCCACTATTACTTGGTAAAAGAGTTGACTAGCTGCCTTCCCTCTAGTCTTACACTGTTCAACTAGGAACGGCTAGTGCAGACAGCTCTTGTGTAGATGAGCGCGAGATTCAAACAAATTTATCTAATGGTCTGAAATATGAAACTTATTCACCTAAATCAGCGTCTGTTAATAGTCGCACATTGTATTTAAGTTCAGTTGTTATTTGAATAATGAATACTACAAAATTGGTATTTTTTTATTGAGGTATAATTGCACTGAATTGCCTACTGTATTTTTATAACTTCTCGATTGTTTATTTTTCTCATTCTGGTGAACATTAGTATTCATACATTAATGGTCGATGTCAAAATAAGTTGCTGCAAAGGATGATAAGACCGCTCTCAGATCATGTCTTGACACACCTTCCAAAGACCTTTCATCATCCATGAACATCAGTTTCCAAGACCCTATTTAATTAGACTAAAGGCAAGAAAGTCAGTTAAAGCTATATAGAAAGACTTGACATGTATGTAGTTAACTGCAATATCAATAACATTTGCCATTGGCCATCCTTCCCTTGGAAACAGCTAACAGTTTCGAGTTTGGCTGGACACATGTCAGCCTTTTGTCAATATCAAATCATTGTGTGGTATATTGTTAAAAATACTAGGAAACGTATCCAACCTCATCGTAATGACTGCCTGGATCTGAAGATTTTGTTTTCATAACCGCTTTGTGAATGAAAAAGTTGTTCCAATTGTTTTTGCACTGCTATGAAAAACATTAAAATCTTCATTTCTAGAAGAGCTATTGACTTTACCTACACATGTGTTCGAATTCCCGTACCAACAAACATGGTCGCCCTTTAAGTATGGGCGTTATAATGTTACGGTGAGTTGATGCCTCAGTTGTGATGCTCATATAAAAGTGTGGTTAACATATTTTTTTTATTTATTTACAAATTTTTTCACTATTTCTTTCAAAACACTGGTACGGCTGGCTAGAAACTATAGAATGAAGGATTATTCACGTACTGACTTGAGAATTTCTTTGAAACCAGAACCAAGAAATCAGCTAAAGTGATAACCCACGTTTTGCATTCACCAAGCTAGCAACGTGTGACCGTAACAAAATCTGATTTTTAAATATTATTGTGATATTCGTTTTTGCGTTTTAGATTTTAAAGAACTTACCTATAAGGCTATGTTTCTTATAGTAATGAGTTGGAGCTTTTTATTCGGCTATTTAGTACATTAGCCTTTTGTTTTAGTATCGGTTTAGATAAAAGTTTCATTATGTTAAACATATGACACTTCTTTATTCCGCAACTAGAAAAATATATAAAAAATAATTCTTGAAAGTTCTAAAATAAAGAACATTGTAGTGATAATGCATAACGAAGTAAAATCTTTAATAAGAAGTAACATTTTTATTAAAACTGGTTATTTACATAAAGCAGCACGATTTCTACTAAGACTGTATATGTGTGTGTGTATACATTCCTCTGTATAGTGGATAAAATACATCATGCAATTAAAATATCCATAAAGAAACTGTAATAACAGAAACGACCTTCTCTGTAAACAGTTTATTAACAAATATATGCATCTTCCCTTATAGTTGACCCCTGGTGGGTCAGTGATAAACCTACAAACTTAGAATAAAAAACATGAGGCTCGATTCCCCACGGTGAACAGTGTCCAAATAATCCATTGTATAGTTACTTTTTAACTAAAATGAATAAACATAACCAATTGAACTTTATAATACGTCAGCTTTATCTTGTGAGGTCATCTTACGAGCAAAGGTGAGCACATGTTTCATGGCCAAGTGAATACAAAAATAGTGTTATCGTTATGAAGTGAATACATTAACTGATCTCAGTAAAATGTAGCCCATCTAGCAGAACCATAAAAAAATATTTACGAGCTTCATTAAACGAATGATTTTTCATTGGTTAATGTTTTCATAAGCATAATAATCTCCATGTTTACAAGTTTGTAAACACATATATATATATATTTCTCTGCTTTTTTTTTTAGATCTTTAATAAATTAGTTTTATGTTTATAATAAATGTGAACTCCATAACTACGGATAAATCACGCCCACCGCTAGTACAGCGGTGTGTCTACAGATTTACAACGCTACAATCAGGGGTTCGATTCCCCTCGTTGGGCTCAGCAGAGAGCCCAATGTGACTTTGCTATATGAAAACACTCATCAATCTTTACTATTTCTACTAAGAGAGGGCAGTACACCGATAAATTCGCCTTTCTCTGCACTTCTTTTTGGTTTTCAAATTAGAGATTTTGATTTGTTACATAGAATAAGAAAAACAGGGGTATTTTTGGTATACTACTAGCCTTATACGTTGTTTACATTAATTGTCCAAGTTGTGTATTTTTGGTATACTACTAGCCTTATACGTTGTTTACATTAATTGTTCAAGTTGTGTATTTTTGGTATACTACTAGCCTTATACGTTGTTTACATTAATTGTCCAAGTTGTGTATTTTTGGTATACTACTAGCCTTATACGTTGTTTACATTAATTGTTCAAGTTGTGTATTTTTGGTATACTACTAGCCTTATACGTTGTTTACATTAATTTCTGGCCTGGCATGGCCGAGCGCGTAAGGCGTGCGACTCGTAATCCGAGGGTCGCGCTAAACATGCTCGCCCTCCCAGCCGTGGGGGCGTTATAATGTGACGGTCAATCCCACTATTCGTTGGTGAAAGAGTAGCCCAAGATTTGGCGGTGGGTGATGATGACTAGCTGCCTTCCCTTTAGTCTTACACTGCTAAATTAGGGACGGCTAGCACAGATAGCCCTCGAGTAGCTTTGTGCGAAATTCCAAAAACAAACAAACAAAACATACATTATTTGTTCAAGTTGTGAAAGTACGTAGCAGTTTTTTTGGTAATTTAACAACGAGGTTTTGAGAGGCTATGTGTGATGATATGAGCAGTGTATTAAAAGAAACCAATACTAACAAATTACCTATACTTTTTGATGACTTATGAAGAACGTCTGTAATTTCTCTTTTGTTCATCGGTTTGCAAGTATGTATAAAGCTAGCTTCGATAATAAATATTCGCTTTCGAAGCTAAATTTTTGGCCTCGTTCTGACACTGATTTGATATACAAAGTTTTAACTTAATAATTTCTTTAGCCGCAACTGAACAGCTCTAAGGTTGTTTTTTTTGTGTGTGTTTTTTTCAAGTATAAACCTTTATCTTATAATTCCGTCATATTCAGACCAATTTTATGCTTAATTAAAGTTTTGAAATAAGGAGGTCAAACTATTCAATTGATATATTTCACCCGATGTCCCAAAAATTAATTTATTCAAATCTCGCATAAAAGAATTTCAATTTGAGGGTGGTCTAGTAGAGATCCTGATGAGATCGAATCTGGTATACGCGCGTCCCTCGCTTGGTATTGCCAGGGCACAAAAACATACATAATGACAAAGGAAACAAAGATCTCATCAATGAATTTACTCTAATCTTGCTTAAAAGATTTTCATGTGCCATATCTATTGAAGGTTCCCTCCTGTTTAATCTGTGTGGACAAAGCACAATATAAGTTTTTAATAAATAATTAGTTTTGATCTTGATTCAATTTCTATATGTTGACAACCTGCCTTGAACAAACATTATTTAATTTTGATAATTACGGTGTTTCATATCTTTTATTACGCACAAAGCTACACAATACCTATCTGCGCATAACTATTCCTAATTTACAGTGGACAGACTAGGAGTAAGACAGATATTAAACAGCACTCGTCGTCAGCTCTTATGTTACTTCTGTTTTCCAGAATTGTGAAATTCGACAGGCACGATTATAATGCGTCCATGGTGCCAAAGTGCAGAGAGCATTTTGCAGCAAACAGGCGTTAGCCATGAACCCTTAGCTTCACAGTCTGGACAGCCTAACCAGTTTTAATGAAATAACTATTTATTGTCTTTTGAAGTAAAAGGCTTAACAACATCAAGGTAAAATACAGAGCTTGTTCGCGCAGAAGCGAATCTTAGCATGTAGCAACGCCAAGGACCTGAGATGTATCAAATTACAATTATTTCTTATTTCTACCTGTACAACTAAATATGTTTATTACGAATGGAAAACAAATATAAATTAATAACGTCGCTGAATGAGGCTCTAGCTGAAGTTCTAGAAAACGTTTCCCAGATCTCTCACAAAGTCTCAGATGATCCATTTAACAGATAGCTGAGAATACATGTGAAATTCTTTCCTTTAGGTATTCTTGGATGCTGTTTATATTGAAAATTCGAAGAAAATGCTTGCTAGTTCAACAGTATAATATTCAAAGTAAACTGGCACAGCAGGAACGTGCATCATCGACCATCAAAATGAAATCAGGTTTGATAGTACTAGCTGTGAGGTTGACAATACTTGTAAGGATCTCATGCGTATAACGCAGAGTATTATCATTACCATTTCTACTGAAGTACTGATTAATACGACGATCGCGGAAGGTGTATTCACATATCATCAGAAAACTATATTCAGACCTGGTCCTGTTCATTTACCACAGCCAGCGAAATGATGTCTAGACTGTGGTCAAACACGAGGACAACTATATGGAATTTTGTTGAGAGAAGTGAAGACTGTTGATGTATTTGCCATCTGAGATCATTTTGAAAGCATTATTCGCGAGATTGTTTGACCGTAGTAGTCTCAGTAATACATCAGAACAATGAATGTTCAGATTTGTTCGTTGTGGCTGGTTTCCCGTTGTTTGTGGAATAGTTTGAACTCTAGCAGCTTACACGAAATGCATGTGGAGTCTCTCGTCAATGATTTCATAGGGCCAAGCGTTATGCGTTATATTGTAGATAGTGACTTGCGGCTTCTCGAGTGTTCCTTGAAACTGGGTGACTGTTTGGTATTTTTTACATAACCTTTAAATTACGATCTGAATTACATTTATTTTCTAGCATACGAACTTTACGGGCTGTGTATGACGTCACTGAACTATAAGCTAAATTTGAGATTAATTCTAGAATGTAAAGGAGCATAAATTGAAGCAGCACTCTTGGTATAAACGATTGTCCACTTATTTCTATCACAATAAAATTCACCAATGACGTAATTCTTGTTTTCATAGTAACGGATGTAAGCGTAGGAGAGGCAGCCAATAGGTACAGTGAAAAGATACGTGTTCTTAGAGGATTTCTCCTCAGTTTAGAAAGAGATGCTTGTGCGTACAACCCTAGAATATTACACTGATTGACAATATTGGCAAGTTTGTAGCTAAGGTGTTCAGCACTATATTCCTGTTTATATGTTTCTTAAGCCGTTACAGGATATGAAAATGGAAAAGTTTGTTGTTATTTGTCCGAGATATCGAATCCTTGAGAGGAAGGTCGACGACAAATCTTTGAGAAAATTTGTAACAGGACTGGCTCTTTCTGCGATATATGTGCTACATAGCCACGTCATGGACTGCTGAATGTAAAATTGCTGACCAGAGGGAGAGAAGCCATCTCACATAAACCGCCGTTTAGTTTATTATTTTTGATTGAGCAGTGGGTATGGCTGTTACTTTTATAACACACTCACAGCTAAAACAGCGAAACGGTCTTAGTAGCATGTTTGAACTGTGGACCTATCTACATGCAGCCCGATACGATGACTACTCACATGCCCGAGCTACTTTCATTATTTTCTAAGGCTAAATATTAGCAATGATAAAACGAATGGGGTGAAAAGACGGGTATTTGTGTCGTCTGTATTTATCTCGGTTTCTTTTTTTCTGAATGGAAATTTTCACTGTGCGAGCGAAAACTATTTTATGTTACACAAGGGCTCGCCCAGCACGGCCAGGTGGTTAAGGTACTCGACTCGCAATCTGAGGGTCGACGGTTCGAATCCTCGTCACACCAAACATGCTCACCCTTTCAGCTGTGGGGCGTTATAAAGTTACGGTCAATCCCACTATTCGTTAGTAAAAGAGTAGCCCAAGAGCTGACAGTGGGTGGTGATGACTAGCTGCCTTCTCTCTAGTCTTACACTACTAAATTAGAGACGGCTGGCACAGATAGCCTTCGTGTATTTTTTCGCGAAATTAAAAACAAAACAAAACAAAAAGAAACAAATATGTGAGAGCTATTTGCGCTAGGCGTCCTCAGTTTAGCAGTGTAATATGAGAAGAATGGCACCTAATCATCACCACTCACTGCCAACTCATAGGCTATTCTTTTAACAACGTATAGTGGGATTGGTGGTTACGTTATAATGCCCCCACGGCTGAAAGGGCAAGCATATTTGGTGTGAAGGAGATTCAAATCCATGACCCTCAGATTACGAGTCGAACGCCTTAATAGCCACCTGGCCATGCTTGGGCCAACTATTTTATGACCGAAAACAGCAATTCTCCTCTTTTACGCCTCTACAGAAGACGTCAACTATTTTTTAGAAAAACAGAACCGATTATGTTAAATACAATGTAATTAAGTTTATTTATGAACAATCACAGTAAAAGTACAAACTGAAAAGAGATGATCATTTTAAGAATGTGCAAATTTTACTTTTCTAACATTTTTGTACTACTGTCTAGCTTTACCGTGCAAACATCCTTAGCAAGAATCGAAATATTAACAGTTAGTTCTTTTTTAACAAGCATGTTTAACATGGATGAAGATGCTCACTACACCACAAATGACATTAGACTGAACTGCACTTTTTCTTTTTTGTTTTTTACTTGCTGTAAATATAGATGATTTCAACAGAGAGCAAAGTTAGCTTCAGTATAGTCATCTTTGAGTCGGGGTGGCAAATCATACCTTACAATAATAGAAAGCTTGATATCATAATAGGAGTAGCTGGTCAAATCTTACAATTATACTAAACTTAGTATCGTAATGGGGGTAGCTGGTGGAGCCTTGCAATGATACATATACTAGATTCAGTAACGTAAAGGGGGTTAAACCTTGCAATGATACCAGACTTAGTATCGTAATGAGAGTGATATCTTGCGAAGGTCTAACTAGATCTAGTATCGTAAGGGGAATGGTTGATCAAACCTTGCTATGATACTATATTTAATATCGTAGTAGGAATGACTAGACATACCTTGTGATAATACTGTACTGAATTTGTACTGTAGTGTACGTGGGAGGGGTCAAAACTTCCCTTTTAACCTCTATATTATTATCAATTTTTATTTTAATTGAAAGAGAATATTTATACTTGTAAACAAACCCTAAGTGAATAAACAATTTCTAATTTTGAAAATAAACTTTTTCTTATGACCTCACTTTCTCCCTTTCTCTCCACGTCAGGCCCGGCATGGCCAGGTGGTTAAGAGTCTCTACTCATAATCTGAGGGTCGAGGGTTCGAATTCCCGTCACACCAAACATGCTCGCCCTTTCAGCCGTAAGGGTGTTATAAAGTTACGGTCAATCCCAGTATTCGTTAGTAAAAGAGTAGCCCAAGAGTTGGCGGTGAGTGGTGATGACTAGCTGCTTGCTCTCTAGTCTTACACTGCTAAATTAGGGACAGATAGTCTCCATGTAGCTTTGTGCGAAATTCAAAACAAACAAACAAACAAAACATTTATCTCTCCTGTCCAATCGAATCTCTTTTGTCCCGTGTCACAAGCTTATGTACATCAGCAGACCAATCTTCTCTATTTGGATATCCGTTGCATTAAATAATAATAATTTGTCGTATGTAAGTGTGTGTGTTTTCTTATAGCAAAGCCACATCAGGCTATCTGCTGAGCCCACCGAGGGGAATCGAGCCCCTGATTTTAACGTTGTAAATTCGTAGACTTACCGTTGTACTAGTGGGGTGAGGCAGATTTTTGGTAATCAGTCTTTCTGTAGTATGTTATACAAAGAGATAAATCAAATATTACTTTTAAGGTGCATTTGTACTTAATAAACAAAAAAAGTGAATGGCGATCGTCCCTCCCCGAAAGGTAAATAAACAAAGCTGTCATTCAAAACATTCCAGGAAAATGAAGAACTACTCACTGAAGTCTTATAACCCAAAAATATTTTCGTGGTTAAGATTATTATTTTTTGGGTTTTTGTCTACATAGCAATATTTGTTAACTTCTTTATGAATTATAAGTTGAACACTTGTCATTCGACGTTCTAAACTTGTGCGATGAAAGTGCTGAACAGGCATTAATCACGTTGTAAGACACACGACATTTTATTGTTGAAAGTTCGTTTCTTCTAAAAGAATCTTGGACACTGAATGAAAGACGTGTTTATTAAAGTAAACAGTAAAGTGATCAAGCTATTACCTTATAAAGATGTTTTGCTTTGCAAAATAATGCTCTGAAATTGCTGTTAGGGAAACAGATAGGTTTATTGAACCATTTTAAGACCACTACAACCTCCGTAAAAAAAATATTATTAAACTCTCCAATATTTCGGGAGGATTATGCCTTGACGACTTAGAAAAGAAGCAAGAAAACGAAACGCTTGTAAAAACGATCAGAAATTGTGTGAAAGCCGTGTAGACGTTTTTTAACTGCCAACGATTAAAAGCATGTTTATAGCTTTTACATGTAATACAAATACATGTAATAGCTTTGAAAATCTTAAAGTTGTTCCCTCCAGTGGCATAGCGGTATGTATGCGAACTTACAACGCTTGAACCTGAGCTTCGATACCCATGGTGGGCATAGCACAGATTGCTCATCGTATAGCTTTTTGCTTAATTAAAAAAACAAAAGTCTTAAAGATCTTTTGTTGTTGTGTTTCACAATAAATAATTATCGTTTTTTTTTGCGTTTACCGTATAAGTTATATTCTACTAAAAAAATCTAATTACGTATCAATAACTTATTTAGAAGCAGTACGGATAAGAAACTTATATAAAAAATATATCGATTAGCTATAACAAATAATTTCAACCAATGATTTATTAAGACTAAAGTATCTTGGTTCAACCCGGACGAAATGAGATCTATTTTTTAAAGCATACAGGTTAATTAGTTTTGTGTTTTTTTAAATGTAGATAAGTAACAAGATAAATTCAACCATGTTAACTATACATTAGCCGCTCCTCCTGTCTCTCTCCCTAACATAAATCGCTATATTTTTCTTCCCCTATTCTATAGCATTTAAATTAATTTTATCACTTGCATGGTTAGAGCCACGGTGCCTATAGGGGGACGAGGAGTCTGACCTCTCTAACGACTCCCAAACTAGTGTCGCCACGAAAGACTGATAACGACTCATTTAGCGTTCCCTCTCATAGCCACGCTTGGTAGACCACTTTATCATTTAACTGTCCCTGCTTGCTAGTTGGCTTAGCTCCCCCCCACTCCGCCACAACACCTAAACCTTCCACTACACGATGCCCAAGCACCACTACTCTGAGAGCTCCAAATACACCATAAAGTAAAAACAGTTTCTAATTTTCTTCAGTAGTAGCTATTTTGTACGTATTAAATATGGGCGTGCTGGTTGATTTATTAATAGCTGTTTACTTGAAACCGATTTCTATTTTATTGTCGTTCCTAGGTTTATGATGAATAAATTCATTCTCCAAAAAGTGGTTATTATTAAAGTCACGTAATTACAAAAATGGTATGAAAGTTGACTGTACTTCAGACAGTGTTTTTTGTTTTACAAAAAAATAAAAACAAAATAAAATCATATCAGACTTGTACAGTGATGTTAATTCATTCCTACATAAATTGACCGAAAAGTATCTAGTGCACGTGAATATAACTGTATGTAGTTCTTTTATTTACTGATGTTCAGCTGAGACCATCATTTGATGTCAGTTACAGAAACCATGAACTGGAATTGTCATTAAGAGAATATATATCAAGCATAATCTAGCTGTGTTACATTGCAAACAGAATTGGACTCTCTTGTCTTGTCGAAGCTTTCATCAAATAAGATTGAGATTCAATTCAGACTCAAATGGGACAACTTACATACTAGAAGAGAAAGTTTGTCTTGTCTCGCTGTATTCATGAATTTCAATCTCTAGACGCAAGGATGATTAGCCTATGTTTTATTGTCAACACAGCTGAGCATCAGGACAGTCCTTCTAGAAGAGGACAACGTTTTGATTGTGTGGCGTTGTTTCCAGGCGGTTTATGTGTGCCGTGCAGATATGACAACTTCCACGTGACACGTGCGAACGAGAGTAGAACTCACTTCGCCAGTTAGAGAATGCCAGTTTTGGATTCGGGTGACATATATTGAAGAAATCTGTGATTAAATTATACTTTCAAATGAAGTCGAGTTTCTTGTCTCCGTTCTTCCCACTCAGCAGTAACACGCGACACGTGCTAGTCGTCATATGCAAATACAGTCTTGTTTCAAGACGACGAGTTTGGTAGGCGTGGATAAAAGAAATCATATCAGTGACGTAAAAATAATGGAAATCCCCTGCTCGTGGTGATATAAATTTTAGTAATTTAATAATTTTGTAAACTGTACCTTATCAACATTCAGGAACGTTATTTCCAAACAAAAACATCAAACAAAGATTACTTTGTAGTATTGTGTATAACTAATTTTACTAAAGAAATACTTGTATGCTCTTAAACGTCATGCAGCACAATGAAATATCTGGGCTGAGCCCACCATGGGTATCGATACCTGGTTTTTAGCATTATCATTTTACAGACGTATCGTTGTATCACTGTAGGGCTAAAGAAATATGACGAACAATATGCATATGATTGTATCTGTGTTTACTAAGTTAATTGGACAAATTGTCATCATATGTGTATGAGATGAAAGTTCGGAGGTAACATTTTTATCGTATTGATAAAATGATGAGTTAACAGATATTTTCATTATAGCCTATTTCAGTATATATATTCTTAAGCGCTGTACGTTATACGTATAACATGTTCATGTTTCGGTCACCATAACTGCCAGATTTCAGAATAGTAATAATATATATTCCGCAGGATTTGTTTTTCAGTCACCAGTTTAGCCATGAAACTAAACATTTTCACGAGGATTTAAGATATTATTATTGATTTCATATTATTTTTGTAAAATTGTAGACGTTCTGTTTCTATGGCGTGATGACTTTAAAGTGCTAAGTTAATTTGTAAAATCACTTATGTTGGAATAGAGGCCATTTTTTAGCCATTGGGGAAATCCAGTTTTAAGTTTGATTCTGAGCGAATTTTTCAAATTTCAAAAATGTTTTGTATTTTTCACTTTTTTGTTGATTTTGTATTTTTGGTCTATCTCCATGATACTGTTGCAAAACTAACTTGTTTATAAAGTAACGTAAACAGAAATTAAAACAATTATAATAAGATGCTTTGTTGTCACAAAACCAAGTTTTTAAACACATATATTAAAAGCTTCGATGCATTTCAATAATTTTTTGTTCTTTATAATGACGACTGCGCCATCTAGGGAACTAAATTAACAAAATATTAATTTGTGTTTGAAACTATCCAGAAATTATTTTCATAACACACATCAAAGACGAAAATATATTTGAGTGAAGTTGAAATAGTATTAGCTCTTAGAAAAGTACAGACTTTAGCTGAAAATTAACATTTCAACTACTAGTTCTTCTATGTTTCACCAGTAGCTTTAGTAGAAGAGAGGATGATTAATTAAAGAAAACAATTAGGCTGCATTAACTCAAATTTCAACTATCATAAATTTTAATAAGTGATTTCTTTTCTAAAATCAAAATATCAATATTCAACGAATTCAAATTTGAAATGTATTTGTATTTAACGCATTATTAAGAATTTTAAAGTCTCTCTTTTTTCTTTCTATATACATTTCGTTATTTATGTACATCAGACGTTACGTGTAAACAAATGCGAATAGAAAATAATAAAATTGGTTGCATGTTACAGCACCAAACATATCCGTGGAATTCACATCTTTGGTAAATCTCTGAGTACTGACTACAACAGGCCGGTGAGAATCTCACGTTTAATTTACGAAGTAAATCGTTACTGTTAACGATTAAATGGATTAGAACACGTTATTTGCGTTAGTCAATTACATATACCATTCTAATATAGAATAAGGAATACTCAGGGGTTCGATCTCAGACTTCTTCTTTAATTATTCAAAACTGTTTCTCCTAGTAATCGGCTAGACGTAATTGGAAACAATCCCTTATGGTTAATTACGTTAATATTGCGGAATAGCTTTGGATAGACCAGGGAAGAACATTTCTAAAACACGTAATTTACGCATTAAGCATCTTCGACATCTATCTCCGATTAGCTTGTTATATTATTGAGTTTTGATTTTTGAAATGCTACTCTTATATGTATATTCTATATTTAAGTCTTTAGCGATATAAACTATCATTTCTATTCATAAATTTTGGTAAAAAGGGTTTCGCTTTTGTAATTCTAACGCTGTTTTTATGAGAAAACAATATGGCTTAGCTATATACATGTATATCTACTTAAGTTTAATTGAATATAAATTTAACACTTTTAAAATGCATTCTTATTTTAAATCTACATAATTACCTCTACCTTTAAGGGTTGATGGGGCTTATGTTTTCACCTCTGTGTATGTGTGTGTATGTTTGTCAGCAGGATTTTTCGAAAGCAGCTGAAAGTCATTTAGACTATGATCCAAGTTTGAAGCGACTAGTTTTGGATGGTCAAGGTCAGAAAAAGCTAACAAATCCCTATCTGTTAACATGAGACCAAGTTTTCACAATATATTGGCTCTTTAACCCAGTCCTTATGATCGGATTTTGATGAAACTTCGTAGAAATCTGTAGAATGTTATTAAACGGAAGATTTACCATAAATGGCCTGTGTCCGTTGGTAACGACGAATATACAGACACATTTTCTTATTTTTGAAAGCCGAATATGATCAACGCTGTGTAGTGAAGACATGTTTGTTTTTGAATTTCGCACAAAGCTACACGAGGGCTATCTGCGCTAGCCGTCCCTAATTCAGCAGTGTAAGTCTAGAGGGAAGGCAGCTAGTCATCACCACCCACCGCCAACTCTTGGGCTACTCTTTTACCAACGAATAGTGCAATTGATCGTCACATAATAACGTCCTCACGGCTGAAAGAGCGAACACGTTTGGTGCCTCGAAGGTATGCTCTCTACTGAATGCCCACATATTTTCCTAAAATATGTTCATTTTTATTGGTCACAAATGTATACGCATGAATTAGAGTTTTGAAAACTAAAACATTAAACGACTGAAATTAAATTAAATTAAAGTATTTTAATAGGCAAGTAAAATCTCTAAAAGTAAACATTTTAACTTGCGATTGTTTCCGAAGGTAATTGATTTATTTCAAATAAAGAACAATGAGAGGAAAGAAATCACATTTTTTTAGTTCATCATCTAAGAAAGAAAAAAAATGTGATCAACACTATATTTACAATCAGTCAAATTTGTATAGTTAAAAAACATAGATGATACCATGATACAATCAAATTATGTCGTTCATAAACTATACCATTCGAAGTATGAAATTCCATGCACAATAACATTTAGTCAGTTTACTGGGTTTGAGTTGTAATTTATTTTAAAATATCCTCACTAGATAGCGCCACACTATTATTTCACACTAGCCGAAGTTCCACGGAACGGAAGTTATGCGAATTCAAGATTAATGATTGGTTATTTTAGGACATGAAAAGTTGCTCCCCTTACCTGTACTCATAAAAAAACACACATATAAACTGCAACTGTGCATGTATATCCACATCAACATTCCCAGCAAATTTAATGAAGATCCATCAACAGAAGACAAGCAGTGGTAAAGAACGCAAAAATGTCCGTATAAACCGTAAAACGCAAAATTGAAAACTGAAAATTTGTATATATCTCTTTATGAACTCGACAAACCTCCACAATGAATTTCTTTAAGATTCATTAACACGCTGCGAATTAGTTACGTGAACATACAACAGACAACACACACTTCTATTATATTTTATGTGGACGTTAGTCATTTTTACGATGTTAATTTTCCAGTTTGAGAGTTATGTTAATGACCACACTCTTTGAAGTAAAAATGAATATGTTTTGTAACATTCGAAAATCAACCAGACTTTTATATTTGTTGGTAAATTTACGTTAAGGTGAATCGATTTCATGAAGTGCATATCTACAAATAAGATTATAATAAGAATGCATGTAATGGAAACCTGTGTATAATAATAAAAAATTATAATTTATAATAACTTCTGATGCGTGTTCGTATTTTATAACAGTTGAAATAGTTACAATCAATAAGTAAGGGCTTAACTTATATTTATGAAGCTTTTAGCAAATATTTTTAAAATCAAAATTAAGCATCAAGTTGTTTTGAATTTCGCGCAAAGCTACACGAGGGCTATCTGCGCTAGCCGTCCCTGATTTAGCAGTGTAACTAGAGAGAAGGCAGCTAGTCATCACCACCACCGTCAACTCTTAGGCTACTCTATTACCAATGAATGGTGGGATTGACCGTCACATTATAACGCCCCCACGGCTAAAAGGGCAAGCATGTTTGGTGCGACCAGGATTTGAACCCGTGACCCTCAGATTACGAGTCGAACGCCTTAACCCACCTGGCCATGCCAGGGTCTTAAGCGTTAATAACAACTTTCTTTCTCTCTCTCTCTCATTATATATATATATATATATCAAAACCGATATAAATGAATTACAGGTTAAGTATATACGCAAGTTGACAATTTTTTCCATATCTTTGATTTTAGTGAAAGTCCGACAGATCCGATTGGAAGTCTACAAGAAAAGGGAATTACTAGTCCGTAATGAGATTTCCTTTCGAAGCCGCTGTTGATACACATTTTAAATTTCTCACCTTAAACGTTTTGTAGGTTATTTTAGGGAGACTGAACTCACCCGTATTTCTTCTCTTTATAACACTAAAGCCACCAACAAAGTGATTAAAAATGAGCAAAATCTTTAAAAGGATTTTCAATAGCGTTCATTCTCCAAGAAAGTTATTGTAAGGCAGAAGAAGTGGATGAGATATAAGGTGCAAAGATAATTGGCAAAAGTCACGAAACAGTTGTGACATTGATGAAGTCAAGATTTCTTCTGTTTGAACATGGAATATGCGATTTAACAATATGGTGAATTTGCTCCTACACTAAGAAGTAAGAAATAAAATTAAAGAAAAGTGGATGAAACAGGGTATTAAAACATCAGAAAAGATGTACGTGAAAAGGTTGGTTAAAAACTTATAAATTAACAGTGAGGATTCATTTAAGTACATTAGAGGGTAAAAATTGCTAGAATTTGGATAGAACGGTTGAGAAATGATAAAGGAAGAATATTATCTGATTATTATGAGGTGTCTGGGTTATTAAAGTTTACTTTAATTCGGTTTTTCTAACGATGATTTAAGCAGTATTCCACATCTTTAACAGTTGAAAGATGGAAACGACATCAAACAAGATGACTGAATTAATTTTGAGCTGGTTAAGATAAAATTATGGAGTTTAAGAAACGATAAGGCTCCTTGGCTAGATAATGGATATGTGAGCCACTTACTACTGTATTTTGTTAGTCCTTGGATGGTTTACAGATACCAGAGAATTAGAAATTAGCTAATGTTATTACTCTTTTATATCAGTTATGAGAAAGGTTTTGGAAAGTCTCTTAAAGGATAGTTTACAAAGTCATTTGACAAAGCTTAGAATTTTATTTGACAGTCAACATGGTTTTACTGAGAGAAAATCTTGCCTTACAAATATTTTGACATCCTTTGAAGAGATTACTGCTTATGAATTTGAAGGTAAGGGTATAGATCTGGTGTATTTGGATTCTCAGAAATAATTTGACGAGGTGCCACATAAAAGGCTTATAAAAACTGACTCTATAGGTATGGGGAATAAGTTGTCTGGAAGAAAGAAGAGGGTTGTTACAAACGGACTTAAATCAAGCTGGATTAATGTTACAATTGGGGCACCTCAGAGCTCAACCATCCAAGCAGTGTGCTGTTACTAGCTGTAGGGCAAATATAATTTTAGACTGTATTTATATAAATTTTAAATACAAGACTAAAGAGGTCATAATGTCATTGTACAGATTACTGATTAGTTGACTTTTGGAATAATATGCTCAGTCTTGGGCTTTTTACCTTTGGAAAGGGTTTAGAAACAGGTTATTAGAATGGGGCCTGAGAGAGGAGTTGTCATATGAGAAAAGGATGAAATCTCTCAAATTTGTTTTCTCTTAGAAAAAGAAGATAGAAGGATGTAACTGAGATGTTTAAAATTGTAAAGGGAACTGATAGTGTTGATGCATCATGTTTTTATTATATTTAACATTGATAATAATAGAACTAGGGAACACAAGTATAAATTTTGGCAGAGTTAAGCCTCTTCATGTAAGACAGTTTTATTTTTTAATAGGGTGTTTGGCCTTTGGGATGGGTTGCATTCAGATGTTGTAGAGGCAGTAAATTTAAATGAGTTTGAGGAAAAACTTGACAAGTATATGAGTAATAAAATCTGGCTTTAAGTTTATTTTCAAAGTTAATTTAGTTTTTAACATAAAACAGCCGAGATGGACTAACAGGTCTTGTCCCAGAACAACACTAGTATAAGCCGTGTGTAGTGTTGTCAGTAAACAGATGGAAATTTAAAAACCAGTAATGAATATATTCTTCAGACTGTAGCGAGATATTTAATTACTGTATGTCTCAGTTATTATGGGAAATAAGTGTAGCAGATTTTTCGTTATACATTTAGTTTTGTGTCTACGCTTGTTTCTGTATAGTTTACTATTTTTTGTGACGTATATTCTTTACTGTGTATTGCGCAAGTCCCGTCTGTTTTCGAAAAGAACTCTTGATAGTGAGTGAAACTATATTTTTTAACTAAAACGTGTTAGATAATTGTTGTCAAGTGAACTTTCGAGAAAATCGCGTGATATGTATAAAAAGAATCCAACCGAAAGACGTAGATAACGAATATTATTGGAAAGCTACAGTCAGTATACTATAAGCCTCGGAAGATATAATTGTGATAAACGTCTATAATTAGAAACTAAATAATTTGACTGAGAGTGCTGTAGATTTCGAACATTACAAATCATTCAACTTTAGTGATTTACTTCGAACGTTATTATTTCTACTAGGACATTAAATATCTTTGCTGGAAGGACCATGCATGGCCAGAAGGCTAGAACGTTCTACTCGTAATCTTAGGGTCACAGGTTGGAATCCCCTTAAACCAAACATGCTCGTACTTTTAGCCATGGGAGCGTTATACTGTGAGGGCCAATCCCTCTAGTGTTACACTAGACTTAGGAACGGCTTGCGCAGTTAGCCCTCGCGTAGCTTTACATGAAATTCAAGAACAAAGTTTGCTGGAAGTAGTGAACTTCTAACCGGTGTGAGGCTAGCCATGAAAAAGACAGCGTTAGCTTAAGTGAGGTGCAACAATATTAACTCAGAATTTATTTGTTCATTGTGGACTTGAATCGTCGATAGAATACGTGGTTCTAGATATAAGACTTAATATTACCTGTGAGTTTATAGAACTGTTGTATATAAACCGTAATTTGTAATAACTATCACTGATAACTGTTATTATAAACTGTATTATTTTTATGTTTACATACTAAAATATATTTGTGTGAAAAAAGAAAATTGTATGCATCAATCTTGTTAGAAAATAATATAAATTTAATATATATTAACATTTAATTAACTACTAAGCTAATTTTAAAATTTATGATTATTTGAGATAGCAACATGTGACATATATAAAGAAATAAATCGGAAGACTCGTCCGAAATAAATACTAACGCGTAACATAAGCTAAAATGTTGAACATTATATTTACAATTTTTGAGTTGTAGAATTTTGCTACGGTGTGAAGTTTCTTCAAGCTCAATTATATACAATAGCTGCTGTATTAATAATATACAGGCTTTATACAATATTTTTATGTTTCATTGTATAGAAATGTTAACACAAATTTGATTTGCTTTTTATTTCTAAGTTAGCATACCATGTTTGATTTGTATCGGTCTACATGTTTAGAAAAAGTGTCCACAAGCAGAACTTTTCTTTGATACTGGATACTTAACGCACTGGTATGGCTTAATACACTGCTGGCCAAAATCTTAAAGCCAATGAACATAAAGAAAATATATGCATTTTGCCTTGTTAGACTCAATCACTTATTTGAATAGAGCTTCGAAAGATGAAAATAAGAAAAGGAAAAATAAAAATTAAAAACGTCTTTCGCATTTAATAGAGAAAATGTGAACAATATGAAATTAGCCTAAATACCAGCTGGTCAAAAGTTTAAGACCATACCAAAAAGAAGTCCTAAACAGGGTAGGAAATGCTCAACAAGAGGTCTCAGTAGTAAGTTGCACGGCCGTTATTGCAAATAACTTCAAACATTTGCTTTGGCATGGTCGATGTAAGCCTTTGCAGAAGGCTGGCTGGAATGTTATTCCAAGTGGTGAAGATGGCTTCACGAAGACCATGTACTGTTTGGAACTGACGTTCATTTCTATAGACTTCCCTTGCCATCCACACCCAAACATTTTTAATGGGGTTCAGTTCGGGCGAACACGCTGGATGGTCCAAAAGAATTACGTCATTCGCCATGAAAAAGTCCTTTGTCCTGCGGGCATTGTGAATTGCAGCGTTGTCCTGCTGAAAGGTCCAGTCATTTCCACACAAGCGAGAGCCTTCAGTCAATAAAGATGCTCTCTCCAACATGCCAATGTAGCCAGCCCATGTATAACCTGAAGCTCCATTCTTCCAAGGAAAGAGAAAGCACCCCAGATCATGATGGGGCCTCCTCCACTGTATCGTGTAGAAAATGTCTCCGGTGGGATATCCTTATCGTGCCAGTAACGTTGGAAGCCATCTGGACCAGCCAGGTTAACTTTTTTCTCATCAGAGAACAAAACCTTCTTCCACTTTTCTACGTCCCATGTTTGGTGCTTCTCAGCAAATTTTAACCGAGCTGCTTTGTGGTATGGAAGGAGGCGTGACCTTTGAAGACGTTTACGATTTTTAAAGCCTTTCTCTCGTAGATGCCATCTTATTGTTCTTGAGCTGCATTCTGCGTCCGTAAGGGCCTTAATCTGGTTCAACGATCGGCCGGAATCTTGTCGGACAACCCGTCGAATCCTCCTGCTCAACGCAGGAGAAATTTTCTTGGGCCGATTACTTAAAATTCTTGTTCAATATCCCTCAGGGTCTTTCAAGAAATATGCAACAGCAGTTTTACTTCACCCAATCTTACTAGTGTTGGCACGTTGAGAGAGACCTTGCTTTTGCAGCTCGACAATTCTTCCACGTTGAAACTCTGTCAACTTTTTAGCCTTTGCCATGTTTTTACCCAATGTAACACAGGAGATGTCAGTGGGAGATGTTGACAACGCTAATGCTTGAACACAAATGATTAAATTTCGTTACGTGTTTACCGATTAACGCTTCGTTTCAGTATGGTCTTAAACCTTGACCAGCTAGTGTTTAGGCTTATTTCATAGCGTTCACATTTTCCCTATTAAATGCTAAAAACGTTTTTTTTTTTTTCCCTTTCCTTATTTTCATCTTTCAAAGCTCTACTCAAATAAGTGGTTGAGTCTAACAACGCAAAATGCATATTTTTTTCTTTATGTTCATTGGCCTTAAGAATTTGGCCAGCAGTGTATGTGTAATCCATATGTGAAAAAATATCTCTGCTCCGACAGAACTGGATAACAACCAAATTAACATGAAAAGTATAATTTTTGCTACCAGGTGAAACTAAGTACATTGTTATCTCTTAATGTTCTGCTTATTTATTGTTATCTGTGCTTTGCCGACTGCAGGATTGAACCGTATTTTTATATTAAAAGCCTTCAGATCTATTGTTTAGTCACTGGGAAGAGGATATGTGTGCTTTTGATTTGTTTTTTGTTTTTGTTTTTTTTATAGAGCAAAGCCATTTTGAGTTATCTGTTGTGTGTCCACCAAGGGATAATCGATCATCAGATTTTAGCATGGTAAGTTTGTAAGCTTACCACAGTCTCATCGGAGGACTCGGTGAGATGATTTGCTAAATATCTTATACTAATTATGTAATAAACAGATTAGTTCTAAACAGTATAGTACTTTTATGTATTCACAGTTATGTATACTTAAAAATTAAAATGTATTTCACTGTTGTGGAACAGTTTTAAAATATGTACCAGCTAGTGGAAATAAAACAATATAATTTTTAATTTCAGCTCAACGTTACCATACAACTTATCTTAAGTATATTCATTTTGTAATAATTGGTTTAAACGTAGCTCATTTCCGTGTTTTCTTTCTAGGTCACAACATTCTATTAACGCCCCCCAGTGAGTTACAACGCTAAAAACCAGTTTTCGATACTCGTGGTGGGCAGGGATAGCCCGTTGTGTAGCTTTGTGCTTAATTTCAAACAAACAAAACTTTCTATCAAAACCTATTATAGTGTTATTTGAAAAATGTACAAATAATAATAATTGGAAACTTCTGAAACATAAGATATCATTATATTTTTATAAAGGTATAATGAAATTATTTATCGTATCTGATAGATATTTGATGTATTGTTATTTTATGCACTGTGGTACTGTAGTTTCAAGGTTAGTCTCCCGTCACCGCCAGAAACAAATCGTGCTCCGAATATTAAGGTTGTGGGTCGGTTATCTTAGTGACTGTCAACTGCAATCAGATTTACCAGCGAGTTGGAGGAAGGTGGTGTTGACTAGTGTGTTCTCTCTAATATACCACTTAAAAACTAGTTTGATTAATCTTCATGCAGTTTTCTGGGAAACTGAATAAAAGAAATAAAGAATGACACAGCGGCATGTCTGCCTAGTTACAATGTCAAAACCAGGTTTTAGTACCCGTGGTGGGTAGAGCACAGATAGTCAGTCCATTGTGTAGCTTTGTACTTAATTTCAAACAAAACAGAAAATTAGGTTGTAGCGCTATCTAGTAGCAAATGTTGATTTCTTCATCATAAATTTTTCAAGACTTATAAACTTTTTCTATTAGCACATTTAATGAATTTTATATTAGGCAGTACATAGAATGTAAATTAATGGCTAGAATCAGGCTTTTTTTCATGACTTACACCGTTTTATTCTTTGAAGTAATTAAGTGTGTTAAATAATTTTTATATCTTTTTATATATTTTAAGTTATTGGTGCTTAAACAAAAATTTCCAAGGGTATTATCTATCTAAACCTAACAGAACTCAATTTGTCTGATGAAGTCATGTGAGAGAAGTTCATTATGTTATATCAAGCATGACTAGCTAGAAACTGTTTCATTTTCGAGCTAAATCAAAACTGGTTTAAATGAACATACTCGACAAAAAGTTCTCACGTCCATACAACTAGTTTAAAGCACGACTTCACATATTTATCAAGTTTTTTTTTTACCTATAAGTCCATAAGTTTGGTTGCATAAGAAGGTTTAATTTCAACATTCCTTGGTAGCAAAACCTTGGTTATAGTCTTTCATTCAGACATATACAAATGTATCAACATAAGTGTTTTTTTAAAAGCAAAAGCTATTTCCTTGTATGTATATAGATACCTATAACAAAATTTTGAAATATCAGACTATTCTATTTTTCCCTCTTCGTTTGGAAAAGTTACTAAAAAAATCTATATATTGATGTGACTTTGGGGCTTTTGAAAATGTCAGATTGAATTTCTAGTACGTGTGAAACACTAACACATCTAAAACGGACAACACTTTATTATTTCTTTCAAAAGTAAACTTAATTTTTTATTCATTGAATTTAAAATCCTAATAAACTTTATTATATATTGAGTATCTTTTTATTACAAAAAAAATTGTTTAACAATAATTTTTAGAATTATCTTCAAAATAATTAAACAACTGTAATTCGAAAAATTCCATAGTGATATCAGTATAAGTTGGAGCAACTGTTATGCCCAACCCTGTACCAGAAATAACTCGTTAACTCGTTTTTCTGCGGAGTGCTTGATGTCAGAACTATACTTTTCATAAGACGATTATGTTTGACACGGTAAGGTAATTAGGACGCTGACTCGCAATCTGAGGGTCGCAGGTTCGAATCGCTGGCCCGTCAAACATGCTCGTCATTTCAGCCGTGAGAGCGCTATAATGTTACAATAAATCCCACTATTCGTTAGTAAAGGAACATTTCAAGAGTTAGTGGTGAGGGGTGATGACTATCCGCTTTTTCTTTAGTCTTTCACCACTAAATTAGGTGTGGCTAACGCAGATAGGGCTCGTTCAGTGCGTGAAATTCACAAAAGATCATCAAGTAATTTTCGTTCTTAAAAAGTACACATGTCGCTTCGTATTTGTAAAATAAAAAGAAGGTTAATTTCCAGTTAATATAGTGCTTTAGCATATGGTTTTGTGACTTCACTGATTGTGCCTTTTTAGATTATAAGTCTAGCTACAACTCAATGATCTAATACCAGATTACTGCACATACATAGATATATATAGATGGCTGATGGGTGTATGAATAGTTTTTTTCCACCTATTAAACTAAGATGTGGTTAGTTCATTGCCTCGTAAATATTTTCAGGTATCGTATTTTACTATTAACTATTTATAGACTTTAAGTCAAACGTTAAAACATAGCAGAGTAATAACATACTATAACAGTTTAGCACTATCTTTACACATTCTATGTTTGCTAGTCACTGACGTTTTACATACCTTATAAGCACTAAAATCCCTTATTTTCGTCCTATTTTTTTTTTGTTGAACGTCATTCCATATTATTTCATATAAGGTATTTTTTTATAAAGTCGTTGGCGTTAGTGGGCTTATGCTAAAAATTGTAGAAGACCACATAGTTTCCTGTCTTAATTTTGTTTTAATATTATCGGTATATATAAAAGACACTTTTAAGTTTCTAAGTAACTGGCATTAGCACTTTCCATATGGGGCGAGCGATGTGACCGGGCCTAGAATGGTTTAGTGGTTAGGGTGCTCGGCTCGCAATCTGCGGGATGTGGATTCGAATCCCCGTCACATCGGACATGCTTAGTCTTTCAGTTGTGGACGCACTGTAATATGACAGTCAATCATACTATTTGACGGTAAAGGTAGACAAAGAGCTGGTGGGAGAGGGTGTTGACTAGCTACCTTCCTTCTTGTTAATCACTTTAACAAGTGTAAGAGCAGCTGTAAGAGCTGGTGGGGGAGGGTGTTGACTAGCTGCCTTCCTTCTTGTTAATCACTGCTAAATTATGGATGGCTAATGCAGATAACCCCAGCGTAATTTTGAAACAACAAAGTAACACTCAAAGCTTTCATACTACAACCTTTAATACATTTCTTATATCTTCAAGCTATCTGATATGTTCACCGAGGGTAATCGTACCTCTGATTTTAGCGTTGTAAATCCGTATACTTACCTTTGTCCCAGCGGGAGACTTCGAGTATCTTTTCGATATATTTAGCAAACTTTGAGTAAACATTACAAGTGTTCTATACAGAAATATCAGTACTTTAATTAACCATTGTTACTAAAGACTTGTCCGAGAATATACAGAGTTAGAGTGTCGACTTCTCCAGGTGCAAAGTTAATTCCATTTTAAGATTAAATTGCTATTCTTTATATGAAATGTTGATATTTCATTTGAACAACTTCTGTAAACCTCCTAAATAGATAATCAGATAGTGTCTTTTTAGTGCACCTTCACCAAGACAACTTTTAACAGTCCATCTTGCTAAATAAATGCAAAAGCGACCTATACTGAAGAGTTTGTTTTGATTTGTATTCAATTTCGTGCAGAGCTACTCAGGGCTATCTGCGCTAGCCGTCCCTAATTTAGCAGTGTAAGAGTAGAGGAGAGGTAGACAGTCATCACCACCCAACGCCAACTCTTGGGCTACTCTTTTACCAACGAATAGTGGGATTGACCGTAACATTATAACGTTCCCACGGCTGAAAGAGCGAGCAAATTTGGTGTGACGGAGATTCGAACCCGCGACCCTCAGATTACGAGTCGAGTGCCTTAACCACCCGGCCATGCCAGGCCTAAACTGAAGAGATACGTAGATGAAACGAGCATGAGGATTGGTTTACTGTCAAATGAGTGAAAAGTCAAACGAATAAAAAAACAGCAAAGATGATTTCAGATAAGTTGCTACACTCTAGCACAGTGGCTCCCAACCAGGGGTGCGAGATAACATTTCAGTTGTTTTTTTTATATATTAATGGTACTGCCCTAAAACAATAATTACTGTGAGGGGTGCGAGAACATATTAAAATTTTTTAGAGGTGCGGGGCATAATAAAGGTTGGGAACCACTGCAGTCTAGCACATGTTTCCTCAACAGTAGATGTGTGGTAGTTCTGATTATTATCTCCAAGGTAAAGCATTATGCGTCATACCTTGAATATAAATTTCACATTAAGAGAAACACAGAGATCACAGCGACAAAACACATGAATCCATTTCTTTAAACGCGGTCAAACACCTTTAAGACTCAGAACTATCATTATAAGAGAGTTAAAACTTGATGCCCGAGAGAACCTCGAGAAACCTCTTAACCTTAATAAAAGCAGTGTAAGTAAGAATGTTTGAAACAGCAACTTTAAGAGCATCTTTTAACGACTCCACAGTTGCAGAAAAACTTGTTTGATCATTTTATAGGCTAATTGTAATAAGAAGATCTAAGAAACTACAACAGGTGCACAACTTTTTATGAGAAAATCTAACTAAAGTCATGAAAAGCTCAAATATTTACGAAATGCAATGTTACGATTTCAAATAATATGTTAAGACATCACTTCGAGTGCGTCCTAAAAATATATAGGTTTACACATTTTTCTCTTATCTAATAAAATATGTAACAAATTAACAGTATTTTCAAAGGGGTAGCACCTTTTTTTTGTTCACTTTTTGTACAACACTAATTTCCTTCGTAAAAAAATAAGTTAATGTGAATTATGAAAATTATTCCAAAGGCAACAGTCGAGCTATTTGACAATATAGCTGTTACTACGAATTTCATCTGTTTGTTCTGTACACAAATTAGTACTTTTATAAACTATCTTTAGCCAGCGTAAAATAGACTTTATACTTTGATATTTAAAACTGTAAAGAAAAGTTGTCTTTTTTGCCTTGTTAAGGAGTGTTTGATGGTTGATTAAGCTAGAATTCTGAGGCAAGCTACATGTTTGTGAAGCTTTGTGCTCAACAAAAAAGAAAGAAACGTACAAACATTATTTCTTCAATGTGAAATTACCCTTTAAATTGTTCAGCTTTAACCCTTTAAAGCAGTTGACACCACATGATGCAAGCATTTTTCGGGCAACATTTTGAATGGTCCGCTGTAAAAGTTCGCGAACCTTTGCGTTTGGGATACTATGCAGATTTACACAGGCTTTAAACAAAGGATTAAAGATGCTAAATTCGAGTTGGTCATTGAACCTTAACCAGGGTGTTTTCATTTGCTTCGTCTGCGGACTTATTATGCTTGAAACCAGGTTTTGTTTCGCGTAGTGAACAGAGTTCAGACATCCCTTTGTGCAGCTTTGTACTTAATAACGAACAACAACACCATACTACAATAGTTAATATTGCTGCATTATACACATTTGGAGTTGGTTATGTTATTTTATTCAATTATGACATTTCTCTAATTATTGCTGTACATAAACTACTCCAAATAATTAATGAGAAAGGTTTTATAGATAAATTGTTTTTCTGTAGTTAAACTGTTTTTCAATAAAGTGAACAACAAGCTAAAAATAGTAGAATATATTTTATACTGTTGACTTACTATGTCGAAACAACATTACCAACGATATATCGCTGGTTACCAGCCCCGACTCAAGAGTGCTCTCGTATTCAAATAGGTTAGTGCTACGGTCTGACTTAATTAAGTCTAACTAAGGGCGAGAAAAAGATATACATAGAGAGTTATTCTGTAACAAGTATGAGATACCCTAGCACTGATAAAGCCTCTGAATAAGTAACGTGTATTTCTGATTTTTCAGTAGACAATATATAATGATCTTCACCATATTCCTCAATCAGTGCAATACCAAACTTCCTAAAACTGCATGATGAAATGAGGTGTTGACATAAACACGCCAAACAAAAAGTTCCAGATATGTTCTCTGTGACTCAGGATTTCTTGGCTGTCAGTTTATTACCTCTGCGCAGTTCATAATGTCTGGGAATATGACATTAGGCATTATTCTTCATTAGGGCAAAATCTGGTCCACTTGCACCAGCATGAGATATTGCAAATGGTTTCAATACCACTTTAATGTACTGCGGATCTGCAAATCCACCCTTCAAAAATAAATATACTGATGTCTCCTCACATTAATGATTAAACTGCAACCAAGTAAACATATTAGGCAAAGTTTCATATTCACCCCCATCCCTCATTTTTCTGTCTTTGCGCGCGCGAAACACAAACCAGTGAATCCTTAACTGAACTGTAAAGAGAGTGAGCACCGTTTGGCGTTATTGTCAATTTTAATAAGGACGCCAAATATTCAAATAAGTCGCATAATGCTGTATGATTAATAAGGGGATTAAAGGACACCTTCCCCACCTTAGACGAGATACATAAAATTTTTTACTTAGAGGTTTGGTTACTGATAATCATCTTTAGTTATTGTGTTTAGTTGGTAAGTAGTAGACTGTCAGCTTTCAGTGAACCCTACTATTCTAAGTGCCATGAAAATGCTCCTTGTTCTCTTACACTTCCTCTAGTAACTTTATTTCTCGAATACACTCGGCTGAGTGTCTCATTTTACCCTATTGTCAGTTCAGAACAATGTGAAACATGACTTCTCACACCACATGGCATGCTTCTAACCACATACAAGTTAAAATAATTCTCTCTTTTTTATATTAAAATCGGTAAATAAGGGACAAAGCTTTAAAACTGCGCTTGCTCTACAGATTTATCTCTCACATTTATCTTTCAAAATTAATTTCAGTTAAAACCGATCTAAAGACAAAATTATTCAACTACACTGTGTTCATCATATAATTTATTCGATAAGACTGAGAATGTAGTAGATTTTAAGAGTGAAATGCCTTCAAGGCAAGAAAAGTGGTAAAAACTACAACTTGAAAAAGAATGGTTGCAGAATATTATATTGTGATCTTATAACAGTTTTTGCGTAAACAGATTTATTCGCAATGAACAAAATTGAACAGATATTTCTTGGGCAAATCAATCCTACTTTTCGACACGGTATATGCAATTTCATGCATTGAGGGAAACAAAACTCAATTAATGACAACCTTTCGTGACGTTTTCCTTAACAGATAATGTTTCTAGGTTACGATATGTCTATTATAAAGAATGCAATTTTGCTCCCCAGTTGCACAGTGGCATATCTGGGGATTTACATCGCGAGAAACCAGGTTTCGATACCCGTGATAGGCAGAGTACGGGTAACTCATTTTGTAGCTTTGTGTTTAATTCTAAACATACAAATATTGCACTTTTTTCAACTTTGACCCCTGTAAAATAAAAATAAAGGGACAAATTCCACATTTGTATTTTTCAGTTTTTAAAGGCTATCACAAGATATTATTATGCAAGGCCTGGCATGGCCAGGTGGTTAAGGCACTTGTCTCGTATCTGAGGGTCGCGAGTTCGAATCCCCGTCACACCAAGCATAGTCGCTCTTTCATCCGTGGGGACGTTATAATATTATAGTTATTCCAACTATGCTTTGGTAAAAGAGTAGCCCAAAGGTTGGCAGCCCGGCATGGCCATATGGTTAAGGCTCTCGACTTGTAATCTGAGGGTCGTGGGTTCGAATCTCCATCACACAAAACATGCTCACCCTTTCAGCCGTGAGAGCGTTACAATGTAAGGGTCAATTCCATTATTCGTTGGTAAAAGAGAAACCTAAGAGTTGGCGGTGGGCGATGATGGCTAGTTGCCTTCCCTCTAGCCTTACTCTGCTAAATTAGGGACGTCTAGCACAAATACTCTTAGTGTAGTTTTAAGCAAAGTTCAAACCAAACCAAATTATTATGCAAAGTCTCAAATGGATTGGTCAAAATACATTTCATGAAATATTTTTACCTTTAACCCCTGTAAAATCGTAAGAAAGATATGTCTCACGTCTGTCTGCTTCAGTCTGTTTGGAGGTTCCACAAAGTATCTTCGTAGAAAATCTCATCTATATTGCACAAAATATAGAAAAAATGGCAGACCAAAGACATTAATTTTGCAAAATATTTTCCTTTTGATTTCTTTAAAATCAAAGAACTGCACAAGTCCTAAATCTGTCTGAGGGTTGTCACAAAATAACTTTGTGCCAAGTGTCATTTAGGTTGGTGGAAATATTAGACAACAGTTGGCTAAAATATGTTTGCATATATTCCTCTAAAATTGGAGCCTGACCTAAAAAATAATAACATATTGTCAACAGAAATAAAAGTAACCGAAATTCTTACCATTAACTACCTGATTGTGAGAACATGCATATGCAAGTGGCTTTTCTTTTTCTTAAGTTCCAGTGTTGAATATACGCAAAAAAATTTCGAAACGTAATGTAGAAGTTTAAAAGTAAATATAGGGACACAAAACATGTAGTATATATGATTAGCATACTTATACTAATTTTAATCCGGCGTTTAAAAATAAAGGATTTCAGCAACTAACCGTGAACTCACTTTTTGAGCTCAAGTGAAAACAATCATCAATAAATTAAAATATACCGTATTTTAAACAATATGCAATAATATCTCTCCTATTCTACTTCGTAACAAAGTATAACATCTCCAGTGAACCCGTACAATAATCATGACATATGTTTCTATTATTTTAGTTATCATAGCAGCATTTCTAATTTGGTTATGTAGTGCTCATCTCAACTTATCACAACCCAACCACTCTGAACTAATTACAGAAAGGCAAAATACATAATTATTTTAGTCATTACAGTTTATGTTTTGGTTTGGGAAATAAAATGTTATTGATACGTATCAATCAGATACAGACATTAAATTGTAAATTCCTTAGAAATTTTTAAATTAAGAGATTTAATGTAAAAAAAACTAAAGCTTTCGCGTCTAGTTTATATTCGATATTATATTATAGAGGCGATATGGAAGATATTAAACATGTATTAAATCCAACAATAGATGGGTATATTCTTTAAAGAAAGTACAAACAAACTTTTACATAATATCTATACAAAAGCTTTTAAAATGTATCAATAAGTGACGAGTGATGAGTAATACATGTATGGTTAGTAATCAGTTGTAGTGTCATCGTCTTTGTGTATTGTAGGTAAAACATAAAATAACTATTTTTATTTATGAATTAATACAAAATTAAACCTCCTTTTTAAAAAAATTCGTTTTAATATTATTTAATCAGAGCAACGGCCTGTTAAGAAATAGTATTTTTCATATGTTTTATTCACTTCTTTATATATAATTAAAACTTTTATTATGAAATAACGTGAAAACTTTCATCTATATAAGTTAACTCTAATATAAATGTGACTGTTTCTCATGTGTTTTCACATTTATTGACCAGTCAGCACCATATCTGACACAGTGACACAGGATAAGAGTGGGAGGCTTGGATCCGGGTGGTTGGACCCTCCATCTAATTTCGAAAAACTACCAGATCATCACAACTTGACACAATGGCACAGGATGACACGGGGAATGTCATGAGAGGGGGTGTGAGCTGGATCCTCATTCTGATTTAATATTAATAGAATTATTGAAAACAACATGTCTTCCTTTTCAGTATTGGTACCTTTATGTAATTTTATTGCACTTGTATTGTTCATTTTGTTAAGAAAAAAATCAAAGAACAATTTCCTATTTTTGTTACAAACGAGTTCTAATTTCTTCTGTTCGATGGATAGGTACTCCAACTAGCTCATTGTTAAAGAACATTATCTATATGTCATTTATTGTAAACAACTCTTTCATTCAACGACTGTAAAATTTCCCCACTCAGTAAATAACCAGTATTTCTCAAAAATATTATTTTTCAGAAAATAACTTGTTTAATTTGTTTATACAGGATATTTATTTCTGTTTATTCTTTTGCTGAGGTAAAACAAGATTTGTCGCTCACATTTGGAGAGTTTAGAATAATTCAATGTTATTTATAAAATTAGTTAAGTATTAGTTTGGTCTTTTGTGTCTTCTTCAAAATTACGAAGACATTTTTGATATCTCGAATTCTCTGATTGATGTGTATGATTATTATAAAAATCACGTAATTCATTTGCTATGTAAGTTGTCCTCTGGAATTTATTTTGCGTTTAGAGTCTTTTTATTGCCTTGGAAATATGAGATATTTTCTTTCAGGACACCTATAGGTGGATTTCTGTACGTAGTGAGGGGACCTTCCAGAGAAGGTTCTGTACTTTCAGTTTTCCTCCCCTGGAATCTGAACATCCACTCGCGTGTTTGCCATGTGTGGCGACGCGTCAAAGGAATAAGAGGATCCTGGTGGTTGAGAGGTCTAACCCCAACACGCCACTTTAGCTTTGAATTCCTCTAGATGGGTAGCCTTGGGGTTCTCCCCAGGTTTAATTGGATGGTGTTGTTGGGCTAGAGTCAACTGAATATTAGTGTTGGATGTTCTCAATAGGTGCTATGAGCATTGTGTGTGATGATGATGTTTGGATATGGTGCTCATGAAACTCTGACATTGCTGCAGTGTCCTTGTGGTGTGTCCCATAGTAGGAATTCATGGTGGGTAGATCAATGGGCACTGAATCTTTTTCCTTTTATTATGGATCCCTCAAATCCAAATAAAAATAAAATAACAAAAACAGCTCATCGGTAAATGGCCGTGTTTTTAATACTCTGAATAGCAGTCTCCACTTTATTCTAAAAATGTACCTCATTTTCTCATATTGCATTTTTTGTCAGACAAACTTGTAGGGTAAATATTTTCTTTTTTAATCAAAAGGGATTAGCGGGGCTTGCTGGCTCTACTAAGTCAGTCAAGAAGCTACGGTCTGAAAATATTTTGGTGGAAACTCCTTTTTAATTCAAAGGCTATTGGAATATGCTCATTAAGGTTACTCCCAATGCTATTTTGAGTTTCTCACGTGAAGTTATTGTTGAGAAGGACTTAAAGAACATCTATGAGTCGAAGATCCTCACTAGTTTCTCCACCCAAGATGTTTATGGAGGTGTCTCTCCACTTCTAACGATTGAATTATGCTGCCTATCAATGTTGTACTTTTGAAATTTATATCACTTTGTCCACTCGCTGCTGTCAACGTGGACTATCTGAACTGTAAGGGACGGCCATATTTTCCTAACCTTCTCATATGTTTCCTGTGTCAGCGGTTTGATTATTGAAAAATTCTTTCGTGGTTCTATGACATGTGCAGCAAAAATCATGACGCCTACCAACGTGAATTGGACTGTGTTAATTGTAGTAGCTCTCACTCCTCTTACTTTTGTTCTTGTCCTAGGTGGGTGGAGGAGAAATAGGTGCAGCATTTGAAAATTATTAACAACATTTCTTACTCTGAGGCTTGGAAGTTATTGTCCTCAACTCCATCTGGAATATATACTACTGCACTAAGGGTCACTGCTACAGTGGGAGTGCAGACGGATTTTTCCGTTCCTTTAATAGAGTTTTTCTTAAAACATATGAAAAGTCCTTTGCCCTCTATGATTAAGCAATTTGACAAGTCATCGTCCTCTCCTGTCTCTGTACCCACCATTCTTTCTAATGACTGTCCAGGTCCACTTATTTTGGCCCAAGCTTCTGCTGAGGTTATTAGTTCACATCTTCAGTCGCTACGATCTACATCTACTGATAGAGATTTGCCCACTCGACTCAGGACAGAATCTATGGATGTCAATAGACCTCCTTCTAATAAAAAGATGGCGTAGTCGTAAACTGAAGAGTTCTTCACTCAGGTCTTCTCCACCTAGGTAAAAATAGCCGCTTTGATACATTGTAACTGTCGAAGTTTCCATTCTAATCTGTATGACATTGAGGCCTTGATTATTTTCTATCATCCTGTGTGTTTTTCCTTACAGGAAAAATTTCTGAACCTGCCAAAACATCTTTCGGCAGTTTTCGTTATACAGAATTGACAGAGTGTGTGATAGACAATTGCATGGAGGAGTGACACTGCTAGTTAACCAGCACCTGCCCAACCACCTTTTCTTTGCAGCTCGATATGTCGTAACAGGCCATCGACATCCATTTTTCTTGGTTTGACCATCATTGTTTGGTCTCTCTACCTGTCTCCTGGAGAGACTTGTTTTCAATCAGACCATGATGCTTTCATTGAACAATTGCCATCTGCCTTCTTAATCCTGGGAGACTTTAATGGGCATAATCCTCCCCGAGGAGGTGCTGATATTGATGGGAGGAATCGCTGCATAGATCACAACGTTTGTACCTTCAAAACTGGTTCTTATACTTATTTTTATGCAACCAGTCAGTATTTTATTGCTATTGATCTCTGTATCTGCTTCCTTTCACTTTTTGTTAGCTTTTCTTAAATGGTTGGCAGTGATAATTTCCCTATTGTTTTGAAGAAGATCGGCCGTAGTAGATGCCACCCGACTTGCGTGGCTCGGCTCAATTTCAATGCTCTCTTGAAAATTTACCTTCTCTCGTCTGCTTGCCATCGATAGAAGACCATGTGGGAGAAGTAACTGACTGTATCATCCAGGTAACTGCTCAATCTATTTCTAAGACCTCTAAACGTTTCCATGGCATCCTCGTCCATGGTGGAGTCCTGCCTGCCAGGAGGCACAGAAGGCTCAGAAAAGGGCGTGGGATACCTTATGACGGGAACCTTCTCTTTTTATCTGCTTCCTTTATCAGTAGGCCAGTGTCTACGCCCTGCAGGTCAGGTATCAAAGCCAAAAAGAATCTCGGATTATGTTTACAACTAGCATCTCTTGTACAACTAGTAAGAAAATCATCTAGGACAAAATTCGGAAAGTCAATGAAAGTTATGCCATCCAGCTTCTTTTCATCTTGCTCTCGAATAACCAGGAATTTTCTGATGTACAGAAGAAAACTAAAACTCTCGGCGAGAGCTTTTCTCGTGCATTCAGCACCTCTGTTCTTCTCCCTCCACCTTCTTGGTCATCAAGTTTTGAGTGAAGTGATCACCTCTTGCCTTTCGAGCCAATTGTTCCTATGACTATAATCGCGTGGGCCTGGCATGGCCTAGCGCGTTAAGGCGTGCGCTTCGTAATCTGAGGGTCGCGGGTTTGCTGCGGGTTCTGCAGCAAACAATCGGTAACAAATATAAAAGTAAGAATAAATTGAGGTAAAACAAAACAATGTTCAAAATTCATATAAAAGATTTAAATAGAATTAAAAAAGCCAATGGCTCATTAAAAGTTAAAAACACAAGTTAGATGGACAGTGTTACTATCGTTAATGACACTGACACACAACTTGGCAATGAACACAGAAGCTGTAAAGGATTCTGTGAGCAATCAACGAGTCATAACAGATATTGGCAGAACACACGGAGAAATATAATTTCCAACTATCCGTATAAATCGAAACAGAAGGATGGTTCGAAAGATGTTCAGCAAAGAAAATATGGTACTTCCAATTGGGGGTATTCGCTTTCTTCCGATATTTCATGGAAAGGTCATGGGTGGGGATTGTAATAAGCCATGGCAGGATGTAATTATAAGTAGAGACAGCAACGTCATCCAATGACAGACCCAGTTCAGCCAAAAGAAAGACTATCAGACCGTTTATTCCGAAAGAGCATAATCCATCGAGGAAGAAAGACACAACTCCATATTGGATAATGTGGTAAGTATCGAAGTTTAATGGCAAAAAGTTGCAAATAGTGGAGATGAAAAGGAGGTTTGTGGGACTCGATGTACAAATTTTGGACTAGAGAAGTGCAGACTTGAAGTCCTAAATGGGGAATGGGGTCCAGTGTATTATAACCAGAGACCCATAGAACAGTTTGTAGTGTATGAGGGCACGATAGATCTTGAGCATAGAACATTGAGTCACTTCCCAAGAGGTGAAAGCAAGGACAGTGAGGGTGTTCAGCGCTCTCATATACTATACACGTAGCTGCTTGATATGAGGAATTAAAGAAAGCTTATGGACAAAGATAAGTCCCCAAAACTCAGGGGCTACGGAAGAGATACATTACCAAGACAGAGCTGGGGATCATAGTGCAAAGAGTGGTTACAAAAGAACATGCATGTTCCTGTGGAAAAAAAAACACGAAAGTGTCGAACCCACACGGGCTTGAAATCGTCTTTCCTGTAAAAAGTTCTTGATAAAAGTGGGTAAATGGCTACGCATTCCATAGGAGTGGAGATCCCACTGGATGCCGTACCTCCATGTAGTGTCATAAGACTTTTCAAGGTTATAAACACAGAAACAAGTTGTTCTTTATCGAGGAAGGCTTCCCTGATGTTTCAAGCCAAATCAGGTAATCTGCGATGGAGTAATGTCGACGGTAACCACACTGGGTGGACGAGAGAAGGTTGTTTGATTCGAGGAACCAAACAAGATGAGCACTAACTATCTCTCTAAGACCTTACAAAGGTAACTAGTCAAAGTAAATGGAAGTTAGTTGGAAGGTATTTTGGGATTCTTTCCAGGTTTAGAAAAAGCGAGGAAAATAGCCCAGGGCCAAGCATCAAGAAAAATATTATCCTGTCACATCCAGTTAAAAACAACCAGAAGAACTACAAGAGAAACATGAGAGAGATGGCACAGTATCTCATAGTGAACCTCATCGCGTCTGACTGATGTACTGCCAGATAGATGAGTAGCAAGTTTGAGTTCCACCAGTGTAAAGAGGCGATTAGAGTCTTGTTTGTTTGTTTGTTTTGTAATTTCGCACAAAGCTACTCGAGGGCTATCTGTGCTAGCCGTCCCTAATTTAGTAGTGTAAGACTAGAGGGAAGGCAGCTAGTCATTACCACCCACCGCCAACTCTTGGGCTACTCTTTTACCAACGAATAGTGGGATTGACCGTAACATTATAACGCCCTCACGGGTGGGAGGGCGAGCATGTTTGGCGTGACGGGGATGCGAACCCGCGACTCTCGGATTACAAGTCGCACGCCTTAACACGCTTGGCCATGCCGGGCCCAGGGTTCGATGTAAGTCTGAAGTCTGACAACGCTAATTCCTGTGTTCGATATCCCTTCATGGTCAGATAGCCTATTGTGTAGCTTTTCATTAAAGTAAACATAAGATTTTGCTACGAAGAAAATTTCTTTAGGAAATTTAAAATACTTTTTATCCTTTTTTGCGTGTGTTAGTTTCGTTTTACCACGTGTTATTTCACTTTTATTATCTTATTACTAAGTTATAGTTTTTGTGTGCATACCCAGAAAACCATTTTTACAGCATGAGATAAACGGTATGGTCAAAGATCTTAGGGTTGAAATAAAACTGTAGTTAAGTAAGTATAATCAGCCACCATCCTTACCCGTTAACATGAAGATTACACGTAGCTGATAAGAAGGACTGGCTGTTATTTTAACAATCTTCCATAACTGAACACATGCAGTCTAGCGTACTAACCCTGAAAAACACATGCGGTACCCTTAATATATGCGTTGTATAATTTTCGTACGTAATTGATTGATTTTATTTGTAAATGGTTTTTGGTTGTGTGTATTTTAAATTTTTGCAGATAAATTCGAGGCGTAGAAAGCGCTGAAAGTGTGTGTGTGTGTTTTTTTTTTTTATAGAAAAGCCACAGCGGGTTATCTGCTGAACTGACGAGGGGGATCGAACCCCTCATGTTAGTTTTGTAAATCCAGAAACATATCGTTGCACTAGCGGTGGTTGCGCTTAGAGATACAAAAACTATAATTTTTTTCATCATTCATATTAATACAAGAGTAAAATTAGCTGGGAATTAGCGCAACATGTCTTTACTGTCTCCATTCATAAATAAGCAAAAGTAGATGCAATTTGACATTTTGTAGTCTTGAAATACCCTCAACTAGGTTAGGGTCCAGTTGCTAAGGGCTCGACTCGCAATTTCATCACTGAATGTGTTCATTTTTCAGCTATGGTTTTTTTTTTTTTTTTAATTTCGCACAAAGCTACTCGAGGGCTATCTGTACTAGCCGTTCCTAATTTAGCAGTGTAAGACTAGAGGGAAGGCAGCTAGTCATCACCATCCACCGCCAACTCTTGGGCTACTCTTTTACCAACGAATAGTGGGATTGACCGTCACATTATAAGACACTCAGATTACAAGTCGCACGCCTTAACACGCTTGGCCATTCCGAGCCCTTCAGCTATGGAGACAATGTAATTGTCATTAGCTGGAAATATAATATGCATATTTCTGACAAGCAACTAGTTTAAAAGTTTTGAGTTAATCAAAGTGAATGTTGAATATGTTGTATTAAAAGGAATCAGTGACACAGCGCTATGTCTCCAGGCTTACAACGTTAAGAACCAGGTTTCGGGTATACGTGGGCATAGCACAGATAACCCATTGTGTACCTTTGTGCTTAGCTTCAGATAAAAGAAAAACAAGATCTGTCGCAAGGCTTTCATGTCCAGAGTACATCCTCCCTGCTTGCTTTCCAGAATCTATTTAGTGTACGAGAATATGTTTCTCATTATCTGTTTCAACAGCCCATTCCACAGAAATTCATAGTAGGTGAATCCAGCGACTTGACTAGTTTGTCTTTGTTATGCCAGAGTATAAATATTCTTTTCTGAAGCTGCTTGATATGTGCAACAACTGAAAGGATACAACATGGAAGCAGCTTGTGTACACATGAGTTATGCTGTTTGTCAGTTAGAGTTTTCTCTACCAAACACGGGTATCTAAGCCTGGTTTCTAGCGTTGTAAGTCTGAAGACATATTACTGTGTCACTCGAGGGGAGGGAGCTCCTGATAGAAATTCATGTTAATTATGTTGTTTATTACTTCTTAATACATGTGGCCAGTTCTTGTTTATCCATGTCATTATGTGCTTGAGTGAGAGTCTAGGTGTCCATGTTCCGACCTTGTAGAATGTTAATCAACAAGGTATTATGAGTTTGATGTTAGAATTATCAACTTTTGATATTATCCTAAATCGCTGATTTTGCGACAATTTGTGTTAGAATTGAGAAAATACCAGATATAATTTACATGGACATTGGAAAACACTTGAGATATGAATTTAGGAAGTTTTTGAATTTCACTTGCTCAAGACTGGGTCAGATTCATTTCGACATTTCAGAGACGTATCTTTAGTACAAAAGCTTTTGTAAAACATCTGATTTGTTTCGTAAAATAGACGTGAACTGTTAGGTGACAACTTGCCACAATTTGTGAGCATTCACTATATAAATTCGGCGTTACAGTTAACATTAATTATTCAGCATGGTCCCAAGTACCGATTCCGTGTACATTCAGTTGTAAGTATCTTTGTATTTCCTTTTTAAGCTACAGCATTTGAGGTCTAATCACAGTTTTGGATTCAGGAGGCCAAACGTTTTCGATTGATATATTTGACTATGCCTAGAGTTTTTATAGATTAATTTACTCTAATCCTGTTTAAAAATTTTCAGATTTAAATTAAGATGATATAGAGATCATTATGAATAATAAAATCGAATCGGATATACGCATGCTCCAAATTTTGTATTTCTGGCGCACAAAATATAGTCAATATAAAGGGGGAAAAAGTCTCATAGAATAATTTAATATTTACTTTAATTCTGCCTAAAGAATTTCAAGTGCTGCAGCTATTAAAGGTTCCCTCTTATTTGATTTTGGTTAGTTCATTTCGTGGATTAGTATTATTTTCATTCCCTTGTACTTGTTTTTGGTGTGTGGGTTACTTGTGCACAGTCTAAAAAGTGATTACTGGAACTTACAAGTTGATTGGCAAGTAATTTTTGTCTTTAGTTTTTTAGTTAAGACTTAATTTGAACTAATTGTTAATTGCTCCCTTCTATAATAACCATAGATATATCTTTAGTCAGATAAATGTAGGTGATTTGTTCCAAATATTTATGTAGATTTTTTGCATGTCATGTTTCTGATAAAGGAGGTGAGCTTCCATTAATCGTTCAGACAAGACCACAGCAATTGTTCAATAAAGCTTACATTTGCTCGACCCTGTTTCTGTGTCATGTCATTGTGAAAAATGTCTTACTCATTTAAAAGGATGTTATACCACACAAGGACTTTTGACTGACTTGAATGTATAGTAGTATTATATTTCTGGTCTTTTTCGTGTAGACATGTCTTTGTTGCAGAACTGGCAGTTAGACTTTTCCCATACAGAACAATATATAAAAATCAGTCAGGTTGATATAGAATTAAGATTCAGTTACTTGTATATAATGATTATATTAAATCGTCTTCTTGATTTTGCATGTTTTATTTTGTTGTTAGTGTTCTGTTTACACTTTCACAACCTACAAGGTATTGTAAATATCTTTCTCTTTCAGAAAACAGTATATTTGAATATCACGATTCTAAAGTAACTCATAATGTATTTTCAGTAGAAAAATTCAATTAGCGATCCTTTATTAACAGAGTTATAAGAAATGATATCGTTGAACGTAATGGATTGATACAACAGGCAATTTTGATAAAGTATTTGATTACATTAATTTGAAAAGGGATGATTATTTATGAATATTCAAATATGAAATGGTGTCTATAAATATATGCTGTAGCTTCTGAATACGAAAAATATTGTTGGGTTTAATATATTATTGCATGTTCTTCTTTGCTTTTTCTAATAACTACTTATAATTAAAATTACATCTACATAAAAAATTAGATGTCGACTTTAACCTTTGTCTAATACATTTTAGTTGACGATCACCAGGCATGTCAGATGGAAGGGTCACATGTGGCGTTGAAAAGCTCCACGTGCGTCTTAATCCAGTAAAAGTTGCCATGTTTCATCTTAAACGTAATTATTTTCACTCATCTGGATGCGTCGCCTAATTTGGTTTAATATTGAAGATTTTGACCAGGCAGTTAGTAGCAAACATTTCTTTCAGTTGCCTCTTGAAGGTCAAATTTTTCCAGCTTGTGAAAATGCACTATGATACGCTCCTTGGACTAACTAGACTGGTACGTCAGTAGTACTTCAAGAGTGAAATAGGTCAAAACGACACATCTCGCATTTCATTCCGTTCAATGACGTAATATTCTTTGGATACCGATACATTCGAGTGCAGTATGGGTTAGAGCAAGATCAACGAGTTTGGTTCTCTCGCTCCAGATGATTTTTTTTCCATCGAGTTTTTGCGACTGACCTAAAGATCTCGCTTTATTTGAATTCGCTTGAAGTTTATGTGAGGATGAAGTAGAAACTGCTTTAATAAGGGGCGCAGAAAACACAGATCACAGACAGCGGTTTTCAGTGTATCACTGTATGAAGTGTATTCGAGTCACTGCATTAGTGTTCTTTTATTAAAAGTACAAATTAATATCTTGTCAGGGCAGTAAATTAGTAATTACAAACATTTTCTTAAAATTTGAAATTTCCAAATTTATTCAAGAAAGAATCAAAGAGACAAGAAAGGACAAACACTGCGTCCCTGATACAATGTTCTTTAACAAAACCTATGTAACTTATAATAACTGTGGTTCTGTACTACTTGTTGTGAGATAACAACTTTGAGTTGCAGTTTATTTTTTTACTCAAACTTTTCATTAATTTAGGTCCAAAAACTGTGTACTACTTACTGATATCCGTGCTTTTATATTCCGAATACAAACCAACATGCCGGGACTTGGAAAAGATGTGAATGAACCAAGGTCTCGTGTGGGAAGAACTCGGCAACAGAGCTTAAGTGAAATGTCGTCATCATTTATTCACGAAAGTTTTACTAGCAGTGTAGACTTCCCTACTTACATCCCATGGCAGACCCTATCTTCCGATTTATCAGAGAAACTGAAACATGGTTCTATTCGAATAAGCCGAAGTAATAGGGTTGAATATACCACTATCCACGAAGAAGGAGAAAGGGTTCCATTGATTGATGATCAAGATAGCACAAGTTCAGTAAAAACTGAAGCTGTTCATGGAGGTAAGAATATAACTTTTAAATAGCAATGTAATAAATTGTAGACAAAAACCCATAAACATCATGCTTATATGATTGTGCATATTATAATTATATTGCCACTATGAATTATGAAAATACATCTTTTTATAATTATAAATTTTGATAATTATATTAGCTGTTAGGCCTTTTCTGGTCTACGATATCTTAGGATATAATCTTTGAGCCTTTGACTTTAAAATTACCTATAAGCAAGTTCGAGAAAAGCTGATAATATATCACGTATACAAGTTAATTTTTTTTTTAACCTGAACAGCACTTTGTTTGACACATGGGCTAAACAGGCTTATAAGGTATATAAGTTCGTAAAGTTCTGATACAACCATCCCTAATTTAAGACTTCTCGCTAGAGGGGAGGGCAATCAGTTAGTAGGAGGACTGACCACCAGAAACATAATATTCTAGTAGTCTAATATAGTAATAATTAGGCCACAATCTAAAAGTTGGCGATTTTCGAATAACATTTTAAAATAATCATATTAAGATAGTTTTTAGTATATTATTTGGTAACTACTTAAAAGCAACAAAAACGGGAACAGTGTTAAAATGCCTGATATGTGCGTTATCTACTTTAGAAAGAATATTCTACTGATGGACATATTACACCATTTATTATGTGCTGCTGCAAGCTTTAGTAAAGCGTGGCTAAGTAGTTCTTAAGCCAAAGATATAGGATGAGCTATCTGTGCTCTTCCCACCACGGGTATCGAAATCTGATTTTTAGCGTGGTAAATCTGCAATCTCACTGGTCGAGTCATGAGAGAGAAGGAGAACCAGCAAAGCTTGTTTGTTTAATTTTTTGAATGTCGCACAAAGCTACACGATGGCTATCTGCGCTAATTTAACAGTGCAAGACTAGAGAGAAGGCAGCTAGTCATTACCACCTACCGGCGAATCTTGGACTACTCTTTTACCAACGAATAATGGAATTGACCGTCACATTATAATGCACCCACGGCTAAAGTGCGAGCATGTTTGGTGTGACGGGTATTCGAACCCGCGCCCCTCAAATTAGGAGTCGAGAGCCTTAACCACTTGGTCATACCGGGATCTGTCTGTTTTTAATTTATATGATGTATAGGCTGAAATTCACAAGTCTTTTTTACAATCGAAAAATCAAGAAAATAAAAAACTGAATAAATATATTTTATATTTTATCCAATGGAACCATTGTGAGTTTCCATTGTGTATCATGTAACTTTAAAATTAAAACGCTCTATTTTGGTACCCTGCGTTCAACAGACGCCGGCTTTGCAGAGACTGCAGAATTGAAACCCTTCCTCAGGGAAATAAGGCTAAGGTTCAGCTATTAAGAATTATTAACGATCAACACCAATTGAGGCTAATTAAAAAAGACCCGATTAAAATTTTAATTTAAAAAATTTGCGATAAAAATTCAAAAAAGGAGGAAAAATGTTTGCTATCGGTATGCAGTCTCATGTAATTAACTACTTAGTTTACATATAGATATTAATAGAGAGGGGCCTGGCATGGCCAAGCGCGTAAGGCGTGCGACTCGTAATCCGAGGGTCGCAGGTTCGCGCTCGCGTCGCGCCAAACATTCTCGCTCTCCCAGCCGAGGGGGCGTTATAAAGTGACGGTCAACCCACTATTCGTTGGTAAAAGAGTAGCCCAAGAGTTGGCGGTGGATGGTGATGACTAGCTGCCTTCCCTCTAGTCTTACACTGCTAAATTAGGGACGGCTTGGTGCAGTGGGCTAACAACCTACTCACTTAAATACCTGTTGAAGAATCCGCAAGCGATTGCGGCCCTATGTTCCTTGATGGAATCTAATGGTGATAACTAACTAACTAAACTATTAATGGAGAACATATACTTATTAAATATTTACAATTCGAGTTTTGAGTCTGCTAAATAAAAATTGATGTCGTTTTTGTACAAAATAGATTGTGTTGAAAGTGAAACAGATTTTTGTTTAACTGTTCATTTATACATGAAACGAAGAAACATGTTTCTAACCAAGCAATGGGATTAGCTTCAGAACATCGTATCAATATAATATGGTTCTGTACATGAAATTTCATAGAGTCGTTCTAATTAAAAGATTCTTTCTGGTCAGTTCAAAGTTCTAATGACAACGTAGCTGAATAGTGGATGTACCTGAGTATTAAATATTTTAAAGGAATTAAAATGAATGAAGTTTTTACCTTTCTTGAATCTAAGCCAAAACGATCTATTAAAAAAAATTAAGGTATTTACAGCTATGGGTTAGTAATACAGACAAAGAAAGAACTACAACAATTTAAATCTTTTTTGTTTTGTTTTCGGTCTCTGTGCTCTATACAGTATTTAACTAATTCAGTCGAGCATTAAAAAGGCATCAAATAACCTTGGATCTTATGCAATCGCTTGTTCTCAACCACAAACAACCTTGCCCTCTTCACATAAAAAACAAAGATAAACTTAAAAGCGCATAGACCATGTGGAATGCACATGCTTTTATGATTATGAAATGTTTTCTCTTCACGAAAGTGATGATTAAGTAGCTCCTAGATTACTGCTATGTCTATCCAATGCCAGCCGGCTTGAAGAGTTCGGATATTCGTCAAGACTGAATTATGTGCTATTACTTTCGTTCATAAGGTCTTAAAATTACATAAGCCACCAAATGAGGGTATTGAATCGTCAACCCTGAAATTTGTTTTTGTAACTTGCAATATAGTATAGTGCAATGTATGGGAACTGATAAAATGGTGAAACGTTGTTTGCTTCCCGAGTTAAAAGTTATAGTAATATAATAAAACTCGAGTTTACTTTATCGTTGACAAGTGACGTTAACATCATAAAAGCCGTACTTTACTGAAGCAATTAGTTTTCAAAGAATGCATCTCATTGTATTAGAACTCAGAGCTTGAGATTTGTAAAGATATCAGGTGGAGATCAGTTTCACAACCCCTATGAGATGGGGAATTCAGGGACCTCTGTTGGCCCCTGAAAGCTCAAGAATTTAAGATGCTTTGACGTGCATTCTGGGCTATCTGCCTATCGGATTAACAGATCTAAACTGTAACGTAGTTGAAGTGCAAAGGTGAACTAAGTGGTTGAATGACGATTAAATAAGTTGGAAAAGAAGTGATCAATTTGGTTTCCCACCCAAGCTAAAACAAAATTAGCACATTATCTCCTGCAAAGATAATTTTCAAATTATAAGATAATTAAAAAGATAACTTAGTTTCACTAAACTGTTAGTGAAGCCCTGTACAATTAGGTTATACGTAATAATGCTTTATAAATATATAAAATGTGATTGGCTATCTTGCTAAATTGTTAAAATAATTTAATTGTTTGAGATTATATTTGCGTATAATAGACATAAATAGACAATAGACATAAAACGTCAAATTTTGTATCAAAATCACTTGTATATATACGTTTTTCCGCGTTTTTCAAACATAAAGTTTGTCTTTATCGTGGTGAATTCTATGAGGGTTGCAAATTGATTGCTGGAAACGTCTATATACAACCACATGTTCAACAACCACAACTATATACAAATAAATGACCTAAGCATGGGCAACCCAGTATCACCAGTTCTAGCCAATATTTTTATGACACAAGTTGAAACACAAGCAATTAACACAGCATTACATCCACCACTATACTGGTACAGATATGTAGATGACACGGTTGCGGAATTCAGATCTACAGAACACACACTTAATTTTTTCAATCACATTAACTCTATACATCCCAACATTAACTTCACATGTGAACAGGAAGAAAGCAATCAAATATCATTTCTTAACCTCAAAATTACAAGAACCGACACACAATTCAAAACAGAAATCCACCGAAAAATCACCCATACTGGACTATACATTCCTTGGAACTCAGCACATGAAACAAAACAAAAACTCAACATACTAAGAAACCAAATAAACACAGCCATAAAACTATGCTCACCAGATAAAATTAACGATGAATTAGACAAAATAAAACAATACTTCATCAACATCAATAAGTTTCCTCCACAAACCGTAGGAAACATTATACGTAGACACCTAGACAGAAAGCAAAATCAACCAACAAAAGTAAATATATCTCACGAATAAAAAAATCACGAAACCATATACTGCTGCATACCATATATTCCCGACATCAGCAGACAAATAACCAACATTAGGCATAAACTAGTAACAAAATATGACATTCCAGTTAATACCAAATTTATTCAAAAACCAGGCACAAAACTGATGTCTATACTATGTAAAAACTACACTGACAAACACCACACCAACATTATTTAAAAATACAATGTGATAACTGCCACGACTTCTATATTGGAGAAACATGTAGAAAAATGGAAACCAGATTCAAAGAACATAAAAAGTCACCTTCACACGTTTTCGAACACTGCAAGTCAAATAAACACAACATTAGCATAGAAAACACTCAAATACTAAATAAAGAAACAAACATAAACAAACGCAAAATTAAAGAAGCCTTACTTACACAACAACTTAAACCTAAAATAAACCAATATAAAGGAACGCCTTTATATCTATATTAAATATAATAAAATAAAATTATATATTCAAACATCTAACACCGCCCTCTACATTCCGACACTCAGTTACATAGTACCTTCCAAACATGTGGTCAGCTTCCGGTCAGTTACCTCTTTCTTTCTTTGTGAACCTGACGATGACCGAAGAAGGTCGAAACGTTGTTCGCTCTTTTACGTAAAATATTTTCTCAACCCAAACGAGCCGTTTTTGCATACATATTTTTCTACAAGTGGGTTTTCTCGACATCACTGAAAAGCTCATAAAGATAATATTATAAGTTCTTATACTATAATCTCTAATATTGTTTGTTAAAACTAATGTTTAGTAAATAATAAATATAAGGTGAGAAAGTATTGTTTTCCAAAGCAAGAATATAACGTGAGATATTTTTGTCGGAGAGCTTTTTTACTTGGTTACATAGTTCTTTAAAATTTGACGGGTGTACTTGAAATATTTAATCTTATGCAAAAACGGATTCATATTGAAACAAAAATTTGAAACTGACATTTAAAGAATAATGATTGACACATTTATTCATTTATTTTTTTAGGGGCAAGTTGGGGTGTAGCAACGTTTTTATTGGTAAACACGGCTCTTGGTGCAGGGGTACTTAACTATCCAGCCGCGTACAACAGAGCAGGTGGCGTTTATGTTGCCGCTGGTTTACAGGTTGTAAGTATAATTCGTCAATTAAACTATGTTTTTGTGTAAATCTTTTTTTTTTGTGTGTGTGAAAGCTTCGTTAGCTTTGGTGCTTCTTTAAAAACATGGGTTTAGGTAATTATCCTTTCTTTAGACAATTCGTTGTTTTTTTTTTAAATTTGGAAATCTTAATACGAAAAAAATATCAATAACATCATATAGCCACAATTTATACGTATTTCTATTAAAACTCACTTAACTCGTGTACCTGTATAATTATATACAATTCTATACGCAACGATATGATTGTGTAACATTTATTCAAACTACTCTAGGTGATACTGCTATTGTTAGGGGCAACAATGTTAGTTTTAGCTCGCTGTTCTGATCTCAACTGTGACAACACATATCATGACGTATTGTTGTCGATGTGTGGAAAACGGGCTCAGCAACTCTCAGCTTTATCTATCCTGTTTTCCTGTTACGGTATTTGTATAACTTTCCTGGTTATTGTCGGAGACCAATATGACAGACGTAAGTATATATATATATAATACCATTTCAATTAAAATTATATATAAATATATAGATGATTACTAAAAGCCCGTATAAATATAGAAAAAGGTGATGTAATAACAAATATTATTGTACTAACTGTGTAGTCGTGTAACATTTATTATTACTCATTCAGGTACAACACTAAGGTGTTATACACCATTGGACTTGAGGTAATAATTTAATTTTCTTTATTTATAATATTGGAGGTTTATACAAATTCTTCAAGCAGATTCCTGTGTATTACTGAGATAATTTCAACTGTACTAATGGGGTAACCCACTAGTGTTTGCTAGTAAGGCACTTTTTAACAAATACAACACTCTTGTCCTGTCAAAAAAAAAAAAAAAAAAAAGAAGAGGTTATTAAGTCCTCGCAGCTTTTCTCTGGACTATCCCACATTAGACGCCAATTAGTCTTGTTGTAATTTTTCTTTTCTAAGGTAACCTCTTCTTTTTATATTCCCTCGGCTCGGATACGAACCCGAGACCTCTTGCATGCTATGTGAGTGTTTTATTAGCTATACTAAAAGGTCAACCCTCCCGCTCTTATTAGCGAATTTTTATCGACTCTGGCAACTGCATCAGGTGCTGAAATACGTTTATTTTTTATGGATTAAACAAACTGATGTCGAAATAGACTTTAATGTAAAAATGTTTCTTACTGGTAGAACATCTTGTATAGAATCCTATTCTCTTTATTACAGCGTTATTTCAAATATTCTGTTCCTTATTGATATTTTCTATGCATGATTTATTTATATACAATAATTTAATAAATGCAGATAAGAATAGAGTACCAAATAAACTACATGTGACCTTTGTTGGTAGGTACAAAATGAAATACAAAGTATAAAAGTTTTCATTCTTTAATACATACACATATCCTGATGTTTTCTTTTTGTTCTAGTCTTTGCGTCAATTTTTGGAAATACTTTCTGTCACACCTGGTACCTCAACCGGGATTTTACAATTTTAATAACAGCAGTGGTCTGCATTCTTCCGATGTCATATTTCCAGAGGCTGGACTTCCTTAGATACGCTAGGTAAATCTGTTATTTTTACCTTGTAGTTAGAGTATCTGCAACTAATTACTTACACTTTAAATTAAATGTTTGCCTATCCGAAAATTATAATCATATAATCAGAAAAAATATTTTTTATTGTCAAAATAAATTTAAAAAATTCCCATAAATGTGAAGCCAAATCTAAAGGGTTTGAGTGATATACATAGTAATTATGATTTAATCGCAATAAGACTGAATGCCAATGAACTGTCTGAACAAACTGCACACATGTTATTAATAACCGGTAAGAGACCATGAAGTTATATTCTAAAATTCTTTACCAAGTGAAATAATTATAAGGGTAAAATAAAGGTTTGAGGTAAACGTAATTATTATCACCGATAAAACATTCGTTTCCTTTTTCTTTTCTTTTTTTTGCTTACTAAATTCGTATTGTGGAAAGTCAGTTACACTTTTTTGGAGACTACGATTAAATGTGACAATCTACTATCGAAGACCACATTTACCCTGACGATCACTCTTTATTTGCTTTCTCCGGCACAATGGCTTTGCAGGCATGCCTCCATGAAGCAAAGACTTCATCTGAGAACATCCTTTCAGTGTTGTCCCATTCCTACTACGTAACTTTCCATAACTGAGTTAATGTCTTACTTTTACGCCTTCCACATATTATTTTAAACAAATCAAATGCACAGAATACAGTGGATCTATATCGTGGACTTCACAGATATGAGGTCGAGTGGTATTCCCGTAATTCTACTTTATTTGGGATTTGGGTATATCGTTTTTTTATATAAAATTAACCTTTGATACAAATATAGATTTAGGCAAGATAGAAGTCATCTTCAACTAAGACAACTTTAGTTTACAAAGAAGGTGGTTGGCCTGTGGAATTAGTTGGCTTCGCATGTTGTGAAGGCAGTAAATCTGACCGAGTTAAAAGAAAACTTAATAGATATATATGAATGATAAAGGTTGGGTTAATTTTTTGGCTTAGAGGATGAAACAATCGAGATGGGCCAAGAGGCCCCATGATGTCCCGAAACTTTATGTCATGTTGTTATAACTTCGAGGTGATAGCGTTGGCGTAGACTGGCTTCATATAATTTCGGATCCCATTGATTTTTCTGCGTCCACTGAGGCTACAGAGGATTTACTTCTCTGAAAATGTTGTTTGGCTTTACGTTGTTTAGTTATATGTCGATCTGTGAACACTGTTTTCACGAAAGACTGGTGTCATACCCTACTAGCCATCGATCAAGTTTCAGAATCATTTTACAAGCCCGTCAGCAGCGTGATTTGTTTTTTTATATGGAAGTCCTATTCTTAATCACGTGATTTGGGTTTTAAAACCATTGCGACATTCGTAGAAAAGCAGCAGTTAATTACACGTATTTTCATGATATTTGCGTGATATTTTATATTGATAAACATATATTTACACTAGTTTACAACTCGTATTAAGAAATAAATGGCCAGGTGGGTTAAGGTGTTCGACTCGTGATCTGAGGATCGCGGGCTCGAATCCCCGTCGCACCAAACATGCTCGTCCTTTCATCCGTGGGGCGTTATAAAGTAACGGTCAATCCCACTATTCGTTGGTAAAAGAGTAGCCCAAGAGTTGGCAGCGGGTAGTGATGACTAGCTACCTTCCCTCTAATCTTACACTGCTAAATTAGGGACAGCTAGCGCAAATAGCCTTTGAGTAGCTTTGCGCGAAAATTCAAAACAAGAAACTCATTTTTCCCTTTAATAAGTATCTTGGGTTGGTTTGATTTCATTGAAAAAAATTCTGTGATTTTATAATCAAAACTGTGCTTTAACAAAAGAGAATCCTCTATAGCTGCAGCACTTGAAACTTTTAATAAAGATTTTAATATTTGAATATAGTTAACTAATCTATGACACATTTTTTAATACACTAGCAATACTATATTTGGGGCGCGCGTATACCTGATTAGAGTTTATTACTCATCAGGACCTCTACCAGCCTGCCCTCAAATTGAAATTATTTTAGGTAGGATTAGAATAAATTAATCTACAAGCCCTTGAATGTGATAAAATACATCAATCGAAAGGGTTTGGCCTCTTGAGTCAAAAACTGCAACTATATCTCAAATCGGTTAAGGAATGACGGAGCTATGAGCTAAGAACTTTGTACTTGTAAAAAAAACAAACAAACTCAGAACTGTTCTCTGAGCCGCTGTGCCGTAGACCAAAATACTTTCAGATTAGAATTTTAGTAACCATTTCTTTCCAGTCTGCATTCTGTATCCAACAAATTATCAAGTATTTTTCATTACACGTTTTACCGTCTTACACACGTTAACCACAAAACGATGTTTTGTTCGTTTATCTAGACGAAAAACGGGCTTCTCCCAGTGATAAAACCAGAAAATTTCCCCATATATACATATATACACATGCTAGAAGAGTACCCACATATTGCTCTTCTAACGTATTCATATTTTTCTTGTTTGTCTTGTATTTATTCTTCTTTCTTTAACGTGTGAGACTTGCAAACAGAGGTTAAGACTGCCAGACGTTATCTCCACCTGAATATGGGTTCTACTTCTGCAATTACCACCAAAACCAAGGTCACATTTTATATCTAGCATTATAGCCTGTATCCTCGTAATATTTTTATTTAAGATGTACAGCATCTCTGTAGTAGTTTTTAAGACTTGTATTGTTAATTAAGATATTTTCCGTCACACGTTTGGTCTTGCTTTTTTAACTTTTTCTTTTATTTTGATGTTAATATTTACTTAACTGTTCAAATAATGTTTCTACACACACAAACATATTTTATTCACTTTTGACACAGATTAAAAGTAAATTAAATACATAATATTTATCGTCCCACAGTAGCACGGCGACAGGTGTGCGTACTGACACCGCCAAAAACCAGGTTTCGATACTCATGATGAACAGAGTACAAATAGCCCACTGTGTAGTTTTGTGCTTAATTCTAAACAATTAAATAGTTATATATAGTTTCTTGAGTTTCATTTTTGTTTTGTATTTTTTCTTCAAGAATGTTTTGGTTATTTTATAATTTTACAGTTGTACTTCGTTGTTTTTTACAGTACATTGGGACTTTTTGCTATGCTTTATCCAGTATTCCTTACAGTTTATGAATACTACATGTTAGATGTTGTTCCAGGTCGGATCAAAGTAGTGTAAGTTAGAGTTGTTTTTCTTTTTATAAATCCTCATATACAGTTTACGATCTTTGTTTTTCTTGTAAGGAACATCACCATATATATTTAACATATACAATACATTTTATAGTACTGTTTAAGTGTTGTTTATGAAACACATTGTACTAAGAGTAAGAGAACACCATCGTAAGTAAATCACGTTCTTAGTTTAAGATGTTATTTTAATTTCTAACGGTTTATATCTTACAGTAACGAAAACATCAAGAACGTATGCTAATAAAGATGTTGCTTCGCTGTGTACAATTTTTTCTGTTATTTATTCACTGTTTTCGTAGTTTTTGATTTATTATTATGGGTATTATTACCTTATAATTGGGCATGTTTGATTTAATATACTTTAACACATTCTGCTTAGCTGTGTTGTATTACATATTAAACCAATATAATAAATTCTCTGAATAACGATGGTTTAAAAAAAAGTCATTTTTTTACACCGCACCTATTACAGTACTCTTTTATGTTTTTATGTTATTCTGATTTAAAAAAATAATTTTCTCTAATTTTTAACGCAGTCCTCACACTGTAGTGGACGTGTTCATCGTAATTCCAGTATTCAGTTTCGCGTATCAGGTAAATTGTTGTTTTTTGTGTTAGTTTTTTTTTATGAAGAAACTAAATAAACTGTATTTAAGTTTTCGGCGATATGGGTCTTATCAGTCTAAATGGAGATTATCAAAGGAGTTTATCTTTCGAGACTCTTTCAGAACTCTTAACAAAAGGTCTGACTTAATCTGTTATTATAGAAAACTCTCCTAAGTTTTTTTTGTTATCAGTCCGTTTTATTTCTGTGTCAGTTTTTTTCTTGGAACTGTAGTTGTGTTGACGCATTACCAACCCTTTTTCTATTAACTATAAAACCTTAACTAAATCTTTTGTAGGTTTGAAATATTTAGCACTGACATAACATTTTGTGAGGAGTTATAAACACCCATTCTTAATCAATCAAAATCCATGAATAAAAATATTGTATCCAAAAGTTATTTCTATCTCACAACTTCATTTTCGAACTTACAAGACTTGTCATCCAAATGGCACAGCAGTATGTCTGCGAACTTACAATACCACAAAGTGGATTTTGATACTTGTGGTGGGCAGAACACGGATAGAGCTGTGTGTAGTTTTTGCTTAGTTACAAAAAAACAAACTTAAGAGACTTTTCTAAATATGGAAGAATTGTGATTTACATTAATTTTAATCAGCACTTGACTAACTTTATTAGCTATAGTCAAAACAGTCTTTTTTAACACGAAAAGGCTTTAAGTAATTTCATCTGACTCCACAATTTTTATTGTCATAGGTACAGCTAGCAAATTTGCTACATTATCAATTAATTTTAGCGCAGGGCCCATATTCTCAACTAAAAATAACCAAATACGAATGTAAGCATCTCCTTCCTGATGTATTATCTACGTTGACCAGAAAGATAATCTAATAAATAATAATAAATGTCGTACGAATTATATATTAACATTGCTGAAAGCTGTCTTGTTGACTTAGCATTATTCTGTCTGTAAAAGTGTAATAACAAATGGCTATAGAATTAAAGTGCTAGTAACATGTTGTACGTATTTTAAATCATGTCTAATTCGAACCTGAATGATATATAGACTACAGTTTCATCAGATTTATTACACTCAGTAACCACTTTATTAGGTACACCTGCTAATTAACGCAAATAGCCAAACAGCCAATCACGTTGCTCAATATATATTAAGCATGCTGATATGGTCAAGAGATTCAGTTGTTGTTCCACCAAACATTAGAATGGGGAAGATGCGTGATCTAAGCGATTTTGACTGTGGAATGATTGCTGGCGCCAGACGTGTTTGTTCCAGCATCTCAGAAACTACTGACCTCCTGGGATTTTCACAAACTATAGTCTCTAGAGTTTGCAGAGGATGGTGCGAAAAACAATAAAACATCCAGTGAGCGGCAGTTCTGTGGCCGTAAACAAATGAGAGAGGTCAGAAGAGAATGACCAGACTCGTTCAAGCTGACAGGAAAGCCACAAATACTCAAATAACCACTCTTTACAACAATGGTGTACAGAAGGGCATTTCTGAACGAACAACGCGTCGAATCTTGAAGTGGATGGGCTACAGCAGCAGAAGACCACGCCGGGTTCCACTTTTGTCAGCTAAGAACAGCAAGATGAAGCTACAGTGGGCATGATATCACCAAAACTGGACGATTGAAGAATGGAAAAACGTCGCATGGTTTGAGGAATCTCAATTTCCCCTGCCACTTGCAGATGGTAAAATCAGAACTTGGGGTAAACAGGATGAATCCATGGATTCATCCTGCCTTGATACAGGTGGTGGTAGTGCAATGGTATGGGAAGAGTTATCTTGCCACACATTAAGCTTCCGCATACCAAATGAGCATAATTTAAATGCACAGCATAATTGAGCATTGTTGCTGATTATGTGCTCCAATGGCTACTTCCAGCAGGATAATATGCCATGTCACAAAGAACGAATCATCTCAAGCTGGTTCCACGAACATAACAGTGACCAGTGTATTCCAGTGCTCTGCACAGTGTCCAGATCTCAATACAATAGAGTATCTTTGAGATGAGGTAGAATGAGAGGTTCTAAGCATGAATGTGTGGCTAACAAATGTACAGGGATTTCTTGCTGCTGTCGACTCAGCATGGACCAAAATCCCTAAGAAATGTATGTGTGTGTGTGTTTTCTTATAGAAAAGCCACATTGGGCTATCTGCTGAGTCCACCAAGTGGAATCTAACCCCTAATTTTAGCTTTGTAAATCTGTAGACTTACAGCTGAACCAGCGGGTGACCCTAAGAAATATTTCAGCACCTTCTTGAATCCATTATGCAAAGAATTCAATCTGTTCTGGAGGCAAAAGGGGGTCCTACCCGGTACTAGGTAGGTCTGCCTAATAAAGTGATCCCTGAGTGTATGTCAAGCTTATGACGGACATTTGGTATAACGTACTTTTATATTTAGTGTACTTTGTGAATGGGTAAATTCGTACTATTTAACACTGAAAAATTATAATACATATTCTCTAAACGTTTTATATTAAATTCAAGTAACATTTTAAAGCAACATGCATACAGAATTGTTAACACTTCAAAGCTGAAGAATACTTTCAATTTACACATAATGTGTTTAAATACATCTACATACGAAGCCTAATAGGGTTTATGAAATATCATAGCTTTATAAATGTTTTATATGCTAAGAAAGAGACTGGTGTATCAGGTAATTTCTAGCTGGATATTACTGAATGAATCTGCGCTTTCACAACATAATAAAAAAGTATCGCAATTCATGTTTATATACCTTAAACTTCCTGTGGATGTCATCTTTTCCATAATCCAGTACAACCAAAATCCATTTCTTGAAGGATACTGAACAAAGTTTAAAAAACCGGCTCCTCCTAGACTACATTGGATGATTAAATCTAGTGTTGTAAACAACTTTACAGTAAAATGTTTTAATTGTTTGAAAATACAAAACATGAAATGCCATTTCCACAAATATTCACAGCATTAGAAAGAATCTTTGGTTGTGTTCAAATGTGGGTTTATGATGAAACAGCTGAAATAACTATTTTCTTACAATCTTATTTTGTTCATTGAACAAGTATAAAACAGTTAATGAGATCCACTTTCCAACTATATAGTTCTCTGACAAGACCAAAATCACAATACCGAATTGCAGACTATAGCCATTTGATCTGTGTGTGTGTTTCCTTATAACAAAGTCATATCGGGCTATTTCCTGAACCCACCTAGAGCAATCGAACCCCAGATTTTAGCGTTGTAAATCCGTAGACCTACCGCTGTGCTAGCGGGATGCATTGATTTATGTAATCAGTTAATCCTAGTACGGCCCGACATGGTCACGTGATTAGGGCGCTCAACTCGTAATCCTGAGGTAGCGGGTTCAAATCCTCGTCCCATCAAACATCTTCGCTCTTTTAGCTGTGGGGGCATTATAAAATTACAATACTACTGTTGATTGGTAAAAAAGTAGCCCAAGAGTTAGCGATGGGTGGTGATTACTAGTTAGCTCTCAAGCCTTACACTACTAAATTATGAACGGCGAGCCCAGATAACTCTCGTTTAGTTTTGTGCAAAAATTCAACAAACAAACAAATAAAAACTGATCTTAGTAATTAGCATGCCCAGTTCTTTTGGCACTATAAATCAAACAAGAGAAGGCAGAAGGTGTCTTCCATCTACATACAACTTAAAATTAGGAAAGGCAGTGTGCAAATAGCCCACGTGCAGTTCTTGCGGAAATCTGAGATGAATACTTTATTAACATTTCTAAGAAATATCTGTAAAGTTATTTATGACGAACTAAATGAGTTTTAACATCTTTGGTGAGAGTAGACATACAAATTTCATTACAATAAAAAACTGATCATTTTATAGAATCTTTTATTACTAAATAGTATGTTTAGAAATTTAAATACTAATTCAATTAATCTTTTTTTTTTCGCCGATAATTATTTTAGTATCGGTATTATTTTCTTTTTTCAGTTATACTGGTATTTAATTATAATAAGCGAAAACGATTAACTCAATAACTTATTTCTTCATACCCCATTAAAATTTATATCACGTTAAGGTTTTCACTTCATTAGAACTATAATAATGAATTCAAACACTCATAATAAACATGAGTTATATTGAATATTTAGTATATGAAATTATGACTGTTATACAACAACATTGAATATAGTTTATTTACATTCAAAATATTATATATACTTTGTTAATATGTGATAGTGGCTAATCTGTCTATTAAATAATAATCGTAATTTGTGATAATGTTTATATGAAAATATTTGAAATAATTTTTATGTAGTAATTCAATTTTTTCCATTTATTATAACCAACTTAGTACGCAGTTTTATTACAACTTACCTTACGTTTTATCAATGAAGTTACTGATCACTAATTGAAAATTTCAAATAATATATAATTTATATGAATATTTTATATTTATCATTCAAATTATCAACTAAATTTCTTTGGCAAGTTCAACGTGATTTCCTATTACACTGTTTACTTATTAATTTATTTGTACTAATTATTAATAGTGATGTTTCTTCTTGTGTTTGTTATCAAAAAATAACTTCAAAACACGTATTTTGTTAAGACTTTTTTAACAATTCAGCAAAAATAAAAATTTCTATTACAGGATATTAGAGGTATTTAATAGCTGATCAGTGTACACACACATACATATATATATATATTTACATTTCTATCAAACACTTCTGTTATCAGACACACGAAATCGTTGTTCCGGTATACAGCTGCATGAAAAATCGAAATTTGAGAGAATTCACCAAAGCTACATGTTTATCCATGATTATTCTTTTCTTCATCTACTGTATGGCCGGTTCCTTTGGTTATTTGACCTTCGGAACCAAAGTACCACCAGACATTATGCAAGGATATGGAGGCAAAGATCCTGTTGTTCTTATTTGCATCGGAGCTCTGGTGATCAAAATGGTTACTACATACCCTCAGATTCTTCTTTGTGGAAGGTGAGATATATAAAATAATGAATTTTGTACAATTTGATTATTGAAATAAGTTTTATTGTGATGATAAGCATGTAACGATAATGTTTATGGTGATATTTGTTTTAAGGTTACTCTTTATATACTGCTTAAAATAAATAATATACATCCTAAAATTTAGACGAAATAAGCAAAGACAAAATATACATAAATATAGAAGGATAAATGACAAAACAAAGAACTGTAAAGACACAAGAGGTGTATAAATGCCTTTTCAGTATCCAAATAGCATTGAAGTGACCGTCTTCAATTGTACACCAACGCGGATGGGAACCTGCTATGCAATAACAGATGAACAAAATTTAAATTATTCGACGCTTAGATTCAGGTGCTTATACCAATAATGTTCTTATCTCAGTTATGCATCTAATGTCTACCTTCATTTATGAGAAGTAATGGCACAGTGATATAATCAGAGAAAAACAACACAACAATCTAACCACAAATAAACCCAAAGGTATCAGAATAAAAATAGTAAAGGAATAAAATACAATGTGCAAAAGGCAAATGAAACAAAATAGAATAAAGAATAAGGCAAAAAAAAAAGAATTATAATATCCAATCATACGTAATCAAAAGTAGCCCGACCTTCTCCCTTGAATATAAATTATTAAAGCATAGCGCCAAAATACAAGGCACTATGTATCTAAACACAGTCAGAAAATGAATTTTAAAAAGCGATACAACTTTAGGAAAAACATTTTCAAGAATGAGCAGATTGAAGCATACTTTAGTCATCTCTAAATTGTTTTTCTGTCCTATTTTATTGTAAAAGGTGGTAAAATAAATATACGAATTTAAATTTAAGAAAAAGAGAATATATGTACATGTAATTCGTATAATGTACCCTATATAAAACAATCATATCAGACTTAAAGTCAGAAACGCAAAAATATTTTAAAACACAAATCTTTCATATTCAAAACAAATGAAAAAATGGTTAAATTTCAGAATAAATATTTCTTTTCACTAGATTTTTATTTTAGTATAAACACGTTGAATGCCCATCACATGATGAGAAATAATGATTAATGTTTCTTCTCAAAATTATATCTAAATAAATGTGTTACGAACTTACTTTCAAAAATTAATTATAATTTAATAATTATGATGAATTACTATCCTGTTTTTAGTATTACACGAAAATAACTTTTTATGTATATGTGATCATCTCCTTTAAATATTGCTTGATTAATATTTTGATTTCTGTATATTTTTAAGTTCAAATGCTTTTTTTTATAATTCTTATCGATTGAAACTTGCGAAAACTCGAATTATTAATTACGATGGTAAAGGCAGTGAATTTTATTGTGAATTTCGGGTTCGTCTATTTGATCTATCTTTCTGATTTAGGCTTTGGTAGCTTGCAGAGTTGAAGAAGTGGACATTTTAAAAAACTGAAATGTGCTGCGGGTAAAACATACAGGTTATTATATAATTGTAACCGAGGGTTCCGATTGGACAAAGCTTCGTGGTGTTGCATCATTGTGCCTTCTAAACAACAAATCAAACGTAATTAGGTGTTTCAATCGATGTGTGCGATTTTTTTTTCGTCAGCAAAATTAAGTATAGTGTGCGCCTATACTTAATTTACTTTTATTATCATGATCTCTACCAATTTACTCTCAAATCTAATTATATGCCCAACCTAACGCATCGTCCGTAATATATATATATTTATGTATACACATATATGGCTAGAATAATTTTAAAATGTTAAACCTGCTTGTCGCGGCAGAAAGTGCCTTCATTTCGTGCAAAATATCGGCGTTACAGGGCTTTTCTTCTTTTCATAGTAGATTATAATATTTTAATAGACACAAAATAACGAAAAATAACTATCTGCTTTAGTAAAAGCTTGTGATTACAAATCAGTATAAATACATTTCGACAAAAATAGTTTATTTTTGTTGTTGTTAACAGTAATTGGGTCTGATGGTTAGGACACTTGACTCTTAAACCACGAGTTCGAATTCTTTCACTGAGCATGCTTGCCCTTTCAACCATGGGAGCTTTATAAAATGAAGTTGAATTCCATATTTAGTTGATAAAAGGGTAGTCCACGAGGAGGTAGTGTTGGCTTGTTTCCTCCTTTCTAGCCCATCACTTCTAAATTATGAACAGCTAATGCAGATAGTCCTCAAAGGAGCTGTGTGCGAAATTCAGCAAACAGATAAAGAGCAATTTTTATATACTACCAAAATAATTTTACAGATATATTTTGGTGCCTCCATGCTGTGCGGTGGATGTGACCTAGTGGTTAGTATGCCCAGAGTATAAATTTGCGTGTTCACAGTTTGTATCCCTTGTTATACAAATATGCTTCATAATTTTGGACCATGGGTGTTGTTGACTATGTCTTCCATCTAGTTTGTCAGATCAAAATGGTTGTGTGCAGGTTGCACAAGTTTTGAAAAATAAAAACAATTTTGCCATGTCTACCATCAGTCGTTTAGCACAGCAGCCCCCTAAGCCATATTTCATTGAAATTTTACTTGTGATGGATGTTATGTTTTACAACACTTAAAAAGGCGCTTTGGAATTTCATCTCCGTTATTCCATGTGCCTGGAATAAATGAATTAAATGAAAACCAGGAAGTAAAATTATTTAAGAAACTATCTGTTCATTCCACAATGTTGATGAATACAAAATTTTATTTAAGACATGTAGCACATTTTTGGCGTTATGCATCTCAGTTTTTATGAACTCTATATTTTATATTTAATTACAGGGGAGCTTTGGATGGTTTTTATGCAGAATTCTCCAAGATTTCCACAGAAAAATTTATCAGAGGCGAAAAAAAGCGGAGAATTATAATCACTACATTCTGGTTCATTACTACTGTCCTGCTGTCGATTTTTACACCTAACATAACCGTTGTCATAGAGCTTCTTGGATGTTTAGCTTCAGCCAATGTTTTCATCTTCCCAGGTTTGAATTTTGGGTTTAGATTATGTTACGTGTTGCGATTGATTTCGAACAAAACTCCAATTTATTGTCATGCATTACAGTTTCAAATAGCCTGAAACTGAGTTAAATCGTAATTCAGATTTAGAAGTTAAATAAATATCGATATGTATCAAATTTATAATATTTTCAAACAATACTGGTACACACAGTTTTCTTTTTGATACAAATATATTTTAATATACGAACAAAATACAATTTATAATAACAGTTATTACAAATAATGATTTATATATAAAAGTTTTACAAACTTACAAACAATATTGAGTCCTCTATCTGATCTGGAACTTTCTTGATATTATTTCGAAGCTTTATGATGAGCAAATTAATTTTGATTTGATATCGGTACAATTCACTTAAAAGGTAACCAGCTATCCCTTCGCTGTTAACGTGTGAATTTTTTACAGCTGAAATTATGTAATGTTTTCGTAAAAATATTAACGTTCGACGTTAATCCGCTGAAGTTAAACGGATTGTAGTGTTCGAAATCTATAAATGTTCCTGGTCAAATATTTGAAGTTTCCGATTAATAAGCATTAAGCATAATCATAGTTTTCGAGGATTATAGTGTACCAACTGTAGCAAACCAATAATATGAATTGTCTCTTGACGCGTCGCGTTGGTTACATTTATAGGCGTGAGAAGAGAGATTATAGTAATTTCAGCCTTCACAACAATATAGACAATACGCTAGTGTTTACTGACAGCGCATATATTCTTGATTATTACACTTGAGAATCTTCTACAATTTTAGTGAATAGGCGGGAATTTCATAATACAAGTATTAACAGTACAAGTTATTTACATTTTAAAATATGCATTTAACTTAAACAAAAACTGATATTAAAGAAAAGATATGATAGTAAATCCGTCAGAGTTAGGTTATAAATAAACCCTTAATCTTATGAACTGATTATGGAGCGTAAAATAATTGTTTAACGTTGACAGCGTTATCAAAATCTAAAGGTCCGGCATGGCCAAGCGTTTTAAGGCGTGTGACTCGTAATCTGAGGGTCGCGGGTTCGCGCCCGCGTCGCGCCAAACATGCTCGCCCTCCCAGCCGTGGGGGCGTTATAATGTGACAGTCAATCCCACTATTCGTTGGTAAGAGTAGCGCAAGAGTTGGCGGTGGGTGGTGATGACTAGCTGCCTTCCCTCTAGTCTTACACTGCTAAATTAGGGACGGCTAGCACAGATAGCCCTCGAGTAGCTTTGTGCGAAATTCCAAAACAAACAAGTTAATGATTTCTAAACAATATATTGCAGATAATCAGTATTGTATACATACATTTTTTTACACTTATACATAAATGTCTATGCATGTTATGGCTCGGCATGGCCTAGCGCGTAAGGCGTGCAACTCGTTATCCGAGGGTCGCGGGTTCGCGCCCGCGTCGCGCTAAAACATGCTCGCCCTCCCAGCCGTGGGGGTGTATAATGTGACGGTCAATCCCACTATTCGTTGGTAAAAGAGTAGCCCAAGAGTTGGCGGTGGGTGGTGATGACTAGCTGCCTTCCCTCTAGTCTTACACTGCTAAATTAGGGACGGCTAGCACAGATAGCCCTCGAGTAGCTTTGTGCGAAATTCCCAAACAAACAAACTATGCATGTTATACAAAATATATAGTATATTCACAAATAAAAGATATTAGAAAAATAAAAACTTATAGTGACCAAATGTATATAAACTCTTGAGTTGAGTACGTCGGTTTTAATTTTTTTCTAGGTGTAAAAACAAATACGTTTTTATCGATGGTGAGTAAAACATTGATTACGATTTCACTTAATTTACATATTCACTTTGAATGAGTCTAACCTTGTAGTTAAAAACTTGAATCTATAGTTCAGTGATGCACAAAGTTCGGCCCACGAAGAGTCGCCGATTGGCCCGTGATTTGCAACGGGAAAGTCAAACATAGAGAGTTCGCGCCTGCGCGAAGATTAAGCACTATACAAGAATATGCATTAGATCAGCTACTGGATGGTTCCATATTTGTGTAGAGCAATAAGGAAAATTTAATTAGCAAATCTTGTTAATGCATAAGCATTTAATTATTGGCGCAATGACGTAATATTTCCGTAATTACGAAATTTCACGCGTTCCAGTTGTTCTTCGAGATTTACTTACGAGCCCTATTTTGATATTATTTCGTAACAAAAATGGCAGCTAGTCGTAAAAGAAAAGTTGACAGTTTCATGACGATTGGACTGCGCAATACTGTTTTGTTCAACAACAGAAGAACGTGATTTATCTGCTGTGTCATTCGACAGTAGCAGTGGCGAAGGTATCCAATATAAAGCGTCATCATGAGTCGAAGCATAAAGATTTCTACAACGTTGTTAGTGATGAACGAACAGCTTGAATTGAATCTCTGCGGCAGTCGCTGAATCACCAGCAGAACGTTTTCTCAAAGCAGCCACCAGATTTAGGTGCAGCATGTGAGGTCAGTTACGATATTTCGTTGATGATAGCGAAATCTGGCCGACCGTTCACTGATGGTTATTTTGTCAAGCAATGCATGATTACTGCATCGGAAAAGTTGTGTCCGGAAGCAGTTTGCAAGCTACAGACGGTGGCTTTGAATCGTGTGACAGTTCAACGAAGAATTTCACACCTCTCAGCAGACGTGACAAGGCAGTTTACAAATAAAGCAGCCAACTTTGTCTACTTCTCTTTGGCAGCAGACGAGTCGACTGACATCAGTTCAATAGCACAGCTACTAGTTTTTGTTCGTGGTGTGTCGTCATCGTTTGATATCACAGAGGAACTAATCGGCATGGGTTCCATGAAGGGTCAGACAACTGGGTCTGCTCTATTCGAGGAGACAGTACGACTGTGTGGTAGTGTTTCATTGGATTTCACAAAACTAGTAAGTGTGACAACTGATGGAGCACTAGCCATGACCAGAGAATTTAGCGGGCTGGTAGTACTGTTGATGAAGCATCGAGGAAAGCAGAACAGACAGTTGGTGAAGTTGCACTATATTATTCACCAATAGAACCTGTGCAGTAAAGAACTTGGTTTTCAGGCACTGATGGCATTAGTGACGAAAACCATTAATTTCATCAAATCATGAGAGCTCAATCACCGTCAGTTTCGAAGTCTTCTTGAAGAAATTGATTCAGACTATGGTGACCTTGTGTATCACTGTGAAGTACGCTGGCTGAGTCGAGGAAAGATGCTGGGAGTTGATTGATGAGGTGATAGAATTCCTCAGAAGCAAGAACAAAGATACAAAAGTGATTTCCATGACTGATCCAGCATGGCAAGTTGATTTGACCTTTCTGGTCGATATGACACAACACTTGAATGATCGGAATTTGAAGTTGCAAGGCAAAAATCAGCTTGTCTGTCAGCTTGCAAATCACGTCTCAGCTGTCAGGACAAAGTTGCAGTTGTTCCGGCAGCAAGCAGCATCAGGCAACTTCGTGCACTTTCCCACTTTTCAGTCACAGCTACAGAAGAATCAGGACATTGACACACAAGTTTATGCTGGGAAGCTAGATACCTTGATTCAATTCTTCAACTCACGGTTTTATGACTTTGACCAATGCAGATTGTTGATTAAACTTTTTGCTGATCCGTTCAGTGTGTCAGTGGATGACTGTCAGCTCGAACTTACTGATCTCCAGGCATCTGATGAACTGCGTGCTATTTAGCGAGAAAACAGTTTGCTTGACTTCTACAAAATGTTGCCTGATACATTTGCTAATCTGAAAGAGAACACACTTGTCCACACCAGCATGTTTGGCAGCACGTACTGCTGCGAACAGGCTTTCTCGCATATGAAACTGAACAAAAACAACACTCGCAATCAGCTGACTGATAATCATCTGGAAGCAGTCTTTCGTCTTTCAACCTCAAACATCAAGCCGGACATTTCTAAGCTCGTATATGACATGCAGCACCATCCATTGCACTGACTTTGTGACAGTTGACGTATCATAACAGTTCTTAGAATAATGTGTAAACTCTTTGATGTAATCGTTATTTGTGTGTTCTTAAATGTGATGTCCATCTTGTGTAAAACAACTGTGGGACGATTTTAATCTTCACTTTTTTGTGGCCCCCAACAGTTACGAGAAGTCTGTTTGTGGCCCCTGACTCAAAAAGTTTGTGCACCACTGCTATAGTTGATTGTTCAACTATTTATTACGTTATTGTTTAATTAATTATCACCATACACAGTTTAAAAAAAATGTATATTAAATTATAAACACAAAAATATTCACTGAAATTGGTAATAATAATTTTGAGAACCTTGGGTAAAAAAGAAAAGTGTTCAAGGACAACTGTAACACAATGTTAATTTGTTATATTGTTCTCAGCATAAACGGATCACATGCTAAACTTAATAAAAATGAAATTAAATTTGAATATGAAAAGCATAAACGATTTAATATATATATTTTTATTGGAATCTACACACAGCGATTTTTGTGAAGGTTGCTTTGTTTGTGTAAGATGAATATGTATCAGCTTCAAATGTGTGGTCTCGATGCATGTATTATTATATATATAATTGCAATAATAATAATATTATTATTATTACTATGCATTAATCCTCCAAAAATACAGGTCCGGCATGGCCAGGTGGTTAAGGCATTCTACTCGTAATCCGAGGGTCGCGGGTCCGTAATCCCCGTCACGCCAAATATGCTCGCCCTTTCAGCCACAGCGACGTCATAATTTTTACGGTGAATCCCACTATTCGTTGGTAAAAGAGTAGCCTAAGGGTTGACGGTGGGTAGTGATGACAAGCTAACTTTCCCCTCTAGTCGTACACTGCTAAATTAAGAACGGCTAGCGCAGATAGCCTTCGTGTAGTTTTGCGTGAAATTCAAAAACAAAGATACACGGCAGTAACACATAAAAGCCAGGGTTTCGATTCCCCTCGGTGAACTCAGTAGACAGCCCAGTGCTGCTTTACTATAAGAAAACACACACACATAAAAGCACAAACAGTCTTTTCTCAAAATCTCGAATCTTATTGAGAACTAACATTTGGTGTGTTATGTATTTCATTAATGTTAATTTCCGCTCTGAAACGTTACCTACTTAGATCTAAAATAAAAATGAACACTGTACTGAGTATAACCACTGAAATATACGAAACTTATTTATATAGAGTAAAATATATTGGGTCACCATTTAGGTACATTCGTTTTTAACAATATTTTTAGCCGTAAACTCCAAAAATGTTGATTGTCTGACATTATTTACTTCTGAAATTATTTTCGTGTTTTAAGTAATTCAAACTATTTCATAATGTCTATAAAACTTGTAATAAAATTATTATTATTATTAAAATACATACAGCTTTAAGAACAGTTACACACTTTAGTTCTAACTTTAACAGTTAAAACATTATATCTTTAACGAAGAGGTATTTTCTTATAAGAATTCGGATTTAAATTCGTGTGTCTAGTGAAACTCCTGATACAATATATATACATAAACCTTGGACTTGGTCAGTCTCATTTCTTGGTATCTCCGTATTCTTAACTTTATACGCAACACATACAGTAAGTTTATTAAATAGTGATACTAATAATAACTAATTTTTATCGTCTCTGTTGAAGAGTGTATAATAAATTCCTAAGGCCAACCGTTATACTATAATCATAAACTTTTATATTACTTATTTTCTAGGCTTATGTCTACTTTCGATGACAAATATGAATGATCCAGATCTACAAAAGTGGAAGAGTTACGTAATGTTGGCCCTTTCATGTATCATGGTGACCTTTGGTGCTTTCGTCTTCGGAGTTCTTTTGTTGCAGGTCATATTGGTTGAATTTTCAGGGCGAAAAGAAGGTCATGAACCTCTATGTTTATAATAAACAAATTGTTTCTTTGTTCGATGGCTTCTTTACGAATTATTTTTTTCCACGAAAACATTTATGATATAGTACATGTACAAATGTCTTTACTTTTAACTTTTTTTTGGTATTGAAAAAAATTCATTTACCCTTGATCCCTTTGTTTGTTATAATACCCTTGTGTTCTGATTAAGACACTGATATATACTTAATTATTTTGGTTCCTTTCAGAATATGTTGATATTTTTACTTTTTAATTGCAATAACCAAACTGGATTTTGAGTAAGTAGAGGATCCAACAAAATACTTTTTTTTTGTAACATGCACATTCCACTTTGGATGCAGTTCCTAGTTCTGTTTTTTTTTTACCGTTAGGTAATACAAAAACATTTGCCTCAGAGATTATCGTGTTTGCTGTAATCAGTTACATTGTGTATGTTCCTCTTTTTATAGTTAACTGTTTATATATATATTTTTGGTGTGTATAATATTATACTTCAGACGTTATAACAAGTATAATAATAATGATGTTAGAAGATGAACAAACATTTTTAACCTTTTAAGCTCCCTTTCTTTAAAACACTTTCTTTATGTGCACTTAGTTAACAATAAACTTTTTAGTTATTTGACACTTAAGTTAGATTGTGCATAGTTGTATTGTGCATTTTCTGATTATAAGCGATTGAAGTAAAACTAATTTAAACATCTTGATTAACAATTCTAAGATGCAGATTTAAGATTTATTTTAGTGAAAGCTTTCAACTGCTGGTTTTGATATATCACTTCAAAGTTTAAGTACATGTTGCATTGGTGTGTATTACCATGGTCTTAGTTCGATGAAACACAGCCTTATACATCCATGTTATAAATTCGATGAAACAACTTGTTTGAAAGAGATAACTAAAAACCTTTAATGTTTCTTATCACCTGCAGTTGCATACACAAGGTTCAAGTTAAGTTTTTTTTAACACCAAATATTTTAATGTGCAAGAGTCTCAACACACAAAATGTACTCTTCTCAAATTTCATTTTGTTTGACCTGTCAGCAAAACAATGTGTACAAGTTAATGTAGCTGTTAGGTTATTTTCCTTATAGATCAGATTATTAATGTTTTTGTTCTTGCTATAAAATACCAAAGGTTTTAGTTTATGCAAAATTTTGAGACTTCACACCACCAAAGTTTACATTAAACAGTATAGTTTCATAACAGCAAAATGTTAAAGTGAATGGTTCTCCTATGTCAGTGATAAAACCTAAAGATTAGTGTGTAAAAAATACTGTACAAAGTCTAGTTGCCTAATTAACTAGGTGCTATATGTTATCTGTACTTTTTAATAGGCCAGTATGGCTGTGCAAATATTTCTATAAAACTTCGTATTTTTTACCAGTATATTTGGAAACTTAGATACAATAAATGTTATCATGTTTGACTTGATGCATGGAAATATGAGGTTACCTAATCTACATTTAATCATTTTAGTTCACATTTCCTAGAAATAAATTAGCTTTGGCAGGGTTAATAAAACTAAAAACTAAAACCAATATAAATTGAAACCTATGCCCTGTTTGACTAGACAGGCACACCAGTATAAGTAGTAGGCTGAAATTTCACTAGAACTACAGTTTTAATTTTGTTAGAAATTTAAACACTAAGTTGACAAATCACAGCTACAAAATCATTAACCAAGTTGTAGAAGAATAGAATGTCATGTTATACAAAGTAAAATCTATAAACCTATTTTGATGGACACTGATTGTTCCACCATTGAAAAAATAAATTGAAGAAACTTGTAGCTCCCAGCCTTCTTCATAATTACTCATAATAAATAAATAAAAGATAAGATTAAAGAAAATGTATATTTTCTTGAGTTTGATTAATTAAACCATGAATGTGTCAAATTGACTCATCTTCCTGAACTCAAACAACTGAGTTAGAATGTTAAATAGGTCTCTGTGCCATTCATGTGTTTTTCACAGGAATAAAAATGTTTTTGTGGATTACTTTCTTTTTATTATTCTGTCAATATGAATTTCACGATTGATATGCATGACAAAATTCAAGATTTCAACAGTTTCATTACTAGAAGTACATATTAATTAAATTTTTCTTGATCTACTTTTGAAAAGGATTTTTTAATGCTTATAGTCTAACTTTTTAATTCCACTTTCAACATACATTAACGAGGTAATAAATGTCTCATATAAACAATTTGGTTACTAAGACTAGCAAAAGAAAACAACTAATTGCAAAAATGTAGAAGGTGTCCCAGAAGTGTGGAAAATAGACATTATATTCTTAAAGTTCAGCAAATATTAATAACATCAGTTATACAGAAAATACCTTGAGAACTAAGCACTACCTTGAGCACTAAGAAAGTATTGACCATATGGCTATTTGTTACTAATTCATGTTACTGAATTCACAAATAAACGTTTTTGTACTGTCTTCGTCATGTATTTGTAGTTAAGCATAAAGCTACACACTGACTTACCTGTGTAAGTCATATGTTATATGTATAAACAATACATATTGTTTATGTATTTGTAGTTAAGCATAAAGCTACACACTAACTTACCTGTGTATATAGGTATATTATAGGAAGTTTACAGTGTTTCCAGTAACAAATATTTAATCTGAATGACATATGAAATGATTAATTTTAGAAAGAATCAATGAAGTTGGTTAAAATATTCAGTAAAAAAGTTATTTTTTTATTTAAAGCTTGAAAAATTAATCTGGTACAAAAGAAAACAATTAAAATATACATGAAACCAAATATGTAACTTGAATAGACTTGGAATGATATGATAAAATACTTTTATACGATTATAAGAAGTTGGCTTTTAATATAAAGATCATGTAATCCTTTAGTACTTCCATTTTCAATAATTGTCAAAATTGTTACATAAAATCACATTAAACTGTAAACAAGTAAATGCACTATTAAATGTTTTTAGTAATTCTGTGTTAAACAAGTAATCCCTATGATCTGATAAACAAGTTTTATTTCTTGACAAAACTATGAGGCTACATTAATATCTAAATGTATGTCAGCATTAAAAAATGTACCGAAGAATACACATGTAAAATGCATTTTCCATTACTGAATAACGAATACTTGTAGAACAGAATTTTCCTCACATTTTGACAAAATATAAATATCTAGGACCGTACAAGTGTTCTTTTTCAATTTATATAAAACTGAATATACTCTTTGCAAATGTTATTTTATACAAATGGGAATATGGATTTTACAAAATTTTAGATTACATTAAACAGAAGTTTCAAACTTCTAAATAAAAAAGTACAACAAATAATTTTTGCATAATTTTTTTTTGGTGTCAACAACATTGGATATAAGGAATTTTAGTCAGTGCACAAACATTTTTCCCATGAGTGCATATGGATTTATCTATATTATTTCAATCTTAACAATTAGCAAGTTAAAAAAAAAACACGAGGGAGTGAAAAGATAATTCCATGTAAGTAGCATTCCTATTACACTTATATCTTTTCATGACATTTTGATAAAAGTTTGTAGAAAACCAGTGATTCCACTCATATAATGACTACTTAAATATTGAAGGTAGGCATTTCTGACTGCACGATCCTGAAAAATAAATCAGTAGACCCATTATTTATTGATGTATATATGTAAAATATAAGCAGTTCTTCTATTCTTTAGAAATGAATTGTATAACTTGATATACAAGTTAAAACCTTATTTTCTGCTAAAACATTTAGTTGTCTAAATAAGCCTTATGCAGCTGATTCAAGTAGTTAAGTGCTTATACATGTGCATCCTACCCAAAGTGCTTGGGATACATGTTTTTTTACCTCCAAACAGTTCAATAGTTAATCAAAAATATATATATTTACAGTCATGAAGGATAAACCTATCTTGCTCTTTGATACTAATCAATGCTCAATTTTATCACTCTTTATAAGGCTGTAAAGAAACCTCCTAGAATATACAAACAATTCTGCAAACTTGGTTGTTGTTATAAACATTACATAACATAAAATTTCTGATTCCTAATTGTAAATGAGTTTCATTTTAATGTGTTTTTTATTGCTCACATGTTTTTTGGTCATTTTTCCACCAATGAATAAAGGTTTAATTTTTTGTTACTTTACACATATAATGAAAACTGAATAATGATTAGATCTCTTCTTTTGTTTCTTTGCATTTTATTTTTCAGTATGATTAGCCATACAGGGAAAACAATATAATACTAAGTCATCTGATTTATTTTATTGGTATTAAATCTTTAGAAGCTGTACCCATAAATTAAGTGTAATTTTACTGTTCAGCCTAAACTTCACTTTATTATGGTTAAACAATTTTTAAGTCCTATTTAATGATAAAGTAGAAATTTGTTTTACAGGCGCTGTCAGTTGATAAAGGTTTAATGAAAAATGTGTGTCTAAAAAAGCACTATATAAATATCCAATACTACTAAGCCTTATATGAAAAAAAAAAAGACATGTACTTACAGATATCACCTGGTGAGGGTGCTGTACCCGATCACCAGCTTTCTTCAGAAAGTTTTGAGTCATTGCAGTTAATGCAGGATGGTACAACAATAAGAAAGTTTCAGATGGATTGTCTATAGAATGAGAAATAGATACTGGAATAGGAACCTTAAACAGCACAGACTCACTTTCTGGCTTAAAGGCTTTGTTGAGCCAGATGGTGTTACTGATGTCAAGAATATAATTATTCAATTCATCAATGTGCCTCTGGAGTTGAACACCAATCCTTTGTTTGAGTAATTGAATCATTCCTCTGTACCTACAGATTTAATAAGTATTACTTATACTTTAATATTACATATATATATAATGCTCATAAAGCACAGACACTTTGTACAAAAAAATGATACAAGTATTAGAGAGAGATTTCTGAAGAACGAAACATAACTTATAATGACTACATCAAGACTTACAATTTAAAGTTGTATTATGAACAGCAGTGATCTGAAATAATGGTAAATAAGAACAAATAAAGCATTTTGAAAGATACTGGGTGAAAAAATCCTACTTGCATTGATCTTAAACGAAATAAACATTTTGCACAAAGGATCATTAAATAATCAAACAGTATTCAAAAGAACCAAAAATGTGAGTGCTTTCAAAATTGTTGATTAACCTTCTTTAAAAGTAAAATACTGATTTTATGTTTAAAACTGTGTGTGACTTTAATTAATCCAAGTTTTTGGAATTTATTTAGTAGTAGTAAAGTAAGTAGCATGTCTGAAATAAATTATTATTAAAATTAATTTTGGTCATTACATGTAGCATTTACTGAATCAAACATACCTTGTAATCAAACGACAAATCTCTGACAAACAAAAGACATTGGTAGAAAACAGACAAGAATACACAACAGGTGCAGAAGGTAGAGCCAGGAGAGTAGTATCATGGGTATAATAAAAGTCGACTGTCTAGAAAGATAAACACACTCTTAACTGTAAGACCTAAACATTTGCTACATAAAATGATCTAAACATACAATAAAAAAGTAAATACATTAAATTCCCCTATTAAAGTAACTGTTGTTTAAACAGGTACAGCTTTATATTTAAATTTTTCATGCATTTTACTGCTATAAATCATAGTATTTCACATGCTTATATATATGTTATATCAAATACACCTCATTCTCATATTTAATGATATTAACATAATAACTAACATCATTTTCTAACATTATCTATTGTTCAATACCATCTAAAAATATACTAAAAAATTTGCACAACAAAAACTAAAAGTGCCATCAGAAACTAGCTAGTTCGTAAAAAGCAGTGTATATTACGTTATGTTAAACTTTTGCTTATGGCTAGTAAATTAACTAAAATAACAGTTCATTAGCAACACTTTGGGTAAAATTGATTTCTATAAGTAATAAAATATCATACAATAAGGTTATTTCTTATCAAATTAGTAACCAACTTTAAAAAACTGAATTTTCAGTATTAGGGATCACACACAAGTTTCAAGGTAAAACCTGACTATTCACTTCGTTACAGTTACATGTACAAATCAATCATAGAAAATGTTACAAATTACTATTTTAACTTTTTCTTACATGATATAAATATCTGAGATAAAAAACAAAACCATTTGTCTAAAACATTCTATACAAAACTTGAAATATATTTTTCAGCAACAGAAGCTGAAATGTGACATTATCAATAACATTAAAAATGATATAACATATACTAAGTACTAGTTTTGAAGCCTATTTGTCACACATTTTTCAATAAGAGAAACTGCAAGAACTATGCAGTAAAATTACCAATGTTTAGAAAATATATGACTAATTATTTGAAAACTAACATCAGTTGAGGTTATTTGTAACATTTTTACAAAATGTTTTCTTATAAAGTTCAGTTATTTAACTCAAACAAAAGACCTATTATTTCATGATAAACTTGCAGGTATGCATGCGTCTCATTAGAATGTTATATTTATGACAGCTTATGGAGAAAATAACATCCAAGTTTTAATACAACCAGATGATTCTTTGTACTAAAAACTATCATTACAAAAGTTAATTAAAATGTAACCAATATGTAGCAAAATTTAAGTTACCTGAAACTAGCAGAAATTATATTGTGAAAATAATGATTTCCATATCATTTTTAAATGTTCTAGTAATCATAAAATTTATCTTGTATTTATAAACAGAAAATTACATTGAATTCAAATCTTGATATTAGCAAATACAATTTCACAGCACACCAAAATGCTTTTATCAACTACTGAACATTAGGTAAAACCAGTTTTCATAATTAGCACTAAATATACTCTTTAAATATATTAAAAACCTGTTTAAAACTTTTGCTGTGTTGCATAACATCAGTCACGTCACTGAAATGATTGTACCCAAACATTAAGTTTGCTAATACATAAAATAACTTTGAATACAAACATTATGAGATTATCTGTTATGTTCGTAAATCGTATAACAGCCATTTTTAGAAAGTTATTCATTATATATAATACAGCTTTATGACTTACCATGTGATAAAACCGTAAAATATGATATATTAGCAAAGGTGGACTGGTGGGATTCAGCATCAAAGCAGTGATACAAATGTGTCCAATGTAAGCTGCTAGTTCCATTAAACATTCTTCTGCATCTAATTCCTCTACTTCCTGATCAAACACAGAAGATCTAGGTTGCCATAAGATAAAATGAACTTACAAGTGTACATGAAAATGTTACATATAATTTTGCATAATTAAAATAGATTTAATAAGGTTAAAGTAAAAATAAAATTTAACTGATGTTTTAGAAAATCATTCTTCAAAATATTTCTAGAATACATAATTTTTATATTAATAACAAAAGACACAATTATGTAGCTATGGTTTCCATATATTCTTATTAACAGGCTATGTTTTAGCCCAAAACAAACATTAGCACAAACACACTTTGTTGAAAATTTGCATAATATTAGCAGTAAGATAAATATATACAATAAACAGCACCATGATCTTATATAAAAATGACATTATGGTCTCTAAATTTGTGTATCAGTGATCCTTATATTGTGATGTGGAAAATGTAAAACATATACACAGTATTCATGTTGTGAAAAGTGACAGAATATGTAAGGCAAAGCACACTCTGATCGGTCGAGTTGTTAAAAAGTGCCTCATCAGTGATAATTTTTGGCTCAGTTGATAGAGGACTTCTCTCATTAAGATATCTTGAGTTCAGCTCAAAGCACAAAAATGCAAAGATGGAGATATCACAGCAATTCATTGACCCAGTTTTAAAAACACCAACATAAATTAGACAAAATATAAATGTTAATGAACTTAAATATCAGATATTTCCAAATAATACAAACAAAAAATTATGAATGTATACCATTCACATTATTACAAAAAAATTATGGTAAAAATAATCTTGGTTAATCATTATACAAGTCATAAAGTGGAGAATTTAACTTGACAGAGATGTTACTCAAAGTTTACAATATTAAAAGTGAAACATAATATTCTCTTTTTTAACTCAAACAATGTATCACAAATGTTTCTTTCAGCCATTTCTTGATATCCTAACTTTCACAGGTAACAGCAGCACACTTATATGTAAATAAGAGCTCAGATACTTCACACAATAGAAGTTATGACATATTTGAGTTTTGTACACTGGTAGTGTTATTTTCATAGCCAGTATAACAAATGACGTGTGTATCCTCTTATTCACTTTAATAAATCAGAGTTAATTACATAATACAATTTTTTAATAATTTAAAATGTTCAGCTAATAGAGTACTAGTTCTCTTTCTGACTATTTCAAAAATAATTAATACAAAAAACATTTTGTCAAACATTTTTAACATGAAACTAGTGAGTCATTAAACAAACTATAAATAGAACTTAGAAACATTATTAAATGTTATTTGTATATTATATACAACAACAAACACAGTAGTGGCTAACACACTATTTATATAAGAGATTATAATAGATTATTATACGTATAAGACAATAGTATTAGCATTACTGTATTTTAAATGTTACATTATTTATTCCCTTACAGTATTTCCCAAGATGAAAAGTGTATAATAATATTTTAAACCACACTGATGTTTATTGCCTAAACAAATTTTACTCAATACCAGAATTCAGCTCATTTGGGATACAATAAACACAGAAGAAATTTGTAAGTTAACTACACAAGTAATTTGTTAAAATATTTACTGTAATGTGAAGCCTTTTGCTCAATAGTGATTGATGTGTATTTTTAGCCATCCAGAATGAACAGGGTTAACTTATTTATGTCTCCTTACATAATACTTCCATTAAAATTGGGTATTACATTAAAAAAAGTTACACGGTAATTTAATTTTATACCTTTTGCACATATATTTGCCATATGAGTTTAAACAGAAGGAACTGAATATTTTAGGTTTACTGTAAAGTTCTTTACTACTCTCTACTGAACTATACATAATAATTACTGCAGAGGAGCTAGAGAATCAAGTAATAGCTTAGGCCTCTACATCATTCATGTATTTTTTCATTAGTTTACCAACATTAGAAGTGCTAGTAAGGAGAAGACAAGTCCTTTATTAATAATTGCATATTACTGGAGAATGTTGTGGGAAATTTGTTGGAATTAGGAATGTTGTTACATGTTGTTCCTACTCTGAATACTGCTAAAATGAAATATGTGCCTAAAAAGATTTCATCTAAATCATGAAAGTCCATTGTTTGTACACTAAATTAGAACAATGAAGCCATAGATACTAATATTCATGTCATATTGAAATCCAGTCAGTGTTTGAAACTTGCACATAAGTAATCTTTAAGGGTTTGCCTGGTCCATTAAGTATATCAACTTACTGGTCTTCTCTTACATTGGCAACCAGAATAAAACATTAATGTTTAATGAGGAAGTTACTGAACTGAATAATGATTTCAAATAAAATATACACAAGGTTTACTGTATGCATGTTTTTGTTTGGATAATTACAACTTTTGACCCTCAGTATCAAATCATTTTCACATGATGACAACACTATTGGTAGAATGCTGTAATTATTAAAATAAAACCTTGCCTACTATAAACGTTGCTTTAATTTTGAATTAAGAAAAAAATATTGTAAAAATATTAAATTTTATTTCTCCAGTTATAATTTCCATCCCTATAAACAATTACCATTAATGTGAGCCATTGGAGCTATGTGTTTCAAAAGATGCATGCAAAAGTGGAGGGAGAAGCCATTTCATTTTTTTTTTCTAGTAACAAATTATTTCTCATTGATAATTATATAGAAAATAAAATTTTACTGTGAATTTATTAATTTTGAGTAACTAAAAACAACTGGTCAATGATTTTTTATTTAGACTATTTAAAAATTGATTAAACTCCTTATTACTTTAACCAGTCAGCAATTTGTTTACAAAAATTATGCAAAACAAATGTATATTTGTATAGATTAAATTTTGTTCTACAAAAAAGTGTGTAACTGATAACATTTACAAGTATTGTTACTTTTTTAAAATTTGGATTCGATGCTTCTCCCATCTAGTAGAAGCAAATAAAAGGCTCATTCTTGTTCACCTTCATCAACAAAACAAACTAAACAATAAATAGACTTAAACATTTTCACCTCTTAAACAAAATAATATAAAAAATTTCCACCCTAAAAGAATTGGGAACACACCCACATCATGCAGTTACCAATTAAAAATTAATCTAAGTATGAATATTGCATGATCTTTAGCTTTCATATAGCTATAAGAAATTCCCTACCATAGAATATTAAATAATATATATACATTTTTAATCATTTCTATATACATGGTGATTATAAGAAAGGTTTCATAATTCAGCACATCATAATCACGTATGGTGACTATAGTTTCATATAACTTAAGAACTCTCATTACCCACATTAATAAGCCAGAATATAAAATAAGAACCTCCTATCTTTTCTATTTCCTCAGATATTGCTCATGTACTGAATTAAACACATTAGCCTCTAACTTTTTTCATTTTTTAGGAATAGCCCATATATACACTTATTTGTGAATGTGTGACATTGCAACAATCAATTGAAAGCTCAGAATGCATCCCCCCCTTTGGCTTTCACTGCCATCTTCTTGTGTTAAGGTGCCATCTCATTCTTTCTAAACAAGATTTCAAGAAAATGGGTTTGTACCTTTAGTCTGCTCAATATCATATTTTTTAAGAGTGAAATACAGCTTAGTTACTAAACTTGATAAATTATAATGAAATTCTATGGTATTATTATAGTAACATGATTTTTTTGGTTATTCAAATGTATATATAAAACCCAAAAGATATTTTGTTTCACATCATCAAAATGCAAAATTTCTTAAGAGTTAGCAAGCTACAAGACGCAGTGATCGAGTACAAAGGTTATAAACAAGAGATAATTGTTTGCTTTAATTCTTCATTTACCATTCTATGTTTTAAGACAAATAAGTTTAAGAAATTGTTGGTAAATAGTAATTATATATACATGAAGCATAACAACTCAAATGGGATTGTATCTTACAACTTACTATTCCACTGAAACATAGCCAAGACATGCCATTTTGTAAAAAACTAGAGGTCACTTTTATATAACTGGATACATAACATGAATGCATGTGCAATTTATTGTTCTAACTTTTGCATTGTTAGCTAGGCATAACCAGAAGAAGCATATAGTAAAAATAATATATATAGATGGAAGTGAAAATACTACTTGATCAGCTAATGATCACCTAGCAAACTAAGTCATCTTGACTTTACACGGAAAATAAAATCCTTACATTACTGGCTTCCCCACTTTGTCCATTGAAAGCTTGGTATTTGAACAGAACCTCAGCTTTCATCATTACACTTTTCCTTTAGTTAACTTTAGAATACTACTTTTTATGACTTTTTTTTACAATAAACATTTTATGATTGGAAATTCTGGTTCTGTTTGTTTTGCCAATGAAAAATTCAGTAACGTAGGGTTTTATTCTCCATGAAGGTCAAGACAGCTAAGTCTGTCATGTGATCCTTAGCAGATCAAATGATATGTCCACTTCCATCCCTGTCTTAATTGGTTCCTGCCTTTAATAAGATGACATACATGGGCTACTAGATTATAGAGTGTATTCTAAAGCTTTAAAAATTTTGCTTATAATAATAATAATACAATAGTTAGTCAAATATTATGAAGACTGTTTTGCTCTATCAACTGATAAAATTGTAGTTACTGCTAGAACAGGATAGGTGCTACACCTGTTGAAGAAAGATGATGAGGAATAAAAATAAGAAAGTTTAGTTTTGGCTATTTGCTGGTTTTTGACCTTGGGACACTGTGGATAGTTCACAAGTGATGTATATACACAGGAGCTAGAAAAACTATGCCAAGTAGCTTCTGATGACGTGTGTGTAGCATTTTCTTTTAGATACTACTCCTTCACTTTGGATATAATATAGGAGTTGGCTTCCTAAAGACACTGATTGTATAGTGTTCAAAGCTTAGAGTATGTATCATACGTTAGTCATCTAATGTTATCTCCTATTGGCTGTTATTCTTAGTTTACCCTGTACAGTGGAGCACTGTTAAGCTGCAGTATTTGGATGGGGTCAACCAGCTTAATCGCGGCTTAAGCCTTTGTGACTGAATAGCAGAAGTCGCCAACAGCTCCGCCGAGGAGCCTCATCCTGGCCATTGCAAGATCATTATATCGGATTATCGAATTAAAAATAATACTTTAATTATTGATCACTTTTTTCACGGATTTACCGCAGATTAACTTTAATGTATGGAGAGGTGTGATTCAGTAACAATGGCGGCCTCCATAAAGCTGACATAGAGAGCGGATAAGGTAGATTAACGGTCGATTTCTATTGTAATATATTTTTTTTATTTCTCAAATTAAAGCAAATCCTTTTTAAATATCCCCTTGAAGTTATAAAACCAGGACTAAATTCGTAAGCTGTGTTTTTACACGTTCTGACACGATAATCCTAGCTCACAAGACTTGCTACAGCAGCTTAAGCGATTTCGCGGTTTACTGGTCTGCAGTTTACTCCACTGTACTTAAGCTCTACAATGTATCACTGGATTTCCGTAAGAGAGATAACTTTAGAGGTTAATAACAACATTATTCACACCAGAACTAACTTCTTTTTCTTTTTTAGTTTGCAAAGAATAATAACAAAATAGGTTGTCAAATATAAAAAGGCAAAATGTCTTCAGTAGAAAACGTACTAATCAAACAAGATCAACTTTAAAACTAACTTTCAATGGTAAATAAATTAATTATATATGAATGACATTTTTGACAAAAGCATTCTGTAATCCTTCAATACTTACTTAAAAAAGAAAAAAGGTATTAGTGTTACTGTTAACATCAACCAAAGGTGAATGAATAAAAATATTATATTTTCAAACAGCTGTTCTCATATGCATAATAACAGTATGTTATTCCTGTATTAAATGAACTGGCTGTTATATGGATTTTTGTTTCACTGGTTGGTTGAGGCTGTAGTCAGGAAACAAAATCCTAAGATCTTATTTTCCCTTTGTGAAGTTTCAACATGACAAATATTATAGATATTATATTAGTGAACTCAAAGCCATTACATAAAATAACTTGCTGTTTTGCCAGCTCTTCAAAATGATGAATTAGTTCAAGTAGAAATAAACAACAATATTAAAATAAATAAATAATAATGTGCTATTAATCTTTACTTTAATTTTGACTCATAAATGATTCATCTGGAATTGATAAAAATTGTTTCAAAAACTTAATCTAGTTCATTCTCTTGCAAGTTTGTCCATTTATCCTTGCCGACCCAATGAGCTCTGGTATTGGAAGGAAAGCCTCATCAGCACTAGATGTAGCAGATTAGTGTGGTCAGTATACTGTTATACTTCTTTTTACTTTTTTACTTCCATCTATAAATTCTTAAAAATATTTAGGTATCTCTGCATGTTGAAAATAATTTATCTTCTTGAAAACTACAAAAAAAAATTAGTGACATACATCACTGGGACAGAGTCATTCACATTAATTTCCTGCCTCATTTTGGTTTGTTTGTATCGGGGAAGCTCCACTACAGCCCAGTTTTTACACAGCTGAGTAAGACATTCCAAGATGGAACACTGTAAAAAAACCAACATTGAAATTGAAATATATCTAAGTTATTCAGTTTTATCTTAGAAAGTCATAAATTAAAATGTTGGTTCGATTACACTAAATAATAAAATAACAAATGCATTAATTATGTTCAAGGAATGCATTACAATGGCAATATTAAGTACCTAATTGTTATTTCAAGTAAACCTAACTAAACTTCTTGAGACAAAATTATAGACAAAACATTTTACTGCTAACCTGGAATTCCAGTGACGAAGAACATAATAATTTATGAAGTGGCTTTAAAACAAATTCTTTAAGTTCTACAAATGGTCGTAAAGGCCAACGACTGATCAATGTTAAAACAGAAGACCTCCACTGAAGCCCATTCCAAACTTGTAAGTAGTGAATCAAAAAGCTTTCAACTTCTGGTATCCCTTCCTGTACAGAAAACAATATATCCCAGCATTGAAACTCTAAATTTTAAAGTAGTGAAAATGAACACAAAATATGTAGAAACGAATAATATAAATATAGATAGATGCTACAATGTCATGACGAAGTCCAATTTTTTTTAATGACATCTATAGCAGGTAATTTCATGAAAAAAAAGTAAAATGTATGAAAATTTTTATTGCTACTAATTATTAACTTCAAGATACTCAGAGAATATTAAAAAGTTAGAGAAAGCTTGAATGAGGAACAGAAAGAACTTTATTACATATTTAACACCATGACAAATGTACAACATTTTGACATCAGCAGGTAAATGTTTTATTAGTAGGTACCAACTGCACTATATTTCATTATATTCTAACCTGTATGCTGACATGAGAAATTTTTAGATAAATATTTATATCTCTGATAATACTGAATACGTACAATTTTTTACTTATTGCATATTGTAAGAGGTAACCATTTTGTTTTCTTCTTAATATGCACACAAATGCTTCAGTTTTGTAATTGAATGCTCTTATTTTTCAGGTAAGTAATTATTTCTCTTGGTTCCTCAAATGAGCATTGTTATTTCTAGGTAACCTAATCATGACTTACCACAATGTTTCATAGTAATACTTGTTTGTGCAATACAAACCTACTTAAGTAAGAAATCAAATCAAATATTTTTTTTCCAACTATATTTTCATTATACATGCAATAAATAGTTAATTAGTAATTAAAATGTAAACATTTTATAGCATCTTGTGTGCAAAAAATGGAATTCAAGTTGAATATTTGTAGTGTAATAAGGTAATAACACTGTTTCAATAAGAGCATAAAAATTTAATTTCAAGGCATGAAAGAGCAGATTTACAATACATTTTTTAGAATAATCAGTAAAAATTACTATATATAGGATTAACCAACAAATCTGATACACCATTCCCAAGAATTATGATGGAAAATTACTACCACGGAATATTGTTTCATACATAATTTCAGACACACAATATATGGATATTTGCACCAATTTATAATAACTCAGTTTTCTGCATTATAAGCAAACAATATTTTACAATAACTTATAGTAAATTATTCACACATTTTTGGTATCAGTCAAGTAAGATCTTATGGTACTTTAAGATAAAATTAACAAAATCTATTCATATTAGTTCCCTGCTTTAAAAAGGGGGTTGTTATGTACAAATATTCTCTGAGCAATATACATTCACACATATATATTTGAATGGAGAAAATGTTTGGTAACACCTATTCAAAGCAAACATTAATAACACACACACACACACACACACAAATGCATGTAAAACCTGTAATTCTTCAGTAACATCTGTAAGTGTTCTCAGAATATGCCTTCCTCGCCGTTTTTTCCCTTCAGCAAAATGAAATGGCTCTAGATAAAAGAATACATGCCACAGCATTATTACATACTCTGTTGATTTACTTAAGAAAGAATCATTCATATTGCAGTTTTAAGTTGTTCTATTTTCTTGTGGTTAAAAATGACCTGATAATTACTATAACTTGATTCAGCTACTAAAAAAGCTTTTAATAGCTAATTATCTTAGTTGTGAGGTTATCCCATACACACTTTAATTGTTTTCTGGTGATTGAGGGTTTTTATAAGTCAAAGTGGTTCACTACTGTTTAACCTTCATCAGTACACCTGGGGTCTATATGGACCCCAAAGATAAATATTTCTTTATATTTTTTTTTGACCAGTTATATTTTAAAATAAATCATTAATAGATACATTGGTGTCACTCTGTCCAAGCTTAAGCTTTTCCAGACGATGGTTAAGATAAATAATATCTGTTAATAAGTTGTTCTTGATACAAGCAAGAAATTACATATTGTACAGTTAAAATGTCATCTGGGAAGGATAAAAACAGGACGTGACTATTTAAAAAGAACAGCATCACTAAATCTATTGAGCACTTAGTTTTGGAAAAAAAAAATAATGAAAATGGCCATGTCAATATGCAGTATTTTAATTTAACAGCAAGAAATTTAGCTGATATATGTATTAACCTTCACCAGTACTTCTGTTTTGCAGTTGAATAATTTTTGTAAATAAAAATTTGCATGGGGTCCATGTAGAACCCAATTAATGTATAGATTTGGAACTCTGTGTCTACATCAGGCAGTGTGTGTATGGACTCACACAGGTTATCCATTGTGATTACATATTTAGATCTCTCCTGAAGTGATGTGCACAACCTATTTCAGAGATGTCTCCAGAATTCCCACGCAAAGCAGAAGGCATCAAATCTGCCTTTATAAATCTAGAATTGCTTGACACAAGACAGCATGCTGGTCAAGGTGTTCCAGCAACAAAAAATCTATGTTATCTTTGCCCAAAAATCATGGACAGAAAAGTCTGTCAAACCTGTACAGCATGTGGAAACCATGTCTACACTGATCACTCCACACCTAGTATATGGTGTAATGAGTGTTTGTAAAATGACTGATAAAAGATATGAGACACACTTTACATTCACTCAGAATAAGTTTCACTTACATTTGGAGTTAGTTTAGCTGTGAAACAAAGTTTGATGTAGTTCGACCCCTTTGATTCCATTTGGACCCTAAGCATACTTTCATATAGTTTGGTGTTTTTTGTTACATACTCGAGAAATCTGTTTCTTCATTCACCAGTTTATTAATTTTAACTATAAGAAGTCAATTAGAGAAGAAGTGGCCCTATAATATTAAAATATGTCTATGATGACAATTTTTTGTCTAAATATGAGATGGATATAAGTAAATTTCATATTTTGTATTATAAATCACATTATATACTTATGGTAGTAAGTCTTTCTTACAGTTTATCTGCACAATGCTATAAAAAGCCAGTATGCTTTTCAACACCTAAATAACTTCCACATAATGATCATTAAATATATGCAGGGTCTGTATGGACCCCAGGTGTACTGAAAGGTGGATATTTTAATGTGTACTGATGAAGGATAAAATAACAATTTGTGGCAATATTATAAATTCACAGATTTCTTTATGATATTTAATGTTAAATATAATCAAATCTAGTATGAAATACAGACAATTTATCTCCTATGTTTTAATAGGATATAGTCAATAACACATGCTACTACTGATCAATTTGATGTACTGTGAAAGTCATAAGCCTGTAAACAGTTGTAATATACCAACAGAAAACTAAGTGCAAAACTCCAGATGCTTGAAGAAACACAGTTATGTTAGTTCATTGTAACCCTTTTAAGGATTAATTTATAAATCATATATTATTCTTAATTCCTATGCAAGAATAATCGTTGTATTCTTATGTATAAGAAATAAATGACCTTACAGCACCAACTTGTTTTTATTTAATTGGATGCTTGGCATTTCATTTTACAGCTTCTTCAAAGTGTTCCACTAAAACACAAATTGTAATTAAAAGTACAAAGTTTCAAATGATTTAAATAAGAAGTTCTAATCAAACATAAAGGATGCATTTCTGCAGCATATGTTTGACATATTAAGTAGCACAGCTAATTGTTGAAAGAAAGTATAAATCCTCACCAAAACCACCAAGTACAGTGAAAGAAAATTCAGAAAAGCTCTTCTCACTTAACAGCAACAATCACAGATGAATAACGAAAAGATGCGATGAAAAAATAAAATATTTAGAATTATATGTACTTGTTATTTCAATCTATACCTTTGATAAAACTTTTCTTTATTACATGTTACAGTTATTTATTTGAACAATAAAGTTTACTACTTATTATTTCAAACATTCTGTAGAAATGCACACCAAGTTCTATTATAATTTATTATTTAAACCACTTGTACAGTTTGTGTTTCAGTACAATGTTCCTCAAAAAGATGTAAAGCAAAATACTAAGTGTCCAAGTAAAGAAAAACAACAGTTTGTGTTATAAAGTGATTTATTTCTAGTATTAGAGTTTACTATAGTGCTGTTTATAATAACAGGCTAAAAGCATTCAAATATTGTAACTTCTATTTTTATTTATGTTGAAACTACAGCAAGAAAACAGTATCTTAGTTTTTAAATAACACTGCAACTTTCTAAATAAATCTATCTTTCCTTTACTTCGTAAGTTAAATTTTGTTCAAACACAAAGGAATGATAACAAACATACATACATTTAATTTCCTTTTTCCTTTTATAATGCAAAAACAAAAAATAATATAAATTAACACCCTTCTTATATACCTGCAGAGTCTGTCTTTATCATCTACAACATAATCAAGTATGTACATACCATCAAACAATAACACTCTCAAAAGAAACTTCATCCTTACTAGTAGTGTTCGGTCAGTGCAACTGGAGAGAATTATTCGACGAACTGGGGAACGAAGAACGGACAGTATTCCATTGGGTGGCTTGAAAGAAATTGTTAATTTTTTTTTTTGAAAAATAAACAATTATTTCAGAAAATGAATAACTGAAGTCATTAAAAACTATATATCATTGTATGTTTATTGACAAATATTCTGTAACTGCATATGTCTTAACATTCATACTGAGTAGATGCAAGTTTTAACTAGAACAGTTATTTAGCTGCAGCCAAGGGGCTCATAGAATGACCAAGTTTTTTTTTTAAAGTACAAACTTTTAGTGCATAACTCCAACTCTTGACAGAATTGATATCTAATTAATTCTTGTACACTGTTATTCTAAATTCAAATGATACTTTATAGAAACAACAACAGTGTAACATCTAATACTCGAGAAAGATGGAAATTTATATCAATATAGTTCCTACTGGAGTTTGGGACAATGGTTACTACGATAACCTATTTTTAGACTTTATTTTTACTTACTTTCAAGTTCTCCAACAAACTTTGCAGTTCTTGAAATGTTTTAATCCCACTTTTTCCAAGAACTGACTGATACTGAATCTCTGGCCTAACAAAATCCTAATGAACATAAAAAAAAATATTTTAGTTGTAATAATAACTAAAGTTTAATGATTAATGTTTAAGTAACTTTTGGATAAAATTAGCAACAAAAAATAGAATCATTGTACTTATTTGATATTATACTAATATAAATGAATCAAAGTGTTAAGTTCTATTTTGAAAATTTACACAGATGTATATAGAATTGCTAACAACATACAGTATTAACTTTGCTGTTACAGTCAATGTGTCATCTATATAGTAAAAACAAATGTAAATCAATTACTTATTGTTTTTTTTCTTTTCTGACAAAACTGAATAACAAACTTTTAATAAAAACAAACTACTCTAAGAAATTATGGGATGTAGGATTTTAAATTGTTGATCCAAATGAACAATTGAGTGAAACAATAGTTATTTCAGGAGCACCAAACATTCAATGAACCAGTTTCATTAAAAACACATTACTAATTACAACTTGTGGAACATGAATCTCCTCAAAATAGGAGATTTATGGTTTGACTTGGTGTGTATAATGGAATGTCAAAGTATACAATGCCACAGTCTTTTCACAGTTACATTCAAAATCAAAATATAGTTTATAATTCAAATTTGAATTTCTTAACTTTAAAAGTAAATATTTAATTATCAAAACTTCACTTCTTTATTCCATGTGATATTTCTGCTCTGAATTACTCTCTTTAGATTTTCTTTCTTCTCTTATATAGGTTTCACCAATGTCCACCACAATTAGATACACCAATTATTGAATATTAACAGGCAAGAATTTGAAATAAGAACCTCCCAACTTTTTTATTTTATGAGATATCAATAAATTTGCTACATTCACCATAGAAGTTCCTTCCAGCTCTGCACTTTTCAAATCACTTATTTTCCATGCCTACTTTTCAATGGAACATGTTTAAAAGTAATTGAAGGACTATTTTGTCATACTCCATGATTACAATGACTGTATATTACTTTATCTTGGTAAAAGGTACCATTTTTCAAGCAGCTTTTATTATTTGTAGACAGAAATAAGTGATCTATTAGGTAATGAGATTTCTTTAGTCTATTTATAGGTTGCACAGAAAGCTAGATACATTAAAGTAGCTTTGCAGCATTCTATTTTAATGACTGGATTACTGTTTCTGTTTTGATGTGCATATTTCTGAGTTATATGAATGTTTGGACAATCAACAGTGTGAAAAAGTTCTTACTGAAGTACATGGTAGGTTTCTTATTTTTATGTACATTTTCTTATTTATTAATATTTAACTTTTAAAAGAAACAAATGCAATATTAAAAAAAAATTATGTTAGATAACAAGATTTAAATGAAAAATAAAACAAAGAATACTTTTAACAGCACCTGTCGAGCAACACACAACCAGTTATAAATGCATGACGTAATCTGATCTACTTGTTTATTGCACCACACTACCCAGTAATTTATTGATTGTTAAGATAGTTAGAAGTGGCTCAAAGAGTAATAGAATTAAACTAAAGTATTTGTGAAAAGTTAGAGGGCCTAAAGCCCTTTAAGATAAATAATTTTACTCACTTTTATAATTTGAAGTCACTCTGGCAATAAAAACAAAATAAAAAAAAACAGATATTTTTATTTTATTTTATATTTATAATATTTCTGGCAATTAAAAAAAAGATATTCTCAATAATAATGAGTATGAACCCTTCTGACACTAAAGTAGTTACTGTATTTATAGGTCTGATTAATTAACAAACAACAATGTGAATCCTGTCTTATTTCTTATTCAGTGCAATGCCAAACTCTTTGATAATGCATGGTGGCAAGGACCATATGTAGTTCATCAGCAATAAAACAGTAATACAGCAAGTTCCCATTATACATCATGATGCATTCCTAAAAAGTGAGATGTATATATGAATGCATTCCTGAAAAATTTTGATCCACTCTTGAATGACCTTTTTAAGGGAGTATCATGGCTTCTCTAACTACCATGTGCTATACAACACATGCATTCAAATACAATATGTTTGTCCTCTGCTGTCTTGACAAAGAAACGCTGCTTCATACACACATATTGGTAGTACAGTATTGGTAAATTACTTGGGACTTAGTTGAATTGACCAACTATGTGATCTTTCCTGTGGGAACAAAACTTGTAAACAAACAAGATTAAAGACTTATAAAATTATGCAGTGATTATAGAATTATAGTGAGTAATTTATGTTGTTTCATATTTTTTACACACTAAAGGAAATTCAGAATTTAAAAAAAAAATATTATTTTATAAAATTTAGAACTTAAAACTTATATACTGTTAAAGTGCACATTATTAGCTACAATGTTATGATATACGAATTGATATAACATGAACAAAAAGTAGTTTAATTAAATTTTGAATTTAACTCAGCAATAGCTTTGTGCCATCTTCATTAAGGAATGCCTTGTCAGAGAGAATTAATATTAGCAATGAAACATACTGTTAGTAATTGGTAAACACTACACCTAGAAAAGTAGCTGACAATATTAATCTGCTTTAGTAATGAAACAAAGCAACATTTTTTGATACTTGGGCAGTAACTGGTCAATGCTGTAATAATGAAACAATGCAAAGAGATGCAATGTATAACAAGAACCCACTGTACCAAACAGTCATGTTGTACTGGCAGTGGGCATTATGTAGCATAGTGACCTTTCATGACTTAAATTAGAATGTACAGTTTATAGACTGTCCGATAACTTGTCTGCAGCCTTCCCATAAAGAAACTGATCACCCCATTGTAAGCTGTCACTGTCAATGATGGGCTTCTGGTATTTTAACAGCTCTGACTACTTATGCTATTGTGAAGAACCTCAGGCTAATAATAGTAACATATACTGTCACACGGTTATAAGAAAACACTACCCAAATTTTGAGCAATCATGAAACAGCAAAATAATCAAATAACCAAAGGATATATGAAGCTTTAACATAAATATCAATAATATATGAAATTCTTTGGAAATGCAGTCAGGTGTAATTGTGCAAAATAAGGTTGAATGTTTGCCACTGTTATTATTGGTAATTTCAAACCATTTCAAAGCTAAAAAAAAACTACTGAAAAATTCTTAACAAAAGACTGGCTATCAGATATTGCATTAAAATTACTTGCTCAAGCCTAGTTGTCAAAAAGATATCTTGTAATTTTTTCTTCTTTCATTTCTAACAAATAAACGAACAATAATGACTAATAAAACATAAGGTTTAGATTTGAAAGCAATATACAAGAATTAATATATTTATGCTATGACCCTATTAATCCTTAAACAGTGGGAATGCTGTAGACAGCACCATCAACTGATGATGGCTGCTGTTTAAGGGTTAGTGACACATTCATTTTACTATTAGAAAGTACACTTAGATTTTCTTTAAGAATATAAACGTTTTTGTTTTATAGCTTTTTGCTGCCTTTATGCCTACACACTACACTGATTAAATGTTAGTCAAACAATTTATAAGAAAATTGTTTGGTTTGTTTTTTGAATTTTATGCAAAACGACTTGAGGGTTATTTTGCTAGTCATCCCCCTAATTTAGCAATGATAGACTAAAGGAAAGATCACCTGCTGCAAATTCTTGGGCTACTATTTTATCAATAAATTGTGTGCTTAACAGCCACATCATAATGCCTCCATGGCTGAATGAGTAGGCATGCTGGGTGATGGGAATATGAGCCCATGACCTGCAAAATACACATTGAACACCCTAACCACCATCAGGGTATATCAGGCCCTACCTCCAATTATTTTAAGACATTGGTAGATTAGGTGTTAACTGCAAATAATGAAAAGACTGTACTTGCTCTTTGTTAAATACATTAAGAGCTGAAATATGTTCATAAAAGTGGTTTATGTACATAGTAATAGCATAAAGTGTACTTGAATCAAGTCTGAAGTTAGAATAAGTTCTTCTCACAATGTGTGTGTATATATATTAGAGTGAGTTGATAAAATATTTGTTTTTCAATTTTGCACAAAGCTACACAAGGGTTATTTGCACTACCCGTCCCTAGTTTAGTAGTGCAAGACCTAGAGGGAGGACAGTTAGTCATCACTACCCACTGCCAACTTTTGGGCTACTCTTTTACCAACAAATAGTGGGATTGACTACCACTATTTAATGTCTTCACGACTGAAAGGATGAGCATGTTTGGTGTGATGGGGATACGAACTTGTGACCCTCTGGTTACGAGTTGAGTGCCTTAATCACCTGGTCGTGCGGGGCCTGATAAAACATTAAGTAGAGATAAAGAGAATATAAGAAAAGAAAAACTAATTACCTCTTCCTGATGTACCATTGTATATTGTATTTCTGGTACACTTGGGGTTAAAATATGGAGGGTCCGACTCTTTACTTCTTTAATCAAGGAATCCCATCCTCCAAGAGAACGGAAAAACTTTTGCTGCATTGAGTATATATTTATCTTTACAACATGTCAGAGTAATTAGTCTTTAAAAATAAAGTACGTAATAACATCAATTATTAAATAAACTGTCCAAAAACAAATCTCTTCAGATTTTTGAAAATAATTTTAAACCGTTTTTTGAAGTCTGGTTCTTAAGTTTATTTTACTTACAATCTACATATAAAAATAAAAATAAATTTACACAAAATGTAATATATGACTGAGAACTTGTTACTCTGAAACACTGACAGAATAACACATACTTCTAAAGAATCAAGAATATTTACAAAATGAATATAAAAACACATAATATGAGGTTAAAATAATATCAAATATTTTCTGATCAATAATTTAAAATATACACAAATGCTATAATTATAATTGATATACACTCAAGACGTTTTATATGTGTGCATTATCATGCCCATAAATCTGTTTTTTTTATGATATAGGTTATAACTGACTCACTTTTTAATTTTGGATAATCCATTTTCATAATAACATATAAACTTAAATAGTGTTGGCGTATCACCCATTCTTAAAATGTAAACCAGCGATTCAAAATACCATCTACTTCAGATTCTATGAACATATCCTTTTCACTGCATATTAAAATATTAACTATTAACCCTTTCAAGCAGGTTAAGGGTCAAAGGCCATGTCATCATGATTGTTCACTTGCATTCAAAACTTTATTGAACTACTATTTTATGAATTTATGTCAATAAGTTTTGTATCAACTTGTAGATTATAATTCAAACTTTAATATTATATCTAAGTTAATTTCTTAATTAAACTTAACTTTCAAATTTAAATATTTTAAATTTTATTATAATCATGTAAAGTTATCATTATAAAATAACCCCTTCAATTACTTTTTATGCAAATCAAGTACCTGTGGCCAAAAAACTCAAATGATGACTTATTCAACTTACACTTGTGGATAAGCATTTGGTAAAGATGGTTTTAAACCTTTAGGATTCACTTCATTATAGAGTATAGTGATCAACTATGTATGGTATAGGATGAATGACCAATAATTCTCATATAAAATGATATTTAATCATCAAATTCATGATTTCCATGACATAATATGAAAGAAATGACAGGCATTTTATAACAAGAGACTTGCTTGATCTTAGCTATGAAATTATAAATTATGATTATGTAAATATTATGTAAATCTAAAAAAAATTACAAGAGTTGAACTTCTATATTTCCATACTTTCTGTTTTGGTTGAACTGTTACAAGATCAGGTCTATATGTTTTGTACAGTGTCAGAAGTCCTGTTAGGTATGGCTGTGCTCCCTGTGTAAAAATGAAATATAAACAAAATTTGTATCATAAATTAACATTAAAATTAAGATTTACAAATTTATGTATATCAAATAACTTTTTAATTAACTACTAGATTTCAATATTAATTTATTAAACTAAATGCTCCCTGTAGAATTCTCAAAAGTTATAGTAAAGGACTTTACTTTCAAAATTTTTCTTTTACATGTTTGACTCATAGAAAAATATTTAGAACTCCAATCGCAAGCAACTTGTACTGATATGCAAGGAATGGATTAAGAGTTTCAACAACATTTTACAGTATTTTGCCTAACTCTACTGACTGCATTATTAAAAAATCATTCACTCATTACAGTTGCTCACAGCTTTTTAAGTGTTGAGAAGCGCTCTGTGTGAAAATAACAATGATATCAGTTTTCCAATAATGGTATGTAGGGTGAACCACCTATAAACTCTGTTCAATAAATAATTTATTAATAATAAAATACACATACAAATACCTTATTTATCAACATTTAAAAAAATAATAATAATAACAGCAAAACATAAAACTCAACTAGTAATAAGTGAAGCTACGTAATTATACTTTCATGTTCCTACTTATAAAGATTAATGATTAGAATGCATTGTTTCATCAGTGGGGTACCCATACTATTAATATTTTTAAGACTTTTTTATTTTACACAGAAATCAAATTTCTATTTTCTGAATTTTTGACATAACTTTTAAAACAAATAAATAGTAATATTAAAACAGATAAAAACTGAGTGAACTTGAAGATATTATAAAAAAATTAAAATATAAACTGTAACAGAAATTTATCTCTATTAATCCTAAACTGTCTCAGATTTTAATGAGTTTACATCTCTCCATTTAATATTACTGTTTATTGTTATCTGAATAATCTCTAAACACTAAACCCAGGTAACAAAGCTATAAATCAACCAGCAAATGCATGGCTCAAGTTTAGAAACAAAGTATTGAATTATGTTACACATGAGCAGCTTGCACTCATATTATATTTAAATGTTTTTCTAGTTGAGTTTTTCCTATCTAACCTAAGTAATTTTTTATATTTTACATTTTAGTTACTTTCAAAATAAATAAAAAATATACATGAAAATGAGGAATTTAGTACTCATGCTTGACCCCTCATTTTTGCTCAACTCCCACAGTACTTAAGCAGTTTTTTGTAATGATGGTGGTAGTATTCAAAACAATCATTTCCAATATGCAATTAAGAAAACAAAATATTAGCACAAAAAATACAAGGACCTAAAAATGTTATAGTTGGATTTCTAATTAAACTACAAGTGGATTAAAATAATTTACTTGTCAGGCTAAGTAATTAAAAAACTGCCATAAGAACGAGTTAGTCTTATACAAAAGCCAGTGAGCAGAATTCTTTTTTTCCTAAAAGTATAAATGTAGAGAATATTACTAACACTTTTTGAAAGATAGAATCTGATTGGAGGATATGTCACATAGATTTGACTTCCTGGTTTATATTTCTGTAAAGCAAGATTACAAGTTGCAAATTTAGATTTAGTCTCAGCAATATCTATGCTATAAATGTGTAATTTACAGTAAACTCAGGACATGTCAGTGGTAGTAAAAAGTTCTAAAGTGGACACTTTGGAGCAAACATTTATGTGATACAGAGAAATGAAAAGTGAGAGGTTATTCAAACCTTTCCTTTTGAAATTATGATAATAAAACTTATATAATATTAACATTTGCTTTATTAACTATAAATTTTGTTAAATGCAATATATTTGGTAATTAGTTTAAACTTCCAACGTAACTCCATAGAGAAAAACAATATGAAAAATGCACTTTGACTAACCAGTGTTTAGAAGGTTAAAGTACATATTATTTGCTTAATATTAATTTATTAAACAAGTGGCTGTCACTTCTGTCAGTCATACAATTTGTCCAAGGAAAGGACTCTGTCTTTCCATAAAAAACATCCAAGTATTTAATTTTATCATTTATATATCTGTTTATGATATTTTAAAATAACTAATTCAAAACATATTTTACATCCTCTGAAAGTGACATTGAAATAACTTGGAATTGTGTTGTAGGAAAAAATATGAAGAAAAACTGGAACACTTCTACTCATTCATACTAATCTAAAATGCTTGTCATATTTGCAGATTATACTGTTAGAGAACAAATTTTTGTTAAAATAACAAATCGATTACTTTGCAAAATGCCTTGGACATTATACTTCCTAATTATTAGTTTTATTATTTGATTTGCCAATAGATGTTTTTAAAGTTGTTCTTCATTAGTAATTCCCACCCTTTTATCTTCAGCATGTGATGTGAAAAAAAATCTGATAATAATAAATTTTCACAAAAAGAAGGAAAGCATAAGAAAAATAGAATTTAGTTTATTGTATTCTCATGGGATTATACTTTACTAGCAAATAAAAATATACTTCATAGGATGTGGAGAAATATTCTAAACAAACCAGTATGTGTGTTATTTATAGGTGAGATTCCTTAGAGTTGTGCAAAAAGGTAAGTTTAAAGATTTCTTAAATTTTTATTTGCAAGTTACACTAAATAAATGTTACAAAATGAGAAATATTTTAAACTATTTTTCAACATAAAGTTGTCAAAATAAAAACAGAATAATTATTTTAACATTTTATACACAAGCATGCATTTGAAACACAAAAGGTGCTCACCAGTTATGATACAGTTAAAAAACAAAACAGGATTCCAGTAGTTTGATAATATTATTTGTACTGCTTATCTAATACTATAAAACATTATGTGTCAGTTTGTCTCTTGGTCATGCCCTGATGTCATAGCAAGTTGTTAAATAACTTAGTTTGGCTTCTCATAAAGTAGAAAAAAGTAATCTACAACATTATTGAAAATTAATGACATACTTGAACTAAACTGTAAAACAATTGCACCTTTTTCACAATTTGTAAACATATCTTTGTTAAATTGTCAAGTTATGCCAGAAAAAGTTTTCCAGTTGCAAAAAAAATGGCCTTTCCTAAATGAAAAAGTCAAACTTAATGACATAATTTAGATTTGACACCCATTTGATTAATAAACCACTCACTGAAGAAATATAGATAATCATAACCATAAGAATGAAGTCCATTATGCTCAATTTCTCCTAATTTCGTAAGTTGCGCAAGTTTAATTCCACATTTCCTCTTTTTACTGACTGTTTCCACTTTAGTTGGATTTAATTGCTAACACAGGCATAAATGGTTCCTAAATTTGGGCATTTTTCTGCTATATAAAATCTCAAAGGAGTTTCCATGACCAGATCAGGCATGATGTTATGCATGTAACATCACATCATCCACATCATTATGATGTCAAACTAGGAAGGAAGACAATGCATTAATGTGCATTTTGCTATTGTATCCAGAAAAACTGGATAGAAGTAGATGTTAATGAGAAATGGGCCAGTTGGTTCTGAATATCAGTGAGAACAGGGTGTGAACCAATGTGAAGCAATTCCAGGGCTAGTAGAGAACTAAGTGAATCAGTATAAATAGTGCAGTTGGAGTACTGCTCAGCTTCAATATGATCCAGGGCAACAGAAATGGCAAACAGTTCAGCAGCGAACACAGCAGCTGTAGAGGGGATTCTGCACGCAACAACCGAACTGCAAACAAACCATGGCAGAGCCCACAGAGTCACCTCATTTGGAACCATCAGTATAATTTGGAATGGAAAGATTGTTCAAAAGATGTTCAGTAAATAAAAGACGGTACATCCAATCAGGAGTATCTGCTTTTCTCAGATGACTTAAAGAAAGATCACATTTGGGGACTGTATTAAGCCATGGTGGGATTGGCTGGCAGTGGATTCTGCAATGTTATCCAAGAACAGACCCAATACATCTAATTGTGACTGGATGCAAAGACCAAAAGGAGCAATGGCAGATTGTCTGTTCTGAAAAAGTATGGCCCACCAAGAAAGGAAAACACAATCCCAGGTGGGATGCTTTGGTAAGGAACGAAGTTCCTCAACTTCGCAAATGGCGAAGGTGCAAAGAAGGTTCATGAGATTCTATGTATAAGCTCTGAACTGGGGAGGTGCAGAAAGCCCCAGTACAGAATCAAAGTCCTTGATGATGAATGGGGTCCAGTATGTTTAATGTTGACGTCTGGCAGAGTCATAGAACAGTGATCCATAGTAGAGTTTCTATCGATTAAGAGCACGATATATCTTTAACATAGAACATTGATCTGCTCCCCAACTGGTGATAGAGAGGACACGGATGTTCAGAACTTTTGTGCATTTGACCTGTAGCTGCTTAATGTGTGGTATAAAGGTCAGCTTAGGTCAAAGATAAGCCCCAAGAACTTGGTCTCAGGGACCACAGGCAGCAAAACTTCACCAATACGAAGTTTGGGATCAGGGTAAATACCCCTTTGGTGGCAAAAGTGCATGCAAATGGTTTTAGAGAGAGAGATATTAAAGTTGTTTGCCGTGATCCTCTTCAGTACATGATCGAGGGCAGTTTGTACTTGCTGCTCAATATATCTCATATTTGACAACTGACACGAGATGTGAAAGTCATTGACATACAGCCCGTTTGCAACAGTGAGAGGGAGTTGTTCTGTGATGGCATTTATCTTTATACTGAAAAGTGTGACACTCAAAACGCAGCCCTGAAGGACTCCAAGTTCCTGTTAGAAAAGTATGGGAAAGTATCGAACCAACATGAAATTGGAATTTCCTGACCGTTAAAAAATTGCCATGTAATCCAAATGTATGGAAGTCTTGCAAAATGCTATACCTCAATGTTGTGTCATAAGCCTTCTCAATGTCAAAGAATATTGATACAAGATGTTGTTGTTTGAGAAAGGCTTCTCTGATTGATGTTTCAAGTCGAATCAGGTTGTCCATGGTGGAGTGCTGTCGTCGGAGCCCACATTGGGTGATTCGAGGAACCAAACAAGATGAGCATCAACCATCCTCTCTAAGGTCTTACAGAGACAGTTCGTCAAAGCAATTGGATAGTAGTTTGAAAGAATCTTGGGATCTTTCTCAGACTTAGAGAAAGGTAAGATAATAGACTGGTGCCAGGCATTAGGAAAAATATTCTCGTGCCAGATCCTGTTAAAAACAATTAGAAGAATATCAAAAGAAGCAGTAGATGGAGGGCACAGCATGTCATAGTGTACATCATCTGGTCCAACAGATGTACTGTGAGACCGATGAAGGGCCAGATCCAGTTCCACCAGTGTAAAGAGACAATTATAGTCATAGAGACAGTCAGTTTGAAAGGAGAGAGGTGAACACTCTGCCCAAGTCTTGATGGCAAAAAAGGTGGAGGAACAAGCAGAAGTGCTAGATACCCAGGAAAAGCTTTCACCTAGAGTATCAGTGATGCTCCGGATATCAGCTACTTCTTGGCCATCAGAGAGTAAGATCGAGAGGGGACAGAATTGTAGTGCCCACTGACCTTTTGAACCCTGTCCTATATGACTTTGGAACTGGTGGTAGAAGATATGCCAGTTGTGAACTTAATCCATGATTCCTTCTGGCTTTGATGTCTTACCCACCTAGCATGTGCATGGGCCTGCTGGAAATCGATGAGGTTTGAAAGTGTGGGATATCTACAGAAAGTATCCCAGGCTTGTTTTTGAGCCTTCCATCCCATGTGGCAGGCAGGATTCCACCATGGAAGAGGATATAGTGGAAAATGTGTCAAGGTGTTAGGAATACATTGAGCAGCTGCTTGTCAATTACTGCTTCCACACAGATGGCTGAAAGATGACAGCAGGATCAAGTTCTGCAAGAGTAGTGAAAGTGAACCAATCTGCCTGATCCAGCTTCCACTGGGGCATGCAGGTTGGGTAACATTGACCACAACCAGTCTCTCTCAAAAGTATAGCAAAATGATCACTGCCTCGTGAATTATTGTCAACTCTCTATGAAATTGGGAGAATAATGAAGGGGAGCAAACTGAAAGATTAATAGCAGTAAAGGACTGACTAGGTGCATGAATATAAATGGAAGAACCAGTATTGAAAAGAGAAAGGTTGTGATCAGACAGCATATGCTCTACAGAGCTACTCATCCTATCAATAACAGCACTTCCCCAGAAGGGATGATGTCCATTAAAGTCCCCTAGGATAAGAAAGGGAGACGGTAACTGTTCAATGAGAGCAGCAAGGTCTGATTGTTCATATGTCTGTCCAGAGACAGATAGAGAGAACAAACAGTGATGGTATGACCCAAGGAAACACAGATAACTACAGCCTCCAAGGGTGTGTTGAGTGACAAAGACAGGATGGGCACATGCTGATCAACCAACAGTGCCACCCCTCCAAGTACTCATCCATCACACAGCCTGTCATTTCAGTACAGAGAAAACTGCCAAAAAATAACTGTATCGGCAGGTTTCAGAAATGTTTCTTGAAAGGAAAGACATACAGGATGGTAGGAAGCAATCAGTGTTTTGATGTCATCCAGATTAAAACGTAAACCTCGACAGTTCCATTGTATCAAGGTGGCTATTTCTAATGACGTGTAGGTGAATTGGTTGAAGAACCCTTCTGTTTACGACCACATCTTTTTTTCCTTATTCGAGGGAGGTCAATCGGCATCCATGGATCCTGCCCTGGATTGATTGGGTAAGTCTTTGTTGTCGGAAGGGGAATCCAGTGACTGAGGGCACAAACAAATGATTGTTTTGCATCTTGGGGTGGAAGAAGAAGATGTATCCAAAAAAATGCCTATTCCTGGAACCAAAGGATGTACATCATGGGGTTTGTTAGAATGTATGGGAGGAACAGAGATGAGTGTACAAGTTGATTCATCAACTTTTTTAACCATGGAGGTAAAAAGGCTTTTCATTTGTTTTGAGAACAATTCTCTTGAAGGCACAGAGAGATCTGTCTGCACTCCTACTGTAGTTGTGGAATGAAGTGCAGCAGCATGTGTCTGAGATGAAATGGATAACAGCAATTTCCGAGCCTCAGGATAAGTAATGAGTCGTTTTCAAATGTTGCACCTCTTTTTCCTCCAACCACTTAAGGCAAGAATGAAAGTGGGAAGGGTGAGAACCATTGCAGTTGACACAATGTGGGCCTGTTTCACACTCATTAGCATTGTGGTTCTTGTCACCACAACAAGCACATGTCAGGGAACCATGACATGACATTTTTGAGTGACCAAACCTCTGACACTAGAAACATTGGAGAGGGTTTGGAATGTACGGCCGTACTCTGCAATTTAGATAACCTGCTTTGATGGTGGGAGGTGCACATGGTGATGTGAATGTCAAAACAAAGATATTTGTCGGCAGAATAACTCCATCTTTGCGAGTGGAGATGCTCCTTGCTGCTGAAACTTATTGAGTGGAGAATCCAGCGAGAATCTCTGACTTAGGGACATTCTTCAAATCCCTCTCAATAATAACTCCTCATGATTCATTCAAACCTCAATAGGTATATCCCCAATTGCCTTTGAATCCAAGGAGTTCACTGTGTTGGAATGTGGATGTTTCAACCAATATGTCTCCAGATCAAAGCTTCTTTACTGACTTTGGAGAGCGAACAAGTCCCTCCAGTCCCTCTGAAAGAGAATGTAGGATGAGAATATGAGGCACAACTGGTGGTACAGGTGTTGAAGATTGCTGATCAGTCTTCAAGATGTGGTCATTTACCTATTGACTGTTTTTTCACTATTTTATTTAAATTTTTATTAGGAGAATCCATAGGATAAAAGAATTTCTGTTCCCACTGACCCCACCCACCATGGAGCCCTATGAGGGGACACAATACAACATCAAGCAAGGATACTGCAGCAACGCCAGGGTTTCATGATCACTATACCCAAACACCAGCATCAGACACAATGTCCACAACAACTGCTGAGAACTTCCAACACTGGTACTTGGTTGACCCTAACACAAGTGGACTAGCTGATTGACCCAAAAGGGGCCACCCAAAGGCTGCCCATCTATAGAATTCAAAGCCAAAGTGGTGTGTTAGGGTGCAACCCCTCAACCACCAGAATCCTCTCCTCCCCTTCACGGGTTGACACAAATGGCAAACACGTGGATGGATGTTTAGATCCCAGAGGAGGTAAACTGAAAGAACAGTACCTTCACTCACCTCTCACCACATACAGGAATCCACACCAATTGGTAAACCCACAAGAACTTGGAATTGCTTGCCCATTAAAAAAAAGTTTAATACAAATTGGCAAATGGCCATGCAACCAAAATAAGTGGAAATCTCACAAAATGCCATATTATTTTTATATTATTACTAACATTTAAAAATAAAGAAGGATTAGATGATAACTAGTACAACTACCATCACAACTGTCATTGAACAAAATACAATTAAAAGTACTTTTCATTAAAAAAAAATATATAATATAAAAAAAATGCCAAAACAAATCACTCACCACTTTACTCTGCAATGCTATAACACGTCGAACTCTAAAAGGCAGAACATCCTCTTTCCGAGTTAACAGGTAGAGAAGATGACATGCAAAAGGGCTCTGAGAAATGAAACAGCAGCATAAACTCTTAGGAGTTACAACTTTCTGCATTATAATTTTCATGGAAGACATATATACATGTTTATAATATCCCTAACTTTAATATTCTACTATTAATTCAGGAGCAAAAAGAAATAAACTTTGTTTGTATGTGTGAAAATTAATCTAAAAATTAAACTACAAGTATTATTATATTGTTAGAAAGACTGATTTCATTAAGATGGATGTGCCAATAGCATAAAAACTTTAAATCAAACGACACGATACTTAATCTTTGAAATTTATGTTCCTGTTTATTCCTTAGATGAACAATTATTACTCCTTTTCACGTACTCCACATATAAAAAAAAAACATGTCGGAAAAATTAAGTGTAGATTTCTGACTCTTATTATCTATAAATAATTTTCTATATTTTTACTTAAATGAGGAGAAAACCTGTAAATTTTCTAATAAGGTTTTATGTATGAAAAATTAAATCACAATTTTGAAGCTTTAAAAAGTTAAATATAACCTTATTTACAGATTTACTGCACGAAAACTAATAATTTTACTATGAGAATAAAGCAATTATAAGTATCATGAAAAAAACTATGAGGAACGTGACTAAAAAAGAAATAATATACATAGGATCAATTTAATTTTGTTTCTCCCAAGTTTATAGAATATAAAACTGCAGTGCTATATAGGTACAGGACATATTAGTTCAATAGTTTGCTTACACTCATACACATTTTTCTCACATGATGTCATTACAGTGCTTGAAACAAACTTAGGTCTGACATGGTTTGGTCGTTAGGATGTTTGACTTGCAATCTGAGTTGAGAATTTAAATCCCCATCATTGAACATAATCACCCATTCAGTTGTGGGGCACTATAATGAGATGGTCAATCTCACTATTCATTGGTAAAATAGCAGCTTAAGAGTCAGTGGTGAGTGGTATTGACTAACTGCCTTTACTATTATTTCAATGTTAAAATAGGGACAGCAACCTAGAGAGATGGGAATTACCAGGTAAATCTGCCTGAAAATCGTCAACGATGCATCAGCATCCTTGGTGTCCCAACAGTCATAGCAGCCTCCAAACTAAAACAAATCAATTACTTGCAAAATACTAACAAAAACAATTCCTGCTCTTAATAGAAACAGTCAGCTGAATGAATTTCTAGAATTATTTCAAATTCATATTTTTTAACATAAAGATTCTAGATGCATTTTTTAACAATACATTTCTTAATATAAAATTTTAAAAAATCTATAGAGACTCACACATTTGAGCACTATTCCTTATTCTTTACTTTAACCTTGGGGGATCAAAAATGCATGAGAATAATGTCCAATGAAAGACTTGAAACAACGATGCAATAAAACTACTACACCCATCAAACGAACCATAGCTGGACACTTTTGCAACAAATGTTTTAATCCTTTGACTAAAGTTACTTTCAATATATGTGGAAATTTTGTGAGTTATCTACTGCCTACAGCACACTTGTATTCAACTGCTGAAAGTATACCACACCATATATGGCAAACCAGCAGTCAAGGGGTTAAATAAAGAAAATTAAACAATCTGGATTTAATCATGTATTATTAATATTATCAATATTAAAATCTAGAAAATAGTAGCATTTGAATTACATTTAATTGAACAAAAATGTTATTTAAATGCTAATCAATTCAACTGTTCAAATATCTTTATAGCTTTGTAAACTCTTTCAAAGCCGCACAATATTATGAAGATAGAATCTAACTTTTTCTCAAAACTGAAATGTAAACAAAGTACATAAGAATAACTTCTTTAAAATATTTCTTTAATTCTCTCCTTTTTGTCATTAATTTCTATTTTGGGTACTTTCTTTTTTCCTTTTATATGCAAAAACAGCTCGTTTGGGTTGAGAAAATATTTTACATAGAAGAGCGAACAACGTTTTGACCTTCTTCGGTCATCGTCAGGTTCACAAAGAAAGAGGTAACTGACCGGAAGCTGACCACATGTTTGAAATGGGTTGTGTAACTGTGTGTCGAAATGTAGAGGGCAGTATTAGATGTTTGAATATATAATTTTATTTATTTTATTATATTAATATAGGTATAAAGGCGTTCCTTTATATTGGTTTATTTTGGGTTTAAGTTGTTGTATAAGTAAGGCTTCTTTAATTTTGCGTTTGTTTATGTTTGTTTCTTTATTTAGTATTTGAGTGTTTTCTATGGTTATGTTGTGTTTATTTGACTTGCAGTGTTCGAAAATGTGTGAAGGTGACTTTTTATGTTCTTTGAATCTGGTTTCCATTTTCTACTTGTTTCTCCAATATAGAAGTCGTGGCAGTTATCACATTGTATTTTATAAATAATGTTGGTGTGGTGTTTGTCAGTGTAGTTTTACATAGTATAGACCTCAGTTTTGTGCCTGGTTTTGAATAAATTTGGTATTAACTGGAATGTCATATTTTGTTACTAATTTTGCCAAATGTTGGTTATTTGTTTGCTGATGTCAGGAATATATGGTATACAGCAGTATATGGTTTCGTGGTTTTGATTCGTGAGCTGTATTTACTTTAGTTGGTGGTTGATTTTGCTTTTTGTCTAGGTGTGTGCATTATAATGTTTTCTACGGTTTGTGGAGGAAACTTATTGATGTTGATGAAGTATTGTTTTATTTTGTCTAATTCATCGTTAATTTTATCTGGTGAGCATAGTTTTATGGCTGTGTTTATTTGGTTTCTTAGTATGTTGAGTTTTTGTTTTGTTTCATGTGCTGAGTCCCAAGGAATGTATAGTCCAGTATGGGTGATTTTTCGGTAGATTTCTGTTTTGAATTGTGTGTCAGTTCTTGTAACTTTGAGGTTAAGAAATGATATTTAATTGCTTTCTTCCTGTTCACATGTGAAGTTAATGTTGGGATGTATAGAGTTAATGCGATTGAAAAAATTAAGTATGTGTTCTGTAGATTTGAATCCTGCAACCGTGTCATCTACATATCTGTACCAGTATAGTGGTGGATGTAATGCTGTGTTAATTGCTTGTGTTTCAACTTGTGTCATAAAAATATTGACTAGAACTGGTGATACTGGGTTGGCCATGCTTAGGCCATTTGTTGGTATATAGTTTAGGTTGTTGAACATGAAGTTTGTCTTTATCGTGGTGAATTCTATGAGGGTTGCTAACTGGTTACTGGGAATTTCTATAGTTGGGTTAGGGTCTCGGATATAGAGTTCTAAGGCTATCTTGCAGGCTTCAGTGGTTGGAACTTCTGTAAAGAGGGATATAACATCAAAACTGGCCATTAAGGCTTTATGATTAAGTTCATTTAGATTAGACTTGAAATTAAAAGAGTCTTTGATGAATGAGCTGGCTGATGTTACATATTTGGAGAATGCCCATGCTATGTATTTACCAAGATTGTAATTAAACGATTCATATGTGGACATTATTGGTCGTAATGGACAATCTGGTTTATGAGGTTTGGGGATGCCGTATATTTGAGGTGTGCGTGAGTCAGTTTTACGTAGGTAGGAATAAAGTGTTTGTGAAATTGTGTTGGCTTTTTTCATTTGTAGTAGTAATTTGTTCAGTTGTGTCTAAATAAAGAAACAAACATAAACAAACGCAAAATTAAAGAAACCTTACTTATACAACAATTTAAACCCAAAATAAACCAATATAAAGGAACACCTTTATACCTATATTAATATAATAAAATAAATAAAATTATATATTCAAACATCTAATACCGCCCTCTACATTTCAACACACAGTTACACAACCCCTTTCAAACATGTGGTCAGCTTCCGTTCAGTTACCTCTTTCTTGGTGAACCTGACGATGACCGAAGAAGGTCGAAACGTTGTTCGCTCTTCTATGTAAAAAAAATATTTTCTCAACCCAAACGAGCCGTTTTTGCATATAAAGTTCTCTGCTTTATTTTGGTAAATGTTAATACCCATACCAGCCACTCTAATATACATTTTTACTTCAAGTAGGTTTCCTGTCATCACAAATTTTCAGTAATCTTTTTTCAAACCATATAAAAACACTTCCACATTGTCATTTCATCACGAATGATCAGTAATATTTTTCCAAACCATAATAAAAACACTTCCACAATGTCATTGAAGATATGTTAGCAAACTTTAAGCTTTTCCATACACTCCTAATACACACTTGAAGACAGAATGTCTTTCATAAGTACTTTATAAATAGGTTTTACTGAGATATATCTACTTTTAAATACAACAACTTTCAAAGTATATTATGATGGCACCACCATGTTCAAAAAGTGTTATTTAATATATACATAAAAATTTATTATCAAACAAAAATACATGAATATGATTAAAATAACAAGCAAGTAAATAAGAACACAAAACAAAATTAAATACGTTTTTTTAGATTTGTCTTCAATATTCTACTTCTATAAAACAGTTCATACTTACTATAATATCACATTCGATATAATGGAAAATTATGCCATAAATAGAATGTAGGTCATCTTTCTTATCTATATGATCATACACTGCTACTATCCACCTCATCAGATCTGCCTGACAAAGTATTGGTAAATTAGAACTTACACTGTAACTAAACCAAAACAATATCCAATTTCTAAGGTTAAATTCACTAATATACAACTTTTTGGGAAAATGTAAAAAAGTAACATTTATGCTTATTGAAATTATTTTAAAACTGTTTAATTTAAAATTTTAAATCATATTTTACTGGGTCTATTATTTTTTTACAATAGCTAATTTAATTTCTAAATCAAGAGTTACTGCAAAACATATAATTACATCTCTTGCACTCAGTGAAAATTATATTACTGTGATATGTTACAAATGTAGAATCTTTGAGCTAATTTAGTAAATTTTATAACTAGTTAGCTTTAAACCAAAATATAAGATATATAACTTTGAATATCAATTTAGGACTTGTGAAGCAGAGTAGAAATAGGCAAAAAAATGAAAAAAAATGATCAGGTTTCAAATTTTAAAGTGCAAGGACCTAAAGCTGTTCATACTCAACAAGATTTAAATAAAAAGTAAAAACAGTAAAATGAAAACAAACAATTGTTAAATTACAGGAAGAAAAATCTACATAAAATACAATAATATACAATTTTAAAAACATGGTTAATTTTCACTGTCTTTATGCCAAAATGTAAATCAATATGTCTGGAACATTGTTACTGATAATTGTCAAAGTAGCAGCAAAAGTGTGTTAAGATGGGTATTATTCACGTCAGTATCACATTGCTCACACAGTGAATTATCATTATCAAATATACTGCGTAGCTCAAAAAGCAATGCCTGATGTGGAACCTTACCAAACTACTCTACAATCATTATGCAAGCTACTTTACTTCTGTCAAGAGTAAGAAATCCCTTCCTGTATGGATAAAAAGATCAATGGCAACAGAAAAGAATGATTTTAATCTACCAAGCAAATCATTCCTCTAATATTAACACATTCAAGAATCCAATAAAGCTAAATAGTCAAAATAAGATTCAGAAGCTAGTTTCTTAAAGATTAGGAAAGAACATGAGAGGTATTACTAGTTTCTGTTTTCTGAACTATCTAGGAGCTATGCAAGTTGATGCAAGTGGAAAAATGGCTGTAATGCATAGTCTCAAAGTCAGTTATTGCAAAAAATATTACATTTAACTATTCAGTAGAAACAGAAACCACAAAAGATGTCATGTAGGTAATCACAGACACACACAAACCATGACTGAATCAAAGGTTATGAGGTGATACCCTCTGAAAAAAAAAAACAATTTCAACAGCATTAATAGAAAATGAATTATAATTTTTAGACAGATCCAAAATCTTACAGCAATTCAAAGTGAGAACAGTGGCCAGCTGCAGCAGAATAATTAATCAATAAATGCCTAGACATCATGCAGAAATCATGGTCCATCAAAATATGAGAACACAATGATAAGAATAAAACTGATGAAAGTATGCAGTATTCTCCAAAAATAATTTCATATATCAAAGTTGAAGTGGTAGTTCAAAAGACTCAGTACACAAACACTGGTCTGGAAAATTTCAAAATAATTGTGCAGAGTTTTAGACCCTAATGCTATACAACATTGAGTTTTTGTAATACAAAATCACTGGTTAAAACTAGACAAAATTCATTTAGATTTGAGAAGATTAGGCCATAATAAACCCAGAACCTGCAAGATGTTAAACTCTTATACATTTAAACTTAAAATGCTGTATGTGTGAAATAGAATTCAACTTACTTTCAAGAATTAGTCAAAAAAACTTTGTTTCAGCCACCACAAGTGGAGATCCTTTGTAAGAAACATAAGAACCAATTTGCAATGCTTCCTTCATATATTCAACTCAAGCCTTCAATTGCTTCACAATTATCTTTATATTTAATGACAAACAGAAAATCTGAAAGTTATCAGCATGAAAGTAGTTTGCTACTGATGAAAGATATTATTCTGAAGAAGATCTAGCAGGTTCACTCCTTGTCATAGGGCAAAATTACAGCACAGAATTAAGAATATTAAAAGAATAAACTTGTAATACTTCTTTAAGACAAACATTTTTAGAGATAAAATTTATTAACTAAAAAGTTATTTAATTGTATAGATAATTTTTTAAACATTTTGAATCTGGGTTGATTTCAGCATCTTCCAAACAAGTGTGTTAATATTTCTGAATCCTTTGAATTTTATCTAAACATACAACAACACTCATGAATACCTTGATGGAGTTGAAATAGTTTCAACAAAATATTATGAATTTGACCATTATAAACTTATATACATTCAAGATGTCAGAAAAACATAGGTTCAAGAAGTCTTGATAGAAATGAATAAAAACCCTGTAACCCAAGTGCTTTCAAAAGGTGATTCCTTCAGAAGCAAATACAAGTGTAGTTTTATTAATGGACATTGGTCATATGATCAGTTTAAGTGATTTAAAATAGCTGGAAATAAATAATAAAAACTTAAGAACTCAAAGCTTAAATACTTCTTGAAAAAAAATAGATATTTCTGTGATGAAAGCAATATAAACTTTCTCTAGAGATTAACAAATTCAATTCAAGATTAAACAAAATGATATCTTCAACAAAACAATACGAAGCAGTAAACATGACCTAATAAATAGTTAAAAGTCCTAATTCCCTAAATCTGTTACAAACAAATGCTCTATGAAAAAAGGTGCAAGTCTCAACTCTCTCTTTGGCAACAGCCATATTGGGCTTATCATACTAAAGTGAGCCTCATAAACTTAAAGTCATTTAACTGTAGAATATGACAATTGATTTGATAAAGGATTTTTCCTAGAAAGATATAATTTTCCTGCATTGAAAATGTATTTCCAATTGGCACTTTCCTTGTCCAGTACTGCCCTCTATATGCACTTTTCTTTTATACCTGCCACAAGCCTTCTGCTCCCTGCTGTTGCAATTGGGAGATTGAACATGCATCTCATGCAGATCATCAAGCATCTCTAATTAAACAATAGGAGAAAGACATGCTCATGAAATGCATGTGGCTCCCTTTACACCCCACTTTAAAGTTTAGTAGGAGGAGCAAGACATTGTGAATAATCTGGTAAATACAAGGGCAAAAAAGTGAGATGCAGAGCAGCTAGGATGCATTGAACTGTATCTGGTAGGTTAACTGCATCCAAAACCTTCTCTACTGGCCATCAACATCTTGTGAGGGTAGGATAAGGACCATACCATATTCACCTCCAACCCAAGAAGTGGAGATCAAGATCCACACCAATAACTGGGAATTACACAAGAATCTACATTCTAAAGTAATCTGGGACTTGTCATATAGCTTGGACAGATGGATTTAACTTGTGCACTCTAATCCAAACTTTCTCCATGGGGAACTGATATCCCACAAGGGTAGGATGAGGACACCCAATCAAAGGGTTGAAACTGCATGTTCAATGGATCAACACCAGATGTTATGAAATATGTAACAGTATGCATGTGTAAACTCAAGGAAGGGAGGAACAATGAGTTGTAGAGTTTGGAGGACACTGGAGACAGTGCAATGGGTGACCACATAACCCTATTTTGAAAAGCAGACCACACAGAATTCTTCACTCAAGCTTTGGCAGGAATGAGCAGCTATCCCCCTTTGTTTTACCAATGCCATCCATAGGTGGTACAGTCCAAAACAGACATGTATATGAAACAATTATCATGAGGTAAAAAAACCTAGTGATCTTATGGAACACCTTTTTCTATGGTGACAATGCAGAGCCAAGGACAAGAGTGCATGGTCAACATTGCAGATTTTGTTGTTAAAGAACATCTGACCAGGCATCACTCGTCACAAAGCACAATCCAAGAGAAAATCAAAGCAAAGGCCCCCATAAGAAAAGAAACCATGAATATAGATTTATCTAGTTTCAGAGCTGCATTGAAGTGTGAAGTAAATCACAGGTGGTAGGCAATACCCCAATGATGCAATGTAGATAATGGGAGATGAACATAATTTGGTGGCCAACACTGCCCAATTACAAAATCTCTTCCAAATGCTAACAGAGGTAAGAAGGATAGGAAAAGGTGAAGAGGACTGTAAGTAGAACAGAAGAAAAGAAGGGGACAAGAGGAATAAGCCATCAGAAGGAAATGATGATTCCAACTGGGTAAAGGGAGAAAGATTTAAAGAGAAAGAGAGTAGCCCAGGAATAAATAGCCTGGAACAGGAAACCATTAAGGAACCATGTGGGCAATATAATAACAAAGAGCATGCACAGGGCATAGAACTCTAGCTGGATGAGGATAAAATGAAAGAGAGCAGGAAGGAAAATGGGAAAAATAGGTGAGTTACCCTGAACAGTCACACAGGTCAACTGAAGGAAGGAAGAAGTCATGTAGAGTGGTACAGTGTATGAAGGACAGCTGTAGTAAATATATACATGATCACTGCCCCCCACAGGTCAAGAGGGAAAGAAATACTCTTTATAGGAAAGACAAAACAAAGAACATGAAGCAGTGCATTCAAACAATGGTATGTCCTGATCTGGAAGTACAGAATGCAGATGTGGCTGATGTATTTGGAAAGAATGTTAAGAAAAGATAAAACCATGTGGTAGTGAAGAAGTGAGGTAAAGGAAACAGCACTGAAATGAGAAACCAGACCTCCCTGCCAGGAATCAGACAAAAAGCCAGGTGTGAAGATAGAGGATGTGATGTGCAGGAAGCAGAACTGGCAACTATAGTTGATGAAGGAAGTCAGTGACTAAAAGAAGAGGGGAGGAACAATCACAATTGGACATGCAAAGAAACTGCAGTTAAGCAGGCCAGTTGGAGTAATCACAAGGACCATCCATGGAGTTGTATGCATGAAAGAAACCACCTGAAGAAGTAATGGAATAGGAAGATTTACAAAGGAAACTGGTTCAACCTGAATAAAGGCAGCCATATCCAAAACAAAAGTATCTGCTGAATGAAGTAAGCAGTAAATGTAATGATATGAGGGATACACTACCAGTTGCAAAGCCACCAAAAACATGGGGATGAAGGAACCAGTCAACCAGGTGAAAGAACCCAATATGCAACACACCATCAAATGAAGATTATGACAAAAGACCCAAGAAGATGATCCAAAGGGAGAAACAGAACACAGGGATCTTGACTAGGTGCACCCTTGGAAAAAATATGTGCCTCCCCTGGAGAATTGACAGAGTGAATCTTGACCAAATGATCTCTGGGAAACAAAAGAAATGTTCCTAAGCTTAATGAACAGCAAGGAGTTTGAGGAATTTGATAGGAAGAGAGCATTCCACAAAAGGCCAATAAAATCTGAGCCACACAGTGGTCAACCCATGCACTTCAACCCTGAAAGGATGCATCCATGAACAGATGTAAATTGTGCCAGGGAGGAGGAAGCAAGGCACTCACCAAAGGATGAGTTGTGGCTTACCATCAAAGAAGACCAACCATAAGGTAGAAAGGAAGAGTGTTGGGATAAGCCAAAGGATTCCAAACAAGGAAACTCATACAAGCCCAACCAAGGGGTATGAAAAGAATCAGAAAAGACCACATCCCCAGAAGTGATAGGTCTTTGCAAGTAGAAAGTGAGGGAGCAAAGAGGGCTTTCCAAACAGCTTATGCCACAGACCAAAGCCAAAGAAGATAAGGTTAATCGAGATGGATGTCAAAGAAAACAACTAAACAAACAAGGAACCAGGTAGGACAAAGGAAGGACTTTGCCAAGTTGATCAACCAGCCTACATGAGTAGCTTTGAGAAGGAACTGGTGATTATGACAGGGTGATTCCTGTTAAGAAAGAGCATAAAGAGGCCAGTAGTACATGAAGAACAAAAAGTGCAACTAAATACTATTTATCAAGTTTTTTTTTAAGAACGTCATAAATATTACCACATAGACAATAATAAAATTTATAAAGCAAAATTGCACAATTAATGCTGCCAAATGTCTTGGCAATATCTAAAACACAAATTGAAACAGGTTGTTTGGCCTCAAAAACTTTAATATGCTTTGTAGCAACAGCCAATAAACACATTTTAGTAGATTTGTGATGAATCATTGTCACTTTTAGTTATTTACAGTGCTTCATGTATAACCCAGTATGATAAAATTTATGTAATAATTAGCTTATGCATTTGAATGTGGTGATGATGACTAACCAAGAAGAAAGTAGGTCATGGGTAAACCAAAGCTGTATTGAAGTCAACGGTAAGAAATAGAAATTTATGTTATTTTCAGACTAATGCTGACACAACAGATTGTTTACTTAAACTTGAGAATGATGTTGACAGACTAACACAGTACGTAGAAAACTATGAGAGATAACATTACTTGGAAAACTTTGAATGAGGGGTTGGACAGAACATTTGAATTAGGATTGATTACCAAAAGATGAGGATAGATACATGAAAACAGGCAGCTGATTTATCATTTTCTAGTTTAGCCACTTGTGAAGTTTTGTCTTTTATTCTGAGAATTATGATGAGCTGCAAAAAAAATCAACCAACTAAGTGACAGATCCACTTGTGGATGGATATGTAAAGTATTTTTGAAGCTGCAAGAATACCAAATAGAACTGATATAAGAACCCAGGTTTTTGGCCAGATAGTTAACAGACATGGAGTTCATTCTGTGTTGCCATAGCTGCTAAGATCAAATATTTATCTGCCAATGAAAACTGCTTCCAGTCTCCTGAAAAAGTTGGTAACCCAAACTATAATGTATAAAACAGCTATGCCAGTGTTTCTTCTGCATGATTTGGAAAAAGTGCATTGCTTGAGCTTCAAGTAAATAATCAATGCTATCTGTCTTGAATCAAAAAACATAATTAAAAACTGATATGAAACATATAGAAACTCAGAAGTGTCATTGTTTGAGCTTAGAATAGTAACATTTAAAGAGTGTTACTGAAGTGAATTATGAAATTGGAAAGTGTAAGCTCATTCAGAAATTGTTACACTAAACATTGAAGTGTATTCTCAACCTAAGTCTAAGTCAAATTATTTATTCTAACCATAAACTTCCTCAAGTTGGTGATTTGTGTGTTTCTTTCTCAACTACATATCTCAATTTAATACCAATTAGTTGTGACTGACACAGCCCACCTGTTGCAGTGATTACTGAAACCAAACAGCAAGGTACATAAAATCTCATTTTTTTTGAAAAAACATTTTTATTGTAAAGTATACACTCAATAATACAAGTGTATGAAAAAAAGATAGAAATAGGCTGATACTTTTCCACATGATCAGGATCACCATCCATATAGATGGATACAACCTTACCAGTTTGAAGAATCTCAGGAAATTTACCAGTAATACATACTATACTAATAAGTATAGTTAATGGTTCAATAACTGTATTGCCAACATATGTAATCACTGATGATAAATTATCAACCAATCCAGCAAGATAGCTACTGTGTTTTAATAGTTGCACGAATTTCAGCCACAGTTACAAGTGCAAGATAAATAGATTGAGTTCTAGACATAGCCTGACTAGAAAAATAATCATCAAATATATTAGCAATACCAGCAAGGTCAGTGACACAAAAATCTGTTATTATTAATATAATTAATCTTGGCATTACTTTCCTTTGTACTAATTGTTGTTTGTTAATGGATACCAATACATAAAAAGTCTTCATTCTGGAAAGAACTCTAAAAATTTTTTATTGGCATCTTTATGCTAAACAACCACCTTAAATTCCAAATATTTATTGAAAGTCAAACAATTATCTGTATATTTAATATGATTATAGTGTCTTCTTATGTTTAATTATACATAACACAGTAACAATCATCCAAGGCTGATATCTGGCATTATTCAATTTAAGAACTTTAGATATCAAAAACAAGAATTATACAGTTTAAAATAATGCTATAGAAAAGTGGGAAAGGCTAAATTGGCATTAGGTTTTCCATCCAAAAAACAGGAAAAAATTAAAGTAGATTGTTTGTTATTTGTAGATGTGTTATAAAATATATCCAAAATGAAATAAATTCTGCAATAAGAAGTACACAAAGAAGTAAAGTAATACTAGATGGTTTGATTTTAAAACAATTTTCAATCTTTACTTTGGTTGGAATAGTGAATTGTTTTGGTAAACTAAGCAATCTAAAAGTAGAATTTTGCCCTGATGATGATGATAATGTTAACCAAAAATAGTTGGCTCTAAGTTATATTAAATAATTGTAATTATTGTGCCATAACATGTCATTTTTTGTAATTGTTACTCTGACTGTCAATTTTATAGATAACGTTTACAAAGTTTAGTGTTATCTATGAAATAAGAAACAAAATATGCATATTTTAGTATTTAATTATTTACTTGAAGCTTAAATATTGGTAAACTTGTGAAACTTTGAAAGAAAACATACTTTATTTTTTGCATTACAATCTTCCAAACTCATGTAACAGTTTTATAAAAGGGAACATCCATGTGATCATGGTAAAGAAAGAGCTGAGGTAATACAACATAATTTGATTTTCATGGAAAAGTACAACTTATTGTAAATGTACACCTATGAATGAACTGATATATCTTTATGTTTAATAAGTTATTATTTTTTTAATAACTGATGGTTATACTTATAGATCACCTTACTGAAAAATAAAAATCATTACATAATAAATTCCTACTTGGAGTGCAATGGATATGTTTCCAACACCCATCCATGAAATAGTTTTCAAAACTGCAATAACAGGTACCACATCAAATGGGAGTAAACTCCTGATCAATCGACGGCAGACTGCTTCAGCTAAAGTTTACCAAAACCAGAATATCATACATTATATTTAAATGCATATAACTAATATTTCATCCACATTTGCTTATAGTTGTTGTAAAGATGTTCTGGTTACTTTACATACTAATTTTTAATAAAGATATTTTTTTCATACAAATTTTCTCTAATTATACAATGTACTGATGACCATTCATTCATGATATACTGTCATCAAAATGGGATTAATCTGGAACTAAATGCTATTAACAATGTTGTTATAACTTGTAAACCACTATAAAGTCAACATTTTCAATTAATAAAAATATTCAACTTTCTCTGTTACTCTTTATGGACTAAAGTCACACTCAAAGTAGCGTGTATTATACTTAAAATTTACTGCATTTTTTATTCCAGAATGTTTTTTTCTATTACTCATATATTCAGTATATTCTATTCAATTGTATTTAATACTGTCTATAGTTTTTTAATAGCCATTACTGATGTTAGTTATACAGGCTGATATACAGTAAATTTGATGATATAACTGTGTATTACATACATTTAAATGTAACATGTACTTACAAAACTTCTTTCTTCCAATGACAGCAATTAATTTAATTAAAATATCACCAGGTAGACCTTCACTTCTTGCTGTTCTCTGTATTAAATTCACACTCAACTGAACAGGTAAACTTCGTGTTTTTGTGGCTATCAACAGAAACAAAAGCTCTTAAAACAATTTACTATGTAGTTTAATCTTTACAATATTGTTTGTTAAAAGTATTATTGAACCTTCTCAAAAAACTTCAGACATCAGATTACCATGGAACTGGGTTCAAAAAGTGAATACAAAATAAATTATGAATGCTACAAAAAACACATGAAATATCTGAAAGTAACTGTAAAATGTTGCTGAATTAAAAAAGAAGATTAGTAATTTAAGAAATATTCTAGTTTGTTCAGTTTACTATGTATAGAAATTAATCTTGCAGCTCTATGACATGTCTGGATCAAACATAAAATATACTATAGTTCCACATGCAAAATTATCAATCTTTTGAGGAATATAGTTTGTATATTTGCAGCAGCATTGTTTCAAAAACCTCATTTCAGCATGTAATTAATTATGTAGACCATAAATAAAAAAAAAACACAAGAAGAAACAGCATGGGACTAGTGTCGTTATATTCATATGTAATTTTTTTTTCATACCTGTTTTTCATAAACAAAGTTTTAATGATTAATTTTTTTTGCAATTCTGTGCTTTCTGTAATAATCATAAAACTAATGACTAATTCATATACAAGCAAGTGTAATAAAATACTCAGTTTTAGAAAGATTTGCATACTCATTGATGCTTTCTATGGTAACAAATATATTATAATATTTAAGGAACTGACTAATCATTTATGATAGATTGTTAAATTTGACAAAACTGCAATTAATCATTGAGCTTTCCAAAGTATAAAACAAATGTTGAAAGCCAGATTTATATCAAACAATAATCCCACCAATTGTTTACATTTATAATTTTAAAATGTATTTCAAACAGGTACTTAACTATAAAATTTGGAAAGTCTATCCTTGTTGAGTTTCAACTCATGCTTTCCATAAATCATATAACTATAAAATTTTCCAAATGTCTTTTAGTCATTACAGAGCAGGCACCAATTACCTAGTTTTCCACTTCTCTATCTTCCAGGTGACTCACTGCAGAAGTGTTGTGGGTTCTGTTTTATTGACATAATATCCAGTTATGATACAAAATTTAATAGTGGGGAGGCAAGATATACAGGTTATTACTTGTTTCATTGGACTCTTTATGTGACACTGTAAATAATCCTCCAGAGAGCAATAAAGCACATGCACAGAAACAAGTTGACTCGACACCTGTTCAGAGAACTCAATGTGGACTTTACCAGCTTGAGTATTCAACAGTGTTTACAATGAAAATTCCACAGAATAATAAGATTGCACTTTGGATCTGTGAAAACATTTATTACAGTATATGGTTTGGAACCAATCCAATAATATATAAATATCACAAGTGTTTGAATATTGGTCATCTTCCTGGGATATTTGGAATTTAGCAGTATTCTGTACAAGCATACAAATATATTTATTTTGCACACATTTGTCAAATTCTATTTCCATTTCAAATGTGTTCATGAACCAATAAATACTCTTTATTCCCAAATGCTTAAATTTTTTTTTATTAAAACATACAAAAATAAATGAAACAAAAATTTCAAAGTACTTACAGTGTTATGACTAATAATAGTTATTCAATACTATTTGAAAATAACTAAAAGATCATGGCATGTGCACTTTAATCTGTCCACAGCAAAAGAATTAACTGCTTGTTTTATCAAGTGCCTGTATAGAGAACAAGACTAAAGATATTGCCCTTTATACAGAATATGGAGGTGCAAAATATATTTTGGTTACAAATAGTAAAAAAAAAAGAAAGAATGGAAAGGTCTGCCCTTAATGACAAGGTATCATTAATTGAGATTCTAATGTACCTGTTTAAAATTCATTTACTTCCAAAAAACTTTAAAATTCAAAACATGTATGCTTAGCTCTGAAATACTAAAAGTCAGAATACTCATATCCTAAAGAAGGATAGAACAGATGAATATAAAAAATTAAAAATGTGAAACTCACTACAAGCTATAGATAGGAAAATAATAATTAAATTAAAAGGAATATGCAGTCAATCAGAGTCAGAATACAATCCATAATCTGAAAACATTTTACAAAACTGGATTTGATGAAGGATTGAAGGGACCAGTCTTATAAAAAGACTGGACCTAGAGGACATTCAGAAATTCTTTTAGGCAGGGTACTATTTTACACATGACATCCCTCAATTTCAGAAAAAGTGTCTACTTTGTGAAATTTAATGGCATATCAATCCCAAGGAGTCAACTATAGGACACAGGTAGTGGCATAAATATTATATCCTGCACCTGTAGTAGAAGTTTCTTGGAGAAGCCCAGACACATTATGAAAAAGCATATTCCAGAAGCAATTGCCTCTTATCATCTGTATCAAAAATGGCTAATGAGTTACACGATCAGCTAAATTAGTGGGTACTTAATGAGAACCAAGTCAAGACCCAAGAAGGCCTCAAAGATGGGCTCAACATCCCAAAGTCAGTGCAATGGGAACACCAAAAAATAAAGCAATGAAGAAATAAGAATAGATTCACTATAATCCCAGTCTTGCTTGAAGATGAAAAACTTAGTGAGAATGGCAGTTCTGCTCCAATACATTTTCAATGGTATTACAAGGATGAGCAAATGGAGATGAAAAAAGTACCAGCTGAGGCATCATCAGTCTTCTATCAACTTCCAAAGGGCAAAACCCTCTCATGGAACTTCAGCATACAGGGTGTATTTTTGTCTAGGGCAAATGCAGAAGTATTTATAAAATGCAAGAGTATCACTTTTTTCTGGTTATATGTAGTAAAAAAATTATAAATTTTAAACACCCTTAGATTTGTAAATAGGGGTTTCTTAACAGCACAGAAATGCTCAAGTTATCTAAGAGAAACACAAAAGTCATAGAGCATGCAAAAGTTCTGACTGGAAAAATCAATAAGGAAATTTCAGAGATGAATTTCTTGCAATTTTGTTTCTCCCATACTTATCATAAAGTTAATATAATTAAGTTATATGTAAGCATTTTAATAAACTACTTCTAGGGGAGAAACCAACACACACATTATGATAAAGTACTCTACAGACAACACCTCTTTTCATCCATACCAAAAATAGCAAGTGAATCATATAATCAGCCAAATGACTTCTGTAATAAGTGAAAGTTAATGAGAATGCAGCTATTTAGCCTGAATGCAGGAAACAGAAAAAAAAAAGGGAGAAAATATTTGTGGGCAGAAAGCAAAAAAACAAAAGAGTGTGAACATAAAAGTATAGTCACAAAAGCTCAAACTTTGACAGTTTGACAGCAACAGGATCAAATAAAATAGAAACAGTACAGATGAGCTCAATGAGTTTGACACTAAGTGAAAGAAAGTTAGGAATCAAAAGACAGAAACCAGGGACTGAGATGAAGTACAAAAGTGAAGGTAGCAAAAATTAAAAGTATAGTCACAAAAGCTCAAACTTTGACAGCTTGACAGCAACAGGATCAAATAAAATAGAAACAGTACAAATGAGCTCAATGAGTCTGACACAGGGAATCAAAAGACAGAAAACTAGGGACTGAGATGAAGTACAAAAGTGAAGGTAGAGTTGGGGACAGTGTGGAAACAATATATGAGAGTGGGGATTGATGACAGCCAGCCCTAGCTTGTGACTGAATTAAATCAGGAATACCACCAAACTTCAGTGCAAAGAAAAGGGCTAAGAAAAGAAAATAAAGATGTGAAATGTAAGGTGAGAAACTATCCTTATCCAACAACCTATAGGAATAAGGAGATGAATTAGAAGAGAATGGCCTTAGTGGAAGAGTGAAAGGAATAATCATCACTTGAAAATTTCACTGTGGCTCTGTGGAGTGCTTTAGACTAAAGATGTAGAGAAGAGTGGTAAGAAGTGTGATAAAAATGAATCAGGTAAAGACAGGAGTAGTGGGTACTAGAGAGTGAAACCAACATCTATAGTCCTCACCCAAATGTAAGAAATGCAAAAGTGGTTGGAGAAACACTAAAATCAAGGATGTAAGACTCAGAGAGGAAAGGGGAAGAAAAATAAAATGGTTTAGGAAAGGGAAAAGAAATAAGTTAGGGTTAGGATTAAGAAGTAGAGAAAAAAAAAAAGAATATAACCAGAGATCAAAATACTACATTCTGACTTTCCAAAAAAATTTAAAATTCTCCTGAATTAGAAATTATATTTCCAATACTACTATTCCTCCATTAACACTTATAGCTACTATTTAACTGCCAGACTCTGATTTAACTGCCAGGCATGGGTGTTCTTCTTTGCCCTTCTAAGCATGAGTCTGAATTTTTTCTTGCTTGCTCCAGCCTTTTACACCCCATTCAATTGCTCTTGGTGATATTTCTCGTGATACTGTCCCACCTACATCAATGCACCCTTTATCTTGGTACAGTAAATAATTCCCTTATTCAGATAATTTTAGCACTTTTTCAAGGCTGATTCCATCCTGGTCTTTAAACACCAGCTCTCAGTAAAGAGGAAGGTTGGGAGAGAGTTAGTGGTATTATTAGAAATATATTTTCAGTTTAGAAAAATATTAACTGACAAAACATATTCACCTCTACTGACACTTATAGCTAGAACACCACATCTGAAAAGGTAGAGGGGCCAGTAAGGGTATTATCCACACAGAAAGCACCTGCATAAATCCTGGGTATACTATGATAAGAATGGAACCTGAGTGGAGGAATTACACTATATCCAGAACTGCATAAATCCTGGGTATACTGTGATAAGAATGGTACCTGAGTGGAGAAATTACACTATATCCAGAACAGACATGTTCTTCACCCTGAACTTTGTTTCTGTATGAAGAGAGGAATTATATAAGTAATCAGCATGACAGGGTAGCCTCAACCATTCCAGTTGAGGTTCCACAAATTTGGGTTGAAATCACTTTAGGCTTGAAATGATGGGATTGTGTACATTGTACTCAACCAGAGTACAAAAATACAAAACTCATCTGATCCAAAATTATGAACATTCATCCTAACTCCCCACTAAATGGACAAGTAATATTCTGCTTGCCCCTTGAATTATGAAGAGAATGTGATATCTGTGCTCAACCAAAGACCCAGAATGAGACTTCTCCACATTTCAAATGAGGAGATTGTGAAACCCTTCCATGAACAATATACTGAACTGATCAAAAAGGGCCACCCATACAGAGAGCTAAGCATCAGATCTGAAGTGGTATTATAAACAAGCTCCTGTGTGGACTGGTGCCACACCTTCTGACATTTGGGGAGAAATTGAGGGACTCAGATATGAGGGCCCCCCAATTTCACTCTCTTCTCCAAGAGTGGAGGAAAAGCCTCTACCCACCAAGTCAGTGACTAGAAACTAGGTGTACTAAAGACTTAATAGGTTCACTAGTAGAAGGTAATGCACATTGGGAATTCATGAAGAACAGTACTTTGGAAAGAGTGCAACAGGTAAATAAAGTTCAGAAATTTTTAAAAGAAAAATGACTCTGATTTATTCAATCTGAAGATAATCAGGGACATGAAGGATCAATTTTAGCTTTAATCATGGTACTCAGAAGTGATGTTCCAGCATACTATGGCAATACTACCGAGTGAGCTTCTTGATGGTGTTATAAAACATTTCATTTCCATCCAGCCTGCTGCAATCAGTAATAGTTATGGTGAAATAGTGGTTGATAGTGCAGAACTGGTTTGATAAAAGCACACTTCTGGGCAACAGTACCTTCTGAGTGAGATCCTATAAAAATAAGGTAAGGGACTCTGAAAGGTAGAAATAAAAATACTTATCCCTCCAGATAATCTAGCAGAAATAGTTTAGATAGCTACAGGGGATAGACAAAAGCCTTTAGATGAAGAGACTGCCAGATTAGGCAAATAATGTGAGATTCAGGTATTGAGGAGACATACTAGTTCACATAGTGACCTCCAACAGACAATATGACTGAGCTGCTAAGGACATAGAAAAGAGAATTATTATAATATGTGACTCACAGAAGGTACCTTGTCTTCAAAGAGAACCCAGAATAAAGGTATAAGTGCAGGCAACAAAACCTTCATGAACCTCATTGAACATGACTAAGATCAAAATCTGATTGGACATAAAATGAGTGAGCAGATTTTAAAAAAAGGACTGAACCCTGTTTATGGTATCAGGTAAGAAAAACTGGTCTGAGAACATCAAGTGTGAAAGTGGTCTGTGGACAAAAAGTGCAAATTGCTTTGCTTGGTGATGTCCAACTGAACTTTGCAATGCAACATTAATTCTCTTAGGAGAGTCTGTCTGAATTGAGACAATAAACCTGTTACTACATACATCACCCATAAAACATGATAATCTGGAAGAGTAACAAGACAAAAACTAGTCCTGAGAAAGGAGGACCAAAATTCAAGAATAAGGAGTGCTAACCCACACACCTTCTTGATGAGATACATAAGACATCACTGTAGAATGATCAGAATGAAGCCCAAACCATGAGATGTTGGTTGTTGAAGAGAAAGAACCACAAAAACATTATGTAGGAAATTCAAGTTGTCCGTGTATATTCTAGAATTCTGACCATTGGTATATGTACATTATCCATGAAACAAGACATTTAGAATGTCTTGGAAAGAATGAAATTCTGGGGGAAGAGGTTGAAATAGAGGAACACAATTTGTTGTACCACACCAATTATCCTCTTGAGATCAAAGAATATTCTTGACTAAGGAAACTGCAGAATCCAGTACATAGATGTATATGATTCCTGATTGGTTACGGACCAATAATTGGTTTGTAATATCATCCTAAAGGCACAAAGGATTCAAGTGATGCCCACATTTCCAGAAGAGAAAGAACCATCTGCATAGTGGAAGAAGGAAAGGTGAGTAAGAGTGGCATCCTACTCCATAGCAGTGAGCAAAATAGAAGATAGCTGAGCCAGAGTGAGCTTACCCCTGGAATTATTGAAAGGATGTGCAACCTGTGTTCAACCAAGGACTTAGGATTGGACCACTTCATGTTTAGAATTATGAGGAGATATTGGATCTCCTTCCACGAACAATATACAAAATTGACATTGATCAAAGAGAAGGGCCATGCACTCATAAACAGAAAGTTTTGTGTCAACTCGGAGCCAGGATTATGAAAGCTCTGAAAGATGTGCAATTAACCAACCACATTCCCTACATTTTTAACAGCAATGTGATCCCATTTCATTCAAACTGAAGATTGGCATGGACTGGCAGGATCTACTTTAGCTTTACCCATGATAATCCACAATACTGAGATAATACCATCCAGTGGGCACCTAGATGGTAATTGTGATTCAAACAGATCTAACTCCACTTATTATTACTATGCTTTCCACTCTCCAGTCACTTTTCTATTCCATTTAATAACATTTCCTTAATTTCCCACAGGTTTAATTTTTACAAGTCTTTATCAAAAATTTTTAGAAAATCAAGGTAAACCAAATCCATAGTATCTCCTTTATCAACTCTTACAGTAATATCCTTAAAAAATATCAAAACATTTGTTGAACAATACTTTCCTTTAGTAAAACCATGCTGGCTCTTTGACACTATATCAAAATATATCATGAACACACTTTACAAAATAATTTAAATGCATCACATTTATAATACTCTTCCCTTTTCTTTTGAAATCATACATACCTGACTCCAGAAAGTCCAGTGCTTCATGGACAGAGTCAATTGTAGGGACCTTCTGTGGTTCTTGACTCTTCTTTGGTCTCTTAGAAGAGTTTGCTTTTGGTGATGTAACACGCTTCATTTTTACAGAACAATAAGAACTAGAAACAAGTGGAGGTATGAATTAGTACTAATTAACTTTTAAAACATTAAACTGAATATCCTTCTGCTCAGAAATATTTTTCACATCATCTGTTACAATTAAGCTTCTCGTTAAATATTAGAGTATAAATCATTTTATTGAATTACTATCATAAAACTGATGCACTATGGTGTCAGATTCCAGTTATTCTAAAACTTAACCTCCTTTAACTAAAAAGTGAAATAATCATACAAATGTTTTATACTGATTGTTTTAACCACTTTTAAATACTACTGAAAGCAAATAAAAACATTTCTATTTAAATGGAAAAACTAATTTCAGAAGAGATAGTTGTAAAATTAAACCAGTAAATTTACACTAAACTGTGAAAATATGCTCTGATATCTGAAAACACTTAAAAACACTGTGTAAAAAACCTCTTTGGTGATTTTAAGATTCATTAATATAAATAACTTTGCTCACCTTTTAGGGAAGAAAGCAAGAGGTCATTTGACATGGCAGTTTGAAATCAATAATTCAATTAAACTTAACAATACTTTCTTTATAGATGGTTCAAAACCATAAATTTATAACATGAAATATAAATTCTAAAATCAAGTATTTAAAACTATTTTTAAGAATATGATTCAGATTTCAAAATACAATTGCTTATTCAAAATATTACAATGAAATATACTTTAGAACTTAAAGTATATTCATGTGTTGGCATTTAAAGTTCTGGGACTTTCATACAATCTTTATACATATATATTAATATACTTTCTAATGAAAAGTCCACATGCTCCCTAGCAATGTAATTATAATATTGTTCAAATGATTGATTGGTTGGAATTTTATTCACAAAACAACTCTGTTATCTGTAAAAAAGGTAAAATTATTAAAATTCATGATAAGAAATCATGTCAAAACAAAACAGTCTAAACTTTGAATTAAAAATTTAAATAGTGTTAAAAAGGCCAACAGCCCTTAAAAAATAAAAAAAAAAACATTTGTAAGGTAAACAGTGTCACCATTGTCAATGACAGGAGTACACCTTGGGACAAAAGATGTCTAAAATGTGCTGTCGTTGAGAGACGAAATGATGGCAAGAAAGTAAAATGTGGCTTATTGTGATTTGAGTGTTACACAGATTACACACTGGTGCATCAGTTCCAAATAAAAGAAAATGATGGGTTAAAAAAACTGTGACCAATGCATAGTCTAGTTAGAACAACTAGCTCCTTCTGATCCTTACAGAAGCAAAACGGCCAAAGTTCAATATGGGGTTTTATTTGGAAAAGCTTGTTTTCACGTTGCTCACTCCAAGTCGACTGCCAGCTGGCACAGAGCTGAGCCTTGAATACAGGACCATAGTACATGTATGGAATAGGTACAGCAGTGATAGTGCCAGAACAGATAGATTTAGCTGTGGGGTCTGCAAGCGTGTTCCCGTGAATACCAACTTGGCCTGGTATACAGAAAATCTGGATAGAAGTAGATGTTAAAGAGAAATGGGCCAGTCTGTTTAAAATATTGGTGAGAACAGGATGTGAACCAAAGTGAAGCAAATCCAGGGCCAGTAGAGAACTAAGCAAGTCAGTATAAACATTGCATTTAGAGTATTGCTTAGCTTCTATGTGATCCAGGGCAAGAAAAATGCTGTACAGTTCAGCAGTAAACACAGAAGCCATAGAGAGGATTCTGCACGCAACCACTGCACTGCAACAAACCATGACAGAGCCCACAGAGTTACCTGATTTTGAATCATCCGTATAAATAGTAATGGAAATGTTGCGTGAAAGATTTTCAGTAAATAAAAGATGGTACTTCCAATCAGGAGTATCTGCTTTTCTCAGATGACTGAAAGAAAGGTCACATTTGGGGACTGTAATAAGCTATAGTGAAATGGGCTGACCAGTGGATACTACAACGTTATCCAAGGACTGCCCCAATATATCCAACTGCTCCTGGAGAGCAATGGCAGATCATCTGTTTTGAAAAAGTATGGCCAAACAAGGATGGAAAACACAACCCCAGGAAGGATGCTTTGATGAGGAACGAAGTTTTGAAGCATATAGTAAAGACAATTGCAAACAGCGAAGGTGCAAAGAAGGTTCATGAGACTCTATGTATAAGCTCTAAACTGGAGAGGTGCAGAAAGCCCAAATGCGGAGTCAAAGTTCTTGATGATGAATGGGGTCCAGCATCTTTAAGCCCAAGGGTCTGGCAGAGCTACAGACCAGTAATCCATAGTTGAGTTTCAATGGAATATGAGCACGATATATTTTTAGCATAGAACCTCAATCCATTCCTCAAGTGGTGGTAGAGAGAGCACAAAGAATGGTCAGTGCTCTTGTACATTTGACCCATAGCTGCATAATGTGTGGTATAAAGATCAGCTTATGGTCAAAGATAAGTCCCAAGAGCTTGGTCTCAGGGACCACAGGCAGCACAACTTCACTGATACGGAGTTCAGGATCTGGGTGAATACTCCATTGGTGGCAAAAGTGCAAGCAAACAGTTTTAGAGAGAGAGAAATTAAAGCCATTTGCAGTGGTCCACTTCAGTACACAACTGAGAGCAGATTGTAGCTGCTGCTCAATATACCTCAAGTTCAACAACTGACATGAGATGTGAAAAGTCATTGACATAGATTGGTTGGTTGGTTGATTGTTTCATGGCACCAAGCAGCTAGGCTGTCTGTGCCAAACGTCCGGTAAAAATAAAGTAAATGTAGTAAAATTCATAAAAGGAAACGAAGGTAAAACAAAACGGCATTGAAAAACAGAAAAAGAATAAAACCAATGTTGGAATCTTGTCTACAATGTTAAGAGAGAGACCAGAGTAAGAGAAGTTGTAAAAGACTTTCTGTAGCATAATGGTAATTATCATACCCACCAGGAAGACTAAAAGGTAAGTACAAGAACCACCGTCAGTCACCTAAAGTCGGCCTTACCAGTTCCAGTTCCTTGTCATCTGTCAATACAGCTATTATAAAAAGGTAAAGTAATAAAAGTTTTAAAAGACATGTAGCAAAACTGTAATAATAATTTGCCAAATGTCTGGTAAAAAGGTAAAAGAAAAGTAAATGTAGTAAAATTCATAAAAGAAAATGAAGGTAAAAACAATTAAAAACATAAATGGCATAAAACCAATGTTGACATCCAGTCTACAATGTTAAGAAAGAAACTACAGTAATAGAAGTTGTAAAGGACTTTTTGTAGCATAATGGTAATGATCATAACATGCAAGGAAGACTAACAGGTAAGTACAAGAAACACCATCAGTCACCTGAAGTTGGCCTTTCCAGTCCTGGTTCCAGGTTATGTGTCATTATGGCAGGATCAAAAAGTAAAGTAATAAAAGTGTTAAAAGACATGCAGCAAAATTGTAATAATAACTCGCCAGGATGACTAACAGGTAGTTCAAACGGACAGTTCAAACAGCAGTATTAGTCACCTGAAGTTGGTCTTTCCAGTCCTGGTGTTGAGTTATTTAATGTCATGGCCATTTTCCAATTTCAAATCGAACTAGAGAGATTGTGATTCTTAAAAGGGAACAACAATTAAGAAGATGTAATGAATAAATATCAAACACTTAAATGACATTAAAAAGATCAATGGCTCTTAAAAAACTAAAAACTTTATCAAGGTGGACAGTGTCACCGTCACCAATAACACTGTCTAATGGGACAGAACATGTTTAAAATAGTGCTGTCATTGAGAGTTGTAACGATGGCAAGAAAGTAAAATGTGGCTTACAGTGATCTGAGTGTTACACAAACTACACACTGAAGCATCAGTTCCAGATAAAAAAAAACAATTAGTATAAACACTGTGACCAATGCATAGTCTAGTTAGAACAACTTCCTCCTTCCAAACCTTATGGAAGCTAAACAGCCAAAGTTCAATATAGGGTTTTATTTGGAAAAGCTTGTTGTTGCGTTGCTCGCTCCAAGTTGACTACCAGCTAGCACGGAGCTGAGCCTTGAATACAGGACCATCGCCCACGTATGGAATAGGCACAGTGGCGATAGTGCCAGAGCAGATAGATTTAGCTGCCGTGTCTGCAAGCTCGTTCCCGTGATACCAACATGGCCTGGTATCCAGAAAAACTGGATAGAAGTAGATGTTAATGAGAAATGGGCCAGTTGGTTTTGAATATCAGTGAGAACAAAGTGTGAGCCAATGTGAAGCAATTCCAAGGCCAGTAGAGAACTAAGTGAGTCAGTATAAATAGTGCAGTTGGAATACTACTTAGCTTCAATATGATCCAGAGCAAGAGAAATGGCATACAGTTCAGCAGTGAACACAGAAGCCATAGAGGGGATTCTGTGCACAACCACCAAACTGCAACAAACCATGGCAGAGCCCACAGAGTCACCTCATTTGGAACCATCTGTATAAATTGGAATGGAAAGATTGTTCGAAAGATGTTCAGTAAATAAAAGACAATACTTCCAATCGGGAGTATCTGGTTTTTCAGATGACTTAAAGAAAGATCACATTTGGGGACTGTAATAAGCCATGGTGGGATGGGCTGACCAGTGGATTCTGCAATGTTATCCAAGAACAGAGACAATTCATCCAATTGCACCTGGACGTGAAGGACAAAAGGAGGAATGGCAGATCGTCTGTTCTGAAATGGTATGGCCAACAAGGAAGGAAAACACATCCCGTGGCGGGATGCTTTGGCAAGGAACAAAGTTTCGAAAAATATAGTAAAGACAGTTGCAAACAGCAAAAGTGCAGAGAAGGTTCATGAGATTCTAGTATAAGTTCTGAACTGAGGAGGTGCAGAAAGCTCCAGTGCAGAGTTGAAGTCCTTGATGATGAATGGGTCCAGCAGCTTTAAGGCCAAGGGTCTGGCAGAGCCATAGACCAGTGATCCATGTTCGAGTTTCGATCGAATAAGAGCATGATATATCTTTAAAATGGAACATCGATCCACTCCCCAACTGGTGGTAGAGAGGGTATGATGTTCTTGTGCATTTTACCCTAGCTGCTTTAAGTGTGGTATAAAGGTCAGCTTACAGTCAAAGATAAGCCTCAAGAACTTGGTATCATGGACCACAAGCAGTGAAACATCACTGATACAGAGTTCAGGATCAGGGTGAATACCCCTCGTTGGTGGCAAAAGTGCATGCAAACAGTTTTAGAGAGAGAGAAATTAAAGCTGCTTGCCATGGTCCACTTCAGTATACGACTGAGGGCAGTTTGTAGCTGCCGCTCAATATACCTCAAGTTTGACAACTAACATGAGATTTGAAAGTTGTTGACATAGAGCCTGTTTGCAACAGTGAGAGGGAATTATTCAGTGATGGCATTAATCTTTATACTGAAAAATGTGACACTCAAAACACAGCTCTGAGGGACTACAAGTTCCTGTTGAAAAGAACAGACAATAGCTTGGCACCAAGCAGTTGGAAAAACATTCTCCTGCCAGACGTGGTTAAAATCAATGAGAAGAATATCAAAAGAAGCAGAAGATGGAGGGCACAGCATGTCATAGTGTACATCATCTGGTCCAATAAATGTACTGCTAGAACGATGAAGGGCTAGTTTCAGTTTCAGAAAGAGGGGAATGCTCTACCCAAGTCTTGATAGTCATGAAGGTGGAGGAACAAGCAAAAGTGCTAGATACCTGGCAAAAGTTTTCACCTAGAGTATTGGCGATGCTCCAGACATCAGTTACTGTGTGGCCATCAGAGAGTAAAATCGAGAGGGGGACAAAGTTCTAGTGCCCACTGACCTTTCGAACCCTGTCCTATATGACCTTGGAACTGGTGGTAAAAGATACACTAGTTGTGAACTTAATCCAAGATTCTTTCTCGCTTTGACAGCTCACCCACTTAGCATGTGCACAGGCCTGATGAAAAGCGATGCAGTTTGAAAGTGTGGGATATCTATGGAAAGTATCCCCAGCCCGTTTTCAAGCCTTCCATGTCATGTGGCAGGCAGGATTCCACCATGGACGAGGATACAGTGGAAAACGTGTCAAGGTTTTAGGAATACATTGAGTGGCTGCTTGTATAATACAGTCAGTTACTGCTGCCACACAGTCGTCTACTAATGGCTGACAGATGATGGCAGGATCAAGATCTGCAAGAGCAGTGCAAGTGAATCAGTCTGCCTGATCCAGCTTCCACCAGGGCATGCAGGTAGGGTAGCATCGACAATAACCAGTCTCTCTCAAAAGTATAGGAAAATGATAATTGCCTAGTGGATTACTGTCAACCCTCCACAAAAAATGGGAGAACAATGAAGGAGAGCAAACTGAGAGATCAATAGCAGTAAAGGACTGACTAGGTACATGAAAATAAGTGGAAGAACCAGTATTTAAAAGAGAAAGGTTGTGATCAGAGAGCATACGCTCTACAGAGCGACTCCTCCTATCTATAACAGCACTTTCCCAAAGAGGATGATGTCCATTAAAGTTCCCCAGGATTAGAAAGGGAGACAGCAACTGTTCAACGAGAGCATCAAGGTCTAATTGATCATATGTCTCTCCATGTGACTTGTAGAGAGGACAAACAGTAATGGTATGACCCAAGGAAACACGGATGGTTATGGCCTCCAAGGGTGTGTTGAGTGACAAAGACAGGGTAGGCACATGCTGAGCAACCAACAATGCCACCCCTCCATGTACTCATCCATCACACAGTCTGTCATTTCTGTGCAAAGAAAACTGCCTGTATCGGCAGGTTTCAGAAATGTTTCCTATAAGGAAAGATACAGGATGGTAGGAAGTGATCACTGTTTTGATGTCATTCAGATTAGAACATAAAACTCAACAGTTCCATTGTATGAAGGTGGCCATTTTTAATGATGTGTAGGTGAATTGGTTGGAGAACCCTTCTGTTTATGACCACATCTTTTTTCCTTATTGTCCTTATTCAAGGGAGGTCAATCGACATCCATGGATCCTGCCCTGGATTGATTGGGTGCGTCTTTGTTGTTGGAAGGGGAATCCAGTGACTGAGGGCATGAACAAATGATTGTTTTGTATCTTGGGGTGGAAGAAGAAGATGTATCCAAAAAAATGCCTATACCTGGAACCAAAGGATGTAGATCTTGGGGTTTGTTAGAATGTATTGAAAGGACAGTGATGAGTGTAAAAATTGATTCAACTTTTTAACAACGGAGGTAAAAAGGTTTTTCATTTGGTTTGAGAACATTTCTCTTGGAGGCACAGAGATCTGTCTGCACTCCCACTGTAGTTGTGGAACAAAGTGCAGCAGCATACGTCTGAGAGAAAGTGGTGGACAGCAATTTTCAAGCCTCAGGATAAGTAGTTATGAATCATTTTCAAACACTGCACCTCTTTTTCTTCCAACTATTTAGGGCAAGAATGAAAGTACGATGGGTGAGAGCCATTGCAAATGACACAATGTGGGTCTATTTCACACTCATAAGCAGCATGTCCCTTGCCAACACAAGTGCATGTCAGGGAACCACGACATGACGTTTTTGAGTGACCGAACCTCTGACACTGGAAACATTGGAGAGGGTTTGAAATGTACAGCCATGCCCTGCAATTAAGATAACCTGCCTTGATGGTGGCAGGTGCACGTGGTGATGTAAATGTGAGAACAAGAATATTGGTCAGCAATGTAACTCCATCTTTGTGAGTGAAGATATGCCTCACTGCAGAAACTCCTTGAGTGGAGAAACCAGCGAGAATCTTTGACTCGGGGATGTTCTTGAAATCCCTCTCAACAATAACTCCTTGTGAAGAATTCAAAGTAGCATGAGGTGTAACCTCATAGGTAAATCCCTAATTGCCTTTGAATTCAAGAGGAGTTCACTATGTTGAGATGTGGAGAAACCAGCGAGGATTTCTGATTCAGGGATGTTTTTCAAGTCCCTCTCAACAATAACTACTCATGACGAATTCAAAGTAGAATGAGGAGTAACCTCAATGGATACATCCCAAATGGCCTTTGAATGCAAGAGTTCACTGTGTTTAGGAGTGGATGTTTTCAACAATGTCACCAGAAAGAAGCTTTTTGAGTGACTTAGGAGTGCTAGCAAGTCCCTTCTGAATAAGAAACAGAAATCATTCAGATTTGTCTGATAGAGTGTTATATCAGAAAATGAAATACATATGTTGAAGAAGTTGAACATTGCTGTTCAGAATCTTCAAGATATGGTCATTTACCAATGCTCTGTTTTTCACTATTTGTTTTTAAATTTGATTAGGGGGATCAATAATAAAGAAATCCAGCCCTACAAATGGATGCATTACAATGCTGAACAAAGACATTTTAACAATGCCATGGTTTTGTGAGCACTATACCCATACACCAGCATTAGATACAATGTCCACAATATACATTGAGAACATCCAATACTGGCACTTGGTTGACCCTAGCCAATGTGGACCAGCCAACTGACCCTGGGGGTGCCTCAAGGCTGTTCATCTACAGATATTCAATGCCAAAGTGGTGTATTAGGGTTGGACCCCTCAATGATCAGGATCCTTTCCTTCATGGATCACCACTCATGGCAAACATATGGGTAGATATTTAGATCTCAGTGGAGGTAAACTGAAAGGAAAGAACATTCTCTGGGAAGTCCCCTCACCATGTACAGAAACACACACCAAGGGGTAATTCAAACAATACTGGTTTTTGAAAAGGGAAGAATTTAACATTTTAAGTTAGCAAAAGAAAATATTTTAATGATCAACAAATCTTTAATTTCCTCAACTAAGTAGTGAATTTAATAAATATGTAGTATCATCTATGCTGTGTCAATGAATCCTACATGTACCTTCTACTTAAAGGTAAAAACATATGGAAAAATTTCATCAAAGTTTTGGAATTACAAAAGAAGCTGCAAAAAACTTGTTCTAAACTGTCATTTTTTTATATAAAATTATAGCTAATTGATAAAACTGATTATTTGTGAGCAGCAATTGCTTTAATAAATGCTCCATGACATGAATGGAAATCACAAATAAATATTAATATAACAAAAATAATCCAGAAATCACAATTAGTTTCTGATTACTCCATCAAATGATTAATTGTAATTGCTATTAGTTTTTTTTAAGTTTGAAGGTAGTTGATTAAGCATGACCCATTTCCTCTCCCACACTAGGCACTGGATATATAAATCTTAGAGCATTTGGTTTTACAGATTTATGATAGGCCCTAAAAAGGTCCATTTGTTGAGAGTTTGGGTTTTAATGTTTTACTATTTCTCCTTATCCACTCTTCCCCTCAACATTGCTGGAAAATTTGCCTTTTTCACTTCACTCCATATCTATCTTACCTATCTTGTACATTAAAATTTCATACTTATGGTGATCAAAATTATTACTCCACTACAGTTAATATACTTAAATTTTAGATAAACATTAATTCTTCTAGTGGGATGAAGGAAGATCAATCTATCTTCGAGCACCCCAAATATTTACTGTTTTGTGACTGAAATTTTTTCAATGCTAATTGTCAGATTGTTCTTTTCGAAATTCCTGCCTGTTTTTTAAGATTAGGACCAATGATACAAGGAAGATAAAGCCAAAGGTTAAAAGGGAAGTAGGGCAAGAGCATGAAGAACATTAAGATCCCAGTTAAGTGGACTAGAAAAATAGGGAGAGCAACGTAGGTGAAAGAAATGAAAAATAAGATGGAGGTTTGGAGAGGAGAAACCTAATGGAAATAAGGAAAGTAAAAGGCAGCCAAAGAGCTGCCTGGTAACCAGCAATAGTTGAAATAGACAATCTCTGGCTAAAAAGCCATGTGAGAAACTTGTACAAATGGGAAATGGATGTAAAAGAAGGTGAGAAGGGTAAATGCAGAGACCATCAGTGATAAATATGTGACTTTTGCTGATAAACTTCTAAGAAAAATGAGCAAACAGAGTGAAACGGGAAGAATGTTACATACAAAGAGAGTCCTGACAGGAACAGAAAAATTTCTATTCAAGAAATTAGAGTGACAACATGGTTGAATTGGAGAGCAGTACAAAGATGAAGAAGGAAGCAGAAAAGTGGTAAAAGAGGTTAAGCAGAGAAAACCACAACATAACCAGCTGGTAGTGTATTACCAGAAGGAGTCAACAGTATCCCAAATGAGGGAGGAGATGAATAGATGGAGAACAAAAAAGAAGAAATTAGACCAATTTTGGCTAAATGGATCCACAACCAATGATGGATGTTAAACAGGAAACCAGAATAGGGGAAGTTTGGCATTGTTGTAAGTAGGAAAAGTATATCTGAGTAGTGCCAAGATGCTAGAAACATCATAAAAAATAACATGTATTAATGGAACTCTTCATGGGAATTATCTGTTTGCGTCTCAAAAATGATCTGAGACAAAAATTCAAGGCATCTGGAACCAGAGAGACTCGTAGGGTTTGGAAAATCAGAGTGAAACCAAATGCTCCCCACTGGCAACTGATATATGATGTGATAGTTGAATTTACCAAGTAAATCATCAGCAGATAGTCATGTACAACTGGAAGAAAATGAACCAAAGCCTGACAAACCATTCAAAACTAGAAAAGGTTGATATAAAGAGTTAATTTATCCTGCTTCCAAGAATAGAAAAAGTTGCAATAGTTGAGACAAGTTCTTAGTCTATCAATGGAAACATTTGTAAAAAAGCAGAGATCAAACATGAATGAAGAAAAACACCATTCATATTATCTGTCCTGTTATCATATGGAGAAGGGAAAAGGATCCCAAGAAAGGTTCACTCACCATGTACAGTCTACTGTAAAAGATGCATTTAAGTATAATCTGAGAGAACAAAAGGTTCCAGGGAAACTCAAGTGCCCAAGAGAAAGAGAGAATCTCTCATGCAAGAGAAGATACAGCTGTAGGAACCTAACTCTTCAGAGCCCACATATGCAGCAAAAAAGGGTGTACTCTACCAAGATGGATTTGAAAAACACACCCAAATAATTCAGATACTGGGTGGATGTGAGATGAGAGTCCTCTAGCTGAGCCAGCCAACACAGTCAAGCCACCTCCTGAAGAATAAGTGTATGGTCAAAGGAGTCCAGTTGGGATAGAGTTAAAAGAAGTCAGTTGTCCACATATGGTGAAGGATCATTCCATGTCAAATCATTCAGAGTTTGGAAAATTTTCCAGGTGACCCCCTCGGAATACCTTGAAAAATTCACATTCATTTACCCATATAATAAAAAACTGCCACAGATTAGATCAATATCTCTAATAGTTTCTGATTTACAGACCTATAAATTTTAGTGTTTTTTTTATTTTTGGCAACTTCATTTTTGGGCAACTTTGGCTGTTTAAAGCTGAAAGAGTAATGGTGGTAGAAGGCTGAAATTTGCTACACTGACTTAATTAATCTCAGAGAATTCAAAAATGGTCTCAAACCAAGTTTATCTCTCTTAGGATTTGCATAGATAGGTTGTAAAATCACCTGAAAACCCAAACTCGTATAAAACATTGGTTTATTTAAAAAGCCATAGCTCTAAGACTTAATATGATACAAAGCTGAATATAGTTTTCAAATTTCCTATAACATATCAGTTGATAAATCAGCAATTGTAATTAACACTCCTATGAAAAGTGGGGCCTAATAGGCCCCAGAGCAACTTGAAATGTTATTAATATTAGGCTAATAATTTTGTATTTAAATGAAATTGCCATTTAAATCCATTAATGAACGGATTAACAAGATTCCCACTGTCCCTATCTACTGTCTAGCGAAACCACAGCCAGGGGAATGGGCTTGGAGAAATGAGGACTAGAAACATCTTTTCGTAGGAGTGTTAAAAGTCTAATTGATCTCCTGTAAAAAAATTTAGTTGCATGCAACTTTTTATGATTTAGCTAAAAATAGCCCTACTTCAGGCCACAGTTTGACCATGTCACCAGTTATTCAGCCTTTTCAAATTTTAACCATACATTCTTACATGTCTGAATATGATCTACAAAAGAAATCAGGATGGTGTTCAATCTATTTCTTGAGTTATAATTTTTTAAAGTATCCTCTAACCATATGTTTTTTATTTAAAAAAAAATTCAGTTCAGGTGTGTTACTGTGTGCAAATATATACATACAAATTTGAAATAATTTATGAATCCCATTGAAATATTCTAATCAGCCTTACCATATATTCTTACATCTCTGAACATGATCTTCAAAAAATTCAACGTTGTGAAAAATAATAACTTATCAAATTTTAGTGTCTCTGATATGTACCATTGGGCAAACGACCACATTCAGGGCATTCAATTCTTTCTTGTCAATCAGGAATCAGTTCTGCAGAATTGTGTAAAGTTAGATCTACTTGAGCACTTTGAAAAATGCAAAACTGCGGCAGGTATTAGGTCACATCATAGCTTTATTCCCCACCCTACCAACAAATCTTATATGAGAAGGCTATCAGATGATGATGTGTACACAGTTGTAACTGTTGGTAGTAGAAGTGAAAGTGATGCTGCAGCAGCTCAAATAGGGTCTAATGATAGCAATGATAATTATCAGCCATGAAAATATGTGGCATACATATACGATCATGAATTGTATGTGGGAAACATAAAAGATAGATCAGATGAACATTCCGATGTGTTGGTGTCATTTATGGAAAAATCAAGAAACGAACTGTTCTCATGGCCTGCAAGGTCACGTAAAGATGAAAGCTGGATTCCTTTCCAACATATTCTTTGTCTGATAAGTGCACCTACCATGCAAGGCAGTAGTGCTTGCCACTGTGTTCTAATTCAAAGTGATTTCAACATAATCAGACTCGAATTTCAGAAATTTACCCAAGCTGTCTGAACAAAGCAATGTTTATTTGATGTTGTTAAGGCTAATTTATTGCCAAAGCAGTTTTTGAAACATTTCATTGTCATGATTATTGCAGTTTGGTATAACTATAATCTTTCTCAGTTATTCCCTGTTGTAGCACTGTGCTTTTTATGTCTGATTTACCTTTGTATTTATTATATTATGAATCTTAAACTCAGATGTATCTGCATAACTGTAATGCATACACAATATATTTGCATTGCCATGTGATCTAACTAGTTATGCCAATAAATTTGTTCAGAAATGAATTAATTCTTTCTTGTTTCTTACAACTTCATTTTTTAACATTGTGAAAGGCTGGTTAGAATATTTCAATGGGATTCATAAAATTGTATTGATATATTTGCACACAGTAACACACCTGAACTGAATTTTTTTTAAATAAAAAACGTATGGTCAGAGGATGCTTTAAATAATTATAACTCAAAAAGTGGGTTGAACACCATCCTGATTTTGTTTGTAGATCATATTCAGAAATGTAAGAATATATGGTAAAAAACTGAAAAGGCTGAATAACTGGTGACATGGTCAAACTGTGGCCTGAAGTAAGGCTATTTTTAGTTAAATCATAAAAAGTTGCATACAACTAAGTTTTTTTACAGGAGATCTAAGACTTTTAATTACAACAATTGCTGGTTTATCAACTGATATGTTATAGAAAATTTGAAAACAATATTCAACTTTGTATCATTAAGTCTTGGAGCTATGGCTTATTAAATAAACCAATGTTTTTTACACGATTTTGGGTTTTCAGGTGATTTTACAACCTCACTATGCAAATCCTAAGAGAGATAAACTTGGTTTGAGACCATTTTTGAATTCTGTAAGATTAATTCAGTCAGTGATGCAATTTTCAGCCTTCTACCACCATTACTCTTGCAGCTTTAAGCAGCCAAAGTTGCCCAAAAATGAATTCGCCAAAAATAAAAAAAAATAACTAAAATATACAGGTATGTAAATCAGAAACTATTAGATATTGATCTAATCTTTGGTAGTTTTTCATTATATAAGTAGATAAGCACATGTGAATTTTTTCAAGGTAGTCTGAGGGGGTCACCTGGAAAATTTTCCAAAATCTGGATGATTTGACATGGAATGACCCCATTGTAATTATATGTTGGACCTTTTATTTACAAAACACTGTAAGCACATGGAACATTATGGTAGCATAGCCCCCCTCATATTTTTTTACTAGATATTTTTTTAAATCACAGAAAATGACAAATTCTGAAGAAAAATTAGGAAATTTGCAAAAATTTGACACTCCAAAAAAATGTACAGGATGACCCTGAGACCCAAGTCAGGCTTGGAAAAAAATGTAGTAAAATTTCATGTTAAAATTTTCTTTATATGGCTGTGGCTTCTACTAATACACTTTCAATAACTGAGCTACTTACATTTATTACACTATCACATTTCTCACTATTTATGCTTTTATTTAATGTGCCAAATAATCAGTTATAACTATTGCTTATCAAATAATGTTTTGCAGTAACAAAAATGTTATGTCATATTCCTGTGTAAAATTTTAATAATCAAACTTTTCTCATAAGCTGAACTTATGTTGCTTGTATTCAACATACTGAAGGATATGAATTGTTATTTATGTAATTATATTAACAAGGGTTAACCAAATCAACTGTTATTACATTAACAATATAATAAAACAATTACAATGGGATACAATTTCTATAGCTAAATTAATTTTAAATGCCACATGCAGTATTAATTTCAAAGTAAAAAAATTGTATCTATGTTTTTCAGCAAGTTATAATAGAACTGTTTCAATTATGCTAACCTGTATGTCTTAGGTTTATTAGATAAACACCAGTGCATACCATATAGTACAAGCAACTGCTGTAGAGTGTAATATATACACATTAGCTTCTCAACACATTAAGCTATCATGCCTACCTTGAATTTATCATTTAAAATATAGTACTTCTGTCATTCAGTTTTCAGTTTCTGTTATGCTTGAAACACACTATATATCATTCATAATGTCAAAAGTCTATTGAACAGTTTATGGCTTTACTTATTAAATTGACAAGTGAAAAAAATTTTTATCACTGTCTATTGGAATGCCAGGTACTTTTTACTTAAAATGACAAAAGTAAATAGTACAGTATAACTTACTAAACTACAAAAATATTTAAAAAATCTTAAAATAAATTTTAGTTTTAGACAATATTGGCAGAGTTAGTTTAAAAATTTGTGGTATTTTCAACCAGAATGATAGTTTATGCAACAAGCAAGCTAAACAGCCAAGTAAAACATTGCAATGTTCAGGAATATCCACAGCCGATTTAAAACTGCTGGGCAGAAATGAATAAAGAGAAACCAGTCAGTATCAACCACCACCTAGACTGCTGCCCTTAACTGAATAACAGGAATAACTATCACCTTTATAACAAGCACACAGCTGAAAGTTCAGTATATTTGTTCAACAGCATAATGTCAGCTGAAATCTTAGACCTTATAATCCATATCCTAATATGATGTCATCTTCCAAAGCCTATCACCTATCTATATCTTATCTCACATGATACCACTATGTTCAAATCAGTTTAAGTCTTTAAAACAGACTGAGTTAATCTACTAATTCTGCACACCTATCCAAATGGATTGAAGGAAAGATTGTATATTTCATCAGAATGGGTGTAGTGCAAGTCTAGGTCTATAATGTCACATCAAAACATTGAATTTTTAAGCTTTACTTGTGTCACAGTAATGTGCATTATAGTCAAAGGATTATGACTTTCATTCTAGAAAGTGTGGGATTTTGCAGCATACTGATAGACTTACCAATATATAATATTAGACAATATCCAGCCATAATATGAACTATTGAAGAAAAGGCTCAGTAAATAATGATTGGATGGAAAAAATGCCCATGCAGCAGTAAATTGTTGAAAAGCACACAACATTGAATTGAATGCATGTAGGTAGCTTAAAATTTATTTTCCATCAATGGAAAGAAAAACTTACAAAAAATAAAATTAAAAATTGTTAATTTAAAAAAGATAGAGATCATCACCAAAAATGCAAAAACAAGTTAAATCAAAAAATATTTCCAAACCTACAACTAGGGACTATTTTGAGTTTGACTCAACTAAAATTGGCAAGTGTTGTATGGGGTGAAAATAGGGATATGTAGCTAAACAAAATAGTACATACATTATATTTAGCCTAATTAGTTTGAGTCCCTAGTTGGAGGAAATGTAATCTTTGCATTTTGATTCAACTTGTTTGTTTCTGTACCTTTTCGACGATCTGTATTCGCTTTTCCAAATTAACATTTTTTAATTATCTTGTTACTACAAAACTAATAAACGTATGTTATTGAGTTAGTATTATATAGTAGTATTGCTATATACCGTCATATTAATATAGTACTAACTCAGTAAATATCCTCACTATGTGTTAATAGAAATATTGGCCATATTCTCTTTACTCTGGTCAAATTACAATTTTAAACATTAATACCACAATTCGAAAAAGTTTCACTATCTATAAAAATTTGCAAGTAATCACAGTCGTTTGATTTTTGTCATTATCTGTGGTGCTTACCTTCACTATTAGTGTTAATATTATACTTCGTACTAAAGTAAGTATACATCTCTCCTAATTCTTACACTACTACCTTTCAATTTAGAGCGGGTATCATCACTTTGAATAGAGCGGCCTCTATAATTTAAAATGTAAGCTATAAACAAATGTAAATAAATATTAATAGATGATTCTCTTCGGAGACCTCATTTGCCAAACAAACTTTAACAAATGTAAAAATTATTAACGAATCAATTAACTTTTATCTAATTGAAACTACTTCATACAAGGTGTATTTCTGTTGAAGAATGAAAAATCTGGTGAAGCTACACATTAAATATTAATTTTCAATTTCTTTATTAATGTTAAAAAGTTATTTAATGGTGTTTCAGTCTTGATATTATGTGATATATATTAACAAAAGGTAAGCGACTTTTAATAAAATGGTTTTGAAATATAATAACATTTACAATAGTATATTTTTACACCACCTTTAGAATCCGTCAATAACACAATTGAATATAAATAAGACACAAGGATCAAACAATCGACATGATCTGAAACTGTTTATTGTACACTAGGCTTATGACTGGGTTATCATCTACATGATCTTTTAATATTTTAAAATTTTAGTACTTATAGTATAATGCTTCTCTATTCACATTTTCTTGAACTAGGCAAAACATGATTTATAATGTTAAGATTTCGTTAACAATTGGCCCGGCATGGCCAAGCGTGTTAAGGCGTGCAACTCGTAATGCTCGTCCTTTCAGCGGTGGTAGCGTTAAAATGTGACGGTCAATCCCACTATTCGTTAGTAAAAGAGTAGCCCAAAGTTGGCGGTAAATGGTGATGACTAGCTGCCTTCCCTCTAGTCAGATAGCCCTCGAGTAGCTTTGTGTGAAATTCAAAAACAAAAACAATGTATGATATTATTATTAATTTGATTCATGATAAAGTTTTGTTTTTATCACTGTCATCTGTAATGCCAACTAGCTTTTAATATGAAACAACACATATACTGGAGTGCAATGAAACTTACTAAAACAATATTTTAATTTTGATATTAATTTAATATAGCTTATAAAATTGCTCCCATCCTGAGTTGTGAAATCCTTTATATAATAAAATATTAAACTACTGCATTCACAAAGGCACATGAATCAGATTTATCCTCTGTTATTACTGGCGAGTCTGTTACTGAAAAAGATTTCCCTGGGTAAATAAGTGGATAAATCCGTTTACGGCTCCAACCTAAATGATCCTTTGGAAATAGTATCATCAGGAATGCCAGAATCCTTCACATGTTGAAGTTTTGCTGATAAGTTCTTCTCTGGAATAACCTAGTTGGTCGCTTTTTCACTGACTGTCAATTTTAAGGTATTGGCCAAATATGTGTTTGATACGTTTTGATGATAAAGGTCAACAATGAACAAACAGCACATACTCCACTTGCTTTAAATTAATGTATTGAAATAAGTCGAACGTATATATAAACGTTTGTTACACTGTTGTTATCACAATTTATTCAGAGTTTTACATCATTGTCTCTCGTTTTTATTAGAGTCTACACAGGCTGATATAGTGACATCATAGCGCAAATTGAATCTTTTATTACAGTACAGTATATAATAAATTGACCTTAAAATCACTTCTATAACTGTTTGTTAACACAGTTGTATCCATAGGTTTAAATAAATGTCTCTTTTTGTCACCAAACTCCACACAAGCTGTTTCAATTATTTTAGAACAAAACTGACAATATAATCTGTTATTGCAATACGATCTGTGGTAGTGAAACTACTAAAGTTGCCACCTACTATACATTCTTCATAGGTAAACTGGCTATCATGCAATCTTGGTCTATCTGTCAAACAAAAGTTTCGACGGGTATTCATACCCTGACAGAGGTTTGCAATTTTCTATACACTGCTACACATTATGATGCAACAATATTCAATTGAAACAACGAGAGGAACTTAAAAGTTTCTTGTAACATGATGCAATAATATGACAATCACCAATTCACAGCTATTGAACTACACAATATATGATGCATAAACAATTACACAAACAAACTTGCGAATAACTGCTGCCTTTAGTAAAAACAAAATTTAGCAATGGCGCTATCTGAACCATAAAAATTGCATTAAGCTAAAATAGAAACAGTCGTGTATATCTAACACTGACGTACTTCTGAGAACAATCATGGTAGGTTATCTTTGGCTTGAAGTGTCTCCTCTCCAAACTTCTATTTAACTTTAAAGTTTGTCCTTATGCGACGAGAACTGTTCAACCAGTAAGCCCATGAATTCGTGGACGATTTTCTTCAAGTAAAGACTTTTTTATTTTCATTTATGATAGATATCGTATTTTCATTAGAACTACACCTCACAAATTCAACAAACTCTGTGTTGTTTATATTTCATTTGCTCTATGATTTTCCTTTGATCTGAATAGGCTTAGTTTTCTTGGCTTAATAAAATATGTTTATTTCTTAGTTTCACTGCTATACTGGTGAGATTTCTCACAAATGCAACGGTTATTTTTTCAGGATTATTTTGAGAGTTCTAATTTCAAACTGGCTTTGCAATATTTCCTTTCAACTGGCACGTGAAACACTTATTTTTTGTGATTTATGTCCTTTTTTATAACTAACTGTCCAATTTATTCTTAACCATTGTAAATGGAGTTTATGTTTCAGTACTAGAGATTCTAATATTTTGATAATTTTTAGATGATGCCTTTAGTATTTTTTCCTCAAGCATAAAGAAATTTAGTTACACTGCTAACTAAAGAGCTTTTTAAAAGAAATACTCTCGCTTTGTTTCAGATTAATTCTCAAATCCTCATCGTCATGGTATATATAAATTGACCATATGCCAATTATTTGTTATTTTGTGACGAACGTGTAGATAAGGTAATTGGACACACCTTCACAAATCTTCCACATGTTCAGCTAAGTTCTATTCCTTCCTACATATCTTCTTCTGTAACTTTGCCCTTGATACTTTTTTCTGGTCAGACATTTCAAACCTGTTGAATAAGGCAACTGCCAATTCGTAATTTTGTTAGAACTCTCAATTAAGAGGTCACTTAATGTTGTAAAAGCTTGTTCTTTTAGATTGGCCATACAATAGGTGGCTTTTTGGTTGCTATTCCACCCGTTCACTCATGAAATGATTTCAAACTGAGATTGGTATGATTCTTATAGTATTTTATCATCATAGTTCATTGGTTTCTATACTACCCGATGTTAAAATGACCAATTATGTTCTGGAACTGGATTTGGTTCTCTCATTTCTAGAGTAGTCCAGAAAGTTTTTGAATAACTTGTCACAGAAGTAGTGATAATAGATGTAGACCAAATCATTTTTTGTCTTCTATAAATTGTTCTAGATAATGTTTCAAACTGGAACTCCTGAGCTCGTGCAGAAAGAGGTGTAGATGGTTTTATTTTTGCATTTAATAATTCCTTTTCCAGATATTTTATTTTGTCACAAATCTTATTTTCAAATTCACTGATGTTCTTCTCTATCTTATTTCTGTACTTTTCTATTTTATTGATGTCTTTCTTTAGTTCACTTATGTTTTTGTACATCTTAATTTTTATCATCAAAACATTTTGTGTACTTCTTTTATGTCATTTTGCACTTTTTTAAACTTGTTGCTGTAATTCCTCTTTATGTCATCAATAGTCTTGTCAGTCCTGTCTTGGATGAAATTAATTTTTGCTTTTTATGTCTAATATTTTAATTCTTCTCTTATATTCCTTCCCTTTTCTTTTCCTTTTCTATCTCCTTCTACTTGGTCCACTTTTAATGTTTTATAAACTTATTCTTAGTTTTTTTTATATTTTTATCTTGATTTTCTCTAAATTTTCTGTATCATTCTTTTAACTTTAGTCTTCTTTTTTATTGTAATCTTGTTGGCTTTGTATGACTTGATGATTAGGGCGTTCAACTTGCAACCTGTGAGTTGCGGGTTCTAATTCCTGTAACTAAACATGCTCACTCATTAAGTGGTGGAGGGTTATAATGTAATAGTCATTCCCATTGTTCGTTGGTAAAAGAGTAGTCTAAGAGTTGGCGATGAGTAACGTTTACTAACTGCCTTTCATCTAGTCTATCACTTCTAAATTAGGGGCAGTTAATGCAGATAGCTCTCGAATAGTTTTGAGAGAAATTATAAAAAAAACTAACAAAACCAAATCTGATTTTATACTACGGAGGCGAGTGTTCCTAATAAAGAAGTACTTAGCCCTCCATTATATGTAAGCGACAATGCCTCTTAAAGACTCAAACCGCACTTTTTAGCCAACAGTTTCTAGATTATGTTGCAATCTAGAAGAGTTCTTTTAACCCAACAATAGCAACATACAATATACAACCATTACTAAACGAAATAGACTTGTATTGCAATAAATGGAGAATTAAAATTAATGCAAACAAGACACAAGTTATATTATTTACAAAATTGTAGAAAAGAAACAAATTAGTACCACAGTTATATCTAGATGGAACTTTCTTAAAAATAGCTACATCAGTAAAAAATTTTAGTGATTACATTTCACTCAAAATTAATCAGGGTGCCATACATGTATAGCATAAAAACCAGAATCTGAAAACAAACAAGCTACATTATGAGTCTGAGCGGCAACAAACAAGGAGCTTCACTAGAAAACATATTAAATATTTACAGAACATACATAAGACAAGTCTTAGAATATAACATAAATAAATATATCAAAAATGCATATCAACAAACTATAACTATTTCAAAACTATATTTTAACAAAAGCATATAGAGTCTCATAATTCATGATGAACCAAGTCATAAGTACCTCTCCCCTCTAAACATCATAAATAAAAATCTTACAGTCCAAACAGGGCTAGGTTAACTTATTCCTAAACAAGAATGTAGCTCTATTTTAAAAGAGCTTTCTATGTGAAGATAGAAGTATTTGTATGTGTGTGGGTGTGTGACTACTAAGGGTAACCGTATTGCGAACATGTACTAACAGTGCGATCATGTATAAATAAAGCTAATAAAAGTATACTAGTTAATATTATCTTTTTAATATATACTAGTTAGTATTATTTCTTTAATTGGATATGGCACATAAAGGGTATGTTAATTAAAACAATGTACAAAATTGTGAGTAATGAAACAAGGTTAACAAGTGTTATTACATAGGGTTCATTAACAGTGCAAACAAAATAATAATTCCTGAAATGAGGAATAAGTCAACTCTGAATTTCACCCTCCCTGGTCCAAAAAATGGACAGAGTCTCGATGAAGAAGAAAACAGATTCAATAAGTCCTACTGTTAGAGATGGAAAGAGAGGGTCAGCTAAAAGTTTTTAGGTATGACCGTCAAACGAGACAATAGTGTGTTATCCATTTCTATTCAGTGTTAACCATAGTCACAAAAACCATCTGCCTTTTCCACATTTGTGTTTAGAACCTTAAAAATATGCACTTACGATTATGATGTGAAAACATAGTTAAATTTTTTTAAAACATGTAGCCATAAATAGGGGTTATACCCTTAAAATTATTTATAGCTCATTAACACATCAGTAAATTAAAAAAATGTTAACATGTACAATGTTAGAAGGAACATGTAAAGTAGATAACATGAGAGTTTGTTCAAGACTTATATACAAAAATATGTAATTTAACAAAATAATACAAAGAATTGAAATTAAAAAAAATATATATAACAGACAAGGAAGCTGGCCCAGGTACGGAAATAATAAAGTTCTGGACAGATGTGCTATAACTCTGAATAGTTTCAATCTAGGTGACGTTATAAGTCTAAACCTCAATTACAATGTTACTCTTAAATGTGTTATATAGGCACTGAAATATATGTAGAGTTTTCTTAGGACAAGTTTCTTCTTTTAATAATTATTTGTTGTATAAGATTTTAACGTTATATTGCTTTTAATTGTTAAAAATTGATGTTTAGTCAAAACTATAATTTATTTTTTACAAAAATAATGTCACCATTCTGACACCCGTGTAGTAGGTAGTTCTTTCGCTAAAGAGTTATTTTAAATTAGTTGGTGAGAGTAATTTAACTTCTATTCCATGTAACGATAAAAAGCTAATTTAATTATTCCTTAAACATTTTTATAAATATAAACACTTGTACGCTACCATAAATTGCTATTAGCCGACACTACAATTGACGTTAAATATTGTAGAACAAATCAACTTGCTAGTTCAATGTAACAGCAAAGGGTAGAATAGACTGCTTCACTTTCGAAGTTGAAATAACTTTCTTTTATTGAAATAATCCCATCTAATATCTCCTTGACTATCTTCTTACTCAGCATCTAACTAACCTCTCAGTGCTTCAAGTAACGTTATATTAAAATTCATTAACCTTCGCAGAAATTTTTCCGGAGTGGTGAAGTAGGGCGGTGGAGATGCAAAGACAGAATCAAAAGACTATGTTCCCGCCTTCAAGAGTTTTCTGTTACGGTGAAGAGAGCTGGCAATGTCCCACAGTCAGGTTTGATGGGCATAATATTTACAGATATGTACTCCATAATAGTAAATATTGGTTGATTCTCATCACTCTGTCTTGCGGGATGTCTGCAAGACTGGGTAAGTGTCTTTGGTAACATATCTGCAGATGATACTCCAATTACGCTGTGTCAGGGATCATTGGATATCGTCGACCTCTTTAATGATTTGAGTGAAAACTGCGATACCCAAGAAGCCGTCGTGGAAGAGACGATTTTCGATATTTAGGTTTAGCGCAGGTAGAATTTACACAAAACATTTATTTTGTATCTTCAGCTGACAAGGGTTCTTTCTTTTCCTGTTTCTCAGCCGGTACATCATGTGCTGCGCTACTTCACTCTTTATCTCATGACACACCAGTTGACCTTTTACTGTATGAGGATTACCAAGACATGCTTTTTCTGATTTTGGTACAATTATAATTTTTAAACGCCACTTTTGCTGTCTTCTTTTTCATTCTCATTACTTTGTAACTCATATCATGTGCATTTTTTCTAGTGATATCTTGGCTTAAACAAAAGCACATTCTTTCATAGTTATCTGTTTTCCCTGATTGTATAAGCGATTTATCTGCTTTGAATTCAACAATTCATACTGCTCACTGTAGATTGCTGAGAATATGTAACTTGCTTCACTCTCGCCTACTTTGTTCTGAATGCTTATCTGTTTCGCAAACCAAATTTAGATTTAAAATATTATTTTCACGCCTTTGAGTTGAAATCCGCATGAGATAATTAAGATGAATGTGAAGAAAACAATTACATTCTATTACTAGTTTTCTTTTGATTATTAGAAAGATAAGAATATTTAAGTCTTATGTGTGAATACTGTTTACTAATGTGAGAACTAAATACATTCTCTATGTAATAACATTTTTTTTTTCTCATACACAACCATACAAACAGTAAACAATGTTTTGTTTTTTGGTGTATATGTATATATAATCTGACATTTCAGTCGAAATACTTTCTTACTGTAAAGGTTATGACGAGTGAAATCTTTTGCATTGACTTGCATGTTTTATAAAGTAGTTGCTTACAAGAAAATAAACTCAAAACGTTTTAAACCTTATGATCAACTAGGATGGACTGGCTGTCAAAAGATATTATACATATATCTTTAGATCTTCTCGGTAAGACATGATTTCTTTGGATAGTTTGCAGATTAGGTTGGAAAGTGGTGGTAAAATAGGTTAGAAGGTTAATTTCAATGATCCTACATCCGTCGTTACTAATTGGATGTCTGTTAAAAGTGAACTAGTAATATTAAGTCTTTCTTAAAAACTCTTTCGTAAATTGGATAAAATCTGTTTTCAATAAATAGCTAAAGATGTTGAGTATCATATACACTAACATGTTCTGTAACAGTTCTGTGGTCGGCATTGATTTTTAGTAATCAGTAGAATTTTCCATAGGACGCTCGACTTGTAATCTGAGGATCGCGGGTTGGAATCTTCGTCACACCAAATATACTCGTTCCTTCAGCTGTGGGGACGTTATAATATAACGGTCAATCCCACTATTCGTTGGTAAAAGAGTAGCCCAATAGTTGGCAGTGGGTGATGATGACTAGTTGCCTTTCCTCTAATCTTACACTGCTAAATTAGGGACGGTTAGTGCAGATAGCCCTCGTGTAGCTTTGCGCGAAATTCAAAAAAGAAACAAGTTGCGTATGACTAACTAGCACAATCCGAACATTTTCCGCGTAGTACTTTGCAGAAAAATGCCTTTTAGACAAGGTCAATTTTATTTAACTTTATTCAAACAGCCATTTCTGCAAGTTTCTAAAATAACTTAGTTTAACAATCTTTTGTGTTTTTTCATATATGCATTTATTTATTTCTAGTTTTATATGCAAATATCTATTTTAGTATCGGTTATAAAGATAAATTATGTTTAATTATTAATCTGACAATTTTTATTTGGGTAACTGGCATTTTTTTCATGTTACCATGCCAAGTGAACTATAGAGTTATAGGTGTAAAAGTAATATGGACTTTTATCAAAAACCGTATTAGTAAAACAGAAAATAAATGAAGAAGGAAGAAATTTTACTTTAAATGAAAGTTCGCGGGATATATTTTTCTTAAGTAATTAAAAAATAAAATATTGTATCGTCTCTTTTTCTTTAACTATGATAAATGTGATATAGACATCAACATGTACACCGTTAGGTTTGTTTATTTTTTAATCTCGCATGAAGCAACACATTGGCTACCTGCTCTACCTGCCTCTAATTTAGCATCGTAAGACTAGATGGAAGGCAGCTAGTCATCACCACTCTCCGCCAACTACTACTTGGACTACTCTTTTATCAACGAATAGTGGAATTGACCGACACTTTATAACGTCCTCACGGCTGAAAGGGCGTTTGTATGCATGTATGGACTCACAGAGGCTATCCATTGTGATAAACAGTGATTACATATTTAGATCTCTCCTGAAGTGAAGTAATGTGCACAACCTACTTCAGAAACGTCTCCAGAATCCTGTTGCAATGCAGAAAGGCGTCAAATCTGCCTTTGTAGATCTAGGATTGCTTGGCACAAGGTCAAGGTGTTCCAGCAACAAAAAAACGATGTTATCTTTGCCCAAGAATCGTGAACAGAAAAGTCCATCAAACCTGTACAGCATGTGGAAACAATATCTGCACTGATCACCCCACACCCAGTGTAAGGTGTAATGAGTGTATGTAAAATGACTGGTAAGAGATATGAGAAACACTTTATGTTCACTCAGAGTAAGTTTTGCTTACATGTTGTCCAAAATTTGGCATTAGTTTAGCAGTGAAACAAAGTTTGATGTAGTTCGACCCCAAGCACATTTTTGTACAATTTGTTATTTTTTGTTACATATTAGAGGAATCCGTTTCTTCATTCAGTATTTTATTAGTTTTAATTGTGAGATGTCAATTAGAGAAGAAGAGGCCCTATATTATCAAAATATATGTCTATGATGACAATTTGTTGCCTAAATATGTGTAAATGGATATAAGTAAATTTCGTAAGTCATAACTTCAACATCACGCCCCGCTAGTTCAGCGGTTAGACTAGGGAATTACAACGCTAAAATCAGGGGTTCGATCCCCTCGCTGGGCTAATTAGATAGCCCGATGTGGCTTTGCTATAAGAAAAACATATACACACACAGCTTCAACATTATGATCACTAAACATATGCGGGATCCGTATGGACCCCAGGTGTACTGAAATGTGTATATTTTGATGAAGGTTAATCGTCATCATAACATTTAAATTGTTTTAAGTAAAATAAATCATTCAAAGAATAGGGATGGTAAAATACTTATTTCTGAAAATGGAAAAAAAATACAATCAGTAAAATTTCTTTGGGGCAAAGCTAAGAATTTTGTATTTACATATTATACAAGTATGAATCCAACAATATCACCAAGTACCGAAAAGAAAATTGAAGCAAGTTAGTTGAGGTTCTTAAGATGCACTATGAAGGTATGTTGAACAAGTTACACATCAAATTAAAATCTTTTGTCAAGAGCGGGTTATAGGAGGAAGCCACTGACTCACATTAGTAAAAGACAGTTGGAGTTTTTCAGACAAGTAATGAAGAAAAAATAAACTAAAAGTCTAGTTGTACTTGAAAATATTGAAGGAAGTAGGGACTTTGGAATTCAAAAAATTGACTTACGTCGAGAGTCTACCTAAATGGACGAATGTATGTATCCACATTGAAAATTCTTTATGCCTGGAGAAGAAGAGATATAAGGAAGACCATATCCATCAACTTTCTGTTCAGATATGACACGTAGATATATGTATATATATACCTTATTTAGCGACAGGTTAACGGATTTGTTAGAGATGCAACTTGCGTACGTATGGCTTGTTTCGCTTTAGCAGCTGAAAATTTATTTGATGATGTTGAGTAGTTCCCTTGGTGTGTTCTTTATCGTCTGATATATAGATCTATATAATAATAGTTTTCACCACTTGTAATTGTACCTGATGAATCCAGTTTAAGCTGGTGAAACGAGGTAACCATGAATATTATACTCTATATATCCTAAAATAAATAAGGGTAGTTATTTTAATTATTTATTAATATACAGTTTTTTTGCTTTTGAATGTCATTTGGAACAAGGAATATCCTCATATGGGAATCATAAATTCCCGATCTAATTCATGTGTTTAAATATTTTTTCTAGGAAAGGGTTTTTATATATCCTTTCCAAAACGGATCAATGTTTTAGTACCATCACAATACTTACACGTTGCCAAACAATGCGAAAACGTAATGTTGAAAGCCGCAGGTGCATAGGTACATTTATAGGTACATTTATCTGCTGTGAGAAAAAGTTGTAAATGTATTCTTATGTCAGTTTTTGACCATCCCAGTAGCACAGCAGAATATCTGCAAACTTGTAACGTTAGAAATCGTGTTTTGATACCAGTGGTAGAAAGAACACAGATGATTCTTTGTGTAGCTTTGTGGTTAACTACAAACAAACTTCAGTCTTTTCTGAAAAATAATACGTACTTTAAAAGCAAAGCCGAGTCAATGACAGTGATTGTCAATACAATTCTAGAAAGCACTGATAAATAATAATTTTAGAATATATGATTTTACTCTAGCTTTTATATGTGTATGGCAGAAGTCATTATTTTATTTTATCTCTTTTTTGCTACGGGGAATAAAAATCTACTTTCAATTACATGATTGTTCACCAAATAAGCAAATATGAATTTGAATGTTGACAGCAAAGATTTCTGAGTATACAAACTGCTTGTCTTAACTTCGTATGTTTATACCATGGAGTAAAATAGTTGAGTTGTAAGTAGTTTATATCAAGTCCAATAGTTGGAAATGAACAAAAAAAAAGTATATATTATTATTATTACTACATGTATTTTTCCAAAGAATGGATAAGTGTAGACGTTTAATAAACTACTATCACAGGTATCTACGTAAAAAAACAGACAGATCAATGTTTCTTATACTTTGACCAAGGGCTTGAAGTAAGCTAAACTAGAATGGATTTCGTGCTTATTAAATTTTTAGAGAAAAAAAATCTCTACTGACAAACATGGATTTTCTACGTTGTTGATTGTTCTATTTTTGACCTCTGTCAATTTTGGTACAAAATATTACATTTCTTATTGAGATGTATGCGTGTTCACCTAACACACTTGTCAAATATATGCTACAAATGAAAGATCTTGAACTGTATTGTATTTCCAGGGATGTTTAAAGTTAACATACACAGAATACTTCTTAATTACATGTTTACATCTTATTGATTTAACATAATAAAAAAATTCTAGACACAATATTTCTTTTTAACACTTTATCACAGTAAAAAAAATTGCAATCTTATCTATTAAGAATGTATTTACTTGAAAACGTTTTGCAACAAAATCTCGAACAAATATATCATTAATATCCTTGTGAGATACACAAATAGGTAACAGTTTTTGTTTCAACACATGTCGACAATGGTAATAAGCATAATCTATACAATATTGTCTACTGTCTACACACAAACGAATAGGATTTTGAATTCATGTTTGGAAGTTTTTTTGTTATAAATATTCTTATGTTGAGGTTATTTTAAGGCAGTTCTAATGGATCAAAATATTCTAATTTTTCATACAGACACAGACCCATTAACTATTAGAGTTGTTACTCGGATCCAGATTTACAATGTTCAATTGGTTTTTTCCTGCATAATCAAATAGTTGGACTCTGACAAATACACTTCTTTCACACACACACATATCCTGTGAAACTATTGAATAAATTTCTAAAGTACTCATAGCTCCTTAAATATCAGATATGACGGTTATATACTGATCACTTTGTTAAATTGAAATTCTCCATAAGCTAGAATATTAAAAGTATTTGGTAAGACACTGCCAAGACATATTTCAATTTGTAAATTTCCCTGTTTTTCCATGTTGAAACGTGAATCTCTAGCAAACTGATCACGTGTAAAATCAAAGAAAAATGGTGTGCATCCTCCAAAGCTTACCTCATTTCCAATATTGATTCCTTGATATTGAAACTGTTTTCCAGTTCCGCTAGATCATGTTTCATAGCTTCATACATACAATTCAGCAACAAAACTTGACGGAAAAAATTGAGAACGAATCTGTTTTTCATGTACGTTTATTGTCATGAAGTTGATATTCTAGTGTTTAAAATTGTAAAAATATTTCTTCCAAGATCCATAATTATCAACACAGCCTATAACAAAATGTGTAAATACTTGAAATAAAAAAAAATCATTATAGATAGATGCTTATAAGTTTCCTTGGGGAGATGAAAGCGATTTACACATTATATATTTTCATCATTTAACGTAATACAAAGCAACTCTTTACTTTGTATGAGTCGGAGTTTAAATGTTACACCATCAGTCAAGAGTTTGTAAAAAAATATCAGAATGTAGACAACCAATTGTGTTGACTGTTCGACTACCACGTGTATCTATATGTCGATCTTTGGTTCCATCGACCTTACCATCATTAAAATTTAGATAATTAGAACTACTTACCGTGCCTTTTATCCACATGAATGGTGTCATATGACTTCTCTTAGCTTCCCTATTTTAATTCATTAAAGTATGTAGGCTTTATAGATGTAAAGATTGTGAAGTGAAGAAACGAGCTGGCCATTCATGTGTATATCCACTTGAGAAAATAGAGAATGAAAAAAGAGAGTGACGAGTCCTGGGATATCTTCATCCTTTTCTATGTCAGTTCCATCAGACTTTACAATCTCTGCCATTACATGAAGATATGTTGTGCTGAATTTACATATTCATCTCCTTATCCCAATATACAAAATTTGATGGATCTTCTGTTGGTCACTGAAGACAGAGGACAATATTCAGTCCACTGACCCTCCTCAATTACTTTTTGCGTAGGGGAGAGAAAAGAAGGCTCGCTCAGACTTTATACACTTACATAACATTTCATTTAGTATAAGAGTCATGTTTACTTGTCAAAAACGTTTGGATTCGATTTTTTCGTCTCTTTTTTTAGTTATTTTGAACACAGGGCCCTCCTGTTTCATCTTTTTATTAGATAGATAAACTCGAGTCATGTTCTGAGCTCCTTGTATTGCTCGTCATTTTCCAGCCTCAATAAAAGGTTTCCCTTGTATGACATCTGATGCTAAATTTATGCCTGACTGAACGGCTTGTTTTCTTAAGACTAATGCTTCTTTTTTCAGAAATAGTACAGCCAAACGAAACAAGTTACCGAAACGTCTCCAATTTGTATCTCTATTGTCGCTGGCTATCAGTATAATAAGGTAAATCGTTTCCCACTTGATAATCGTAATGGACGTCATATGTGGCTTGTTCTTGGCAGTAAGATGCTCTCATGACTGCGAGGATAGAGCATTAGAATAACTTTCCTGTTAAAATAGATAGACTAATGTCGAAATTTATATCGACCTCTTCAGTCTGAACATTTTGTTTAGAAACATATCTGTATTGAAGACTTGTAAAGGTTTAAGTGATTATGTTTCCAGCCCAACCTTTAACTTGAGCGATTCGCATTAGTGGTGCAAAGACATCACCAACAATTACAGGTTCCATAATATCTGAGTAAATACATAGTGAATAAAATCCGCCATGCATATTAACAGTGTATGAGGGTATAGTGGGCTCTGTTATTATGTAATTACTATTAAATTCCGGGGGGAATGAATCATGAGGGAATATAAGCTCATTGTTGGATTTAGGAAGTGTTTATTCTACTTGGCTTAAGATTCTAATTAAATCTTTGCGTTCGTTGTAATTATCTGGTCTAGTATAATTTATTATAGTAGTAGAGTTAGTCTGAAAATAAAACACATTATGCCAGCTATGTGAATACTGTAATTCAACTAAGACCACTTCTCGGAAGAAGAGTGATATAGGTTAGTAGGGTATTAGTAGCAAAATAATTCATAGAACTGTTACTAGGTAACGTGACGTACAACTAATCTATATCGAATAACGAGTGATAGAATTATGCATATTATTTTATGATGGCAGGTGATTCAGATCTGGTTGAAAGATCCAGCTATTAAATTTACCAGGATATCCTTTACATTTTATAAAACAATATCTATTTTATCCCCTTCTCACCCACGTAATATTTTTTTCTACAGCTTAGACGTCACTGGGAGACTTTATAATTTTTTTAGTTCAGATTCGTAAAATGTTCCATTTAATCTTTATCCGAGATAATTTTACAGTTTGCACACTCTCGATTTCTTTCTATTCTAGGGTAAATCGTAAATATTTTGTCTCTACATTTGGATATGTGACATTTTATAAATTGATAGTTCGCTTTGCTAATAAGTACGCGATTGCCTACTTTAAACTGAAATATCACTTCAGTGGGTGGTTAGTAGAATGCTTTCCACAATACAGACTAATTGCAGAAATTAACGTCTACGGGTGTAATTTTAACGCTGAGATGATACGATTGGTTATAGACTCTGACCAAATGTTTCAACACAGTGATATATTTATAAGTTTTACAATAAGTTAAGTACATTTTAGTTTTCAGAGTGCAATTAAATCTTTCTATAACATATACCTCTTTATCACGAGTAATAAAGAAGTGAGTGTTTTGTTTTTTGAGACTAGTAAATTCTTTTCCAGCACCGGTTTGAAATTTACAGAGTTTATGACTCTGTTTCAAAATCTGTTTCAAAGATTTTACAAGTGTTGCAGCTTTTTTTCCTTGAGTGGAACAATCTCTGTATATTTACAAAACACTTCGATACATTTGAGTAAATACTTAAACTGATTGTTTTATTGACTTAGATTAGATAGATCCTGCTATTGTTCATCGCTCCTTGAAATGGCTACTCAATTCCATGAAAACATGTATCCTACTGGTTTGTGTAGAGTGTATGTATTCTGATGACTTGGCCACTCTTTAAACTGTTTTAGAGTAATGTATTTACCAAGCAATTTCACAGATTTGAATAAAGGTTGTATCCGCCAAAACTAGCAAGATGCGTAGGATTGTAACAGATATATTGTGGAGTTTTATTAGACATTATTTTCTACCCCATCTATTTTTATTTAGTTTTTACATCAGCTTTGTCTTCAACATTAGTAATGATTTGACTTTTACAACAGATGATATTAATTCTTATTTGACTCAAGATATTACTAAACTTAAAATGTTAGCAGCAACTCATGACTACACTCAAAACACACATGAACGAATAATACAATAATAGTTTATTAAAAATGATCCCCTTTAGATACAGTACATTTAGGTATTTTAACACACTTATCTTGTTTCATATACTTCTATTTGTCTAAATTTCCAATAATTTCTTGCAAATTCTTTCTATCCCATAGAGTTAAAATTTTCTTGTTCTCGTAGTATGTCGTTGCTTAGATTGATTATGTTACTGTTTGTTACAGATCCTCAATTAATCCCTACTTCTCAGGACTATTCCATTATAGACCCCCACTGAAATGTATCAAGTGTAATGGGATTTTAGTTTTATTTATGTATTTCTGAGGAACACTATTGACTATCTCTAATTTCTTGACGATTCATTTTAATGCTAATGGGCTCCATGACTTGTGAATGAAAGGTTTGATGATGTTGTTGCGGCTGATTTATCATCTTTGCTTCATCATCCATGAGTAACATACCATTTTATGTGGCTGAATTCATATCATTATCTATAGTGTTTAATACACTACGTACTGGTTTTTAAGGTATGAAATCTATTTGTTTAAAATATTTTAGAATATAACAGCCTTACCAATAGCCCATCTGCCAAACTACTAAGTAATAAATGCATTAGTGGTATGAATAGTGGTAAAAATCCTCATTTCTGTATTAGCAAGTGTCTTTACTGTTTAAATGATTCTTACTTGACAGCCAAGTGTCTCAATAATTATCTGTATCATCTAAGTTTCTGCTTTTGTATGTTTGTCATCGAAACATTACTCTACAAAACATTTAAAGTGTGCTCACATATACATACAATAAATCAATTTGTATCTCCGACAATTATTACTTTTTCCTGTTTACATGTTCTTTAGGTAAAGAAAGGAGTCGTTCTTGATGTTGTTATAATGAATAAAAAAATTATAGTTACAATATATAAAAACATGTTTATTTATACATCCATTTAGATGTAGTATATGCTTTTTTTACACTATAGTAACTATAAATGTTAATATGATATACACAGAATAGAATCAATTTTGGAAGTTGGTTATCTCTGGAGTATCCAAGCAATTGTAGATTATAACAAGGAATTTCCAATAGACTTTTCAATATCTGGGTTTCTTTCTTCCCTTTGTATAAATGGTGGTAAGGTTCTCTCTCAACAGCTTAGCCTCCCTTTACAAGTAGGGATAGTTGACATTACTGGTTTTCCACACAATGAGATAAATGTGCCGTGTCAACCATTATCTGAAAGATATTTACTTGAAAACAGTTGTTTAAACAAAACACACGCATATATCCAGCGACTAAACATTTAAATAGAAGCTCTTTAATTACACTTATTTCATCCTTCAAATAAAATCCTTCTGGTTCTGCCATTGCCATAGTCATGATAACAAATGAATATAAAATTAGTTTTAACTTACTTTGGTATATACACTATACCTTTATCTTCAGTAAAATGTCCCATCCCAAGGCCGAACTTTTCAGGCTTTTGCAGTTTCAAATGGACGCGTAAGTAACCATATGCGGGTTTTAATCCCTGTTTCACCAAACATGCTCACCCTTTAAGCCATATAGATGTTATTGTGATGATTAATTCCGCTATTTATTTGTAAAAGAGTAGCCCAAGAGTTAGCGGTGGGCGGTGACGACTAGCTGCCTTTCACCTAGTCTTTCACCAAACCAAGTAAACCATATACTTGTCTTACTGCATCTTGATAAGCTTCTTTAAAATATTTAACACGTGTTGGAAACATCTGTTTCGCTAAAACATTCATCTGAGATTTGTCTCTGACATTTTCTAACAAAATAGAATATTAAGAATTTAAACTAGTATTACGCATATTTTTCCTACTCTGGTGAAGTAGATGCTGTAGAATACAAAACACTGATAAAATTAAATGGTGCTTGTTTTCCAATTAAGCACAAAGCCAGACAATTGGTCATCTGTGCTCTGCTCGCTACATGTATCCGTAGACATCCTACTGTGCCACTGGAGGGCTCAAACAGTGAATTCTGCTTGTAAGAAGTTTAAATACTTGATTACTTTCTCTGGTTACATTCATAAAATCATTAATGATAGAATGATTTGCCTCATCAAACCATAAATAATAATAAATTTTGCATGTAATCCTTTGAGAAATTGAATGTTGGAAATATTTTGCATTAATTTTGTATATAGGGGTTGAAATTTATCTTAAAATCACATGATATTTTGAGGAATAGGATAGATAGCTTCATGATAATAAGTTGAAACTTTGCGTACCAAGTGTGGTTTACCACTTCCTGTTGGACCTGATACTAAACACATAAAAAGATGTTGTAGACTGTTATTCATTTCGAATTATAATGAAACAAAATAGTGAAATGGGACTCACCTTATATAGATCATGTTCGAATTCACTTGGGATTTTCCTACAAGGTCCTGTAAATTCCTTTTTTAGTCCATAGGAGCTAGTTCCAGTCAATGAAAACAATCAGTATTCAAGCAGAAGGGTGTTAAAGTCTTGAAGGATGTGTTGTTTATTGTAAATTGAATGATAATTATTCTTTTCTTCTTTGTTGTTAATGGTCTGAGTTTTTAAATCTCTTCAAATTTTCTTATGATTAGTCACAGTTGTTAGAGGCTGAATAGGAATGAATATATCTGGTATCTTAGATTTCATTATTGAAAAGTTTAACTGTTCTCTGTCGATAAAATTTAGGGTAAACCCTTTAGTCTCACAACATTACTTTCTATCGTCTCGTATACTGAACAACATAATCTTGTTTATCCTTCGATGCTACACAGTTAGAGCATCAATTTGAACTTTTCTGCTTTATTTTAAGAAATTCATCAATACAGTTCTGAAAACGATTTCTAGATGTGACAGGAAAATTAAAAATATCGTATATTCTCATTAACTGCTATCAACACTCGACTGTTTTTTCAACTTTTTTGATAACCCAGGTATCTATGAAAGATCTCTTTTCTTCGTGGTGGTTACATGGTGGCGGTCTGGATAACACGCATAATCCACATGAAAAAAAGATTAGATTACCATTAGTATTTACTGGTAAAACCTGATAGAGTTTCTTTAGAGTTTAGAGCTACAATGTTACGTTTTTCATGGTTATTGTTGAACAAATCAAACCAATCTCCAGACCTATTGGAAAACTTTTAACTAAACTAAATAAAGGGAAAAACCCATCAGTAGATTTTAGAAACAAGAAATACATTCGATCCAATGTTCATGTAACAAAGTAAACATAAGTTAAACTAAACGGTCGTTGAACGTAATAAAAAGAACGTTAGGTTTATTAGGTTGAAAATAGAAATCTCAGTCTTCACCGCTCATGTATACTAAAGTCATTACATAGTCAAATCCAGAGAAACGAAATTCATTGCAGAACCTAAATATTTTCGCCAAATAAATAATAGAAAAGCTATTGAAATACACAAGATTGGAGACAGACTCATAAACAATGATATGGGCATTCAAGTGAATCGTCATGGAAAATATTTTTCAACTGGAATATTTATTAAGAAATAAGACAAAGAAAACAACACTCTCTAGATGTCGTTGTACACACACAATATAGCTTTGAGAATGACATACGACGTTGGTACAAACTAGTCGGAGTAATCATTTTCAAATTTTGTAAATTTCTGTTTTTTCTTTTAGTGAATTTGTGCTTATGAAGCTGTTATTCTTTACAACATTTCTAGATAGCACTATTTGACTTGATAAATAATAATAAATTAATAATATTCTTCTTTGTAATTACTTGGAGTGCGTATCTCATCATAGTTGTTGGTACAATACGTATCTACATGCTGATGCTGCGATACAAAACGTAGTTATAAAATATACAGAAGTCTGGCCAATGGTTTGTTACAGCATTTGATAGTCTCGTCTGTACTTTACTATCTATATTACTAACATTGTCTTATTTAGTGCTCTTCCAGATTCTCAGGTTTGACCAACTAAATGGCAGCTGGCAATAAAGGTAAAATAAATAAATGTTAATATTTGTCTCTCTATTTTGTTATTGGTAATTTGTTATGTTCATCCTTTATATGTAATGTTTTTTGATAAAAGAAATGAAGACAACATTTACTACTCATTACCCATCTTCGTTTATTGAATTGTCGATTTTTACTATAAATATTCTATTATGAAACCTGATTTGTTCTATACAAAAGACTTATAATATTTACTAAAAGCTTCGTAAACATACATAATTCGTATGGTATTGGACGATGTATCGATGTAATTGCATCATGACTTAACGATATGTCATTCGTATCGTATACCTGTGTCGCCACACCTTTAGTGTGTTCAAGAAATATCGCGTAAAGCTACAGGAGGACTATCTGCGCTAACTGTCCCTAATTTAGCAGTGTAAGACTAGAGCGAAGACAGCTAGTCATCACTACGCACCGCCAATTCCTGGACTACTCTTTTACCAACGAATAGTGGGATTGATCGACGTTATAACTCCACCATGGCTGAAAGGGGGAGCCTGATTCCTAATCTTAGGGACATGAGTTAGAATCTCCGTCATACCAAACATGCTCGCCCTTTCAGCCGTGATAACATTATAATGTGCGATAAATCCCACTATTCGTTGGCATAATCCACTTTTAGTATGTACCATAATTTCTGTTTTCCTATAGTTATATTAAAGCCCATATTCCTACTCTTGCTGAAAACGTTATCCAACATTTTTTGCAGCTTAACGTCTGAATCAACTATTAAAACTGTGTCATTAGCGTAGAGAAAGTTATTCAAATTCTGTCTACCTGGTAAATCCTCTATTTCTCTCTGGAGTTTCGCACTGTACAACTTAAAGAAGCTAGGTTAAAAGACAGGGCCTTGCCTTATGCCTCTCTTAGTATGAATGAAATCACTTACTTCATTTTCTATATTCACTGATGCAGTTTGGTCCTTAAACTTTGCAAGTGTTTACTATCACATAAGGAATTAAAAGTATCTAACTAATAACAAAGATAATTTGATTATTAGTTGATTTTGACTTGCTCACCAGTGGCTCATTCGTACGTTTTAACGTAAATACGTAATAAACTTTTACCTCTCTGAGTCTGAAGACTCATAAGACCAAATATCGGATAACGATACTCATGGTGAGCACACCACAGATATCCTGTTGGTGTAGCATTATACACAACAGTGAACAAAAAAACAAAAATGAATCATTACTGTATAATCTACTTGAATATTACATAATATTGAAAGTACTATGCTCACACTAAACGTTTATAAGCATTTCAGTTTCTTTCAAACAGCAAGATAGAGTGTTGTAAGTTAAGCGACGATGAAAAATTTCGACAGTCATTTTTATTTGTTTTATCTTACTTGTAATTGATTTTTGTCAATATCAACATTGGACTCTTTTTTTTTTTAACTGAAGTCATTTGTACTTCCGTGATATTAACATTCTTAGAACTTAATTATTAAATCACGCCATTTGTTTCTGAGATGCTTGTTTGTGTGTTTGTTTTTGAATTTCGCACAAAGCTACTCGAGGGCTATCTGCACTAACCGTCCCTAATTTAGCAGTGTAAGACTAGAGGGAACGCAGCTAGTCATCACTACCCACCGCCAACTCTTTGGCTACTCTTTTACCAACGAATAGTAAAATTGACCGTCACATTATAACGCACCCACGGCTGAAAGGACGAGCATGTTTGGCGCTACGGGGATGCGAAACCGCGACCCTCAGATTACGAGTCGCACGCCTTAACACGCTTGGCCATGCCGGGCCAGTTTCTGAGATGCACGAAATTTGATGTTTAGACATGCTGGTTTATGTTACTAATGTATCATGCTTATTGTGTTAAGAAAACTCTGATAATGTCTTTCAAGCACAAAGAATGACACATAATTTACCCGTCTCCCTATTCAGATTCCATGCCCAGATGATTAGGGCGCTCGAATAGCAATCTGAGGATTGTGAGTTCGAATTCCCCTCCAACAAAACAGCCATTTTATCTGTTGGGGCTTTACAATATGACGCTCATTCCCATTATACGTTCATCAGGAGTTGGTCACCTTTCTGCAGGCTTCTGATTTGCCTGCAGATTATCCTTTTGCCTTGTTGATAGGTGTTTAAACAGCCTGTTTAAACAGCATGGCCAAAATCTTAAGGCCAATGAACATAAAGAAAAAATCTACATTTTGCGTTGTTAAACTTAAACACTTATTTGAGTAGAGCTTCGAAAGATGAAAATAAGAAAAAAGGAAAATAAAAAAAAACTTTTTTTAGCATTTAATATGAAAATGTGAGCACTGACATTAGTCTAAATTCTAGCTGGTCAAAAGTTTAAGACCGTACCAAAAAGAAGTCTTAAACAGGGTAGAAAATGTTCAACAAGAGGTCTCAGTAGTGAGTTGCACGGCCGTCATTGAGAATAACTTCAAACATTCGCTTTGGCATGGTCGATGTAAATGTTTGCAGAAGGCTGGCTGGAATGTTATTCCAAGTGGTGAAGATGACTTCACGAAGATCATGCACTGTTTGGAATTGACGGCCATTTATATTGCCATCCACCCACAAACATTTTCAACGGGGTTCAGTTCGGGCAAACACGCTGGATGGTCCAAAAGAATCACGTTATTTGGCATAAAAAAGTCCTTTGTCCTTGGGGCAGTGTGGATTCAAGCGTTGTTCTGCTGAAAGGTCCAGTCATTTTCATACAAGCGAGGGCCTTCAGTCAATAAGGACACTCTCTCTAACATGCCAATGTAGCCAGCTGCTGTTTGACGCCCCTGTATAACCTGAAGCTCCATTGTTCCATGGAAGAACAAAGCACCCCAGATCATGATGGAAGCTCCTGCACTGTGTCGTGTTGGAAATGTCTCCGGTGGGATATCCTTATCGTGCTATTAACGTTGGAAGCTATCTGGAGCATCCAGGTTAAAACTTTCTTTCTAAATAAGTGAGAGTTAGTTTCTACTCTTTTAAAAGTGTGTTAATTTTATTAACACGTAAGTCGAGTGACTCAACCAACAATAACTACAATAATCATCACACTAATTCATCTAATTTTAGTAAATAAACAAGAGATTTTTCAATAATTAATAATTACAGTGACTGAAGTTCATATATTATATCCCAAATAAAGTAAAATGATTAATTTAGAATTTTAACAACAATAATACATTTATCAGTAATCAACGTCAAACTGTTCGACAACTTGTATTTAGACACAACTCATATTTCTATTCAAATACATCTGAAAGGAAGAATTTTCTTTCCTAGCCACTGGAACAAGGCGCATCTATATTTGCTTCCTTGGTATTTAAATACGTTGTTACAAAACAATCTAAATACGTCATCAAAGCATAACTTGGAACAAAAATATAATTCTTATTGTCTAAAGAGTTAATGTGTTAGTGAGGTAGCGAAGCGTGATTGCATTAGCAACATATTTTCACTTGAGCTAATGAGTTGTAAACAGCGAAAGTCCATATTTATCAAATTATGGCTTTCGTTGGAGCGAAAGACAGCGAACAGATTAACACATCATATTTGTTTTCTTGATAAAGTTTTAACTCGATATAGCGCATACAAAGTCGTTTTGATGACTTACTTCGCTTTTGATGGAAATTGCACACTATGGTCGTATCTGTTGCCTAATATTGAAATTTTAATAGTAATAATTCAGTAGTCTGGTACAAACATTATCGAAATAGTACATGTAATTTTGTACGACAGTTTAAAAATGATTCCATTATATGAATGTTTTCCATTGTTTGGAACTCCGTTGATCAATCTATTGATAATAATACTTATTGATTTCATTATATATTTCACTGTGTGGGTCTTAAAATAAATCAGTAATACCAATGTGAGCAGGTGGGTCACACATATACGGTCCACTGCACCATAAGTATGAAGAACTGTAACTGTATGATACTAAGTTTATGGTTCTCAATAACAGCAAAGCCTAGAAGATTGAAAAATAAAATCATTTTTCTTTGAATTCGTGCTAACCAAAAAATTCACGTGATTATGTAATTATAATTTCATACATTGAAATGACAAACACGCAGAAAGACAATATGAGATATACGTGTTCAGATATTTCCTGGCAACTTGATAGTTACAAGCAGATGAGTTTTCATAATTGATAATAAAGTCTTATTGCTGCACCAGCTCGTTAGAAAAATTCGCCCTGCTGAGCTTGTAATTATGATTACAACTGATTATTATCATTCTGTTACATTCTTAATTGCCTTACACGTTCATTAAAACCTTAACAATTTAAAATGAATCGACCTTAAATGAACATGCGTTCACCTAAAAGCCTTTTTCAGAACTGATCATAACTGAAATGGATAGGAGAAGAGCGAGTAATGATATATAATGTAATCAAGCGAATGCACTAGGATCAAAATATATAAGAAGTTTTATTACTTTGGTAACTTAGAATGGAACTGAATCCTCAGGGCTAAACGTAATAGCGTGTGCCTAATAATCTGTGTTACATAATGAAGATAAGCTGGGATTACTTCAAGATACTAATATGACTTGACTTTGAACCCATTATTTATCAGTTATTCCTCGCATGACTTAGGTTCTTTGCGGTCCAATCTCATCTCTGCACAGATAAGTTATATATTAAAGGATTATTTCTTTAAAGCTGACAAATATGTTTTGTAATTTCGACATCGTCACAAACATAGATCCGATTATCATTGTAGAAAACATAGTGATGATTATCATTGTAGTAGTTATTATCACATATATACACGATAAAGTGCCTAATAAAGTACATTATTTCTCCACCGAAATTTTCACCATTATTTACGCTGAGCCATAACTTTATTAAGCATTTATTAAACAGCAATAGCGCAATACACTTTAATAACATTCTTCGCAAAGGTTAACGCAAGTAACGTTTGCCATTTTGATATATGTGAAACCAACCTGATTAATATACATAACAGCCTTCTTTCTCTTTTTTTATTCTAAATTTAATGTAGTTTTATAAAATACAATTCTCTATTAATTCGACTCATGCACAATTTTGTTAAAACAATATTTAGTAACAGCTTGAATGGGTAACTAAGAAAACTTTATTAAACGCTTAACACAATAACAAATGTCACGACAAGGTTTTATCATCATCGTGTACAAGCAGTTTATTGCACAGAAATATATACATGTGTGTGTGTTATGAAACAAAGAAGCCATATAACCGGAAATTACTTACGGGCTTGGTAAAAGTCCCTTGGCACCACACTGTGCTGGTTTAGAGTGGTACTGTGTTGTTCAATTAGTGCTGCTTCTTTTTTTGTGTGTGTTTCTTGATGTTCGGCTCTTTGTTTGTTTGTTTGTTTTTGAATTTCGCACAAAGCTACTCGAGGGCTATCTGTGCTAGCCGTCCCTAATTTAGCAGTGTAAGACTAGACGGAAAGCAGCTAGTCATCACCACCCACCGCCAACTCTTGGGCTACTCTTTTACCAACGAATAGTGGGAGTAACCGTTACATTATAACGCCCCCACGGCTGAAAGGGCGAGCATGTTTGGCGCGACGGGGATGCGAACCCGCGACCCTCAGATAACGAGTCACACGCTTTAACACGCTTGGTCATGCCGGGCCTGGCTCTTTGTTTAAAGTTACAGTTTTTAATAGATATATTATTATTATTTATATTAGTAACGACAGTAAATATGAGTCGAGGTTCATTTTGTTCAGTGAAGCTGGTTTTTGCTGATCTTCCATCCTTTCCGAAGAAGAATTTTGAGCAGTTACCGCTCGTTATTCTAAAAGATAACGTCACTGTTGTGTGATTCTGCATAATTTATATTTAGTACTTATTTTAAGTTAGGATTGAGCTATTGAGTGATTTTAAAGTCAACAGGAAGTTTATGTTTATTGGCAAGTTTTGCCCACATGCGAGTTATTTCTGAACTGACTTCAGGAATAAGTGGTTAACTACAGTGTTAGTTTGTTTGTGGTTGGTTCATTAGTATTAACGTTTCTCGTGAGTTGATGTTTAAAACCGTTTTTCATGATGGTTGTGTGCCAATTTGAAAGTGTCGCAACAACGCTAGGGTCACGAGTGTTCGGTCATGTTTTAGGATGTGTAAATGTATGTTAATAAGAATTAACAAAATAATTTATGTACTTTTTGTTTTAAACAAAAACAAAGCTAAGAACTAAATGTAATACAATCCAGTACTTAAAATTAACTTTCACGTCTATGAGCTGGTTCTAACCAGCTATTACTGTTTGAAAGATTATCCAACATAAAAAATAAATAAGAAGAAACACAGTCTCTTTCAGGTCTTTTGTTAAGAAGTACGACTCGTTCAGTAACAACAACACATTTATAAAAGTATTCTTAGCAATAAAATACAAATCTACTAGTTAGAGGCGCTCAACTCGTAATCTGAGGGTACCGAGTTCCAATCCCTGTCATACCAAATTTGCTAGCCTTTTCAGCTTGTTTTTATCATTTCTGTAGATACAACCTGAGATCTTATTTGCCTTATTACGAGCAACATTTCATTGCTTGGATGTTTCAAGAGATTGAGCAACTATTTTCTTTCATAACACTATTAAGGTTAATTCAATCAAAATTAATCTTATAATTCAGTCTATGATAACCCACGTGCATTACCTTTCATTTATTATACTACGTATTAATAAGCCTGTGTTTTCTATCCAGTGGGTCAATCTATACACCAAAATTTTTCATATTCACCTTCAGATTAAGAAATTTTGCCATTATGATGTTTAAACATATATGATTCCTCATGAAATAGTTTAAATTTCGTTCCACTCACATTTATTAAGTGTAAATCTGTCTACTAAATATGTTTTTAACGCCAATTAAAGTTTAACTTGTCTGTCGACTTCGAAACAAAATTAATTAAATCGGCCGTGGTCAAGAGGTTAGTAGGTTCTGATTGTGGATCAAATGGTTCAACTTGCACATCTCATTACCGCAGAATCGCACTCTACAATTTGGGGCTTTTGGAGCACTATAACACAGATAATCATTTTTTTCTTTTGTTTTTAACCACAAAGCTACACAAGCTTTTGGTGCACTACAACACATATGATCATTTCTTTCTTTTGCTTTTAAACACAAAGCTACACGGTTGTATATCTATGCTGTATCGACTGCAGGAATAGAAACTCAATTTTAGCAGTATAAACTGTCTGAACTGTCAAACTTACCGCTATGCCATTAGAGAGGAGGGGGAGCGAGAGACAGTCAAATGTCACTATTTGATCAGACAGAAGTAACCCATGAATTAGTGGTGAGCGTTGTTTACTAATAGCTTTCACTCTTTTCTGATACTTCAAAATAAAAAAAAAACAGCAATTCACAGATAGGCCCTTGTGCAGGAAAAGTTTGAAACAAATGGACACTTTCGAAAAATCATTAAATATGAAACGAATGAAAAGTTCCAAGTACTAACCTGAGTAAATGAGATATGGCATTGTGTTCACACTACTAAAATTCCAGCTTATCATAGAAGTTATCTTTGTTAAGTTGTTGTTCACTCAGCTTATCATTTTTTATATCACTAATCGTATATGCGTTGTGATCGGTAAATACTTGAACAGATGCAGAATATTATCAGTGTTATACTGAGATTAACTTTATATGTTTGTAAAAAATATATATATACATATATTTACCTCACACAAAACAAAGTCGTTTTAATATGCACTTGACCTTCATAGATATTATTCACACACACACACACACACTTATATATAAACATACATCTTGTGACAGTTTTGGTAAATTGTAGTTACTGTGCCTGGACTACGAAGTGGGATATTTATGCTGCATGAACCATTTCTGGAAAAGTAATCTTTGCACTTTGAATCTAGGAGTTCGTAGTAACAGAACTGTTAAAATTCCATTCTGTTGTCAGGCAACAGATACACATGAACTGTCGGTGGGTGCTATTGTCTTGATAACCTCCTCCTAATCTACCAGTGCAAAGTTAGGGATGGGTACGCGCAGATTGCCTTTGTGTAGCTCCAAGAGAAAATTTAAAATATTTAGACTATTTAAAAACTTGAGAATACAAAAATATGCATATAATAAAGTTAGTCACTACCATGTTCAGTTTTTGTACGTTTATGAAAAGGATTATTTTTATCACACCCAATGAGCTCATACTAAAAGCCAGACTCATGTTTTCATCCTGTTTTCGTTTCTAACAAATTAACATTACTTATCATCATACACTGCTGGCCAAAATCATGGGGCCAAAGAACATAAAGAAAAAATATGCATTTTGCGTTGTTAGACTTAACCACTTATTTGAGTAGAGCCTCGAAAGATGAAAATAAGAAAAAGGAAAAAAAAATAAAAAACCTTGTTAGCATTTAATAGGGAAAATGTGAACACTATGAAATTAGCCGAAAACAAGCTGGTCAAAATTTTAAGACCAAACCAAAAAAAAGTCCTAAACAAAGTAGGAAATGCTCAACAAGAGGTCTCAGTAGTGAGTTGCACGGCCGTCATTGCGATTAACTTCAAACATTCGCTTTGGCATGGCCGATATAAGCGTTTGCAGAAGGCTGGCTGGAATGTTATTCCAAGTGGTGAAGATGGCTTCACGAAGATCATGCATTGTTTGGAATTTACGTCCACTTTTATTGTTATCCACTCACAAACATTTTCAATGGGGTTCTGTTTGGGCAAACACGCTGGATGGTCCAAAAGAATCATGTTATTCGTCACGAAAAAGTCCTTTGTTTTTGGGGCAGTGTGAATTCAAGCGTTGTCCTGCTGGATGGTCCAGTCATTTCCAGACAAGTGAGGGCCTTCAGTCAATAAGGACGCTCTCTCCAACATGCTAATGTAGCCAGCTGCTGTTTGACGCCTCTGTATAACCTGAAGTCCCATTGTTCCATGGAAGGAGAAAGCACCCCAGATCAGGATGGAACCTCCTGCACTGTCATGTAGGAAATATCTCCGGTGGGATATCATTATCATGCCACTAACGTTAAGAGCCATCTGGACCATTCAGGTTATTTTATTTTTCATCAGAGAACAAAACCTTCTTCCACTTTGCTACGTCCCATGTTTTGTGCTTCTAAACAAGATTTAACCGAGTTGTTTCTTGGTGTGGAAGGAGGCGTGGCCTTTGAAGACGTTTACGGTTTTTAAAGCCTTTCTCTCGTAGATGCCGTCTTATTGTTCTTGAGCTGCATTCTGGGTCCGTTAAGGTCTAAATTTGGTTCGACGATCGGCTGGTGTCTTGTTGGACAACCTATCGAATCCTACTGTTCAACACCGGCGAAATTTTCTTGGGCCGACCACTTGAAATTCTCGTTCCGTATCTCTTAGGGTCTTTTAAGAAAATTGCAACAACAGTTTTACTACGCCCAATCTCACCAGCGATGGCACGTTGAGAGAGATCTTGCTTTTGCAGCTCGACAATTCTGCCACGTTCAAACTCTATCAACTTTTAGCCTTTGCCATGTTTTTACCCAAAGTAACACAGGAGATGTCAGTGGGAGATGTTGACAACGCTAATGCTCGAACATAAATGACTAAATTTCGTTACGTGTTTATCGATTAACGCTTCTTTTCAGTAAGGTTTTAAACTTTTGACCAGCTGGTATTTAGGCTAATTTCACAGTGTTCATATTTTCCCTATTAAATACTAAAAAAGTTTTTATTTTTATTTTCCCTTTCCTTATTTTCATCTTTCGAAGCTCTACTCAAATAAGTGGTTGAGTCTAACAACGCAAAACGCATATTTTTTTTTTCTATGTTCATTGGCCTGAAGATTTTGGCCAACAGTATATGTGGTATTCAGTTAAATAATTCACGCCCACGATATGACTAGAATGCTGAGAAGTTTTGTAGGACGATCTCGAACACGTCAACAAGGGAAGTATTAATATCTAGAGGATTACAGTGAACGTCAGGTGTATTGATTCATGTTCTATGTAACCACACAAAGATATGAAAAATATTTTTGTTAAGTAATTTTTTGGTACACTAGTTACGGTTATTTTAATAGCCGTCGTATTTTTAGAAATACATTTAATCATCTATTTTATGCCAGTTTTTCTTTCTATTAAAAGTTATATCAGTCTGTTTGGACAAAAGCGCGCACTAAAGGATAAAAAATATTCGTGTCATGTTGCAAGGTTTTGTCACACGCATTTATATGTGAATTCGAACAGAAGGCATATATTACAATAATATTTAATATTACAAAAAGTTATAAAAATGTGACGTTACAAAACACAATATTATTGTTGCACATTAGCTTCTATTTTTCAGAGAAATCGACGCTGTTGTCATCATTGTTTATATCATATGCCAACTAATTTAATAAATGCAATTTACGCGTATCTCATTAGTACCTAGCAGAAATGTTACAATTTATATGTGATGTTATAATGCACTAGAAATACAACTCAGACCAAACATTGTTTAGTACTTGAAGGTTAGAAAATCAAGTCCTAACCGTAAAACGAAAGAGAAAAGACTACTAGTTGACTATTTCATTATGAACAACAAGAGGGAAAAGGCATTGCCACAAAAAGATGAGTGCTCAAGGACACGTACCAAATTAAGTGTTGCCAGAATAACCTTGCTCTCCAACGATTTTGAAACAAATTCCCTTATGATTGATTGGGTGTAAAAACACAAGAAAAGAAAGTCAGCTTAGCTCTTTATTCGAAGTTCCTTTTTTGTTTTTAAAAGGAATATAAAGTAAAAGTTACGTCTACAGATTTTGGCGGCTGTTAAAAAAAAGCAAACAAGTTTACAATACATAAAGACCTTAATTAGTTACATTCATAATTTATTAAAGAGCCAGTTGTAGACAGTGGTTAGTGTGCTCAGACTCGGAATCAATGTATCCATGGTTCGCGATCCCTTGCCTTATGTACATGCCCAGAACTTTCGAGCTGCAGGTGCGATGTTTTGCTAGACAACAGTAACCTATGCGCCGGCGGTTGGCGTTGTGGTCTAGATGCCTTCTCTCTAGTCTGCCAGTGCAAAATTAATGGTTATGTCGCTAAAAGATAGATTTATTAATTCTCCCAGATCTACAGCATTACTTATATCACAATTTACTTATATGTTTGATATGGGTATGTAATAAAGAGATATTTATTTAGTTTTAATTACAAAAACACACCTGGAAAATCGGGTGGGTAGCAAGGGAGCTCGTAAGACAAGAAACTGTAAAATTATTCGAAAATAACCCTAAATATAAGTGAAAAAACAAAACAATAAGTATTACAAATAAGCATGAAAAATCCATCTAAGCTAATTAGTTTATTATTCGGAAAGTAAAATATTGTGATTACTGATCCAGTAGAACAAAAAATATCGATTAGTAACAAAGCCCGCCTCATGTTGATCAGCTGCCTTACGTGAGAGGAGAAAGGGAATGATATAATCAAAAGACAACGAGGTCATAGGTCCAACAATTACCACAAGAGGTCCCGTCTTTATGGACTCACCATAATACATGTTTTTTTGTTTTGAATTTCGCGCAAAGCGACACGAAGGCTATCTGCGCTAGTCGTTCCTAATTCAGCATTGTAAGACTAGACTTACTTGAGGGAAAGTAGCTAGTCATCATCACCCACCGCCAATTCTTGGGCTACTCTTTTACCAACAACTAATGGGATTGATTGAAACATTATAACGCCTCCACGGCTGAGAGGGTGAGCATGTTTGATGCGACGAGAAATCGAACCCACGACCCTCATATCACGAGTCAAGTGCCCTACCCACCTGGCCATGTTGGGCCTTATAATATATGTCTCATCATGCCAATAATTAATCATTAATGAATTAATTAAATCATTCTAAAAATGACCTTTAACGTTAATTAATTTATAATTCGTCCTGAAAAGGACGCTTAACACTAATTCATTAAATAATTTATAGATAATTAATTAAATCATATATTATTTATCATGCCAGAAAGAACACTTAAGACTAATTAATTAAATCATGTATAATTAGTTAATTAATTGATTTTAATTATATCATAATAAAAATGACGCTTATCATTAATTCATTAAAAGAATAATTAATGCTAATTTATCTGTTAATTAAAGTTTTTGTCCTAAAAGCTCGATATCCTAATTAAAACTTACTATTTTAATTATCAATAAGTTTTTAAAGATTTTCAGTGATGTAATTAATTGTCAAAAACATTATTTAATATAAGATGTTTGAATGAGATTACAACTCAAATATGTCTATAATGAACTAATACATTTCACAATATTACACAGTTAGTCCAAGAATAAAGTGATTAAAGTTTTTATAACAATTCAGTGTTTGTAACAAAAACATTGGTTGCTATAATAATTTTATAATAATATATTCTGTTTTATATTCACTTTACACAGATAATTAAACTCTTCTTTATTATAAAAATTACACAAATATTGAAACTATGACGTGTCATTTCTGCTGACGTCACCCCTGTCTCACTCCCTTGAGACAGAAAATCAGCGTGAAGCGGTGTTCTTTGAGCAGTGAAAAAGCCAAAGCCTTGGAAGATATTTAGATTAAACTGTTGTTTCGTTCCCCCGAAGGGGAACGAAAAATAACCAGGGACGGTCAGAAACTTTTGTTTCTCTTCACCCCACACGCGACTAATAGTTATAGGGCACGAAACTTTAAGGTTTAATTTATTCTTCGAAATTGGCGATGGTAGTGATAGATTTCCTTGGTTTAAGTTCATCAACTACAAAAGGAGAAGAGGGAAAAGCTGCAAAGCCGACCTGGAGGGACTGGGAGGAGAGCTGAAGGGGAATCTCGATGTGAGTCTGAAGATAGACCGACAAGAACATGTCGAGACGAGGTGAGCAGACTGTCTGTGTATGTTCGCTCCTGTTTAGTTACAAAAAGCAGTAGAGGATATTCAAAATACATAAATGATCAGCAGACTGCTGTTTAAGATCACAAGATTAAGATTGTACTTACTTGAATTAACAGTTAAGTTTATGTTTACTAGACATGGTCCTTTTCAGGGTTGGGATCTATGGATCCAATCAAGGAAATTTTGTTGTGTGGAGGGGACGGAAGTACCCGAGAAAACACACTTTCACGGCTAGGACGCCAAATAAAATTACTCTGACTGTTCCCGGAATCAGCTGTATGGGAGAAAAACGAACAATGATTTGTATACAAGAGTAAATAGATACGAGAACTTAGATTTAAAATAAACTTGACGGAATTAAGGCCGCTGTGAAGCTGGATGAGTCAGGAGCAGTATCGACTGTTGACGGATCTGGTCTGATCTGGCGAATAAATTATTTCCCGTTGAAGGTTAAAAATTCCCATGAGTTCGTAACGCGCTCAGGTTCGGCTGACTGGGCTTCGGTTAGTTGAACTCTTGAGGTGAATCTGGTGAGCATTTTGGTGTCGTTGTCTGTCTGGATTACATGGTTTTACTTGACGATTCTTGCCTAGGTTTCTTGGGGTGTTAGGTGAAGGCTGTCGGTTGAGGTAAAGGCATCACGCCTTGTTAGTGGCGGAGATGAAGTTCGGGTCTCCTAGATTTTCTGTACTGTGGTTGTCTCCTAGATTTTCTGTACTGTGGTTGTCTACGTGATTTTCTGTACTGTGGTTGTCTACGTGATTTTCTGTACTGTGGTTGTCTCCTAGATTTTCTGTACTGTGGTTGTCTACGTGATTTTCTGTACTGTGGTTGTCTACGTGATTTTCTGTACTGTGGTTGTCTACGTGATTTTCTGTACTGTGGTTGTCTACGTGATTTTCTGTACTGTGGTTGTCTACGTGATTTTCTGTACTGTGGTTGTCTACGTGATTTTCTGTACTGTGGTTGTCTCCTAGATTTTCTGTACTGTGGTTGTCTACGTGATTTTCTGTACTGTGGTTGTCTACGTGATTTTCTGTACTGTGGTTGTCTACGTGATTTTCTGTACTGTGGTTGTCTACGTGATTTTGTTGGATGCGATTCGGGCTTCTTTTTCTTAACAAATATAAACAAACGCAAAATCAAAGAAATCCTACTTTTACAACAACTAAAGTCAATGTCACTTACAATTTCGTACCCGTTATACTCTCGTCCCTAAATCATGCCTAACTCGGCAACGGTCAATTGCAAACTCTTTCTTTGTTAACCTGATGACGACCTGGGAAGGTCGAAACTTTGTTCCTTGTTTTATTAGTAAAAGTGTTAATACTCATACCAGCCGTTCTGAGATGCATTTTTATTTCAAGTGGGTTTCTCGTCATCAAGAATATCATCATCATATCTACACGTACGACTTATGTGAACAACTTTATTAGAGTTTTTCTTATTATGATTTGTAATGAATGAACATTGAAATTCGAAGAAATTTAATACGGCAATTGTAGGCTAAAGTTACTGCTACCCACACGTATTTTCTGTATGTAGTGAAATATATGCTGCCCGATTTGAGCAAATGTAATGTTAAGTAAAAAATATCATCCCCAATAGCGGTACAGAGGCACGTATTCGCACTTCAAACGCTAGAAACCTGGTTTCGATACCCATGGTAGACAGAATATACACATAGCTCATTGTGTAGCTTTGTGCTTATCTTTAAACAAGAACTTCAGTAAAACTTCAGTGAAAAGAAAAATCAAAGGCTTTGAAACTGTAACAATAAAAAGTTTTGGTTTCAGGAAACTTTACACGTTTTTCATTAGCAATTTCAGTTTCGTTTAACAGTTTAGATAACTGATTTTCCTGCATAATTTATCACAGGGTTTTCTATGACAATGTCTCTAACAAAAATTACTGTTGTTACATTTCGTTTCTTCCCTCCGAAATTTACTCTGAAGACAGCCATAAAAATCTTTTATTTCTGCTAACGTTTTACCATTGCGGCTTCGTTAGGTTTAACAGCACAATACACTTTCTACGTATTACCTGCCCTGATGAAGCTGACATTTGTGAAACATTGGCAGAAAAGTTTTTCTTATTACCTGGAGATCAAAGATCGTCTTCTTTCTAACCTTATTACCATTCGTTCACATTAAGTTAATTTTTACTGACCATGATTTTTTTTTACGTGATAATATATTTGGCCAATTTGGCCAACGTGTTTTCAAACGTATCTTACGAGGAATTACAGTGAAAGGTAACTTTAACTCCCAAGTTCCAGATCAATATTTAATGGGAGTAGAAGCTACCAATTTTAAAATCATTACTAGGATAGATTATAGTAAAGCTTTACACATCAATTGCACTTTTAGACACATAAATGATATTATAGTACCAAATTATCAATGCTTCCCGGATACTGTTTTAAAACTTTATTCACCAGAGTTTACTTTGGTATGTGTTTTCTTTCAAGAAAGACACATCAGGTTATTTGCTGGGTACACCGAGGGGAATCAAGCCTCGGATTTTAGCTTTGTTAATCAGTAGACTTACCGCTGAACCAGCAGGAAACTCTCATTTTAGTTAAAGAAAACTTTTACATTACCAAAAAGGCAAATTATCTAGGTTCAGATATCATTACGAATCGCACATTCAATTTTAGTTTTATATAAAACAGGCATTTTCTACTTTGAAGATATAAACCTTACATATTTAAAAAAGAATATTTTAAATAAGTTGTTTTACAACGTTAACTATTCTCAACTTATTAGATATAATACAATTTATTCTTCATTGCAAGATTTTGTAGACAGCGCTCGTAAACTCGCTTTTTTTTTATAATCATTGCAAGACTTAAATACAAAATTCATCCAATTTTATCGAAAATTCAACAATATTTTGCTACATACGAAGCATTTTAATGCGATTATTTTCTTATAACAAAGCCACATCGGGCTATCTGCTCAGCCCACCGAGTGGAATCGAACCCCAACGTTGTAAATACTTAGACATACCGCTGTACTAATGGGGGGGGGGCGCGAGGCGTTTTATAGCTTCGTTCATATCATAGACTCATAAAATTATTGATGTCTACGCTCTGATTCCTTGGAATATTGTTCAGAGTAAAAAGTAAACAGCTAATTCGTGTATTCACGACCAATGGTTCTGCAACCTTTAGTTCTAGTTCTTACTTTGTAGGCCCGGCATGGACAAGCGTGTTAAGGCGTGTGACTCATAATCTGAGGGTCGCGGGTTCGCATCCCGGTCGCGCCAAACATGCTCGCCCTCCCAGCCGTGGGGACGTTATAATGTGACGGTCAATCCCACTTTTCGTTGGTAAAAGAGTAGCCCAAGAGTTGGCGGTGGGTGGTGATGACTAGCTGCCTTCTCTCTAGTCTTACACTGCTAAATTAGGGACGGCTAGCGCAGATAGTTCTCGAGTAGTTTTGTGCGAAATTCCAAAACAAACAAACAAATCTTACTTTGTATGGTTAATATTAGCAAAGTAAGACACCACGTGACTAGTTCAGTCAGATTAATTTTTATATTTACATTATTTGTCACATTACATCTCGTGTATTTGTACATACAATGAGTTGCTTTTTATAGAACTCTCATAATTCTAGATAGTTATTATATTATATTATATTTTCGACTTCTGGAGAGTATTCAGTGCTTTTTCATTATTTTCTGCATCCGCTTTTATGTGTTTTGTAGAAGAAATAGTTAAGTACTTCTAAGAATCCATGAGTGAAGGCAAAAGAGGGTAAGTACGTTAAGACTGATAGCAAAAGGTTTTTAAACAAACTGCATATTAAGTTTAACTAATCGTTATATTTAACATTGTTATATTAATAATAGTCAGATCAGATATTATTTATTTATTTTTACCTTTCTGGACTTTGTCTTTTATTTGTGCTATAGAAAATTTATGTATACAAACCAGAAAACTTTTTAGTAAAAGATATGTCATTAACTGTCACAGTTAGGACGTTACATAGTAAATGTGTTGTTATGAAAATATTTATTGAAGTGCAGAGCTGTACAGAGAGCCGGTTTCCATAGAACTACACATCAGCGACCTGCGGACTTACAACGCTAAAAACCGGGTTTCGATACCCGTGGTGAGCAGAGCACAGATAGCCCAATGTGTAGCTTTGTGCTTAATTCAAAACAACAACATCAGCGACCATGATTAAAAACAAGAACTAGTGTTTGATAATTCATAAACTAAAGTGTACTCTTTTGTTTATTTGATATTCTTTTTATTGATAATGTTGCTTACACTAGTTAATATATTGAATGTAACTGCTTTTTATTTTAATTTGTTGTTTGTGATATTTTTATTATAAATATTATTTTGCATTTACAGCTTAGAATTTGTATTTAAGGCTGATCTAAATCTACTAAGCTGGATGAATCTCGTGAGATATTATTGGATTTATGGCCCAAAATATTTAAGAGCGTGGGTACATAACTGATAAAAAATGGATTCCAATCTTTGTAAATAAATGTGTAATAGAATGTAATAAATTATTTATACTGATGGCTACGTGGATTTAATTTTGCTCTAAGTACATAGCTTATTATGATTGATTGTTTGTTTGTTTGTTTTGGAATTTCGCACAAAGCTACTCGAGGGCTATCTGTGCTAGCCGTCCCTAATTTAGCAGTGTAAGACTAGAGGGAAGGCAGCTAGTCATCACCACCCACCGCCAACTCTTGATCTACTCTTTCACAAACTAAAAGTGGGATTGACCGTCACAGTATAACGCCCCCACGGCTGGGAGGGCGAGCATGTTTGGCGCGACTCGGGCGCGAACCCGCAACCCTCAGATTACGAAGCGCACGCCTTAACGCGATAGGCCATGCCAGGCCTATTATGATCGAATTATAACTATTAAGTCATTCGAAAACACAATAAAGCCAGACACGTAGTATCTTTGTCTAATTTCTTTGAGTTGTTTCAGAAACCAACAAAGGAAAATTATTGTTTTTCTCCTCACACTTTCCGTATGTGCTAAAACAACTAACTCAGCGCACAAGACAGTATGTTCTAACGTCTATGATAGCCTTTATGTAGAGATGATTTATAAATAAGTTTTTTTTCAGAGTAATAATAACTTGTTTTCTTTAATATGCTTTTTATATCATACACTGGCTTATTTTTACGCAAGATACATAATTGTACTATAAAAGGTTAATTTCTAAACACGTAAGAAAGTTATTCATGCACATCGAAAAGACATAACTGACATGCAAATCCCTCTGGGAACTTTCTACAGTCTGAAAGCGAGCTGCTGACATTGTTATTGATTTTGATACTTGCTTTTTTTTGCAAAATTATGTAATTTAGCTACCGACTCTGCTGAACAGAGAAAGTTTGATAAACATCATCAAAATTTTTTAAGTTGTTATTCCAAACTTCAAACCGAACACATTTCCTAGAAGAAAGATTTGGTTAAGTATAAACAGATAGATGAACTATAAAAATCTGCTCCACAAAAGGTTGTGTGTCTACTTTTAAGCAAACATGTATTTTCTTATTGAACATATATTTCTTTGTGGCGTAGATAGCCTTCATAATTCCCGCAGTAAAATTCTCAAACACATTTTCATCGTTTTTCCAAGGAATTATTTTACACAACATTTCAATATAAATAAACTTAGATTATTAAATAAAGTTAATAGTATCATTTTATATAAACTGATAAACATATATATATTTCGATATTCAACGATCTATAGTTGTTACAGAAAAATACAGTTAATATTTTTAGAAGTATTCTAGCCCTTATGTGAATACATGAGAAACGATTTAGATATATAATTAAAACACAATAAATCTAATATACATTAAAACAAAACATAGATTTTTGCAAATAAACAGAGAAAATGTGCAAGTTCCCCGCCGCTTGAACAGCGGTAAGTCTTCGGATTTACAACTCTAAAATCAGGGGGTTCGATTTTCCTCGGTGGGCATAATCTATAGCTCGATATGACTTTGCTATACAAACTAATAATTGCGACAACTTTGAATGTTAGACGTCAGTGATATCAATGTAATTTTTTTAGAAAAAAATCACTTCAGAATAACTATAATTTCATAAAAATTCTTTCAGAATTTTAGTTATATTTAATACATTTATCATAACCTTAAATTGGTGAAAAAGAATATTTAGTTTCTTGTCGACGTTAAGTAGTTACCTGAGGCAGTAGCATCACCTAGTTGTTCTGAATGAATATTCAATCTACTTGCTTGTAAAAAAATGAAAATTATTGTCCTGTTTTCAAAATATTCAAAATTAAACCTTTTTGACTAATTTTGATAATTATTTGTATTTTAATCAAATAAATTAAGTGTATATTGAATGATGGACAAAATTGCTTTTGGTTTTACATGAATTATAGTTTGATTAACGATTGGGCAAGTTCCGAACATTAGGATATAGAGCAATAAATTTGCAATGTATCACTTGAAATTCGTCAGTGTCAATACGATTTTATGATTTATGACTTTTAGGTTAAAATATCATATTCTGTTCTTGATATTTAAAATTTGGCACTTGTTTTGTCTACAAATGTTGAAGTAAAAATAAGCTCAAAGAATACAGAAGAAATAAATATGTTTATTCAAAATAATAATAAATAATCTACCTATTTCATCCGTATCAGTGTAACCGTAGAGATAGTTTACTAGGTTGCAAAATTAGAACATGTCAAGCTGTAACGAAGTAATAATAAAGAAAAGAGAACAAAAGCATTAAACCAAAAGCATTGTTTAAATAAATAGCGAATAGTATCGTGCAGGTGAAGTGAATAACTAGACATGTTCAGTTTGAAAAATTCTGTTCATGTCATAGATTTATAATTAATTAATGTGTATACGTAAATTTGCAGAATTAATTTTCAATCTTGAGTAGGTGAAAAAATCTGAATAAATCAAAATTAAAAAAATAAAGTAAGCAAAATATACTCAGAAAAATATTTCACTTCACTTTGGCCTCTTAAACAAAGACCATTAACCTAACAACTTGAGTTGAATATAAAATGAATCTCAAATCAAACGATTTAAAGAGCACTAATATATCAACATGCGTAAAATAACATATCGGAATCCGTCATATTTAACCCGGATAGTTTAAGATGAATATTTAATTTAATGACCCAAAGAATGTTTAATAATAATTAGAGTAGGTAAATAAATAAATTGCGAGATAGAAGTAAAACAAACACACTTCGGTGAAACAAGATAGCACACATACACTAATGTAGTACAAAATGTAACGAGTAACATTAAACATATAATGTTCATTTTAACTGGATTGATGATTTAGTGAAACAAATATTCCAACCATACAAAAAAAATTGAATTTTGAAAGAAAACGAGTAAATTAGTGATAAGAGAAAACTAGAATAAATAATCGTTTTTCTTAAATTCTAGTTTTGGAATAGAAAAAATAAATCCATAAAAGACATAACCGCTATATTCAGACTAATGTGTTTAAAAACAAAGAGATAAAAGTAAAGTATAATGGATAAATCTATCATCTAAACTGGAGTTTACAAAGATAGTAATAAAACGATGAATAGCTGATGATATATGTTGTATGTAAATCAATATAATGTTCTTATTTTGTACTGGAAATGAAATGAATTAGGACTGATTACTCTGTTCAAAAATTATTTTGGATTCCAGTAGTAAGTAACGTTTAACATGAACAGAGTATATGCATGAAGGTAGTTAGAGGAAACGTATAATGATTGATTGATCGGTTGCTAATAGCTGTAGATAACATGAAATGAATGATTACTGCGTTTTTCACGATTTGCATCTTAAATTATGTTAAAGCATACTCTCTGTAATGCATTGCATGCGATGAAGTATACTCCATTTTATGACAGCATCATGTTCTGTTTATCTCACAACACTAGGATATTGGCATAGTAGATATACTAACAAACTCTTGGCTGGTTTTGCACTTCATTTCTGTTTATTTAGTCTCGTGTACATTTGTTTTCGCTTTTGCTTTCAATATACCTTTATTATTTATTTATTCCGTAGGGATAAAGACAATAGTTGAAAGAATATTGTAATTTCTGTACGTAATTATGTTCTTTCTACAAGGCATCTACAACTTATGCCTGAAAAATAATGATAAAGATGAAAACATTTTATTTAGTTAAAACTGAAATATCACTTGTTCTTTAGTTAGTTTTTACGTAGCCAGCATAAGTATTGAGTGAGATATATATAAATATAATAGTACTGTCTAAAGTTTGTCCATGTAACTACTTTGCATGGTTTGGATGTATCTTCACCAAAATTGATATGGAGATTTATTATGTCCATAGAAAAATGCATACAAATTTTCTGTTTTGCATTTTTCGTTTCTGCCATTTTACAGTTACATATAAGGAAACAACTTTTCACCTCCTAAGATAACGTTTCATTAATCATAAATTTACATTACTTCTATTGAAGGAACGGGTACTCCAGTTACTATATAAATCATTCTTCCTATTAATTCTTTATTTCAGTTAATTTTGCTATTTATAAAATATAATATGAACTAATTAAGAAAAAGGAAAAAATATGTGTCCTTCAAAATATGCTTTGTGCTTTGATCCTTCTATATCGATATCTGTTAGAGAGATTGATTGATAGTTGTGTAACTCTAAAGAAATGCCTAATTCAGGATTTATTCGGTATCGTAACTTCCTAGAGTTAAACCTATTACACTATGTAACAAAATTTTTGCTTTTTCTTGTTCCTGGGCAGAAAGTGTTATTTCCCAATTGCTTATGTCTAAAGTAAATGGAAAAGACCTATTTTTCTCTTCCAACTTTGCTTTTGTGACCTGGGAGCATATAACGAAAACACTATGGGAGACTCTATTTGGGGGCGGTTACGTGAAAGTGATTTACATTACAGTAGCTATTCTCGAAAAACTACTCACTTCTAAACAAATTTGTTCATTTTTGTATAACTTTAGTATAAATACATGTAAATCTTGATTCATATTGTTTTATTCAAACCTTATGAAAATGAAAATGTGCAAATTTGCCCGTTTTACATAGAAAATAGGTTACTTTCTAAATTTCAGTATCCAGGTCACAAAAGCAAAGTTTGAAGAGAATAATAGCCATTTTCTGTACTTTTACAACTTAAGCAATTAAGAAATAACACATACTATCCAGGAACAAAATTTGTGTTACATAATATTATTTTTAGAATTCAATATCTTTACAGCTTTAATGACGTTCTTTAGCTTTTCTTCAAAACACTCTTAACTAAATCATTAATATGTATGATTTAAAAGCCTAAAACTAGAATAGATATTGTGATGATGGTCCTAGTACACTTGTTAAACAGTCATATAAATTAAGAAACACAATGAATAACAAGATATTTTGGATGTGGTAAGGAAAGTGAAGATAAGTTTGACTCAAACACAAATAAAGTAAACTGCTGCAAATATTTTAAATTAGGAACTATTTCGTTCAGACGATGCATATGAAACACTAGTTTGTACAAAAGAGTAAAACGTACAATGAACTTTATTCCTTGTTTTTAGGTAAGCTATTTGTGGTATCTACTGAGTGGTCCAAAGGTCAGAAATGAAGTAAAGGTTAAATTTGGTTTGGTTTAGTTTGAATTTCACATAAAGCTATCTGCGCCATCTGTCTCTAATTTTGCAGTAAAAAACTAAAGGGAAGACAGCCAGTCATTACCACCCACCGTCACTCCTTAGGCTACTCTTTTACCAACGAATAGTAGGATTGACCGTAAATTCTAACGTCCCCACGATCATGAGCATGATTGGTGAGACAGGGATTCGAGCTCTCGACTCTCAGATTGCTAGTCAAACACTCCAATCATCTGGCCATGTCGAGACGGTTAAAATCTGAGGGACAGAAATAATGTTCTTTAGGAATTTATTGAATCTTGATCTCCACCAGGATTTCTTATTGAATCTTGATCTCCACCAGGATTTCTTACAGTGTAATATCTTCTACATCATCAGATAAGTCCCATTAGGAACACTTGTTGGACCAAAGTTCTAAGAGTAGACAGGATTAACTTAGTTCAATGTTGGGTACATCACTTTATCCTGAGACTAATAACTGTCTTAGTTTTATATACGAGGGCTTGGATTCTTCCACAGTAGGCGTCTGCAACGTTTTGGTGATAAATTCGAATAATAACCAAATAAAATATATTTCACTTGTTTTAAAATAATATATTTCAAACCAAGTTATATTATGTACAAACTGTCTTTACACTACGGATATCACAGTCATATCTCAAACTCTAAACAATTTTATTTTCTTGTCAAAAGTCGTCTAAGGCTGATTCAATTACTTTAGAATCCAATTTTTCCTTATATTCTTTTTTTCCACAACACAAATCAGTGAATAGCTCACTTATGCCACCCCATAGATTACTACAGTTGTATCCTGAATTTTAAATAATCGTTTTTTATCTGTCAAAATCCACACAGACAGGTTCAATTAGTTTGGAACATTTTTGACAAAAAAAAATTCTCCTTATCTCTATTAAACTGTGAAACACATTTCAAAATCTTGCCTGTTATGGTTAATCACTCACATATCTCTAACTTCATATGTTTTTTTTTGCTAACCAATTTTCTGAGTGAACTGCAGTTATTTCTTTACTTTACTTTATTTCACTTGACTTTGTTTCTTTAGTTCTCAAGTCGGACTCGCTTGGTCGCCCGTATTTATGCCTTAATCAGCGAGGTCTCGAACTTTCTGTAAAGTACGCGAACTGTGTTGATTTAACAATATTCAATTAACATAACGAGAAAAGTAGCGAAGTTTTGAGTAATGTGACGTCAACGATATCAGTGAAGCTTGGACAACAGTAGGATTGCAAACACAAGGGCCCGGCATGGCCTAGCGCGTTAAGGCGTTCGACCCGTAATCCGAGGGTCGCGGGTTCGAATCCCGGTCGCACCCAACATGCTCGCCCTTTCAACCATGGGGGCGTTATAATGTGACGTTCAATCCCACTATTAGTTGGTAAAAGAGTAGCCCAAGAGTTGGCGGTGGGTGGTGATGACTAGCTGCTTTCCCTCTAGTCTTACATTGTTAATTAGGGACGGCTAGCGCAGATAGCCTTCGTGTAGCTTTGCGCGAAATTCGAAACAAAAAAAGCAAGCTGCAAACACAAAGTACAACTAGTTACGAAACGAAATATGTCACAACTTATGCTTTTAAAAGAAGCACTCTTCAACACATTAGTCTTAAAACTAAAAAATTATTAAACAAGTCACAAAATAAACTAAATTACAAGACTTACATTAATCATTTTTGTATATTTAACAGTAATTAAACAGAATGACCTGTACTTAAAAAAAAGATATTTACAGTAATTTATATTTTTTTTTTTGGAATTTCGCACAAAGCTACTCGAGGGCTATCTGTGCTAGCCGTCCCTAATTTAGCAGTGTAAGACTAGAGGGAAGGCAGCTAGTCATCACCACCCACCGCCAACTCTTTTACCAACGAAAAGTGGGATTGATCGTCACTTTATAACGCCCCCACGGCTGGGAGGGCGAGCATGTTTGGCGCGACGCGGGCGTGAACCCGCGACCCTCGGATTACAAGTCGCGCGCCTTACGCGCTTGGCCATGCCAGGGCAGTAATTTAGATATATACATATACTAAGTCACGGTGTTGTTTAATTATAACATTTTCATATTATATCGCTGAAAGTCCATTACTTTCATGGCTGTAAAAAAAATGGATGACACATAAAATTCTGTTTTGAAAAAAAATTAAAATTGCGCTGAATGTACCATGTTTTGGATAAATTAATGCAAATTAGAACAGTCAATATTTATAATTATATGTATCTTTTATAATTAGGAAGTATTGCATAAACATATTTTTATTTTTATTTAATGAGAGCGTTGTGGGGTTTATATATATTTTGTTATAAATGAATCATTTAGATTTCTAACTATCGACTAGACTTTTAAATTATTTATTTTTCTTATTAACAAACGTATTTCATTTACTCAAATAAGAAGTAAAACGTTAATTGCGACAATAAATTAAATCAAATAGTTATATTGTAGAATAAATTTAACTTACTCTAAGCCCCTTTATTGATGTTAATTTCAAACAACCTCTGAATATAAACAAAGTTTCCCGAGACCAGATTATTAGAAGACAAACCTAAGAAAAGACTAGTTGAAAAAATTAATATAACATCCAAAGAGTACAATAAATAGAACTCTAAGTAATAGCTGATATACAGCCATGTGGCTAAGAATATCACTAACAACGAGAGTAACCATCGAATGAAATAACTACTTTGTTCATTTAAGAAAGAACGAAAAAATGATATGCGTAATTAGCAATATTTATTACTATCTTGGCGTTTAGGTTTTAATAATATAGGTAACTTGCTTTGACCAGAAATTAATATTAATAACAAAAATCCACGTTTTTATGAAATCTTATATAATTTCACATCATTCTTCGTTTTGTACTCCTTCAATGACAACATTAGAGTTACTATTTACCATATAGTATTGGGAACTGCTTTACAACGTAGGATGTTTCTTTTTAGTTACAAATTGATTAAAATATTATTGTAAAAAAGTAATAACACGTCTTTAATTAATATTTGCTTAAGTAATATCAGCTTTTCTCGAATGATATTTTTCTGTTTCCGAAAATTAAATTTATAAGAAAACTACAGAATGTGGAGGAATTACATAAGTGATGACGTCACTTAAGTCTCTTGCCAACAGATACCAAGTTTCGCTTTATGCTAGGAAATAAAAACTAACATTATGTAGCTGAAACAAGCCAAGCTTTGCATATGCAATAACAATTATTAAAGAAGAGGATTTTGTGACTTTTTTGTTTAATGAAATACATTCAGAATTTGAAAATCTATAAATATCCTCAACATAAAAAGTAATGTAATTTAAACTGTATATATAAAATCCAGTGCAATTCAACGTGTAGTTTATACCTAAAATGTTTTCATATTCCATTTGATTTGTATGTTACCTTGGAATATAGTTTTAGCGTGTGAAGAGGCTGGTCTTCAATTGTTATCATGTACTTTACTAGGTTTAATCATATTAAACATTTTATTTTTAATTACCTTCTTATATATTAAAGTAAGGTTTAATAAAATATATTAAATATGTGGCTTGGTATAGCCTGATGATTAGAGCGCTCGTTATGCAATCTACGGGTCGTCAGATAGGAATCTGTCATCAAACATAATCACCCTTTCAGCCGCTATAGTCTGACAGTCGATTACACTACTCGTTGATAAGGAGTAGCTTAGCAATTGGCGGTGAGTAATGTTGACTTGTTGTTTCTCCTGTAGTTTATTACTTTAGAATTAGTGATGGCTGGCGCAGATAACCCTAGAATAGCTTTGCGCGAAATTCAACAAGAAAGCAAACAAAAATGATCTTGCACGAATTTGGAAAATTTTTAATACAGTTTTGTTATCATATGTTTTGTACCTCACGTGCGAGTTGACGTAAAATTGGCAGTTTATTCCCATGTACACTTCTAGACAACGCAAAAATAATTAGAAATATTTCATTATTCGGTACTTATCTTTGAAGTAATCTCAAAAGTAGTACGCTAAAATTCTGTTTTTATTTCTGAAAGCTAAAGATTCATTACTTCTATATGATAGCTTAACAATTAAATTGCATTATGTCGTTTCTTCAAACATTCCTGGCTTATTTGAGATTTAATGTTGTACAAATTGTTTTGGAGTATTTGAGGTTCTTTCTTGTGAAATGTGTTGTATGAATCGGACATCAGTTTGGAATTGTTAATTTGAAGGGATAAAAGTTAAACCAAACACTCCAATTCAAAGCATAAAAGTAGACTTATATATTTTTTTGGAAAACGAACGGATAATGTAAAAAGTACCGATAGTTTCATCGAAATGCCATTTTTTACTTATTATTTTATGTTGAATACGTAAATTTTGAAACGTTTCACTTACTCATTATGTTTCGTATATCAGGTATTAATATTTCAAAACGCAGTGCCCCCAGCGGCTTAGCGGTATGTCTGCGGACTTACAACGCTAAAATCCGGGTTTCTATACCCGTGGTGGGCAGAGCACACAAAAAGCGCCCCATTGTGTAGCTTTGTGCTTAATTCAAAACAACAAAATTAAAAAGCCGGAAATTTTAATTTAAATGTTAATATGTATCAAATTCATGATATTAACCAACAAGATTGATACCAACAAATATTTTTAGCAAAAATCTATATTTTAATATACAGAAAAATAACAATAATATAATTTACAATAACGGTTATTACAGATGATGGTTTATATACAAACTTATAAGCTACACCGAGTCTTCTATCTGGTCTAGAACTTAATATTTTTTCAACGATCTAGGTCCACGAGGCACAAATTATTTTTATATTGATACGTCTGTACACTTCCTTTAATGGTTGGTTAAGTTTGAAGCACCCGTAAGTTTTTGCTGGCAACAATATCTAATGTTCTCGTAGAATTACTAACATTCAAAGTCAATTCACTGAAGTTGAACGGTTTCTAATGCTCGAAATATATAAATGTTCATGATTAAATTCTGTAGTCTTCCAATTAATAAACGTTAATTGCAACTATAACTATCAAGAACTAAAACACACTGACAACAACTGACTAATAATAATAATAATATTGTCTCTTGGCTCGTTGGTGTATATAGTTTAAGACATATTTCTAGATTGTTCAACAAAGTTTGAATACCCTAGCGTTTTCGTGAAACAAATATTGTTGACTCTTACTCTCAAGAGTCTTCTACAAGTTTAGAGAACAGGCGGAATTGCGTAATACACAGCCAACAATGTACGTCACATGCATAAAAAAACTATACTGAAATAAACGTAGGCGCTAAAGTAAATGTACAACAGTAAACCTGTTACAATTAATTTATATATATATATTTAAGTATTTAGAGGAGGTGGCTAGTCATAAATTCGCCAGTGAAATCATATACTTATGTAAAATACTTTTACATTAATCATAATTTTAAGCAGCAGCTGATTAGTTCATCAAGTACAAATCTTTATCTTATAGCTTTCTTATATTTTGACAGATTTGAGATCTAATTACACGTTTGAGCTCGGGAGGTCAAACCCTATTAATTGAAGTTTGATCACACCCGGGTCTCATAGATTAATATACCAGTATAGCCTAAGAGAATTTCAATGTGATGGTAGGCTAGTAAAGATCCTGATTAGATATAAAATAGAATCGGGTATACACGCGCATTAAGCTTGGTAGTGGTGATGCACAAAAATCTAGCTAATAAAAAAGGAATCAAAGGTCTCATGGATTAATTTACTTTTATCCTGCCTAAAAGAATCTTAAGTGCCGAAGATATTGAGGATTCCCTCTAGTTTTAGTTTTAATTACTTTTAATTGATTTTTGTGGCCTCTGTCTTTCAATATATGCTATACTTTGGCACTATACCAGTTTGTTTGAAAAACTATACGTTGGTATAGTTCGTTTGCTGTGCGGTAAATTAGTGGTTTTCAACCATACTGGGGGCTGAGATGCTAACTTTAAGAGGTAAGTTTTCAACTATCTTAACCCCAAATCGTAGTACCTTATTTCCTTATTTTCTCTTTTTTATTTTTAGTTCAATTAATATTTCCTTCTTTATTCTGGAGAGCAGTGACTTTCGCACAACTGTCTGTAGGCAGTGAAGGGTGACAGAGATGTGGGACGTTATTTGCTTGAGCACCCATATCTCACTCTTCTAATTTCTATTTCTATATCTATTGTTAATCTTTTATTTCTTATGTGAGACTGGCGAATGGAAGTTAAGACTAATAGACCGTGTATCCCCATCACAATGTGGGTCCTACTTCCGCAGTCACCACCAAAATCTAGGGCACATCCTATAATCCCCCATTATAGCTTGTATCCTTGGATCTTTTCAATTAGTGCAGCACTTTTTGTTTAATTCATTTTTGTTTCGGCTTGTTTTTACGTTATGTAATTAGTCAGAGGTTTGGATTTGCTGTTTTTAACTCAGTCCTTCCTTGTGAATTTGCTTATCTAATTTCATTAAAATGTATTCATTTTCACGAAAATATATATTACTTTTCTAGTTTTACAATTTGCTCTCCAGTGGTACTTAGGAATTTTCGCGGACATACAACATTATAAACCGGTTTTTGATACCAATGGTAATCAGAGCAAAGATAGTCACTTGTGTATCTCTGTGCTTAATTATAATCAAACTTCATAATTAATTTAAAAGTCATGCGTGATTCCTACTTTAAGAGGCTCGGCACGGCCAGGTGGTTAAGGCACTCAACACACAAGCTGAAGATCGCTTGTTCAAATTCCCATAACATTGAACATATTGTCCTTTCAGCCGTAGGGGCATTATATTGTGACGCTTAATCTCACTATTCGTTGGTGAAAGAGTTGGCGATGAGTGGTAATGAATAACTGCCTTCTCTCTTGTTTTACATTGCTAAATTAGGGACGGCTACTGCAGATAGTCTTCTTGTAGTTTTGCGCGAAATTACCAACGCACTTAATTTATTTTATTAGTGTGTTGTATTAGTTTGTTTTTTTTAGCCATTCCTAATTTTGCAGTGTACGACTAGAGAGATAGAAGCTAGTCATCACCACCCACCGCCAACTCTTGGGCTACTCTTTTACCAACGAACAGTGGGATTGACTGTAACTTCATAACGCCCCGACAGCTGAAAGGGCGAGCATGGTTGGTGCGACGGGGATGCGAGTGCCTTAACCACCTGACTATGCCGGGTCATCATTCAAATGAAATAAAGTAAAGCAAAATAAATGAAATTCAAAAAAGTATCAGAATACAGTCCTATAGGTGAGAAGTCGAAACCAGTAAAAACGATCAGAAAAAACAACAACAAAGAACGAAGGAGTAACAGACCAGCAAACACATTCATTAATAGCTAAAGCTAATATAAAAACAATATCATAGCATTGTGGTACCTTCATCTCTATAGAGTGATTTCGTTTTTGTTTATTACACAATCTTAATATTTGAAGTAAAAACAATACTAGCAGCAGTAAACTAAAGGTTAAGTGAGACGTTCTCTGCTGTTTCAATTAGAAATAACTTTTTGCAATTACTAAAAGCTGAAGTTTCTGTCAAACAAACTTAAATGTAACTGTGTCAAAACTTATAGAACTCTGCGTTCCATTACTGACAGGAATAACAAAAATGAATCCAAAGTTTAAGCACTTTCTGTGAGAAGAGACATTTAGGTTAAGTTTCGAAATTTTTAATCTTGCGAACTTTCTTACGAGCTGTCCAACAATGATGAATTTTTGTTCAGACTTTTCTATAGAATACTATAAAAAGAAACCGATTTTCATATTAGAAATCGGAATCATACTTTTTATTTTTTACATATTATTATCATTTACTTGTTACATAATACACAGTTACATTTAACACATCTATCAAGTGACTTCAGCGAATTCTGTTATTCTAAACTGAATTCCAAAATTAACAGATAGAGAGTACAGGTTTTAGAAAATGAATAAGAAAGTTTTCCTTTATTCTGTATGATAAAGATATTGATATATGATCCTGCAAACATAACAGCTGCTAAACGTAATGTGTCGCTAATATAGATCATCAACCAAGTAGAAAATGCACCAATAACTAATTATAAGGAAAATTATATTCTGATCTCATGATGCATCACTGAAAGTAAGTTAGTTTGGTAGTTAATTTTCTTATAAATAAACTGGCTCATGTATTTACAGAGAAGAGATTTTCAAAATTCATTTCAAATAAAATATTCTGTGACAGATAAAAACGTTATTTTCACATGAGAAATTTTCATAAATTACGTTTATATATTATATGTATATATTGAGCTTATGGCTTCATTGTAATATGCTGAAGGGTCATAATTAGATATCTAATGGAGGTATCAAGAAAATTACATAGCTTTAACCATATTTGTATAATCGTAAATGTTATGATAACTGTAACAAAATTTCACTCTTAATATTGTATCAGATAATTGAGTTAAGTAGATAATGTTGTAACTTCGTGGGAATTATAACTTATATTTATGGCGAAGCTACTGAAGCTATCTATCTATCACTGTTTCAGTTTTGAACTTCTAATCAAAAGGAAGACAGGCATCCTGTCGGTTTGTTTGTTTGTTGTGAATTTCGCACAAAGCAACGCGAAAGCTATTTGCGCTAGCCGTCCTTAATTGAGCAGTTAGTCATCACTACCCACTGCCAACTCTAGGGCTACTCTTTTGCCAACGAATAGTGGGATTGACAGTCACATTATAGCTTCCTAACGGCTAAAAGAGCAAGCACGTTTGGTGTGAAAGCGATTCGAACCCGCGACCTTCAGAAAGAGAGAGTCGAGCGCCCTAACCAGCTGGCCATGCCGGACCGGCAGCCATTCACCAGTACCCACTATCTAGTCAAAGGTTTTGAGTGTCACTCTTATAACATACATGCAGCAAAAGGTGTGGGAAATGTTTTTCTAGTAGAGCACGGAATTGAACTCGTCTACAACTTCCAGAACTCTAGTATATGGCCAGCCTGCGTCCAAAATTTATTATGTTAATTATAAACTCCAAGAAATTCATAATTTGTAGGTTTATTATGGTAGCAAATCATTCCTATAAAAAAAAAAACAATATGTTTTGTACGAATAATTAAATGCATTATCTTAAGCTCGTTTTTTTAAAATAACTTTTTATCAATTTAATAATATTAGAGAAAGATATTCTTTTTATGTTTGTTATTTTACCATTATAAAATGTATTAGTTAAAATTTACCGTCAGACATTGGAAACAATTCTCGGCCCGGCATGGCCAGATGGGTTAAGGCGTTCGACTCGTACTCTAAGGGTCGCGGGTTCGAATCTCTGTCGTACCAAACATGCTCGCCCTTTCAGCCGTGGGGGCGTTATAATGTTACGATCAATCTCACTAGTTGTTGGTAAAATAGTAGCCCAAGAATTGGCGAAGGATGGTGATGACTAGCTGCCTTGATTCTGCTTTTACACTGCTAAATTATGGACGGCCCTCGTTGAGCTTTGCGCGAAATTAAAAAAAATCCAAATACACTATTTACCTTTTTGATATATACTAAACATAAAAAATAACTATTTAAAAGATTCAATTATGTTAATGTATTATGCATGTAATTCCCTATATCACACTATTGCATAACAAGCAAACACAAGAACAAAAAATTAGAACCTTTCTACATATGGAAGTAATAACTGTACTAAAATGCTTTCTTTTCCGTCTCGTTACTTGTATTTTTACGCAAAAAAGATTTATATTATTTTCAATGGACTTATTAAATTGAACACATTTCGCTTTCAATGACTGAGTTAACTTTTTTAAACTAATACCTGTAGGGTACATGTAATTAAACACAGATTTTTGCTTTGTAACTTTCAGATACCAAAACCAGATTCGCAACTCGTAAACAGTTGTCTACAATACACAACAGCATAATGGCATTACTTAAACCATAAAATAGAAAGAGGTAACACATTCATGAAATTCATTCCACTCAAGAGAGCATTCTGAGCAAACATTCAACTTTCGGGCTCACTATCTTTCGGAATTATGGTATTGTTAATTTCATGCAAACATGCCAACTGTTTGATCTTCCGAATGTTTCTACTTATTTGAATAATTAATCTTTTAATGAAGTTGTATGCGAATTAAATTCATTTTATGTGTCAAACTATGGATATCGTGCTCTATGAGGTTTACGTAAGATGAAAATTTAATACATCTTGCTAGAACTTTTGCAACGTAGCACTTTACGTAACAGTTTATGATGCATCAGTGAAACAATATAGTTAAAGCTGAATCGTGTGCATAAGATATTCTGGCAAAGTTATAAACAGCAGAGATATTTCCCAACGTTAACTGGCTTAATTCCCACCTATGTGTTGTTTGGTATATGAAATTCGACTACATAAAGAAAATAAATGGAAAACCCGATGTATAAATTATTTTAATATTTCTGATAACTATTTATAAATTTCCAGTTTTTGTCTGTTTTAGCTCTGATAAGCTTACCATGGTGTAAGATAAAATGATTTTTGTTTAGTTTGATGATTATCTTTGGTTTTATTTTTTACTCTTCTTCTGTCTTAGTGTTCTTTCATCTTTCGCTAAGTCTATTATTTTAAAGTGTTCGATGTTTGACTTTTAAACACAGTCTCTGTTTACATTGTTGTAAATTCAAGAATTGTTGAAAGGATTATTTTCGACATGTTCCTCAATTCTGGTAACCAGCTTCATGTCATTGACCTAATGTAGTCATGCCTACAGCATGAACACATGTATGTATGTGCCACAATGAATCTTTTAAAGAACGTATTTTTGTCTCTGAAAAGTAAACACAAAAAGCGTATTCGTTTATTCAGTTTGAAAAATCATTCTTAAACTGACTTATAATAGGTTTAATGATTTTCATCTCGAACAAACGAATATGTTTTTTTTTCCTTTAAAAACAAAACAAAATATCTCTTACAAGAAAGTGCGTGCAGTTTATCAGTATACGTGTTCACGCTATAGACATGCCTACAATGGGTTAACAACAAGAACCATGGGTACCAGAATTAAGAAACATACGTAAAACAGCCCTCCTAACAACTAGAATTTTCAGTCATCTAAACATAAGGTTGTATTGGGAAATTACACACCACACATTGTCAATATCATGGTTAGTATAGTTAACACTTTAAAAACGAAGGTTTTAGAAGTTGTACTGATTTGTTATTCAATTGGTTATCAACTCATCACAAACCTAAAAAAATAGGGATAATAAAACGTTATTATTAAGTGTGTGTTTGTGTGTGTTTTCTTTTAGCAAAGCCACAAAGGCTATCTGCTCAGCCCACCGAGGGGAATCGAACCCCTGATTTTAGCGTTGTAAATCCGGAGACATTCCGCTGTATTAGCGGGGGGCACGTTATTAGGTACTGGTAAAACTAACCGAGTTCAAAAAAAGAGTTGAATAATAAAGTAGATTATCTGGAAAATGTACTAGTGAAGGAGAATGATTATCCTATAAGCGTGGTTAGAAAAACTTCAGGACTGATAAGTTGACGGAAAAAAAGAAACTGGTTTATTTTGTAATTCCTTATATAGCTAGTTATCAAATACAATAAAAACACTTTGGAGAAAAAAAAAGAAAGGATGTAAGGCTACCAGTTGAACAAAACTGGTATACTTTTACCAAGAAAAATGATTAATTTATACTTTAAAAACAGAAATAAAGCAACTACTAATGATAACGAAGTAGTTTCCACCGTGAAACGAACTGAATGGATTAATCTCTCTTTAGGAGAGAGTGGTAGAAATTTAAATATTAGAATACCAGAATATGGATATTTTCTGTCACGTCTACCAACATTTTAAAGATGCAGAATATTGTAATAAAAATAAATTGGTTAAAATTATATTTCGAAAACTTATGATTAGTAAATATAAAATAAATGAAACCATATTTCGTTTTTCTTACAATAGAACACGTTTTTACGCACTAAACAAAAAAGTTTTTTTTTCACGCATTTTTACAGATATAACGTATAACCATTAAAAAGAGTTTCAATGATGGTATGACATTATAAACTTTAATTTATCCAACAAACACAGGAAGAAACAAATATGTTTTTGGCCAAGCTATTCCCTTTTATAACACCAAACACTTTGTGTAGAAGCATGATAAACTGAAAACATTTTACATTATGTGCATATTGTCCGATAACAATAACTGAAGATGCATTAGGAACAAAAATTCTTAAAATTTCGTAAATATTTCAAAACATAAATAATGTTAATAATCATCAGTTCACAAAACGTCAACTTAGAGATCAACATTAATATTTAAACAGAAATTTAGAGGAGTTCTCTGTCTGCAATCCATAACCTTTGAATAAAACTTTTGCTGTCAAACGAGTGTAGATTAGGCCTATTGCTTAACACCAAATCTCACGAGGAAGAATGTTTGCTACAATAGGGAACAAACTGTTAAACATTTTATTGTACTTGTTAAAAATTTGCTGTTGAAAATGTTAGGACTTCAATCAGAAAGGCTTTCTCTGAACTTTTCGTTTTGGTGATCAACAGAGAACCAATCATACTTCATTTGAACGATTTCAATATGTTGATACAGTAACGAACCATGGCGTCATGGTGACGTGTTTATCACTCATATCAGTCCTTGGCTTTTGGCAAATTTCCAACTATTCAGTAATTCAATGCCTCCAGAAACAGGCCTATGCTATATGTCATAACATTTTCTGATGAAGCATATTCGTGTAATGAGACACAAAAATGACGTAGAGAAAAATTCATAACGTTTCCTCCCCTCAAAAACCATTCTCCAGTGTTCTCGCTAGAAACAGAAAAACAAAACTCGAACAAGTAAGTAACTGGAACAACACAGAGCTTCACACCTGCACCCATTGCCAATCTGAAGTAACAACATCGTCAGTAAGGTCAGAAATTTGGTAACAGAAGAGAACTTTTCTGTCAAAAATCGTTATTCTGAGGAGGTCTGGCATATTACTTCGTACCATTAACGAGATAATAATTAATAATAATAAACTTCATTGAGATTCACGAGCCAAACAAAAAAGTTACGTATCTAAAGCCAAACCTTGAAATTAACGTCTGTTTTTGAGAAAAATATCCGATATTTACGATATAACTTCAATGAATGCTACTGCTTTTGGTTTAATTGAATCTGGTTGCGGTAATCGTCCACATACAGTGGCTAAAATTAACCCCGTTATCCTTTGAAAGAGCTTGTTATAATGGAAATTGCTATGCCTTTAAAAGTATATATTTAAATCAAACTGAGCAGAACTACTGATGTAGAAAGTAACTCCAGGGACAACACAAGATCTGGAATATAGTTTTCTTACAAAGTGTGATTTACCTCAGTATATTGTGAAATTAAACCCCAAAAGCTACTATATTCAACGTAATTAAACTCCAACAGGATCTGCAAGGTTCTATTCGTTTAAAATATCTAGAAGTTCAAAGGTGACGGTTGTTGAAGGATTCAGAACCCAAAATACGTTTGAGGATCACGAACTGTATATTGCTGTCGATAGGACTTTCAAATTAAAGGAAATTTTCTGGGTTGATCTCAACTTATTAATTTTTTACAACTTTACTTTAAAATTATACATTTAATAAAATTCTGATGTAAATGCAGAGTTTTGATCTAGCATAACGTATTTATTTTTTAGTTTATTGTTGAACAGATAGGTCATTCACGTAACCGAAATAAAAAAGAAACACAATAAACAGATAGGCTTTCAAACTATAATTCTACATTTTAGTGTAACAATTGTCAAATAATTTTAACAAAAAGGCATATTGGTGGCCAGCAAAGTTTGATTTATGCAATATTGGATTGCTTCCTTATACAAAATTAATATTTTAGTTACAAAGTATGCGTTATTGCTCTCAAAAAACAAAATTAATTTAATCGCAAAGTTTCACTTATAATATGCAGAAAACAGATTGCTGCAATATTCCAGCATGTACATCTTTGTTCTTCACTTCCATTTCATGCCTATTAACGACAAGAACAAAATAAATATACATCATTTACTTTATTCAAACATCCTGGCTTCCGGTCCTGCACGTTTACTTGACTTAGAAAAAATGGCAGAGAAGGTGTAACCAGTTAGAAAAGTTACATCTGTTTTTTATCAGATAAGTGTCATAATTTTTGGTGCATGTAATATTCCTTCGTTATAATGCTTTTATACATTTTGGCTTACTCATTTATCTATAAAAGTGTTAAGTTTTTCTCTTCCAACTAAATTGAATTGCTGTGTATTTTTGAATAAAATCAGCAACAAAAGACGATTATGTAAGCTATGTATATATGTTAATGTTTTTTTCCCATGGTAGTTTTTAGAATATTTTAAAATGAGTTTATGTTGTCTGATACGTTGTTTTTAGTATTAGGCCACAATGTTTTCATTAATGAACTCATATTGCGCTTCAAGTGGCATGTTTTGTCACGTTAAAGTACACATGTAAAATATATTACACAAAAATAACGTAATATGAAGTTAACATATTCCATTCTATTCTCTGATAAGCAGTGGCAGAATAATCAAGTACGTGCCTGTGCCTCCCCGCCACACCAAATATGCTGCCTCCGTAAGTACAGTGGTAAGTCTACGGATTTACAACGCTAAAATTAGGGGTTCGATTCTCCTCGGTGGCTCAGCATATGGCCCGATGTGGCTTTGCTATAAACAAAACACATATCAAACATGCTCGCCCTTTCAGCCGTGGGAGCGTTATAAGTTGACGGTCAATTTCATTATTCACTAGTAAAAGAGTAGCTCAAGAGTTGGCGGTGGGTGGTGATGACGAGCTGCTTTCCCTCTAGTCTTACACTGTTAAATTAGGCTATCTGCGTTAGCCCTCGAGTAGCTCGAGAATTTCAAAAGAAACCAAACCAAAACCCTCCAGAGAAAAATGAAATGGCCACAAAGTAATTACATACTTTGTAAAATTATGACCTTTATTTAGTGTAAAATTTATAACAAAAACTTACATATGTAAACATCGATTTTGCAACGGATGAAAACAAGAAAACCATCGCTAAGCAGCTACAAAGAGAGAGATAGAGTAAGAAAAAGATCTCACCAGGCTCTCGTGTTCTCGAATGTAGAGCTTAATTACGTGTTTTAACGAAAAGGATAAAAACCTTTTATGACATCATATGAATATAATTAAATGAATGAAACTTAACCGCTGTATAAAAAGTGTTAAGCTATAAAATATTATATTTTGTAATGTCTGCAGATTTATTGTAGCCAAACTCAGTTAAAATATATATTTGATTAAAATCTGTGTGAATGTGTGTTCGCTTATAACTTATATGCTGCTAGACCAGTGTGGCGTGATATAGGTGGGCCACTGAATCCAAGCCCCATTTTTATATTCCAAAATCATATTTCTTTTTTATGTGAGTCGAACGTGGGTGTCAGCTAGTACGTATGCGATATAAATATTATGAAAGTAATGTGTGTTATAGAAGAAATGTAGTGTTTTCTGTTTCTTTTTATATAGCTGAGTATTTGGCCAGGTGGGTTAAGACGTATAACTCGTAATGGGAGGGTCGCGCCCTCCCGTTCGTATCCTCGTCGCGCCAAACATGTTCGCCCTTTTAGCCGTGAGGGCGCTATAATGTGATGGTTAATCCTACTATTGGTTGGTAAAAGAGTAGCCCAAGAGTTGACGATGGGTAGTAATGACTAGCTGCCTTCCCTCTAACTTTACACTGCTATTTTAGGGACTGCTAGCACAGATACTCCTCGTGTAGCTTTGCACGAAATTCAAAACAAACAAGTTGAGTATTTGTCCAGATTTAAAAATCAGGTGACTAAGGTAAATGAATTCTGAAGTTTTTAAACTTTTTAAATTCATTTTTCCTCTCCTTTTCTTTTGATCACGAAATAAAATGTTGTTTTTGCTAACTTTTGAAAAAGTAAACCATACGCTTAAAACAGTATTTGTTTGTTTTTCGTACGGTATAAAGCTACACAATGAGCTATTTGTGCTGCTCTCACTCCGAGTTTTAAAATCTAGGTTTTAGCGGTGTGAACCGTCGGACTTAATGTTGAGCCAGTGGGGTACTTTAAATAGAAAGCATTTTCTTTAGAATGGATCTGGGATGATCATGTGGTTAGGGCTCTTGACTCGAAATCTGAGGGTCGCGTGGTTCGAATCCCTGTCAAACAAACATGCTCGCATTTTCAGCAGTGTGGCGTCATAATGTGACGGTCAATCTAACTGTTTGTTGGTGAAAGAATAGTCCAAAAGTTGATGGTGGGTGGTGATGACTAGTTGCCTTCCTCCTGGTCTTTCCCTGCTACATTGGTGGATAACTGCGCGAAATTCAAACAACCAACCAATTTTTTACATCAGGGAACGACAAAAATTAAATACATGCATCATATTCTTATATTCTACTATTTAAAACACTGCAGTCTATAGTTTCTTTAAAGTTTCTAGTTCATAAGTATAATTGTACACGCTTAGCATCAACTACACGTTTCGAAATTTAGATGTTAACAGGTTGAATGTCGGCACTATGATGCCGGCTGTCAAAAAGTTAACATCCGGGGTAGTTGTTTATTATTTAGAACTGGTGTATTGTGCACTGGGGTGTGGAGTGATTTTTGCTTATTATATTTTAACAAAAAAACAACAACAGAAAAGTAGGGTAGATGTGGCAGGAGGTGAACAGGATAAAGGTTCGTGCGCGCTTGTTCTGACGTTTACCGAAGAAGCAGTACGTCATCAACAACTTATCAACAAAGGACTATTTCAGGACCTAGCAAGGATGTATGAGTTCACATCCATTACTACAATGCCTAGATTAAGTCATCCTTCTCTGCAAAGAACACTGACTCAAGATCTAAAGTTTTTATGTTGATATGTAACGAAGTAGCATAGCGTAAAGCACAGTTTTGATAATATTTGTAGTCTTTATATAAATATTTCTTAATTATTTCAGTTAATTATCTGTTATAATTTTAACAAATAAATATCCTTATTTGATACAGTGAATCTAGAAATTTGTGGAAAGTGAATTTGACGTTAACGTGTTGAGAATATTATTAAAGCATTGGAAATAAAGCTAGACGTCCCTCCGCTGGTAAGTCTACGGATTTACAACGCTAAGATCACGGGGTTCGATTCCCTGCGTTGGACTTAGCAGATAGCCAGATGTGGCTTTGCTATAAGAAAACACGCACATATAAGTCTTTAGACTAAGTAAACGTCTTTGTTAATAGCATCAGAGGTTGTTAAAAATTGAAACTATATTTTGATTTAGAAATAAAACGACAGTTGGTTTAGTAAATTATAGCCACGTGGTATTCTCAGGTACAACGACAACATCACAATCATAAATCGTAACTACAATTGTTGGATGAATAACTGAAAATTTTGAGCGAAATGAAAATGTAATTTTTATATGTGTACGTTGAGAGAAGAGAGGTTGAAAACAGTGCTGAAAAAAGTGAAAAATAAGAGTTTGTTTTATTTTATAGCAAAACGCATGTGTAATCTACAACAGATCACGAATTCACGATTCAACACATAACACTTCTCTAGAAAGAAAAATCTGAAAATTTTAAAGAAATACTACTTATGTCGTTCTGTGTTTAGACTAGGAGACCTAACCACTATATACTTGAACTAATAACGTCAACATTTCCACAGTGAATGCTACATCCACGTCATTTAGTCATCCTAGATGTGAATAAATGTATGGCATAATATCCAGATATCTTGTGACTGTGCACACGGTGATGTTACTTACTTGTACCACAAGGTACAAGTGGGAAATAGTAACGCAAACGCAAACTAACGTGGCAGGGGTTTAGTTTAGAGAGAGAGAAATCAGAAGAATTATCTCTCCAACTGGGGTGTTCAGGAACGTTGTGGTTCCTCTTCGTACCCTTTCGTGGAAGGTTATTAAATTTAGCTTTTTTTTATTATTTTTAAACTCTTTTCTTGGGTGAAGAAGTGAAGCTGGTCATACTTAATATTATTCATGAACAAGGCAAAGGTACCACCGGAGAAAAGGCCAGATCCCGTCCCGAAAGGCAGATGTCATAGTGAATGTAAACATACACATAAACGACCCGATTCAGGGCATAAAGGGAAATAGTTCTCCAGTTCGCTGTTTATATATTTCTCATAAAGTCACGAGTATATTTGAAGCAGCTTACTGAAAACTTATTGGGTTAGAATTAATTATTAAACAACACACTGGTGATTAGTTAATAATTTTTAAGAAAGAAAATTGGAATAGTTTATTTTACAATAAACTGTGTTACTTTCTATAAGCATCTACCACGTATTCCAAAGTTCTTCTCAATAAATTCTAATAATGAAAGTGATGAAAGGAACAACTGAAGCTTCTTCTTTGCAAACTGGTATTTCGCGTTTTATATATAATATCCTTTGAAAATGGTCCCCTGTGTTAAAAATTGCGAAGCAAATTATGTAAGGCTACAAGGTAATAAATTACTAATTTAGCGGTAAGTTTGCACACTTACAACGCTATAAACTAATTGGATAATAGGTAGTTTATAGGAGAGAAGGAGAAAGGAAGGATTAACCTTATAAAGTAAAAGGATGAGATGATTGGTTTGGTTTGTTCTGAATTTCATGCAAAGCTATCTGTGCTAGTAGTCCCTAATATAGTACTGATATATTAGACGGAAGGCAGCCAGTCAATAACATCCACCCCGACTCTTGGACTACCTTTTTACTAAAAAATAGTGGGAATGACTGTCACTTTTTCACGCTCTCACGGTTTTATGAACAAACATTTTAAATGATGGGGATTTGAGCTCGTGATCCTTAAATTGTGAGCCGATCTCCTTACCCACTGGTCATATTAGATCCTGACGGGATGGGATAATTTCAAATAGCTGCTAAATACTTGACGCCTTCTTGCATGTCACCTTTGAATACACTTTATCATTCTGATTATTTGGGATTCGGATCTTCCATTTTACATAATTTTTAAAGGCGCATTAATAAAGCTGGATTATTATTTCCACATATAAATTTATGAAATAGATATTAGGTTGCTCAACTACAAACTTCCAAAAATCTGCAACCTATTTCTTTATCACATTCAGTTTCTAAGTGTTTGTGTTGCAAATAACTCATAAATTACCATTTATGAACCCATTGCATTCTACTCCCGTAATATATGCAATCTACTTACACTTATTTAAACTAAATACACAATATTTGAGCTTTGTGGTTTGTTAAGTAAAAACTTGACAGTAACAAAATATACATTTTCAGAGTACTTTTAAGTTATTTCAGTGTAGTATCTTTGTACCAGTAACACCAAATCATATGTTACTGTAAATATGATGCCCATCAAAGTTCTTTCTCTGAAACTATTATAATAATAATGTTAACATTTAAACAGTAAAGAATTACGATTTCCTTGGAGAGCCAGACACGAATATTAAATAAGCCGGCTAAGTGTCCAATTAAATGTATATAATCTAGCCTATGTAATATTCAATTAACAAGGCAATGGTGTAAAAGCTAATTCTTGAAAAACATTTCCAAGTCATTTGATTTCGTAGCAATTTCCTTAAATAACTCTTTTTTATTACAATAACCTTCTAGTAATGTGTAATTTATTCAACTGATTATTTTTACGAACTTTGTAACAGTTTTTGAAATAGATTCAGAGTTATCGAAGAAACAATAGAAATCTATATAACATTAAATAATAAAAACAGGATTAAGCACAGAAATTTGCATCTAAATGTTAGAGTGTAATTTAGTGTGAGATTATTTATAATAAACATTTTGTATGTTAAAGTGTTATTGCTTTTCTGCTTATTTCTAGTTGATTTGTTTCGGCGTTGCCTGCTTTTCTTCCTCGTAAAATATTAAGGCAACATAAGGAAAGAAAGCAATTGCAATAAAAATGCCACTTTATTCAGCACAAATCACTACATATATCATTTATTTAATAACATAAAAATAGTTCGTATATCATTTTTACCCAAACGCATTCTACATATATTAAATCATAGAACAATCTCTAATAAATTTAGACATTTCAAAAAATATTTTCTCAATGAAACTCTCGCTATTATAGTTGTTAATAGAGTTTTAATGTCACTTTTGCATTTGTTAAAGTACTATTCAAAATAAAGAAAATACTCCATAAGTAATAAGGCCCTATAACAGTGGTTCTTAACCTGGGTTCAATCGAACCCCAGGGGTTCGGTGAGTCAGTCTCAGGAGTTCAGCGAAGGTCAAGACACACACACTGTATGTGTGTCCGTTCCGTTCACCTCACTCATATGATTCGTGACTTCATGCTCCACTTGGCCATCATTGGCTGCCGCTGATCACGTCACATCACCTGGCCTTAATATCTGTGCTGCAGGAAACTTTGTGCGCTTAGCAGTCTATTTATGACTGTAGTAATCGTGCGTCATTTGTAATTTTTTTCCTAATCTTTCAATCCCTTCATACTAACTATGTAGAGCAAAAACAGAAAGTGGTCGGACGAATACGTACAATATGGATTCACGTGTATAACGGAACATGATGGGAGTCAGCGTCCTCAATGCATGATTTGCAATGTCAAGTTGAGCAATTCTAGTCTAGCACCGGCAAAACTAAGAGAACACTCCATAAAGCTGCATGGAGATGAAAAATACAAGAACACAACGCTTGCTGAATTCATGGTAAAGAGAGCAAGGTTCGATGAAAAGGCTACTATGCCTGTTCTCGGCTTTGTACCCATCGACAAACCGATCCTCACAGCATCGTACGAAGTTGCGTACTTGATCGCAAAGCAGGGCAAACCACACACCATTGGTGAAGCACTCGTAAAATCAGCTGCGTTGAAGATGGCAAATATCATGCTGGGAAAAGCTGCTAGAAATAAGTTATCCCAAATTTCTTTTTCAAATGACACCATCAGCAGCAAAATAGATGACATGAGCGATGACGTTTTGGCTCAAGTAGTTGCAGATCTGATTTCAAGGCCAGCAAAATTCAGTCTTCAACTCAACGAGACCACCGTCGTTTTCAATCTAAGCCGGCTTGTTGTATTCGTGTGCTATGTGAAGAACGACGAGATAAAAGAATATATTTTTTTTATTTTGTAAGCCTCTTACAACAACAACCAAGGCAGCACAAGAAACTTGTGAATGACTTCTTCAGAGACAACGATCTTTCGTGGAATATGGTTTCTGCAGTTTGTTCGGACTGAGCTCCAGTCATGCTGGGACGAAACTCTGGTTTTGGTGCACTGGTGAAAGCCGATGCACCACACATCATTGTAACGCATTGTGTTCTGCACAGACATGCGTTGGCAATAACCTTGCCTTCAAAACTGGCAGAAGTATTAAAAATTGTAGTGGAATGTGTGAACTTTGTACGAAATGGTGCCCTGAAGCACCGCATCTTCAAAGAGCTGTGCGATGAAATGGGCTCTGAATTCGAGGTACTTCTGTATCATTCTAACGTTCGGTGGTTATCCCGAGGAAAGGTGCTGAATCGTGTTTTTGCCATGCGTGTGGAATTAGCCCTGTTTTTGCGAGAGCACCAACATTGTTATGCAGATTACTTCGAAAAATCTGAGTTTATTCTCATTTTGGCGTACATGGCCGATATCTTTAATGTTCTCAATCAACAGATGCAGGGTGGTGAAGTCAACATCATAGAAGCGGAAGTAAACCTGAAGGCTTTTCAAAAAAGCTACCGTTATGGAAACTACGAACAGAGAATGATAACTTCGCAAACTTTCCCCTGCTGGACGACTGTGTAAGTAAGATCGAAGATATGTCTGAAATCAGAGACATTTCTGTACCCGGGGAACTGAAGCAAGCAATTGCCAAGCACTCAGATGAGCTCGCAAAGTTTCTCGGCGGATACTTCCCTACCAGAGAATCACATCCATCATGGGTGAGACAACCGCTCACGTTTAGTGTTGCGACAGTAGATGCCAATGATGAATACCTCGGCGGAATCATTGAACTTCAGCAGAGCCAGGTTTAACAGCAACTCTTCAGAACAACAATGCTCTCAACGTTTTGGTGTCACCAAATCGTAGCATAGCCTCTTATTGCTAAGAAAGCCCTTGAGATACTCATACCGTTTGTTTCAACGTATCTTTGCAAGCAATCCTTTTCGAGGATGGTAGACATAAAAACAAAGAAAAGGAACATACTTTTTGCGAAAATGATATGAGAGTGGTACTTGCCGAGGTGAAGCCGCGCATTTCTGAACTTGTTTCTGAAAGGCAACAGCAAATGTCACATTAATTTGCAGTAAATATTCATTGAGTTATGTTTTCTGTGTGAAATTCATGTTTTGTTGGTTTTGTTCTTTGAATACAGTAATATTGCCTACAACTGATGCATGGTTCATTTTGCGCTCTAATAAAATATCTACTTATGTTTTGAATTTGAAAAAAATCATATTTTATTTTTCCAATTACGAAGGGTTCAGTGAATGCAAGTACGAAACTTCCTGGGTTCAGTACCTCCAACAAGGTTCAGAACCATTGCCCTATAAGTATATTTTAAATGTTAAAACTGAAAGTAGCACACATTTAATTTTTTATTTTGATAATTATAGCAGTCATTGGTTGTTCTTAATTAATTATCGTTCTCCAGTGTCACAATTATTGTATACAGTTACTACCTTAATTAAAACACCACAGAAAAAATATATTAACAATTTCCATTCGATTTTGCTGTTCGCAGTTAGTGATCTTTAAGAGTATGTAGTTGCAATCGCCAGGTGGTTAGGGATCTCAACTCGTAATTTGAAAGTCGCAGGTTGGAATCCCTGTCACACCAATCATGCTCGCCCTTTCAGCCGTGGGGGTATTACATGTGACGGTCAATCCCACTATTCGTTGAACAAATAGTAGCCTAACAGTTAGTAGTGGGTAGTGATGGCTAGCTGTCTTCCCTCTAGTCTTACACTGCTAAATTAGGGACTGGTGGTGCAGATAGCCCTCGTGAAGCTTTTCGCGAAATTCAAAACAAACAAACAAACAAACAAACGATTTCGCTATTTCTGTGATGTGATGCTGTCACAACACTATAAATGTCTTCGTAATGAAAACTATGAAAAAGAACGTCATCACACACTGTTAAACAAATAACAAAAAGTCCGGCCACTCATTGCTTTTTAAATATAAAATCTTTGGTAATGCACAAAATGTTTAAATTTAATAATTCATTCATATGCCTATATGAAGCATAAAGTAACTATTAACACATGTAAAATTAATTATTTTTTCAATAACACATATATGCAACAAAAGTCATAGTTATATGGGTAAAAAAATAACATAAGAATGTATTTAATCCATAAAGGCAAACTAGTGAAACAGTTACGTAAATACTGTTAAATTATTGCATGATATGTACAGATATAATTATGAAAAATCCGTTCTTTTCAGGACGATTATTTGTAAAAAATATGCTAGGAAAAATACTACTGCTTAATCGAGAATCCTACAAACTACGTTAACGTTTCACAATAACACAATTTGTGAAATTATACTATCCGTTTATAGAATCACCATCCACCTTTGTGAGATACATGTAATTAAATATATTAACAAAAACTGTAAAGATCATGAGATTAAAATAGCAAATTTAATGTTTTATCAGTGGTTTACAACACGGATCACAAGGAATTGCACAAAACATAGTAGACCGTTCAGACAAAAAGCACCTTAAACAACAAAAGTTCAGTTCAAACAACATTTTAAAATCTTTACTATTGACTGTTAAGGCTGTACACAGATAATAATGCACAAAAAACACGTATGTTAGACGTACAAGGAAAGAAATCATCTCTAAATGGCATGTTTGTAATCATTATTATTCTCTTTTATGTTTTACGTAAGCTAAAAACACCACAACTTCAGTATTAAATGAGGCTATATTAACCCCTTGAAGTAAGCTTGTTTTCAAACATCTTGTTATTTTAAAAAGCTTATATGCAGAGTGAAACAGGAACTACAAGCTAATAATAGATGAACATTAGATGACAGCAAATTTGGTTGACTCAATGCTTTCTACATTATACTTTGAGAGCCAAACGCTATATTATGCACGAAATGAAGGAATAAAAAATCGTTACACATAATATTAAATTTTATTTCACACAATCGTAGAATAATTACTTTTAATGACAGGAAAGTTTATTTAAAGCTATTTTTAGATGTAAATGTTTCGTTTTAAAAGGCTGCTTTTCTACTGGAAAAAATCGAACTATCGCGATAGTTACACTAGATACAGTAAATCATCACAATCCGTAACAATCTAGCTACTGGTTATGTTTATCATTATTACAATGTATAAAGTTAAGTTCCATGTCAAATAATCCTTTGCCTATAACTATGCAATAAAAGGGTTGTAGTTACCGTAGTAATCCTTTGCCTATAACTATGCAATAAAAGGGTTGTAGTTACCGTAGACATTATTTACTCAAACTACAATTCTATAATTTGACTCCTTCACAAGTAAGTCCTCGCTAGTACAGCGGTAAGTCTACAACGCTAAAATCAGCGGTTCGATTCCCCGCTGTGGGCTCAGCAGATAGCCTGATGTTTAGCTTTGCTATAAGAAAACACACTTATATCATATCTATTTGAAATAACCTTAAACAATACGTACTTTCTATTGTTTTAGAAACTTATTTTTTAATGCACTATTGCTAATATTCTTACTTATGTTTGCAATTAGAATAGAAGATTTCCGTACATTTACTTTGGATCTTGTTGTTTGTCAACATATTATCATTGTGAGCATACTGTGTTCTTGCCTTGCTCGTCATCGTAATGAAATAACCGTGTTTAATAAGCTTCGCTACGCTTGAACTTCTGCGTTTAAACTAATATTACACATGCACATACATCTAGATTTATGGCGAATTGTTCATACTTCTAGTGACTTTAAATACAATCAAACAGTTTATATAATAATTCCATTATTTAAAGGAATTTATTAGAGTGTTTGCTATAAGTAAAGTGAGATCTTTTTTACGAGAGAATAATAAACAGTACGCTATACAAAAAAATTATGATTTTGTTTATTCGTACAATGGCTTAATTTTATTGTATTGTATTATTTGTTGTATTATTCAAAGTTGTCTATTCTTATGTTGAATTCAATATTACAAATCATATCTTTTTCACTGAAATATTTCATGCTGCAATGAAGTTTTAGTTACTACAGGTTATTTCTACAATTAATGTATTTTCTTTTCTCCATATATATCAAAATTTGAATTTTATTTTTCCAAGTATAATGCATTTGGCTAGTTGCTATTGTGTCAATTTGTTTGTTCTGTTGAAGCTGGTGAAAGACTACTCGAAAACTATCTGTAATAGCCTTTCCTAATTTACAAGTGTCAGACTAGAGAGTTATTTGTTATTTTGAATTTTGCGCAAAGCTACTCGAGAACTATCTGCGCTAGCCGTCCTTATTTTAGCAGTGTAAGACTAGAGGGAAGGCAGCTAGTCAATACCACCCACCGCTAACTCTTAGACTACTCTTTTACCAACGAATAGTGAGATTGACCGTAACATTATAATGCCCCACGGCTGAAAGAGCGAGCATGTTTGGTGCGACCGGAATTTGAACCCGCAACCCTCGGATTACGAGTCGAACGCCTTAACACAATTGGCCATGCCGGGCCTCAAACTAGAGAGAGGGCAGCTAGTTAAAACCATCCACAGCATAATGTTTTATTTATTGTTGATAGATAGATATTTGCTAAAAGAACAAATATGTAAACAGTTAGAACAACTTGCAAGAGAATCAATCGTATACCACAGAATTTCATTTCAAAACATGATTTTACAAATTTCTCTGAAAGTTTGAATTTTCATCTCTTTAAAATTTACAAATGCTTTACTATTTCCGCGATGAGCATTTAAATAAAAAAAAAACAAAATCACACAAGAAACTTAGGCCCAGAAAATTTTAAATTACAAACTGTTATTCTTTCTGTAAATTTAACGGAAATGCAAATGATTCTTAATTCATGTCCAAGAACAAATTTGACCTACAATTATTTTCATGGAGATGCTTTTCAAGAATGTCTCCCCAGTCTTTTCTTGAAGAGGGTAAAGTGAATTTGTTTATGTAGTATCATGTTTCTACCTCTAAAATTCTAATCATTGGTAAGGTTTTTCAAGTTAATCTCTTGTTTTTTTTTTATGTAGAAACCGCAATAAGATAGATGTTAATTAAACATAATGAATGCGTTACATTTTGAATATATATATTTATAATGAGAATACTATTTTATTATCTAGAATTTTCATGATACTAAAGAAAGAAAATAGCCAGATAATTCCGGTATTCAGTAACATGTATTATATTTATGATAAAACATGTTATTCTTTTACTGTGGTACAGAGTAAACTGCTGAGAATACAGTGTTCTATTTTACAAAATAAAAAAAAAGTTTAACTCTAAATAACTCTGAAGTTTAGTTACATCGAAGCTATTATAAGGCAAAATATGAGTAAATGAAACCCGTTTACCAGTTGCTCTCAAACATTTTAATATCCTCGTTTTAAAATTATAGTTTGAACATCGAAATCTGGCGAAGCATTTTGAACCAATAACGTAATATTGATGATAAAAAGCCAGCTGTAGCCCTTTCTTCCTTTTCTTCCCTCTTTCACTTTCTTCTCAGTTTATCAAATTAAGTCAGCGATTATCCAAGAAAGATTTATATCTTATACTGTTACACGTTTATTAGTGGATGAGCTAGGATTATAACTTCTTAACTCTTAAAAAAATAGCTTTTTGTCACTTTTCCAGTGAGCACTTGGTAAACAATTTGGTCAGTAACGAACCAAACCGTTGGGGACCGTAACTACATGATCAAGAGCAGAAATCTAACCTAATATTGTTTTATTTTTACCTTTCTGAAGCGTTACCATGACAATCGATCCGATGGTTTCTCAGAAGTGTCTTGATAGATTTTTATGAAGATATTAACCAAGGTAACTTATGTAAAGAGTGCCTAAAGGGCAGTTTGGCAGAATATTGAAAGAAAATGAGTACACATGACTTTATTACGCCGATGGAATGATTAGGTTTAGAAAAAAAAACTAACTTCAACTAAGCCATGGATATAATTTTATAACATGCAGTCCCATTTCACCAGAAAACGTGCTATTATCATTGTATTTCGATTTTTAACGTCTAACTTCATTTTACTTACAATACCCTAGTTGCAAACGTACGAGTAAGTGGTGCGACGGGGATTCGAACCCGCGTCCCTCGAATTGAGTGTGAAGCGCCCTAATCACCAGGCTATGCTGGGCCTCTGTAAGTGTTAATGAAGATACAAAAATACATTTTATCATATATTTAAAGATAAAATTGCATTGATTTTACATTGGGTATTCCTTTGAATCTTTCACTTTACTTCTTCTCCACATAGGCCCGGCATGGCCAAGCGTGTTAAGGCTTTCGACTCGTAATCCGAGGGTTGCAGGTTCGAATCTCAGTCGCACCAAACATGCTCGCCATTTCAGCCGTGGGGGCGTTATAATGTTACGCTCAATCCCACTATTCGTTGGTAAAAGAGTAGCCCAAGAGTTGGCGGTGGGTGGTGATGACTAGCTGCCTTTCCTCTAGTCTTACACTACTAAATTAGGAATGACTAGCGCAGATAGCACTCGAGTAGCTTTGCGCGAAATTCAAAACAAACAAACAATCTTCCGCACATAATTATTTCCTTACTTGAAATAAGAAATTTTCTTATAACTATATTTTCCATTTATTATTTAATGCAAACAACTTAATTTTATGTAACAAACACATTTTCTCACATATGAAACTTATAAGCACGCTTATTTTGTTATGTTTGTTAAAAGTAAATATGCAGTCTGTGTATGGTTCTATAAAGTTCAAACAAGTTAGTGCTAGCGATAATAATTTAAATAATCTTCAGTGTCTTTTGTTGTTCATACTATTACATCAAAGAGACGTGTAAGGTTTTATTTAAAATTTATCAAAATATTTATGTCTTTGTTTTATTTTTCAAGACAGTGCATTGAAACATATTAAGTTCTAAGGTATGCTCTAATAATAATAATTTGTAATTTACATTTAAATTGCTTCATGCTCATGAATGTATAAAAGTATTTCTGGCAAGAATGATGGTGTTTGTTAATATAATAAATTATCCTTTCATGTAATGTTGTACTGTTTTGCTGAATGTTTTAAAAATATCAAGATAATTGAGTTTCGCCTCTTAGTGGTTGATGGGTAAGTCTGAAGGCTTATAAAGCTAAAATCAAAGTTTCAACACCCGTAGTGGGTAAAGCACAGATAACCATTGTCTAGCTTTGTGCTTAACTATAAACACACAAATAATAAAGAAGTTTATTCTTAACAGGAAAGTTGACAGAGAAAAATCTAATGAAGAAGTTTTTTTTATACATTTTAGATATCTAATCAGCAATATATCTTCGAAGAGTTTTTGTATTTCATGATCTGAGTCCTGACGTGCTCCGACTGTAAACCAGAAGATTCACAAACAACGTGCTTTGCACTTTAAACCGCGAATCCGAATATAGGGTCAGACATTTTTAATACAAAAATAGGCATGTTTCTATAGTCTATGCTCTAAAAATTAATTATTGTTATTTGATGCTAGCTCTTACGTAGCTTTGCACAAAAATAAAACAAAAATATAAAACATATAAAAAGTCATTTTTAAAACATATTTACCTTATACATTACGGTCCGACATAGCCTGGTGGGTAAAGGCGTTCGACTCGTAATTTGAGCGTCACACCAAACAAGCTGGCCCTCTCTGCCGTAGGGACGTTATATTGTGACAGTCAATCCCACTATTAGTTGGTAAAAGAATAACCCAATAGTTGGCGGTGGGTGGAGATGACTAGCTGCCTTCTCTCTAGTTTTACACTGCAAAATTAGAGACGGTTAGAGCAGATAGCTCTTGAGGAGCTTTGTGTGAAATTAAAAAAAACAACCAACCTTATACATTATTAAAAACCTGTATCAAAATAGCAAATATTATTAGATATATTATTTATCTGTGAAATGGAAATTGTAGTTGTAGAATGGTAAATATTGAAAAAAATTGAAATACTTTCTTCTAGTTTTTTCTGCACAGAACAATATTGAAACACTACAAACACGAATGTGACTGTAAGGAATAGATGAGTTGTTTTGTTATCAAACAGGATTCAGTTTGTTTTGAAATCTTTTGGAACAATATATGATCCATTTTCATCGTTTTATTAACTACAGCCGCTTGTCTTCTTGACGGCAAGTATGCATAAAAATGCTGTTATTTGTTTTTGTTCCTTTTGGAAAACCTAGATCTATAATTCTCTATCTATAAGTAGTGTAAACGACAACAATGACTAAACAATTACAACGATATGTTAATTCCAAAATTCATGGCACTTGATATAACGAGTCCATTTTTGCATATGTTACTTCATTTCTGTAGACACTAGACAAAATAATCTTAGACATCGGACATCTCATTGAATAATATTCTGAATTGTTCTGGATGCCTTATTAATTTTCTTCTGCAGAAGAGAGAGATTCACTGAATAATTATATAAAGAAAACAGTAAAAATAGTTCCGTGAGCAGGACCTGAATAAAAAGTGACCAACTTTTACTTAATATAAAAAAAGTAAAACGTAACCTGTAGCCTGAAAATATTTGACAACACACAAATAAATGCACAGATCAAACAATTTCGATGATAAGTTAAATTGTAACTTAGTTATAACAGGTTATCGATGAAACTTTGAATTCATGTATCTCCACAAATAACCCAAAATTTTCTTTACACATTTAAAGAACTTGCGAAATGTAAGTTAATGAATATTTAATATACAGTGTTTCCAAAGTAAGTGATATTTAGTTAAACAAACAAACAAACAAATCACAAGAACGCCGTTTGTGTTTCGCTAAAAGTAAACATAGTCAAAATATCTATTGAAAACTACCAATACATAAGAAACACCCTAACAAGCACATTGCTCAGATTATTTGTGTTCAGTTTATTTTAAAACAGTAAAGTTACAAAACATTTTCACTAGGTTATTTCTCCAAATGTAATAAAATTCCGTTATTTGACAATAAGATTCCTCATCCGACAATGTAGAATCCTTTTTATATGTTTATATGAAAGGACAGTATATTAATATGAATTCTTTAGACTGTAAGCCTGTAGTGAGTACTGGGGTTCATAGTAGCTATTTCTCATGCTTATACTGAACAATGCTAGTTCCTTTCTTGCTCAAGGGTGAAGTGAATATAAAGTACAAAATAGACGTCTCTCAAACTCTGTGCTTGCATCAAATTCGTTATGAGTATATTTAATACTACCATAAATCTAACTTATAAGTAAGGGATTTGGAGTCTCTTAATAAACATTATTCACGCAGAGAAACACATGGATCTATCTGAAAACACAAAACAAAGCAAAACCAATCCTAATGAAGTATTGGAGCTTCTTCTCTCACCAGACGTCTTTTTGCGAAAACCCTAAAGTATTTCGATCTCACTGATACTGTACAACGATAAAAATTAGATTACCACATCTTAAGTATAAATGTGAGAAAAATAAATAATAATTTCTTAATAAAGAAATGACACGGATATAATAAGTTTCTTAATAAAAAAAATGGCATGGATAAAATAAATTTCTTAGTAAGTTGAGAATTAATTATTGTTACAACAAAGTTTCATTTTGCTACTTTGATTCTTAGTGTAGTCTGAATACGCTTTTTTATATTATGTGAGAAGTAGTGATTTTTGTAATAAAATGTATGTATTATTCTTACTATATTAACCAGTTAGGATCATTATAAACTTCAGAATGTTGTTCTTCTGCAATTATTATTAATTCTCACAGTTTCTTGGTTTAATCATCATCATGGACTCTTTAATAAATAACTAAAAACAGTTTTTGTTTTATCTAATTTATTGTTTAGTAGGAGTTTTATACAATATTGTGCAAAAGAGTTAGAACAAGTGAATAATGTGTCATTATTTCTATTCTGTGAGGCTAATTTATTTCATGTCATTACAGAACATAAATTTGAACACTATGCTTCACTGACCCTTGATAACAACTGAATCAGCCAGGGTGAGAATACTTTTCGTTCTTTAGAATTTCCATATACTTTTATCAAGGGAATGTCATAAAGGTTCTGCTTTAATGAACATATTGATCAAATTTAGGGTCTGAAATAACTGTAATGGTACCTCTAGAGTATCTTAACTGTACAGAAAGAAGTTAGCAAGGAGCTAACATATAGTACCGTTAGACGCTAGAAGAAACTAACTGAACAGTACTTTCCAAACACTCTCTAGTACATCTTATATTGTGAGACCAAGAAAGGCAAATTTTAAAATAGAAACGAAAAAGGTAGAACATTTAAACTTAATGATACTTATATTAAGTATCTTCGTTTATGTGTATGGTTTATGTGTATGTGTATGGTTTATGTGGAACAGAATGAAGACTACCACTGATCTCAAGCATGAAATAAACGACCAAATTTCTGTAACAAATTTCAGAAAAGTGTTTGTTTGTTTGGAATTATGCACAAAGCTACACAAAGAGCTATATTCTGCCCATTCGATATTCGAGTATCGAATCCCGATTTTTAGCATATAGCTGGACCAGTGTGGGGCTCAGAAAAGTGTCCAGATCTGCAGTATCAAAAAAACTAAAATAAAATGGAATATTTTCTCGTGTAGCAGTTTTAAAAAAAATCTTTATTTTGATCTCCAAATATTGTCAAGAGATTGAAATTTGCTAAAATGTATTAAAATTGGACTGTTAATGGTTGGAAAGGGGTGTTATGGATGGATGAATCCAAGAGTGAAATGTTTAGTTTAAGCATAAGTTGTATGTTTGACGGAAGCAATGGGAAAGATACTTTCCTCAATGCATAGTACCTATCATGAAGAATGGAAGAGGCAGTGTGATAGTTTTGGGTGATTGTCTGGTGAGACGACTCGAGATATTTGTAAAATAGATGGAATAATGGATCAGCGCAAGTACCATCAGATAACGATCCGTCATGGTATACATGGTGGTTTGTGAATTATTGGTAAAGGCTTCTACTATCAAGAACATATTGAACTCAAACACTCATCCAGCCTATGCAGAAATTATTTAGTTAAAAAAAAGCTGTTAAAATAATTCAAATAATGCATTAGTCCCCACAGAATCCCGATCTCAACCCAATTGTACAAATCTAGGATTTGACACTTGATAAATCGAAAGTTACTTTTTTTTTGGAATGTATTAGAAACATTTGGAATAAAATGACAAAGGGAAACACCCTCATTAAATATGTTACAACAATGCTTTACTTGTTAAACAAAATGAGAACGTACAAAATATTAAAATTTTGCTGAACTGAAGCACTTCCGTTAAGTTTCTGTTGTACTAAATATGAAGATTAATTAAATATTGATGTTTCTTTTGTGATTTACCTTTTATTGTTTTTTGAAAGTGGCCTGAAATCTAAATTTGATGTTTTTCTAACACGTTTGTACATTACTGTATATACTTATTGATTGTACTGACTATTGAATTAAAACTCTGAAATTAAAAAAACGAAAAATTAAATTTCTTTCTAGGAAAGAAAACTAAAAAGAAATAATAAGTGACAAATAAATATTAAACTAATGTTGTGGAATACTAAAACTGAATATAAACGTAAGTTATTTAGATGCCGTTTTTATTTTTCAAGACAGCTTCTAGAGCAATGGTTATGTAGGTTATTCAAGCAGAAAGGACTACATTGCATTGGGAAAAAGTCTGAAGTCACAGGCGTAAGATAGAATAGTTTGTCTGTTTCGAATTTCGCACGAAGCTGCACGAAGGCTATCTGCGTTAGCCGTTCCTAATTTAGCAAAGCAAACCTAGAGGAAAGGCAGCTAGTCATCATTACCCATCGCCAATTTTTGGGCTTCTCTTTCACTAACAATAAGTGCGATTGACCTATATTATATCGCCCCCACGGCTGAAAGGGCGAGCATGTTTGATGCGACGCGGATGTTAAGGTTAAATCCACGATTCTAAGATCGATTAAGATTAAGATTCGAACGCCTTAACCACCTGGTTATGTCGGTCCGGATAGAATGGACACAAAAATAACTGATTCCAGCTTAACATATAAGTTTGTCAAAAGATATTGACAAATATTGTATTGCTATATCAACTTCGATTGACCGATGTATCATAACGCTCCCACGGCTGAAAGAGCGAACATGTTTGATGCGACGGGAATTCGAACCTGTGGCCCTCAGATTACGGGCCTCTCATTTCTAAAAGAGCTATTGACTTTACATATACGTGTTCGAATTCTCGTACCAACAAACATGCTCGCCCTTTAAGCAGTATGGGCGTTATAATGTTACGGTGAGTTGATGCCTCAGTCGTGATGCTCATGTAAAAGTGTGGTTAACATTTTTTTTTTATAAATTTTTCACTCAAGCGTCTTAACCACTTGTCTATGTCGGGCCTCTTTTATAATGTAAGAGTTCAAACATTAATAATTAGTTAACGAAAATAATAAACATTTTATAGCTCTGTCAAGATAAAGACGTTTTGTGTTTTCACTGTATTTTCTTATTTTGTCCGAAAATTAATTTAGTTGTCAAGTATAAGAGGAAATTATATGAAGCTATCAACTTGGTAAGAAAACTGCTGAGTTGAGCGTACAGAAAATATGTTTGAGTGTAACAATATTGCGTGCTGTCAGCGCCGATCATAGCTTAACTCACACCCCTACGAAGAAACGAAGGCTGCATCTCCTCACACTATAGATCCTCCAAGTATTCGAAGCCCTAGGAAACCACATAAGTTACCTATCCTTATCGATGGTCTTGTGTGCTGTACTAATTTATGAATATATGGAAATATAAAGTTAATGCTTTAGTGATGTAAATTTTATGATAAACAAAGGAGATTGTAGATTAACAGCATCTTGAAAACGAGGTTTTAAATTTCATATAAAGAGATAATAAACAAAAAGTATTATAAATAAAGAACACATTAATGAAAATTAATACAAACTATAGTTGTAATCTCTAATTACTCCAACATTGTAGATTATCGCCTGTAGTTTTGTTTGTTTGTCCAGGTGCGACATATTTTGTTTATGACGTGAAAATATACATCAAATGTTGTAAATATTCCCAATGAAGACGTGTCTATTTCTCACTCGATAATAAAACCCTCTGAAGTTATTTCATTAATGTTTAACCCCCGAAGTATTTTCTAATTACTTTTTTGTCATTTTGTAGCATCTGTTTAATATAATTACCAAACAAAATGAAAAATAAATCCACTTTTTATTCTTGTTCAGCTGGTAAGAAAACAGTCGTTTATCGATGTTTTTAGAAATTTTCATCCAATTGTAAAGTGATGATTTATATTTATTGGAATCTACCATCCAGTTTTGTTTCTAATGAGTTTTTTCTTCTCTATTAAAATTGTTCTTATGACTATTTCTTCCAAACGTGTCATCATGTCGCAGCATATGGTAGTCTCAGATTTTTTTGGTTGGAATTAAGCACTAAGCTACACAATGGGCTGTCTGTACTTTGCCCACCACTGTGAATCGAAACCCTGTTTTTAGCGTTGTGAATCCGCAGACATACCACTGTGCCACTGGAGGGCAGGTGGTCTCAGAAGTTACGAATGGAGCATAGCTACAGGTAAGGCTTAAATATGATCAGATATAGCATACTATAAATTACTTGCACAAACATAAAGTGATTAGGGCAGTGATGTATAGTCTCTCGAGAAAATAACTAGCCAGAGCTCCTGTGGGTGGACAAAGGAATCTAATAGAAATTTAAGACGAGAAACTACAGATATGAGAATAATATATTAACATAATATATTATGACTCTTTTCATGGTTGCTCAGCACGACCAGGTGGTTAAGACTCGTAATCTGAGGATCGCATATTCAAATTATCGTCATACCAAACATGCTCACCCCTTAAGCCGTGGGAACGTTGTAACGTAATGGTCAATCCCACTATTCGTTAGTAAGAGAATAGCCCAAGAGTTGGCGGTGGGTGTTGATGTCTAGCTGCTTTGCATCTAGTCTTACAGTGCTAAATTAGGAACGGCTAACGCAGATAGTCCTCGTGTAGGTTTGCGCGAAATTCAAAACCAACAAACAAACCTTTCTCGGTCCTTACTTATAGTTGGAAATATATTTTTGCGAAGGTTATCAAAACCATGCACTCGAGAAAGCCTCAGACTTCATATATTGGATCTTCTTACCCTGAAAAAGTATCTTCAAACATATTAGTTCAAACCTCCTTATATATATTATTTGTAATGAAACGGACACGTAACATTCATCGCAATACTTTAGTGGCTTGGCATTCAAGGCTGACCCTGAAGACCTACTCATAAACCCAAAGTTTACACTTTTGTTTAAAGACAACTAAATTACTTACATCCCATCTCAGCTTGATAAAAATGATGTTCGTAATCAAGTATATTGACACAGACGAGAAAAAAGCAACTTTGGGATTATAATTATAACAAATAGAAATAATGTTTAATGCTTAAGTACCGAGTCTAAGAGTTATATCACCAAGTCCCTCAATTATAGGTATCAACTTCTTACTTCCTTCATCTAACAAACAACTCACGAAGATCAGTTACGATACTAGTACCGTCACTGATTAACAAGGCTAGAAAAGGTAGTGAGACATATTTCAATTAGACGAGTGTTTTATACAGAGTTTTACCACTGTTTAGAGGAAACTGCTAGATTAAAGGAGCTATAAGTTAACGAGCATGCTTTGATTGCTCTTCGCTTCTGGCTTAGCTTCATTATCAATGAAGTCCACACCATACAAACGCTACTCTCAATGTACCTTCCACATTGTAGCGATTAGAGGAACGACTAACTAGCACTGTTATTGTTTAACACGTTTCTTTTCGAAATCTTATATCTCATTAATTGTCAGTACCATTTCAAACAACATATCACTACATTTATTTTATTGTTATCATTACTCTTGAATGTAAATTAGACTTAAAATGATCATCTGTAATATATTACGACTGTCTTATCGATATTTACTTGTAGTTGCAAATATATTTTTGTGAATGCTATCAAAATTATACACTCAAAAAGGCTCAGATTTGCAAAATACTGGAGAAACAAAACTTTTTCTGCTATATAATATCTTTACAGATACATTTAGTTTTCTAACAAACCACGAACCGTATAATGCAGGCAGGCTAACTATCTTACGTCGTGTGAATAATGAAGTTTACCTGAACTAAGTGCTTTTAATATAACCACAGCACTGAGAATATACAACTTAAGGTATTGTAAAACCAGTCAAATTCTTTTTTTTTTTCAACAAATTTAACATATTTTTTGGATATGTTTAAATGAAATTACCTACTTAAATTTGAGAAATTAGAGCAAACTCAGACTAAGAACTGAAAATGCATCGAAAATGTAATCAAATTTTTAGTTCTCACTCTACTTAAAATGTTACCCTTGACTAAATATAACGTCTTGGTTTGTTATAAATGATTACATTCTGAAGACTGCGTTGCTCAGTATATAACAGAAACGAATACAAAGCAAAATATAACTTCAGCTGCGTTCTGAGTTTGTTTTTTATAAAAGTTTTAGCACAGTTATTCATTTACGTTATTCTACGTTAGTACAAAATAAACATAGACATTATATTATTACATTAAATAAAAACTTTTGTATTTTTTTATTTTATTCTGTCTGATGCAAACACAGGACTGCAATGGATTTGTCTTGAAATGTTGACATGTTCTACAGTAATTCCTATACGCTGATTCCGAAAATGATATTCATTTTTCTACATCACGTACAGATTTTTTTACAAAACGTTACAAGTATCTTTATATGTGTGAATTATTTTCATTGAAATTTGGTCATATTTTGTTATGCTTAAAATGTTAACAACTACTGACTATAGATTTTTCTAGATCAATCGCGATGTGAAAGTCTTATCGATAGTTCTAGAACCCAAAAATAACAAAAATATTATTAAAAAATGTTCGATATGGTAAACGAAACGATAATTTGATCTAAGTAAGAAATGTTTTTCTCCTTGATTTGTAAAAAATTCTTGCGTGCTAGAAAAAATAAATATTATTTTCAAATCTGCGTAGCTGAATTTTAGAAATCCATTATTAAAACCAAAACAATTTAAATTCTCAGGCATGTGTATTTACCAAATAAATCCAAGTGTTAACACGCATACAATAAAACAATTATATTTAACAACCCCTAAGTTATTTTCTTATGAATTATTCACTTGGTAAGGTTAACAGTAGTAAGTAACACAACAAGCAGTTAAACTTTGAAATATATCTGCAGGAAGTTTTATAATAATGTTCCTGACGAGTCGGCAATTAACGAGTACGGTAAATTCATCGTTATTTGTTGTTTGTTTCTTGAATTTCGCGCAAAGCTACACGAGGGTTATCTGCGCTAGCCGTCCCTAATTTAGCAGCGAAAGACTAGAGGGTAAGCAGCTAGTCATCACCACCCACCGCCAACTCTTGGGTTACTCCTTCACCAACAAGTAGTGGGATAGACCGTCACGTTATAACGCCCCCACAGCTGAAAGGGCAAGGATGTTTGGTGTGACGGAGATTCGAACCCGTAACCCTCAGATTACGAGTCGAGTGCCTTAACCACCTGGTCATGCCAGGCCTTTATTTGTTGCTTGTGATAGTTATTTGCACAAAGAACATAAAACATCTTATAACTACAACTATAAGTAACAATGTGATTTAACTAGAATTATTTGTATACAAGAATACTAAAATATTTTCTTTGGATCAAACTATTCCAAATCATTTAGCATATCCTATTAAAATGTATAATACTTATTTTATTTAATAAAATGAATATAATATTTCAATGAAAATTTACAACGCATGAACTTCAAATTGGTGAAACAGCTGAATAAAGTACAGTCAATTCCCGTATTTATGGATGGTTAAGCCTTTCAAACATTTTATCTGAACAGTTTTCCGACAGTTTATACAAATACAACTTTTGATCTGTACAAAGTACTTTGCAGTTTTTATTTGTCTGGTAAAAATCGACGTCTTTTGGATTTATCTACATTAAAGAATATCAAATACAGTCTTTCGTAAAACCCCACAGAAAACTTTATAAGCTGATAACTAGTGGCAGCGTTTACGAATGTCACAGAATATTTTTTTTTTTTAAAAAATCTATAACAAATATAACTTAGACATGTCTTGAAAGCACTCCAAAACAAATCATGTTTTGATCTCAAATTATGAAGACGATTTATACATGAAACTATTTAAAATGAGTTTGAAAAACATTTTACCGTACGTTTGGAATCTTTCTAAGTAATATATCCCAGTTTATTCAACTTGTTTTGCTATGCTATCCCGTTTATTCAACTTGTTTTGTTGCATAGCAACCAACTAACTTTGTTTTTCAGTCAAATATTTTTTTACTGCAAAGAACTAAGTAGAACTGTACAAACGGAAAGAAAGAGTAAGTTTTATATAAATAATGAATTAAGTTTGTATCTCAAGATGTGTAGTAAAACTTTTATTAAAATAAAGTGGAGAACAACGTTTCGACCTTCTTAGGTCATCTTCATCAGGAATGAATTAAGTTAACTCTATGCATGTGTGATAAAGAATATATATAATTTCATCCAGATGGCATTTAATGTCAGTTATTTACGATAGTTGAACATATGGAATTCACAACTAATTTCGGGCGAAACGGTTAAGTGAATATTCATTCAGAAATAAGCATTCCCTTATTAACTATTTCAGGTGTAATTCACAAGAATATGTATTAATTAGATAACTGTAAAGATAGAATTGTCAAATTTAAATTTAGTCGCTATTTATTTGCTTTGGCGTTTTCCACAGAGACATCAGTTTATAGTTAATATCTTTATTTCATTCATTTGAGTTGACTTGAATTTTACATAAAGTGACTTTGACCGAATTTACATTATGAGAACAGTCAACAAAGGTAAGCTTCCGTCAGTGGCTCAGCGGAAAGTCTTGAAGCTTATAATGATAAAACTTTGGTTTCGATACCTCTGTTAAGCACAGTACAGATAGCTCATTGTGTAGCTTTGTGCTTAGCATCAAACAAACATTCAGCTACTGCTTTTTATTATTCGTATCCTTCATGCTATAATTCATGGAGAAATGTTATAATAATATATATTGATTATGTGTAATTAATTACATGCAACTATATAATGTACAATTCTACGTTATGTATGCTATTTAAATGTAGAAATATTATTGAAAAACAATAATCTACCTTTTATAAAAAAAATAATTTGGAATATAAATGACAGCTGAAGAAGCTACTCATCGATTTTTAACTTGTGGAAGATGCATGGAACTACGTGTGTGTATGCGTTTGTTTTAAAGCAGAGCCACATACGGCTATCTGCAGTGTCTAAGGCAGGGAATGAACCCCGAACTTTAGCGAGACTACGCCGAAAGAGTACAGGGTAATTATTATTTTTCATTTTAAACAGACTTTTTATTTTATAATAGGGGGCCCGGCATGGCCTAGCGCGTAAGGCGTGCGACTCGTAATCCGAGGGTCGCGGTTTCGCGCCCGCGTCGCGCTAAACATGCTCGCCCTCCCAGCCATGGGGGTGTATAATGTGACGGTCAATCCCACTATTCGTTGGTAAAGAGTAGCCCAAGAGTTGGCGGTGGGTGGTGATGACTAGCTGCCTTCCCTCTAGTCTTACACTGCTAAATTAGGGACGGCTAGCACACATAGCCCTCGAGTAGCTTTGTGCGAATTCCCAAACAAATTTTATAATAGAATATAATTAAAATTATTAACTTAAAACAGGGAATAAGGATCATCAAAATAGGTACAGAAACAAGTTGAATCAAAATAAAAATATTATATTTTTCAAGCCTACGACTATGAGCTCTAATAATTAAACACACTATTATTTTCGCAAGCTACAACTCCCTATTTTGACAAAAATTAATCAGTACTGTAGACATCTTTACTTTTTTTTAGAGTCTCTAGTTGTAGGCTTGAAAATATAATCTTTGCAGTTAGATTCAACTTGTTTCTGTACCTATTTTAATTATCTCTATTCCCCGTTTTAAATCAACAACTTGTAGTTATACAGTATTATATAACAATAAGGTGTGTTTGGAATGTAGAATAACAACTGCGTTAAACAAACTAGGCTAGAAATAGTGTCTACTTTATATTTTCAAGCAACAGTTCTCACTCCATGTCTACAATACTTATTAATTTTAGCCAAAATAGGAATTTGTTGCTCGAAAATAATAGAGACACTATACGCTATTTGCAGAGAGTTTATTTAATGTTTTTAGATACCCTTAATTGTAGGCTTGAAAACAAAATATTTGCGTTTTGATATACCCCTTGTTCCTATACTTTTGTTTAATGATCCCTGGTTACTTTTTTACATTATCAATTTTTAATTATTTTGTTTTTTAATATTTTTTTATGTCCATGTATGGAGCATGACTTTCAATCTACATGTGTGCACATTCATTCAGTTGAATGTTACGTGTTTTTCCACAGTTTACTATTGCGTTGATATTTTCTCCACCCAACCATTATTTACTGAGCCGTGTGGTTTTGTATCAGCACGCGTTTAACAAGTGAAATATGAAAATTAGTGGAATAAAAACCCAATTAACAAGAATAAAAAATACATACTATGGCAGTCGTCTACTGTTAGAACACTCACTGAAATAGTCGCAGAGAACTACCTAGAGACAAAGTACAACAGTGAACTCAAAAAATGATGAATCATCAATGTGCCAATTTCCAATTAGTGTGCAATAAATTGTATAATTATTTCCCAATCAATGCGCATTAGTAAAATGCCGCATTTTTCAATGGCTGAAACTGAGAGACTTAGAGAAATTCTTCATGGCAAAAAATCAAAGGCGCTTGAATTCATTTTAAAACTATTATATAACATACTCAATGCTACATTCATTACTATTGTTCACTTATTACTCTAATAAAAGAAAGCGTTTCCGGATAGTATAAAACGGAATATTTCTGAGCTTCGAAGAGCTTACTTATGCTGGTAGCGAAGAAGTTAGAGTAGGAGTATATTTGGTAGCTGTGCATAGCTTATCAAGCAGCCATTTTGGCTGTAGGCTTCGGTGTTTTAATGGCTTCGAAGAGCAACATGGACAGAAGCAATGGAAAACTGACAACATTTATTCTTCTCTTTCAAGAATCAACATGGTAATAATCCTATAACTAGCGCAGGAGTTGTTTTATTACAGGTTCGGTGAAGTTTGAATAAAATACTCATAACCGTTTTTTCTGTAGGCTTGTGATACAAGAATAACATGAATAATAATAATGTGAATAGCAAATGAATTAACTTTGTTTAACAATCGAAAAATCAACGTTTTTACTGTTATCAATAATATCGCAGTTTTAACCATTGAAATAGAAGATCTTGAATGTTGTTTCAAAGAACAATAGATGGTTTTTGCCTGTATATTCTGCCACAATTTTGTGAAATTCTTAGGCGATTTTTTATCATGATCGCCATCGTGGTTCATGGTGATTTATTAACATTATTAAACAGGAACCTCAGCTTCATGAGGAAATTAGTATGAAAATATGAATATGTCAATTTCTCAGAAAAAAACCTTTCATGTAATGAAGTATGCAGTTTCTCTAAATGTACAGCAAATAAATTAGATCATCTCATTCAACAAGCAGCCAAAAGCTGAGTTGTTAACCATATGTACAAAAATCTATGAAAGGAAATGCTTGTTTGTTGCTTGTCAACAAACTTACTTGCTTATATGTAACATTAAATACAACTATGATCGGCAAAAAATAGGTTGTTAGCCTACTGAATGTACGGTTACCACCAAATCATATAATTTTGTCGTGTACGATCGTATTACGCACACGTTATTTTCTACGATAGTATATTAGAAATACAAATGACGTTATGTAACTTACTGTGCATGTAACAAATATGTTTTAAGAAAAGAGCCCTTTTCTTAAAAGAGAAAAAAAATGTATGTTCGTTTTTAAAACGATTAAACGAAAGTTTCACACAACTTCAGGCTAATAAGGGTTCTATCGTCAAATATTTTAGAGGTAGCACTTAAACAGGTCATTCCAACAAATACAGTTGATTAATTATGTAGAAACATTTCTCACCGGAACAAAACTTGTAGTTGAGAGTTGGAGAGACAAATACACAGTAATAATTTTTTTTTTGTGAAATATTTAATTCAAGCGCGTTCTTGAATAGAATAAAAAAAAGAGGCAAGTGTAAGAAATAATGTTATTTCACACTATTGTGATGATGTAGAACGTAATTGTGCATCAAATAAAACATAATCGCTGCTTTTGACCAACGCGGGAAAGAAATTTAAAGAAACATTACATTGAAGCAGTGAAGAATGTTGCCGATAGAACTTTATCTTGTATGAATTTCAGCTCATACCAATGTTTTCTCGTAGCAAATAATATTTAAGGTTGCATAAGTTTCTCATTAAATCTAGTATTAATAGTTTCTTCAGTCATGGTTTTCAGTAGATTAAAATATAAATCAGTTAACTACGCCACAAATTAAAGAGTGTCTTAAAGCCAGATTTAAAATAAAGCTAAATAGATTCAAACAATCTTCTGTTATGAACTGAAGAGTTTGAGTTGTATGACAAAAGTAAACATAATCATGTCTCTTTTGTAGCTTGACTATCAAAACCTTTGCTAATTATTTCATAAGAGACAAACTAATTAATCTGATCACAAAAGTATAAACATATTTGAAAAGTTTATATTACTAAAGATCAAATTATTAAAGTATATACGTCAACAATATATGTAAGCATAATGTCGCTTCTTAAACATTGAACTTACACTAAATATATATACATACAAAGCATATAGTTATACGTTTTCCTGTATTTCATTGTATGTCTAATTAGTCACATTTTAATTTTACTCTTTTGTCGTCAATTCATTTTTACTTGAGAGACATTTATCTCTCTCTTTATGTGTACCCGCTAGTGCAGCGGTATGTCTCCGGATTTACAACGCTAAAATCATGGGTTCGATTCTCCTTGGTGGGCTCAGCAGATAACCTGAAGTGACTTTACTCTTAAGAAACACGCAGAAACACATTCTGTTTATATAAATGTGCAGATATATATGCATTTACTCATTAATTTGTGTTCATTTAATAAAAGTTAACTCTGCACTTTGTGTATTCATAATTAAACATTTATATGTGATATTTACGCATGTAATACATATACATGAAATCAGTTCTTTTAGAAATTATTTAGCTTTAATTGCATTCAAAATCAATAGATTTTTCTCAAGCATGACACTTATATTTATGATTTACAGTCCTAAATGTCATAACTAACCTTTGAACACAAGTTAGTAAATAGCATCATTTCTCAATCCCAAGATATCCTTGTCCCCAAATAAGTCTTCTTTCTGTAAGTCGTTATCCAACCACGAGCATAGATTTCTGTAGTTGTCATGACAACATATACGTATTCGCTAAACGGTCAGCGTTAAGAACGGGCCCTTTCTATGCAAGCAGCCAAACTATACTTGTTAGTTCATACTGCAGTGATCACAGATCTCTTCAGCCACCAACAGCGACCGAATCTTTCAATAGAGAAAGAACGTACAATAGAAGTCGTAGTGAAGTAATGTTAGATATAACAGCTTAGAGAGTAAAACACAAAACGTGAAGTTTTCAGAAGATCTGATATATTGAAATATTTTCTATATGTCCTTGTACGGTATTTGGTAGATGCTAATATTTTAAGGTTAATACGTTTAACACACTAGCATTATTTAACAAATTGCTTTATGAATTGAGCAAGATAATAAAATAAGAAGTTAAAAATAAATAAATGGCTTCTACATTATCGTCTTTACTGGATACAGAGCACGAGCGTGACAACAAAAATGAATTGAATGACAAATACATACTATATTTAACAAACATTACCGCAAATACAACAAATGAGACTTATGGCGAGCTACCAGATCCTTCATTCTATTCTATGTATTATCGTATAATTGGAACCGTATTTCAAGGCTTTATCTTCATAACAGGAGCTTTAGGTAATATTATGGTGGTACTGGTCGTACTCAGAACTCGAAGTATGCATTCTCCGACCAACTGCTATCTGGTTAGTCTTTCCATTGCTGACCTCATGGTTCTGATAGCTTCGGTCCCCAACGAGATTTTATCATATTTTTTGCTTGGCGACGAATGGATCTGGGGAAGAGCAGGATGTGCAATCTTCATCTTTCTCCAGTATTTAGGAATCAACGCCTCATCCCTGTCGATCACAGCTTTTACAGTTGAAAGATATATAGCTATATGTCACCCGATGAGAGCCCAGATGGTTTGTACCGTCAGTAGAGCTAAGAAAATCATCATCGGGGTCTGGGTGTTTGCTTGTATTTATTGCTCTCCTTGGCTCTTTCTCACCAAGATTAAATCCATCTTTTACAAAGGATACAGCAATAAAGAAACGTGCACTTTTGCATTGTCAAGAAAACATTATCTGGGATATTTCTTTGCTGACCTTATTATTTTCTATATCTTACCTCTTCTCTTGTCCTGTATACTTTACAGTTTAATTGCAAGAATCCTTTTCTCTAACCAGATTCCCAAGAATCCAGAGAATGGCTTCAGTCAAGCTACGGTCTCTAAACGAACCCATAGCATGAACGCCAGAATACAGGTAAAGTGTATTATATTCTAGAAGTTAATATAACCAATTTTGAAAGGTACCTTTAGCAAAATAAGCATCATGAGCCATAAACAAGATGATTATAACTCCTTTAAAGTTGTAGTTAGAAATAAGAGTATTAAATGTCACTATATAATATTATCTTTAGCAGTGACATCACATCGATCATACATGATTACTAAAATACTTTAGAAACTATATATTAGGATATTATATTTTTGGAACCAATGACACCAATGCAATATGCAGATGTTGTTTGACAATTCTAATAAGTAATTTTAATCAAAAGAATGTCAGAACTCCAAAGTTTTAAGAAAGATGTCCATTGGCGTTTTTTATAACGTGAGTAATTAATTTCAGAGAAAGATACATTTTCAAGTCATTCATTTCTTATAAAGAAATAGGAAAAGTAGTAAAAGACGTAGATTATAAATATGCTGAACGTTTGATGGCATGAAACTAATGAAATATACACTGTTGGCCAAAATCTTAAGACCAATGAACATAAAGAAATAAAACGCATTTTGCGTTGTTACACTCAACCACTTATTTGAGTAGAGCTTTGAAAGACGAAAATAAGAAAAGGAAAATAAAAATAAAAAACATTTTTAGCATTTAATACGGAAAATGTGAACACTGTAAAATTAGTCTAAATGCTAGCCGGTCAAAAGTTTAAGACCATACTGAAACGAAGCGTTAATAGGTAAACACGTAACAAAATTTAGTCATTTGTGTTCAAGCATTAGCGTTGTCAACACCTTCCACTGACATCTCCTCTGTTACATTGGGTAACAACATGGCAAAAGCTAAACAGTTGACAGAGTTTGAACGTGGCAGAATTGTCGAGCTGCAAAAGCAAGGTCTCTCTCAGCGTGCCATCGCTGGTGAGATTGGGCGTAGTAAAACTGCTGTTCCAAATTTTTTAAAAGACTCTAAGGGATACGGAGCGAGAATTTCAAGTTGTCGGCTTAAGAAAATTTTGCCAGTGTTGAGCAGGAGGATTTGACGGGTTGTTTGGCCAGACACCAGCAGATCGTCGAACCAGATTAAGACCCTAACGGACGCAGAATGCAACTCAAGAACAATAAGACGGCATCTACTAGAGAAAGGCTTTAAAAACCGTAAACGTCTTCAAAGGCCACGTCTCCTTCCACACCACAAAACAACTCGGTTAAATCTTGTTTAGAAGCATCAAACATGGGACGTAGAAAAGTGGAAGAAGGTTTTGTTCTCTGATGGGAAAAATTTAAACTGGATGGTCCAGATGGCTTCCAACGTTAATAGCACGATAAGGATATCCCACCGGAGACACTTCCTACACGACACAGTGCAGGAGCTTCCATCATGATCTGGGGTGCTTTCTCCTTCCATGGAACAATAGAGCTTCAGGTTATAAAGGGGCGTCAAACAGCAGCTGGCTACACTGGTACGTTGAAGAGAGTGTTCTTATTGACTGAAGACCCTCGCTTGTGTGGAAATGACTGGACCTTTCAGCAGAACAACGCTTGAATTCACACTGCCCCAAGGACAAAGGACTTTTTTATGCCGAATTACGTGATTCTTTTGGATCATCCAGCGTGTTCGCTCGATCTAAACCCCATTGAAATATTAGGGGGTGGATGGCAAGAGAAGTCTATAGAAAGAAATGGACGTCAATTCCAAACAGTGCATGATCTTCATAAAGCCTTTTTCATCACTTGGAATAACATTCCATCCAGCTTTCTGCAAACGCTTATATCGACCATGCCAAAGCGAATGTTTGAAGTTATTCCCAATGACGGCCGTGCTACTCACTACTGAAACCTCTTGTTGGGTATTTCTTAGCCTGTTTAGGACTTCTTTTGGATACTGTCTTGAACTTTTGACCAGCTAGTATTTAGGCAGATTTCATAGTGTTCACATTTTCTCTATTAAATGCTAAAAACGTTTTTTTATTTTTATTTTCCCTTTTCTTATTTTGATCTTTTGAAGCTCTACTCAAATAAATGATTGAGTTTAACAACGCAAAATGCATATTTTTTCTTTATTTTTATAGGCCTTAAGATTTTGGCCAGCAGTGTATACTCAAAATATTGGCCAATCTAGCTCTTAAAGATCACACAAACACGGCAATCTAAGAGTATTTCATGAATTAAATTTTACTTTTTCAGGCAATCACACTTTCTGAAACACAAAAATTGTAGTTTTATGCGTTAGAAAATCGTGTTCAACCTGTCTTTCTTAAACATTAACGATAAAAATGTTCAATGAATATTTCATAGAATGTTACGAGTAATTTTAATAACAATATAAGTAAAGACAAGTTTAGTTGGAGAAAGTAAGTTTTATTGATATTAAAGTGCGTAAAAAATTATTGTGCTTTTGAGAACTTAAGTAACAAGTAAGTTTACTGACAGGCAAAACTCGATTTGCTATATATGTTTTAATTACACGATACAAGCTAATGGAAACGTCGAAAGGAAGTTTAACAGTTCCTCATCAGATTGTGTCCACTTATAATATGATTTGTATAATGTTAAACTTATAATGTGCTTATATTTCTCGCTTTTATATAAAGACAAAAACAATTGACACATTTTGAAAATTATAGAATTGTTAATGCAATAGAGTCATTAGTTTCATACTTACAGCATTTGAAATGCTTGAATGATTCATTGTTGAAACACAGAAATAAACATTGTTAAAGTGATTTGTTTGTTTGTTTTTGAATTTCGCTCAAAGATACACGACGGCTATCTGCGCTAGCCGTCTCTAATTTGGCAGTGTAACACTAGAGGGAAGGCAGTTAGTCATCACCACCCACCGCCATCTCTTTGGCTACTCTTTTACTAACGAAAAGTTGGATTGAACGTCACATTATAACGCCCTAACAGCTAAAAGAGCAAGCATGTTTAGTGCGACGGGGATTCAAACCCGCGACCCTAAGATTACAAGTCGAGTGCCTTAACCACCTGGCCATGCCGGGACTAGACTGATTTAAAAAGGAAGGGTTTTTCAACCGAAAAGTAATATTGGAATTTAATTACAGCTTACAGTAGATAGTTAGAAATTTTTGAATGTTGAAATACGTACAATGTTTCAATTATTAATGTGATCATTTTAAATACAATACAGAACAATTTAATTTAAATACCATTGTGAAAACTAATAATATGATAGATATGGCACGTGTTAATAATGTTAATGACAGAAAGATAAAGTATCCTGTCAAGATTCGTGTAAATTGCATTTATTACAATTAGAATAATTGAAATACACAAAATGTTAAACGATAGGTTAAAATTGGTTTACTTTAAAAATTAAGTATTCGACAAAGTATTTTAGTTATAGTAACAAAGAGAAACTAGAAAAACGTCAACAGTCGCACAGCATAGTCAGTATAAAATTATACAAGTAGCTTTCCTCAAGAAAGATTTAAGTAGTAATTAATATTAGATGGTTAGTTAGTTACCACCATTAGATTCCATCTAGGAACATAGGGCCGTAATCGCTTGCGGATTCTTCAAAAAGTATTTAAGTGAGTAGGTCTTACTTCTAACGTTCGGAGGAAAATAGGATAAAAATAAAAAACGATAAGATTCCTAGCTTACTACATTATTTTGAAAACAGAATTTCCACCTTCTACTTCCTAAGAACCATATTATTCAGTATACGATATTTTAACTTTCATACATGCTAAGATACCTTTACTTCAAGCAAAATAATCATGAAAGATTAGATGAATTTAATCAAATGACGTTTTCTAAGAAACAAATAAATGAATAAATTACACTTGACCTGGCATGGCCAGGTGGTAAAGGCTCTCGACTTGTAATCTAAAGATCACGGATTCGAATCCTCGTCACATCAAACATGCTCGCTCTTTCAGAGGTGGGAGTGTTATAATGTGATGGTCTATCCAACTACGTGTTGGTAAAAGTGTAGACCAAGAGGTGGCGGTGGATGGTGATGAATAGCTGTCTTTTTTTTCTACTCTTACACTGCTAAATTTGGGACGGCTAGTACAGATAGCCCTCGTGTAGCTTTGCACGGAATTCGAAAACCAACAAATTACACTTTTTAATTTTTTTATCGTTATCAAGAGTTTTGTTCGTCACAGGACACCACTGAAGAAATACATTATTCTGGAATAATTATATACATTATATTTTTTATCCGGGCATAAGTAACTCTTACTGTAGACTACATTAAGATGTCGTATGAAGAAAGAAAACCAGGTTATAAAATTAAATATTTGCTTATGTGTAGTATCCAAGTTTGTGAAACGTCTTGAAACAATAGTTCTTGAATGGAATAAAGTGACTATTAGCGTTACATTTTTGTCATGGTATTACCAATGTTGGATAGATTTATTTAACTGAAACTGGTCTTATTCTTATCCCTAAAGGTTTACACCTATGGTACTTCGATATACCCCATACAGTGCGATGCAAAAGTGTTTGGACAAAAGAATATTTTGATGATCTTTTTATTTTCTCGGGTTAATTTTTTCTGTGCCATTACAGAATGTAACTTTTAACAATGTGGTAATGGATCACTGATCCTTGTTGACAAATGAATGAGCCAGGGTGACAATACTTATGTTTTTTTAGATTTCTCAAGGACATTTCGTAAGGGTTCTGCTTGAATGAACACACTGACCAAATGTATGGTCTGAAGTAACTGTCATGTTATCTTAACTACACTAGGAACTTAACTACAACTAAGAAGCTAGCAAGGAGCCAGTTTATGGTACCAGTGTATGCTAGAAAAAATCAATCTAACAGCACTCCACAAATAAACCTTTATTAAAATAGTGTTTAACGCTATATTTTAAGTTTTGATGCCACGCTACAGCCCCAAAAGCGTAGAGAATTCTCAGTAGAGCAGAATGTACACATAAACGCTTTCTGTGATGCTGGTTGAAACTTCCGAAAATTGCTGCTAACTTTAAATGCTCCCCACACACTGTCAAATACAAAGCCTGTAAATTTAAAAATAGGAAAGGAAGAGGCAAAATACTTAAATTTAGTGATAGTGATGTTAAGTATCTTTGTTTATGTAGGCTGTGAGGCAAAAGGAACACCACCACTTATCTCAAGCACGAGATAAACGATCATGAATCAAATAACAAAGATCTGTCCAGGTCTACAGTAACAAAAAGGCTCTATTAGAATGGAATATTTGGTCGTGTAGCAGCTAAGAGACCTTCACTTTGATCTCTAAATATTGGTAAGAGACTGAAATTTGCCAAAACTTTCAAAAACTGCAGTGATGATGATTGGAAAAGGGTGTTATGGATGGATGAGTCCACGTTTGAGTTATTCATGTTTGTCTCAAAGCGTAGGTTGTACTTCCAGCAGAAAAAAGGTAAAAGATACCTTAATGCATAGCACCTACTGTGATGGTTTTGTGGTGGTTTCCTGCTGAGAAGACAGAAGATATTTGCAAAATAGATGGAATAATGGATCTGCGTAAGTACCATCAGATACTGATCCATTATGGCAAACTCAATAGTTTGTGTATTATTGGCAAAGGATTCTCCTACCAAGACGATAATAATTTCAAATACTCATCCAACGTATACAGAAAGTACTTAGCTAGAAAATAAGATGCTGGAGTCATTAAAATGATGCAATGGCCCCCCACAGAGTCCAAATCTCAACCCAATTGAGCAGATCTGGAATTTGATAAATCAAAAACTTATCAAATAAAAAATTACTTTATAGGAACCTATTAGGAACATTTGGAATAAAACCTCAAAGGACACATTGATTAAATATGTTTAAACAGTGCCTTAAAGATTGTCTGCAGTTATTAAAGCAAAAGAAGAGATGCACAAAGTATGAACAGTTTGCTGAACCCAAGAACTTCCACTGAGTTTCTGTTGAACTAAATATGAAGGTTAATAAACTTTTGATGTTTCATCTGTAATTTACCTTCCGCTGTTTTTTGAAAGTAGAATGAAATCTAATTTTTGACTTTACCCTAACAATTTTGCACAGTAGTGTAGCTAATAGCTTGCGTTTCGAGCCGAGATAACACTTTGAACATAGTCCGAACTTTTAGTTATGAAAGCGTTTGAAACACCAGTTCATTAGAAGATATTAAGTTAAATGTTATAACATTTAACTCTTTCACTCCCATGTTTATAGATAAAAAACCCTGCTGTGCTAATTTCTTTGAGATATAGAATAAAAAACAAAACGAACGATGTTTTAATACTTCCTTAGTTATCTGAAATCTGGAACTGATAACATTTTGGAAGTGTGAAGAGACACATCTTTTTAAAATGAGACTACAAATTTCACTGCAGTAAAAAAGTAAAAGAACACTTCAGACTTAATACATTTATCCCAGTAAATGTAACTTGTGAGACGAAGAATTAAAAGCCTGTATTTTTTCTTGTTGTATTTACATGCTAATTCCATTACTAATTATTTCAAAGGGAAGGTCAGATTTGTCATATACGTTGATTCATTTGTTTTCCTAGTTTAATTTTGCCTTTTGAAACACGTTTTGCATGAGTAAACATTTTTTACTTCGCTACTTTATAAGGAGCTATTTCTCAGAAGATATTTTTATGTTCATCTCCGTATATCATAGTGTATCTCGAGATTGTTACCCTCTTTTAACAGTAAAACTCCGATAACATTAAAATAAATACTATGTTCAGGAAGCCTCAGATGCAACTGGGCATGGTCTAGTCACTCTAGTGAATAACATGCCGAGCTGCAGATCTCAGGATCCAAGATTCGAGCCCAGATATGTTATTGAATATACGCCAGTATTGGAAACATTGTAACTGCCAATCCCGGTATTCGGTTAACAGATGTTGCTGATTGGTTGCCTCCTGTATTGTCGCAAAGCATTCAAATGAGGACAGCTTATACCAGAATCCTATAAATTTCTGGTCTGCCTTTATAGCAGATGTTTGTTTGTTTGTTTTGAATTTTCACGTAAAGCTACGCAAAGGCTAACTGCTCTAGTCGTTCCTAATTTAGCAGCTAGTTAATATCACCCATCGCCACCTCTTGTGTTACTCTTTTATTAACTAATAGTGTGATTAACCGTAACATTATAACGCTCCCACGACTAAAAGACTGAGTATGTTTAATGTGACAGGGATGTGACATGTGACCTTCAGTTTACGAGTTAAGCGCCCCAACCATCTGACCATGACGGACCCAGAAAAGATGAAAGGTAGAAAGCGTATCCTAGGCTTAGATGTCAAGACGAGGAAATTAGATCATTGTTTTGTTAATATAATACGATTTTATCTTATTCATGAAATATTTAAAATATTTTAAATATTTCGCTTTAATTATACATCTTTGCAATTTGTTCATAAAACAAATTCATGGAGTAATTATTTATTCAAATATCGTGTTAATTACGGTAAACATTTATAGCCGTTATTAGTTCAGATTAACAAGTGAGCGTAATTATCAATAATAATTGAGTCGATCTATAAATTTTGATTTTTCCCCAACTGATATTTGGTGGATAAGACACTCGACTCGTAATGCGAGGGTCGCAGATTCGAATCCTCATCACACCAAACATGCTCGCCCTTTGGGGCGTTATAATGTTAAGGTCAATCCCACTATTCGTTGGTAAACAAAAGAAGCTCAAGAATTGGCGATGGGTGGTGATGACTAGCTGCTTTCCCTTTTGTCTTACACTGCTAAATTAGGGACGGTTAGCGCAGATAGTCCTCGAGTTGCTTTGCGCGAAATTCAAAACAAACAAATATTTACTAGTAAATGTGTACTGCATTGTTTTTCAATCTTATTGACACCTATATGTTTTGCAGTTTTTATTCCATTTCGAATACTTTTTAACAGATAATGTTCGACGTTAACATTATGATAAGAAGTAGTATCCTGTAATATCTTATTAAGTAAAATGTTGCGCATAAATATAACATGTTTCTCAATGGGTTTGTTATTCTAAATTTTTACCTATCTTGTTTAAAGTCAATATAAATTTCTTAGCCATTTCTACAGAGCTTCTAAAAAAGGTTAAATACTTTTTAATATATTTATAAATATCTTCACATATGCTTTATTTATACTTACATATACATTATGAGTTAATTTGCTACTAGTTTAGTGATAAGCTTAATGCTTTACGACTTTAAAATCGGAGTTTTAACATTATGAGATAAAGCTTTTCGCTTTGATAGCAAACGAATAAATGAATTGTAAACAAACTGTTTCAGACAAAAATCACAATGGAAAGCCCTCTCTGGCTTAGCGGTAAGTCTGGAGGCTTATAATGCTATAAATAGGGGTTTCGATATCCGGGATAGATAGAGCACATATAGACTATTGCTTCGCTTTGTATTTATGAAAAAAAAAACTCACCAAATCTTTATACTGTTACATATGTTATATAATTTTTTTTAAACTAACCTTGGGCAGTAATTATGCTTCTATAAGTATTTTTTGAGAATGTGTACCGTAATAAACATTTTAGTTCAATTTTGACTGATTTTATAGTGAGCCATAAGTTAATTTATGTACATAAATTTTTCCGCAAATTAATAGTAGAACACTTGCATTAAGAAATACAAAAGAAATTTATAATTTGGGATAAAACGGTCAGAGGTCACAAAATAGAATTAAAATAATGTTTTTGTAAATACACTATCGAAATCATAAAATCTTTTTAAATTTAGCTCGGGGATATAATTACACATATATTTTGTCAAAAAATAATTCTATATTTATATACAGGAATACTTCATTGTGGTTGGAACAAAATTATTTATTGCCCATAGCATTTGAGTCTCTTTTTAAGCCATCACACAGTAACCTAAATTGATTTAGGTATATGAGTAACATACATTGCACCTAATTTGTTATTTGATATTTATACAGCGTAACAATTGTTTAATTATTATATATGTGTTTCAAAGATGTCTTTTATCCCCAAAAGTGAAATTGAAAAGAGAACCTGTGACGTTTGATGCAAAAGAAAATAAATCCTTAACACATGTTATATAATAATTAAACAGTTGGTTCGCTGTATAATATCAAGTAATGAATTAGGCGTAATCTATAACATAATTCACTTACTTAAATCAAGTTAAGTTACTGTAAAAAGAAGTAAAATGGATTCAAAACCCCATGAACTTATATACATTTCACTATTATAAGAAGCCTAACCGTATTTCTCTGATTTGCTCACCCGAGTTGTGCTAATGAGCCTTGTATAGGCGAAATCGCAGTCCATAACAGAAGGAACAGTCAATTAAAAATTTTATAAGGCCTTTACGTCACACATTCTCTTTTGTGTTTCACTTTCGGCGGAATAAAGTAAATCCTTAACACAAACACATAAAAGTTGATTTTAACTTTTTGCTAGTTCGTAGACTGTTAAAACTTCCAAAATGTGTACAGATGTAATTAAAAAATAAGAATTGATTTACATCAATTAAAATTCATTATCTTTTCTTTAATATAATTCTTTTTTTTTCTTGAAACATGATTTGCTTAAGAATATATAAAATGAAATAAGTTTTACTGTATGACATCTAAGTGTACCTCAATCACTGTTGGCATTAGAGACAAGAGAATTCATGATCAAGTTGAACTCATTAAAAGATTCTACAATGATGTTGCTTAAGGACTTTAGTTTGTCAGAAACTAATTAGGATTTGTCGCTGTCACAATCAACGCAAGTTCAATTTTCATAGTACTTATATATGGTTCTTTGCAATTGTTCAAGGCCAGAAACCATTAAACGAAGACAAAATAATCTGCACTCATTTGCCTCCTAATCAATTTCATTAATCAGTTTCCTTGGCTGGTGAATCTACTTATTGCTTCCCAGAATAAGAAAGTTTTATTTATTTTTCTTAGCTGGAGACATTCTTTTCAGGTCCCATTTTTGATTATCATTTGCAAAAGATCCATCGCCGAACACTAAAAAAAATGACTATTAAAATCTTATGTAAAGAATTATTTTGAGAACTTCACTCAACACATCGTTTTATTTGGCTTAATGGCTTTAGTAAACATAAGGATGGCTTCTATTTCAAAAATTGTTACTCTTACTGGTATTGCTATTGGAATATGATAAACTTAGAAAGCTATTTATAACGAGTTACGTAGCAAACTTAAACCCACCAAAGCATAAAAGTGTTTAAAAGCTTGGAATTGAAAAATCTATGCTTCAGGTTTGTCTTTTAAAACTCTTACTTAAACAAAACTTTGTTGTTATTTCTACGTTGTACAGTGATTAATTATCAGTTTTATAAGATTGATATTTTCTTATAACGTGACAAAGTGAGTAATGTAATATTTAAACAGTTTGGTTCATTGGACTCATAGGCGGATGGTTGTTTTTAATTAAATGTTTATTTCGATAAGTTAAGACACATTACATTGTGGATTATTTGAGGATCGCGGGTTCGAATCCCCGTCACACCAAACATGATCGCCCTTTAAGCCGTAGGGGCGTTATAATGTGACGGTAAATCCCACTATTCGTTGGTAAAAGAGTAGACCAAAAGTTGGCGGTGGATGGTGATGTCTAGCTGCTTTCCCTCTAGTTTTACACTGCTAAATTAGGGACGGCTAGTAGAGATAGCCTTCGTGTAGCTTTGCGCAAAATTCTAAACAAACGAATCATTGTGGACTCATTATGGCTTGAAATATTTTTGCTATTATAGTAGATAAACTCAGCTTCATTTTGGTGTCTTAATTAGAGGCAAAAGGCTGATACTGGCATTATGCTAAATGACCTTCTAGTAGTTCATGAGAGTGGTACAGCGGTAAGTTTATGGATTTACAACGCTAAAGTCAGGGGCTCGATTCCACTCACTGGGCTCAGCAGATAGCCCGATGTGGCTTTGCTATACGAAAAAACACCAACGCACATTTTAATGTCTTCTTACAAACAGTGGATCGATATTGCATAATTAATTTCGTAGTAATTCATGAAAGTGATTCTATTTAGATGCCTTTACTAGAATCAGGGAACCATATTACAATAATTAACATCCTGTTAGTTCATTATAATAATTCTTTTTTGATGTCTTACCTAAAATCAGGGGATTTATACCACAGTAATGAAGTTACTAGTAGTTGATAATGGTAAGAAGGTAAATAATTATCACGCCTTTCTTGTTTACGTACTAAGCCAAAAAAAAGGCACCTAGTAACTGAATTTGAAAATTTCTATTCTCATCAATATTATTTTATTTTCTTAAAATGATTTCCCTGTGAAAATATTAGTGTTTTGAAATTCTTGTCTATTAAAAATTGGTTTTTTGTTGAAAACTATGTAAAGTTAATGTCTGTTAAAATATGAATGTGTTCTGAGTTATGTCAGGTAATAATGAAACTTCGGAAATCAATTGCTTGTCTACGAAGTTGATTTTGATTTTCATTCTTTTTCAGTATTTCGTATAACGTTTTTCAAGATAAGATTTATCTAGTACAAAAATAAAACACATACTAATATAAGGATTTAAGTGAAGTTTATCTACCGTGATAACAATAAATATATTGAATGGGCTAAGTGTCTACAAATCGTCCCCCGCTAGTACAGCGGTATGTCTCCGGATTTACAACGCTAAAATCAGGGGTTCGATTCCCCTCGGTGGACTGAGCAAATAACCTTTGTGGCTTTGCTAAAAGAAAAACACACATTTCTAAAAATTAAACGATATTGATAATGTTTTTGTAACTTCATACAATTTACATTCATGTTTATATTGTGATACTTCTTTATAGTTGAATGTCATGTATTTTCTCATCTTAAGTAGAACAACAACAACAACAAACAGTGTAAAAGAGGTTCTAAAAGGAAATGCTATTTATAAAATAGAATTATAGGTTGTTGCCTTTAGATAAATAACTTCATTTATATGCTTTTCAAACGAAATTGGTAAAAAATATTTTAGAGTATGTTTATAAGTTGGTTTGTTGAAATATATAATCTTATTTATTTAGTTCTGTTCTTGACTGAAAGTTCATTGTTCGTGAAAGTTAAATTCAATGAAGACGAATGTTTCTATGAGATGTAATAAAGCGTTCACGGTTGTTGTTTGAAGTACTTGTCCCAGAAGAAGAACAAAATATAGCCATTTCCCTTTAATAACGTGTTTTTTTGAAACCGGTCATTTTATTAAATTTATAGAAAATGTTGACATCAGTAATGTTTGGATCCCCTTTAAGAAATGAAGAAGTTAATCTTTTAAATTTGACTAAGAAACACTACTTTATGTAATTGTTTACGCATTAAACCTATCATCAGAACTGAAAATAACATTGCCCGGCATGGCCAAGTGGTTAAGGCACTCAACCCCCTAATCTGAGGGTCGAAGGTTCAAATCACTATCACACCAAACATGCTCAACTTTTAGCCGTAAGGACGTTATAATGTGACGACAAACCCCACTATTCGTTCGTAAAAGAGTAGCTTAAGAGCTGGTGGTGGGTGGTGATGACTGGCTGCCTTTCCTTTAGCCTAACACTGCAAAATTATGGACGGCTACAGTAGATATCCCTCGAGAAGTTTTGCGCGAAAATCAAACCAAACATTTAACATGATGATTTTAACAAAGAAAGTTACTGTTGTCAGGAAGTTTATGATAAGTTTTTGGACAATTCTTTTAATATTAAGCTTCATTCTAAAACAGCTAGATACTCACTTAATCCAAAAATAGTTATCTTCTTCATGTTGCTCGAAAACACAAAACGAACTATTTATGCAGTGCTTATAAAGGCAGCGCATAATATATATGTATGTGTGTAATGGTCAAAATTATTGCTAGAATTAAACGCAACTTTCAAAATTTATTTTAGATTTTCTCAAATATTTTTTTATATTTACATTTCGTTGGATCTGTGCTTTATTTGGCTTCCCCTCGAGAGGCCTCCCGCTAGTCTTCGGATTTACAACGCTAAAATCAGGGGTTCGATCCACCTCGGTGGACTCAGCAGATAGCCCGATGTGGCTGTGCTATAAGAAAAAAAAACACACACCCCTCGATAGGACATCGCTAAGCCTAAGGACTTACAATGTTAAAATATGGGTGGACACAGCAGATAACCCAATGTGGTTTTGCGTTAAAATAAACGAACACTTTATCTGACAGTTATTACGATATGCAAAAAATGCTGACGTGTAATATGAGGAATATATTCGTTTAACAAGGGAAGATATTCAATATGAACTAAACACCTAAAATATACCATCGTAAACGTTACAGAAAGCTATCTATCTTTCGATATGAATGTCTTTTCTTGAAAAAAGGTTAGTTTAAACTCTGTTACAAAGATGTTACTGATTACATTATTACTATAATGACTAATAAAACAAGAAAAAAATATAATTTTAGGAAAGTTTCAAAACTCTTGACAATTTCATTTGTATTGTCTTTTCATTTTCACTAACAAAATGGTAGTTAAATTTGATTAGTTTAATACGCTTCTTTCTTTGCAATATTTCTTTTTTAAAGTTTAATTTATCTGATTTTAAGTACAAAACTACACAATGAATTCTTTGTGCTGGGTCTACAGAGGGTATCAAACCATATTTTTTAGTGTTTTAAGCCCCAACACTTAACCACTTAATTACTGTGTTATCCTTTGTTAAGTATTAAGTAAAATAGTTAACAAATCAAAACAGTTTTGGTTTCAATAGAAACGAAAAATGTATGTATTATTATTACCTGTGAAATGGAGTTGAAAATACGTGTAATAAGTAAATACAGAGAAATTTTATGATCAACTTGTTGCTACTTACTGCATAAAATAACTGGTATTACTGGATATAACTTATAATATACAGTATATCGGATCTGATGAGTTTTTGGTGTATTACCTTCAGAATTGTTTCAGATGTCCTTTTATTTCTGATTGGATTCATTATCTCCAGTGAGGGTAAGGAAAGAGATGCGTTCGTTTCTAGTTAAATTAACCACGTAAGGTGGATTATAGATTATCACTTCATTCATACAAGTTTACTTCTTCAGATGTCCCCTGTTTTTATTTTGAAATTATTCCATCCTCTACGTCTTGGGCTTTCTTTTACAGCTTTAATTTCCCGTGTACACGTTTCTTCCTATAATCAGTTGAGTATTACGTTTTACCGAATCTTCGACAAAACCATTTCTCTTGGCATTTCCCACTGAAACGATCGCAGTGCTACAATAGATCTCATAGAACTTTTATTCCTTTTAAAGCTAACTTGATTTAGTCAAAATGTATTTGCAGCGGAATTCAAAGTATTAGTGTGGGTAAGGTAGTTCAGGTCGTATTTAAAGACAGCTCATTCAATAGAAACGATTCCATCAGTACTATCATTACTGTAATTCTTTTTGCAAAGTTAACAGTAATTCTTAGAAAAAAAAACAGCTTTTTTTAAAAAAAATTAAGTTTATGCGGAATATAAGTTTTTGTAGCTGGGTTTTACTCTAGTTATAGATTAAAATAAATAAATCAATAAGACACAGCATATATATATTATATAGTAATGTGGTTCTAATGTTTCAAATTATGTGTTAGGCAAATATTAGTCATAAAGTTATTTAGTTTGAAATTTACAAAAAAAAAAGAAATGTTTCTACAGACCTACTTATGCACTTTCTTTTTAAATCAGTTATCGAACATTTATTTGTTACGAACAAAATTTGGTTTTACGAATGATTAAAGTTGAGTTTGTGAAAGATATGAAACATGTTACATTTCGACTTTTCCGAAATGAGATAAAAATAAGAATCTCATCTAACGATAATCAATCAATCTCAGAAGTAAAAATAAAATAGTTAAGTGTCAAAACTTTAATATCTTTCGAGATTTACTTCTAGTTAGAATAAAAAAAATAGGAAGAAATAATTGTTTTGAACATATTAGACAACAGACCAGTAAATCTCTCGACTTAAATCATGTAGACTTTGGGTCCTTCGTACTTTATCTTTTGTCCCCCGCTGGTACAGCGACAAGTCTATGGATTTACAATGCTAAAATCAGGGGTTCGTATATGGCCCCAGTGGCACAGTGGTATGTCTCCGGACTTCTACCTCTAGAAACCTGGTTTCGATACCTATGGTTGGGAAAGCACAGACAGACATTTCTGTAGCCTTGTGCTTAACTTCAAACAACAAGAGTATATGAAACTGTTTTCAGTTTTTACACGTTTTGCCTTAATCACTAGTCGCTTCTATTAACTCCTACTGGCTCAGCTGTAATTTTGATGTTTAATAACACTAACTATATAATTTGATATCCGTTATAGGCACATCACCAATAGCCTACTGTGTAGTTTTGTGTTTAACTACAATTAGCCAGACGTTCTTATCACAGAAACTCCAGTAGGTCAAAAGAGATCACTCGTTGTTATTTTGCCAAACAAAATTACTGAACATAATTACATATAACTTTTTTAAATATTCATTCACCTGGTAATTGCTACAATGGTATAGTGTTTACACATATACACGAGTGCATGTTATAGGGGTGTTTTCGATACCCTTTGATTACACGAGGGCTATCAGGTGGTTGCGCGTAATCTGAGGGTCTGTCCCATTAAATATTTACCAGTGTAACTGTCCCTTATTTACCAGTGTAAGACTACAGGAAAGGTAGCTAGTTATCACCGCCAACTCTTAAGGTACCCTTTTACCAACGAGTAGTCGGACTGACAGTCACGTTATAACGCTCCCACGGCAGAAAGGGTGAACATTTTTGCTGTGACGGGAATTCGGACCAGCGACCCTGAAATTACAAGTCAAGCGCCTTAACCTCCTGGCCATGCCGGGCCGGTCACACAAGAGAAGTGGTAAGTTTATACACTTACAATTCCAAAATCCAAGTTTCGAACCTCAGTGGTGGACACAGCTGATAGCCCAATGTGACTTTGACATACAACAAACAAACAACACATAACCATTTAGCAACACTGATGTTAGTCCTACAAAATATATTTGACACACAAATAGCGAAACGTTATACATTAATTCGAAAACTATATGAACGACGTTAGTTTTTTATTTCAAGAATAACGTAGATATTCAATTCAGTAACCAGTGAAAGTAATAAAAAACAGTCTTTTTTTGAAAAATTCATGACATAATAGAATTTAAAAAATGCAAATAAATGGTTTATGTATACAAAAGCAACAATGTATATTTGTGAGCTCTTGCAGATGGAAACAAATATTACAAATATATTTTTATTTTTATCTAGCACAAACACAATGTAATCAAATAAAATCTCTTTATTTTTACTTAGTATTTAACGAAAGAGATAATTATATAAAAAGTGTAATACAAGCTCAATATTTACATTGTTTATTTACATCTAATTTTAGTTTAGACACGTAAGTTTTTAAAGAAGCAAAAAAAGAATGAATACTTAGTTATTTATATTTTATTTTGAAAGTTGTGTAGCAGTGAAAACTTTTTTGTACATAGCTCGCGATATCACTATTATCTATAAGAGGATGTATTTCTCTTTTATTGTTCCTAATGTGACATCTATAACAGACAGGACGAACGTACTCTTTAATGAGCATGTTCGGAATGACCATGAGCCAGAGAATTCGTTCATAATACGAGGCCTATTTTTAAAATGCTCTCCGCACTTTGATACTGCGATGGGTATCGCCCTATAAGGGTGATGGGCAGTCAAACCTCAGTGGTTAATCTGTCAGACAAAGACAGCTCGAGAGTTGACGGCGTGTGCTATCGATAAAGTTCCTTCCCTCTAATGTATTAGATCAAAAATAGAGACGAGTATAGGCAGATAATTCTTTGTATAATTCCGCAAAAATTGTTTTAAAAAATCAAACAAATTATAATGGACAAATTACGTGAAACTTTGAAAACAATATTAGTGTCTGATATTATTACACGGATGTTATGCCAAATAAAAGCAATGAAAGTAAATTCGACATCAAAAGCAATATTCTCACAAATATATATGGTGTAGTAAACATTTTAACATAATATGTAAGAAGAGGAATATATGGACGGGATAAACTATTCTGTGAAAGAGAAAGACGGAAGTTCAAATTCAAATCAAATATCAACAGATACATAAAGTGTAGTTTTATTAGCTTACTTTTAAAGGCAAAGCTGCATGGTGGGCCCTCTACTCTTTACTCACCACAGGGATCGAACCTCAAAATTGGAGCAATACACGCCTTCATGATCACCGCTAATCCATGAAGGGTGGCATGAGTTTTGACAAAATAACATAACATGCACTTTTCTTAGAACAAGAGCTGTAGTACTATAAAGTATATAACACGCCACGGACTTTAACGGGTTAAAGTAAATCACAGTCTCATTACAGTAAAACATGTATTCTTTGTTACGGGTTTTAATTGGTTTACAGTAAAGCATATATCAACAGTTTCAGCTAAGTAAATGTGAAAATGAATCGTTAAATATACTATTTAAAAGCATGGAGCGTCTATAATATTTTGCACCATTTGTATTTCTAATACCTACTAAAGTACATAAATAACGAACAGTTACAATATTATTTATTTAATGTTTTCTATCTTTCTTTTTTTTGACGAAAATGTATATAATCATTGCGACTACTTAATTAGAATACCCCATATGCTTGCACATGCAAAAGAACCTGATAACATGTGACCGCTTAAGCCGTAAAATATATAATATTGTGGTTACTCTGTAAGACTGTTAGTATAGAACAAGGCTGTCTTTGGCTTTAACAATTACAAGAGAACAAAGTTGTTTGGTTTTAACAATTAGTAGAAAACAAAGCTGTCTTTGGCTTTAACAATTACAAGAAAACAAAGCTGTCTGGTTTTAACAATTAGTAGAGAAGAAGGCTGTCATTACTACAAGTCCGCAGAGATTTTATCAAAGTTGATAGGTAAGTTGCGTATACGTTGTGATAAATTTTCAAGAATAATCTCTAGGAGATTTGTTTAGTTATATTTTATAGTGTTACAATATTATGTTTCAAATATTAACATTAAACTTGCATTTCTAACCCTTGGAAGGAAATAATTAATATTTTAAATATGAACCACATGTTCAGACCAAACGAGAACAGCTTAATATGATTAACCTGCAAAGAAATGGCATTCCCTCTAGGAGGAAGGCATTACTGTTTTTATCTTCTTGTGCCAATTAAGCCCGAATTCATCACCAGAATCTGTGTGCCTCTTGGCGTGGGAGCGTTTTCATTAGTTTGGTAATACGATTACCATCAGAAACATCAAACACGCCATCTAGAATCTGTATAAATAGTACCTACTACCCTCTGTAAGGTGTTATGTACTATAGCCTTTGATGTGACACCTGTATGAACGTAAACTCAAAGATACATTTTCAGAATGTAAATGATACCGGTACTAATGAACTTTTCATGGTATGGATATATATTTTACTACATATTACAATACGTTGATTACTCATTTTATTCAACGTTTCCTATGATAGCACAACAGAGAATCACATCAAATGATTTATCCTGTTGATAGAGATGTTACTGATTTTTCACACCTCAACATTTCTTGTTTTTGCTTTAAAAAATAGAGGTATTTGATTAACAATTTTTATTGCGGCTTTTTTGATAAAAGATAAACCAATTTTTTACATATCAAGAAAATAAAAATATTAATTTATCCATTTAAAGTTACATATTTGCTCTGGAAAAGTTTATACACTATAGTAACAAACACAAAATTCCACTCCTATATAAACTTTTTAATTTAACAAGGATTTCCTCGTACGCTACATATTTGTTTCAATTCTTTAGAATAACTTGACAGATAAATTAAAACTTTCTAAACTAACGTACGTTAGATCTTGTAGTTTTGGATCCCATGATGTTGAGCTAATTTAACTGAGATTTTCAGAAGATAACTATTAATATTTATTGAAAAGACTGGAATCTTACGATAAAGTTTTTGTTGAATAATTGTGCATTATATTTGATACAATAACTGAAAGATCATATTATTGTTCGTTTTAGTGTTATATGACGTTGGAAAATAAAAACAAACAAACATTTTGCTACCAAATAAGGTGTGTGTGTGTTTTCTTATAGCAAAGACACATCAGGTTATCTGCGGAGTCCACCGAGGGAAATCGAAGTCCTGATTTTAACATTGTAAATCCGTAGACTTACCGCTGTACAAGCGGGAGACTGATCAACAAGTAAATAGACATATCTGTAAAGGATGAGGACAGTGAATTATAGCTTTATTCGAATAAAATACGTATATATCTTTGGCATTTGGATATCTATATATGCCCTATGAGATACAAAGATAGAGTACGAGTCGCTTAGGCTTTAGAAAAATCATATAACTAGAATTAAAACATGGTGATAATTCAAATTAACACTGATAAATTATTAGGCACTGATACGAAACTAATATGGTGTTCTTTTACAAGTTTATTGACGATGTTAACATGTTAGAGTACTTGCTTTGAAAATTAATTTAAAGCGTCGCATAATTTACAATAAAACATTAACAAGAGAATTGCGACGCACAATTAAGACATTTTATGCACAAGATTAAAGCTACAGACTAAACGTATTTTTGTTGTTCAAAATAACTGAATTTTAAGTAGCTTTAAATATTTAGGAAAAATAAGAAACAAGTTTATTATTGAAATATGTATTTAAATTTTACTAATAAATGTATTTTTTCTTTAACAGGTTGTTAAAATGCTTGCTGTAATTGTTGCAGTCTTTGCCACTCTGTGGTTGCCATACAGAGTCCTGGTGGTCTACAACTCACTTGCCAAGCAGCGTTATATGGAACCATGGTTCTTGATGTTCTGTAAAACAATGATTTTCATCAACAGTGCTATTAATCCCATCCTGTACAACGCTATGTCTGTCAAGTTCCGGCGGGCCTTTGCAAGAATGCTCTCTTGTAACCAGAGAGACCAAGGATTTCGAGGTCCATATGGTAGTGTTGCTGGATCTGTTCGATTTAATCCAAGTATCCTGACGACTACTATGAGCAGAACAGAATCCTACAGGATGGATCAGTTGCAACATCTTTAACTGTCTGAAAAATGCAAGTTGTGGAGGTGGTACCGTTCTGAAACGTTTCTTGACTAAAAAAACAAAAATCAAATTTTTAAGGTTTTTTATTTCATTTTAGTTCTGTACTAAATTACTAAATTACAGTATGAGGTTTTAGTAAAAAGAAAATTACGATTTCAGATTATTTGTGATCTTTCTTAGTATTTAACGTACACCATATGAGATTAAGGTAAGGGGGCATGCCAAAAAATATACGTTGTAATATTTGTAATTTAATAGAAATTCAAAAAACAAGATTATGTTCTCACTATTGACATATAATGTGCAATGTGTTTTTAAAATGTCTTTTCCTTCTCAGAGTAACATGATACATTACAATATTGTTACCAATTAATTTCGCAGTATTTATAGAAAAATACTTTACTGCATGTAATAGTTCGTTTTTCCAGTTTTTAGTAGAAGAAAATATAATAGAAAATCTACTCATTAGACAACTTGTTTCATTACCTTCTTGCATTAAATTTGTTTTGAAATATATTATTTTTGTCGAAGACAAAGAGAAATGAAGCAAAAGTCATTAAGAGCTTAATTAACTATTCTCTCCATCTCTTTATTGTAATTTTTTAAAGTTAGTTTTATAAATATCACTATTGTTCACAAGAATTTAATCGATTATTTGCGTGCGCACACAAACATCTGTATTCACACATTGACACATATTATATAGGATATTAACTACACATGCGTGATCCGAGTACCGCAACATTAAGCTCATCAAAACGAATAGCACGTTGAACTACCATTTGGTTAGCCCATCAGTGGCACAGTGGTATGTCTGCGGACTCCCGCCGCTAAAAACCGAGTTTCGATACCCGTGGTAGGCAGAACAGAGATAGCTCATTGTGTCGCTTTGGGCGTAATTTTTAATAAACAAACAAAATATATGGGTTAAAATCCAAGTCTCTTTTTAACCTTACACCTTACCATATCAAGTTGAACTTCCTTAGTTTTTAAGCAGAAGTCAACAGGACATTCTGGCTATTACTATTTTTGTTTATAAACAGTATTTGACTCGCATCCTTTAACAAGTCTTGTCCAATGAACAAAGTTGGTAGACAAAAAAGTACTACCATTGATAATTTTATTAACTAGAATGATTCCAGGCTTAAATTGTGAGACTTAAGAATCATTATTATTATGACTCCCTTAAAGCATGCCCCTGAATTCCCTAATAATTCTATACAGTTCTACTTGGTTCTTTAATTTTTGTTTTTCATCTTTATTTTCGCTTATTCAGCGCAATTGGTTTTAAAAGGATCTCATTTATAGCATGCGATTCGAACTGAATAGATGTTCTGTCTTACAGAATTTAAATAAATTGTTAAATAAACGTTTCAACAGTACCAATGTTTTCTTGACTCTAAAATAATAGTACAATAATCAATTTGCAGTCTAAAAAACGTATTCACAAAGGAAATTATAGTCTCTGTTTTTAAAAAGAGAAAGGATAACTTACTGACTTTAAAATAGCAATTACTAGTTCTAGAAAAGATACTTTTGTGGTATTTGTCCTTTTATGAAGCCGTTAACTGAATTATAATGACACCTTGATAAAATATTTAAATGATTGATAGTTGTGTATTAAAATTTTAGCTGTACGTGCTGTGAACAATAAACAGATCTTGTAAACCATGATGTATTCAGTGATTTACGTTTTCACGTATTATTTGTCATTAATGTTTTTTCAAGCTTCGTTTAGTAAGACAACTATTCGGCATGCATATAAGTCGATTTCACAGCAGAATTTGTAAAATATACAATTAGATGTTATGTATTTCCCTCATGATCTGCGTAATTATTGATCCTCTAAATTAATTTAAGGATCAAAATGGTACAACTACTGTGGGTGCGCCATGATTTGATGGGCGGAACTCATTTTTAACGTGTTCTAACCAAATTTGTGCCTCCCCTGATACTGATCATATTGTAATAGGTCACGTATATTCACATGCACTAACGAAAGTTACAAAACATTCAGTTCAATAAAGTTTACTTTATACGTCTCTGACCCTTTGCAACACTTACATTCTTTGGTGATCAGAAATATTTGACAACAGATGTATTTGCACCAGTTAAGGTTGAAACAATGTGTATTTTCGCAGTACATAATATTTTCAAGAGTGTTTCATGTTTTCCTATCCTCGACTCTTCATCCCCAGTGTGTTCGGATTCCCATTGTTATACTAACTGGAATTTACACCCAGTGTTCAAAGGGATATTTTTGGAGGAAGGAATATTTAATTGTTGTTTACCACAATACAATCTACAGTGTGGTTAAAAAAAATCGTCTTTGCATATAGCGACACCTGTTGGATATTTTCTAGAGACGATAATAAATTTCTCGTTATGGTATTTCTATTAATAAAGAGGATGTCGTTCTCTTTTCTTATAGGTATGGGACATATCATGACATAAAATCGCAAAGCAGTGCGTTGTCTTTCGACTGTAAGGTAAAAAAGTATTATATTTCCTATCAATTTGTAAAAGGCACAAAACGTAGTTATGAGTTTAAATAAATAAATCATCCATTTCAAATATTTTGCTCAATGACTGTTATTGATTTGCGTTGAGAAGATTTTCTGTTAACGTTATCAAATAGTCATGGCCTATTCTCTAATATTTCTAATGTGAGCTTGATATTTATTAACTTTAAGAACTTTTAAGTGTTACTAACTAAACATTTCTAGGGAGTTTTGGGCAAGTGTGAGATGTATTTGATGTGTATAAGTTTCTTGTTGTTTTAGGACAATAACATTGCATTTTTGATAAACAGTATTGATTTGTACGTAGTACAATGTGGTAAACGCGTGAGAGTGCCTTGTTTGCTAAACGTTCTGGTTGCATTGTTGAGTAAAAATATTGTAACTGTATGTATATACAGAAGTGGAATCTTCTCTTTCATGTTTTCTGCATATGTTATAAATAAATAATAATAACATAAAATATAAATCGGTTCGACCTATTTAATTTAGTCAAATACAATTACATGAAGTTAATTCACTCATACGAAATACATTTGATTAGCAAGAGTTTACAGACTTCAAGTACGTTATATTAAAACGATTTTGGAGTCTCATCACGTAGTTGCAGTCTATGTCGCCACAAACGGTCATGATCTATCAGACGAACGTAGATCTTAATGAAATATCACTTGCATTATTGTTTCAATTAACTAAAGCTCTGTTGTAAAACTTTTATATCTGAAGCATAACACTGCTCATATGGTGTACAAAGACAATGGTTTCCCAATGCTTGCTTGAACAACACTATTGCACAGAAATCCGGCGACTTGACTGGTATATCTAGCAATGTAATACCACGAATACCCATTTAATTCTCTAGACGCTCAAAATTATTAATCTGATAAGTTTTATAGCTATTTGTGTGCTTTTAACATTGTTTTAGCAGGATATCATTGATTATATATGTTGTGTATGTTGCTTGCTTGAGCCGTTTCCATGGTTTTTTTTACTACCTTTTGTGTTAATGAATTTTCGCTTATTAGAAAACATCCACTTTGTTCACTTCACTTGGGGTATAACTTTGCGCGGGTCTCTTTCAGAATGGGCCTGATTACTCATGTTGATTCATATTTATTTGTTATTTTAATGTCATTGAGAACAATGTGCATCCGCACTTTGGAAATTCTAGATCCCTGATATAAACCCACCTTTATGACTTGAGTGTATAAATATTTTGTGTCAAAAAGGATTGTTAAATACCCTTTCAAAAAGTGATCAGTTTACAATTACATCACATTATCTATAAAACGTCAAATATTGCCAAAATGTAGTTCTCATACATACTGTTCCAGAGCGACTTTATATCAACTATGATTGTGACATGACTTACTGATTTGCTTATCTTATGGTTAATAAAATAGTACAGAGAATCATCTAGAAAGTTGTAATGTCTTCAAACAAGACCCGAATATTGAGCGCTTTCGAATGGTTCACTATTTTTCATTGAACTAGATAAGCAAATCAATTAAAACCAAAACTCGAGAGCTTTCGAATAGTTTACTGCTCTTCACTTAAATTATCATCACACTTTATCAACAACATATAAGAATGAAATAAAAAAGAATAAACATAATAAAATAAAACTTTCCTTGTTGAATATCTTATTGTTGCATTACCATCAAAAGGAAAGATACAAAAATATCACCAATAAAATATTTTATCATGTAGCTTTTATGTGTTTTTAGTTTTGAAGAAGACGATGAAACATAGGTTATTCCTATGTTACTATCATATCTTTTATTTAACAGCTCATTTTTGTAATTAATTGATTCTGAGTGCTGGGATCCATTGGCTGTATATCTCACATAATATGAATTTATCTACTGTTCTTAATGCATGTAATCAGTTTGAGTAGCACAGACTAACTAAGGATTTTTGTTTGAAAGGTTTATTCGTAAGAGACAACATTGAACTGGTTACAGAAGTAAAAACAAAAAACAAAAAACGACAACCTTTTATTGGTTTAACACCTCTAAACTCTATTAATCATCCACGTGGTAATTTTATCAACTACCATGGATTCCTTTGAAAGCATTCATGATCGTATTACATTTAATTAAGAGAAGAAACTCTCTAATAATAAAAACAGAAATATAATCAAAGAGCAAGCCTTAGATCTATTGATTATTCCTTGAGTACGAAGAGAGTCTATGAATTAAAGATATCGCCGTTGAAGAAAGAAAGGTGCTTTTGATAGTAGTAAAAATAGCAAAGTAATATGACATTAGAGTAAAAAAACAAGACTCTTAAAGCGAGGAAAGAAAAATTCGTACTAAAACGAATGGCTGTAGTGCTACGAACTTATAATACAAGGATTTAATGTATCATTTACCACTTTAAGAGATTTGCTATAGAATAGTTTACACCTTTAGCAGAAGATATCGAGTTTTCTTAGGTTTATAATAGTGAATTTAGAAACAGAAAACGACGTCTAATGTTTGTTAACAAATAGTAAAGCATATAATTAGTATCAAACTGAAAGCACCTTTGTTACCCTAATAGTTCTAAATGGCTTCGAGACTGCAAAAGGAAAAATAAAAACTAAATTAATATTAAATAATGTATAATATTAATATAGAATTAATAATAAACATCCGTCATATGTTAATTCCTTTTCTGCTGGCCAGAACTCACTTAAGATTATAATAAATGTGATTCCTGTAAACACAATGACATAGATACCTGGTAAGTCTGTTTCATTAGAGGACCAACTCAGTTCTTTTACTTAAACTATTAAAGATAGAGTTACCTCGAAGGTAACCTTTGGGTCAGTTCATTAATTACATAGATATAACGGTGGAAGAACTAACAAAGAGAGATTACACAGTTCTTCTGATATGATTGTAAAAGATTAAACACAATAAGCTGCTGTACAAGAAACAGTAAGCTGCAATTAATATTTTCACTGTAAATATTTTGTGAAAGATAACTCATAAGACTAAAAATGTTTAATTATACTAAAGGAAAAAGTGAATTCAAATCCAAATCTTTGGAGCAAGTTAAACATAAAACAAATACTATAATACTTTTCTCTTCAAATCTATCCACATCTTTAGAAGTTTATACTTTATTCAAGAGAGTATAGTTACTCATAATCTTTAATTATTTAATACAATCTTCGACCAAAGTTGTTAGAAAGTCCTAGTAAATTATTCACAATTAATTTTATTGTTAATCTTTATGGTTTGTTTTGTTTTGTTTTGAATTTCCTGCAAAGCTACATGAAGGCTATCTGCGCTAGCCATCCTTAATTTAACAGTGTAAGACTAGAGGGAAAGCAACTAGTCATCACCACCCACTGCCAACTCTTGTGGTACTATTTTACCAACGAATAGTGGGATATATCGTAACATTATAACGCTCCCATGGCTGAAAAAGCGAGCGTGTTTGGTGTGACGGAGATTCGAACCCGCGACCCTCATATTACGAGAAGAGTGCCTTGACCACCTGGCCATGCCGGGCCTAATCTTTACGAAACGTTGGAACATTTCTCTTACTCGCTATTAACACCAGTAATAATTGTTTAGACTTTGCTAATCGCGTGCTCCAATATATATTTAATATTCTAACTCACTTGTAATACTAGTAATAATTGTATCAACCTATGCTAATTGTGTTTTTACACAGATATATTATGTAATATCATGTTCAGTTTTTCTAAATTACAATGCAAATAAGAAATGATATAAGTTAAATACACATAAAAATGATATAATTACTTATTTATCATAAACAATTTAAAATCTAACTATATGTATTAAGATAATATCTATAAAGCTGTATAAAATATAATACATAAATATATTAGTTTGATATCTCATAAAAGCTTATTTTGGGAATATCTACAGAAAATGAACGATTATTGTGTAGTATGTATTTGTTTGTTGTTTACAAGAAACTACCTGCGCTGTACCCAAACCAATATTAAAACCCCTCTTTAGCGTTGTAAGTCCTCGCGTATACCACTGAATATTTAAGAAGAATTTGTGTATATGTGTCTGTGAACTTAAACTGCTAGACAACGGGTTTCGAAACCCGTGTTGGGCATAGATAATACTTGTGTAGTTTTGTGTGTAAATGAAAAGAAAACGAATAAGTCACACGGCAATTTACGGCCTTTAAAAATTCAAAAGTCTGTTAGTGTGAATAAAAAAGTTGAAATTAAATATCTTTGAACTTCTAAAATTTATCTATAACTCTATGTAACGACCAATATCTTAATCAGTAACATTTTTAATGACATATATTTGAAGATCGAACATATATATTCAGCTCCAAGTTTCTGCAACTTATTTTGATGTCGAAGAAATCTATAAAATAACATTTCTGACACAGTTAATTAGAACCAAGAATTCTATCTGACTGTTTGTTTGTTTGTTTGTTTGGGAATTTCGCACAAAGCTACTCGAGGGCTATCTGTGCTAGCCATCCCTAATTTAGCAGTGTAAGACTAGAGGGAAGGCAGCTAGTCAACTCTTGGGCTACTCTTTTACCAAAGAATAGTGGGATTGACCGTCACATTATACACCCACACGGCTGGGAGGGCGAGCATGTTTAGCGCGACGCGGGCGCGAACCCGCGACCCTCGGATTACGAGTCGCACGCCTTACGCGCTAGGCCTATGTCACATAATTATGAATTACTAATAATAATTTTGAACAATAAATGCTTCGAGAATTAAAATGTTTGGAATAAAATAATGGTTAAAATTACCATTGCGCAAACTTTACGTGCATTTCTTTTGTTTGGCAAAGACGTTAACAGTTCTTTTGAAGTCGATTTCTTTTAGCTCGTTCCTGTTCGATGGACATAATCTTTAGTAATCTCAACTTATGTTGACTCATCAAAATAGTAGCAAGTTCTTTATCATTTTCAACATTGAAAATAACTGTTCTATGTTAAGAAGGTAAAACAAGCAGTGCACACGACTGGAAAATTCGACAACAAGAAAATGTTTCCAGCAATCAGCAAATGGTCCAAGTTACTCATGGTGGACTCTTGTTCCATTATTTTTTCTTGTACTCCCCCATAAAACAAATAATTCGTTACTCAAAGTTCGAAAGATATAGTTTTTTTTTTAAATTCCGCTCAAATATCTTATTTTCAGTTTCTTAGAAAACACTGTTATGAACATTCTTGAATTATATGTATTTACTTATATCTATTGTTGTTGCTATTATGACATATATATATTACTGTTTTTGTAAACACATTGTTTCCATATATTTAATGCAGCAACATATTAAACTTATCTCTGTTGACCTGATGACGACTCCAAGAGTATAATTGAAAGCTTGCTCAATAAATGTTGCAAGTAGATAAAAGTCCGATTTTTTTTAGTTATTATTTTATTACTTATGCTGTGTAACCCGCTGGGAAAGAGGTAAATCTACGGATTTACAACGCTAAAATTAGGGGTTCGATTCCATTCGGTGGACACGGCAAATAGACACACACTCTATAGGGTCCCATCTCACACAACTGTGTTTAAAATCCCTACATAAATTTCTTCATTGTTAAAGCACCGATACCATAATTTTTTTTTAGTTTTAGTATTTGCTCCTGATACCCAGCTCTGGTGTCTCTTATTAGATAAGTCGATCGTTTTATCATTCTCAATCACGTCATTCGGATCAAAGTGTCTTTTGTACTAGAGGCATTTGGTGAGTATCGCGTGTTGTAGAACAGGCTTAACTCGTACTTATTAAGAAGCCTAACAAGACTATCATGTTCTCTCAGAACTTTATGTTCTTAACTTTATTCGTCAATAGTTTGAGCAGGTCTCTTAACTCTTTAAAGAAATTTAAACACAATGCCTTCACATTATATAAACTTTGTGAATCCAAATACAACATGTAACAACGAAAAAAATGTTTCTGCACGACGCACGAGTTTTCCCGCAGTTGATTTCTAACGTATGGAACACAAATTATGTTGATATCAGGTAATAATAATAGCTGTTGATATGAGAGGAAACATTCCTTTAGTTTATTTAGCAATCGTTATCCTGTGTGATCTAGTGGTTGATGTTTCGGAATGTGTTTGAGTTTGTTTTTGAATTTTGCGCAAAGCTGCACGAAGGCTATTTGCACTAGCCGTCCCTAATTTTTCAGTGTAAGACTAGAGGAAAGGCAGCAAGTCATCACCACTCACCGCCAACTCTTGGGTTACTCTTTTTTACCAACAAATAGTGGAATTGAACGTCACTTATAACGTTCCTACAGCTGAAAGGGCGAGTATGTTTGGTGTGATGGGAATTCGAACCCGCAACCCTCATACTTCGAGTCAAGCGCTCTAACCACCTGGCCATGCCAGGCTCGGAATCTGAATCCGAGGATTCAATGATCGTATATTGTTACTTCCAAATTGCGCCATTGCAATGTAACTTTGAAGACATGGATGTTTTAAAAGTGAGGTAAAAACCCAACCATTCGATAACAGTAGTCCAAGAGTTGACTTTTGAAGCTGTTGGCTATTGCCTTCCTTTTAGTTTTTTCAGTTCAAAATTAAAGATAATATTGCACAAATATTTTTTGTGTATCTTTGCGCGAATATCCAATACTTCCCTGTGGCTCAGCTCTAGGCCTGATGCATTATTTCGCTAAATTTTGGATAGCCTGTTGTGTAGCTTTGTGAAACAAGGAAATATATCAAATATGAAAAAAAAAAATTTGGAATAGGTTTTTTTTTGACTTGTTATTAGCTTGGACGCCGATTATAAATATAAATTAACAATTACTTTTTACTACAGATATTTTAGTTTTTACAGCTGAAAATTAAATATTAATTTTATTTCACATTAAGAAAATAAGCTATTTCAAACCATCTACATATATCTTGATATTTCATTTTTAATGACAATGTCTAACGAACTTTAGAGAAAATTGTAAAGAGATAACAATATTTTCTGAAACGGTTGAACATTTATTCAACAGTTGTTAAAGGTTTACAAACAAGAGTAATTGATAACAAGTCACGTTATAACTGCCTTTATCTTAAGTTAGGTAAATGTGAATATATTTATTGATTATAATTATGCCGTGCAATTGAGAAGTATTTTTTAAAAAAAATGAAATTATAGAAACGCATACTTCAATAAGTGAGGAAACAAAAGAAATGTGGACATTGTATAATAAAACTTCCTCTATAAAACCTCATAAGGGTCATGTCCAACATCTTTAACATGCCTACCTTGTTTATATTTGCTACCCTGTACAAAATAAGCCAGGTGGATTCAACTTATGAAACGTAGTTATTCTTGTTATACAATCACTAGAGGTTTCTGTAAATCGAATTATTGGAGGCAATATATCCGCTATAAAATCTTTTTATACGACACCAGAGGAATCAGATGTTCGCGTGGATCCATTATTTATATCTATTTGTTGTTTACAATCTGTGCCTTCTTTTGTTTCACATAAGAAAGTAACAGCAATTAAGTACATTAGCTATATAGGTGGATTACAATACAAAGCTAAAAATCCCTAAGAGGTTACAGAGTATCGACGTCGCAGATTCGCTACTGTCTGTACAAAAATAAAAGAATTATGGACACACTTTCGTACGAACCCATAATAATATTACGAACACAGTAACACAATGAAGACATGAACCTGATGTTGGAAACGCTCCCTTATGAGGTTATACAGAGAAAGTTTTATTACACCATACCCATTTCTACCTTGTTACCTCACTTTTTGGTGCAACCATTCCTTCACATTTAATTTTTAAATATTTTTCCACTTGTAAATACACATTTTTCATACAAGGTGAGATAATGTTACGCATCATTCATTCAATGTGTTTATATCCTGTACGCATTTCATGAACAATGCGGATGTGCACCACAAAATTATAGTATTGCACATAATGGGGTGTATGCGTGTGTGTGTGGTGTGCATTCTCTTCACGTATGATTTGCGTACACATTTTGCGTGAGCATGTTTTATAATCATGTGATGGCACACACTAAAGTGTGCAGTGTTATTTGGGTGATATAGTGTGAGTTGTACGCGTATGTTAAGAGTTAACACATTAGTTAATTAATCTAATTGTTGGCCGATACTTGCTATAGAAAAACACTAACGTTAACCAGTGATCCCAGTGCTATTGTTCTATTTGGTGCACTTACAACCATGATACGTCTGTTTGATGCACAACTAAAAACCATTCAACAAAAACAGTCAGTAAGATTGAGAAATTTACGTTTTTGTGAATTGTTTCTATCTGCTCTGCTGCCTTTCTCATGTCTTTCTTTAACTTTTAATTTTGTATGTGGTTTGTTTATCATCTAAAAGTGTTTTTTACAAATATATACTTTAAGGATTTGTTATTTGCATATTAAAGGTCTACATGAGTAAATACTGCTATAAGTATATAAGTATTTACAATAAAACCGCTGAACGATAGGCTGCCAAGCAAATTTAACATAGCAACCATTACACACACGCATATATATTATTAGAACATTATTATTATATAATTAGAACAGATAGATAAACTTTTCCTTTTATGTGTTAATTGTTATTATTTGTATTATAAAGCAAAGTTATTGTCGTATCATCTGAGAAATAGAAACGTGTCGTGGCATATAGTTTTAGCTCTCATTTAATAAAAAACAATAAATAGTTTGGTTTTTGGTTTTGAATTTCGCACAAAGCTACTCAAGGGCTATCTGTGCTAACCGTCCCTAATTTAGCAGTGTAAGACTAGAGGGAAGGCAGCTAGTCGTCACCACCCACCGCCAAATCTTGGGCTTCTCTTTTACCAACGAATAGTGGGATTGACCGTCACAGCATAACGCCCCCACAGCTGAAAGGGCGAGCATGTTTAGCGCGATGGACAATAAATAGTAAAGTTTCATATGATTTATTTAAACGGTAGACTATGAAGCTGACTTTACAACAACATTTGTAAGTAGTCTTTCCATAAATTGTGGAAGTATATATTTGTTTATTAACATTATACGTTCATATTTAACTACTTTTAGATGTAAGAGAAAAAGCAACGACCATTTACTTTTTGAAGTAAACTAACATTTATTTTTCAAGTGTATATTAAAAAAGAATAAAATCTAGGGTTATTTTTAAAGTATACATTTTAAAGAGTTGTACGTTATGACATACATAGATTGTAATAGACTAGATTAAGAAGGAACCTAAAAAAACATACAAACCTCTTCTCTGAGATATACAAGTATTTTATAAACACGAAGATGGAAAACCCCTGATATAAATAAGTGTACATAAAACGAATACGTATCTTGAGTCTGATGTTATTACATCACCACATATTTTGAGTACCCCAGCTGGTACAGCAGTAAGTCTACGGATTTACAATGTTAAAATCAGGGGCTCGATTCCCCTCGGTGGACTCAACAGATAGCCCGGTGTGGCTTTGCTATAAGAAAATACAAACACATATTTTGGCAGCAATGAGGAGCTTATATAATAAATTAGTGAATAAATCATTCTTATTTTAATATTAATCATATGGACGTAAAGTGATCCTTAACGTCACTGATATAATTTTATAATGACACAGACACACCTCTACAATGCCTGCATTTTTGTTTTCTTTCTCAGAATTGTACATTTCAGTTTTTCGAAGTTATTTTTACCTCAAGAGTAAACCTTACAGATTATGTTGTCATAGTGCTTGGTGTACATTTTGTGACTCTACAGCAGTCGCTAACTGTAACTCTCTTCTTCAGAGTGAGGCTGTTTTAACTGTTTACATATGTTTACTTCCCAGTTTGATAAGAATATATATATATATATATATGTATGTGACTGAATGCAAATAAGACGTGTCATACTTGTAAAGCAATGAATTATGAACAGTGCGCAGTTTATATTAATTTTTATGAAATTTTCAACAAACGTAATTATAAACCCAAAACATGCATGTTAGCTACATAATAGGAACAATGAAATAAAAAGTAAACACTCAAACTGATCGGGGTTGTACATCTTTTACTGTCTGAAAGTAGCAAGTATTTGCTTTTATGAAAGAAATTCAAAGTGTTATAATAAGCAAACTACCGCCTGATACACACACACACATATATATATATACACCTTACTTGTTGTAATCGGATCAGAAATTAGTATTGATTAGAATTATAACAGCCTCTACTAAACTAGTGTAATAACTAACCTTTATTTTAGCTAAATTAGTATGTTTAAGTGTATATTTTCACGCAATTACAAAAATATCATGAAACATTACACATCAAAGTTAACTCGGTACGGGTATGAATTTTGGATAGGTATGCGTGTGCATTTAAAACATACATGTTGTAGATAAAATATCCTATAATATGTACTAAATATATTTTCTGTGATAGTTTCTAATTGATACAGGTATTACTGATGTAGGATTGAGTACATTAGATTAAAACAAATTTGAATATACAATACACAAAGTCAACCGACAATCAAAATTGACGTAAATCCGTGGTTGAACTACATGTATCGTAACTATATTTTTGTGTTGTGTTAACATTCATAAGTACTGTGATGCTATCGAAAACATATCGCTTTTGAGAAGGGAATGTAACAGTCCATTTCAACGCAGTATATCAGATGGGTGATTTTGGTTTATCCGAGATAAGAATATCTCTATTATTTAATAACAATAGAAACAGAGGGAAATGTATTACTTAGGGTTACCGAAATATGCAGATAAAATCCTGTAACAAATCGTTCCCTATTTATGGGAAGCGAAGGTTGATGTCTCGAGGCTAACAGATTATAAGTTCACCAAGATAAGATGTATATTCATAAGTTCCGTTCAACTGGCGCATACTTCAAGTGGATAGAAATTAAAATAAGTATTAACTCTATTCCATATGAAGACATACCTGTAAAGTCACCGGACACAGCACCTATGGATTTTTGTATGAACGGACTGTTCAAATGGATGTTGAGAAATTATTGTTTTCGTATATTAGATGAAATATAAGGACTAAAGTGCTTTGAAAATGATATCTTTACGACGACTCCTTTGGCAATGGAACTACGATGCAGGCTTATTGTCAAGATGCAGGGGCATGTCAACAGGAAAGGACGTGAAGAGGCTCCAAAATCATTTTAATATAATGTACTTAATTTTCTGTACTACATTTTGAGGTATTTGTACATTTTGCATTATACTTATAATAATGAAATAATTTAAAAATCAAATGTTTATGAAGTTAAAACTAATTATGATTTACTGAAATTATTACTTACTTATACACAACGAGGAAAAGTTATTAATGGTGGAAATATTTAAATAAATTTGGAAATAAATGTCTTGAAGTATATCAAAACATGGAAGTCATTTAAATAACAAGTTTGCTTAAATTCAAATAGTGAACTTGATAATGAGGTTAGTCTTTCCTGTGTACTTTAGGGATATATTAATAGTTTTGTTCTGTGTAGGTAGCTTGCTTCAATCAAAAGTTAAAAATAATGTAGAGAGCGTCTATATGTGAACATGGATCGTTTGGGTTGAGAAAATATTTTACGAAAAGGAGCGAACAAGGTTTCGACCTTCTTCGGTCACCGTCAAGTTCACAAAGAAAGAAAGAGGAAACTGACCGGAAGCTGACCATATGTTTGAAAGGGGTTGTGTAACTGAGTGTCGGAGTAGCGGTGTTAGATGTTTGAATATATACTTTTATATTATTTATTATATTATTTTTAATATAAGTATAAAGGTGTTCCTTTGTATTGGTTTATTTTGGGTTTAAGTTGTTGTATAAGTAAGGCTTCTTTAATTTTGCGTTTGTTTATGTTTGTTTCTTTATTTAGTATTTGGGTGTTTTCCCTGATTGTGTTGTGTTTATTTGATTTGCAGTGTTCGAAAACGTGTGAAGGTGACTTTTTGTGTTATTTGAATCTGGTTACCATTTTTCTACTTATTTAACTGGAATGTCATATTTTGTTACTAGTTTTTGCCAAATGTTGGTTATTTTTCTGCTGATGTCGGGAATATATGGTATGCAGCAGTATATGGTTTCGTGATTTTTTGAATCGTTAGATATAGTTACTTTTGTTGGTTGATTTTGCTTTCTGTCTAGGTGTGTGCGTATAATGTTTTCTACGGTTTGTCGAGGAAACTTATTGATGTTACATCGTATAGACCTCTATACTATGTAAAACCTACACTGACATCACTGATTAGAGAGCGTCTGTTAAGTCATATTCTTATTTTCAGCCCGGTTTTTAAAATAAAGGATGGGTGTTTGCTTGTAGTAAAGACACACTGGGTTATCTGCTGTGACCACCGAGGGAAATCAAACCCATGAATTTAGCCTTCTAAATCCGAGGACTTACCGCCAGGGGACTTAAAAATAAAGAGCAACGCAGTTTGTCATATTATTATTTTTCATTAGATATTAAACTAATAGAAAACATTCGTAAAAATAATTAACTTATGTGCATATTTACATTTTATTTGTCTGCTTTATAACAAAGTCACATTGTTCCATTTGCTGTGTCTACTGCGGAGAATCGAACTAAACCTAGCGGCTATTCATCTGGGGACATTTTGATATAGATATATATATAAGTACAGCTGTTGTTATTTGTTGAATTTTACTCAAAGCTACTCAACTGCTATTTGCGCTAATCGGTAGTAGTGATAAACCAGAGGAAACGCTGCTAATCAACACCATCTATTGGACTGTTCTTTAACGAAAGATTGTTTTGTTTTTGAATTTCGCAAAAAGCTATACGAGGTTTATCTGGTCTAGCTGTCTCTAATTTAGTAGTGTAAGACCAGAGGGAAGACAGTTAGTCATCATCATCCACTGCCAACTCTTAGGTTACTCTTTTACCAATGAATAGTGAGATTGACTGTTTATTATAATGCCACCACGGTGGAAAGGGCGAGCATGTTTGGTGCAATGGGGAATCGAACCCGCGACCATCAAATTAAGAGTCAAGTGCCTTAACCACGTGACCATGCCGAGCCATTTATGAAAGAATAGTGGAACTGAAATATTTTCAAAGCATTATGTTGATATACTTGATAGATTGTATAGAGTAACACCATATTACTTCTCTCTGTCATTAAGAACAATCACTTCATTTAGGTAAAGAACTTTTTTTCTCTAAAGCTGGAAAATTTTTATACATATAGTCGTTGTAAAACTGCATTAAGTAAGTCAAATTTTCTGCTAAATTATTATCGATAGCGTAAATTATTCTTCAAAAAAGTTGCTTTTTAACTACATTTTTGATGGGTTAGAACTTTATGTCGAGTAGACTGGTGTAATTAAGTGATAAGTGTGCTCTAGCTAGATTAATGTTTTCTTATAGATTATTATGCTAAAAGTAAATATCAGTATAAAAATTAATATTACTGAATTATTAATGACTTAAAGGCAATTTACATGCTTACAGTTTTCATTAAACAATGTAATTTGTTATATTTTACAAAACAGTATATGTTGTAATTTCCATCGTTTCAACACGTTTCGTCCGGAGCTGGTACAGCGGTAATTTATAACGCTAAAATCGGGGGTTGGATTCTTCTCGGTGGATTCAGCAGATAGCCCGATGTAGTTTTACTGTAACATAACACACACACACAACACGTTTCTCAGCTGAGATTTACACCCAGTGAACTAGGTGCTAGAAATCAAGCAGCTGTCATTCATCGTTTTTAGTAACTCTGAAAGCTACGAAACCTAAACAGAAAGCTAAAACAAGATTACCTGGTCTTCATTTTTATTCTGTCTGTTTAGATCTATGGAACATTCCTTAGGCGTATAGTAACATTTTTTTAATTTTTTTTTCCTTTTGGTCAACGTGGAAAGAATACGTTTATACACACAAGTAATAGACTAATTCATCACAGTATAAAACTTTAATGACCAACCATTTTAAAGATCTCAGAATAGCTTTCACGTTCATTTAATTTACCGCCTTAATGTAAAAGTAACTAATAAATGGCATTATTTTTGATATAGATGGGTAAATATACCTGTTAGCTAACAAGGCGCTACTGAATAAAGTTCATACCAAAAACATTCAACATATTTTCACACATATAGAATGTAATCTTAAACTCTTCTACAAGATTCTTTCGATTGCTCAAATAATAAAATCGTTACAGAAAGAATTTTATCATTTTTCATGAAGTACTGTTGTATTTGATAAAATTTGTTTGTATTTGTTAATAGAAATAAACTTAAAGGAAAGTTGGCCCGGCATGGTCTGGTGGTAATTGAGGGTCGTGAGTTTGAATCTCCATCAAACCAACATGCTCGCGCTTTCAGCCGTAGGAACGTTATTATGTGACAGTCAATCCCACTGTTCATTGCTAAAAGAGTAGCTCAAGAGCTACCAGTGGATGGTGATTATTAGCTGCTAAGTTACGGATAGCTTCGTGCGAAATTCGAAGAAAAGTTGAAATTTCTTTTGTTGGATTGTCAAAATATGGGTGAACATTAAACTCAAAAGGGAATGCAGTGTCTCTTGTCAACAAAATATTCATTGCGTAGTTGCAGGCTAAAGATACAGGACTTATTTGTTTCTGAATTTTGCGTTAAACTACATGAGGGCTATCTAAACTAGGCGTCTCTAATTTAGCAATGTAAGACTAGAGGAAAGGCAGCTAGTGATCACTAGTCACCACCAACTCTGGAATTACTCTTCTACCAACGAATAGTGGGATAGACAGTTACATTATAACCATTCCACGGTGAGAAAGGCGAGCATGTTTAGTGTGACGAGGATTGGAACCCATGACTCTCAGATTACGAGTCAAGCACCATAACCACTTGGCCATGCCGTGCCTGATACAGGACTTGCACAAGGAATGCACTTCAGTGAATGGTGAGTAATATCTCAGAAATTTGAGTGTTAACTTTTTACGAATATTTCCTTGTTATTAATTAACTTCACTTTAATTCAACCTAAGTTTTCATAAGAAATCTAAAACAACTATTACTGACTGGAGTAAAATATAAGGTTCACAATACAATTTATTTTATTGACTAAAGAAAAATAAAGACAGTTAAATTGGAATCGCTAGAAAGAGAGATATCTCTACAACAGTTATACAAAAACTTATAAAAGTAAATACACGGTACTGAGTTATTCATACATGAAAGCCGTTGGTAATAGAATATTCATGTATAAATTAGCTTTACATAACTAACTATTGAAAAGCTACTTCAAACACTATGGTCTTATTGAGAATACAAATAATTCAATTTATTTATTCTCTATAGACGATTTGCTTGTTTGTTTCTTTGTTTTGAATTTCGAGCAAAGCTACTCAAGAGCTATTTGCGCTAGCCGTCCCTAATTTAGCAGTCTAAGGCTAGAGGAAAGGCAGCTAGTCATCACCACCCACCGCCAACTCTTGGGCTACTCTTTTACCAACGAATAGTGGGATTGACAATAATATTATAACGCTCCACGGCTGAAAGGGCGAGTATATTTGATGCGACGGGGATTCGAACCCGCAATCCTCGGATTATGAGTCGAACTCCTTAACCCACCTGGCCATGCCAGGCCTGCCTAGACGATATAGCCATTGCTGTTACAATTGCGTTATAGTCAACAATTCGTTTTTCTTCTTATGTCTATCAACTTTTTAAAGATAGATTTATTCTTATCGGGAGTATTTCATATCAATAGAAACCTTACATTTTTTTGTTTACTGCTGTTAATCAGTAATACATGTATTTAGAAATAGGCAACATATAGTTTTATTTCTTTGCCTCTCTAGGAATGTTCATTCCCTCTCACATTACCCGGTTTTATTTCTCTACATTTGTTAAACGCCTGCTCTTTATATTATTTTCTTAAAACCAAACTAATAGTTCTCTTTCAGTCTGATATTGCATCTTTCCCTGTATATTTGAATATAACATTTCAAAACCAAAGGTCTCCATTCCCGTTAAATAAGAAAGGCGGTTGTTCACTTGAATCATTTTCTAATTACTTAAAATACTGTAAACCTCTATTTTCTTACAGACTGACCAAAGGTAGATTTGTCTTATACCAAACCTAATAACCGATAACCTCGGTATCATAAATAATAACAAGTTACAGTTTTAAATGAACAAAGTTTCAAATTTTAGGATGTGTTAAGGTTAACTTAAATCACAGAAATTAAATCATAACTATATGTTTTGAAGATGTCGCATGAATAGGTAAAAATAAAAAAAAAAACTTCAAAATGGGAGAAAAAAGTAAAACAGGTTATCAGTAACGTATAATATATTAGAAAAACTATTTATAATTATAGAACAAACAAAGGAGACGTTACTAAGTTTGTAGATTCTTCACACAGTAAATGTGCCACTAACTCATAATAATTACAACTTTATACGAAAAACTATGGTTTAATCTACAAATACTGAAACATTCATGTATACTGGTAATGTATATACAAAAGATATATAAAGCCTTTATGAGAAATAAGTATGGAATTTATTAGATCACCTATGATTACGAGACGTTTTAATTTGACATACGGTGAAAACAGGTTTGAAAGATCGAGAAAAAAGGAATAATAAACAATCGTTCAACGAAAGGAAAGAAACACGAGAAGTGTGAGAGAAAATGACTAAACTGAAAGAAGCAATAGAAGAAAGTAATATGGTACCAGCAAAAAATAAGCGTATTTTTACGTCTATGTGTTAGTACTAAACAGTGATTTATTCTGTGTACATTATTGTAATTCATTCCCATTAGAATAAATACTATTTAAATAACTTTGATGGATATTACCAGGAAGAAGGGGTTTCCAGAATAGCATTATCGTAACCAAGTGATATCAAAAGTGAACGATCCTTAACATTTGAACTTTTATATGATGTTTTTCATGGAAAGGAACACTTTCCGTTTTTATCAGTCTTCTGATGATTTTACGAATTTTTATTTCCTTATTCACCATTTCTTATGAGTTAAACTATATATTAAAGCGACTACTCATTTAGTAAATGGCTCATTATGAAACCTCTTTCTGTGTCAAACATCGAGCCTCAGCCGAGGTTGAATAGTTTATGGTTTTCTAAAAAAAACTATCTTGTCATTATTTTAAGTGTATTACTCTATCAATTCTATTTGTTTTCACACCTGTATAATGATTTAATACAGTTGAAGCTAAGAAATGAATATTTCTGCTATCTTAGATTAAATCTGATAAAGCAGTATCAAAATTTATGATTAAAGTTAAATGGTCATCTAAATATTGTAATAACTAAGCCTTTTTATGAAATTTTCTGCTGTTACAATCACTCTAAAGTTTATAGAACCTAGCCAAGTAATCAAAGATATTGGGTAAATAAATTATTATTCGTCATACTAGAAACGTCTATTGCTGGCACAGCGGTAAGGCTATGGATTTACAATGCAAAATCAGGCATTCGATTCTCCTTGGAGAACATAGGAGATAACTTGACATGGCTTTGCTATAAGAAAAACACACATATTAGAGAGGCTACCACAAATTATTTCAGAAAACATTAAAATATTCACACTGTCATAAACCATAACTTTTCACGCTGTTTGGGAGTAATTTTTCAAATCGGCTTCTGGATTATCCTGTTCTTTATTTTAAAAAAACACTTATCTCTAATCTAACTTGTTACTGTTATTAGAATAAACCTTACGATTTAACAAGGCTTAAGTTATGTGACATGTAGATTACTCATTTTCGTTATGTTTCTTCAAATTTTGTGGACTTTGTTGAAAACTTTAGAAAATCACCGATTTCCAGTGAATATGGTGGCCCAGATGTAATCTAGTCATGTTAGCCGTATCCTGATGGTTTCAAGATTTTTTTCACTATTGTATTTTATCCTCATCCAAGTAATACTAACATAGTAAATATAACAATTTTGGAACATTAACTAAAGATTACAAATTTAGTTCAAAAGTTTAATACAAAATTCAAATAAATCCTAAAGAGTTGCATAGAAGTAAAATTTAGTTCGTTTATTTTTTCTTCTAACTAATATGATGACAATATTAAATGCTTTCATTTGTATATATTTACTATTTAAATTTTCTAAACATATATTTACTTTTTTATCTATGACTATATGTTTTCACGAAATTATTCATATTGAAGAGCGTGCATTTTTTATATCCCACATCAAAAATTGTTAGGGAACGATGTATGTGTTATAGTCCTAAATATAGTGTTATGAGCAAAACACTTTATATGGTTTCATATTAATTGGGTTTCATATTCTGTTTTGTGCAGATTTTCCTAACCACCTTGATTAAAAAGCGGTAGTTAACTACATTAATTGTTAAACTTTATTATTAAAATAAAATTTAGCAGAATTATGAATAAACAAGTAATAGACTTAAGATTTTGTTTGACTTGAGAAACAAAACGAATAACAAACACGTGGTAATTTAGAAGAAATTGTAACTCGATTATAAGGTTATTACTGTTGTTTCAATAGAAGCTTTAATTGTAGCAAAGCTTTTTAGACTGTTGACTTCTCAAGAAGAAAACAGGTTTAAATCTTTACAGTGTTTGTTCGATAAAACCCTAATTGAGTAGTTACATGCGTTGATGAACAAATGATAAAACATAGATGAAAATAACACTGCTACACATGCCACACATACACAGATGTTTGTTTGAAGCTACACAAGGGCTATCTGTACTAGCCGTCCCTAATTTTGCAGTGTAAAACCAGAGGGAAGGCAGTTAGTCATCACCACCCACCACCAAATATTGGGCTACACTTTTACCAACGAATAGTGGGATTGACTGTAACATTATATCGCCCCCACGGCTAAAAGAGATATAGACAAATACCGTCAAAATTCATATGTAGTCACAATATGCAAATTCAATAAGTAGTTTTATTTTTATGATGATTTAACTGAAAAAATAAAGTTATTTATATTTCAAACAAAAGTTTCAGTTAATAGATTTAATTAAAACATAATTAATTGACCTTCGTGATTAAAATTTTTGATATAGACAAAGAAAATTGCACAACAGTATTGCGTTAATTGTCTTAGGTTTATTAAAATATATATAGTCTTATGTGCTTGTGTTTTCCACCGAGTGGAATCGAACCGCTGATTTAAGAGTTATAAATCCGTAGAGTTGCTGTTGTAGTCCTATTTAAAAAAGTTTAGATGTTAACACTGTCAAACTGAGAAATGCATGTTATACTACTTATCGACATACATAGGTGTTTAATGAGATCAGTTCTATAGCACTTATGTGCGATTTATTAGAACAGCAAATAATTTTATCAAACACCTGCAGAAATGTGCGTAATTCAGCATTTCACCTGTCACAAGAAAACCTTAGCGAAACATCAATAATGACAAAATATAACATCAAATTATTATAAATAACGCATATAGGTTTATAACAGTTCATATTAAACATTCAATACTTGGTTGGTCCTCCTAATACTCTAACAACTTCCGTAAAAAGACGTGAAATTCTGTCGATCAAGTTATTGATGCAATCCATCGTGATTTCAATCCATATTTTCACTAAAAGAGGCTTCAACTTAGTTACAGTAACTGATTTAGGATCGTAATTAGCAACGTTTCAGATCAATTCTGCCCAGTAGTTCTCAATGAAACCAAAATCTGAAAACGTTGCTGGCCATGGCAATCTTGTAGTGTCCTCCTGGTCGAAATAGTCCTGTATAATACTTGCACTGTAAACAATGACAATAACTTTAATGATGACAATGCTATTGCCCACAGTGCTTTGGCATATGACAAAAATACTGTCTGTATCTGAAGCTTGTAGGAAGTGTTGTTGATGTTTCCCTGGAAGATAAGTAGAGGAGTTTTTCCGCTATGGCGAACAGCTCCTTTAGCATATACTGCACCATCTCCTGTGTATTCCTTGTGGAAAAGAAAGCCTTGCATTATCCGTTCTCCAAAAAAGCGACGAAGCCTAATTCTACCATCACCTTTAACAAGCTGGAGGCAGGTCTCAACTGAAAAGATGACATGCTGTCGTTGTCCTAACTGTTAATTGGCATGTTATCTTACTCAACTAATATGTTGACGCTAATGAATTATTGTTAATAGTGATCTTCAGATAACTCTTCCTGTAAAGTAAACTTGTTTGGCCAGTGTCTTATTCACTGTTCTTCTGGGTGACCTGGAATGGATGTGTTTATGTTTGATGTTGCAAGATGTATTTTAACGTTGATGTGTTAACCTGATCAAATCGCGGTTATCTTGGGCAGTAGTATTTTGGTGTCTGTTGGTACACTTTCCTGGAACAACATTTCCTGTAGTCTGATGAGTTTCTTGATTCTGAATAGAGTATACTTACGTTTCTGTTCTGGTAAAGTCAATTTGTTTCAAGCATTTTATGAGCAGTTGAACAACTTAACCTCCTATACCTTCTGGAACGTGAAAAGAAATGACTTTACGCTAAGTATAAGGAAATGTTCTGAACAAAGATTATATTAAAATCACACCCTTTTATATAAAACAGAGTGTGTATGTGTGGTTTGACGAACAAATTCTCAAACCAACTTATACACAGAGGAATAACAATCCATACGCTACCTTCTCCGTTACTAGACAGACATGTAGAACACAACATAAATATAGAACAAGTCTGTTCTTAGTTAGACATTGTTTGCATTGGATTTCGCGCAAAACTACAAAAGAGCTAAATATCTGTGCTAGCCGTTCCTCATTTATCAGTGCAAGTTTAAAGGGATAGCAGCTAGTCATCACCACGCACCGCCAACTCTAGAGCTATTCTCTTAGCAACGAAGTGTGTGATTGATTGATAACGTCTCCACGGCTGAAATGGCGAGCATGCTTGGCGTGATGAGGATTCGAACCCGTGACTTTCAAATTGCGAGTTCGGTGTCCCTAACCTCCTAGCCATGCGGGCCGGTTAGACAGTGTTAAATTTAAACGTCTTTTTTGAAGTAAACTTGTTTCACAAATACAATTATAATATTGTTTGGTGGTTTCTGTTACAGATTCAAAATGATTAAAGTGACAAAAGACAATCTTTTTTCTTAAAGCAAGGTATGAAACTGGCAAATGTGGAATGTAAAGAAAACCGCTTTCTTAAGCCTAGCTATAACGAATACGTTTGATATATATTGTATAGTACAGACCTGTTAAACACATTACATTAAAAATATTTTAAATATGCAATTCAGCAGGTAGAGGGACGAGTACAACAGATGTAAACTCTCATTGGAACGGTTTGTATCAGAACTGTATTTTAACAATGCCCAGCATTGCATACACAGTGTAAATATATACACAAAACCTTCATCGCTTTTGTAACAGCTCTCTCTAATTAAAGATATGAATACATTCAAATCTTAAACATATGCTCAAATTTGGACTTAGAATTTTCAATACAGGAATATTTCTTTTATTTGATGACAATGTAAAAAAAGAAAGAAATGTTTTCACTTGGAAAAGCGACACAAAGTATGCGTTCGCAAAATGTGTCTACGAAACATATATTCAGTCTTTGATTATATCAAAAAGCTGATGAATAAAACAGATACTTATGCTATTTCATGCTCAAACATATTGTTTAGGTCATATGATGCACCTGCGGATGTAAGCGTAACAGGACTTTGAGATACTTATGACAGATCTACAACAGAGCCATGTGCAGTAAAAACTATGCTTCATGACTATTGCCAGTATACATTATTGTCAGTTTTAGCATGATTGGACGTAGCGACATTGATTGTGACGACATGGTGAGACTCCAAATTCGTTTTAATGTAACGTACTCCTATTCCGAAGCACCAACAGCTTCTGATTGTTGTTTGTGAGAAATTAACTTGCTCAGTTTTTAATTACTTGACGAATCATAGTAACGTGGTAACAGTTCCAATTATTTGTGAAAATGGCGTTAATTATATGCGACCATATGACCATTGTCTTTTCGGAACCAAACGAAGATGTTCCAGATGACTTTCCATGTATCGATTTCAAGATAATCTGTATTTACTGGTAGTTATATTTGTCTTTATTTCTTAATTTACTCTTGAGTCTAATATAATTCTCAGAAATTAATGAAAATATTTGCTTGCGATAAACATTTTCAAGATGTCAGTTTAAGAAAGTTTAAAAGCTATATCTAACTTCCCAATTATCTTAAATCTACATTCATTATGCCCACGAAAACATCAAATATGTTGTGATTTGTGTTAAATGTTAGATATTAAAAATTCGTTCAAAATTACTATTCTCTGGAAATTATTTTCAATGAATATCAGATAGAAAGTGTTCCAAAGTAAGCTTCTGGTCATTGAATTAGTCCTATTAGAATTTTCTTTTTTATAATCAGCTTGTTCATCAATCAGACTATAGTCAAACTTCTGTTTTGTTTTGTTATTACCTACAAGGGTCAATTACTTCAATCACAGCAGAAAGCCAAATGTGGTGATAGAATGCTATATGTAAGATTTGTAGTTCATTATATTTTAAGTTTTTTATGCTTTTTAAAACAAGTGTATAGTAACAGTTGCTCTACACAATTAAAGTCAGCCAGTGACACAGCGGCATTCCTGCGAACTTACACGCTATAAACCAAGTTTCGATATGAGTGGTGGGCAGAGCACAGATAGCCATTGCATGGCTTTATGCTTAATTAAAACAAACAAACTCTACAAATAAGAGTTGTTCTAATTTGATGGACTAATATATTACACAATAAAAGATTTCTATAAGATATATTTTTGTTAATATTTCAGTGAATATTTACTTCCCCTGTAATCAGCGTAATGAAACCTTCCAATGGTTTTCAAATGGCTTAGCTGAGTTGATAAATACGCGTACAAAATGAAGTGGCATTACAAAATCATGCAGCTAGTATGATATCATAAATTTAAAAAAATGTGTGAATTTTCAGTCATATAAAGGAATATCATTCTGAGTAATAGCTAATGGACACTTAGAAATTTAGTAACTGAATCAGTCGCTTATTGGACTGCATTTTTTTTATTAATTAATTAATTTCTATAAATTATACTTTTCAATATAACTTTTATATCGTACTACTGGCACCTTATTTTTTAGAAACGTTGTAGGAAAATACGCTTTTGATAAACAGAGAATAAACAAGTTTTATTCAACGTTGACATTTGTTCACAACAAGCTTTCAGCTGTATAGGAATCCATGTCCTCTGATAACTAAATACGAGATATAATTAAAGTGTCTGTCAACCCTCGCACAGTTAACCAAATTGCACTGGTAATTACCTAAGTTTCAAATCCAATCCAGAGAATATTGGAGAATCAAGCTTTAGTTAATCTTGAAAACTGATTCTTGGTGTATCAAGTGACACAAGAGTGTTATTTTGGAAGTCTGAAAGACAATAGTTTATTTATCTCATTGCACCATCATATTGTTCATAAGTCTTACATTAATTTAGTTACATGTGTTTTGAAAGTTTATCAACATCTTTCAGTGTTTCACTCCCTCTGAAAACCCTTTTGTATTGTTATTTTATTCTATACGCCTATTTATAGACCCAGTTAAGCCAATTAAAATAATTAGAATGTTTTATTTTACTAATGGCTGCAGAAACATATTAAATCACTTGATTTACACTGTTACATGTTTAATAAGAGTAACAAAATTAGACAAAAATATTACACAGTTTTTACACAATCTGACACATTTGAAAAGCTTGCTGGTTATAAATAATGATCAATGAACCCACACAAGTAAAACGTTATATTATAAGGTCATTCTTCTGGTACAATAATGAAATGAAGAAGCAAGTGTGTGACTTTGATTTGCCCTATATATGCATTAATATCAAAGAAGCAACAAAACTAGCACATACGAGTTTTGTGTAAATATGTTGATATTTTTTATATAAATCGTCAGATGGCAGCACAGAGAATTAGTGATGAATCGTGAGTGTTTTATGCCAGTATTGTTACGATACATTACATTCAATTCAGTGAAGATATGAATTTGGATATTCTACACTGTTCACCTTAATATTTACTTTATATCACACATACTATAATTATATTTAATGATAATAACATCTGAAATTAAAAGTTTGAAAAAATCTGAAATTTATTGTTACCAAAACGCTGTACGTTCTTTTGTTTGTTTGTTTTGGAATTTCGCACAAAGCTACTCGAGGGCTATCTGTGCTAGCCGTCCCTAATTTTGCAGTGTAAGACTAGAGGGAAGGCAGCTAGTCATCACCACCCACCGCCAACTCTTGGGCTACTCTTTTACCAACGAATAGTGGGATTGACCGTCACATTATACGCCCCCACGGCTGGGAGGGCGAGCATGTTTAGCGCGACGCGGGCGCGAACCCGCGACCCTCGGATTACGAGTCGCACGAGTACGTTCTTTAGAAAAAGTTTAATTCAAGTCGTGATTTAGAATTTGGTTTATGATGTCAAATGTTTTTGGTATTTAACCATATGAAGCCGTTTTCTAAACATTTATCTGAAGGCTATAGACATTTTGGCTCAAACCAATGTTTGCTTAACAATAAAGATATTGTATGCTTTTCGTAAATAATGGCATAAAACTATTATACTTCTGTCCTGTTATTATTCTTTCCAATGTTATATTAAACAAATATATGAGGTTTACTATAATTCAAAATAAAGATGTAAAAAGCGGTGATAAATGACTGAAGAAATCTGAAATGGATAAGTTAACCTGATCACAAAAAAACAAGATAGTTAGAGTATATACTATTTTCATTTAGGTTCCTATGTTTCATGAGTTTAGCTTGTATTCAATGTGTGTATATGTAAATCACCAGATAATCATTTTTATTTCAAACTTTTATGTCTTTAACCACTGCTAGATGGCGCGCAATTACTGGCACACGATATTTAACCAATATTGCTATCTATTGAGATTTTCTCCAAGTTCGACTTTGCCCTCATAAAACGCTTAACAACCACAAATATCGGTAGACTATTATTACATGGACATGTTATTCCATCGAGAAAATAACACGATGTAACACAAATTTTGTTCATGAATAGCATTTGTTATTTCTTAATTGCTTATGTAGTAAAAGTAGAGAAAATGGTCATTATTCCCTTCAAACTTTGCTTTTGTGACTTGGATAATGAAATTTAGAAATAAAGCTATTTTTTGTGCAAAAAGGGGCAAATTTGCACATTTTCATTTACATAAGGTCTGAATAAAACAACATATGAATTAAGTAGTACACTGCGATGTCCATGTTGTCCTAAAGGCAAAGATAAAAGGGTAACTTAGTAAAGCCTCCTCCGAGACCTATCAGGAATGCCACCATTTTGAAGTCTCTGATAACCTTTCATCCATACTCATCATACTTCAAAACTTCTAGAAAGGTCTTGACGCTGTTGTATTCCCCTTTGAGGTGCACCGAATGAGCCAGGGAAAGAGACGGATACTTATTCCCGTTATAGAGCAGCACAACTTTGAGGCTTCTGGATGAGCTATCAATGAAGAGGCGCTATTCGTTCTGGTTACAGGCAATTCCAATTGCTCGCACAGATCGGATACATTGTAGCAGAAGCAGAACCTATCTTGACGAATGAGGAAGCTTGAAAAGTGTCGATGACGCTTCTTCTGACTTGCGACTTGCACACTTTCATCTAACAAATCTCACTCCTTGAGCCTAGATGTCAAAAGCTCGGCATTCGACTTTATTAGATCAAGATCTCTGACCAAGTAATTGAGGTTTTCTCTTTGGTTGGGGTAGTATGGGTTTCTCTCGCCAGCTGCACTTCTGAAATTGTAATCTAGATCTTCAACGTGTACCTCCTCGTCTGATTTGCTGCTCTCTTCTGAGGATGGTTGCTTTTTCTCTGCGGAGTGGGCAAGGGGAGCTCAGGACAGTGTGTTACTGGGACGATGGAAGGTTCAGATACGTGATAGCAGATGCATTCTTGCCAACCCGACGTTTGGAAGGGTTCCCCAAGCAAAAGTATCATTTGTTTGAGTGGTCAGTGGGTTCACGCCAAATTCTTGGAATAACAAACTTCATGGCTCTCTTTTCTCCTCTATACCGTTCTGCAAAAGAGCAAAATAAAATTGTTATTATGAAGAATAACTTTATTTCATCCACAACTTATGTGTAAGAGGTTCATGAAAAATATTTTATATGTGATATTTTTCCAATACTATTGGAAATTGAAACAATAAATTAAAAGATATTTAAATTTTAAAAGGTCTAAGATTTTTATATTATAAAATCTTACTGTTCAAGAAAGCAAAAATTGTCCATATTACCTTCTAACGTTTTTTGCAGTGCTCGCAGGTAAAATGAGGTGCCCAGGGTTTGTCTTGATCCCAAACAGGCACGCCGAAATATACCATGTAGGTTTCACACATTTTATCAGACGCTGTCACAGAGTACTTTTTCGCTCTTGCCTTGATAAATTGGCCATATACATAGCAGAATGTGTCTGGAGAATGTTTGCAACTTTTTGACTCCATCTCTGATAAAATCAGATAGATCTATGTGTTCATTTAGGCAGCTAAAACTAAACTGAAGTGGTGAGTGGTAAGTCCACGTATGTATATTACAATGGAAAGTCTATAAAATTCTAAAAGGTTCTTCAAAATTCTTATAAGTTCTAGAAAATTCTTTATCAGCTACTCAGCACTGAATCTACTTGGAATGTTCTGGAAAATTGGTAAATTTGAAAATTTTATTACCCAGGTTACCAAAGCAAAGTTTGAAGAGAAAAAATAAGTGTTTTTCATTTACTTTTGGCCTAAGCAATTGGGAAATAACTGTTTCTGTCCAGAAAAAGAAAAAAAAATAGTTTTGTTACATAGTGTAAGTATAGGATTAACAGTATATTTATTAAGCAACAGTATGTTTGAAAACAACTGTTAAAGATTCACTGATATTTTGTTATTTCAGATTTTGTTATGCACCACCTAAACTTCTCTTTGGTTTATTTTAAAGAAAACAAAAGGACTGATTAATATTTGTTCATCACTTCCTCATGCATTATAGTATAATTAATATAGTCAATATAACTAACTCAACGAAAATTACGATAATACATTTTATTTTTATGCATCACTTCTATACAATGCTAGAAACCGAGTTACGACACCTGTTGTGAACAGAGCACAAATAGCTTATTGTATAACTTGGTAATTGTGTATGAACTAAACATCACTTTTACTAGTGATTTTAAATTTTAAATGAGCAGGTAATATATCATTAGTGAAAACCTATAACTCTATAGTGCTTTCTTATATCCATGCAAAACGAGTTTTGAAGACGTGTGCTTATCGTTCTCCAATTTTCAGTATTTTTATCACTGCACTGCTAGCCAAAATCTTAAGACCTATGACCATAAAGAAAAAATATGCATTTTGCGTTGTTAGACTCAACCACCTATTTGAGTAAAGCTTCGATATATAAAAATAAGAAAATGGAAAATAGAAATAAAAAACTTTTAGCATTTAATAAGGAAAATGTAAACACTATGAAATTAGCCAAAATACTAGCTGGACACAAGTTTAAGACCATACCGAAACACGTAACGAAATTTAGTCATTTGTGTTCAAGTATTAGCGTTGACAACATCTTCCACTGACATCTCCTCTGTTACATTGGGTAAAAACATGGCAAAGACTAAAAAGTTGACAGAGTTTGAACGTGGCAGAATTGTCGAGCTGCAAAAGCAAGGTCTTTCTCAACGAGCCATCGCTGGTGAGATTGGGCGTAGCAAAACTGGTGTTGCAAATTTTTTTAAAAGACCCTGAGGGATACGGAACGTGAAATTCAAGTGGTCGGCCCAAGAAAATTTCACCGGCGTTGAGCAGTAGGATTCGACGGGTTGTCCGGCAAGACACCAGCCGATCGTCGAACCAGATTTAGACCCTAAAGAACCCAAAATGCAACTTAAGAACAATAAGACGGGATCTACGAGAGAAAGGCTTTAAAAACCGTAAACGTCTTCAAAGGCCACGCCTTCTTTCTCACCACGAAACAGTTCGGTTAAACTTTGCTGAGAAGCACCAAACATGGAACGTAGAAAAGTGGAAGAAGCTCTTGTTCTCTGATGAGAAAAAATTTAACCTGGATGGTCCAGATGGCTTCCAACGTTACTAGCATAACAAGGATATTCCACCGGAGACATTTTCTACACGACACAGTGAAGGTGGTTCCATCATGATCTGGAGTGCTTTCTCCTTCCATGGAACAATGAAACTTCAGGTTATACAGGGCGTCAAACAGCAGCTAGCTACATTGGCATGCTGGAGAGCGCATCCACATTGACTGAAGGTCCTCGCTTGTGTGGAAAAGACCGGATCTTTCAGCAGGATAACGCTGCAATTCACAGTGCCCGCAGGACAAAGGACTTTTTCATGGCGAATAACGTGATTCTTTTGGACCATCCAGCGTGTTCGCCCGAACTGAACTCCATTGAAAATGTTTGAGGGTGGATGGCAAGGGAAGTCTATAGACGTTAATTCCAAACAATGCATAATCTTCGTGAAGCCATCTTCACCATTTGGAATAACATTCCAGCCAGCCTTCTGCAAAGGCTTACATCGACCATGCCAAAGCGAATGTTTGAAGTTATTCGCAATGACGGCCGTGCAACTCACTATTGAGAACTCTTGTTGGGCATTTTCCACCCTGTTTAGGATTTCTTTTTGGTATGGTCTTGAACTTTTGACCAGCTAGTATTTAGACTAATTTCTTAGTGTTCACATTTTCCCTATTAAATGCTAAAAAGTTTTTTATTTTTATTTTCTCTTTTGTTATTGTCATTTTTCGAAACTCTACTCAAATAAATAGTTAAGTCTAACAACGCAAAATGCATATTTTTTCTTTATGTTCAAATTTGAAAATAGGAAAGGAGGAGGCAGAACACTTGAACTTAATAATACTGATGTTAAGTATATTAATTTATGCGGGACAGAAGGAAGACTGCCACTGATCTGAAGCATGAGATAAACGACCGTACACAAAATGACAAAAGAGTGTCCAGATCTACAGTGTCAAAAAGACTAAAAATAATGGAATATTTGGTGATTTAACAGTTGAGAACCTTTATTTCGCTCTCCAAATATTTTCAAAAGACTGAAATTTGTAAAAAGTCCAAAATTTGATTGTTGATGATTGGAAAAGGATGTTATGGACGGATGAGTCCAAGTTTGAAATATTTGGTTCAAACCGTAAGTTGTTCATCTGGCGTTGAAAATGTATAGCACTTACCACGAAGCACGGGGAGTACAGTGTGATGGTTTAAGGGTGTTTCTCTGCTGAGGCAACAGGATATATTTACAAAATAGATGAAATAATGGACCAGCGCAAATACAATTAGATAATGATTCGTCATGGTATATCCATTTATTTACGTAGCATAGTATTGGTAAAGAATTTTACTACCAAGTAATAACAATCTTAAGTTCTCATCAAATCTATGCAGAAATTACTTAACTAAGAAAGAAGGTGCTGGAATCATTCATATGATTTAATGCTCCCAACGGAGCCCCGATCTCAACCCAATTAAGCAGATCTGTGATTTGATACATCAAAAACTTGACAGATCAAAAGTTATTTACAAATAAACTTTACGGAATATAATAGAGAAATTTGGAGTAAAATCCCAAATGATACCTTCATTAATAAAATTCTGATATTACGCCTGTGATTTGCCTTCCATTTTTCTTTGAAAGTAACCTGAAATTTAATTTTAGTCTTTGTCCTAACATTTTTGCACAGTCCTTTATGCAATAAAAATATAACATAAAATATCTTCGCCTTGGATATTTTGAAATATGATCTGAATTGAGCATTTACTCACTTTGTGGCTTTTTTTTTGCAGCTTAACAACAAATATTTTTGTTTAACCTTAGAATATGATATTGAATTGATTGTTGATTTACAAACCATGTTCTGAAGTTGACGAAAATATCATATCATCTACAAAGTTTTCTTAGACGCGGCATAGAGGCTCATAGAGCGGTTGTGAGGGGGTTTTGTTATTGTTAACTGCGGCTCAGTGGCTATTAGAATAACTCTGAGGGGAATTTTTCTCAAGTACAAACATTTAGCTCATATCTCTGCAAAAACTAATATTGTCTAAAAGAATTTCCATAACCACGGCTACTGTAGGATTCCCTCTTATTTATCTGTTTTTTTTTCATACTTTTTTGTCATGAACTCATTAATTGATGACAAAACCCATTTGTTGTGTTTTATTGAAAAAAAAATATCTTCCTAGCTGTTTCTGAACATGAAACCACTGTGTACACATAAATATGTATTTGTATAACCCAACTGACTGTTCTATTGACTGTTTGACTGATAGATGGTGTGTTCCCATCGCAATATGGTCCTATTTCTACAGTCATCTCCAAAATCTAGGGTACATTCTATATCCTACTTTATCGCTTGTGCCCTGGTTTCAGTTGGTACAGCGGTTTTGGTTTTGGTTTGGGCTTGGTTTTGTTTATCACAAACTATATATATACGTATGTAAGAAAGAAGACTTATGAAAGATTATTTATATTAAACGTGTATACAGGTAGTGGATGTATGTTACTTCAAAGAACTTCTATCACTAATGTTTAAAGGAAAAAGTGTTACTGTTCTTCCTGTGACAACTGTTTATCAAGGTTTAAAGCAACGTATTTGTAGAACGAAGCTCGGTCAACGTAATTCTGGGATTAAAATAAAACTTTCTGTTTAACATGACTGTCAGTAGCAATACTGAATCTAATAATGGAAAATATTTTCAAAATATATTTAGGAGAATATGAGTAGAAATAAACAATGCAAATGATAGTTGTACCAAAATGTTAAATATGAAATGATGAGAAATTATGAGAGAGTTAGATATTACGTATTTGTTAGGAACCTCTATAACGGAATACACTGTATTTACTTTACGAAAACTTTTGTTTTGTCTGCTTTCTTTTCTGATGCTAAGCTATTTATTGTTGGTCCAGAGCGTTTTTGGATATCACAAGAGGGTTATCGGTTGGTAGCACTCTAGTGAAACAACGTACTTTGTGTTGTAATAACTCTCCTAGTTAAATTAAATAGCATATTTCCTTTTGGTTAGACAAAGTGGTACGTTTGACATCTTTTGTAAACCAAAAACAAACTAACTTCATGTAACAACTAAGTTGATAAATACACCTTCTTTTTCCTGCTCAAAAAAAAAAAAAAAGTAATGCTTATTTAAAATTGACAACCAATTAAAATCTCACACAATAAAAAGTAAGACGTCATGGTTGTAACTGAAAGCACAGTTTAATTTGCAAAATGTTTTTAGAAAAAGGTAGATATGACGTTACTTGAGAGAAATAATAGAATATATCAAAACAAGCATACACTCTGAATTTTTAAAATAGGTCAAACAGCTAATTAGTTAATTTAACATGTAACATTTCATGGTTGTAGTTGATAGCACTGTTTAGCTTACAGAATGTTTTTACAAAGAGGGGAATGTGACGTTACTTGAGATAATATAACAGAATATATCAAAACAAGCGTACGCCCAGAATTTTTTTAAAATAAATCAAACAGATAATTTAATTAATGCTTTTTATGCTCTAAATAATTTACGTAATGATCTGAGCTGAAAACGAAATTTCTTATGTTACAAGGAACGAAAGCTTTCGTTAGGAATGCTGGAACTGAACAAATAATCTCATTAGTAACAAAGTAAAAAAAAGTAAAAACGAAAGGCACGTAACTCGTTGTTTATGTAATTTGATAAAAAAAAAACTGGTGAACTAACCATACCAACTACATATAATAAACTCGTCAAAAATGAATTTCAAGAAGTATTACTGAACGAAAATCCTGAAATGAATTTAAGATACTTTTTAGGACGTAGTGATTGCTTTAACACATTCGTTTAATTTTATGTGAGAATAACGTAGTCTAAAATCTGTGTTTCTGTATATTTTCCCTTTTTATTCAATTAACCTTTTTTTTGCTGTGTAATAGTTCACATAATTACACGTTCCCATATATTCAGGACTGTTTGCAGATAAATGTATCGTAATCGAAGTGTGTTGATATTTCAGTGTGACAAGGTTGATTTTTAATGGCCTGTTTGTCACAATCTTTGTTCACTCAATGGTAGTCTTTTATGGTAGTCGACACTTTTCACATAAAACCCTTGGGATATTGTTTGTATTGTATTATATATAAATAAATTAATACTTATAATACTATAAGATACATTAATTGCAAATAAGCGATCAAATATGCGCTCTCTAACAACAATTAAAGTAATGTAAAACAAATGTTCACAATGAGACTGGAAACATATACTGAACATTTTTTTTTCAATTAACGATTCTTGTTATCGTCATAAATTCATAACGTAAAACGTCAGTGGTCAGAGCTCCCACGAGCGTTGGCGATATTCCATCTATCAGACGTTATTCAAATTCAAATTTTAAACTAATCAGCAACTATGGAGAATGAGTTAAGAGAAAGAAGTCGAGTGCTTAAACCCACAACATCTCAATTTTCACTGCCTTTCACTGTCTGCAACCTTAACCTTAATATTTAAATGTAACAAAATGTTCGATTATTACACATTTTTACACAACAATATAAAATCGCCTATTTAGCTGAGGTATATTATTGAATTCAATGTCACGACATTCGTAAGCTTATTAAATTATTTTATCATAATTAATTTTTCGCATTTACAGAAAAACATTCTTAATAAAAATATTTAAAGGAAAGTATACTTGATACGCTTTAAAAAGAGGTGAAAGTTTATGCCATCCGGGATTTAAAATCAAAGGAATTCAGTTATGTATTTTTCTCTAAATAATATTAAAACTGTTTAAACTGTACTTGATCTTTAGTTACAAGTAAAACATTTATGTCTGATATGTAAATGTATCACTTAAACTTAACAGAAAAGGATATGTTTTCTTAAAGAAAAGCCACATCGGTCTTTCTGTTGAGTCCATGAATGGATTCTCAAACTGCTGATTGTAGGGTTGTAAATCCGCAGACTTATCGACGTACTAGGAGAGATTAGCACAGATATAAATATTGATATCATTTGTTAAGATTAATGTGTTTTAGTATTATAAAGTTTTCCGAAGGTTCGTGTCTGTAAGATCTTATAATTTATGTTTTTAATGTTTTACTGAACCATTCTGTAGCAATTCAACATCATAACATCTATATATCTGCAATTATATATCTGTGACATTAATGATATTCTCACAACATGTTTTCGTATATCAAAACTTTATAGATACATTTTTTCTTCATATTTTGTTCCAAAAAAAGGCTCTTACACACACACACACAAATATGTACTCACTACAATTGTTTGTTGTATATTTCATGTTGTTCTTGCTCCTGCATCCTCCCATGGGCTTGTACATTAAAAATATAATATCTTGATTTTTTTAGTATTTCTGGCAAGCTCTTTTAAAACTACAGATGAATTCGCAATAGTGTGTATTGAATTATGTTGGTTTATAGTATTCTACAATTAACAGAGGAACGGAACAGCAAAATTGAAGTTACGTATACAGTTTCCTTTATGCATTGATTAATTGAAAGAGAAAGAATTCCTTTCGTTTGTCTAAAAAAACAAAACAAAACAAAACAAAAGTAATTATAAGAACCTACCAATATTACTTTTCTTATATTATCTCTTTTTTAGGCGGTTAATTTTGTTTATTATATTTCATTTATTTGGTATGATTTAAAATTTTGTGCATTATACAAGTAATATGTAATTGCTGATAAACTTTACGCTATATGTACATAAACATGTTGAAATTTGCTTTAATTTGGGAAACGTCACGTGCTTAATATTAGAAATAAATGTCTTTCATAATACTTGGTGTAAGATAAATAAAATGAAAATAAGGTTAATTATAAAATCTATGAAAAACGTAATTCTAAAGATAAAAAAGGAAATTGCTCTTCAATCCATCATTGTCTATTAAAACGCCTTCTCATTGTAAATTACTGTGTATTTTACTTCATTCGTCCAGTGTGTGTGAGACAAATTGATGTTGGAAATTCTAATATAAAATCTACATGGTGTTTTTATGTAGCTTGATACTTGGAGTATGTATTTCTGCAAGTCAATCATAGCCTCATTATTGATCACTTATCAAAAAGTTAAAAATTTATTCTGTTTAATGTTATGTTAGAAATAATATTAAAAGTGCATATGTCCTTTTTTGAAATTGTGAGTACGAAATTATGAAGAGAAAAATGGCTCTCGCATAACCATTTAAATAGAAACATTTATTTTCTTGCTGGTGTTTAACTTTTCATTACCTAACTTCATCTCATTTCATTGCATTTCATCTCAAATTTATTTTCTTAAGCCAAAAGTTTTCAAACAATTTTGGTATACGGTGGAGATGTTAATAAATCATTTCGATTTTCTTCTCGTTTACACTTTCTATTCCTTGTCTTTGTCATCACATTATTCACATTGCTTGATAATCATAAAAAAAAACATTCGTTATCTAATTGCTTCCAAGGTTTAGAAGTTAATTTTACCTCACATCATGGTACCGTTTGATGATAACTAACAAATAGCAACACATCAAGAAAATGAATTTTTATTGTTTATTACCAACCATTTTTTTATTGAAAGCGAAAATAGGGAAGAAAATTACTTATAAATTTTAACAAGAAGCAAAAGCTCTATTTTAGTTTCAGTATAACATAGGCAAAGTGTGAAATGGGAACCATTATAAGCAAAAATATTGTCCTGAAACACGTATATTACAAAGAATAAAATGTATCATCTACATTATTTTTTCCAAGTAAATATTATTCTCATAGTTATAACTGTTAAGCATTAGTCCAAACCTGACTTAACTTAAACTTAAAAAACACATGATAACAATAATAACACTGCACAACAAAGTTTTTTGCTTCTTGAACACTGTTGGATGTTTCTTATAGATTTTTGGCTGCTGATCACGAAAATCACATCCAAATTTACTCATCACGTACCGTTTTATCGAAATCTGCAGTTTTACCAGGACGTTGCTACAATGGAAAAACGATATCAGGGCAACTAGAATCCGTCAATGCTTAAGACTCCTGTTGGACATTGCAACGTGATGCACCGAACATTGAATACAAACGAAAAACACTTTCAATTATGTTGAACTTAATTGCGTTTATGTTTCTAATACGCACAGTTAATTGTCTATTTCTCAGGGTTTCTACATGATGAAGCAAAACCAAAACTATATTTGTGCATACCCACCAGGTATCTGTCACAATCAGCAAAAGCTTTTCAGGAAGCAAAATTTTTCAAAACATTGTTGTGCAGTGTAATGTGCCTTTTCTCATAAAAAGTTGCAGAGATGCCAACCATTACGATTTTAGTGTATACATTACGACTATACGCTCATACAGACAAATATTACGACTTGTTGCAACTCCCAAATTATTATATATTTTTATATAGGCCTATACAATATGGTCATAAATTGTTCCCCCAGGGCTTGAAAGGGGTAAAAAAAATGTCTAGTGTGATGCAAATAAATTTTGATAATAAATAAAAGGCATAGTCCAAATGGCTACTTGCGATAATCATGTTTGTGCTTGAAATAATAAAACATATTTGTATCTTTGACGTCTACCAATAGTTTGAGTGCGGTGCTTCATACTTGGAACGTGGGGGAATTCATAGTTACGTCATCAGTGCTTGTTAGCCAATCAGTGCTCGCGTTGATGGGTATTTCTTGTTCTCTAAGCGGCATAGAAACGCCAATGCGATCGTTCACAAGATGAAAAAAAAAAGAGGCCTCGTTCACCAGATTGTCTTGTTTCTGGCAAATCTAAAAGGACTAAAACTGTGAATCAAAAATTTAGGAAAGAGTATAGTGCAAAATATCCGGTCATTGCATCAAAAGTCAGTGACAGTCATGCATTTTGTATAGTTTGTCACATCGATTTTTCTATGGCGCATGGTGGAATAAACGATTGTTCCAGACGTACAAAATCAACATCTCATCAACAAAAAGCTGAGGCGAAGACAAAAACGATGCAGATAACGACATTTATGAGCAAGAATTCAGAGTATGAAACCATAAATGTAGAAGTGATGTTCACGCAATTCGTCATTGCTCATAATTTACCCCGTTCTGTAGCCAATCATGCAGGACATCTATTTATAAAACTCTGATATAGCGAAAAAATATGGCTGTGCTAGAACCAAAACTACAGCCATTGTACAAATGTTGGGTTGTGAAGATGACAAAATGATTTCAAGCATACTTACTAACAGTGTTTACAGTTTAGCCACAGATGGATCCATAGACATGGATGACTCAAAACTGTATCCAGTGGCTGTACGATATCTGTACGGGCTCTGTCTACAATCATTACGTTCAGTCATTTGAAATAGTTGGCATCTCTGGAGTTGTTTGTTTATACTTTAGCACAAAGTGACACAATGAACTATCTGTGTTCTGCCTACCACGGGTATCAAAATCAGTATTCTAGCTTTATAATTTTTTAGAAATACCGATGTACCACTGGAGAAGGAGCTACATAAAATGTTAACAAACATTTCAGGACATCATCCTTTGAGTAAGTGATATCACGTTTCATTATTTAATTTTAATTGTGAGTAAGCCTTTCTTTGGTGTTAATCAAAGACTGGTATCTGTTACTAGCACTAATAACTTATAGGTACACGTCTGCTAGATAAACTGCTGTTCCTATTACAAAGCAGCTTCGAACTACACCGGGTAAGATTTGGGGTTTATCGTTTCACTTACTTTAGCTGCGCTATACAATGTTCTGGAAGAGTTTGCTTCGATTCAGTTCAGAATTCTGGATAGTCAGTGCATACTCTCCACACTAATTTCCTCAAATTATTTCTGGATGCAGTGTACGGTACGTCATGGTACATAATTTATAAATATACATGTAGGATCTTTCGTCCCTTTTAGTGAAGATAAGGCAACATTATTCAGGACCAAGACATCCATTAACTGATACCAGTGAATAAAGTGTAAGTTAAACACACCATCACTTTGATACTACCTTTACCGTTATTCCTGGCTTGATTGATATATTCACATACAAGGTGCTCTTCAGGTTACCATCGAAACAAAGATGAATTAACTTGATGGGGCATTTTTCGTCACGCCAATTTATTTTGTTAATAAAGAACTATACAAAACACATTGCACTCATGGCTGTGACTAGCTGCTTATGCGTAGCATTCTGCCCGTGAAATCCATCACGAAACTCAACACCTATACGAGGAACAGGTGACTCGCAATCCTGAAATTTTATTAAAGTTCTGGGTGACAGATGAAATGTCAGATTTACAGTTCCACTTCACTGGTCATTTTAACATTATTTCCGCCTGAACAATGATTAATTAATTTTGGGCTGTCACACCGATACTTCTCTCTAGCACGTAAAGTATTATTCCAAGTCTTCAATGCATTATACAAAGATAATCAGAGTGTTAATATATGGAATGAAGTACTTCACATGTCATTATACTCGAGTAAACCTTTCTCTTTTACTCGAAGCTTGACTTCAGCCTTTCTATATGCTATTAGAACTGTACTAACAACAACAAGCCCCTCAGTGGCACAACGGTATGTCTTACACTGCTAGAAACACGCTTTCAATACTCGTGGTGGGCAGAGCACAGATAACCTATTGTTCTTAATTACAAACAAACAAAACAACAACAACAAACGAATATTTTGTATTATCGGTTTAATAAAGGTTTTTGTAACTATAAGTTATACAAGTATTGCTAAGTAACGTTATATGACTATTCTATATTTATGATAAATTATATATTGTTGTAATTGCCAATAATCCTTTATTATACAAATTTGAGTCACTTTTGTGTAGTTGGAACAGTACTTCAGATACCTCGCACTGATTCAAGTGATAAAAAATAGATAAAGTTGTAGTTGAACATCAAAATGTGGATGTATATGTGTGTTTTCTTATAGCAAAGCCACATCTGGCTATCTTCTATATCCGCCGAGAGGAATCGAAGACCTGCTTTTTGCTTTGTAAACCCAAGACTTACCACTGTTCCACCGGGGAATCAAAATGTGGTTGTAAAGACCAAGCAGGAAATTGCTTCTCAACCACGTTGATTGCCGTAAAATTAATAACATAATGATTAAAATTGTATGGATTTTTATCCCAAGATCCATAAATGATCCATTATCAACACATTCTATAACACAACGAGTAGGCACCTGACTTAAAAATGCACCATCAGTAGATGCTTATAAATTTCTCTGGGTAATAGAAAATAATTTATACACGATATATTTTACGAAGAATATTTAGCTCTTCCTTTCTGAAATGCCTGTGATGGAATGACTAATGACTTTTCTAGAGTAGATAGAAACCTTTTGTAACAAAATATTTACTCCTTTACTTCATATGAGTTTTAAACTTAATCATTAGGCAAGAAGGTGTCAAATTTTGTTTTATTATACCTGTTTGTTTCATTTTTATTAGCTATACTTTTGTACATCAGCTACATCAAGTATGAAGTGTTCTTCATACTTCTTATATGATTAAAGTAGTGCATCATCCATTATATATCAATACATGTGAATAAACTTTGTTAAAATTGAATATACGGAACTTTATAGTTACTTTTTATACACACATACATATATATTATTTGCAATAATCATAAGTGTATAGAAATAAAGGAGGCTGATTACATCATATAAAAATTAACTTTAATATGAAAATCAGCAAGTAATGTGACAAACACAGTAATTATAAAACTACACTAGAACGCAATGTATGAGAACTACATTTTGGCATTTTTTAGTATTATATAGGTAGTGTGATGCCATCTAAACTTATGACTTTTGGGGAAAACACATAACAGCCTTTCAGACACAAAGTATTCATATTCTCACATTATAAATATTTGTTCAGAATAATGATTTATAATTTCTAAGATACAGATAGCCATTGTATTTACTGGCATTAAAAGAACAAATAAATATGTGTTAGAAGCCGAGTTTCGACACCCGTGGTGGACAGAGCACAGATAGTCTATTGTATAGCTTTGTGCTTAACTTCAAACAAACAATTAAATATGTATGAACCAGGGGTACCAAAATTCATCCAGAAAAAAGATCCTACAAGACGCACGAGAGCTATGGTAAGCAAAGTGTGGCATCTTGTAACAAGTTAGAATTTGCGATTATACTGACAAAAGCCGTCCATATGTCCAAAAAAATAGTATACAACATAACGAAGAAGGATCTCTGTCATGGAGAGCTGCTTCCATGACATATCCATTCAACCATCTCATACCTTAAGCAACTAACGAATGAAACGTGTTCATGTAAGAACATACGAAGAAATATTGGTCATTTCTCATACAGCTTTCTATATGAAGGACTGTTGAAACAAGAGCTGGTAAACCGCCGTCCTTAAACACTAGGGAGCTTAATTGAAAGCCTGAAAGAAGGGTGTATATATATATATATATATATATACGAAGGCTGTTAAAAAAATACGCGGACTGTTTGAATTGCGCGGCTCCAGTTGGTTCCAGGAGAATCCGCTTGGTGTCGCTAGGTTCGCACAGATCAGCTGATTACGACGCCATTTCCCGATTGCAGATATCTTTATTTGTGTATTAGCTACGCGGTTTTAAGTGAAGTGTGATTTTTTCGTTTGGCGGATTTCAGAATGAATGACCTGAAGGAGCAACGACTTGCTGTGAAATTTTGTGTTAAACTTGGAAAATCTGCGACTGAAACTTATGCTATGCTTAACACGGCTTACGGTGATGTTGCTATGAAGGTACGGCATATTTCAAGTAACATGAACGTTTTAAGGATGGTCGACAGTCCATTGAAGATGATGAGCGTCGTGGACGTCCTTCCACGTCAACTGACGACCCACATGTCGACAAAATCAACACCCTGGTGCGGGCAAATCGACGTCTGACTGTCAGGGAGCTTGCTGACGAGTGTGGGATATCAGTTGGATCTTGTTACGAGATTTTGACCGAAAAATTGAAGATGCACCGCGTTGCTGCGAAATTCAGCCCTCAGAACTCGTGAGTTTGTGGCCAAACACTCGATCACTGTTCTTCCCCACCCCCATACTCAACTGACCTTGCTCCTTACGATTTTTTCTTGTTCCCCAAACTCAAAAGACCCTTGAAAGGAAGAAGATTTGAGACGATTCTTGAGATTAAGGCAAATGCGACAAAGGAGCTGGAGGACATTACAAAAGAAGCGTACCAGGACTGTTTCAACAAGTGGAAACACCGTTGAGATAAGTGTGTGCGTTGCGGAGGAGAGTACTTTGAAGGAGTCCCAGACCTGTAACTTCTAAATAAAGTACATTTTGTTTTATGACGTCAGTCCGCGTATTTTTTGAACAGCCCTCGTGTGTTTGTGTATGCGTTTTATATATAGCTGAAGATGAAGCCTTTTGAAATAAAAACTAGGCTATAAACTACTGTTAAATTTCACTGGAGTGTAATGACATAGTGAGATTCCAAGTTTAATTTTAGCATAACATACTGAGCCTCTGTTTAGATGAGTCACATAATTAGGGAAAGGCCTAATCGTGGATTTCCAGGACATTTATGAATAAAACTTGGTAACATTATTCTTCCACAGAATTCTAGTATTTTGACTTTAAGTACATGAAAAATTGAAAAGATATTGCAATTACGAACCTACATGTTTCCCAATTGAAATACATATTACATCATTGTCATCATGATATTTTGCCATTAATATTATTTTAGAACTGTTTGTCTCAAAAGAATATTAATTGTTTGTGTAAGACTACATTTGGATAAAATACCATGGAAATTGAAATGGACTTTTCAAAAATATTTATACATGAAAAATCAACATAAAATTAAACAAAACAGCCACAAAAATTATGGCCATATGTTTAAAATCACAATACATCCTTCAGCATCAAAATTATAAAATGTTTAGATGTACAGTAAAGCTTAAGACGACTCTTTTCAGGCATCAACATAATTCAAAACACAAATGTTATGTTTTATACAACTATATTAAAGAAGACATTTTAGTTATCCAAAATCAGATACTATATATATTAATACTCAAGCTGTTTATGTATTCTGTTAATTATCAGGTTAGTTCATACATTCGTTAATTTCTTTAGAACAGTTGCATGTCCCTACACAAGGCAGATTTGAACTTCCTGCAATTACATCTCATAAACTGACAGCAAATCTTACAAACATGGAATATGACTTCACGTATGTATCTAGAATTGAAGAAAATTATAAAAGTTCAGGCACTAGATGTTTATCTTGCAACTTAAATCCAATATCAACTGGTACAGGAAGATAAGGTTCAAGCAGTTGTGCTTGTCTCCAAAGTCTTGATAGATAATGTGCTCTTTTTATGTGATAGTACAATACATTACGTGAATGAAGAGAAGAGGTGCTTCTGATGAATGACCTTTTTGAAAAGAATTACTCTATCATTATCAATATTCTTTATTCAGAAAATCCATATACTTAACAAACAAAATTTTCTGCAGCTTTCTCTGCATAGTGTAGTTCAAGTACTTCCCATTCAGTTTTATTCTGTATCCTGCTATAAATGATGTGGTGCCACACCCTGTTAAAGCATGAAAGGGAATGACTGTATCTAAGACTGTTTTGCTTAGACGATGATTAATTGTATAAATTGGGATAATTTTCTGCTTCTTTGAAGTTCTAGGATTCATTTTCACAGACCTGAAATTTCTGTTTTAAAAGCGGGCATTTAAAAGGACTATAACATTTGTGTCATGGGCTAAGACGACAATGCAGTCAACATTATGTTCAGTCGAGGGAATAATCATCTTGGTATCAGTCTCTTTGTGGAAGGGTTTGAGATGACTGATATCGTTACTTGGATTTGTACACTGTACATCTTGTTCATTTGCGAAGCCACAATAATTGTCTTACTTGTTGTATTTGCATCAGTTCTTGAATGATGATCTGCGACTTATGAATGATTGTGAAATATTAACTTTAGTTTCTTCAGTTTGGGAATATTATTTTGTTTTGGCAAGAGTGTGTTAGCGGATGATCTTGATCAGCAGAAAACTGCAGGTCGTTCGATAGCCATAACAAAGTCAAGTCCATGTTTTTACTCTCCAATGTTGCAAACCTCGTAAAGCATCTGTAACAAACTAGATGACATTTTTCTTCGCTGCCATGAGATAATTCACTCTAACAGCAGCCTGTAGTATATAGTAGCTCGTTTTAAATGTTGTTACTGATATTAGTCTCTGCTTTATGAATTTGACAAAATGTACAAACATTCCAGTACACAGGTTTAACAGATCAACGAGATAATGCTGGTTCGTTGGTAAAAGAGTAGCCCAAGAGTTGGCGGTGGGTAGTGATGACTAGCTGCCTTCCCTCTAGTCTTAAACTGCTAAATTAAGGACGGCTAGCATAGATAGCCCTCGAGTAGCTTTGTGCAAAAATTCAAAAAACAAAAACAAAAATAATGCTGGTGGTTGTTTCATGCAAACGTGCTACGAAATGCTTGCCTTTGCCGAGCCAGATGCTAATCTTTTCAATTGGCATCGTGGAAAGACAAAGCTTTCCTTTGTCTGTATTCTGTGCTTAGCCAGTTTTGTGCCATACAGATGAACTTGTTTCTCCATCATTCAATGCATTCTCCAGTCTATCTGTGACATTTCGGATTTTGCTATTCCTAATTTTTCCTGATTTGGGTCACCTCTTTGTTTCTTTGTAGACATTAACTGGTTGCATTTTTAGGTCATATTTTATTCGCTTATTGGCATATGATACAGAGATTGTATGATACAGGTGTCGCTCTCTTAAGAATGACTAGAAAGTTCATGGATAATCTAGAAATATTCAGCAAAAAAATACATCATCAGGGAATATTTTCTTTGTTTTTCGTGTGTGTGTGTTTTTCTTATACCAAAGCTACATCGGACTATCTGTTTAGTGAACCGATAGGAATAAAATCCCTAATTTTAGCGTTTTAAATCCGTAGACTTACCGCTGTACAGCGGGGGAATTGTTTTTCGTTATTTGAAATTAACCACAGAGCAACAGAATGGGATATCATTGTGCTCTTCTACCACGAGTACCAAAACTTGGATTCAAGCGTTGTAAATATCAGACGGTCAAAACTTAATTATAAGATGAATTAGTATAACATAACCCTGTCACATAATTTCTATATAATAATAGGTTATAACACCAAGTATAACAGATACATCGGAAACAAATTTTAAAAAAATTAAAATCTCAGTAAAACACACAATGTGAAATCTTAAGTAATGAAAATGTTATGAATAACAAGATAATAATTGTGTATCACATCAGAATTTATGAGACCTGAAATAATAAAACGGTCTGGAGATCGTCTATTTATTTGCCAATTAGTAGTACTAGAGCTCAGAATTGAGCTTGGTAACATAGATAACCAGATTCAGTACACTTAAATTATTTTATAAAGTGGTGTTTCTAACGTTTTCTTGAAAATACATCAGAGTGTTCTTTTTGTGTTTTTTTTTTATTTTACAATTAGTCTAGAACTGTGGTAATACTCCCCTCTACTGAATGAAAATAAACTGCATCAGAGTCCAGACATGTTTTGAAAGTTTGCACTGTGATTAACTGTCACCCAACCAATCAGACAGTGCCACTTCAGCATACTCGCTATTAAAGTGCAGATGGTCATACTATTCCCAGCAGTACTGCGGTAATTAATACACTGAATGCTTGGAAGACAGATAACAGTACCTATATAAATCAAAGTTTTGGCTGGTAAAGACTACTCCATTTGACAAATTGATGTGAAGTCTTATGTTTCAGTGGAAACTCTGAAGAGAGTACGTGCAACTAGTATGATTATTAACAAAAGCATCAAGATAGAAAGCTCAAACTCTTCAAAGTCAGATGATGTAACTCTTGGTAAACTTTTGGCATAATACTCGATATACTAGTAGAGATGTTGCCAATGGCTTAGCTTTAATTACAGAAATAAATATTAATTTCAGAACACTGAAAGACACATTAGTACGAAAGGGCCTCGTTGGATATACAGAAGAATCAACTAAATCAAGTGTAAGAAATGAACACGGGTCATTTCATATAACAAGATAAGCATAGATGAAGAAGTATGTTTTTCATAGGTCGTTCCAAAACCAAATTTTATGGCGACAATCAGCAATAGACCATTTCATGGCAGAGAGGAGAACAATGTCACGGTCGGTATATAACATTTACAAAGAAACACGGTGGAAAGAAATTATATGTATGTGCTACATCTCAGCCATTACTGTTGAGAATGTGCACAAAACTATTGCTAAAAAATACAAGCAATTTTTTAGCCATCAAGTTTTTCCTTGAGGAAGAAGACTTGTTGAGCAGAATTTCAGCAATATGTGATCTTTGTCATGTAGTATTCTTGTAAAGTGATAATTGTGTTTTGCATAATTATTTCTAATGGTGTCTATGTTGATTTAAAAAAAAGAAAATTGTTTGTTTTCTAAAAGCAAAATGCTTTTTTATCAACATGTTGCTACTATATTGAAGCGTGTCACTCGACAAACATGGAATTTCTATTTTTTGTTCTAAAATATAATAAATAAACTGAAAAAGACTAAAGAGCTGAAAGATTAAAAACAGAAGTCACAATATGTATAAAGATATAGTGAAATTGTTCTCTCTTGCTTTCTCATGTACTATATTTAAAATTACTACTTGGAGTTTAAAGTCGTTCAAACATAACACTTTAAAACAATATGGGGAGAGCAATAAAAGTATATGTCGTTAAATCAAGTATAATGATTCTAGTTTAAAACCAATCTCTCGCATAACAAACTTTTACCACCGTTGAACCATCTGCGTTATTAATAGTCTTCAAATTATTTAAAAGAAGATAAATTATTAAAGAAATACTGCATTTGCTAAAGCTAATTTTCCCATATCCATTATGAATTTTCATTGTTGTTAAGATAAAACGAATGATACATTTCATTACAGTGTCATACTCCCAACCGTATGGAAGCACAAGAACAACCATATCAGTTTAAAGACTTGTCACTTGCGGCTAAGAAAACTTAACGTTATGGAATTGTTAAGTTTTATTTTGAAGGGATTTAGTCATTCTTAGTATAAAAAAGTGTTCATAAAAGATTTGAATTGTTTTATTTTAAAATGATTTAAGAAGAGTCAATCGTACATGGACTTACAATTAAATAAAAAATCTGTCGTTTCTGATAAGAATTAGGCGTTTAACTTATAAAGAACTAGAAAACAATACTTCCACGTTTTCCATAAAATATTAGCTCAATGATGACTTTGGGACTTATAACACTAAAATTCGATTTTTATCCCTGCACTTGACAAAACACAGATAAAATTTATTATTAAACTTTATGGTTTCTTTGTTATCAAGCACAGAGCTATCCAACGAGGAAATAATAAAGAAGTGTTAAGTCATTTTACGTTTTTTGCACTTAAAGTTCTATAGAGTAAATAATTTTAATATCTTGATATACGGTGTGTTTATTTAAATAAACTCAAACTGAGTCATATAAAAATAATTTTGATTAATACGTTTTGGTATTTCAACTTTACTTTCACAATTCTGTACTAATTGAATGGGAAAAAAGTTAAATAAATGGGTCAAAGAGAAAGTTCCTTTCAAAATATTCAATTAATAATAGAATGTAAATTAGGTTGTGAATTAAATTTTGTAGACCATTCATTTCTGAAAACGATTTCCATGTTTCGTAAACTCACTAAAACTAAGGAGAGACCTAAAAATACATCACTTATGTATGAACAACTTCAGGCACAAGACTATTATGGTTTATTTATTTATTTGGAGTTAACTTTACTTTATCTTGTCTTTATAATTTTGCTTAACAACAATGCTTGAATGTTTGTAACATAGATTAACATTTAGGTGTAAAATTGACACAATGACATACATGTGACTTGATTGTTAAAATGTTTCGACCCAGCCTGAATGAGTAATAAAAAAAACTTCACTATAAATGTACAACGTTTCGACAGAATTATGTTATCATCAGGTAGAACTAGTTTGCAGAAACACATGAGTATATATTCTAAAACACAAACAAACAGAGTTGGGATATTTTCTTCAATAAAGATAGCTTCATTTATTTTGCGTTTTCTGGTGTTTAGTTCTGTATAAAATTATTTTATTGTACAGAAATACTGTGCTGTTGTTTTTTAATTTGCAAGGGTGATAAACATGGGAAGTTGTTGTTTATATTAAGTTTGGTGATTCTGGTTTCTAATTTCCTTCTGATTTCTCCGTTGTAGTATTTTGGACACTTATTCCATGTTATTTTATAAAAAAAAATAAATCACTATTGTGTGATTCTACAATTTTTTAAATTTAGTAATAATTTTAGTTTAGTTTTAGAAATATTGTGATACTTAAAAACACAGCAAGATCAAATTAGAAAAATGTTTTTATTCTACGTAATTTTGTAACATTTGTTTAAGAACGGGAACTATCTATCCACGCATTTTAAAACATACAGTCCGTATTTCGAGTTCTCACAGAAATAACTAGGACCTATTAGGTTGTTTGATTTCTTCAACTTGTTATTTTTGGAGGTTGTTAGTAGTTGCGGAAAGCATTTGGTGACATCACTCTCTATATCACAATGTCTTCAAAGATTTATTACTGCCGAGGTTTCGTGATCATTACAGTAAATTTCACTTAAAGTGCATAGCACAAGCTAATAACGTGTTTTTTATTGTTAGTGTAAAAAGTAAAATTCCTCCTTTTGAATGCAAGAAAGAATAGAATGAAACAGGAAGTAATAAAAGCAATCCAGGACTTTACGCAAAACTAGAAGAATGAGAAACTGGCAAAGATTAATAATACATGTTAAATCTGAGGGATTATAACTCTAAAATTTCACGTTTTGATAAAAACAGCGGGCAGAGCACAGATATCCCATTGTCTGTATTCCAGGTTAACAATAAGTAAAAACAGATCTCTTTGAGTAGAATGTATTTATTGACGAAAAATTCAAATATAATTTGATCAGTTTTAGTAGCATATATTTAAACTGTAATATTGAAGGTGCTAAATAAGACTTTTTATAATTAATAACTATACTAGTAAAAACAGAGAATTAATTATTTGTCCATACTAGTATCATCATCATCATATGCCACTGGATTCCTTAAGGAACATAGGGTCGCAAACGCTGCGGTTTCTGTAACAGGCAGGTTTTAAGTGAGTAGGTTGTTAGCCTACTGCACAACCCCCAACCTGGAGGACCTTTTCTCAGCCCACCGAGGGGAAACGAACCCCTGATTTTAGCGTTGTAAATCCGAAGACATACCGCTGTACTAGCGGGTGCCCGTATTAGTATAGCTATGTATAAATTTTTTGATGTCCGATTGATAATTCAAACCTGGTAACGCATGATTAAGATAGAAAAGAAACCAACTAAATTGTCAACCATTATCAAATGAAAGTAAAATTTAATGGTTGCTGCTTTTGAATTAAGCACAAAGCTACACAATGGGCTATCCGTGCACTGCCCACCACGGATATCGAAACTCGGTTTTTAGCGTTGAAAGTTCGCAATCATACCGCTGAGCTACTGGAGGGGGGGGGGCGATTTGTTTGCTACGTTACAAGAAAGTTTAGAATTTTCATACAAAATAGAGAACAAGATGTAATATATTTGAAACTATTTGGTCCATAAATTTTGCTTGGAGCTTGTCTTTAAGTTTATTGTAATTTAATCAGTTGTTAGTTTGTAATTCATCTCACTGAAATAAACCATAATAGTTTTGATGCCAACTTTTTAAGTTGCTCCTTACGTAAATTAAACAACTCAAGATTTATATAACTGTACTGTGACATCTTATATACGCGCTAGAAGTTATTTAACGATATTGGTTATTGTCGTCTAAATTTATAAGAAAGCTCATTTTATGTTTCTCGTTTCTTAAGTTGACGCTATTTAACAGTGTTTGTAATAAAAATATAAATGTGAAGACTACGCCATAACGTTAGACAATACTTCTTGTCAAGTGTGATTTAATGTTTAACCAAGGAAATAAAACACATAAACAACAAATTCCTTTTATTAAATACAACTCAGACTATTTTTTGACACTTCAGTTAACAAATGGTGAAGTCATATGAGTAACAAAGAAATTTTCAAAATTCTGATGTATTTTTCTTTCTATTTTAAAGCAATTTAGTTAATGAGTAGTAGCCACAATGCTATGTATTTTCTTGACATAGTATTGCTAGGATCTGGAGGTTAGAGTGCTCGACTAGCAATCTGCAGGTCATCGGTTTGAATTCTGTTACAAAACGCGCTTTTCTTTCAGTCATGACAGTGCTATAATATGATAGTTAATTCCACTAATTGTTAGTAAAGAATTGCCCAGATTTGGTGATGTTGATTAGTTGTCTTCACTCTATTCTGGGCCCGGCAAGACCAGGTGGTCAAGGCACTCTACTCTTAATCCGAGGGTCGCGGGTTCGTAATCCCAATTACATCAAACATGCTCGTTCTTTCAGCCGTAACAGTGTTATAATTTGACGGTCAATCCCACTATTCGTTGGTGAAAGAGTAGCCCAAATGCTGATGGTGGGTGTGACGACTAGCTGCCTTCTCTGTAGAGTTACAATGTTAAATTAGGGACGGCTAGCGCAGATAGCCCTCGTCTAGCTTTGCTCGAAATTCAAAATAAACCAAACCAAACATAAAAGAACAATAGAGCTAGAAATATTGGCTTACTAGCAAAATTTATTCGGTTAATTCATTTTAGATGACTACGTTATTGTGTGTATTCTTAATCCATTTTAACATAAAGTATAACTTGACAAGTACAAGTGACTAGACAAATAATATGAGATTTTCTACAAACCGTGAGCTTCATCAAATTATCTCCCTGATCGTACACACAAGTACATAAATATATCTTCACTAAACACGCTGTTGAAAACAAAGTAATATTAATGATATGTATCAAATTTTATCAGAAGCATTTTATTTTGTACTAGCGAAAGTACGCGGTTTTTATGGGGTATCAAGGTTGATGTATTCTAGTTGACTATGTCATTATATGTATTCTTAACCAATTGTAGCATAAAAGTATATTTTTGTTCCTAAGTAACATGACATAAAAACCATTGGTGGAAAGCATTGACACCAAGCCTTACTACATTTCTATATATTAGAAAATGTTATTCACTAAAACACCTCTTTACTATGTGGTTTTTTGCTAGATTTCCCCATAGAAAGAGACGCATTCGTGTACACACGTGAATAAGTAATAATACTCACGTGCACATCTTCAGGTCCCACTTAGCATAGCTGCCAAATTTCAGGTTTTCAGTTTCTCCTCTTAGAGCTATGCGATCACATCACGAAAAAAACAACAAAAACACATGCATGTCTGTCTGTGATTTCTATACGTATTATCAGGTACCACGTGCTTAAAATGTGGTCGATGGTCAGAGTGTGTGTGTTTTTTTCTTATAGCAAAGCCACATAGGGCTATCTGCAGATGTCAACGAGGGGAATCGAACCCCTGATTTTAGTAATGTAAATCCGTAGATCGATGGTCAGAGCTCAAGCTGATTATTATGTAGCTTTGCGTCAAAAGAAATAGACCCGTAGTCCAAGTAAAATATTCAAATTTTATTTTGGTCATACAAAACTGACAATGCATAGTTTAGCAAATATTTATTTACTCTTGGAAACATATAGCTTTCTCATTGTACTGGGTGTTCACATGCCTTTGACACATAAACAAATGGATCACGTTCCAAAATTTGAAGCCGTGGGTTACTTAAACATGTTGTCAGTTGGTGCTATTGACTAGCTGTCTTTATTCTAATCTCTCAGTTCCAAATCAGAAGAGATATACGTTTCTATGGCTTTATGTGAAAATACTGGAACAAATAAACGTGTTTACTAAGGAACCTAAGAAATATTTATTGCAACTGTTCCGATAGAGTCACAAAGTTTCAAAAGGAAGCCTTAAAAATTCGACCTATATACCACGAAATTTATTATTTGTCCAGGATTCAGATGGTATATTATTATATGAAGTCTGATTTATAAAGATAGGAAACTTTGCTGGTTCACAAATCTAAGATGAAAAGGAAGGAGCTAATTTAGTTTTACTTATATAGAAGAATATCGAGATATATACGAAACTTCTTTAAAACAACCTTGAATGACAATCAAAACGAATAAATGTTCTGACTTGAAGTATTTAGCACTCAATAACAAGGACGACCAGATAACTTAGAATCTTTTTGTGCTAACTACTATCCGATCAGGATGAAAAGTATTTTCTGTAACGTAGTTCGAAATGATGGATATAATATAATCTCTGTATATTAGCAATAAAACCATTTGTTAACTACTTACCTTTAAAAGTATTATGTTTCTATATATTTGGGTTTTAAATTTAATACAACAGTTAACTATCATATCAAAACAATACATATTGCTATTAGAATGTATGTATCCGTATCGAATGCATGTTTGATTATCTTATCAACTGATTTCTTACGTGTTTTTCACGAGAATGTTTTTGAATCAGGAAGGTGAGGTTAAACTTTTTATCTCTTAAAATAGATTTAACAAAACTCTTTTTTTGAAAGTTAGAGTAAATAACTAATATATATTTTGACGACGAACAAAATAACAACGAAAACATATTTAAAAATAACACGAAAAGGGATTACCGTAAGTACTAAAGTGAAATACCGAGCGAACATTTCATATGTTTATCAGTTTTAATAACAAATTATAATATCTTCTGACATATTTCATACAGCAGAAAAACTTTTATTTTAATTATGAAAATGAGTATATAATTTCTTCTCATAAAAAGTATTAGCATGAGAGGAACTTCCTTTTTTTGAGACATCTCTTGAAATAAAAATCTGTTTTACAGAGTATTGAGTATTTTATGCTAAAGCGATTTTTAATATGTAACTGAGAAAGTCAACTGGCAACTACAATTTATATAAAACTGCACGTTATGAGAACTAACTTTGACTCATTAGACGTTATATAGTTAGTGTTGTGCCAGCAAATATTATGTGTTTTGAGAATAGTACGTAACAGCTCTTTCCAATGCAAAATATTCACATACTCAGATAATGAAGATATATTGATTTGGTGATTTACAATTTCAGAGACTGATAATTCAGTTTACTTAAAGAAAAACAGAGGAATATGAATTAATCCGATAAATAAAGAACATTCGGAAAGAGATCTGCAAAGTATTGTATCCCAGTCGTGGTTAGCAAAATGCAGCGAATAGAAACAGGTGCGAATCTATGAACATAAAAGTCAATGGTTAAACATGCCCATGCATACCGGCCAACAGCTCTCAACACAAGTCACATGCATACGAATTACTTTCATAATATATCTGTTCCATGGTTGCTTTCCTCAAGCAACTGATGAGTGAAATGGGTATTTATGATATTCCATTCGAAGGCTTAACAGATACAAGTCTGCATACGTATCATCTTGTATACGTGATCGGACTGTTGAATCGAACGTTGGGAAACTGTCTTCCTCGTACACTAAATAGATTATGAAAACACGCAAAACGGAATTGTTTGCTTTGGATGTGATAGCGTTATGACGAAGCGATTTGTAATAGAAACTATGCTGCTCGGTTTTTGCCAAGATGTGCGGTCTTTAAATAAAACATGTATTGATGTAGTTACATGGGATGCAACCATGCGGCATGATTTCAAAATTGTTTAAATATAACGTACTCAACTTCTGTAGAGTATGTTAGTTAGTAGCTGGTACATATATTTGTCTAGAATCAGAGAAATGTGCATATAAACATATTACAGCCAATGAGAATCTCGTTTAGATAAAAACAACAACAAGTGTTTTAGTTAATGGATTTTAAATATGCTTAATATCCGTGTTACACATAAAACAAACCACAGTATGATGGAACACCTACAGTTTATTTATCGCACTTTGTGGACTTATTATATCAAATATCTGATTAAAGTTTACTCTTTGTCAGCTAGTGCATTTATTAACTTGTATTTTTTGTATATTTATTCATAGAAGTTAATAGTGAGAGTAATACTTCCGCTCCCTAACACACACAGAGGTAAAGCGGCATCCCTGCGGATTTAAAACGCTAGAATCTGTGTTTCGATACACGTGGTGGGCAGAGCACAGATAACCCATTATGCTGCTTTGCGCTTACCTTCAAACAAGTTACCATAACGAAACAAGCAATACTTCCACGACTGTGAGTCTAAAAAGCGAGTAGTTTGCCTCAAATAATAATTCGAAGTCTTGTGTGTAAGATAATTCGTTACGTACGACTATACTTTTCCTTTATTGTTAGTTTCACATAACTGGTCTACATATTTAAACAAACACAGCTGGCATGATTTGTAATTATGAAATAGCGATCGTGGAGGTAAACGAATCCTTAAACGTTACAAGAGTGCTGAGTTTAACAAGATACAATCGATACATTTATTGTGAGGATCATTGTTAATTTAGAAGAACCTTTTGTCATTCGTTACTTAAAACCAACCAATGTGTGTTTTTGTTAACATGTACATTATAACAAAGAAATTATAACAATAACTTAACTTTAGAACACAATGAGAAGTTACCTGCTAAACGATAAGTGTAAAATCAGTGTTTCTTGATTGTTTTAAAAGCTACTTTAATTTATATTAGCAATTATTCTATCAATAATGATTTATTTTTAAGGAATAAGTCATTTCTATCTTTCTTGACTCATGAAATTTCCCCACAAACACTATATAAGTTCATTCTAAATGATTTTCGTTTTACTCTGGTTTTATTTTTTTTTGGTAACCTTGTATTTCTAAATATCAACATTGTAGGGATTCAGACCTTAATCTTCTTGTATGTTATATACATTCTAAGATTTATACCGTAAAAGTAGAAGCTATGAAAACGTGTTATCTATCTGAGATATATGTTTTATCTCATACATACTATATTTATTTTATGCTCATGATCAAGATGTGTTAAATTATTGTGCTATTTCGTCAACTTAACAGTTTTTTTTTATCAAGTAACGACCAAATATTCTATTGCAACTTTAATTTCGGCGTTATATTCATTTTGCAATAACTATAAATCATTTGTTAATATCTATCTGATGGTGCTAAACAACTTATACACAACTATAGACCATTTATTGATATCTCTCTGATGGTGTTTAACAGCTCGTAGAAAACTATAGACCATTTATTGATGTCTATCTGATAGTGCTCAACAGCTTGTACAACACTGTGGATCATTTATTGATATCTTTCTGATGATGTTCAACAGCTCGTAGAAAACTATAGATCATTTATTGATATCTTTCTGATGGTGTTCAAAAGCTCGTAGAAAACTATAGACCATCAAATAGATATCCATAAATGGTCTATAGTTTTGTATAAGCTGTTTAGCACCGTCAAAGAGATATCAATAAATTTGCAACTATCTCTTGGTGCTCAGAAATAATAAAAAAAATCGAAACTTGCAAAGAAAGTTTAGTATACTGGTATTTGGTATCTTCATAGATTTATACTTTTAAAACTACGCCGTAATCGTTAACAAAATGAAAATGAGTGTATTGTTTTGTTTTGATAAAACGGCCAGATCATAGAATCAAAACGTTATATTTAATATAAATGAAGACAAAGAGACAAGATTGAGAATTAAAAAACCCTGCAATTTCAACCATTTTTCTTACACATTTCAAAAGACAACTTGTAATTAGAAGTGCTAAATCAACATCTTAAACATGTTTAAATATTTCTCACTTAGTTTTGTAACAAGCACACTTATATAGACTTATAGTATTGGAAATAATTAAGGAGCTACATAGGGGATACATACATACAAACAGGAATCACGAACAATGGATAGTTACAAATAAATTATTAGCACATTATAGTATTATAGAAAACAATAAAAGGAAAAGGAAATTTATTCAAGAAGAACAGTGCATTTTGTTTGTGTGCTAGTACATAAATTTATCAATTTATAATTCTTGTATATACAATTGAAATGTTTTGCTATTCCTCAATGCCTAGCACACAAACAAAATGGTTAGGCCTTCTCAGTAGACATAAAAACAACCTTAATAATATTAATATCTGTATAAAAGTAGCCTTTCCAGTTTCTTTCTTATGGAGAAATATTTAAAACATTCATAACTAAAGGAGCACTCAATAGAACGCATACTTTTACCACATAGCGTTGATCATATTTAGTCTACAAAAATAAAACCAACAAAAATGAGACCAACAATGAGAAATAATATTCTTCAGAAGCTTACCAAGTTTCATTAAAGTTTCAGTCTTTTGTTTCAGTTATAGAGCAAAAATGGTGTGACAAATCAGTTCCGATGTTAGTAAATAGGGATTTGTTTTGTATTTTCATGACATTGGCCTTTGACCCACAAAAAGCTAATTGTTTCTATGTTTAGTATTTCATCCTCTTTCGATAGTAGATGTAACATTTGGTATTACGCATGATACAAAATTACCATTTTGTTGTTTCTCGTCCAACAAAGAGGAATCTTAATGCCACAATATATCAAGAATCACTTGTATGCATCTTTATGTAACTTACAATTTTTGAAAATTATTGTGCGAAACACAAAATGCGTAAGAACCCCGTTTAAATTATTACAATCACATTTCTGAAGTTCTATGATTCATAGACATTGGGAACTATAAAATCTCTAAGATATAAACAATAGAACTGTGGTTCTTCTTTTCACAAAACCTTTAAAAATGTTATTACACTATTCACCACAAATCATGTGACAGTTTTGTTATTTTCTTCTTTTGTTTAGGTTTAAAAAGTCCTATAAGTAACCTACACAACGAAGCAACTACATTGAACTCAGGTCTCATTTAATAGTTGTCTCCCGCTCGATTACAGAAGCCATGAAATTAATTCTCCTAAATAGTTTCAATCAGAGGTAGCAAAGACCCTTTTATAACACTAACTTATGAGATATTTCTGATTTAAGCCTCATTTGGTATTTACTTTCATGTTGGAGTTTCTATTTGACATATTATTCGGGAGTCTGCACTTTCTTGTTTCATACACTGCAACTTTTTAATAGCCCCCTATAATATCATCATATTTATTACAAAATCAGTAACTTATGCAAAATACGTCACCGAAAAATAAAAGGGACTGTGACAGTTGTTCTCCCCAAGTAGCCATGTCTACGAACTTAAAACGCTAGAAACCGAATTTCGATACCTGGGGTGGGCAAAGCACAGATAACCCATTGTGTAGTTTCATGCTTAACTTTAAACAAACAAACAAAGTAAAAAATTGTGTATATGTTTACTGTTGAAAGTATTATTTGTTTTTGAATTTCGCGCAAAGCAACATGAGTGCTGTCTACGCTATCTGTATCTAATTTAGCAGTGTAAGGCTAGAGGGAAGACAGCAACTCATCACCATCCACCGCCAGATCTTGGACTACTATTTTACCAACGAATAGTGGGATTGACAGAACATTATAATGCCCTCATGACTAAAAGGACAAGCATGTTTGGTATGACGTGAATTCGAACCCGTGACCCTCAAATTACGAGTTGAGCGCCTAAACCACCTGGCCAGGCAAGGTGCTAATTAATAGTAATACTTACCTAGAGCGTAAAGAGCTTGAACCCTACTTTATCATACACCATTCATTTGGCGGTGTTCACTTTTAGTATTCTTTCTTTGAAGTTCTGAAAAATATGTTTTTTAGGAATGCGATATTTATCAAGGAAAGATATAAGTTGGAAAGGTATAATAAATCACATAAAAATAAAGACAATATAACTTGAATAAATAAAGTAAAGAACACCTCAAATGCTAATTAGTTTACATTGTTTGTTTTATCCTTCACTTTATGTTACTTAACAATGATATGAGTGGTTGGTAGTAAGTTGCTCATCCATCATTTCAATATATTAATAACATTATCCGGGCTTGTAATTAGCTATAGGAAATTTCCTTTCCATCTTGCCATACTTTTAGGTAAATTAACCTTTATCTTTCAGAAACAATGACACCGATCATGTATTTTGTACGATATACAAAAAACTACGAACTATGTCTACAAAGTAAATAAATTGTGAATAAATAGGTCGGCTTGAGTATTTTGAGAAAAATCGTATTCAGTAGAATGTAAAGTTTATCTGTTTTTTCCTATCTCAAAACGCACCACCAAATAACCGGAAGTGACGTTTCATGACGTTATAGATAATGCAAAAGATTTCTGACGTTATTCATCGCTTTTTAACTTTGTAATTCATGTAATATGTATGGCGATTTTATGACGTCATATCTGCGCCCTGCGTGTTTGAAAACAAATACCACCGCTTCGAGAACATTTTTTCAAGTTTATTTAATTTCTGAATACTCGGAAGATACTTAAAAACTGATAATACAGTATTGTTTCTCACACTATTAATCGCTTTACTATTCCGTAAACGTCAAATCTGCATTGTAAACGCTTCATCTTTGTTTTGCTCTACTAAGCGCAGCAAATTCAGCTGCTCAATTTTTTGTGTACATTCGAATGGAGAAAAATAAAGTTTTCCATAGTGACTTCTATTGCAAATCTACATACACACGGGATAAAACTTTTGCCAAGTTGGGGGTTGCACATCACGCAATAAAAAGTTATACCACTATCATATAAGCAAGAGATCCATTATAGTATGATTAAGTAATATTAGACGAATGCAATATGACGTACGATAAGTCCAATTTTTTTAAATTCATTTACCATATAATTTTGCCCTAGACAAAAACAACCTGTTCCTGTATATCATAGTGTAAACAATTAGTCGTATGAACATATAACACAGAATTAAACAGTAATATATTTTATAATTCACGATAAACAATGGAAGACTCCGGAAAAAAAGAAACACCTAGTAAGTAATTCCAATAATGGTCTCAAGGTTTTGTACATTCTTTATTTGTTTTGAAGTTTATTATTTCATATTCATAACGGGATGTCAAGATATTTTTATTTTTCTAATTACGAAATTAAATTTATTTATACAAACAAATATTCAATACTTAAGTTAATTACTGTACATTTTGCCAGAATCCACAAAACATAATTGGTAATGAAAAATCTTTTGTGACACATAAAAATACATAACCCAATAATGTTTGCTTAGCAGTAAAGCCCTCCTCCAATAATAGATTGCCGCAAACTAGCACAACAACAGAAGGTAGAAGGGTTTAAGCTGTTACTAAAATTTGACAGATAATAAAGAAAAGCTAAAAATCTGTATCACGTTTATTTGAGCTGTTGTTGACCATAATTTAAATACATGATGTCCCAACAAGTATAACAATAATATAATTGTTTATTTAAACCAAAGCCACATTCGACTATCTACTGTGTACACTATAGAAAATTGAGCCCCAGATTTTAGCTGTGACAAATTTACTGTCCTATATATATTTTAATATCAATATTTGTTTAAGTTAAATTTGTATTTAAAAATGCACATAATTTATACTCTTAAATCTGGAATGCTAAATTCCCGCCTATTCACTAAAATTGTAGAACGTTTTCAGGTGTAAGAATCAACAATATATGTAAATTTACATTGTCGTGCAGGCCGAAATTTTTAGAAACTCTCTTTTCACGCCTATATAAATATAAAACTAAGGCGACACGTCAAGAGAGTGTATATATAGTATTGATTTGCTACAGTTGGTATACTACAAACCTCGGAAACCATGACTGTGATTAACAGTTATTAATCGAGAACTTAGAAACCTCACCAAAAACGTTTATAGATTTCGAACTTTACAGACCATTCAACTACAGCGAATTCACAGCAAACATTAGTATTTTAACAAAGACAGTATATAAATTCGGGGGGTGGACGCGACTTGTGATCAACGAAGAATGCAAAACTAGCTATCTCCCTATAGAGTGAATTGTACTTACTTTAACTTGAAATTAACTAATAAGACATCACCTAATAAGACATCATGTAAGTACCAGACAAGAAAGAAGACTCAATATTTTTGTATGTTTGTAAAAACTTTTGAAAATAAATCATTATTTGTAATTTACATGATATTGAAGCGATTCAGTCGTTGCTGTTAGAATATATATTGTTTTTAGATTATACTTCTCCCATTGGTGAATCTGTTATTACTCAGGGTATTGAGAGTGGCTTTGTTAATGTTCCTCTTCATAACATTTGTTTAACATCAGATCTAGTTTCGAGACCAGCTGTGGTTGGAGTAAGACCTACTCTCTAAATTAAGGGTGTGTCATTATTGTTGGGAAACGATTTGGCTGAGGGAGAAGTTGTTGCTCGACACAAATGGTTAGTGAGACGATCCCTGTTTCATCTGGGGATGATGTTGTCGTTGCCGATAATTTTCAATGTGTTGCCCTCTTGTGACTCGAGCTCAAGCTAAGAAATTAAGCGAGAAACAAATGATAGACACATATCCAGAGAACGATAGTTCCCCGCTCGGAGAGCGGTAAGTCTATGGATTTACAATATTAAAATCAAGGGTTTAATTTCCCTCAATGGATACAGCAAACAACTCGTTATGGATTTGCTTTTAGAGAAAAAACACACAGAGGACGGTATTGTAGAGTATTCTCAGTTGTAGATCTATATTGGCTATTTGTAAGTGTAAAGCGTAACTTAGCATTGCCAGTCCCATCATAGGACAGAATGACAATAAAGTAAAATGTAACATGTTTTTAATTATATTGTTCAGTAGCAATACTTCATAAGTGACTTGAGGCTATGACTTTATCAGAGATTGACAGTGTGTGCTTTATGACCATATTAAAAGATAATAGAAAGAAAAATGTAACCCTCGGTTAATTCGTTTTATTTTGTAAACGAATAATTAGATTACGTCGTTTGATCTATTTGAGTGATAAATAATACGATAGTTAGATTATAAATCTCCTAACATTTTATACCTTCAGAGTTTTTCTTTTTCTAGTTTGTTTACCCTCATAATAAAATGAACAACAAAAACACATCATTCTTAATTTTTAGACAGAGCAAACTTGATGGTCTATATTGGAAAGCCAATCATCTCTTACCGGTCGAAAGTAGTAGATCGGTGATTACTTTCAATACACCACCTGAAGAAATGCCATAATATTTTTCACCCGCAGCAGTTTGTGATATGTTTTGTTTTTTGTATGATTTGAAAATGCTTTTTTTCCCATTGTTCTTGAAAAATGTTCATTTGTTTTTTGAATTTCGCACAAAGCTACACGAAGGCTATCTGCGTTAGCCGTCCCTAATTTAGCAGTGTAATACTAGGGGGAAGGCAGCTAGTCATCACCACCCGCCGCCGCCACATTATAACGCCCCCACGGCTGAAAGGACGAATATGTTTGGTGCGACTTGGATTCGAACCCGCGACCCTCAGATTACGAGTCGAACGCCTTAACCACCTGGCCATGCCGGGCCCTCTTGAAAAATGAAAATTCCGTGCAAGTTGTGTTTTTATTTACAAGTTCGCATCAAGTACCATACTAGCACAGTTCAGTATATGCTCTTATTTCAGTCCTTAAATCAGTGTTAGTAAATACGTTTTTTAATGTTTTGAACGAGTGTAATCAATTATTTTACTCTTATTTTTTCGAGATAATTGTTGAAGTAAAGTCCGGAATTTTCATGATGTAAACAAAACAAAGAGCAATTATATCTTATAATATTACATAGTTTTAGTTTTGGTTTTTGATTTTTTAATAAAGTACATACTTCTTCACCTCATCACAACTATGGGGTTTTAATATTCATCCTAGAAAGTTAGAACCTGAATTTTTAGTTTTTACGACTACATCTATTTTTTCTTCAACGAGACTACATTAGAGCATTACTCTGTACGTTAAAAAGACGATACTTATTTGATATTTAAAACTAAATGAATAATTTGAAAGTGAGAAGTACGCTGTTTCTAACAAAAGGAATACGTGCCACTCCCATCTGCATAACTTTCGAGATTGTACAGTTATAAATAGAATATACGAAGTAAAAGATTTATTACGATTCTAAAAGATACAATTCCAGATACATTGGTTTTCCTTAGATATAATAACATTTGATAATTTAAGAATTAATAATATAGCTATTCATAGGATAAACCTAAACTATTTCAAATCAATATATTATCATTGTATCAGGTTTTAGTAAAATATTAGGCTTAGTAGAACAGCAGTCTCATTCTTGAAATGTATGTGTTAGATTTTCTTATATCATTTCTTTAAATATCAAAACTTCACTTTACTAATACATACAAAACATAAACAATCTCGCAAACTTATGTGGATTGAATGTGTATGTATTATATCAAACTATTTGTGTTCTTTAAAAACGTAACATTACAATATTTGACGTTTCTAGCTCACTACTGATTTCATGTTTTAGCTGTGAAACATTCAGAAGTTTGAGTTAACTCTCCAGGTTAAGAGTCATGACGTTAAATTGACGTTTCTAAAATCATTGTGTAAGGAGAGAGGAAGAAAAACACTTCCCTTCATCTTAGTGAATTGATGCTGGACTAGTTTATTCATTTAACAAACGTCCAAACGTGTTAACCGTAGAAAACTAGATATAGTTCTTGGTCGTTCACAATAAATAACTGATTAGAAAGATACTTTCTTCTGTAAATAAAAATAAGAAAGAAAGTACTTTGTTTTCACTTGTACTTGCAAACCATACCAGTCCATTCGAAATCTGTGAGAAACGAAATAATTTTAGTATGAGCTTAAAATCAGCTCGTGAAAGTTTCATATCAAAGAAAATTTTAAGGTTTAAATAGCAACTCGCTGTTTAATGGTTTGTTTGTTCGTTCTTAATTTCGCGCAAAGCTCACGAGGGCTATCTAACTACCCGTCCCTAATTTAGCAGTGTAAGACTAGGAAGAAGACAGCTAAACATTATCACCCACCGCCAACTCTTGGGCTACTCTTTTACAAAAGAATTGTGTGATTAACAGTCACATTATAACGCCCCCACGGCTGAAAGAACGAGCATGTTTGGCGTGACGGGTATTCGAACCCGCGACCCTCGGATTACGAGTCGAGTGCCTTAACCACCTGGCCAACCTGAGCCGATGGGGTGGTTTTTCACTCAGTTTTCATTAATTTGTCAATGTGTATGATTATAATATGTTTTCTCTTTCAAATGTTGAGATTTTATATCAGTTTATTAGTCATGTTCTTGCACGTCTCTCTCTGTTGTTTCCAATCTATTTATTAAATTCAAGTAAATAAATCCAGGATCATTGAATACACATGTAAGTCATCACAGTAAAGGTATCCTGCAAGTTGTTTACATATTTTTATAGATGCACAGAACTTTACCAAAGTATCTATTTAAGGCATACTCTAATGGTTTAAGTATAACTTTTAGTTACTCTTCATGCCTTCTATTAGTATCCCCAAGAGATTTAGCGTGAATTCTGCATAGTTCCGACGCTAATATTCGGGTTTGTTGCTCCCGGTGGGCACATCATATATAACCCATTTTTTAGTTTTGCGCTTAACAGCAGCCAAACTATCTGACATTACAAAAAGTTTATCTGTACATAATTCTGATAAAAGTATCAATAAGCCAGTAACACAGTATAATATCATTCATTGATCTACATTGGAACCGTGTTATGTTTCTGTTGGACCCCCAGTGGCACATCGGCATGTCTGCAAACTAACACCTCAGAAAGTAAGGTTTCAATAGCCCATTGTGTAGTTTTGTGCTTAAGTTCGTACAATCTTATTTATTTTCGTCTTTAGACTCTTTACTAAATTATTTTTGAAAGAGAAAGTAACACTTTAAAATTTTCTAAGAAAAAGAATAAAAGGAAACATTTCAGTACACTGTAGCCACATTAAGCCTGTGTACTAATCTATGCAATTAATGTATGTGCTATTATTGTAGTTCAGCTTAATGGAGTCTGTAGACCTAAGAAATAACTAGCTTTATGTGGTACCTAATTTCTAACTTGCCACATTCAACTAATCAGAAAATATAACACTAGCTTACCCACTATATAAACTTATCCATCGGTGCTACTTTCCTATTATGTGTTGAAAAAAGGCTTGACTTCCAGGAAGGAAGTTTTTCAGGACCCAAACTGCATGTACAGTGTATATTGTATGCAACACATCTGACAAGTTTGGAAATTGAAGTTGTAATTAAAAAAAACTAATAAAAAAGAAATATCCAACTTTCTTGCAGAGATACCAAGTACCACAAGGTAAGACATAAACCTATAAGGAGAGTAGGTAGGCAGTTGAAATACAATAAAAGTCTGCTTGGCCTGTCCAAAGATCAGGTTTGAAGTTTAGTGAAAGAATGTAGACATATATAAATGAAAAGCAACTAAGTAATCCGTGGAATTGTGCTACATACTACAGGATACTTGTAGGGATATTCAATGCACTTTAACCAATAAATTCTACGACAAAATGTTGATCACGTGTCTTGTTCTAGAGAAAGTGAAGAGCTCACACACTAAACACTAATGCTTGTAATTACATATTTGTATGCTGCCAGTATGACAACCTACTGTAAATCTATAATCTTAATTAGGCATCTATGAATATAAGGTCAGACGCAAAAGACGTCTACGTGACTCGGAGAACAGTATGAAACTTAGCTGTTTAGAGCTGTTGTTGAGATACATGGTAGTCATAACGCGCTTTTCGTGACGTGACAAAACTCCAAGATCGTTTTATTAGAACTCACTCAATCTCCGTATATATACGTATGCATTTTTGCTTCATTTATTTAGTTTCCAGCAATTTTGCTCTTAAGATATAAACACTTCTCACATTATATCTTTTGTGTAAGACTTAGCTAGTTTGTCGTTTTCCTTATTAGTTTTATATTATACTGTCTGGTTAGCTTAATTATGATACACTACTAAAGAATAGAGCAGTATTCTACACATTACTTTATTCCACAGTGTTAAGCAACTTCTGTCATCTTTAATATAATTTTGAAAAGTCTTCATGAAGTCTTAAAAAGCTCTACTTGTCAAAATGCATGTCTTAGTTGATTTTATGCTGAGGGGCTGACCCCTCTGTTTCTTTCTCGTGTTCTTGTACATGTAAATTGACTGATTATATAAAGCATTTCAAATATTAAGCTAATATCATCGTCAAAGTGCTAAATAGAATCTATATGTAGAAAATAATTTTAAGTAGAGACGCTTTTCTGCTTTAATATGAAAATGTAGTAAATATATTTTCGATTATATTCTTCTCTCTAAATAAATAAAAATAGATTAAATTACATTTGTTGTAACGAATTTTGGCTTTCTTAATTTTAACTGTAAATGCGCTTCTACATAACTGATTATTAACAATTATATAAGAACATACAAAGATATATAATAAGTACAAAGAAGTTTTGAATGTCATAATTACCTGTTTTGTAGAGTGCTCTCACGAACACAGATATTTGAAATAACTCCTTGAAATAATACATTAATCACAACATAATCAGATGTATAATTAAGCCCTGTGGGAAATCTAGACTAACATGACTAACTGTTATTTTTGTGTTAGGTAGAATGCTTAGCTGTTTCAAATCATTTGTATGATGCTTTAACGCCATATGCTGTCTTAATACGTCCGTGTTTTATTTCCATGTAATGTACTGATATTAACCTCTGTTTACAGAATAAAACCACAGCTCTGCAAAAACAAGTTATTATCGAAACTTTTAATGTTTTACTATGTAGAAAAAAAATCCTTCTATCTGTTAAAACGAAACTGTAATAACGATATACGCAAATTATTTCACATTCCCGAAAAGTATCTTATACGATGCAATAGAGAGAGAGACAACTGGTTTGAAAACGAAATGGCTTTGTTGTTAAGGTTAACGAGTTCGAATTCCTGTCATCAATTATATTCGCTCTTTCAGTGGCAAGTGCGTTATAATTTGATGTCAGTTACACTATTTGTTGGTAAAAGAATACAATGATCAATTAGGTATGTCTAGCGAAAATAACCCTTTCTTTAACTTTTCGAGAAATTCGATTCAAATAGCCAGAAAACTTCGCACACTTGATATAGGAATTTCTTTTCATCATTGACTTACGTTGTTAAAAATATAATTTGATTTGTTTGTGCAATAGGTATATTTTACAGGCTTTACATTATCATAATATCGCTAAAGTTTTGTTTTAAATTACTTTAATTGCACGTCAATCATTGCATTAACCCGGTATAAAGTTTGTCTTATTTTGGGGAAAAAAAAATCACTGTTGGTATTTTGAACCCACCATATAAATTAATTTTCAACAAATATTCAAAGTTTATATAGAAGAAACCAGTTGAACAAGAGTTCACACATATCACAGAGCTTATTTTAAATCAACAGCTGAGATCAAACCCAGTTATAATTATTTATTTTACTAGTTTTTCAATACTTTCACTTATTGTTTGTTTTTTAAATATATTGATTTGATAAATTGGGATATATATTATTTTATTACATCATACCATCATTTGTCAAAGTATATCGTAAACACAAGTGGAATAGATAAAAAGAGTGTAGGATTGTCTTTCTCATGAACCTAACAAGAACAAGCCTGTAGAAGGTTTCTTTTGTAGGAATAAGGAACTAAATGGATAACATTTTCATCATAGTAATTTTCTCATAATCAACAAAATAAACAATTTAAACGGATAATTTACATGCGAACCAGTCAGAGATCATAACCAATAATCAGACTCTTTCATCATAACGTCTTTGTAAAATCGAGATATATATATCGGCCTAGATACCTTTATAATTTTACCTTTGGTAAATAACAAAAACAAATCTGTAAATTGCATATATAATTACTAAACAGCTGGTCCGTGCCATAATTTTATTCAGACATCTATATTAATTTAGGTTACTATACGGTAAATTTTAAAAGGTGCTCAAAAATCCTACATGTCTTATAATTCGTACCACCTTTATAAAAGGCCTACTTGTATTTCTTTGGTTTGCTGGCCAAACGTTTGCTACGTTGATGAGCTTTAAATAGGTGAAACTGCAGTCCACAACATAGGGTGCGGTCAATCCAGTAATGTACTACGCCTCTACATCATAGATATTTTAAATTTTACGTTTAGGGAGAAAGAGAACAAAATATAAAATACAATACACACAACTTTTTATGTATCGATCGATTACAATGTATTTCACCACCACAAGACAGATACCAAGTCATTCTCTGTGTGTCTTCTGAAGCATATTTAGATTCAATAGAAGAGCAAGAAAGTATTTTATCATTTGTAAGTTTGTTTTTCACTTAAATAATAACTAGTGCAAAATAATTTATTTAACTAGAAAATTTGTTAGAAATCAACGTTATTCTGATTTAGAAAAGATGAATGGAACGCAAGCCCTCAATAAAACACATTTTCCCATTCGATAATCACGTGCCATCGGTTGGGTTTGACGTGTACGAAGAGACACTAAAAGCAGGATGGGGAAAACAGACACCTGCATGAGAATTTCCCATGTGTGTTAACCATTCAAGAAAATAACATACCTAGATTTAAAAACTAAGGTCAGATTATACATGCTTCAGAGCATCCCGAACCCGACTAGAAAATTGCTGAATTTATGATAATGTTTTCAATAAATGAAAGAAAGGCCACTAGAAACACTTTTTGATTTGAGAAACAAGATTATCTCAAGCGAGATCCTAAACACAGCGTTAGAGCTCTATAGAATTGTTAGATAATATACATCTGAGTTCGTGATGGCGATAAACCCACTTGAAATAAAAGTGTATCTCAAAACGGCTGGTATTGATAAGGAGAGAAACAAAAACTACTATATTTCATCCGATATACATAACAACACAGAACACAAATTGTGATTCTAGTACGATATAAGGGACGCAGATTGTGTTAAATACATTTTTACATCACTCTAACATTGTAATAATAAGTACCACAAAAATTAAAGTACACATTTCTAAATATGGTGATATAAGTTTTGTGAATAAAATTTATGGTTCGCAAGAAAATATATCAGTATATAAAATATTCCTATAAACTTGCATAAACACTGTTGGCTTTCACAAAGTATTCCTATGTATTCGTGTAAATAGCATTAGCACTAATACAAATTTTGTAGGTTATGTTTGTATTACTCTTTCATTACAGTAGATATTTTATTCATTTGTGTAACATTATGTGTAAATAAACACTAAATTTATAACAAGATTTTAACATAATTTTTTAAACAATGTTGTAGTAGCATGTAATGTACTAACTTGTACACCTATACATAGAACATTAAATTTTGTTATTTATTCTTTTTCAAATGTGACAGGTTTTGAAAAATACGCTTAGAGTAAGGCTAGTGTTTATTACAAATATTAGAAGTGAGAAACGTTTTCATCAGTAGAGGTGGTATGAGCAATCATGGTTTTCTCTTTCCCAGGATGTGATGGTTCTAAAAAGGACCTTTAAACTTCTGTAAATTAAACAAAATAATTTTCTTTAGAAGAAGAATAGCCTTTCTTTTATTATCTTCAGTAAGAATCCTCATATGAAATATATTATGCTTATTTCGTGTAATACCAATGGCCCAATGAAGCAATAATACGGGAATATTTAAATGTTTCATCATATGACTACGTAAATGAAACACATCTTCACAAGCAAACCAAATAGGACACTCACCTATTTTGACAGAATAATGTGTACAGATATGATGATCACATGGTTGTACATTTTGAAAATATTCACTATAAAGTATATACTCGTAACTTACAGAGAACATTTAAGTACTTCTTCTGATATATATCAACCCTATTTCAAAACATGTTTTCGTCTTAAACCGATATGACATGAGATGTTTAAAATAATGATTAGCATGAACTAGTTCATTTTTTGAACAATGGAAAACTATAACTAAGAATTTCATTTTGGAACTGAAGATCCTTTTAATCTTTTTGGAAATGAGAACACCCTGCTATTTTGAAGAAATTAGCTCAAGGTATTTTATATATAAAGTTACTCCGTGATATTTGTAATTGTACTATAAAAATTAATGATATTGATAGATTAAAAATAGGCCTGAAATATTGCTGACAACGACAAACAAAACCTAAAACAAGACAAAAACATAAAAATTCTAAAAGCAGATAAAGGTAACGACAAACCGTTGACTAACCTCATAATTAACAGATCCGACCGTCAATTAAACACAGACGAGAAACAACTACTTAACAAAGGACTCAACTTCGCAATAGCACCAAGGTACATTCCAACCATAGAAATCAAAACATGTTTAGAAGACCTAGCCAGGAGACTTGTGATACTTTCTACAGAGAAGAAAAACAAGGAAACAACTAAACACAACCAACTGAAAGAAGACAACTTAGATAATTTTATTGACATCCAACAGCCAAACTTCCCAGGTAAAATTACAAATTTATATTTTCCAGAAACACCTAAAAACAACATCTTAAACGATTTTTTCAAAGAATTTTCTCACAAAACCATCAACATAATTTCACAAAACAGAAAACTAAAAAAAACAACCTTACAAAAGAAGACATTAATTCCATTAAAAACCTAAAACAAGACAAAAACATAAAAATTCTAAAAGCAGATAAAGGTAACGCTATAGTCATAATGAACACGAATGAATACATCCAAAAAATGAATAACATCCTATCAGACACGAACAAATTTAAACCAATACACACAAATCCAACAAAGACACACGAGACGCAACTGAACAAATTACTACTACAAATGAAAAAAGCCAACACAATTTCACAAACACTTTATTCCTACCTACGTAAAACCTACTCACGCACACCGCAAATATACGGCATCCCCAAACCTCATAAACCAGATTGTCCATTACGACCAATAATGTCCACATATGAATCGTTTAATTACAATCTTGGTAAATACATAGCATGGGCATTCTCCAAATATGTAACATCAGCCAGCTCATTCATCAAAGACTCTTTTAATTTCAAGTCTAATCTAAATCAACTTAATCATAAAGCCTTAATGGCCAGTTTCGATGTTATATCCCTCTTTACAGAAGTTCCAACCACTGAAGCCTGCAAGATAACCTTAGAACTCTATATCCGAGACCCTAACCCAACTATAGAAATTCCCAGTAACCAGTTAGCAACCCTCATAGAACTCACCACGATAAAGACAAACTTCATGTTCAACAACCAAAACTATATACAAACAAATGGCCTAAGCATGGGCAACCCAGTATCACCAGTTCTAGCCAATATTTTTATGACACAAGTTGAAACACAAGCAATTAACACAGCATTACATCCACCACTATACTGGTACAGATATGTAGATGACACGGTTGCGGGATTCAAATCTACAGAACACATACTTAAATTTTTCAATCACATTAACTCTATACATCCCAACATTAACTTCACATGTGAACAGGAAGAAAGCAATCAAATATCATTTCTTAACCTCAAAATTACAAGAACTGACACACAATTCAAAACAGAAATCCACCGAAAAATCACCCATACTGGACTATACATTCCTTGGGACTCAGCACATGAAACAAAACAAAAACTCAACATACTAAGAAACCAAATAAACATAGCCATAAAACTATGCTCACCAGATAAAATTAACGATGAATTAGACAAAATAAAACAATACTTCATCAACATCAATAAGTTTCCTCCACAAACCGTAGAAAACATTATACGCACACACCTAGAAAGAAAGCAAAATCAACCAACTAAAGTAAATACTGCTCACGAATCAAAAAACCACGAAACCATATACTGCTGTATACCATATATTCCTGACATCAGCAAACAAATAACCAACATTTGGCAAACATTAGTAACAAAATATGACATTCCAGTTAATACCAAATTCATTCAAAAACCAGGCACAAAACTGAGGTAAAAACTACACTGACAAACACCACACCAACATTATTTATAAAATACAATGTGATAACTGCCACGACTTCTATATTGGAGAAACAAGTATAAAAATAGAAACCAGATTCAAATAACATAAAAAGTCACCTTCACACGTTTTCGAACACTGCAAGTCAAATAAACACAACATAACCATAGAAAACACTCAAATACTAAATAAAGAAACAAACATAAGCAAACGCAAAATTAAAGAAGCCTTACTTATACAACAACTTAAACCCAAAATAAACCAATATAAAGGAACGCCTTTATACCTATATTAATATAATAAAATAAATAAAATTGTATATTCAAACATCTAATACCGCCCTCTACATTTCGACACACAGTTACACAACCCCTTTCAAACATGTGGTCAGCTTCCGGTCAGTTACCTCTTTCTTTGTGAACCTGACGATGACCGAAGAAGGTCGAAACGTTGTTCGCTCTTCTATGTAAAATATTTTCTCAACCCAAACGAGCCGTTTTTGCATATAAATTTCTCAACAAGTTGGTTTCTCGACATCACTGATTAGGCCTGAAATAGCCTGACTCGTAATCCAAGGATCGCGGGTTCGAATCCTGTCATACAAAATATACTCACAGTGGGGCATTACAATGTGACGGTCAATCCCGCTACTCGTTGGTAAAAGAGTAGCCCATGAGCTGGTGGGAGGTGGTGATAACTAGCTGCCCTCCCTCTAGTCTTACACTGCTAAATTAGGGACGGCTAGCGCAGATAGCCCTCGTGTAGTTTTGTGTGAAATTCAAAACAAACATATCGAAAATAAACTTGTACTTTACTCAAAGTGATTGAGACCCGTTTAACTGGTAGAAAGAACAGTTCTCTTTAGAAGCTGAACAATATTATCAAATTATATTTTGTTTAGGATCTTTAATGTTATATCCATGTTTGAAGATACATTGGTTTTACAACGTTATAAAAGAAAAACAAACTTTGTTTATTCCAGATAAAGGTTTTGCTCAAATAGAAGGTGTAATCATACACTCAAAGATGAGTAGACTTGTCAAAAAGTATCATTTTTACGATTAAAAGTTGTAAATTCTAGTACTTTTATAAAATGTATGTAAGAAAAAAACGTTAAACAATAGACTGGTTTACTTATATCAGTACGTTAAATGTGATAATAACATTATCCAGTTCTCGAAAGAGCGAAAGTGTGTTTAAGTACAAAAGTAAAAACTTTATAACCAATGAATTAGTGGAGTGTTTTAAACATAACCAAGTTTGTTTGTTTGTTTGTTTGTTTGAATTTCGCGCAAAGCCACTCAAGGGCTATCTGCACAAACATAACCAATTGATAATTGTAAACGTATGTAAATTAAATTCAGCCTTATAATATTTGCCTTGTTCAAATGACTTATAGTAAAAACTGACATGTGTAACAATGTTTTAATAGTCTTATTGTTAAGATAATAGTTTACTTAGGATACATGCTTAAATATATCCACTGATGACATGTCGAGATATGTTGAAGATCAGTTAGTCTCTCAGTAACACAATAACTACAGAAAGTTTTCATACGCATTTTTGAAATAAGGCTAACGTTATGATAACTAACAAGAAAAAGAGAAAAAAATAATCTACATTTGTAACACCATCCACTTAGCAACATCATCTGACCTTAATAATAAACCATCGGCTTTTGTAAGACAAACACACATAATATACCTAGTAAAACCATCTGCCTATAGACCTTGTAATAATAACATATTCCACTTACTGAACTTTAATAAGAAAATCAACGTAAAGATCAGATCCGGTGTTATCAAACTATGATATCAGCCCTACTTAAGATAGGTATATCCTTTAATGTCTATTACATAACACTTATGTAACCCTCAGGTGTTAAATATTACTTAATAGTTGCATAATGTTTAAGTGTGTGTTATATAATAGTTATGCATCACTCAGTCGGCATCCGTTGAGCAGCCAAGTATCCCATTAACTACTGACATGTATTTCAATACGCTAAAGTTCGCAGTAACTTTCGCCTGTATTTCAAATAAAAACTGATATCATGAAGCCACTTTTAGTAACATGAAAATACTCCATATTTTCTGTGGTCACCTGAAATTGTTTTAAAAATATAGTTAATGAAATTGAAAAGTAGATCAATAGCCTCATCTTTGTCCCCTAGTGTCTCAGCGGTATGTCTGAGGACTTACAACGCTAGAAACCGGGTTTCTGTACTCGTGGTGGGCAGAGTACAGATAATCCATTGTGTAGCTTTGTGCTTAATTCAAAACAACAGCATCATATTTTTAGAATTATTCTAGCTATTATTCATTGTTTAAAACTATCGCAAATAAATGTTTTATATCAACTGCTAAAAGCTTAAAGTTAGTCGAAGAAGTAGATGGTTAAAATTTCACTAAAACACACCGTACAGTTCTAATCAGTTTTTTCTATCATTACCTAAAACATCTAACATTGCAACTTCATAAAAACATATTTAAACAATTTTTCCTTTACATTTACACAACATTAAAATATGTCTCAAAGGTAGTTTTTAGCCATTCATATTTCCTCATATTAGCATATCACTTTCCTTTGTAGCTTATACAAGATTATGAGATACATGTCCTTTGACCAGGTTATGAACTTTAAAACTGTGGGGGTAAGTGCTATGAGAAATAACACAAAAATCATAACTTTGAAACAATTTATTTATAGCATAAACTATTATTATAGTTTGCATTATTATCTCACTAAAAGTTTGTATAAGCGTTAAGCACTATCTATGTACGTACTTAAAACATGGTGTACACACTGTGATGGTCAGAATTAGTTTGTAGGAATAGGTAGTGGTCAAAGTGGTGGTTTTATTGTTTCTTTTCTGTTACCCGCTTTCAACACCAAGCTCCTAATGCCATTTCAAACTCTTTCCCATTATCAATTAATTGGCAGTCACTGGTCGAAGAAGTATCTTACGGGTCAAAGTTGTAAGGTCATGGGTTAAATTTGGAAGTGAGTATAACTCAAAAACAGCTCATCATGTCAGCCTTATGGTGGCTGTTAGAGTAGAAATTTCATTTGAGTTTATACATTATTGCAATATTGTTGACAATCTTATTTCACTGCATTCCTCCATACAGAGTGCAAGTGCCCTCTCTGAGATATATGAAACGTTTGTATATCCTCCCCACATTGCATGTATGTTTTGCTATAAAAACTATAGCCATCTATGAGCGCACTTTTAATCTGTGTCAAAAATACTAAGTGCTCAATAACAGCAGTATGTGGGAGTTGAAGGTAGTTATGAACCCTTATTATCCTTTTCTTCTTGTTTTAAACAAGTCTGGTTGAGATTGGCCAAGCGACCTAGTAGTAGTTAGATAACAGACAAACAGACAGACGCACATTTTTGTGCTTTGTATATATAGATATAATTTGTTTAAAAATTATAAAGTTTCATAGTGTCATATAACTATATGTATTGCAATTTATAAAAACTACACTGACTGGATCACTTACACTTATTGGTCATAATATATTTCTTATGCAACTTTGCAGCTGAAACACAAAGAACTTTCAAATGTTTATATTAGTCTTTTTTGTGTGTAAATTAGAAAACACTTTCAAAATATATTTCTATTGTTGTTGTTGTAGCTGAGTAGCAAAAGTAAGAGTGATATGTTGCGTTCAAATTTGACACACTTGTTTCTTTGATTCGTGCATACTACTACGGACAAAAATTAAAGAAAGACTAGCACCTAATGCCAGATAAATTAATCTGGACTTTTAGATAAAAATATACAAGTCAGAGCAATGCTATTTTATTGGGTTTTTTTAAATAAGCACATAAAAATGTTTTTAAATCATAATGATCTGAGCAAAATATTTAAAAGATAAAACAGAATGTGAAATACTATTGCTAAGAAAGGAAAATAATATTTTTATTTTATAATCTCAATCCCTAACCATCTAATTTCACTTTTATGTAAACCCACGCATCTTATGATTAGTCACGTATTTTATAATGCATTTAATTATTTATTTAACGTAGGCCATATGTAATGGTCTCATTTGTTCCTATTCCATTTGCCACATTGAAATAACACAATTGGATTAAGCTACGCCTTATTTTTCACGAGCAATGACTGGACCTCAGATTGGGTGGTCGGGTGTAATATACGGATTAATGTAGTGAAATATGAATCTGAAGGCTCCATGTTTCGCGTCACGTTCTTACAATATATACATCACTCTGCAATTTAGGGTAGTGCATTTTGTTTATAAGAATAACAGAAAAATCTTACTGTTTGATTAGAGTAGCCTAAAATCTGGGGATTAGTTTTGTTGATTAGTTGCATTTCTTTTAGTTTGTTAAATTCAATATTAGGGAATGCTCAAATTCAGATTCCTTACGTAGCTTTGCGCTAATAGCTGAAATAACCCAAAGCTTCAGAGAACACATTTTATGAAGCATTAGAAAAATTGAATGTCCTAAATAACAATGGACTATCACAGTATGGCTGTAAGTGTTTCAATGTAGTATTAGTACAATAAGATACCGCTTCCAGATCAATGGTGCTGCTTCTCGAACACCTCGAAAAGACATACAATTAATTATTACAAGAACAGATGATTAGCACTTGTCAATCCTTGCTCGATGCAGTTGTATACGTATTTACTATGAAACTGAATAAAATTACTGGCGGCAGCATAGGGGCTCTGCATCATTGTTTAAAAACAGACTTTTCAAGATCACTCTGTATGTCAGACGCCCGGCGAGGGGAGTTCATTTCACAGTACAGACCTTCTTGCCTATACCGTAGCATACAATAACATATGGAGCAACATTCTATTTGCTGGTTTCTTGAGCTTCTCCCTACTGATGAATAACTGTCAAATTCGTTATTGAAGAAAACCAAATCCAAGCGCACTTTCATACAGGAACGTGACGCATTTTACAGCAGAATAAGTATGCTGTGTGTAGGATGTACATGTTTCTACATCCTGCTGAGAGGTGCCACTAATTCAACACCACATTACATAAGGATAGCGTTCTTTGTGTTACTCGGCTTTAATTTCAGTTTAATGAATGATAACCCAACTTTCATACGTAGCAGACATTACATGAAGGAAATGGCTTATAAGCTGTTAAAGCATTATATTTAGTCAACTAACTATTCAGGTTTGTTTTTCTTTTCGTAAAACGGTCTAATTTGTGATATTAAGATATATGTTCATGTATTATAGTATACTAATCTTGAGATATACAATACATATATATATATTTACATACAATATAATATTAATGTTTTTTAATAAAAATCGCAAGTTTTATTAGTAGGGTTCCAGATATTTCTCCTTCCAGTGGCTCAACGGTAAGACTCAGGCTTACGATGCTAAAAATCGGGTTTTGATACCAGTGGTTGGTACAGCATAAATGTTGCATTGCGATGTTTTGTGCTTAATTGCAAGCACACAGAAAAACAAACCTAGATATTGTTCTCGTGTGAACGGGTTTCACGAACTATCGAAGTATGATTATAATTAATTACACTTGTCATAAGACACCCCTATTAAACCAATTGTATTTTAAGCACTTCATTTTTATATGAAAATGTTTAAAAAAGTAACAAGATTAAACAGTATGCATATTGTTTGTGTATTGCTCTAGCTTTTCTCTAAAGTTTAAGACTGCTGCTTATAAATTTATCAAAATAAACTATTAAAAGAAGGCTTATAGCGATTAAAACCAGGTTTCAAAACTCGTGGTAGGAACAACACAGGTAGAACATGCTCTTAATGTTTGTCCTACTTTAAGATAATGTAAGATCAACCACTCTTCAGTTTGCTTGTTTGTTATTAAGCACATAGTTACATAATGGGCTATCTGCATGGTGTTCGTATTTTTCGCAAAAATGTCCATGAGGCAAATGCACTTACATAGATTGTGATAAAAATATGATGTTTTTAAAGAATTTGGAATTTACTCAATAGGCGACATTATGTACAGGAATATGATGCAATACCAGTTTCTTAAAATATTGTATTGACTGAGCATACATTCATAAAAATATTATATACATCTATCAACGTGAGTCAATAATATACACTTTTAAAAAATAGGTTTTGATTGCCAGTATTTACCTAATAATACAAATATTATTCCAAAGCAGAAGATGTATCTTTCAGTATGTTCTTCACACAAAAGGATATCGTCCATAGTCATCTCTGATTACTAGAAAAGAAACTAGACAGTCACTTTAATCGAATAGCTGAATTTTACGATCACTTTTGTAACACTAACAATCCAAAAGGAGGACGTTTTGCAGCAAAGGACCACGAACCATGCATCCTTGGAGTACACTAATCACAAGAAAGTAAGTTTGGTTCACTAAGAAAGTATTCTTCGAAACTACTTACAACAAAATTCTAAAATAAAGCTTTGTTGTTGATGTTTAACTTGTTATCGACAAGTAATAATTCAGTGATATCAAGCACTTCGTTCAGTCTCGACCATCGATTCTTTGAAGCGGGTTGAGAATATTCCTATAAAATATTGATTATTGAAAAATTCAAAAATGTGGAATTTGTGAGTTGTGACAGTAAGAATTTTTTTCTAGAAAAAATCTACAAGTTTCTTTTGCAGAAGTTGAGATAAAGGAATTTAGCGAGAAATCAAATATTTCAACAGCGTGTTTCATACTTGTGGCCCGACATGGCCAAGCGTGTTAAGGCGTGCGACTCGTAATCTGAGGGTCGCGGGTTCGCATCCTCGTCGCGCCAAACATGCTCGCTCTTTCAGCCGTGGGAGCATTATAATGTGACGATCAAGCCCACTATTCGTTGGTAAAAGAGTAGCCCAAGAGTTGGCGGTGGGTGGTGATGACTAGCTGCCTTCTCTCTAGTTTTACACTACTAAATTAGGGACGGCTAGCACAGATAGCCCTCGAGTAGCTTTGTGGCTAATTCCAAAAACAAACAAACAAACAATCTAAAATAAGAAATACAAACCATGAAATAAAAATATTTATTGTCTACGAAAACTTAAAGGCGGAACTCTGGAAGCTAAAAAAGTAACAATAAAAAAAGATTTAGATGAAATAAGCAAGTGAATAAATACACGTAGTGGTCCCCGACGTAATGTACAGCAATCATGTTAAAAGCAGAAAAAAAAATCAAATTGTTCTCTTTCAAAATTGGATACAACATTTCATTCGACTTTGGGGATTTGAATTCACATATTTTATAGTGAGTGTGTTAAAACTTTGTGTCTTCGTTGATTTTATTCTAATTTAAACCTGCAAAGAGTTTTAGCTACTTTTTGAATATTTAATAGGCTTCATTCTCTTCTATATTCTCTATCTGAGGTCAAGCTCATCCTAATGGTTAGCGTGCTGGACTATGGATCCAAAGTTTCATATTACCACCGAAGGAGTTTGCGTTCCGCAATTTGAGACAATAGGCGCATTGATCGATTTTAGTGGTCTTTTAAATTGGCGGTATGCAGTATTGATTAGCTGCCTTCTCTCTAGGCTATCATTTAAAAACTAAAAACGGATAACCCTTGAACAGCTAGCTTTTGCGTAGTTTTGCCGACGGAGAGTTAAAAGAAACCTTTCGATAGTGTTTAGGTTCTAGCCAAGATATGCTGTGGGACATAATCTGCAGAGATGTTACGACAGTGGAACTTGGTCTGGATGTTTGAGGGAGCTGAGTAGGCGGCGGGTGCAGCTATCTGGTTGTGCTCCCTCGGATCAGGGGTCCTTCAATAAATATACATGAATCTTCGAGTCTTTGACCTGGTCGTTTAATTGCCGTCTCGCGTTAGGTGCTGTCATGTTGAAATTATCAAATGCAATATAACCTACAATATTCCTCTTTCAGGTCCCCCGGGGGTTTGTTTTTCTTTTGAATTTTCGCGCAAAGCTACACGAGGACTATCTGCGACAGCCATCTTTAATTTAGTAGTGTAAGATTAGAAGGAAGGCAGCCAGTCATCACCACCCACTGCGTACTCTTGGGTTACTCTTTTATTAACGAATGGTAGGATTGACCGTCATATTACAGCTTCCCCACATCAGAAATGGCGAGAATTTGGTGTGACACGGATTCAAACCCGTCCCCGATAGAACAGCGGTAAGTTTACAGACTTGCAACACTACAACCATAGGATTGAATTCCCGTAGTGGACACAGCAGACAACTCAATTTGGCTATCATTAAAACAAACAATATGAGATTATTTTAATTATTTTTTAGAACAAATATACAACCAGTAAATGCCAGTGTAGATAAAGTTTAGACTTTCTTTCTTTTTTCTCTCTACTTCAAAATTTAAGCCTTATAACTAAAAAAAATGACATAAAAATAACTTGTTTGCAGTGTACTTCAAAACTATAAAAATTGGTATGATATGTAGAAACCTAAGCGAAACTTTAATTTTGAAAATTGTTAAATAAGACTAAAAATGCAAGAACTATTTAGAGAGAAAAAAAAATGGTGATTTATGAAAATTCGTAAAGTTATACTAATGTTACACTGCCCAGAGAAACTTTAACAAACTGAGGTGAATCTTTCCTTTTCATTTTTGAGCTGGAATTAATTACGCTAATCTTGGATGTATTGTTGTCGAACTACTATTGGAATAGCGTATAAACAGAGGCTTTGTGTAATGCATTAACAACAAACGTGAATACCTTTTTTATTGTGCAAAAAGCCTCGTCAGCAATGACATTCTGCGTATACAACCCGTAATGTAGCATGTGTGAAGAAAGATCTGTAAAAATTATCAGCAGACTAATTATGACGTAACATTACACAAACTATTGATCAATGCATCGTACTTCGACAGCAAAGAACGTTCTACAACACCATCATCTTGGTGTTAATGCTAATTTCAACATCAAACATTTTACCTAGGATTATAGATGGAGAGCTAATTGACTCCAGTAGTTACAATTCTTATTAGAGTTTGGTAGAAGAAATATTTTGGCGGAAACAAAAATATAGTATTGCTGAGATATACCTAGGCGTTTGACATTGGAAACAGTGGAAGAACTCTAAAGCAGACACCTTCGGGACTGAGACAAACTGACCTGCTTAGAGGGGTTCCACTGTACATAATTAGAGATTATGTAAACAAAAAAAAAGGGACTGTGATTGAATGACCGCTTTCGAGGGATGACCGAATCTGAGGGGTGGCCACTAATTAATTTGATTTTATTCGTACTGCATGAGATATGGCATTGTTGCTCTATTGATGAAAGCGTAAATTGATTTTTACTAAATGTTTTATTCCTTGCAACTATTAAATAGAACTGTGTAGAATTTGAAAACGCAGCCAATATAAAATTTACTGTTGTTTTTTTTAGAACAAAAGATAATGAAATAAACTCTACACAAACAAATTTTGTTTTTTGCAGCCGTTGTTTACGTAGAATAAGAATTTGAAAACGTATTCATTCAACACGAAATGGAAGATTCTTGCATTATTTAACAAAAAAATATGTAATTTTATTCCTTGTAATAGTTCTAAACAAATTCATACACAGAACTTTCCTCGCACACAGACCTTTCAAAATCGTGACAAATTACACTATATTATACGATCCTGAGCAATATGCTAAAAGAGCTCGCTTTTATTTTAATGAGATACCAGAACAGTATTTACTTGGTAGCTTGTTGTTTCTTTGTGCATCATTTGTCCTATCATAAAGCAACGTCTTTTGTTCTTATTTAAGAGTACCATTGGGAAAGAGAAATTTAGATTTACACGATATAGGTATTTATAGTATCAACGAAAAGCCTAATCTGCACAAGATATAGTATTATATCTTTATGTATTTTTCTTTACTTTAATTTATAAATTCTGAGAATTATCAAAGCAATATTCTCCTGTTCACACTGTGGTTGCTCGATTCGCTGCAAGAACACTGACTAGTTGTTTGGTTCGTCAGGTTTTATAAATGGTGAGTAAAATTAATTTCAGTGCAAACAAATAAAAATAATAGGTAACCACTGTTAATTAGTTTTACTAATTCTTATCCGAATTCTGATTTATAGCTTACTCATGTGAAACTGATAAAAATAAACTTCAATTCAATCTGTTTCACAACATAAAAAATTTTGATCACTCAATTTGATAAAGTAGATGGTGTATCATTCATTAATGTATGTACCTCCATGGACTCCAACATTTTATTTCTTCTCTTGACCCTCTAAGGCCCGGCATGGCCAAGCGTGTTAAGGCGTGCGACTCGTAATCTGAGAGTCGCCAGTTCGCATCCCCGTCGCGCCAAACATGCTCGCCCTTTCAGCCGTGTAGGCGTTATAATGTGACGGTGAATCCCACTATTCGTTGATAAAAGAGTAACTTAAGAGTTGGCGGTGGGTGGTGATGACTAGCTGCCTTCCCTCTAGTCTTACACTGCTAAATTGGGGACGGCTAGTACAGATAGCCCTCAAGTAGCTTTGTGCGAAATTAAAAAAAAACAAACAAAGCAAACAAAAACGTGGCCTTCTGTTCCGTACCGAAATGACACTAAAAAAAAAGAGAAAAATTGTTGTGCCTGTTGTATTTTCAGCTAATCTGGTGGTCTCTGGTATTGAGTGAGACCTTTTTACTTCCACTCATCTTGGAAAACGTTTATCATACTCGACAGCACGCCATCGATTTTTTTCATGATGTTAAATGTGTGTCTACTATTTATTCCTGTGTATAGACACCTCCTTTTGTATTATTAGGATTAAAAATCACATGAAGTTTTTTATCTGGCCCATGTGCAACTCTATAAGGCTGTTCATGTATTGTATTCAACGGTAATATAATGTCTTTTCTTCGATCGTGAAATAATACGCGACTAAAGAAATGCACGATGTTAGCATTCAGGATTCGATTTCTCACGATGAACACATCGGGTAACTGAATTTCGATTCGTTCTAGAACTAACAAACAAGTGTTAAATGATTTTAAATGTTCAAATAACAAAGTCACATGAAAACCATATAAAGTCAAGGTAGAGTAACATGTTTTATAATTACCTTTTCACATAGGCATTTTTAAGTAGTGTGATGCCACCAAGAATTGGAAGGATACATAACAGTCTTTTCCAATACAAAATATGATCATAAAGATTTGTTCAGATCAGTAATTTTGAATTTTCAAGGCTGGAGGAAACAACATAATTAATGTATTGGAAAATAAGGAAATACAGATAAACTAGCAACATCAAAGCTTTCAAAAAGAAAGTTACGACAACTCCTACCAAAGACATTGTTTTGTAAAAAGTGAGCATTTACGAACACAAAAGTTAATCGTAAAATCTGCCAACGTGTTTCAGACGACAGTCCGCTGTAAAATAAAATAGATGTTATGCCTTACGAAGACATACCAGTCACATGTGAAGCTCTCAGAGAGAAGTTTTGTACTTTGTTCTTTAAGACTGAACCTTTTGCGATGGAAACTAAACTGCAAAGCTAATTCAAAAGTACATGGTTGTTAAAGAGAGCATGATCACATATGGCGACATAGAAGGTAATAATGTGTTTTAATGTAAAACATTCAACCTCTATAAAATGAATCTAAGTGTGATGTAATTCCATTTAACAATAACACTATGTGACGCATAGAATAACATCTGGAAGTGTATATAAAAAATAATAATATGTGTTTAAATTTTATTCCTGAGGTGTGACGTAGCTGTGGATTTTTTTTAAATTTACTTCAATTTCAAAAAATAACAAGAAAATTAGAATATAATAACAATCTAGTAATAATATATCACTCATAAATTAGAGAAATTGCGAGATAATAGAAATTACCATTAAAGAAAATCGAGCTGATTTCGAAAGACCTGAACAAAAACTTATAAAGTTCCAAATAGTTGGCTATCCCTTTTCAGGAAAATTGCTATTACTTAGCGTCGCAGTACTAAGTTGTCATAGTAAAAGATTAATTGTTTATTTAGTTGCTTAGTATGAACTATAAATTTAGAAGAAAAACAGCACAACTTCTAATTAAATTTAACCCAAATATGAAACCTCTACCCTAAACGAGCAGTTTAAAGTACTATTTTTTTAATTATAAGAAAAGAAATTTAATTAGACATACTTAATAATCAATATTAAAGACCAATTAAGAGTTAATATTATTAGAAAAACCAATCTGGACGTATTTTGATACTGGGAGTAACCAAAGTACTATTAACTTACATGCATATATCATGACATTTTCTTCCGCTTTCATAAACTTCCTATTCTTATAAGCTATATTCCATGATGTAATTTAGATGTTAGCTAAAGAACGTTTGACGTTAGGCTCAAATAAGCTTGTAAGAATAGGTATAGATTGTTCTAAATTGAAATTTTAATTCACGGAAATGTAGAGGCTTTGCAAGATATGTAGCAGACGAATTAAGTATAAATACGACAAGCCATTCAATAACCTAAATAAGCTTGCAGTGAAATGGTGAAACATTAATAAGATTGAGAGTTGTTTCTCAATAGAGTAAACCAGCTTATATGTTTATATTGTTGGATTTATGTCGGTTATTGCACTTACTGAATTATTTTATATAAGTAGCTTGATTTTTACGTTAGTGTGGTGCAACTGACGTGATTGTAAACATAGGCCTACATTAAGTAACAAAGTACATAAACCGATGAAGAAAAGATAAAGTGGAAATAAAACTATTAGGCTATGGTAACCAGGAATGGACGTTTAATTATTTTCACCAGCTAATTTATAAAATATCGTCAACGAAAGGTAACAACACAATTCTGCGTTACTACCAGTAAAACGCATACGGTGATTTACGACTTAATTAAACAAAAAATCAATTCATAAAAACTCATAAACGAATAAAAAAAAGTCAAAATCTGCACTCGTACTCTGTTTGTTTACAGAAGAAAAACTAAATACGTTTACTTTCATGGCAAACTCATAATATAGCACGAAAAAATATATTTTGTTGCGTATTAAGTACAAATAATTTCTTCTACGTTTGATATATCGACGTCTTCGGAAAAAAGCAAAACAAATTAAAAACTAGAACTCACGTTTTCAAGCAGTCGTTTCTTACAGATTTCAATTATATTCTAGGGTTTTCCTTTTTCTTGTTCCCCGCTAGTACAGCGGTAAGTCTACGAATTTACGACGCTAAATCAGGGGTTCGATTCCCCTGGGTGGGCTCAGAAGATAGCCTGCTGTGGCTTTGCTGTAAGAAAACAAACCTTTTTCTTACTACTAAACGACGAGACTAAAATTTAATACACGACAATTACTGACGATTAAAAAACATCTGGTTGATTTATTTAGGAAGATAAACAATTCGATTTGCATATGTTTATAGCAACGTTTATTTGTGTGTCAACCAACTTATCTATATTATTATAGCTTTTGTAACGTCCCCTGTGACTGAACAGCAAGTCTGAGGGCATATAGGTTAATATTTTTATGACCATGGTTAGCAGAAATAAATTAGTCTCATGGGTAGCCTTGTACTTGTGAACAAACAAAAAAGCTGGCGCGACAAAACGTTAGCTTTTCCAATGATATAGTAGTAAGTCTAAAGGCTTATAATGATAAAAACCGGGTTTCGATAATCATGCTGCTTAACGACAAACAAACAAATACAAAACGACAGCTCAGCTCACTGTCACTTATTTTGTTTCATGTAGTACGAGTTCTAATTATACTCGACAAAACAGCAAAGAAAAAGGTATGTAAATATAAAACTGATATTAATCAATAACAAATGAAAGAATACCACATTACATTGTTAGTTTTCTGTCTGTATGAACACTCATATCCACTTACAAAGTCACAGAATTCGTTAAACTCAAGGCCTCTTTTTAGTCTTACCTCATATTATTATTCAAAGATATTTTCAAAGGTTCAATAAAACATCTGATATGGAATCATATCTTCTTAAAGGGTCAGAGTATGAAATATTGTGATTATACTAGTTTATATTTGATATCTTTTTTAAAGTGTTTGCTAACTTGTAGATGATTAACTATAGGATTAAGTGTGTGTGTGTTATGTAAATTAGTGTGTAATTTTATAATGACAGATTTCTAAAGTGCCTCTCGCTACATATGATATAACCACGTATGTATGAAACATTTTCGGACTTACAGATATATTTGGTATTAACAATGAAATTTATTTCACTAGTGAAACCAAGAATACGTTTTATTCATCAATGCAACCTTTCGACAAATGCCAAAACAGCCTCATTCTCTTGAACAAATTTCTTTTAAGATAATTTTTTTGTAGTTTGTTCAGAATTTTAGACAGTTTATGAAATTATTTTCTAACAGAAAATGTTTTACAGAAGTTGGTTTGTAATATATTCAAGTTATTATGTTTTAAGTTTACGTTCTCATTTGAACAACTGATTAATAACAAGCACAAGAACATCTATTTTACATACTTTTCTAAGCAGTTTGAAAATGTCATAAGCAACCTTGAAATATTTTGTAATTTCTAGGGAAATTTAAAATTTTAATCTATATGTTAATTTATGTAATGTTCTTTCTCCCAGCACAAAGAAATACTTAATTCAATGTGCTTAGAAGAAATTGTAAAAATATACATATCTGTGAGAACTGATAAAATTTTAATAAACACAAATATTTAGGTATATACATCGAAGAACTCAAACACATATTCCATAGAAATAACTTGTTGTAAAATGTGAAAGATAGTGTTATAGATTGTCCTCCTTGGTATTCATCGTCTATGCGTATTCTTTCTGTTTATACGCGAAGTTTGAGAACAAAAGTTTAATCTGATGAACATTATGTCTCTACCAGTGAGTGAGTACGAGTTAGTCGTATACCTTCCATATTAAAGTTGCTTTCATCTTTCGGATTACAGTTTTTTTTTTCAACTCTTTTGTCTGAAAAGTTATCTCAAAATATCATCAGAATTAAGGAGATGTTGTTTCTCCTCCTCATTCTTGATATGTAAGTTTAACCTAACTCTTAAGTAATCTTTTTAATTTTGTATATGATATAACACCACCAGGCATATTTTCCTGTTAAAGCTGTTGAGATTTTCTCAACAGTTTCTCTTCTATACGATTATAACAAACATTGTACTTTTAAGAGTTACATTAGTTTTAGTATCAGTTTTTGAACGGCCTGGCATGGCTAAGTGTGTTAAGGCGTTCGACTCCTAATGTGAGGGTTGCGGGTTCGAATCCCGGTCGCACCAAACATGCTCGCTCTTTCAGCCGTGGGGGCGTTATAATGTGACGGTCAATGCCACTATTCGTTGGTAAAAGAGTATATATATATATATGTGTGTGTGTGTGTTTCTTATAGCAAAGCCACATCTGGCTATCTGCTCAGTCCACCTAGGGCAATCGAACCCCTGATTTTAGCGTTGTATATCCGGAGACATACCGCTGTACTAGCGGGGGGCAGGTAAAAGAGTAACCCAAGAGTTAGCTGTGGATGGTGATGACTAGCTGCTTTCTCTCTAGTCTTACACTACTAAGTTAGGGGCGGCTAGCGCAGATAGCCCTCGAGTAGCTTTGCGCGAAATTCAAAAAACGAACAAACAACCTTTTTGAATATGAATAAATCTATAGAAAGGATAATATTTTTTGTAAATTAAACAATATTTCTTTCATTGGCACACAATATTGGATTAGTTGAAACTTACGAAAATATTCCATCACTAAAATTCATTTTTACTGTTACTTTTTTGTTTGAATACCACACTGTATATTGTTAAGTTAGTACAGGTAGGTGTTCAAGTTTCATGTGCATACTAGTATAATAACACTGGTACTTCCTGATTACGTACATAATGTTGCAACCATATTTTTATTTTTTAATACTTTGGTAAAAGTTCGATTTACATAATGTTAACTGCGTGATATATGAATCATTTATAGAGTGGGTTATTAAGTTAATATGTTTTACCCACACCTTTACGTACATTAAAAGTTCTTGACAGACGTCAGTTTTAATTCGCAAGTTTTGAACTACTGAATACAGATAAAAGTTTGCCAAAAAATGAAAGGTTATTTTTAGCTAAAGTACATGTGACAGGTATATTTTTCGTATGAAGTAAACTTTACTACTACAACATAACTTCAGTAAGAAGCTTTTGCACACTTTCAGAGTCTTCGAGAAAGTATCTCTAAGTTAATCTATCTTTATTCTTAACGTTAATGTGGAGAAGTGACAGGTAGGAGCAGTTATCTTATCCCAGAGTTTTCATATTGAAGTCTTTTATTTTTATTCAGTTTGCAGATCAATGTAACCAAATAGTGCTTTTATTTGAGAAATTTTCAGTCAGCCACGGTTTAGTCTTTAGTTTCTTCTAAAGTACAAATGTTACTTTCTTTACCATGTTAAGATCGAACATGTTTTTATGTGCGCTTACCGTGTTTTTAAAACATACATATATATTCAGTTTTAAACGAAAAACAGGAATTACCGGCTTTTTCGGCATCCGGAAGGATCTTCAGAGAATCATGAAGAATTTTCACTTCATGTCGTGAAAAGTGCTGTAAACACAGTTTAGAATGTAAAAAGAAACATAAAAAATCGTTTTTTTTTAAATTACCTCTAAAACAGAATCCTAATACTGAATTTGAAGTTTATAAAGCACTTGCATTTTTGTGTATTTCATGCTAACACTAAACACTTACACATTAATTAATACCAACTTCTAGACATAACACAGTTAACATGTGAGAAATAATAATTTAAGTTTCTGCATCACGGGCGTTCTTATTTCATGTGACAGTTTGGATGAGATCACTGTATGGAAAGAGTTTTTTTGTTTTTGAATTTCGGGGAAAGCTACACGAGGGATATCTGAGCCAGGCATCCCTAATTTAGCAACACTTAAGCTTCTCTTTTACCAACGAATGTGGGATTGATTGAAACATTATAACTACCCCGCGGCCGAAGGGGCGAGCATGTTTGGTGTGACGGGAATTCGAACTCACGATTCTCAGATTGCGAGTCGAGTGCCTTAAGCACCTGGCTATGCCGGGCCGTATGAAAAGAGAGCAAGGTTTTTAAAATAGTCTAAATGTTGCATTTCACTAACAACTTCATATCCTTATGAAATGAAAGTTTGAAACTTTTAAGAAGTTTTCTCAGTTGTTGTGAATTAAAGTTTAGTATCATTCAATAACTTTAAGAAAGTTAATGTATCAAATTATGTGATTGAATTGCAAATATTTAGAAACTTACCGTATGGGAAATTCGTTGTCAATATTCTAAATAAAAGTTGTGTATCACTTGTACTTCATGTAATTTAAGCTGAAAACCACAATCATATAATTTGTATTTTTATAATACAAGTTATCTAGTTTTCAGCCGTTTACTGTCGTATTTTTTTGGTTTTTAAATCGTTTTCTTGGATTTTTTTAACTTAGGCAAAAAAAATGCAGATCAAAAGAACTGTTATAGATTTTAGCTTTCGTAGACATCATTTTAGAAATACCAGTCTGATAACAATTTAATATATCACTGCGACTGTGTTAAAGGTTAGGACACATTTCTGTAAGGTTGATTTAATGGAAAGAACGCAGATCCTAAGCTAAAGACCTAGTTTATGACTATTGGATTTTTAGCTAGATGAAAAAAAACAATGAAGCCATTTGGCTTCACTGTTTTATCTACTTTCAAACGTCCAAACCGATATTTATGAGAGTATTCTGACATGATGTGAAACTAAATCGACCATCGGGATTTTGACTCTAAGTCCAGGGAACTTCTTTGCTCAGTTTCTAATTGCAACCGATCTATCTACTTAGCACATTACTACATACACGCGACAACTCACTTTGGCAAAGAGCCAGCAACTAAAACTATTTAAACTACAAAATCTAGGTATGCTGCAGAACAACTCATTCATATTCAGACATAATTACCCTCAACCAAAGAATGAAGTCTTAACCTTCGGCCGTGTATACTCTGCATCCTCAAGGTTATTTTCCATTGCATTCAACAGATGTAGTATCTATGAATGATACAGCATAAATCAAAATTATCTTTATTACCAATTATAGAAACCTTCAAAATTCGACTGTTTATCAAAGTCAATGCCCTCTCCTAGTACTCGGCTTATAGCAATAAAAACTAGGTGTCGATACCCGGAGAGAGTAGAGCTCAGACAGCTCAATGTATAAGATTTTTTAATAATAAAGAAACAACAAAAAATAATCCAACTCAAGACCATAGTGTCATCTAGAATATGAGGTTAAAAGGCTCATCTATGACTTATTTGAAGAGATGGATTTAAGTAATGTCAGTGGGATTCAAAGAAAAGGTTTGTAGTACATTTTAAGTATTTTCAAATATTAAAAATCTGCTCATTGTATTAATTAATGAAAGAGCTAAAATGCTCTCTTAAAGCGAGAGAGCGAAAGCACACAACTGATGAAACAATATATTTTGACCGCTGTAAGTCAGAACGTAAGAAAAGTTTATATATATACATAGTAATGAAAGTGTATGTATGTTTATATATATATATAATAAAAGTGTATGTATGTTTATATATATATATAATAAAAGTGTATGTATGTATATGTATATATATATAATAAAAGTGTATACATATTTATATATATAATAAAAGTGTATGCATGTTTATATATATATATATAATAAAAGTGTATGCATGTTTTATATATATATATAATAAAAGTGTATGCATGTTTTTATATATATATAATAAAAGTGTATGTATGTTTTTATATATAATAAATGTGTATGTATGCTATATATATATATAATAAAAGTGTATGTATGTTTATATATATAATAACAGTCTATGTATGTTATATATATATATAATAAAAGTGTATGTATGTTTATATATAAATAAAAATATGAATGTATGTTTGTATTATAATAAAAGTGTATCCATGATTATACATATATATGTAATAAACGTGTATGTGTGTTTTATATATATATATATAATAAAAGTGTATGTATGTTTATACATATATAAACTGAAAACTGGGTTCATTTTCTATTTTTGAACTAAATGGATAGTTGTTTTGAAGGAAAAAGTAATATTGTGTACATTTGTAGTTTGTATTTACGACAAAGATTCAAGGCTATCTATCAGAGTTACTGCTTGTGAATTAGTGACCGGAAGATTTGTTTATTTGCTTGGAATAAAACACACAACTACACAATAGACTTACTGTCTGTGCTCAACCCACCACGGATATTGAAACGCGGTTTCTAACAACATGACTCCGCAGACATGCTACTGGGGTGCATGTGATCGGAACGCAGCCATTCATTACAAGTACTAAGGTATTGACTTTCACTTTTATAACTCACACTTAGTTTAAAGTGCGGAGAAAATTTTATGGTACTGAACGGATTCGAATAGAGCTCTGAAATCCCGAGCTTTATCGCAAGGTAGATTTATGTCCCGTTCTTAGATTTAGTTTGTTTTGTTTCGAATTTTACACAAAGCTACACGAGGGCTACCTGTGTTAGCCGTCCCTAATTTAACAGTGCAAGACTAGAGGGAAGGAGGCAAGTCATCACCACCCACCGCCAACTCTTGGGCTACTCTTTTACCAGCGAATAGTGGGATTAACTGTCACATTATAACGTCCCCACGGTAGAGAGGGCGAGCATGTTTGGTGCGACGAGCGTTCGAACCCTCAGATTACGAGTCTACTGCCTTAACCACCTGGCCATGCCTGACTCCCGTTCTTAGAACAAAAAAACAAAAAAAACAGTACATTATAACCAAATATAATCATCGAATGATTATTACTTCATAGAAATTGTATCTACAAGATGATCTGCTTTGTAATAAGTTTCTTATTTGTTATAGAGATGTGATTTCATAAAAAAAAACTAAACAAACAGATGTTGTGATCACTTCCCACATATATGTTTACATAACCTTTCTAAATAGAAGATCTGTTCTAATGTGTGTGTGTGTGTTTTCTTATAGCAAAACTACATCAGACTGTCTGCTGAGTCCACCGAGGGAATCGAACCCCTGACTTTAGCGTTATAAATCCGTAGACTTATCGATGTACAATCGGGGGACTGTTCTGACGTCAAAAAATGGAATAGTTTTTCTTCCAACTCTATTCGATAATTATTAGATTAGAATGAGAAAATAACATTAATGACGTTTTGGATGCATACGTGAACATGATGTTGTTCTGAGAAATTTAGTTTTCATAACAATAACATTATTTCACATTTGGATATTGGGATTTAAGATTCAAATATTTACATTAATAGTTTTTCTTTTTAATCTGTTTACCTATACAATATTTAAATACATATATCTAAATTTTAAGAATCAGGAAGACGCATTTTTTAATACCTTCGTTGGATATTTATTGGTTATTACATTTGATCAACAGATAAAAAGCAATAGTTTAGGGTCATCCGCAATAAAGTCATCTGAGACCTTTGTGGATATCACTTGCTAATCGTTACAAATAATCGTTGTTGTTGTTTTAACACAGTGCTAAACAATAGACTATATCCGCTATGTCCACTGTGAAGAACTGGACAGTGGATTTTAGCATTGTAAGCCTATAAACTTACCGCTGACCCTAGGTGGGACAAGATATAATTAAAATTAGAGGAATTCGGACATTGTTGTATTGTTGTTTGAGCGTATTAAATTTTCATTAAAAAGTTTGAGTTTCTATCAATACTATCTCACACTGCCAATAAATACTGTTGAAGTATAAATCTGTCCATGTGTAACACTGTTTAAGTTATTACTTAAATTACTACATACTACTATTTTCTTGCATATTCTTCCATTGGTGTATAAAATATTCTAAACACACACTGCTTAAGACTAATTTGTATTATGTATGTTTGGCTAACTGCATATTGGTATCGTAATATTAGCACAATGTAACTTTCTTTCAACTGTTAAATACTCGACTCGTAATCTGAGGGTCGCGAGTTCGAAACCCCGTCACACCAAACATACTCGCCCTTTGAATCGTCAGGGTATTATAATGTGACGGCCAATCCCATTATTCATTGGTAAAAGAGTAGCTCAAGAGTTGGCGGTGAGTGGCGATGACTAGTTGCCTTCCCTCTGGTCTTACACTGCAAAATTAGGAACGGCTAGCGCAAATAGCACTCGTGTAGCTTTGAGCGAAATTCATAAACAAACAAACAAGCAAATCTTTCTGATAACAATGTAGAATATTAATGTTACAATGTTCATTAAATTGGTGAGTTGTTGCTGACAGAAAAATCTTTTTTGTGTATTTATAAAGCGATTACTGCTCCATAATTCAATTTTCGTAACCATTCAATTTAAAAAGCTGCTTCTTATTCGCACAGTTTGCGACAGATTTTGATATTTTTGACATTTACTTGATAGAATGTTTCAAGAGCAATGGATTCTGATGATTAAATTGTCTGAATCCATTAAATTCGATATACGTAACAAAAACTAAATAATAACAAATATGAATTTGAAGCATGAATTTGTTTATATCCTTTAAGCTCTTGAACAACTCTTCGTTGTGAGAAAAATTTCATCTACGAAATTTGATGGATGTAAGCTTTTTCTGACCTTTCCACAAACGAAAAATAAATCAACGAATGCAGCGATCCTATGGAAAAAAGATGTAGCAGAAAATAGTTTGTTCAACATTTTGTACAAAAGTCTGAAAAAATAACAATTCTGTACATTTATGATTACATTCTTGGCACACAGTAATTATTTATAAAGTAACAAATTTTAATTTACTTAAAAGTATTAATAAAGTAAAAATAAACTTTATTTTTTGATTTCATCTATTATAAACTATAAAGCTGTTTATAATTTCTTTCTAGAAAAATATAATCGTTTTAGGCGTAAGCTGCCTTCATTGGAGTTTTATGGTGTCCTGTGATTTGGCATGGCCAAGAGTGTTAAGGCGTGCGACTTGTAATCCGAGGGTCGCGGGTTCGCATCCCCGTCGCGCTAAACATGCTTGTCCTTTCAGCCATTGGGCATTATAATATGACAGTCAATTCCACTATTCGTTGGTAAAAGAGTAGCTTAAGAGTTGGCGGTGGGTGGTGATGACTAGCTGCCTTTCCTGTAGTCTTGCACTGCTAAATTAGGGACGGCTAGCGTAGAAAACCCTCGAGTAGCTTTGCGCGATATTCAAAAACGAATAAACAAATCCTGTGATTTAAAAAGCATATTGTAATACGTTTCTTATTCCTCGAATTGGTAAACCTGCAGTAAATTGTAATTATTTCTAAAAGATTCCACCTAGCACTCAACTGAAAATGTTGGTCATTTTGGTGTGGTGATATATTTATGTAGTTATTTGAATTATGAAGTTATAATTTTACTTGCTGTTTCGAATTTTCGTTTCAGTTAATGTAATGAAGTGTTATTAACAATGGTTTGATATGACTTATTTTGCTTATTTATTCTACAACAACAATAATAATGTCTTAAACTTTTGACTTCTTAAGTATAATAGTAAATTATTTTTATTTACGCTGTACTTAATAAAGATAACAACACTGCAAATACGACGCAAAAGTTATTTAAGGAGTATTGGAATTTATTATATTTCACATAAAACAAGGCAACATCATGATAATAAAATAATAATTCAACCAGTTCACAGCTTTTTTTTTCTTCAGATGAACCATCTGATGAAACGTCACCTAAAAGACAAACTTTACATGAAAAACTAGTAGAAACAGTTTTATAAAACCTGTGCGATTCATAAAATTATACAATGATTTTGAATCACAACAATGATAAAAGACAACCTGGGATAGAGGGATATGCTTAAAGTCAGAGTGTTCTTAACGCTCCGAGATATCCATTAACACAACTCTAAAACAGCTATTACCAAGACATTTTTCGAGTCTGAAATTACTTGTTAAACGCTACCCAAGGACATTTAACTTACACTCAATATACTTCAGATCATGAAAGAACGTTTAGACCACCCAATTTTATAAAGAATGTGAAAACTATTTTAGCATACACTGGGGAGAGTTATTCATTATATTAAAGTCAGTTCAACTGACTGTTGTTTTGTACATTATGCTAGTGAAATTTCGAGAGACTTGTGGCCATTTGGCAATATTCTTTTGTATTTGACTGGCTTCTTGTTATTTGTCTGATGTTTCTGCGCATTAATGAAACATACAGATGTTTCTTTAAGGCTTAACCATGCGCTCTGAAACTGACAACTGAGACATGAGTTGAATATATGATTTTTATTGTACGAGTTAACATAAATTTAATAAGCAATCATCTGTATTTCTGACCACAAGACTTATCATCAAATACCTGGTTTATATAATAGTAAAATTACAGATTCCTTTCACCCATTAATTAGTTTTCGCACAGTAATATTCGGTTCTATTCAAATTAACATATAACTAAATTTTTGATAGATGAAATACTATGAAGCAATTACAATTTAATAAGTATAAAGCAACTTAAAATTTAAATAAATATATAAGGCAACCAGATAAATAATAATATCAAATAGTTGTTTTTTGAATTAAGCACAAAGCTACACAATGTGCTATCTGTGCTCTGCTCACCACGGGTATCGAAACTCGGTTTTTGGCGTTGTAAGTCCGCAAACATACCGCTGAGCCACTGGGGGATAATATCATTAGCTAATGTATGGAAACAAACAAATTAATATTCATATTCCACTGTGCTTGATATTTTTCAATTTTGTGGCCATTATTAAGCTTGCGTACTTAACCCCAATAAAGTTTTCATGACCATAGTGAACTTCTTTTAACAATAGAAAGTTCTTAAAAATTTTACGATTAGTTTGACTTTTACACTTCTTTGCAAATCTGTCAACTGTACTTATTCACGTAGTTAAAATAGCAACCTATTGTCAATGTTCATTTGTAGTTACAAGTTAAGTTAGAATTTTAATCGCAACCTTATTTTACTCCAGTTAATATAAATTAATCTTATGAAGACTGTAAAACTTAAATTTTTTTCTTCATCGACTTTCTTTTGTTGACCATTAATGAAATATAAAACAGAACATTTTTTGAAAAAATCACCTTTAACAAATATCCTATTTTAATAACATTTGTCTTTATTTCAATGACGATAGATTTACTGTTTTTGAACTGTTACTACCATATACCCAGATCTATGCTTCAACTAAAGCATCACTTGTTTTGTTTTCACAGCAGCTGTATTTCTGTAGGGGTGGAATTTGGAAAAAAAAACTTTTGCACACCACTCTTTTTCGTTTTTATTATAACAGTTTTATTATAACCATCATCCTTGTAACTATGATTAAGCCATTATTTTGAGAAGAGTTTTTATTTGACATATTGGCAAAGATCGTTTCTGGAAATGACTCTTCTCTTCAAACACGAATAAGATTTCGATGATATTGTTTTTCTTACCATACATGTAAGAGAGAGTTATTTAACATTCACAATCCAACTAACATTTCTTTTGCACATTAGCATATTTTTCTTCTCACGTCTTTTATAATTTATAGATCAGTGTAGCAGTGTAACAATTTCTACTTAAATTCCTGCTAACGCTCCGATCTATTGGATATGACAGAAATGTATCAAATATGATTTCATTATCGATTAACTGTTGAAAAGTAAATCATGGTTTCAGTAAAATATATCAAAATAAATACGAGCAACCTTTCTTTGTGAAGTTTTAATCGTAAAAAGTTCAATTAAATGATGCTAGTCTAGCGACACAGTCTGAACAAATGACTTAACATGTAGGGAAATAACTTTCACGATGTGTAATTTATTTCTAAAACCAATAGTCTACATGTTATCAAAACAAACAAAAAATAATTTGTCATTTTGAATTCTTATTCAGTATCAGAAAAACAAATAAAGTTAAATGTGTTATATCAGACTAATATTTTAATCAAACCACATTACTTGTAAGAAGGGTCTGGCATGGCCTAGCGAGTTAAGGCGTGTGCATCGTAATCTGAGGGTCGCGGGTTCGCGCCCGAATCGCGCCAAACATGCTCGCCCTCCCAGCCGTGGGGGTGTATAATGTGACGGTCAATCCCACTATTCGTTGGTAAAAGAGTAGCCCAAGCGTTGGCGGTGGGTGGTGATGACTAGCTGTCTTCCCTCTAGTCTTACTCTGTTAAATTAGGGACGGCTAGCACAGATAGCCCTCGAGTAGCTTTGTGCGAAATTCAAAAACAAACAAACAATACTTGTAAGAAAGCAATGTGTGTGTGTGTGGTTAGGATTTCTTCTTTTAAACCATTTTCGTTTGGGTTTTAAATACACTGTGACTAAAAAGAGTTACTATTTGTTTAACTTGGCGTATATTAGATAGACCCTTTTCAATGTGCTTCTAATTTAAAGTAGTTATCACTCTCAGTAACAACTATGGTTTAACATTTTGTTTATTACTGTAATGATTTGGAAATCTTCGTTACAAAATGTAAGTATCTAGGGAGAAAGTAAGAAAAAACATAGAATTTTTAGATTATTTATTGAAATATGAAAATAAAGTTATCAAACGTCATTATTTTTCCTTGTTTACTTTCCACGTTGCAGAATTACAGCAAAAATGTGAAATTACGATAACAATTTTTTATCTTTTTCCGTGAAAGCGTAGAGCTAGCACTTACACAGTTATGACTTCATAAAATATATTGACAAATATATTTATTGTAGTTGTGGCATTTTTGTATGTTTCATGCATCTGTATGGACGTTATCGTCACAGTTGTCCACAAAAAAAAAATTAATGGCATATAGTTTGTGCGCGTGCATTTCTTTAAAAAAAGCAAAAGCAGGACACCACCTTTGCCTGTTTTATTATTTTCTGTATTTTTAAAACGATGTCTAAGGTAGTTTATTCACAAATACGATACATTTAAAACTAGTTCCCATCAGACTCGGGCGCTATCAAAATTTGGCTACACGAAGGGTAAAAAGAAATGTTTTGTTTGTTTTTTGTTATTCGGACAAATCTACTTGAGGGCTATCTGCGCTAGCCTTCACTAATTTCGCAGTGTAAGACTAGAGGGAGGGCAGCTAGTCATCACCACCCACAGCCAACTCACGGACTACTCTTTTACCAACGAATAGCGAGATTGACTCTCACTTTATAACGCGCCCATGGCTGAAAGGGCGAACATGTTTGGTGTGACGGGGATTCGCACCCCAATCCTCAGATTATAAGTCGAGTGCCTTAACCACCTAGCCATGCCGAGCCTATAAAAATGTATAAATCTGCTTGTATTGCAGACTGATTTGAGTTAGACGTTCACACATAGGCTTTTATAGTTAACATCACCAAATCATAAACAGACGTAATGTGTTTAAGACATTTAAATTACTACAAAAAATAACAACGTACACTAAAAGTAGTTATTGTATGTGTTTATATATATATATGTTCAATTAACCAATTCGATAAATTTTTAGTTCTTCTTTATTTTTACTCATAAGTTCTTACGATAGATATTTTGTTATATTTCATTACATTTACTGAAGAGATTAAGAATACCTTGAACTAAAACATTTTTATTCAAGACGGTAGGTGGTTCTGCTGTAAGCTTACGGTCTTACAGTACAAAAATTCGGAGTTCGATTCCCTGTGGTGGACAGGTTGCGTTAATCCCACTGTGTAACTTTGAGCTAGAAGAAAAATAAACCAACAAAATGCAGTGAAAAACTTTCTGGTAAGCATGGACGAATTAGACTGACGAGTAACAGGACACTGGCCGGAATACATACCTTTAAGGGTTCCAAAACATGAATGGTCACTTAAAAGTTTTATATCTAATTAGCTAACCAGTGAACGTTTACTAATACCGTTAGTTTTTTATTGTTATCACTGTTTTAACTTCAATACGTTTTCTATTGAAATGTGTTTGTTTTGTTTTATCGCAAAATCTACTGTCCATGTAAACAGTGTCAACAGTATATCTTGGTCTTCTAAAACAATGACTTGTGTAAGCCTAGTTTATTTTATAAGTAAGGTAGTAGACAACTGTTGTATATGAAACAACATAGTGTACACATAATACTTTGGAATATTGCTTTCATTGTGCAACTTTTCAGAATTAAGTTCAGTTCTTTGTCACAGTCTCAGAAGTTGCCCCGAAAGGCATTGATCCGTCATGTAGAGACAAGGTGTATTGCATAAGATAGTTCTTTTACTGATGTTAATACTGGTCTTCTGGTTCTATACTTCCCTATTGATTCCCTCATATTTTGCTTCTTCTAGCTATATCATATGGTACTTTTGTTTCCAGAGTTTTCATTCCCTTCCAGTACGTCAGTAGACAAGCAGTAAGTTTATGGACTTACAACTCAAAACCTAAGGCTTGGTTCATCACAACATAAGGAGGCATAGGTAGTGACTGGTTAGCTTTGTGCTGAAAACACTACAACAATAAATTTAATAGTTGATACTTACGCTTTACTAATGCAAAAACGGTCAATGTCTTCCAGTAGAGTTATACTGGATTTCATATAGAAGCTTCACTTACGAACATTTAGTCTCCTCGTTTATCTTTACATCAAGGCGATGATGTTGTCATGCAGTTGATTTACTTTCTGGTATCGACTGGGGACCAACCACCCTGAATTATACATAATTCTTTCTGTAAGTCAGTTAAAAATATTCAGTTGGTAGCACTGTTTATTTGCACACAGTTCATTCCTTTAAGGACTCTAAAAGCAAATGGATTTTATACCATCCAATTCGATTCTTGTACCACTTTTGGGAAGCTTAAATATTCCTCCAGCGCTATTCAGAGTTTGTTGCTTTATGAGACATTAAATACACAACCATCTCCCTCACTTTATTTGGTGTTGGAACCATTTATTGGTCTTTAACTAAGTGTTGGCAAGATTCTTATTCTTCATCTTCAGCTCAGTCTATACAGTTTAAGTCTATGCTGATTTCCATAGATTCAATGTTTATACCATGTGTGTGCATGAGATCTTTTGGGGTCTACTAATTTCAGTAGTTGTTGAATGGTATTCGTACACCCACAACCGTCTTCTGTAGCACCTTTTGGACAATCCCTTGCTGTGTTGGTATCTTTTAAGTTGTTTGGAATTAAAACAGCCTAAATGAAAAAGACATGATCTTTACACTGCAAAGCCTTGGTGATTAATTTTTCTTTTAATCATTCTTGATGCACTACAATATTGTTTCGGTTTAAGAAATGTAATAGGAAATTGATTAGGATGTCTGAATTGCATATTATTATCAGTCTTAAACAGGTATTTTGTATTATTATTCACTTATTTAAATGCATGGCACCTTTACTTATAATTGGTAATGTACAACTTGGGATGAAGCAGATAACACTTTAGAAGAGCACAAGGTGGATATACCTTTCATGTCCTTTTTCTGCTGCTCATATGGCTGACGAAGCTGAGTTGCTTATGAAAGGCTAATTCCACGTACTCCGGTGTTTTTTTCAAAGATATGGCAAAGTCTGCAAAGGGTTGTGTTGATGTGTTTTCATCAACATGTCTGTTACTCAGCATGTAGATGGCTGTGGCTTTGGTAGTTTTAATTACTATTTCTATATTATTTTACTTGCCACACCGCTAGTACAGCGGTAAGTCTACGGATTTACAATGCTACAATCAAAGGCTCGATTCCCTTTGGTGGTCTCGGCAGATAGCCCGAGGTGGTTCTTTTGGAAGAACACATACATTATTTAACATTTCTTTATTCTACTACAAAACTGTTATATCTTGCTCTTGAATTTAACTTTACTCAAAATATTACCGTACGCCATGATGTTGTCAAAAAAGGTTAATATATAGCAGCTGCTTGGATTATAATGTGGGCTACATTCATGGTGTAGATGTAGAATAAGACAGAAGAAAGTTGTGTTCCTAGGAACATAATTGTCTTAATATTGTCTGATTGCCAACTTTCATGCATCAAGATTTATCTTATGAAAGTTAGTGTAGTTACATCTCTTATTCTATGCATATTTTACAATGATAAATATCCTGAGAGTATTGTTAGAGAAGGGCATCTGAACTTCATTTTATGCACTTTGCAGATCTAAAAAACATTGCTAAGGTATTCTGAACAATTTCAAAGTATTTTGCAGCCTAGATTTAGGTTTACTTTTCACTACATTAACTATCTAACGGTGAGGATAACCGAAAACACTGTTCAATCAGTTACACAGATCTTTTGGTTACTGTCTTCTCTGGGATCTTATCAAAAGATGATGGTTTGATGGCCTTTAAGAAAACTTTGGAGTAAAAATTTAATAAAGGCATCAGTCCATATTTCAGGGAATTTTTCTGTTGTCCAGCTACACTGATACCTCCCTCTTCCTCAATAAATAGTACGATAAAAACTGAGTTTCGATATTCGTGGTGGACACAGCATAGCAAAAAAACACTCTTTAAATAAACAATGTCGTTTAGTTATTTTTGGTTAACATTTTTTTTTTTTGCTTAGCTTATGTATGAAAACATTTGTTATCAAGTTTCGTTCTTTTTCAGTATTATACTTAAGGGTTATATTGTTTACCTAAATTTCACCTAGTTTACTCTTGGTTTATATAATTTTCCTTTTTGTCTGTAAGCATGTAAACGTAATGGTCTTTCAGAATGGAAATACAGGGTGGCTGAAAACAATTTTATCACCAAACTGTGAGATAATTCAAAGCACAATATTACAAAGAAATCAGAAATCAGCATATTGCAAGTACTGACTGAAGATCTGGAGTGAGGACAAAAAATACGTATTAGGTATATTACTTACTGTGTTAATTTGTAGTTATTTAGGTATCCTGCTTTAATAAAAAGTTAATGATAATATAATTTTAGGCATAAAATTGGAGAAATTAAAATAACTTAGAAACCGTTATAGCTATTACCATAGATCTTGGTAAATAGGACTAAACAGAAATTAGTAAAGTGTATAGAATAGTTAAAATGAAGCATAATTAGTTCAAATCATTTAAAGGATTTGAACGTTATATTGTCAGAGATGTTGTGGTTCATAAGATGAGGTTCAAATTCAGACTTTTTCATGTAATAATGAGTTATTAACAGATATATAGCAATGTACTGTTAAATTTGATTCTGTCTTATTTGGTTAATTATATGTATAGATGTTCGATTAATAAATTTCGATAACATCAAAAGCTAGATATAATTTGTCATCATTACTTTATTAATTAAATTATTTTTGAATGGATGAAGTTGAAAAATATGTATACAAATAAAATAATGTTACAATATCAAAATAATACAAATAAAAGTTTATTTTTCAAGATTTTGAAACAACTGATATTTCCTAATATTCTTTCACCTAAGCTATTTACTTCACATGATTTAATGTAAAAACTGCCCTCTAGTGGTACAGCGGCATGTCTACGGACTCGCATCGCTAAAAACTGGGTTTTGATATCCTTGGTGGGTAGAGCACAGATAGCCCATTGTGTAGATTTGTGCCTAATTCTAAACAAATAATGTAGAATTACTTTAATTTCTGTAGTTTAATTTATTTACTTATTTTTATAATAGAAAACTTAATAAAGATAATTTTAACATCAACATTTCTATATCTTGTTCTTGAACTGAGCATATAAATGCAAAAAAATAAATAAACAAACCAACACTTAATGGTCAATAAATACACAGTCAACATTAAATTTATTACTTCTTAGTTAAATAATAAATTTTTTCACTGTTTTTCTTGGATATATAACTATAATATCAAGGACTTTATCACAAATTGTTTTAACAAAAGAAAATTCATACGTTTGCTCCATACAACAAACACTTTCAGAGATTTTCTCTACCTCTTATTTGTTATAACTCACAAGAAGAAGGCTCAGCATGGCCAGGTGGTTAAGGCACTCGACTTGTAATCCGAGGGCCCTCTCTGCCGTGGGGGCGTTATAATGTGACTCTCAATCCTACTTTTCGTTGGTAAAAGAGTAGCCTAATAGTTGGTGGTGGGTGGTGATGACTTGCTGCCTTCCCTCTAGTCTGACACTGCTAAGCTATAAACGACTAGCGCAGATAACCCTTGTATAGCTTTGCGCGAAATTTAAAACGAAACAAACACAAGCAAAATACTGCAAAACATTTGCGTTGAAATTAGTATATTTATTGCAACATTATTTCTTTATATACAGGATCATATGCCTTAATCATTATTGATGATATTTCCATATAACTTGTTTAGAATAATAATTTATCTCGGACGACCCTCTAATTTATTATGTTATATATTACGACTTAAAATAGACTGAAACTGAGTTAAATGATAATTTAAATTTAGAAGTTAATTAAATATCGATAGGTATCAAATTTATCACCAACAAATTGATATATACAGTTTTCTTTGTTAATACAAATATATTTCAATATACAAAAATTAATACTAATTTTAATGATGATGATTACAAATAATAATTTATACACAAAAGTTTTACAAACATACATAAAATATTGAGCTTCTATGCGATCCGAAACTATCTTGTTATCCTATTGAGGATTCACGATAGGATAATTAATTTGAAGTTAATTTAACAGAGAGATGATAGCTAGCTATGCACTCTTTGTTAATCACGATTTGTTAACACAGCTGAAGTTATATAATGTCTTTGTAAAAATATCAACGTCTGATTCTAATCCACTGAAGTTCGAATTCGTAATGTTCGAAATCTATAAACGTTCCTGGTCAAATATCTGAGTTCCTGACTAATAACTTTAATTACAGTTACAGCTTCCAAGATTTATAGCATATCAACTTCAGCAAACCAATAATATATACTATCTCTTCGTGCGTTGCTTTAGTTACCTCTTATAAGCATTAGGCAAGATTCTAGAAATTTAAACTGATACAACAATACTAGCTTTTAGTTACTGGTATACGTTGTTGATTCTTACACTCAAGAATATTCTACAAGTTTAGTGAATAAGTGAGAATTTTGCAATGCAGATTTAACAGTAAAAGCTACATGTACTTCTAAATATATATTTAATTGAAACAAACATAGGTATTAAAATAAATATACGGTAGTAAATCTATCACAAACTAACTTAGAAATAAGACAAAAGAATGCCATATATTAAGTAGATGCGTTACAATTTCTAATTATAAAATAATAAAAAATAATTCTAATTAAAGAAAGCTAAATGTGTAAGTCCACGTATTTATTAAGCCTTTATTACGTACGGACTATATATTCGATAATAACAAAATTATTGCTGAAATTCGTGTATGTTTTTCACTCCAATTTAGTTATGGCTAAGCTTTACTGTACTTAATTCTATCAATAAATAAACCTATACTATTACTCTACGACCAAACGTTCAGTATTTTCATTGCGTAATTTAAATAGTATGCTAAAGGAAGAGCGTTAAGGAATTCGGCTCGTAATCTGAAGGTCGCGGGTTCGAATCCTCGTCGCACCAAACATGCTCGCCATTTCAGCCGTGGGGGCATTATAATGTTACGGTAAATCCCACTATTCGTTGGTAAAAGAGTAGCCCAAGAGTTAGTGATGAGTTGTGATGACTAGCTGCTTTTCCTGTAGTCTTGCACTGCTAAATTAGGGACGGCTAGCGTAGATAACCCTCGAGTAGCTTTGTGCGATATTCAAAAGCAGACAAAACAAACAAAATTTGCGTCGGTTAAAGCTATTTAGTACATAAAACATAATGTGTAAAGACATAAAAATATCTATTGAAAATCTTTACAGAAAACCTAATACAAAGTTGAAGAAATAAAATGAATGGTTTCACATTAGAAATACTTTTACTTATTTATTAGATTTCGTTATATACTACTTTGTTTCTGACCTTTGTAACTTGCTGTGTATTTGTGGGAATGGTCGTAAAATCAGTGACAGAATTCACGATCACAGACGACGCATATTAAATCATAATATTACCTTATCAATCTTAAGACTCTTTTCAGACAGCAAAAACGACGTGTCACATTTGAAACTTGGTGTTTTAAAACCTACACCAATAAACCGTTATGACGCAAGTACGAAGTTCAAAGTCTGATTTATACTCCATCTACAATTTTTCACTTAATTGAAAGAAGAAATTTTCGTTTTTGTAACTTTACTTTTGATGTTCTCCTACTTTTTACCAATATTACTTTTCACATATCAACTTTATGTTTCTATATACGTTTTCATTCTGCTTCTCTATTTCACTTCTTTGCAACTGATTCTCCACTATTGTTAAATACTCTTCTAATAACACTCTCTTATTGTTACCTTTTTAAATAATATTTGAACATGATTCGTCTATTCGACTTCAACAAACATCACCCGAAGAAGGATTTAGGCCCGAAACATCGTACCAAATTAAATTCCCTAGATTTTATTACCACTGTATAATATTCGTTTGTTTGTTTTTTATCACATAAACCACAGCTAACTGAAATCTGAACAACATAATTGTCTAAAAATATATTTCAAATATATATAACAAATTCTAATTTTTTTAAACGCAGATCAGATAAACAAGTTTTCCGCTAGGACAGCGATAAGTTTCGGATTTACAACGCTAAAATGAGGGGTTCGATTCCACTCGGTGTACATAGGAGATAAACCGATGCTGCTTTACTATAAGAAAAAACACACACACACAAACATTTTTTCATTCGAAGGAGACACTAAAACAAGATTTTTTTCTAGTTTCTCTTTCATTTTACACTTTCAATACACAGACTAATAATAGTATCAGGTTATAGTTTTGTTGCTAAGCGATATAACACAAAAGGCATTGCTGAAACCTTTTACCGGACAATTTGATTTCATAATAGTAATAGAGAAATAACATGAAGTAACTGAAAACCAATGAAATCACTTTAGTAATAATATCGAGAATTCAAAAAATACAGAAACATTAAAAATTCTTACGAGTTTAAATATCTATATTACGAACGTAGCTTCTAGCAAGTTATTTAATAATGTAAATTGGATAATGTAGTGAAAGTATAATACTTATGGTAGCTGATATACATAAATTCATGACTGACACTTTTTGTAATGATTGGAAGACATTGTTTCATCAATTGCAAAGTTGAACGCTCAAAAAGCAACTGAATTATTGAATTTTTAATTGATAATTTTCAACTTTTGGGTTCTACATGTCTTCTTTGTATCAAGACTATAATACTTAAAATTATCTAGATGTTCTTTAAAAGACTCAACTTTTACATAAATTATAATATAAAATAATGTAAATAGTATAGATTGTATGTATATATATATATATATTGATAGAATTAAGTACAGTAAAGCTCAGCCATAACTAAATTGGAGTGAAAAACATACACGAATTTCAGCAATAATTTTGTTATTATCGAATATATAGCCCGTACGTAATAAAGGCTTAATAAATATGTGGACTTATACATTTAGCTTTCTTTAATTAGAATTATTTTTTATTATTTTATAATTGGAAATTGTAACGCATCTACTTTTACATAAATTATAATGTAAAATAATGTAAATAGTATAGATTGTATATATATCTTGGCATTTAAAAACTCACCATTAAATAAAAACAGTATGTCTCTCAATACCACCACGCTAGTACAGCGGTATGTTTCCGGATTGACAACGCTAAAATCAGGGGTTCTATTCCTCTCGGTGGGCTCAGCAGATAGCCCGATGTGGCTGTGTTATAAGAAAACCCGCTCTTGATACATTCTAACAAACTTAAACTAATCTATATGGAATTTTTTAAACTCAATGTTCACTTACTTTAAATATGTATTAAATTTAGTTTGTTTGTTGTTAAGGACAGAGCTTCTTAATAGGCTACCTATGATTTTCCCACCGCCAGCATCGAAATCCGGTTTTACCATTAAGATCTCATATTTACTTTTCAGCCAACAAGGCAAAGGTATTAGGTTTAGAAATAATATTACATTTTATTTATGCCGAGTTTTTGAAACAATCTAAAGAAGGCCCGCCATGGCGAGCTGGTTAAGGCACTTGATTCGTAATCTGAGGGTCGCGGTTTTGAATCCCCGTCACACCAAACATGCTCGCCCTTTCAGCTGTGGGGGCGTTATAATGTTACGATGAATCTCACTATTTGTTGATAAAAAGTAGTCCAAGAGTTGGCGGTGGGTGGTGATGACTAGCTACCTTTCCTCTAGCCTTACACTGCTAAATTAGGAAAGACTAGTGCAGATATCCCTCAGATAACTTTGCACAAAATTTAAAATAAACCAAAGCAAAAACTAATTTAGAGAAGTACGTAAGTGAAATAAAATGTTACCTGTGGGTAGGTGTTTGTAAGCGAGAATTGAAAAAAAACAACAACAACTTTTCTTTGTTTGGAAATGTCGCACAAAGCTACTCGAGGGCTATCTGTGCTAGCCGCCCCTAATTTAACAGTGTAAGACTAGAGGGAAGGCAGCTAGTCATCACCACCCACCGCCAACTCTTGGGCTACTCTTTACCAACGAATAGTGGGATTGACCCTCACATTATACACCCCCACGACTGGGAGGGCGAGCATGTTTAGCGCGACGCGTGCGCGAACCCGCGACCCTCGGATTACGAGTCGCACGCCTTACGCGCTAGGCCATGCCGGGCCATACAACAACAACACAAAAACATTTATTCACCTAAACCCAGAGCGTATTAACTTGCATGTAACAGTAACAGTCGGATAAAAAGCACAATACAGTTCTCTTCAATTTGATTTATAGCAATAATTACACTAACACCCAAGTTACAGTTTATAGGTGTTCGAAGCTAAGCCTATAAGATATCCTATTAATCATTACGTAAGCTTGCAGATCCAACTCTTATCCTTTCTACCTCCCTTTATCCTTAGGTATGAGTCATGATGCAACTTTGATAGATAGAAAAGCTGGAATAGATATTTCTCTTTTTTGCAAGACATATCTAATAGTAAGAGTCAAATAACAGTTCTCTTATAAATGTCACAAATGTACCTTCACTCGATGTTAAAATGTCGGAGCATATAGAACCTTATTATGTGTGATTTAAACTGGGTTAATGATATTTGTAATATCTTAGCTCATGCGTTTTCTCCATAACAAATGTGGTAAAGCGAATCAAAAATGTGTCTGAACGTTGTATTTAACAAAATCATTTTTAACTTGTCTGTTATACTGTATCTTAATAATTCCTAGCTTAATAATATAGTGAATAACACCTGCTATCAACACATTATTTTCATTTTAACAAAAACAGGTATTTAACTTTAAAGCAAGCAAAAGAGTCACAATCATGCTTGAAAATACATGTTTTTTGTTGTTTTGTTATTCACATTTCTCTGTGCCTAATAAAACTGATTTAGAGAAACATGGATAAAACTGCATTTATATTCATGTGTAATTTTATCACTTATTAATCATTAAAGGCTCAGTAGTTTATCAGACTAGGAGAATCAAATATATTGCATTATTTAACACACTAAATCAACGATTGTTTTGAGTTCCATGTCACTTCAAAACTATGAAATATTTTGTACCATTGGTAACATCATCTTTATTATCATAAGGAACGTTTATCAGCTTTTAAAAAATTCAGTAATAGCCAGTTTTCATTCATATTGTTATTTAATGTAAATGTTACATAGTAGTTGAATATATGTAAATGCGTAGTCAGTTAATAAAGTCACTAAATATGTGTGTGATGTTTGTTTATTCTTTCACCGCAAGTAGCATATATTCTTATAGGTAAGGAGCAGTAAAGCTGATAATTTATTTTTATATATTTTTAAACTGAAAAAGAACAGTTCTTTATCTCATCTCTAAAATTTCAGTTGCGACAAAAAATTAAAATTATAACTCATATACTAATCTAACTTCACAGACTGTTTTCGAACAAATAGGGTCAAACATGGCAGATATTGTTGCGATGACCCAGGGAGTACCGTTTTCTGTACTTCATAATTCAATAACAAGAGGATCCCATCGCACCCAAAGGGTCATTTAGACATGAGGTTCGGTAAACCCTAAACTGGCATCGAATTTTACATTTTTGGCTCTGTTCGATTTCATAGTGGTGCTAACATGTCACACGTGACCAGGCATATGGATCTAGGAGTAGATTTTTAGGATCGCTGAATTCAAGTCAGACATCGGATTTTGTATTCCTAACTTTATCGGTACACTGGGGCACCATGTTTTGAAATTATGGACAGCTATAGAAATAAATAAGAGTACTAGATTAACCTGATCGGTTCGTTATAATACAAATAGAAATAACAGATAGGGAGACAAGCACGCTTAGATATGATTTTGGAAATTATATTTTCTCTGGCTATAAAACTCATAACACTTTCCTGTGCAACAAACAATGATATTTTAGTCCATTGGAAGTATGAGATAACGCTGCACTGGAGGATCGACAATGGTTTTTTATTGACTGTGCATCTTTCAACTATATGCAATGAATAAATGGAGTATACCAAGCTGACAACCTTGAATATATATTTTTTTTAAATAATAGTTGTTTTCTATGGTAACCCTTCCACTCATTTCAAATATAATTGAAAAAATAAATAAGGTCATATCTACTACAAATGATAGAATACTGAATAAACTGTCCATTTTTATGTTTGGGGTACAATACATCTACCTAATTAATGATAAAAATGTGTTTTATACTCCTATAGCAAGTTTTAAAAAATAGTGAATTTTTCCGCAATAAAACAAAAGACTAATTAAAAACAAAAGAGACATAATGCAATTTATTATATGGATCCCTTCCCTAACACTTTATGCTCTGTTACAAAATTTTACATTTATATAATACATATAATAAGTTAATTAAACTGCTATTAAACACTTAGAACAACAGCAGAATAAACAGTACAGCACCAAATTAAAAGGGCCCGACATGACCAGGTGGTTAAGGTGCTCAACTCATAATCTGAGAGTCGCGGGTTCGAATTCCAGTCACACCAAACATGCTCACCCTTTCAGCCGTGGGGGCATTATAATGTACTGGTCAATCCCATTATTCGTTGTTAAAAGAGTAGCCTACGCGTTGGCGGTGGGTGGTGATGACTAGCTGCCTTGTCTCTGGCTTTACACTGCTAAATTAGGAACACCTAGCGTAGATAACCCTCGTCTAGCTGTTCGCGAAATTCAAAAACAAACAAACAAACAAATCGTCATATGAGAAAACAACACCACAACACATCTTTTAATGTCCCCCGCTAGTACAGTCGTACGTCTACGGATTTAAAACACTAAAATTAGGGGGTTCGATTCCCCTCAGTGGACTCAGCAGATAACCCAATGTGGCTTTGCTATAAGGAAACACATACACATCTTTCAATAAGCACTTTCTAGTTTATCATCACGCCGACTGTTATTTGTAACGGACTATGAACTCTCTTGAGAAGGTTTATGATCGTGTTACAAATTATTATCAACACAGTTTCTGATTCATAAGATCCGTCATGGTTTGACTCTCATATTCTTCTGTTGAGTTAGAACTTATTCAACACTGATACATGTCTTTATACACACGAATTATCTTTGTATCAATATTCTTGTGCTTTGGTACTTGTTCTAGTTCGTTATCCTCATTATCTAGAGCCATGTTAAATACATTTTTAGCTTTGTCTTGAATCACCAACATACTTGTTCACGTGATGTAAAAATACAAATACCACCAAAAGGTGTTCAAAATTTAGTGAACATCTTTTTTTTTTGTCAAAATTTCATCTCCATGACTTTGGTATTTGTTATACATTTCAACAAATGCCAGATCCGAAATCGATATGCTTCTGTATCCAAAATAGGTTGGTGAACCGTTGAATCCCAAGATGTCGGTTCATGAGCTGTCTTTGCACTCGAGCATACAAGTTTTCCTAACTTTGGTGCCGTAAACTTGGTTTTACAGTCATAGTGATGCCTAGCTTTTGCTGAAGCAATGTCACTAAATGATTATTTATTGTACTCTCACTGGCACTTCATGTGCTCACTGATCCTATAAGCAACACGCACGTCAATATGACTTCTTTAAATGGTTTATGGTGTCCACGATCTGCTGTGGTACACACAGCTACTCGCTTCTAATGATTTCGTTGCTTCTTATCGATCTCACAGGAATCTCCATAAAACAAGTAATGTTCTTTGAAGTCTAAACCTTGAATATAAGAACGACAGAGCTGTTTTCCTAAAAATGCACTAAACTTTAAGTTAGGATATGTGAGTATACTTACTAAATGCTTAACTTTAACAAGATCTATGCTTTGAAAAATTTCAGTTGAGATTAAAATAAGTGTCCTGCGCTCTACTCAGTATAAGTTGTTAGAACGGTCCAGCATAACCAAATGGTGAGGGGCGCTTGACTCGCAATCTGAGGGTCGCGAGTTCGAACCCTCGTCACACCAAACATGCTCGTTCTTTCAGCCGTAGGGGCGTTATATATTGACGGTCAATCCGTCAATTCGTTTGTAAAAGAGTAGCCCAAAATTTGGCAGTGAGTGGTAATGACTAACTGCATTCCCTCTACTGTTACAGTACTAAATTAGGTACGGCTAGCCCAGATATGTAGCGAAACGAAAAAAAAAAAACAATGCATTAGAATAAACAGGATATTGATTATTCTAAATGCGCATTTTTGAAGATAAAATAAAAATAAGCATGTAAGTTCACTTTATAATTTAAGAGAATTATAACAGATACAGCTCGGTCAAGCACTGATGACACCTGTTCTTTGTATATTCTTGGCTGATTAGTTTCTGTTTACTTCTTAATATTTTACACCATAAACGTGGCAAGAATACGTAAAATACGACCTCACAACGATTGAGAAGAGATCATTGTTAATGTACACAGAATGAATAGGGTTTAATTTAACTAAAGATAACAAAATATTATATTATAAAAATGTTATGTAATTTCTCACGTTTGGATTTGTATGATTGATGTCTGCATTTTACTGTTATTAAAAGGGAGTTCTGATAATAGTTGTATTCTATTATACAATAAAAAGTTTTATAAAAATGTTTAGAAAAGTTTTCTTAACAGTGGATGAAGTTTTTAATAAGTAAAGAACACATTATGTTTTTTATTTAGTTTTTTTGTTTCGCTGCAGGAAAATTCAAAACTGTTTTATTAAACTTCTCAGAGTATAAAACACGCCTCTATTAAACGAAACGATGCGAAAAATATGCGCCGAAACACCTAGAAATGGACAGTTTGTTCAATATTTCACTTGCAGTTGCTAAAACAGTTTGTTCAATATTTCACTTGCAGTTGCTGAAATATCATCTTTTATATCTATATAATTACACTTGAAACGAAGGGAAGGGTTAGCATAGAAACGACCATTATTTAAAAATGCCCAAGCTTCATATTCTCTATTTTCTAATTGTATATAGTTTTAAGATACGAAATCAGTATTTTGTGTTTTCTTATAGCAAAGTCACTTCGGGCTATCTGCTGAGTCCACCGAGGGGAATCGAACCCATGATTTTAGCGTTGTAAGTACGTAGACTTACCGCTGTACAAGCGGGGTCTACAAAATCAGCAAAGAACCGTTGTGAAAACCTCCACACTGAAGGTTAGATAAAAATAACAAGACCTACTTCGGCTACCAGACTAAAATTTTGAAATACATTGTAATATTATATCTATTGCGAACCGTGGTGTCTGTCTTCCATTTAAAAAGTTACGCACGCACGCAAAACTCAACATTCACTTTAGAAATGACAGGAGATGGGGCACGAATAATATTGATGTCAAATTTTATTTCACAAGCACAACGTTCTACACTAAAATGTTAGTAATTAATCACTCTATCATTCATATTTTAAAACATGACGTACCTTAAAGAATAAAAATGTAAATTTACGATATGTTATTGTTGTGTGGCTGTTGTTAGTAGGACTAAAATGTTCAAAAAGTAATTTTCGCGGCGGGTGTTATAAGTAGTTCAGAGCTTTGGCTCTATGTGAAACAAAGTGTGCAACACAGTTAAACTTTGAAAGTACATTAAGTAATTTAAATTGACAGCTTAACAAAAACTGTCCCGTCGCTTGGAACGGATACTTTTGCTTGTGAGTGATGATTAACAACTGTGTTTTAAAGTTTCATTACTATAACTCAGGATAATAATTCCATCATATTAATTTAGGATCAGTATGAATTTTTTTAAATGTTACCACTTATGTAATATTGTGTAAATTTTTTCACCTCTACTAACTCAATAATTAATTTCTAAAATATTTAATTTTAAACATTTTTTTCTCACAGGTGTATTACCAAAATTATGAATAGTATTTAATTTATGAATATTCTTCTTTTAGCTTTCGGTCCGAAAGTTATTTAATTATTAGCGTGTTCGTGCTATTAATCTGAGGGTTCTCAGTACCATAAAAACGTAGCACATAGTTTGAAGGCCCGGCATGGCCTAGCGCGTAAGGCGTACGACTCGTAATCCCAGGGTCGCGGGTTCGCGCCCGCGTCGCGCTAAACATGCTCGCCCTCCCAGCCGTGGGGGTGTATAATGTGACGGTCAATCCCACTATTCGTTGGTAAAGAGTAGCCCAAGAGTTGGCGGTGGGTGGTGATGACTAGCTGCCTTCCCTCTAGTCTTACACTGCTAAATTAGGGACGGCTAGCACAGATAGCCCTCGAGTAGCTTTGTGCGAAATTTCCAAACAAACAAACAAAACATACTTTGAAGCCATGAGTGAGCTATAAAACAGATTGTCAATTATCACGATCAGACAAAGGTACTCCAAAAATCAGCAGTAGCTGTTGTTGACTAGATACCTTCTCACTAGTGAATCAGTCAAAAGTGATGAACCGATATGCACATATAACCAGTCATAGCTTCACTCGATAATTATAAAACATATTAACAAACATATACAGCTTTCAACCATTACAAATAGAAAATAGTTAAGTGAACAGACTTCATTACTGCAGTTCCAAATACACAGTGTATTTGCTCCAATACTGTAAGAGCATTAAATATTTAAAGCTATACTGTACACGCCATTCACAAAGAATAGCAAACGTTACCATGTTAGTTTTATATTTTTTTCTATAATATTTTATAGTATATGATCTAACTTACTTTTCGTTGTTTAAATTGTGTCTTGCTTTATGAATCATATTTAATCAAGGAAAATACTTTTGTTTATTATCACAAAAAGTCCCCCTGTGGCATAGCGGTAAGTCTTCGGATTTACAATGCTAAAATCAGTGGTTCGATTTCCCTCGGTTGACACAGTAGATTGCGATGTGGCTTTTCTATATGAAAAACATGCACACATAATATCAAAAATATTACGTACCAAAAATGAGATAATGTAATTAATCTTAAAAATTCAAAACTTTTGATTTCTATATTTTCGACATCAAGTTTGACACAGGATTCTATGAAATTTTCAAGAGAAAATTACAAAAGTAAAATACTAATATTGTCTTGCAACTTTTGAGCTTTCTATAGGTTTTTAAATATTGCTAAAATTTCAAATGTGTGATTCTTATTCATTATTTATAAGTATTTAGCTGATACTATGTAGAACCAAAGAAAATGGCTTATGTGAATTTAAATAAAGGCCTCCTTTTTTGACTTCATAAAATCTCAACTTGCCGACTAAGTGAGCTTTCACGTTTAAAATGTTTCTTATTTATGGAATGGATAACGATACAAATCTTCTGCAAATTATGAGTATGGCTACCTTCTGTTGTTCAGAAGGACAACGTATTCTATTGGGAAATACATTTATAATACTACCCAGATTAATAGGCTTAACTCAGATAAGGAAGGATTTATTAGGCTTCTTGCCATATAACATTTCAAATAACCTTAGCAACCTTAGCTGTAATCCAAAACATACTTTATAAGCTAACCATGACTCCAGCCGTATCATTCACTTCTAAAAATGAATGAAACATTGGAATAGTACTTAGTTTATATTACCTGCGTTGTTTACAATATTAAACATAGCAACCTCGTGAAAAATATATTGGATTATATCTTAATGCTGTCAGATTGGTAGCAATAATTGTATTTACAGTCTATTTTCAACTTAGTATTAAAATCATTACACGTGCTAGTCTTCTTAAACTTTCACTATGTTTAGAATTCTCATTATCTTAAAAAGTCAAATTTCCACAACATTTTTATAGAGGTTAAAGCATATAATAAACTTTTGTATGACTGTATTTCTTGAGTCAACTTATCCTTTACAGTAAAGTCGTAAGTTGTTTATAAAAGTATTATTTTAATTAAATTTTCATACCTATCACTTTGTATTCAATTATACACATTGCCGAAAGATAATTCGCATGGGAATCAAACCTGCCTAGATTTTTCAGTTTGTTTGGTGATACTGTTATGTTTAAGGTACATAATTATTTACATGTTAATTTAGAAGCTAGTTATTCTAAACCTTACTTTTAGTTTTGAAATTCATTATTTACTTATTTATGTCAGAAGTGAAATATGTTGAACAAAATTCCATCTGAGATCAAAATTATACAGATTTATCAATTGAATATACTAAGATCCGTGCAACATGGGAATATGTGTTTCCAAAATAATGAAATTTGCTGTAAAATAATCACACTTGAATTCATTTATAATGAGACTTCAGGTGGGTTATAGACATTAAAAATAATACGTGGATAAATATTCAAAGTAAAGTGAACTACTGTAGAAGAAACGTTATGTGGATAACATTTTACCAGATTTTACAAGCGGAACATTTTGCAATATCTAAACTCTTGACATCATAGTTTCAAGTGATTGAAAAATGACTGTAAGTTAGTGTTTTGGGATACACTAGTTTCAATAGAACTCGAGAAGGTATCCATGTCAGATTATACTCTAACAACCTCAGGCTTATAAAAACAGTTTTAATCTTATCATATTAAAAAAAAACTTTTGAAAATTCTAGCCTATAATACTTATAACAACAACTTCCCACATAACAAAATTAATAAGTTAAGATATTAATAAAATTACTTAATAAAATACAAAAATGGTATTAGTAATAAAACATTAGAGATACGTATGATGAAATTGCTACTCCTACCTTACAAAGTTTATGATGTCAAGAAAAAAAAACAGCTCTGACTTTGATGGTGTCGTTTGTGGGTCAATAATCCTAATATCTTAAAAAAATATGTACAGAAAGTCATAAGTAGGATATATCCTTATTTTACATTAGCATGCATTTTATGTCAACAGTTAGAATTCAATGTATTTTCTTTTATGTGTATTAAGTAATGTATTTGGACTATTAATCTTTTTTTTTTTAGTTTTGTTAATTACTACACACGCTTTCGGCTCGATTATCTAAGCCTTATAATGTTGTTTATATCTTTTCCTGGGCAATTGGATTTATTTTTCAATAGCTACAACACATTAACTGGATGTCCTGTTATTTAAAACCGAATCTTGATCTTGCTGTAAGTAGTACAAGGGAATTTTAACTTTTTGTGTGCGTGTTACTTTGACTCTTTGTTTGGGTTTGATCGATGTTTTGGTAGTCTCTTAGTTGTTACGTGTCATGCTTTAGGATGGACCTTCAAGACTTTTGGAAATAATGAATTTTTTTTTATACAAGATGCTCTTTCATTTTTCCTATCCCCATCAAAGAGGTTTCTTCTCTGAAGATATTAAGATTCTTATTACATGAAGCTTCAAGGTATACCATAACATCAGTGTCTGTAACCCACGTACTATATTTAATTTTAATAACTACATTTCTCTAATTCTTAATAAAGGTCCTTTTATAATTTGTGAGGGTTTTAATGCCCTTAATCATCTTTGGGAATTTTAATCATATAGATTCTTAGGGATGGATATTGAAACACTTTTTTTGAGGATTTGAACTGGTTCTTCCTGACGATGGAAAGCCTATATGTTTAAATTTACATGCTGATGGAATGTAGGAGCCAATATGTTTGGAAATAATGATTTTCTACCTATATATTTATTGAAAATGTACATCTTACTATAGTACCTCTCATTCACAAGTGTTATAGAGTCAACTGTGAAATATCTTCTACCTCAGTAGATTCTGCTTTTTCTGTGCTTTCTTGAAGCTTTCTTTGTTAATACATTTACTAAGATCGTCTTTCAATCTGATCAACCTATTCTCATCTCTTTAGGTTTTTTTGGTAATTTCACCAATTTCTTAGTGTTCCCTGAATGCAAGAGGTTAGTTGCTGTACCTCGCATTGCTTACCATCATTCAGCTCGACATTTCGAATTGTAGAACGTGAGCAAAATACTTTCATATTTGGAATGTCTCTTAAATTTATCACTTTGTTAATTTCAGACCTTAAGGCATTTATTGTTTCATGAAGACTGATGCCTAGCCAAAAGTAATGAGAATAGCGAGGATTTTGAATTATTATTTTCCCTAAAGGTTCATGCGAACATAGGTGCTTTTCTTTATAAATCATCTTCTAAAGAAATGGCTAAGATCCTAATGCTGAGTAAATACTCATTTTACTACGATTGAAGTTGATAGTGCTCTTCACCAATGCAATACAGTTTCTGGCAACGATTCTATATGTTATGTTCTGTTACTTCATCTGTACACCTATTTTCACAGTTTTTTCCTAAAATTATTCAGTGACAGTTAGATTATAAGCTGCTGTCCATTTATGTGGAAACAAGCTACTGTCATTCTCATGAGCTTTCTTTACAGGTATCTTATTATAAAGTCTCTTTGTTTCCGTGCGTAGTTCAGACGTTGGCGTTTATGATCAATAAATGTCTTATCCGTTTCTTGGAATAGTCTTCTCATTTCACTTGTAGTCAAACGACAGTCGTAAATGACCTTAAACTGCTTGGCTATTCTTCAAGAATTCATTTCCATTCTTCTTTTGAAATAAAAGTTTTGTAATTACTATTTTCTTGAATATTGAACCTGTTTTGTTTTTTTTCGTTTGTCGGACTGGGTTGTTGAACTGCTCTAAAAACTAGTTTTAGCTACAGAGTGAGAATGTCGAGATAATTATATAACTTCTTAAATGGAAGAACATTCTGCATAAGAACTGTATATAGTCAAGGTTCTCCCTTTAACCTCCTTTTTAATGTTATCTTATCTGAATTCAACTATTCGTTGACATGTACTTATTGCTCTGGTGTTCATGATAATGAAACTGCTTTAAACTTGAAAATGAGGACGTGGAATTTTGCACTTTATCCTTAAAGTGATCTTAGTAATATGGAAAGTTGGGCCTGTAACTGTGATTGTCCTTTGAAATTCTCAAATGCAAGTATGTTATTTTCAAAAGCAGACATACTCAACTCCCAGAAGATTTCTTTTTGGTTCATAACATAGATCTTGCTATAGTTTCTTATATCACTTTGACCATCTTACTTGCCAATTTAATATTATAGATGGTTTACCTAGCTGTCACAAATAGTTAAACCTCTTATGAGTAAATTCATTATCCTTTTGTGGGCGTGACTGTTCTACTTGCTACTCTTATATCCGGTAAGAACTAAACTGTGGCTATATTTTCTTTTCACACACATCAGTTGTTTGACTGTATGTCTGGATGTTATGACAATTATTTTATTTAAACTCTACTTTTTCCTATAACCCCTCACTGGTTCTCCGGTGGAATCTTTTCTTCTAGTAGTACGGCTCCATCCTAGAAATCTACAAAAGATGGTGTGCAGAAAACTTGAAGTTTTCTATATGTTTAGAGCAAACCATTACAAAATTAGCTTTCTTAAATTTTGGACTCCTGGGGCGTTTTTTGTTGTTGATGCTTTTTCTATGCACCATTTCATAAATGGCAGTCATTTTCGACTAGGTATTAAATAGTTCTGGAACTACAACGTTTATAAAGCTCCTTTCAGTACCAAACTATGGTCGAAAGGTCTAATCAAGATAATGTTGTAGTGATTTGGTCAAAGATTACTCACAAACAATCAAATTTTCGACATACCAATTTTGATATGGTTGATATGGTGGAACATAAATTATATTGGACAATTCACAGTCGATCTCTTTTTGTTTACTCTTAAAACATCAATAAAAGTAGAACTAGAGCGAAAACCGTAATGTGTAAAGAATAAAATGTGCCATATTAAAAGTGATATTTGAAGAAATAGGACCAACACAGCGGAAGAAACAGATCATCTATTAGATTGTATTTCTATCTACAAGATGTTTTGTTGCCTCTTTGCTTGTTTTTTTACTTTTAAAGTAAAGCCACGTTGAATTATCTGCTGCACCCACCGCAAAGAATACAGCCTCTAATTCTAACGTAACAAGTGCTTAAAGTTACCACTATCTAAAATGTTTGTTTTATATATAGTTACTTATTTATTTATTTGTATAAGATCAGTAAAAAAAGCAAAATACAGAAATAGTTCATTGTTAAAATATGATAATGTATTTAGATGTTCAATGTTATTTTGTCACGATTACATAAAAGTTTACGATAATTTAAACAGCACACTTAACAATGCAGAAAACAACACTTCATTTCCTATAAGTTTAGTGTTATATTTTATTCCTACAGAAATTATGTATATCACAAGTGTAAATATTGATAAATAATGTGTTTGTTCTTTTTATTAAAGTCCCATTGTGTAACAGCGGCAAGTTTATGGACTTACAATGCTAAAATCCGGTGTTTAGTTATACGCAGTGGACACAGTAAAGTGCTCGTTGTGGCTTGTTCCGAAACAACAGACCCTTCAGTAACCTAATTATCACATACAGTACATGAATATGACGAGTTTATACATTATTTTGCCTTTTATCTACATTTAAGATTTACATAAGGTAATGTTTTAAGAAACTTTACGTCCTTTCATGTATGTTATACGAGCAAAGACCTACAAAAAATTTGCAGCTAAACTAATGTATTCATTGCAACAGTACTTCTTTAAATACAGGATTTTTAAATAACACAAAACGTTTCTAATCATAGATACTAAAATATCAGGTCATCCTTTAAGTAATGTCCGATTTTAGGTTCAGAAAAGGAGAAAGGTTTTCAAACGCTTTTAATGTTATTTAATTAATTATGTTCCATTATTATTAATTACTTTCTGCCAACAATTCACAAGCTTCTGAATGCCACCTCTGTAAAATTCTTGGTGTTTGGAAGAAAAGAATGTAGAAAAGATAGTTTTGATATCTTCATGTGTTTGCAGCCCTTCTTTATCAAGATAGTTCTGAAACTTCGAAATAGATGATAATCAGATGGGGCAAGGACTGAAAAATAAAGAGGATGTGAAAGTTTTTCCCAGTCTAACTCTTCAATCTTTGCCGATGTGATCCTTGCTGTATGGGGCCGTTCAAGCGCTCTAACTGTTGACAACAGAAGTCTGATGTAATCGTTACACTAAATGGAAGTAGCTTAAAGTGGATCACACCAACAATATCCCACCAAACGCTTAACAAGCCTTTCTTACGGTGGAGGTCCATTTTGGGCTGTGCTTTAGACAGTACACCTGCACTGAGACATTGTCTGTGGCGCTTAATATTTTTATAAAATATCCATTTTTCATCTCCAGTACCTAATCTGTCTAAAAAGATGAGTTACATTCACGAGAGTGCAGAAGATTACAAATGTCCACTCTTGCTTTAAGATTAGCTTGTGTCTAATCATGATGAACTCATTTTCCAAGTTTTGACACCTCTCCAAGCTGTTGCAGATGACGGTGAACTGTTAAATGGGTTGAATTAAGCTTCTGTGCTAATTCTTCAAATGTTACAGCATAATCTTCATCAAATGGAGCCAGTAGTAAGTCATTATCAAACTCAACAGGACGACCTGAACGTGGCGCAACACTTTAGCTGTAGTCACCTGATCTGAACTTCTGAAACCACCTTCGACATTTTCTTTCATTGAGAGACTCTGCACCGTAGATATCTTGAATGTTGGGTTTGTTTATTTCATTTGTTTGAATATTTTTTTACACGTTTTACTACATATTTTAGTTATTAAAGCCTTCTACAGAGACAGAAATGATGATGCACTATCTATATTAAATTTTCGAAAATTACTTACAAGATGACCTGACATATTGGTTAAATTGTATTAGGCCTAACATTAGTAAAGCTTTTATACAGTACGGCATATATTCAATAAAGAGAAAAACTAATTTATTTAGGATTAAAGTTTATCGTACTTATACTATTAGTAAATAAACATATAATGTTATTCCCATATCTAAGGTTAGAACTTTTTAAAACTTTGATAAGCTTTTAATATAGTAAATAAACTTAGTGTTCTCAAAATTGTTTAATATTAAAAGGTTAAGTTCAACCGAGATCCAGTTCAATAATATCTACATTTTGATAAACGTGTTTTATTGGGGTTGGGCCCGGCATGGCCAAGCGTGTTAAGGCGTTCGACTCGTAATATGAGGGTCGCGGGTTCGAATCCTGGTCGCACCAAACATGCTCGCCCTTTCAGTCGTGGGGGCGTTATAATGTGACGGTCAATCCCACTATTCGTTTGTAAAAGAGTAGCCCAAGAGTTGGCGGTGGGTAGTGATGACTAGCTGCCTTCCTTCTAGTAGCTTTACGCAAAATTCAAAAACAAACAATTTATTGGGTTAATATACACCTAAAATATGTTTGAAGCTTTTAATATACTGTTGTACAAATTGCCTCTAAAAATAAATTTACATTTACTTTTTACTTACATCTGTTGAAATTAAGTATGAACATTTAAATAGTAAGATCGACGACCATTTCTAGAACAGAGAAAAACTGGGTGCTATTACATTAGATTTTATGGCACATAGAAGAAAACACTGACCGAAATATTAAACATTTAATTGTTCGGCTTAAATGTTAAGTGCAAAATTGCATAATGGGTTATTTGTTCTCTGCCAAAAACGGGTATCGAAATCCGATTTTTGGCGTCGTAAGCCTGAAAACTTACAGCTTTTCAATTTCTTGGGTGCGACAACACCAATATCTTACAATAAAGAACAAAAGGGAAACGAAATATATCTGATAAAATGTATTTGTGTTTGTCATTTCATCTAACAACACCTTATGTACACAATGGATTAAATGGATAGTTCTAAAACACCTGTCGTTAAGCATCAAAATATCCAAACATATTTCTGCCGTTTTGATAAATTGTTAGTATCGCTTTCTGTTTATAAACAACAAATAAAAATAAAATGTTCTTCCTTGATTAACCGGCTTCGATATACAGTTTTGAAATTACCAAAAACATTTTATCGAATCGGTTAGCGGATTCAAGAAACTTACACAACCGTGGTATGAATTTTTTTAATACTTGCACATTTAGTTAGTGCTTTATAAACGGTCACATATACTGGTTTAAAAGTACTTAGGTAATGATTTAGAAAAGCTTTATTATGTGAACTTTTATAAATAAAATAAGATGCCACGCGGTCGCCCAGCGGAGAATTTGAGATCTTTTAACGCTAAAACTGTTATAACTCGATACTCCCGGTGTGCAGATTTGCGTTTATCAACAAAGGTAATTGTTGAAATGAACTTAATATATTTACTTGATTCATACAAGCATTAAATTTTTCAATCTTGTTTTTTTTTTTTTTGATATAGTGCGGTACTGCAAATAAACGGAATACTTGCAAGACACAGAATATTTTATCAAATCTCATAGCTGACAGGTACTTTCATAAACTAGTATAATCTCTGACCTAGAGAAACCTTTATTCTCGTGGCTTATATCTCATAGCGTTGTTATCAAATATCAAGCTAGTATTACTCGCCACTATTTCTCGTCGATCCAGGATATAATGTCACTTATATCGTGGCAAAATTAATTTCTTTGTAAGCGAGTTAGTGTAATTCTTGTCACAAACACGAAGCATTCAGTTTCCACGGAAACATCTTTCTCTTACTATCTCTGTTCTTTTTGGCATAATTGTTTTTCTAAGTAAAATATAATTTATAGACTGATTGATTTAAGTTAAGCACAAACCTACACAATGATATATTTGTGCTCTGCCCACAACTGGTATCGAAATCCGGTTTTTAGCAGTGTGAGACCACAGATATACCGCTATGCCACTGGGTGGCAAGTAAAATATGAGGTCCATTAATGAAAATTTTATTGATGTATTTTCATTCATAAATTATATATCATAAAAAGTAATAAATTATTACAGAGGCGTGTCATGGTTTTATTGTCTTAAAACTTTTTCATACTCTACAGTAATTTCTGTTCGCTGAATCCGAAAATGATATCCATTTTGCTCCATCACATACAGATTTTTCACAAAACTTTATAACGCAATACATAAAATAACGCAGATTTCACGGCAAAAGTCAGGATGAATGAGGAAACATTCATTTGACATCAATGTTTTTTCTGCTTCCTTCAGTTTGTTCGTATTTTTGTTAGTAAACATACTAAACAAAATGTTCATTGTAGTAAAAAATACTAATTTGATCTAAGTAAGAGTTTTTTCCAATTTGTTAACAAATGTCCTTCCACGATAGAAGAAATGAATATTATTTTTGAAATCTACGTAGCTGAATTAATGGAAAATCCATCACTAAAACCAAAACAACTTTTATGAAGTTTAAATTTGCAGACCTGTGTTATCTATCATTTTGTCAATAAAAGTGATAAAGAGAAATAAAATTGTAGGTAGGGAAGTTTGTTTTATATCTCATGGAGTATTATTTGTTTCTGTATTTGATTAAGTAGAGCATTGCACCTTGGACTCACAATAATATGTGATGAGTCGGAGCCACTAACACTGTTAACTCATTAACTTTATCGTTCTTGTCTTTGTGTTTATGTTGTTGATTTTTACTATTAATACAAAGTGTCTAAGGTATAACAGCGAATATCTCTCACCCTCAAACGTCACAATGCAACTTAATCTATAGTTCTAGTTGTTTTTTTCTTAGTGCTAATACGATTTATTTGGAAGAAGCCAGCAAATCTCTACCACCATCAAAAAAACAATTCTGTGGCTGTGAAGTCCATCATATATTTTGAACTGCTTATGAATCATTATATCAGACAAGTGGTTTAGATTCCTATAGAATATTGAAGACACTTGTTCTATGTGCCGATGCTTTTTCATCGTTGAATTTGATGTAACAGTCACTCAAGAATTATGAAATTTCTCAGTAGATGAAGATTTTTATCGATTCCTATACTTTAATTACAGAATCAATTATCTTGTTGGTAATTTTCTATTTAAAATTTTTCTTAAATTAGTTAAAATATTGCAAGCTATTACGATTGTTTAAACAATATTCAACTAAGAATTAAATATACTTTAAAATAATGTTGTTCCAGGTCTTATGCTACCTCTGTAATTGTTTCCTCCATTGTTAAAAATGGTCATCCTGGTAACATGACTAAACGTACTATTGTTAGATCCCATAAACTTTGTTGTAACAATTTGTTGCTAATAACAGAAAAGATTATGTTAGACCCGTACTGATAAGTGTTGTAAAGATCATCCACAGTAAACGAATGTCGTCTTTCAATATCACGTTTAATCAGAAAAGAGTCCAATAGAAGTGAATCAAGAGAGTTAACAGGTATGTAGTCGAACGAAACTGCTGTGATTCCAATTATTTTTGCAGTTTTCGTATGAAGAAAGTCTGTAATTTCAAAGGGTATAGAAAATATCATTAATTTCCTTGTTAACAAGGAAAGAGTTAAGAGTGGATAAGAATGCTGCTCCTGATTGACTGATAATGTATATAGGGAGTAAATTACTATTTTAAACACTGCGTCTTTCTCGAGAACGCTAAGATCTAAAATATAAGCGTTAAATATATCAGACAGTTTATATTTACTGTGTCAGACTACAGCATTGGTATATGCAAACAATCATGTTGAAGTGCGATTAGCTCTCTTTAATATACACATTCTTAAAGTTTATTCGCCCATTCCATAGCAATCTTGTTTTTTAAATGTTCCATTTATAGGTACAATTGGTTTCAGTTATAGCTTCAACATCAGTATTCCTAGTCCTCAAATTTTAAAATATTTAACATCATAAGTGAAAAATTCTTAAATGAGTATTCGTAACTAGTTGAAAACAAAAATAAACATCTATAGTTTTTTTTATGAGAAGAATATATTATCAATTCGCAACAACTAATTAAATGTGACATAAATAATAAAGACAAAATCTGGGAAGTATGAAGTTCTTTATTTAAATGTCAAATACTTTGAGGAAATAAAACGTCCTGGCAAATACTCAAATGTTTGTATTTGAATTTTGCACAAAGCTACTCGAGGGCTATCTGTGCTAGCCGTCACTAATTTAGCAGTGTAAAACTAGAGGGAAGGCAGCTAGTCATCACCACCCACCGCCAACTCTTGGGCTACTCTTTTACCAACGAATAGTGGGATTGATAGACACATTGTAACGCCTCCACGGCTGAAAAGGCGAGACTCTTTGGAGCGACAGGCATTCGAACCGGTGACTCTCAGATTACGAGTCAAGTGCCTTAACCACCTGGCCATGCCAGGCCTGCTTAAGGTGTAATATTTTATCTTCTAACACAAATTATTAAAGGAAATGCTTTTTAAAACAAGTTAATACTTTGTCTCCATAACAAGAGATGTCGCTTTATACCATAAATAATAAAATAACATTGAATTTAACATTCAAACCATTCCTACAAAATTAGTACTTAGTTTGGGCTTTTATAGGAGCTCGTTACACATACAAGTCTGCTAGAACTTCAAAAGAGAATCCTTAGCTGTAAGAATTAGTTTTTGTTATCAAATAAAATGCGTTAATGTTTTAAAAAGGTGCTACATGTTAATAAGAAATGCTTCGTTCTTTTAAACTGTTTTTTTTATAACGCCTGAAAACGCGTATAAGCCGAACTTGCGAGATACAACTAAATAAAAATAAATATGTCTTTGTGGAAACAATATGGTTAAACTACATCAGATATAACTTACGTTAATTAGTATAACACGTTTAAAACAATAATCTTTATATTTGGTATTAAGATGATAAATTATACAACTGTGATATATAGTGTAATAGTGAAGATATGATAAGAATCTGTAATGAATGCATTGAGTAAGTCATAATTACCTTGACTCACGGCAAGTCTAGGGGTTTATAAAACTAAAAATCGGGTTTATTTTTCCGCAGAGAGCAGAACACAACGATCCATTTATGTAACTTTGTGCTTGTAACGAATATAAAAAACTTCGTCATTCGTGTCCAATTCATGTTAAGAGAGTTTCTGGTCGTAACTTTTTACAAAATGAACTGTGCACATTATTAGTGATAAAGAAATTGTGTTGTTTTTTATGTTACCATTTCCTTTGTTGTTTCTGTATTGTAGTTATAAAATTTACAAACAGGGAAATTGATGAAAATACAGTCGTTATTTAAAATAATAGAAGTGATATAATAAATATATCACACAAGCTTGGATTTCTGTCTCTCAATATACAATTGAGTAATGTCTCTTACAATGTTTACACGAGCTTCATCGCAACTATAAAGATTTTTGTAATCGACATCACAAAGAGCAGTCACCCGCTTGTACAGCGATAAGTCTACGGGTTTACAACACTAAAATCAGGCGTTCGATTACCTTCGGTGGACTTAGGAGATAGCCCGGTGTAGCATTGCTATAAGAAAACACAGACATACAAAGAATACTAAAGTTAAAAACTTGCAAGTTTATGACTTCATTCTTGAAAAATAGACAGACCAGATTTTTAAATCATAAAACTGGTACTCCACTGTTTTTCAGATTTTGAATGATAGCAACCACTTTTTTGAGGTAGGATAATCTATAAATGATCGTTTGTGCAAATAATAAATATCAGCAAGTGAAAACAATATATTTATTTATATTATTCTTGCAACAGAGTGAATTTTATAGTAAATCCTGATTTACCAAGAGTTTGTCATAAGATTCTAAGCAACCGTTATTCATGTTTACCCTTACGTACTTTACAAAACATTTTCATGACTCCTAAAATCGAACATCAGCTGTAAACAGTTCCTCCTATTTACATTCAACTATCCCTGTGTGTCTTGAGAAGTGCAAATTGATCAGTGATTTATGTATTGGTTAGATCATGTCATCTGCTAGAACCTGCCTTATATTGAACTTCAGGGGAAGCAAAAATATTATTTAATTCAGTCATTTCGAGCTGTATAATAATTTTATTACTCAGTTTAAAAATGTGTATCTTTTGTTTCATGTTTTCTGTGGTTCATAGTACTGAATAAAAGCATAAAAATTGCATATTGTTTATAATAATAAAACCCGAGACTTTGAGACATTCTGACAAGGTGCATCAGGATAACATTCCAAGAACTAAGATTGTCTTGCACACACTGATATGCCTGATAACTCTACTGAAGAAGGAAGCTAAGTCTTCACTCTCAGGGAATGAGTATAAAATCTCAACAAATTGTTTATGAAAGTCGAGACAGCTCAGAATAAGACAGGTCATCACAGCCAGTTGTTTTGTTTTGTTTGTTTGGTTTTGAAATTCGCACAAAGCTACTCGAGGGCTATCTGTGCTAGCCGTCCCTAATTTAGCAGTGTAAGACTAGAGGGAAGGCAGCTAGTCATCACCACCCACCGCCAACTCTTGGGCTACTCCTTTACCAACAAATAGTAGGATTGATCGTCACATTATAACGCCCCCACGGCTGAAAGGGCAAGCATGTTTGGCGCGATGGGGATGCTAACCCGCGACCCTCAGATTACGAGTCGCACGCCTTAACACGCTTGGCCATGCCGGGCCACACACAGCCAGTTGAACTGGGAATGTAAGATCTAGCCACAGTCTAAGCCAAAATGTTTGCATATTTTAGAACAAATAAGATCAATATTATTAAGATGGAATACAAATACAGTTAACACTGTCAAACTGAGAAATGCATGTTATACTAAACACCTACATACATAAGTTTTTAATGAGACCAGTTCTGTGGCAATTATGAGCGATTTATTAGAACAGCAAATAATTTTATGAAACACCTGCAGAATAATTTCAAATTCAGCATTTCACTCACCACATCAAAACCTTATAAAACATACATAATGACAGAGTATAACTTAAAATTATTATAAATAATGTTTGTAAGCTTACATTAGCTGATAATAAACATTCAATACTTGATTGGAGGTTGATAGAGTATCAGAAGAACAAAGACGGCGTGACATGCTGTCGATCAGATTATTCATGTCATGATTTTATATTATTTTGTCACTAGAAAGCGTCGAAACTCAGATAATGTAGCTGGTTTAGAGTGGAGGTTAGCTACTTTATGGCTTAGTTTTGTTCACCGATTCTCGATGAAATTACACTCCAAAGACGTTGCTGGCCATGGCAGTCTTGTGACGCCCTCCTCGCCGAAATAATCCTATACAATATGCAAACTGTCATCTCCAAATTATGTCTGTAGGAAGCGCCATTAACTTTTCTCTTGAAAATATGAAGAACAGTTGTTTCAACATGCTCAAGTACGAACTGCACCAACTCCTGTACATTCCGTGTAGAAAAGACAGCCTTTCTCCATCTGTTTTACAGGGAAACGACGAACACCATCAGCTTTAACAAACTGGTAACAGAATACATCTGATAAGACGTCATGTTTTGCCGGTGCCATAACTGTAACTCGGCATGCTGTATTTCCCATGTAACACAGTGACGAAAGATAATTCTGGTTAATAATGTTTTGCGAATAGCCTTTCCAGCAAAATATCCTTGTTTCCTCAGTTTTCTATTCACTGTTCTTCTGGATACGCTGGAATGGATGTGTTTATGCCATTCCTGTTGTTCGATGTTGCAAGATTTATTTTAACGTTGACGTGTTAACCTAATCAAATCACGACCATTTTGACGCCTGTCAGTGGACTTTTCTGAACAACATTTTCTGTAGTCTTACAATTTTCTTGATTCTGAATACAATATACTTACCTAACTGTTTTGGAAAAGTCCATTTCCTTTAAGCCATTTCTGAACAGTTGAACAACTTGTAGACTTATAACTTCTGAAACGTGAAATGATCTTACACTAAGTATAAGGAAATTTTCGAATAAAGCGTAGGCCTGTTTTGAAAAATATTATACCAAAAGCACACCCTTTTACACAAAGCAGATATGTATGTATATTTTTAATAAGAAATGTATAAAAGCCAAAATACCAACTTTCACATGTTTGTTCGATCAGACGCTACCTTCTCTGTTTCTGCTCAGGCATTTACTCAATAACTACTTCATGCATGTAGACAATAACATCAGTATAGAACCATATTTCGTGAAGACTGTATTATGTTTCTTCATCTGGTGAATAAAAGAAAACATCAGATATTTATTGGCCTCTAACTTTGGTAGTACTAACATTAAAGGCCCGGCATGGCCAGGTGGTTAAGGCACTCGACACGTAATCCGAGGGTCACGGGTTCGAATCCCTTTCACACCAAACACACCAAAATCTCTTTCAGCCGTGAGGGCATTATAATGTGTTGGTCAATCCCACTATTAGTTGGTAAAAAAATAGCCCAAGAGTTGATGGTGGGTGGTGAAGACTTACTGCCTTCCTCTGGTCTTTAACTGCTAGATTAAGAACAGCTAGCGCAGATAGAGCTCGTGTAACTTTGCGCGAAATTCAAAAATAAACCAAACCAAGCTAACATTAGAAAGACATGGTCTCTCATTTCTCACTACAAATAAGGTCTAGCTCATCTTTTATAGTGTTTATAAACTCCATAAATGTTGAATAGTCTTTAATAAATCATATTAAGTAAGTAAATTCCTTTCCAGTTAAAGCAGTCTTCTTTTTTTTTTTTTTACAGAGAACCTGTATCTCACGGTCTGAAAGGTGATAGAAGCTTCAGGCTTAAGGGTTCTCCTACTTGTCAATATTCAAATCACTTATAACGTGCAACGAGCGAAGTTAGTCTTTTAAGAAACCATTTGCATTCGAACAAATGACATGTTCAGTTTCCAAAACAATTTTCTTAGATCACAAGTTTAAAAATATTAATTTCAATGACAATAAATCATAATCACTAATAATGCCCTTTAGTTCAAACAGGATTAACGCTAATTTTGCTATTCTGGGTAAAGAGGCTTGGGTGACATAAAATATATAATTTCTTATACTGACACTATCACTGCTGTAATAGACTATACTTGGATTATTGTGCATGAGATATGTCTGAAACATCACACAAATTAAAAGTATTTATATTTTCTTACAGAGCTTTAATTTTGTTTTACTCTTGTGATGTTGTCAGTTATTCTATCTAATAGCCAATTAATGACGTAAATGAAACATCCAGCAAGTGACATTTCGTTCGAAAAATATTATTGTTTATACCTTTAAGAAATTCAATCCAACACTTACAGTCTTGCAACGAAATAATTATTAACTCTAGGGATAATATTATCGTTACACTTTAACTCGATAACTGCTATTATAATGGAATAGTCTCTACCTTAATGATTCTTTGAAACTGTGTATTAATAATGCCAACGTTATCCTAGGTTCAGAAAAACTCCAAATTAAACATAAATTAATTTTCCTATTGAACTGTTTGATATACTGGGTCGTACTAATTGACATCCCTAGGTTAAAAATATGACATTTAGACATATAGTTCAAAATAAATCTTGATTTCTATTAACGTAAAAGGATGGAACTGGAAGCCATAACACCATCTCAAGTCAATGAAATATAAACAGACAATACCACCAACATAATGTTTGTGAGTGACTAATGAACAATACTACAGAACATTAACAGTGGTTAAATCCTTGACTGATGAACAAAAGCAAAGTAACTTTAACGTAAAATGGTATATGGATAACTCGATCGAAATGTCCTTTTATCACATCTAGCATTACTATACTGATAAGATTGATAAGGTATCGACCTCATCTGCATAATAGGTTTCAGAAAAAATGAAACTAAAGGAAAACAAAGTACCATGTAATGTAGCTAGAAAAATAGCAGAAAAGGAATTAATAAAATAGCACACAGTCAGTCTGAGACAATGGTAATGTCAATAAAGAATCTATCTTCTACCTCCTGCAAGACAGTCGATTTCTATATAAGGGGTCAGCGCCTAACGGTGCAACTCCTGGTACTGTCACTTAGTACTCAAGTCAATTCTCATCTTCAAAGTCCTTGAATAATTAGAGTACAGATCTTAAGAATCGGTGAAACAGATGGATTATTGATGAGGAAAAAAGGCAGCCTTTGTTAGTTTGTTTGTCTTTGAATTTCGCGCAATGCTACACGAAGGCTATCTGCGCTAGCCGTCCCTAATTTTGCAATGTAATACGAGAGGAAAGGCAGCTAGTCATCTCCACCCTCCGCCTGCTCTTGGGCTAGTCTTTTACCAACAAAAAATGGGATTGACCGATGCATTATAAAGCTCCCACTGCTGAAAAGGCAAGCGCGTTTGGTGCGACGTGGGATTCGAACCCGCGACCTTCAGATTGCGCTTGGAGCACCTTAACCTATTGGCCATGCTGCGCCAGGTAATTTAGTAATCGTAAACAAAGCTAGGCCGAAAATAAATTAACAGACAATAAACTAAAATAACAATCGTCAAGAAAAGTATGATAAAACAACTTCTAAAAAATTTGAAAATATTTCTTTCTCTGGTACTAAAAATATTATATACAATAGGAGTTTTTCGATTTATATCATAACAACATGCTAGTCCTAAAACCAAGACTCTTTTATCTGATGTTGTCTAATACCTTATAATGTAGGACTTCTGATGCTGACGAGGCATGAGTGATAACCTAGTATGATTATTTTGTACCCGCAGGTCCATGTCTTTCAAAAGAATTTGCTTGTACACTGTAATAGATAAGTCCATCTTTTTTAATTACTATAATAACTTATCCAAATGAACTACATAGACACTGCCATTATTTGAATATATTCTTGGGGAAAAAAATACTACAACATAATTACTGTTAGAATATTTAATTTATTTTTTTAAAAATAAATATTCCTAAATTACTGAGTTAATCTTAGGCAAGATTGTTACAATTAAATTCACCATCGTATTCCCAGGTTTTTAAACAAATCTTTATTAAGTGATTAATTAACATGTTAAATTTCCTGTCGCGTAGCACGAGTAATTGATAACGTTTTCTTAAAAGAAAAAATTAAATTACGTTTAAAATTAACACTTCCTTAAACAAAGTTATTAATTTAATCATTAATTCAAATAAGGTATAACTAGTATTTTTATCTGAAGAGCAAACTTTAGACAAAATCTAATAATAGTCATAGGCGTGGCTTATAATTTGCATGTTCGGCTTGGGAATTAGAGGGTGTATGGTTCACGTTCCGTTGCCGCAAAAATGTTGTCTTCACAGACGATTTGGTTTATGTGGTTTGTTTGGAATTTCGATTAAAACTACATGAGGATTATCTGCGCTAGCTGTCCCTAAATCAGCGTTGTAAGACCAGAGGGAAGGGATCTAGTTATCACCACTCACCGTAAACTCTTGGGCTACTCTTTTACCAACGAATAGTTGGATTGACCGTGACATTATAATGCCCCCACAGCTGAAATGGCAAGCATGTTTGGTGTGACGCAGATTAGAACTCACGACCCTCAGATTACGAGTCGAGTACCTTAACTACTAACTACTTGGCTATGTCGGGCCAGGTCTCAATGTTAATGTAATTTGTTACCAGATGGAAGTGATAAAAAATTTTACAGTTTAATTATTTAACTATCTCCAGCTCTTATTTAAATTGAATCATGGTTAATTTTCATATTTTAAACAAAGTATTGTGTAGTTCCTATCTAGTTCACGAAGAAATATTATATGAGATTTCATACCTGTCTTTGTCTCTTGTGTCAGATTATTCAACAGATTCGAAATTACATGTAAACTGCTTTAAAGAAATTAAAAAGCCAAATATCAGTAATAAGTATAACAAAGTAACCGATATTTGATATAGTAAATAACGACATACTTTTATCTGTAGAAAGTTTCATGAACGTCGTATCTTACAGCATATTCTTTACTTGTATTTTAAATCAATATTTAACATAGGCATATTGCATCACTTGAAAGCTTACTGTCATGAATTTAATAAATTATTATTACAAATGTACTCCTAATAAATATTAGGACTACAGTCTGTTCCAGTTTTCTACAAGGTTCAAGCAAATGTAGTTTGTTTATAGTCTTTAAATAATACTAAACTATAAACTATTCCCATACCATGATAATCTTTCATTACAACAGAGCCACCCAGTAATACAGCTCTACGTCTGCGGTCTTATACTGCTAGAGACCGAGTTTCGATACCCGTGGTGAGCAGAGCACAGATAGCTCCTTGAAAAAGTTTGTGCTTAATAACAAAAAACTTAAAGATCACCATTATTTTCGAAATTGTAGATTCTTATTATGAATCGTCCATGTATACACGTAAAATGTTTTTAACTTCCTGAAGATAATAACTCCAAAATTATGAATGGATAAGGTCAAAGCATATGGGATAGGAATATAACGGAATAGTTCCAGCTTTTCAATTTTGATATGATATGTAACTCACTAAGTCAGAAGCTTTTAATTTTTTTGTTATTGTTCCTGAGTTGACTGTGGAAACCCAGAAGAAAAACGTTGATCCTCAATGAAGTCCCACAATTATTAAAGTTGCAAAAGGTTATTAACAAGTGGTGCAAATAGTGTTTTGGATATATGTTTCTAACTTAATAGAACAAATCATGAATTTTATGCCGATTGCTTGATAGTGTTTGGAAGTGTGAAAATTAAGTAGCATATTTTTTTCCTTTAATTAGTAAATTGATTAAATGTTGTGACTTAAATCTCATTAATTGAGAAAACATTAAGATCAAATAAAGAGACAAAAGAAGCTCTTCATTACTTTTGTACTTTAATTTGTTTATAGGATTATAATTATTAAAATACATTTAATAATAAATGTACACCAAAACTCTTTCAATGGAACCTTTTATAAAGTTTTCTACTAAGATAAGAAAACAAACTTATATTAAGAAAGACTATTTTCGAATTGCATAAAATATCATAAATTTCTTAAGGAAGAACACTAACATAAAATAATGGAGTCACGAAAATATATTTAAAAATTGAATAATTTAAGCAAAACCTGGGATATAAAAAACAAGATAATACAAATCTGAAACTTACGGTAATTAAAAACTTGTCATATCAAATTTAGAACAACGGTTATTTCTATGTTTGATTTATAATTAAAATTTTCTAGAACATAATGAGGTAAGTGTTCAGTAAATAATAAACCCAGCTGCCTTTATTTAGATTTCTTGAAATAGTCAATAAAAATAAACATCAAGAGTGAAATACCTTAAACCAATAAAGAACACATGAATGAGAGATATAACAAGGTCGTAGATGCATTTAATTTTTATTCCCAAACAAAACATAAGGAATATTTGTCTTTTTATCTATAACAAGCTCTTTGGTATTTCCAACTTAAGTGGAACCTTAAGAGATACAGGGGCTAAAAGGACAGTGCAGAGACCCTAAGATAGAAGTATAAACGTTCCTAATTTTAGTATTCTGATCTAAGGAAAGTTATCCACCAAGAGCAACAGCCTCCAATAGGACCTTGTTTGGCTCCTTTAACCGAAAATAAACTAACTTTTACTTTTATGACGCTCTAATGGCTGAAAAATGTGTAACTTTCAGAAGTGGATGGAATTTTGAAACAGGTGTCGTTCGTCATTTTAATGAAAATGAACACAAGTTTTTAAAAAAATTAACGTAGCGAAAATCTAAATTGCCAACATAATTCTAGAATGGTAATGTATTGCCAGACATAATTTTAGAATGGTAATGTATTGCCAGATGAGTTATGTTTCACAGCTACGATAATTCGCCGTAGTTACAGCTCCATCTCAAGGTTCAAATACTTGTATGGATCATTTATTAAGTCATACATCCCCTTGAGGCGTTTATAATTCAATTCAAACTCCTTTGCTTGTCCATGGTATTTAATCATTGGAGTTCCACACATCCACAATTTGCACTTTTATATCCCAAAGATTATTTTTCTTATTCGTCTGGTAATTACTAGAACTCCAGTTCACATTTGTGGCCACTTTCACCGAATTAATATCATTACAGTTTGTTTTGAAAACTGCCACCGTGTTCAGAGTTTACACATATAAACCAGTTTCGTGGTATTGCTCTATACCGTTCCTCGTTGGTGTTGCAGTATCTCTCACTTGGATGCCTGTCTTAAAAAATATTGAGAAGTATCTTGACGCGAACTTTGGAGATTCCGGAATGTTAGTCACTTAATCACGCTACATCAAACAAAACTTTGTCCTGGTTATTTTTTAACATTTAGAACAATAAATTAATAAAAAGTGATTAAGAAAAGGAACACAAGAATTACGGAAATATTCAAAACTAGGAACCCTATAATCCTTCAAGAATAAAACATTAAATACTTGAACGTAATAGCCTAACAAGAGACAAAACAAAAATTAAAATAGACATCATAGTTACACATAGCACTACTCAATTTGTACTAATTTCTTTTGTTTTATAATTATGGCGCAGTTCACGAATATGGTACCGACAGAAATGACAATTAATTTAAAGTACTTTACTAACCAAGTTTTCTTTCTACAGTTGTTTGCTTTCAGTGGCAAAAAGATAACCCAAGGTCATGATAAAAAAAAGTTTGGGTTAATCATAACTTTGAGTTCTACAACATTTTGTCACAATCGATGGTAATATATGTATTTTTGTTAAAAATCCTATTCATAGAAAATACTCAGAATATATCTCTTTCTGATCAGAAAAATACTCGATTACTATAAGATATTGTCGTGAGTTTGCAATTCAGACAAAATATAATGTTTTGTGTAACTAACAATTTTTTATCTAATTTTAAACAAATTTTAATTTTTTTCTGTTGCTGTTTTGTTCAAAACATTGTTGAAATACCATTATTAAGTGGCAGATAAATTAACGTTTAAATTAGTAAAGATGCTTAAATATGACCTAGCTGTAAGTTCTGGTGCCTAAGATTAGCTCTGCAATTTGAAAATAGGTCTTTCAAAAGTTAAAAGAAAACGAAATAATCTTTAAGAAATAAAAGTAAAAAAAGCTGAATATTGTCAATATTATGAATTTTACCAATGTTGATTTATTATAATTCATTCCTCAAAGCTTATAGAAAGACCCTTTCAAACAATATTTGTGCATAATGGTTTGTCTAGGTAAGTTGTTGCTCTATCCACAATAAAAGATTAATTTGTGAAAAAAATAATTACACTTAAAAGACATAAAATGTGAGAGTAAATCAAGCAAATTGGATTTTAGTTTGTGAAAACGTTATTGTTTTAGGGGCCCCAGCAGATTAGCATGCTGTTATAAGGTTATTCTAGAAACACAGTTCTCTAATAGAGAGAGATAATAATTTCCCAATAGATTTCTAGAATCTCTCAAAACTGATTTGCAAATAGTTAAGATATTGAAACGTGATCTATTACAGCCATGATAATAAAGTGTTCTTTTCTGAGTTTGTTATTTGGAATAAATTATTGTGAACAGTTTATCAGCTTGGTTTTTAAAGTCATTTTAACTCTTGACAATTCATAAAATAATTTGATAATGCTCATGTTTTTACTAAATATTATATTTTTTTAGGTCTTAGTGACCTAATATTAAAGTGATGAAGTTTGGCAGTTCCAGTTGGTGTAATACAAAAATTTAGAAAATATATTTTTACACTCATTAAAAAATCAATAAATGTTCTTCAGATTTTGAAAACCAAAGTGATTAGATATTCAAAATATTTAAGAACAAGAATGATTATGGAATGAACGCTATACACTTCGTAGGCTTATTATTAATGCTTACTAGTCCTCGGTTTCCCTGAATTAAAAATAATAATATTGCATCTTTTATAATTTGTAATTTATTAAAAACCTGCATAGGTAATGTACATAGAATGTTCCCTATTCTTTAATAATAAAATATTTTAATAAACCTTTGGAATTAATGAATTAATGGAAAATAAAGTTCAAAGTGAAAAATACTATAGATATTGATATAAAAGTTTTTCAAAGTAACGTTTCATTGATATATTTGTATTTTTGTTTTATAATCTTAAATATATCTTAATTAATTTTGTGTCACTATCCTTGATGGCAGTACTGAGTTTAAGTAAACTTTTCCCAGTAAAGGTTATAATACACAAAAATCTTTGATTTTGAGCGAGGTAACTCATAATAAACACTAAACAAAATTCATTGCAACAGTGGTATTGACGATTGTTGTACATATAACACGTGTCTCCAACATTCTATAATGATCAAAATTACCAGCTCTTATTACTCGATCTAAAAGTATAATGTTACACAAACACTGAATAATGTACACATCATTATTAGCTTTACTGCATTGCTCTCTATATATACAGACATTCGATGGCTTTTTTCCTACACATCCTCGTCTGGCAGTAAGCGAAACAACACTAGATTATTAAAATCAGTTGATGGTTAATGGATATCAAAGAATCCCACGTGCAAAGCATTCTTAAGTTGATAAAATAAAAGAACAGATATAAAATAAACGAGGACTCCCTAACAAGTTTTTTATGTTTTAATTATAATTTACTAGTATATAATATTAATTGTTTAAGCCTTTTTTATGATGCACGCTTCATAATTTGAAACATATCAGATAAAACAAAGCTAATTAAGGAAAATATCATCATCTCACATAACATATTATTGTAAAAAATAATATAACTAAAACAAAAGTATTGGAAGATATTCATGTCACTGAAAAACTCGTTGTTTTTTTGTGACACAACACAAAAACATGTTCCTTTTGAAATTAAGAACTACAAAAATTTACGTCGGTTATTTTCTCTTAGAATGAAAAACTCAGGTGCTACTGACACACCTATAACATCTATAAATCAATAACAACACTACGAGATATAAGCTTAAATAATCTCCGTCTTGATCACAAATGTTTTGGTATCTAAAAAAACAAACTTAATGATTATCAAATATTATTAAATACATTGGAATTTTATGTCTACAACAAATGACTTTTATAAGCATTTATTGCATACAGTTTTTAAAACAATGCCTTCTCAAAAGTGTCATCTAAATATCTTTATATTTTTAAAAGATGTTTGAAAATCAATAGTTATTTAGTCCTTGGTTTTTGACTTCAAGCAGTGTTCGAGAATGATTTCTGGATATTTTACAATAATAACATAAAAATCATTGAATTACGTGATTTGAATTTACGTGAATTGGTGATCAATGAAGTATCCCACTGCTGCTTTATAAACGCAAATTGTTTTGAACAAATACTCATGACAGTGTGTGCAAACGATTTTAGTATCAACAAGACAGTTTCCTTTATTATTACACCATTTATGTTGAAGAAAGTAAAATCTTTCTTCAACAAAATTTGAAATAAATAGGTTATATATTAATATTTTCCACAAACAGTATTATATTAAATTTCAATGTATGAAAATAACAAAACTATTTATTTCCTTTGTTTTTACACACACATATATATATTTCAACCCCTACTTTTATGTAATTATTATAAAATGGGGTTAAATGTTTTAAATCGTTGTTACGTGTTAATTTTCAGATATGTGTGAAAAGAATGAAGGCGCGTGGGTTAGTTAATTTTGAATTTCGCACAAAGCTACATTAGAGATACTTGCGTTAGCTGTCCCTAATTTAGCAGTCTAAGATTAGATGGAAAGCAGCTATCATCACCACCCACTGCCAACTCTTGGACTACTCTTTTATCAATGAATAGCGGGATTAAGCGCAACTTTATAACGCCCACACGGCTAAATGGGCGAGAATGTTTGATGTGGTGGGGATTCGAATCCTAACCACTTGACTACGCCAGAGCAAATGCATAGGCACACATACATTTCATAAACGCACTATGTGTAATAACATTTTTGAAGAAAAGTTCTTGATTATTTGCAATAGGACTTAGAGAACTGATTTGTTAGCTCCATAACGGGTTATATATTGCTTAAAATATACAGGAATAATATTCAGTGATGTCGAGAAACCCAATTGTTGAGAAATTTATATGCAAAAACGGCTCGTTTGTGTTGAGAAAATATTTTACATAGGAGAGCGAACAACGTTTCGACCTTCTTCGGTCATCGTCAGGTTCACAAAGAAAGAGGTAACTGACCGGAAGCTGACCACATGTTTGAAAGGGGTTGTGTAACTGAGTGTCGGAATGTAGAGGGAGGTATTACATGTTTCAATATATAATTTTATTTATTTTATTATATTAATATAGGTATAAAGGCGTTCCTTTATATTGGTTTATTTTGGGTTTAAATTGTTGTATAAGTAAGGCTTCTTTAATTTTGCGTTTGTTTATGTTTGTTTCTTTATTTAGACGCAACTGAACAAATTACTACTACAAATGAAAAAAGCCAACACAATTTCACAAACACTTTATTCCTACCTACGTAAAACCGACTCACGCACACCGCAAATATACGGCATCCCCAAACCTCATAAACCAGATTGTCCATTACGACCAATAATGTCCACATATGAATCGTTTAATTACAATCTTGGTAAATACATAGCATGGGCATTCTCCAAATATGTAACATCAGCCAGCTCATTCATCAAAGACTCTTTTAATTTCAAGTCTAATCTAAATCAACTTAATCATAAAGCCTTAATGGCCAGTTTCGATGTTATATCCCTCTTTACAGAAGTTCCAACCACTGAAGCCTGCAAGATAGCCTTAGAACTCTATATCCGAGACCCTAACCCAACTATAGAAATTCCCAGTAACCAGTTAGCAACCCTCATAGAATTCACCACGATAAAGACAAACTTCATGTTCAACAACCAAAACTATATACAAATAAATGGCCTAAGCATGGGCAACCCAGTATCACCAGTTCTAGCCAATATTTTTATGACACAAGTTGAAACACAAGCAATTAACACAGCATTACATCCACCATTATACTGGTACAGATATGTAGATGACACGGTTGCGGAATTCAGATCTACAGAACACACACTTAATTTTTTTCAATCACATTAACTCTATACATCCCAACATTAACTTCACATGTGAACAGGAAGAAAGCAATCAAATATCATTTCTTAACCTCAAAATTACAAGAACTGACACACAATTCAAAACAGAAATTCACCGAAAAATCACTCATACTGGACTATACATTCCTTGGAACTCAGCACATGAAACAAAACAAAAACTCAACATACTAAGAAACCAAATAAACACAGCCATAAAACTATGCTCACCAGATAAAATTAACGATGAATTAGACAAAATGAAACAATACTTCATCAACATCAATAAGTTTCCTCCACAAACCGTAGAAAACATGATACGCACACACCTAGACAGAAAGCAAAATCAACCAACAAAAGTAAATATATCTCACGAATCAAAAAATCACGAAACCATATACTGCTGCATACCATATATTCCCGACATCAGCAGACAAATAACCAACATTTGGCAAAAACTAGTAACAAAATATGACATTCCAGTTAATGCCAAATTTATTCAAAAACCAGGCACAAAACTGATGTCTATACTATGTAAAAACTACACTGACAAACACCACACCAACATTATTTATAAAATACAATGTGATAACTGCCACGACTTCTATATTGGAGAAACATGTAGAATAATGGAAACCAGATTCAAAGAACATAAAAAGTCACCTTCACACGTTTTCGAACACTGCAAGTCAAATAAACACAACATTAGCATAGAAAACAGTCAAATACGAAATAAAAAAACAAACATAAACAAACGCAAAATTAAAGAAGCCTTACTTATACAACAACTTAAACCCAAAATAAACCAATATTTAATCTATATTAAATATAATAAAATAAAATTATATATTCAAACATCTAACACCGCCCTCTACATTTCGACACTCAGTTACACAGTACCTTCCAAACATGTGGTCAGCTTCCGGTCAGTTACCTCTTTCTTTCTTTGTGAACCTGACGATGACCGAAGAAGGTCGAAACGTTGTTCGCTCTTTTACGTAAAATATTTTCTCAACCCAAACGAGCCGTTTTTGCATATAAACAGGAATAATATGCTTTATTTTGCAAAGTTTTGTAGATTTGAAAAAGAGAGCCAGAAAACGGAAGGTAAGAGCATTTTTTCTTGAAAAACGTCAATAACTAATTTTCTACTTTAATAATTTGAGCATAATAAATGTGGCTCCCCGCTAGTACAGCGGTATGTATTCGGATTTACAACGCTAAAATTAGGGGTTTGATTCCCCTCGGTGGGCTGAGCAGATTGCCCTTTGTGGCTTTGCTGTACGAAAAACACACACACACACAATAAATGTGAAAATGTAGGTTACCAAGTTTTCTATCCGGTGTAAATGTGTTTAATTATATATTTTTAAATCAGTATCTGCAGTTTACAATATATTATATTTTACATATTAAACGGTTATATAATATCCACAGAAATCCTATTAACTTACCAAATATTTATCTTAAGAATAACAAAACACAGTTTATAAAATCATTCAACGCTAAAATCAGGGGTTCGATTCCCCTCGGTGTGCTCAGCAGATAGACCTATGTGGCTTTGCTATAAGAAAACGCGAACGCATAAAATCATTACCTGGCCCGGCATGGACAAGAGTGTTAAGGCGTGCGACTCGTAATCTGAGGGTCGCGAGTTCGCATCCCCGTCGCGCAAACATGCTCGCCTTTTCAGTCGTGGGAGCGTTATAATGTGACGGTCAATCCCACTATTCGTTGATAAAAGAGTAGCCCAAAAGTTGGCGGTGGGTGATGATGACTAGCTGCTTTCTCTCTAGTCTTACACTACTAAATTAGGGACGGCTAGCACAGATAGCCCTCGAGTAGCTTTGTGCAAAATTCAAAACAACAAACAAACAAATCATTACCTAAGTTACGAAAATGTGTGTATTATGATTTAATGGGGTGTATGCTAACTTTGTGATGTATGAACCACGTGTTTTACCAGGTATTTTGTTACGAACATGTGTTGCTGTCAACGTATAATCAACTATGTGATTTTGTTGCCTTAAGCTAATTTACATTATTCTTATACCGTTCGTGGTGTTTGCTTTTATATAGAAGGAGTATAAGTTAATCTTGTAGAACTTTAAGTTAAACAATATAATTAAAAGTTATCGCCTCAAACTATTTTCTCAACACACATATTTGTGTTACGGAACAATATATTATTTTGGAACTTGGCTAATCAATCTGTCCAGCCGCTCATAAACTACATGCAGAAAGATAGTTTCAGAAGGAAAAAGTTCAAATCAGTTATTCTATCGTGAGTCACGTAGCCTGGGCGATAAAAGGATTTTCTCAGTTGCAACTACTTCCTCTCGAATGGCTGATTCCAGAATTCAATTTTACTCATAATATAGACATCACGAACTAACTTGTCACGACTTGATCAACGCATTCAATTTACACTGGCGAATTATGGTGTCGACGAAATAATCTAGTGGAAATTCTAAATAAAGAAAAAAGTACATTTAATCTTATGTGTTTATTATTAATCTCCATGGCACCTAGAAAATAATTAAATAGGATTTTATAGTTTGAAGATAAAATGTTTGATGTTATTATGTCCTACATGGACAAAAACATTGCAAGATTTCGGCATCTTTCGTTTTTCTGAAATATGGATAGCCATTAATTCAAGAAGCAGCAGCAAGAGACTTTATTATATTAAAATAAAGATATAATACTCAAATAATAATTTATCGTTGTTAATATTTACATTATTCTTAATATAAAGTAATTCAAATAATTCAGGCCCAGCATGGGCAGGTGGTTAAGGCACTCGACTCGTAATCCGAGGGTTGTAGGTTTGAATCCCTGCCACACAAAACATGCTCGCCCTTTCAGTCGTGGGGGCGTTATAATGTGACGGTCAATCCCACTATTCGTTGATAAAAAGTAGCCCAAGAGTTGTCGGTGGGTGGTGATGACTGGCTGCTTCCCCTCTAGTCTTGCACTGCAAAATTAGGGACGGCTGGCACAGATAGCCCTCGATTAGCTTTGCACGAAATTCAAGCCAATCCAAACCAATTAATTCATTAGTTGTTTTGACAGGTTATTTCTCTTTATGACAAGTGAGTAACTATGGAGAGAGTATAGCGTCCAATGAATGCTACCTCATGCTAATTGGCTGCCTCATGGGAGGAAAGGAGGATAGGGAATGATGTCATTAAAGATAACGAGGTCATGGTTCTAAAAAATGTCATCAAAGAAATGTTACAAAGCGACCATAACATCATATTTCAACAAAATGACTTATAGTGGGCTGAAATAACAGTTCGATCCTAGACAAACAGCCATAATGGTTGATTACGTAATAGTACCACAAAGTAGTGAACGTATTTCCGGGCCGCCGTGACAGTCACCTATGATTTATATAATACATGTCTCATCATGTCAATAATTAATATATTAAATCACTCTAAAAAGAACGCTTAACATTAATTTATTATTTAATCCTAAAAAGAACTGTGAATGCTGATTATTTAGTTAATTAATTAATAATCAAATTATCCTACCACAAAGTACAAAAGATGTTTCGAGGCAGCCATGACTCATACAATACATGTCATAGCAAGAATTAATCATTAATTCAATAATTCATTAAATCACTTTTAATTAATTCGTTTAAAAATGACTATTAAAACTAAACCATTAGTTAATTAATTAGTCCTAAAATGCTTAACACTAATTAATTAAACATTTATAATTAATTCTTTCCAAAAAGAGCACTTAAAATTAATTTATTAGTTAATTAACTCATCATAAGAAATCACGTTTGGCAATAGTTCATCAGTTAATTAAATTACCTGTCTTAAAAGAAAGATATCTTAATTAAAGCTTACTCTTTAGATAATAAACCAAGTGTTTAAAGATCTTCTGTGATATGATAAAGTGTCAAAAACATCATTAATGTGAAGTATTTGAATGAGATTACAATTACATCCGATATAAAAAACATATATTTAGAATGAACAAATATATTTTGCAATACTTTGTAGTTAGTCCAAGGAAAAAGTGATTAAAGTTTTGTCTAAAAAATCAGCATTTGTAACAAAAACATCGGTTAATGTAATAAGTTTATATTAATAAACTCTAATTAATATTCACTTGACAGAAGTAATCAAAGTTTTCTTTATTCCAACAATTATACAAAAACATTTTAAAATTGAATCAGCCATGTACTTTACTTGCAGTTTAAAACTGACCTTCAGTATACAAATCAAGATGTGTGAAGTGTCATATGTTAGGGAATACATAAGTAATACTTACGTTTACTCACGCGACGGAGGGAATAAAACAAGCGGGTAAGACAGATACGGGCAGGATTCGTGCCAAAAACAGGTATTTTGATTGTTCATATCAAATGAACAAACAAACTAGAATTTATATTTCAGTTTCTTGTGATGAAAGATTATACATACCTTTTTCACATTTTATAAATACGGTAGGTTTACAATCCATTACACTAAGTTTCAATCTAGAATACGCATATTTGTGGTTTAAATATAATGCACAAAGTTAGATACACAGTTTTAACATCTTCAAGATTTAATCGTTAAGCCCGTGAAGAAATAGTTATTACGCCTCTTACAATGTGGTCAATTTATATCTGACATTGAAAGTAATAAATACATAACTTCTTCAAGTGTTTTACAAATCAGAATAACTATTTGAATGAGACAGTTGTTACAATATAACCAATATTTGTTCTACCACTAATTGTGCCCCCAATGGCATAGTGGTTTGGCTGCATACTCACAACGCTAGAAATTGGGTTTCTATACCCGTGGTGAGCAAAGCACAGATAACCCTTCGTTCATATCTTTGTGCTTAATCCTGAACAAACATTAAATGTAATAAATGAATGACTTACTGTTTACTATTTTTTAAATGATCACACCTTTCAGACTGTGTGAAATAAAATCTGAAAAGAGAAGTTTAAGATTTACTCCCTCCAAACAATCTTGTCCTGACGTCAGTGTCCAAATTGTTTGTCTGATCTTTGTAATTAAACTTATGTTTCCAAATTTAACTTCAAACAGTCTGATAGTTCTGGGTTTTTTAAATAATAGTAATAAGTAAGTCACTTATTTATTATATTTAGTAGTAGAAAAAATATTAGTTATATTATAATAACTGTCTCATTCAAATAATATCTGTTATTTGTGAAATATTGAAAGAAGTTACGTATTCCATACTTTCAATGTCAGTTAAAAAAACGTTCAAATTGTAAGATAGACAATACCGATACTTCTTAATACACTTACATGGTTACACTTTCATGAAGTTAAGACTACGTGTCTAACTTTACGTGTTATATTTAAACCACAAATATTATTGTTCTCAATCGAAACTTAGTATAATGGATGCAACAGGTTATTTGGAGTGTAAACTTACATGATTCATAAAACGTGAAAGAAGAGGTATGTGCAATCTTTCATCATAAGAAACTGAAATATAATTTGTAAGTTATTTGTCCGTTTTATATAAACATTAGAAATACTTGCTTATCCGCTTGTTTTATTCACTCTGTGATATGAGTAAACATTTAAATATTCCCTATCATATGACACTTCACATATCTTAATTAGTATATTGAAGGTCAGTTTCAAATTGTAAGTAAAGTGCGCAGCTTATTTGGTTTTCAAATGTTTTGTATAATTTCTAGAGTAAAGAAAACTTTGATTACTTTTATCAAGTGAATATTAATTAGAGTTTATTATTATTAACTTTATATATTAACTGATGTTTTTGTTACAAACATTGAATTGCTATCAAAAATTTAATCCCTTTGTCTTTGGACCAACTATTTAATCTTGTGAAATATATTTGTTCATTCTGGATATATATATAATCTCTGTGAGTTGTAATATCATTCAAACATATTATGTTAAATAATGTTTTTTTACAAATTATTATATCACTGAGAATCTATAAATACTTGGTTGAAAATTAACAGAGTAACTTTTCATTACGATATCGTCTTTTTTATGACACGAAATTTAGTTAAACAATGAATTAGCATTAAGCGTCATTTTTGTGACGATTTAATTAACTAATGAATTAATGTTAAGTGCCCTTGAATTAATTTAAATGTTATATTAATTAATCTTAAGCATCTTTTTAAAATTAATTAATTATAAATGATTTAATTAAATATCTAATTAGCGATTAATTATATTATTGTTGAGACATGTAATACATGTGTCATGACTGCCTAGAAATAATGTCTTGTACTTTGTAGTAGGATGATTCTTTAATTAATTAATTAACTAATGGATTAGCACTCACTGTCCTTTTTAGAAGTAAATACATTATTAGTGTTAACCATCCTTTTTAGAACGATGTAATAAATTATCGACATAATGAGACACATATACTATGAGTCATGGTCGACTATCATGGCAACCTAGAAATATGTGCTCTACTGTTGTGATACTATTACATAATCCTCCAATTTCGCCGCCTGTCTATTACAAAACTGTAATATTAGCTCTCCATAAGTTAGTTACGCTCTCTGGTGACTCTTTATTTAACTTTGACGTAATTTCCGCCTGTTATTACGCTATAGCAACATGCCCAAGACGATGCATCATTTGATTACAGCTTTTAGAACTGTGATCTCGTTATTTTTAATGACATCACCCCCTCTCATCCTCCCTTGACGCTGCCAATCAGTGTGAGGTGGTATTCTTTTAGGCGCGATACTCTCTCCCTAATTATTTGTCTGTTTATTTGATTTTGAATTTCGCGCAAAGCCACACGAGGGCTATCAGCGTTAGCCGTCCCTAATTTGGTTGTATAAGAATAGAGGAAAGGCAGCTAGTCATCACCATCTACCGCCAATTCTTGGGTTACTCTTTTATCAACGAATAGTAAGATTAACAGTCACATTATAACTCCCCCACTGCTGAAAATCCGAGCATGATATAATTTCAAATGTTTAATATAACAATCTTTCGAGTGATAGTTCAAATACTTCTGACATATGATGTAAAACTATCCCGTATCGTAAAAAAGTGAAATAAATCAACTGAAAGTTTTGTAAAACTCCAAACTCTAAAATATTTTTGAAATTATTTATAATAAATGTTATCACTTTTTTTATTTATAATTTAAGTAAATCATTTTTAAAACAAATTAGTGAATTACTAATTAATGTAAATGTTTAAACTATATTCAATTAAACTGTAGCTTTTTAGATATACTGAGTAGAAAACTAAAGCTTAATCAACCAAGATTAAGTTAAAGGTTTGTTAAAGAAATGTTTATTTTAATGTTGAAATAAAGTGTTTTATTTTCTCAAAGAATGAAATCATATCATAGACATAAAATGGTTACATTTGAATTTTACTCATCATAAAAATAACTCATAGAGTATCAAAGTTTTCAATACGCAGTGTGAGAGTTGAAATGACCATATTACCAGTGACGCTGCTTCTCCTCACTCTATTAAACCTTTTTTTACTCAAATTACGTTTGTTTATGAACTGGTGCTGGTTAAAATGTTTATCTGGATATACTTCCCTGTTTTATTTAAAGTTACTGTTTTGTTTTGTTTTGAATTTCACGTAAAGCTAGGCGAGGGCTATCTGCGCTAGCCGTCCCTAATTTAGCAGTGTAAAACTAGAGGGAAGACTGCTAATCTTCACCACCCACCACCAACTCTTGGGTTACTCTTTTACCAACTAATAGTGTGCTTGACTGTTATATTATAACGTCCACGTGGCTGAAAGAGCGAGCATGTTTGATGCGACAGGAATTCGAACCCGTGACCCTCAAATTATGAGTCGAGTGCCTCAACTACTTGGCTATGCCGGACCAAAATTACTGAAATAACATCTCTTTTAAAACAATCATTTTAATACAGAAAGAAATGTTCTTTAGAATAATAAAATATTTTGGTACTTCCCTATACAATGTATTATTCGGTTTATATACTTACTCTTTAATATAACTTATGAATATTATATATTCACTGTAAAAAGTGTGGATAAGTAGAGTGCAATTAAACACCTGGTAGACAACTCTTGGGAGGTGGCCAAACAGAAGTGAAGGGAAGTCTGTTATTCGTTGCCTTGTCTGTTGGCATTCCACTTCCATTTAATTAGCAACTACTTTTTTATAGAATTCCTTCCTAACTTAATGTGAAAGTGGTGTCATATAGAACAGCCTAAACTGATTAACTGCTCTTTCTTCTTCACATTAACTCTTTTGCTGAAGTATTTTTTTTTAGGAAATGGTAATCTCAGCACCAGAGCAATTGAGTCCATTAGAACCGATGCTTGTGATTTAAACTGTTAGCTGAACAGTATGTGTATTCTTCCTCTTATGTTTATCATTATTATTTCTCCGTAATTCACTTATTTTTCAAATGCCTATTTGTGCTATTTTCTTTCAGACAATCTTGTTTACTAGCTTACTGTGGTTTGGTTTGTTTTGAATTTCGTGCAAAGCTACTTGAAGGCTATTTGCGCTAGCCTTCACTAATTTAGCAATGTAAGACTAGAGGAAAGACGGCTAGTCATCACCACCCACCGACAACTCTTGGGATACTCTTTTACCAATGAATAGTGGGATTGACTGAGCCTAGTTTACTGTGTCTCTACGACCAGTTTACTCGTCTTATAAGTTTATATATCGTGTCCATCAACAAAGAATATTTATTCATGACCAAACTTTTGTTTTTATCATTTCCTAGTTATCCTATCTTAATTACCACATAATCCCATTCACTTGTTGAAGCTCCCCCCCCCCAGTGGCACAGCGAAATGTCTGCTAACTCACACCGCGTGAAACCAAGTTTCGTACTCATGATGCACAGAGCACAGATAGTCCATTGTGTAACTTTGTACTTAATTTGGTGGCCCGGCATGGCCAAGCGCGTAAGGCGGTGACTCGTAATCCGAGGGTCGCGGGTTCGCGCCCGCGTCGCGCTAAACATGCTCGCCCTCCCAGCCGTGATGGCGTTATAATGTGACGGTCAATCCCACTTTTCGTTGGTAAAAGAGTAGCCCAAGAGTTGGCGGTGGGTGGTGATGACTAGCTGCCTTCCCTCTAGTCTTACACTGCTAAATTAGGGACGGCTAGCACAGATAGTCCTCGAGTAGCTTTGTGCGAAATTCCAAAACAAACAAACAAACAAATACTTAATTTGGAATAAAACAAAACACAGAAACATTTGTTGAATGAAAGACTGACACTTGTACATCTATGTTTAATTACCTTATTCACATGCACAAGGCCTGGCATATCCAGGTGGTTAAGGCACTTGACTCGTAATTCGAGGATTGCATATTTGAAACTCCGTCACACCAAAAATGCTCGCCCTTTCAGCTGTGGGGGCGTTATATAGTAACGATCAATACCACTACTCGTTGATAAAAGTGTAGCCCAGGAGTTGTCGGTAGGCGCTGATGACTATCTGTCTTTCCTCTACTTTTACGCTGATAAATTAGGGACGACTAGCGCAGATAGCCATCAAGTAGCTTTGCGCGAAATTAAAAAAACAAACAGACGCTTTAATTTATAGTATTAATGAATTTTGATTAAATCTTTTATTATTTTTAACCTTGTTCGTTAGTTAAGGTTAGTCTCTTAGAAATATTTGTTATTTTGTTTCCCTCGCTGACTTGAAAGCTTAGAACGCTGAAACTGTGGGCTGGTTAACTGCAGGAAACACAGTAAAAATAACCCACTGTTCAGCATTTTACTCTTAAAAACAGCAACAGTATATTCACATAGTTATGAGAAACAAACTGTTGTCAATAAGTTTAATAACAGAGAATACGTCACTTAAGTGCTAGAAAATAAAAACAAAACCTTATTCAGACTGTTGACGTCCTTTTTGAATGAACATGAAGTAGCATATACTACTTACCAACGATACACACTAACCATAAAGCTAACCCTCGTGTAGCTTTGCGTGAAATTCAAAACAAAACAAACCACATGCACAATATGATTACCGTAGTTACAAGTACATTGTATATAGTAAATATTTTCACAATGTGATGCAAATAGCAAATTGAATTTGAATGTTTTGGTTCTGAAGAGTTACAGCAACGTTATTAAAAAATTAAATCTTTTAAAAACAATTTATCAAAAACTTGGTATAATGTCAATCACTTAACAACTATAGCAGTTCTGTTGTTATCACTTCTTTCACTGTACATAAAATAGTTTATTAGTAAATTGAAGTATTTCATTGTCTATAGAAAACAAATAAAAAGTGCATGTTGGTGAGTTTCTGTAAAATATTTGGATAGATATGAGACACAGTTGCCTTATTTTCTACCTAAATTTGTAAAATTACTAACTATATGAATCTATAATGGATTTTAATAATATATAGAGACAAATAATTTATTGTTTATCACTGCTTAAAAAAAGAACATACGTGGCGAATAATTATATTACCTTGGTATTGACGCAGAAGTATACCTATTGTACTGTAAATATATTTTTGGCTTTCGAGAAAGCTAATTGTTTTACTCTAAAATGCTTCTAGAGCATTTGGCTTACGCATAAATTAGGAAGTTTTTGGTTTAAAACTGTATTAAATACCTGAAACTTGAAACAAAAATATGATTCTTAACACACAGAAAAGCATTGTTTATTGTTTTATGTGATATAATGTGAAATTATTTATATTGGTCAGATACAGGACCTAAAACGTTCTTTTACGTGCAAACGAAAATGTCTAGCTTCAGATCTGACCTATAAATCAGTTCTAGCAGTACATGCTTGTAATAGGATGAGTGATATTTACAGATTGACTACATCTATCTTATCCAAATAATTTAGTTGTAAAAGCGTTTTACAAAAACATTTATGTGCATTAGAAAAATAAAATATCTCTTACCGTGTTGATAAAAACAGCTTGTAATTTGTATTCTATTTACTTTTCGAAACCGGTCGTAAGATCATTGGTTGGTTTAACTTGGCAATGTGCCCTAACTTAATTATACTATGGAAATTTGTGCTAGCGCATTTTTATGATTAATTCTGTTAAGCAAGCAAAGGTAAGGGAATCCTATGATTTTCAGCATATACAGCACAAGAACAGAAAACATTACAATTATGTTTATTTATCTTAATTGTATGTTTTTTTTTAAATAGTTACATTTAATATAATGATACAATCATAACACCCCCAATATTTCATCAAATGAATAATGAATCTTTTCACATACACTCAAACAAAATGCGTCAGTTCACCATGCTCTTCTTCAATCAGTTATGTAATTTGTTCACATTCGTCACTCTGAACGAAGGTACCATGCTGCCATTTCTAATTTCGAATCGCCACCCACCGTTCTCTTGTTAGCTTGAAAGATACAACAGCTATGTAATTTATAAATCATGTCAATTTTCCAGACTTGGGTACTCAAGACATTTTAAAATAGCTGAATAATGGATGTTATGCATTCCCGGGACTAATTTACGCATTTATAATTGAAGACGATTTACTGAAAGTCTATTAAGATAAAATTTCTTTATTTTCTTAGTTATGTACCGAATGATATATGAAGGTAACATAAAATATATCCATAAATATAAGGGAATAGAGGTTTACAAAGAAAAACGTTTAGTGAAACCAATCGGCTCGTAAACATGCCTGTTTCTATCCGCTCTACGTACAACTACAGTCTTTCAATTAACCATTAAACGCATAACCCAGGCACGTTGTAAACTTAAAAAGTAAAAACAGAATCAATGTTTAAAATGCACAATAACGTTTTATTTGCTTGAAGGCCAAAATGAAAATACTTTGTTTTGGTAACTTTACAATCATCACGAGTCAAAATCTACGCGACAAGGGGTAGTTCTATAGGGAAAGGATATAACTCATTGTAATCTATAAGGAGAGAATAAGTCTGTGCATAAGAAATCAATATTTCTTTCCAAACTTATGTATCATCATCAGCTAACCCTTCATCTCTACTTGACAAATAATTATTTATTTTACAGCACAAAGTTTCTACAGGTTTTTTAACATTTATTTCACTTTGAGTATTAGGTTCATTTAAACCTATTGTTTCATGCCATTGTTTGAATTTCTTGCTTCAACACTGTGTTCAGCAAGAAGAAGAATTAGCATCTTACGTCAACAATCTCAATGTTCATTACGACACTATTTCAAATTACGTTTAGTTTAACTAATATAGTTTATGTCACATTTACACTGAATTTGATACACCTTTCGTCTTTAGTATAAAAAAGTAGTGTTTTAGTTCTGTTAAAACGTTTAAAATAGGTATAAAATGATGTTTTCTGCATACACTTGTGACGATTTGATTAGTTATACCTTGTATATTTGGTAATATTACTGTTCTATTAATTTTACAACCGCAGTTTTTCTGTAATCTAGTACATTAAAAATTTAACTGTATTTTCTTTGTATTATACGCTTAATTATATCAGCATCATAACCATTTTGTTAGCACTCTTCTTTGTACAATTTAATTCGTTTTTCAAATTAACAGAATCGTAAGACATTTTAAATGTGCTATGTACATAAATATGAGAAATTCTTAGGTTTTAGGAAATGGGTGGCGTGATTCTTGGTATGATAGAATGAAGACTGAATATGGTTTCTAATAAACAATTGTAGAAGTAGTTATATTATTATTTCTTTTACGAGAACGTTCTGATTCTATTAATTTGAAAAAACTAAAACAAATTGAATTATATAAAGATAGAGGTAATGAAGTTGATATAACTGAACGTATAATACAAAAAAAAATACAATCCAGATTTTATTAAGCAATGTACTACATTAAACGGTGTCTAGAATAACAAAGTTAATAGTCATGTAGCCATTCAAAAAAGGCATAAATAGCCAAATTGTCAGTGTATTCAAAAAATACTTTTATTCCGATTTTTAAACCATTTAACAAATTTAAACATAAAAAGGTATATCAGCTTAGATGTCAACACAACAAAAATACATTGGTCAAACTAAACGTAATTTGAAATGTCGTCTTGATAAACATAAAGGTTATGTAAGTAAGATGCTAATTTCTCCTCATGCTGAACACATTATTGAAGCTGATATTTCATTACAATAGCATGAAACACCAATTTCTTAAATAAACTTAATACTCAAAGTGAACTGAATATAAGAGAATCAATAGGAATTTTGTGCTGTAAAATAAATAATTCCTTGTAGAGATGAAGGGTTAGCTGGTAATAATACTCAGTTTTAAAATGAAATATTGATTTATGTATAATACTCCTACAACCCGCACAGATTACACTGAGTTAACCCTTTTCTTCATAAAACTACCCTGTTATCATGTAAGTTTTTACGCCTGATGGTAACAGTGTAAAACTACTGAAACGTGTAAAGCCTATAACTTATGGATATCAGCAAAATAAAATTTTATTATGTATTTTAATCGTTGATTTTGTTTTTATTTTAAATTTAATGCAGAAGTGACCGCAAGAGAATCTTCACGCTGTAAATCTGTTTTTCTTACTATATGTACATAATAGCCTATCTACTGTTTATGTGTAAAACTAGTTCCTTTCACTTGCTATGCTGAAGGTTAATACAAAGTTACACGAACGTTGTCAAAGTTTTCTGTAACTAATTTTTCGTCATCAGTAAAGCTCAACCTCATGACATCAATGTACTTTTCATTCTAAGAATCTTTGATCATATATCTTGACAAACATTCACAAAACCCTTAACACTTACATATATCAGATTACGGGATTAAATTTAATCAGAATAAATGTGCAAAAGTCTATTAGAACTACTTCGAAGGACTTAGCCGATATGTGGTCAAATGGGTAACAGATCTGCTTGTGTAAATTTACTTCAGTACCTACCTTTGTCTTATTATAGTTTTTTTCATATAACGAGTATTGTTGACTATGCATCGCGCAAGTATCTCCTGTTCTCAAAATGTTTAGATTATTGAGTGTAAGAACCAACAATACTTGTTTAACGAAAACGCGCTAGAACAGGGTTTAAATTTCGTGAAACTCGAGTGGTTCATATAAAAGCAGCTTAGTGGCCGAGAGACAGTAGTAGGGTTATCATTATTGGACATCTATAGTCAGTGCACTATAGGTCTCTGAAACTATAGTTGTGATTAACGTCTATTAATTGGAGAAACTACAGAACTTGACTGGGAACGTTATAGATTTCGAACATTACAAACCAGTTAACTTCAGTGAATTACTTCGTACGTTATTATTTCTACGAGGACATTAAATATATTTCTCGCTAGGAAGTGAGCTTATAACCAGTGTGAGGCCAGGCAAGACAACATCGTTAGCTTAAGCGAGGTGTAGAAATATCAGTTCAGAATTAATTTGCTCGTCGTGGACCTGCATCGTCAATAAGATATTCAGTTCCAGACCGCATATAATAATCAGTATTGTCTGTAAGCTGGTAAAACTGTTGTAAATAGACCATAATTTGTAATAACTATTATTATAAATTGTATTGTTTTTATGTTTGTTTATTAAAATATATTTGTTGTAAAAAAGTAAACTGTGTATCAATCTTGTTGACAAATGCCATAAATTTAATACATATTAAGAGTTAATTAACCTCCAGCTGTTTGAAATAGCAATACGTTAATATTTTTAACGTAATAAATCGGAGACTAGTCCGAAATAAATTATAATACGTAACATGTGGAATTTCCATATTTATTTCAATGCATGTCTGGAATCTTGAATTGTTCTTATTGTGAATTTTTACTGTACATTTCATAATTGGATGTTTCTTTCTCGCAACTATAGTCTTTACTTCATAAGTTATGGTGTTGCTTCTGATTGTCTTGTGTTATGTTTTGGATCTTTTTTTGCTATTCTAAGTGGTTCATTTGCGAGGTTTTCTGCTTTCGTGGGCAATATTAAGGGGCTGTTTTTTGAAATGTTGTGTATTTCGGATCTACATCGTTTAAAAACTTCACTATATGAACATCCTTCGTCGAAAATAAATGTGATATATTTCGACAGTGATAAATATACTGAAAGAACACTGCAATAACGAATGATCGGGAACTTGCAAAATAAATATCATACACGGTGTCATGGCTTGCATGTGCGGTGACAATGCTGCATGACACTACGATACCCGTTTTTATAAAATATCGAATAATTCTCTGCGCGTGTTATATATGTATACTTTATGTGTGTGTGTGTGATTCATTTTCTGTTATCTGTGTAATTGTAAAATCTTTGTTACAACCATATGTCAGTTGTAAGGCGTTGTTACACAGTTTGCGCTCTTTGTAAGCTTTAGTTTCCGAGTGCATTATTATTACGAACTCAATTTTTTTTTAATTGCGCATTGATGTGGTTCATGTTTAAATATTAAGAAGTTTAAAAGATAGTCCTACAGTGCACTTTCAATGCTCAGTTTGTTCGAAAACTTCCAAAAACATGCATACGTGCTCTGTATTCAAACTGTTCAGTTTGTCCACTAATCTGATAGCATAAGGATAGATAATAAATTGTGTACGTTTCAGCTTTATGTGAAATGTAAAAGAATTGTATAGAATGTCGATCTTTGGAGATATTACATTTAATATGAAAGTCTAAGCTGAAATGTATTAGCTGAGAAAGTTCGAAAACCGGAATTCAACCCAACCACAATTCTATTATTTTACTAACTGGCAATATTCGTAAATGTTTAGTAATTATTCGGTTTCGTTTTAACAACGGCGTTAAACGATAGTAGCTATAATACAGACACCTCAAGACAGAAAATTTAATATATTATTATCAGTATTTCTTGTTTGTCTCCTTCCTTGTACTTTTTGAGGAACTCGTAGCTACTGAAATAGTTACAACAAAGTAGAAAAGAAAATGCTCGGTTCATGAAACATCTATATAAAAAAATGTATATTCTCCAAATGATACAATTTAAATTCTCCGTTTGACTGTAGAAAAGTAAAGAAAATTCTAGCTGTAACAAAAATACTTTTTACTTACCTAGTCACAACTGTTTTACCCAAACAGAATACATTTTCTCTTAATATAGGTTGGGGCAAAGGCTATTGTACTGTTGGTACAGTAAACATTACACAGCTTGTACAGTAGGCATTATACAGTTGGTACAGTAAACATTACACAGCTTGTACAGTAGGCATTATACAGTTGGTACAGTAAACATTACACAGCTTTTACAGTAGGCATTATACAGTTGGTGCAGTAAACATTATAGAACTTGTACAGTAAGTATTATAAAGTTAGTACAATAGACATTATATAGCTTGTACAATAGGTAGTACACAGTTGGTACAGTAGACATTATAGAACTTGTATGGTAGGTATTACACAGCTGGTACAGTAAACATTATAGAACTTGTATAGTAGGTATTAGACAGCTGGTACAGTAAACATTATAAACTTGTACAGTAAGTATTATACAGTTGGTACAGAGGACATTATATAATTTGTACAGTAGGTATTATATAATTTGTACAGTAGGTATTATATAGTTGGTAAAGCAGACATTATACAGCTGACACAGTAGGTATTATACAGTTGATACATTAAGCATTATACAGCTGGTATTATACAGTTAGTGCGATTTGTTATAGTTGGTTATTATATGGTTGGCATTAAAAAGAAGAGAATTAAAATGACTATTATTATTATTATTTATTGAATAGTAATACTTAAACAGCAATATAAACAACTTCCTAGTTATTCTTTTGCACTTTATACTTAACAGAGCTTTTCCAAATTTTTTTGATACTTCAATGAAGTTGTTCTTGCCAATATGCAAGAGGGCCTACATGGACAGGTAGTTACGACACTCGATACGCCCTACTGAGGATCACAGGATCGCATCTTCGTCTCATCAAACATGTTTGCACTTTCAGTCGAAGGCGTTATTGTAATGGTCAATCCCACTATGGGTTGATAAAAGAGAGGCTCAACAGTTTGTGGTGGATGGTGGTGACTGGCTGTCTTCCCTCTAGTCTTACACCGCTAAATTAGGGAAGCGCAGATGGCCCTCGTATAGCCTTGTGAGAAATTCAAAATAAATCAAATTACGGGTGAAGATGAGATACAAGCTATCCTCCTAAAAAGGGGAACTCCAAAATTGTTTGACCATCTAAAAACACTTTTTAACTTATCACTATCCTCTGGATAGTACCAGTTTCTTGGAAACATGATAATATATTAATGTTCCAAAAGGAAGGAAAACCAGCCAATAAACCTAATAGCTACCAAACAATCAACCGACCAGTTGTGTAGGCGAAATTTTAGAACGCATAATTAGCAATAGACTCTCCACATACTTGGAAATAACTTCTAAACTTCCTGAAGAACAAAATGGCTTCAGAAAATTTAGACAAACAACTGACCACTTAATCAGACTAACAAAAGAGATAATAGATAGCTTTAACAAAAAACAATGTACTGTCGCCTGCTTTCTTGACATTGAGAAAGCATTTGACACTGTATAGCACAATGGTCTAAAGTTCCGTATGAATGAAATGGGACTACCGCGTGGAATTATTCCCTGGTTATCTAACTTTTTGGAAAATAGAAAATGTAGAGTAAATGTAGAGGGAACATTTTCTGAGTACTTTACTCCAGAAGCTGGTGTCCCTCAGGGAGGGGTGGTTAGCCCTGTACTCTTCATCATGTATGTAAACAATATTCCACTGAAGGACCCTAATCATGGATTCTCCTCACAGCTCGGTGATGGTATGGCAGTCTGGAAAAATGCTCCAACACTAGCAATAGCAGCCACAATCATACAACCACAATTAAATAGAATAAGTGAAAATAAAAATAAATACAGCAAAAACACAATTTGTCGTATTTACCAAACTGACAAAGCACAAAAAAGTGCAGCCGGAAATATATATGAATGGAACACTACTTCAGACTGCCACATCAACCAAATTTCTAGGTCTAACCTATGACTCCAAATTAACATGGATTAACCACTTAAATTAAATTAAAAATAAAGTCTGGCGAAGTACCAGCTAAGCTAGGAGTCTAACTGACAAGAATAGAGGAGCATCAACAGACAACATATTAAATATTTACAAAACATACATTAGACCAGTAATAGACTATGCAGCTCCAGCATAGATAACTCTAAGTGGCAAAACAATTAAACCCAAGCTACAAACAATACAAAACACTCCTCACAACAGCATACAGAGTTCCCAGAGTAACATCATCTAAATTCACATACAAATATTTAAACATACCAACTATACCAGATAGACTCCTACACGGTACAATAACGTATTTTGATAAAAAATTGGATGAAAAATGAATTATTATGCGAAGTAGACAGGTACCGCATACACGAAGAAGATAGTCCTAAACATATTTTCCCGATCAATATATACTTTAAACACAAAAAACACAATAATAGTATATATATATATATATATAATAATAATAATAAATAATATACACAAATATACATATATAAGGGATTAAAAAAAAGACCACCATCAAACTAGACTTCCTACTGATAGGGCAAATAATATCTACAAAGGTACGAAACTACTACATGGACATTACCCTCAGGGGTATAAGTTTACTCTGACCTTAAAGCAGTAGCCCTACCAGCCTACACTGCATGATCATGCAGGTAAAAGAAGGAGAAAGAAGTCAAAGCGCACCTGACTGACCCTCCAGGGTGGGGGGCCTGGCATGGCCTAGCGCGTTAAGGCGTGCGCTTCGTAATCTGAGGGTCGCGGGTTCGCGCCCGAGTCGCGCCAAACATGCTCGCCCTCCCAGCCGTGGGGGCGTTATAATGTATCGGTCAATCCCACTATTCGTTGGTAAAAGAGTAGCCCAAGAGTTGGCGGTGGGTGGTGATGACTAGCTGCCTTCCCTCTAGTCTTACACTGCTAAATTAGGGACGGCTAGCACAGATAGCCCTCGAGTAACTTTGTGCGAAATTCTCAAAACCAAACCAACCCTCCAGGGTACATATGATTACCCAACTTCCGAGACAGAAAAATAGGTATAATACATTGTGCTATTTACATTATGTTGAAATAAATAGATTAAAACATGAAATGTTGTTAAATTGGCTGTTTCAGAGCAAAGACACAATGTTCTATCTGCTGTATCCACGTGGGGAATCGAATCCTGAGGTTAGTGTTGTAAATCCGTGAACTTACAGTTATCCCACAGATAAACATAGTGTTATATCTTAAATATTTTGAACAAAATATTTATAAACGTTTTCTTCGCGGCCATCCAATGAACCAGCAGTAATTTCTTCTGAGGGCCTATAACACCAAAAATTAGGTTTTGACATCTAGCACAAACAGTCTAATGAGTAGTTTTGAGCTTAACAACAACAACAAAAAAACCTTCTTCAGGTGCACAAAATGACTCGTTATACGTCGTCTGTATCCCGACAAATATATTTTGCTTAACTCAGTATCTGTAATAATGAAATGGCGTGTCTGTGTGTGATCGCCACAACTTCAAAAGCAAATAACCTAGAAACCTGAAATTTTGCAGACATACTAAGTGGACGCTGAGTGTGTGCACCTGGCTATTATAACTTATCACGCATGCGCGTGAGTGTCTTTTTAATGAAGCAAACTAGCGAAAGACCACATAAAAAAGTGGTTTCTTTTATAACAATTTATAATATATAGAAATGTCAGTTTCAACAATGGCTTTTATGCCGTGGAACAAAAGTATATAAGTTATACTTTTATGCTACAATTGGTTAAGAATATACATTGACATTGTCAATTAGAATACATCAACTTAATAACCCAAAGAAATCGGGTACTTTCGCGACTACAAAATAAAATGCTTCTGAAAAAAGTTCGATACATATCTGTAATACTACCTTGTTTTCAACAACTTTTTAGTGAAGGTATGTTTATGTACTTGTATGTACGTTCAGAGAAATAATTTGATTAAGCTCACGGTCTGTAGCAAACCTCTTATTTTTGATCATGTCCTTTGTCTTTTGAATAATACTTTAATTACATTTTCATTATTGAAGTCATGCTTTATGTAACACAATATTTCAGAAAAAAAAATGTTGAAAAGTGTCTGGAGAACATATCACTATACTTGCTTCTCCATTTAAAATACCACCTAGTTGTTTTATCCTTAGAATTCTTTGGACGCAAACTTTGGCATTATTCCAGCATAGTTAGCCTTAAAATGAAGTAGAAACGGATATTTTTATAACATACAGAAGATAGGTTTGGTTTGGTTTGAATTTCGCGCAAAGCTACACAAGGTCTATCTGCTCTAACCGTCCCTAATTTAGAAGTGTAAGACCAGAAGGAAGACAGCTAGTCATCACCACTCACCGCCAACTCTTGGGTTACTCTTTTATCAATGAATAGTAGGATTGACCGTCACATTACAGTGCCCCCATACCTCACAGGGCAAGCATATTTGGCGATTTGAATCTGCGACCCTCAGATTACGAATCGAGTGCCTTAACCACCTGGATATGCCGGACCCAGAAGATAGGAGTGAGACATTCTAATAAACAATCAATAGGATTTTGAAAGGAGATTACTGTTTTTGGATTAGGTGATATTATGAAAACAATTTCACTAAATATATTTATTCATTAAAAGTATTACATAATGCATTAATTAAAACTGACATTTACTATATATCATTAATCATGAGACAACAAATAAAATGACAAGAGTTATTTTAAATATTTTTTCTTTAGTTTTATTTCACTTATAAAATTATATCTTTCACTGAAAAAACACCTTTAAAAATATACTACTTTTAAGTTATGTAATAAACAAAACATTTTTTTGAAATATTTCAAAAACAGGTTTAATGTAAATTAATGCTAGAAAATACAATTTATACATACAGTAATAAGAGTTTGGGCTGAAATTTCTTGACAAGAAACTTGTTGTTAGAATCGCGAACAGAATGGCTAATAAATCTGTTGAATAACATCTGGAAATAGGGATTTACACTGACAGTTGTCATGACGAGTGAGTAATAACAGAGATTTATAGTCAGAATCATGGTTTGAGAACACCTGGCAACAGGAACTTATCTATAGAATTGTGGTTCAAAAACAACTGGCAACAAGAACTTAAGAATTATGTTGAAAGGTACCTCAAAAGAGTGACATTATGAATTGTGATGAAAAGCATCTCTTAACAGCGAATGTAGTCAGAATTTTCGTTCGTACCATCTGAAAACAGAGACTTGTAGTAAAAATTGTGGAAAAATAAATCAGGCAAAAATAAACAATGAAGTTTGAAAGGAAGAGCACCAATAAGAAATGCCATAACAGAATGTTAAAAAAATAAACGTATAAAAGGATTTACGTTAATATTTGTAGTTCAGGGAACTTAGCAAAGGGGTCTTCAAGAATCACGATTCCGAAAATCTGATCACAAGAATAGTTATTCGATTCTAATAGATTATTTCCTTTCTACTGAAACTAAGATATAACATCGTTCTTGAAGAAAAAGAATGAAAAGACATACACTAGTTTTGTACTTTCCGTCAACTATAAGTTTCAGATATTACCATAAAGCTACGATAATTCTAATTCAGATATTTTTATCCACAGTTCCCAATGATTTTAGATTGTTAGTAAATTGTTTTTAGTTGTTTTGGGTTAATTGTCTCTTGTATGTGTGTGTGTTTTTCTTAGAGAAAAGCACATTGAACTATCTGCTGAGTCTACCAAGGGGAATCGCACCCCTAAGTTTAGTGTTGTATATCCGTAGTCTTACGGCTGTAGCAGCTGAGTACAATTGGCTCTCTCAGCCTTAATTGTAAATAGCGTGTTTGATTTACCTCGTTTGTTCTGTTGTTTATACAAACCCTAAAATGAGTTATCAATGTTGTGGCCACACTAGACACCAAAAACCCGATTTTAGTGTCATAGTTTAGATTAACCGCTAAGCCATTAGGGAGCTTTTTGAAAGAGTAAAATTAGCTTTTTATTTAAAGTTTATCTTGTTGAGAGTTTCTATAGTCTCATCCTTAACATTTGAAAATACACTAGCTTGAACAACTGATTAATTTAAGATCAATAGTTTATTTTATTCAATTTTAGACTTAAAGTTCAGAATTGCGTAGATTCCGTCTGCCCAGGAAAGTTGGCTATGTGTGTTCGCGTTGTTACCAAATAACTATTTTCAACAACGCTTGTAATTATTATTTTTCAAAACGATAGTTTCTCGTAGAATTTGAGCTTTCATACATGAAAACAATAAATATGTGTAAAATGCAGTCCTTCCGTATGAACTAATCTTCATTGTTCTGTTAACCGTGTTAACTCATTTGTTCTGATGTAGTTTCTTTTCGTTCTTGATATTTAGTCTTTTTTGTCAGATGTTGCGTTTTCTTTGAAGTTTTGAAAAGTTCTTTAATGAAGTATTACTTTAGTATCCATCATTTCTTACCCTAATTTAAAATTGTTTTCTTTTAACATATTTATCCTATCTGATACAGAACTTTATTTGCATTAAATATCGAAATAATATGTTTAATGATCGAATATTTTGACATATTTACCTTCAACTTCATGTAAGGTTTTTGACTTGCATTTCGTGACATGTTTGGGGCTCCCCATTGGCACAGCAGTAAGTCTGTAGACTCCTACCACCATAGCGCGGATTTCGAAACCCGTGGTAGGAAGGGCATAAATAGCCCATTTCATACCTTTATGCTTTATTGCAAACAAACAAAAACATGTTTGAGGTACTTTCTGATTTTACTGTTGTTAAGGTAAGTGCATATTTTTATGAATAATTTCGAAACGAATAATAATATTAAAAATAATTTATGAGATCTTTTAACTATACAATTATAGTTTAGTTGTTGTTAAGAGCACAGCTACACAAAGAGCTGTCTGTGCTGTGTCCACTACGAACATAAAAATCAGGATTTTAATTTTATAATTCCCCTGGAATATTGCTGTACCGGAAGAGGTTTTAATGGGGCCCGGCATGGTCAGGTGGGTTAAGGCGTTTGATTCGTAATCTGAGAGTCACGGATTCGAATCCCCGTCGCACCATTCATGCTCGCCCTTTCAGCTGTGGGGGCATTATAATGTGACGGTCAATCCCACTATTCGTTGTTAAAAGAGTAACCCAAGAATTGGGGGTGGGTGGTGATGACTATCTGTGTATCCTCTAGTCTTACACTGCTAAATTACGGACGGTTTGCGCAGATAGTCATCAAGTAGCTTTGCGCGAAATTAAAAACAAACAAACAAACAAACAGACGCTTTAATTTATAGTATTAATGAATTTTGATTAAATCTTTTATTATTTTTAACCTTGTTCGTTAGTTATCATTAGTCTCTTAGAAATATTTGTTATTTTGTTGCCCTCGCTGACTTGAAAGCTCAGAACGCTGAAACTGTGAGCTGGTTAACTGCAGAAAACACAGTAAAAATAACTTATTTCTTAGTTTTTTACTCTTAAAAACAGCAACAGTATATTCACATCGTTATGAGAAACAAAGTGTTAATAAGTTTAATAACAGAGAATACGTCACCGAAGTGCTAGTAAATGAAAACAAAACCTTATTCAGACTGTTGACGTCCTTTTTGAATGAACATGAAGTAGCATATACTACTTACCAACGATACACACTAACCATAAATTTATTCACAGCATAGTCTTGTTCGTTTCTTTGTTTTGGAATTTCGCACAAAGCTACTCGAGGGCTATCTGTGCTAGCCGTCCCTAATTTTGCAGTGTAAGACTAGAGGGAAGGCAGCTAGTCATCACCACCCACCGCCAACTCTTGGGCTACTCTTTTACCAACGAATAGTGGGATTGACCGTCACATTATAACGCCCCCACAGCTGGGAGGGCGAGCATGTTTGGCGCGACGCGGATGCGAGCCCACGACCCTCAGATTACGAGTCGCACGCCTTAACCTGCTTGGCCACGCCGGGCCGCATAGTCTTGTCCCACTTTAATTGAAATTTATCCTCATCTTATAAAAAGTATGATCTGTATTATGTTATTTGAATTTTTTATAAATATATGTGATATTTTAGAGCTTTCCTAAAATTTGCATTTCCACTTTCATTAAAAGCTAGGTTGTTTATGAACTGCTAAAATTTAAATGATATTTTTTTAACTTTCTCATATTTGCTCAAGGCATCCTTGAAAAAAAAATTAAATTATCTTTGTCATTATAGATTCCAAACGCTTCAGGTTCAACATTTTATTTTTCTTGTGGCAAAGTAAATTGACTTAATATTATAAATGTCCGTATTTGTACACATACTGAAATTGACTGTTCAGGCACCAAGTGATTAATTTTAACCTCCAACATTGATTAATGGCATTACACCTTTAAGCTTCAGAATAATCAGTTAGCGCCTTCATAATTAAATTGGATAAATGTTGCGTACATTGAAACTGCAAATTCATACGATTTTCGATTGCTCAGTGTCATCGAAATTATTAAAATAATGTCGGCTTGTGTCGTAATCATATCTTTGAAGTAAAAGTAGCATGATGGACAAAAACAGATGGCAAGTGATTTTGTTGCTACTCGTTAGGGAATCTCCTTGTACATTTAAATCCACTTGTTATTGATATCATAAAGGGCATTAAAAGAAACGATGGCTGGAAAACTTTATTCATTTCGCCCACAATAGACGATTGGAAATCAGTAGTTGTGGTTAATAAAGCATTTATAATTAAACAATTACAATACAATTGCAGTTAAATATAATAATTATCTACAAAGATATGTAAATGGTTTATAGAATACATAATCCGTCCCTTTATGCATTTTCATAAAATAAACCAAATAATAATAATTTGAAAAACATGAAAGAAATAGGAAGATACTTTTAAGTTGTTCCTCAGTGAAATGAATAACATAGCGTGACTTTAGGAATGTAATTATTAGACCAATTTCATTGACAATATATATAGTTATAACTTGTTCGAAATGACCTTCGTTAAATTTCTAATTTTCGTGGCCATGGCCTTCTAAAATCAACATGTCTGTAAGGCGACTGTAAGGCATTAATATAATTCCTGGCCTGTAGAAAACACACATCTGACCAGTTGGCCAGTGACAACATAGGGGATCCTTTGTATTCTATATGTTGTTCAATTTGTAATTTAGGATCGTGAAACATACTGTACAACTCTCAGAGGTAATCTTTGGCACTCAGATCAAGGATTATTTATAGTTTACTGATTATATCTATAATTGACTTTTAAACTTTGTCTTTCACAGTTCTGGCAACATGATATCGGGCATTATAGCACATTAAAATATATGGTTGTATCATAGCCATGAAAGATTGTACAACAAGGCTACATACACGTCCATATATCACCAAGTAATAAATTCATCCACTGGAACCACAATGTAATTTGCTTGTTTTATCATACTAACAGCTTCCCATACTATAAATGAACATCGACCAAAATTATTTTAAACGATAATACATTTAGTATATCGATCGATTTAGTTTTGTTTTTTACACAAAATCTATCGACCCTTGGTTAAAACATGAAACCTGTACTAATGGATATGAAAAGTCCCACACCCAATCTTTTTCATTCTACGTCTAGTGATCTCTACAAAGCTCTAAAAAAGGTATTCAATGAACTCAGTTAAATAAAGAAATTGAGTAGGTTTTCTTAACTCAGGAACTCCGCTCTTGGCTATTAAATCACCGATAATCACCTCGGGTTTGTTCTTTTGTTTTTTATTTGAGGCCTGTGTTGAGTTCATGAGCAGCTGAGAGATGAAATCCAGTTGTACAGACAGCAGCCATTAAATCACATAGTTGATCTAATGGGACTTTGTTCGTATAGGGTAAAGTTCAGTTATTCAATATCTAATGGGCATGGTTACACATTGTTGCTTCACACTTTAACTTCCATTGTAACCTTTGATGGGGTTATACAAATCTGTGTCACAATATACTTAGATTCATGAGCATTACTTGTTTAGACAACAAAAATATTATTGGTTTGTTAATCCAAAAATTTGAGAATCTACTACTTTATTGGCCAAAGATGAAATAACGTAAAAAATTAGACAACTTGACACATAGAGCATTCACTTCTTGCTGAGCTTGTTATTGCTGTTAATTCTACGTCTCTTGGCACGATAGCCAGTTGTGTAGCATTCAGCTTGAAAACAAACAATTGTTCACTATAATTGGATAAACTGTGTTATTGTTTTTATGTTTCAGATATAATGCCATTTTACAGACATATATCTTAAGTTTTATTCACACTTGAGCTTATTCTAAAAGAGTTACTTTAAATTTAATGACTTTAAAATATAATAATAAAGGTTAAGTGGTAAGAGAAAAACAACATAGTCATTCATTTCGATAGATAAAAAAACACTAAAAGGATTTGGAGAGGTATTTTATGAAAAAATGTATGTTTCGTACGTTTTGGCGGGTGAAATCGGTTAAAAGCAAACAACTATGAAAACAAATAAGCGTAAAATCCAATGTAAAACGTTTTTCCGTACATTTTTACTTCATGTTGAAAGCTACTGAGGTATGTCGTTATAATGCACAGAGAAACAGGGTGAGTTCTTTTTAATGGAATCTGCCTTTAGACTCTAAAGACTCTACTAATCGAAACAGCAGCTGTTGACACAAGAAAAATTCTAAGGAAATAAACACCATCTTCCTAGTTTTTTCTACTAAGTCATCTGCTACTGAAGGTGCACAGCAAAAGTAAGTTAGGAGAATCTCGGAAAACGTTTCTAAAGTATTTTGCTATCAATCATGTGAATAATAAAGTAACCAAGCCAAGAACATGTTTACATTAAAGAAAAGAAAACAAACATGACTGTATTAAATACTGTAGATGAGATTCAACGTTTTTCACTAAGACGCATTTATAGATTTTGGAATGATTATCACAGAATTTTCACATTTGGATTAAACAGACAACGATAATCTCTTTGTTTATTTCTATGTTTTTGACTTTCGCGCAAAGCTACACGAAGGCTATCTGCGCTAGCCGTCCTTAATTTAATAGTGAAAGACTATAGGAAAGGTAGCTATTCATCACCACCCACCGCCAACTCTTGGACTACTCTTTTACCAACGAATAGTGGAATTAATCGTAATATTCTAACGCCCCTGCAGCTGAGAGCAAGCATATTTGGTGTGACAGAGATTTGAACTCGTAAATTATTACTGAAATATTTAACTTGGTTTTAGGCCTTTTTCTCTTTTCATTTTAATTATCATAGGTGCGGCAAGGCCAGATGGTAAGGGCGCTCGACTCGTGATTTGGATAATCACCTCATATTTGTTCATATAATGTGTAAATTAAATCTAATAGTAATATCTTCGTCTACTAAACCTATAATTCTATATAATGTTATTTTAGAGAAAAACACTTTCTCCCAGTCTTTGTAAGGATACTAGTAAGAATTCCAAAAAAATATTAACATGTTATTATTAGAAATCAAAATCAACCCTGAAGGGTGGTCTATATATTTATTTTATTTTTGTTTGTTTGTTCTTTTAATTTCGCGCAAAGCTACTCGAGAGCTGTCTGCACTAGCCGTTCCTAATTTTACAGTGTAAGACTAGAGGGAAGGCAACTAATCATCACCACCCACCGCCAACTCTTGGGCTACACTTTTACCAACGAATAGTGGGATTGACCGTAACATTATAGCGTTCCCACGGTTTAAAAGGCGAGCATGTTTGGTGCGACGGGGATGCGAACCCTTAACCCTCAAATTACGAGTCGCACGCCTTAACCCACTTGGTCATGCCGGGGACTTATATATATATATATATTGATTAGCTCCTGTGAATAGTGCTTTCAAAAATGTACATTAGCACAAAAAAAATATTTTCCATAGCTGATTATAAGTAAATTATAGTTAATCAATAACATTTTAATAGGGAATTATCAGTCGCCTTCTAGCAATATCATATTTTACGTTTCTGTGATACGGGATTGCAACATAGATATAAAATGCAAAAGAACTTGCTATAAGTATTTTCTTAATGAAACACGTTATGCACAAACATCAATGATTAAAAGTAGTGCACAAGTGATTATACTTTCTAAGGTGCATACCTCAAATATGTACCAAAATAAACTAACCATGAACTGCAGTAAATGACGATACAATACTTAGGATACTGGCGAAATTTTCAAGCTCATCTAATCCTGATTAGAATACAGGAAAGATGACTGATCTCATACTGATTTAGAAATCAAGCATTAGGTGAGATGTCTCAAGAGAATAATTAGTTAAGATATAAACAAATTAACCAGAAGTTAAATGTTAAGATACTAAAGGTGAAAGACATTGAGTCTCTAATGTTCTCAAATATCGAAAGGATACTTCGATCCGATAATGTGTGAAAGAGATAAAATGAACGACATTAGAACAAGAACTGAGATCTTGGGAAACAAACACTTTGTCGCACAATGTCCTATGTAATACGGTTATGAGGTCAGTGTAAACAAATCCATTTTCTGTAAGGATTTCCAGGTAGACCGGTTGATACGGAATTTCCAGTAAGTGTCGTGAACAGTGTATAAATGTTAGTTACCCTTAATTCAAGTAAATATCATTTAAAAATAGTTTATATATGTCAGTAAATTGAATGCTAGTGATAGTAAATATTATTGTTTATAACTTTAAAAAAATATTGAAGAAAGATTAGTGTTTAGCACAAGGAATCAAACGAAGTCCACTGGCAAACACAAGTAAACAGCAGCTAAATACCTACTAACGGCATCTGTTGTTAAGAATCAAAATATAAAGAGAAAAGCGTTTACTCGTTTGAAACATCTCACCACTAGATAAGTCTCATTGGACTCACCGAAGAATCAGTCTCGTCAAGTAAACTGAGCCACTGCACTAAATCTCACAATAAAGCTAACCTACATATGAAGTAAGATGCTCTAGTAAACTAATTTCTTGCACGTAGGATTATTTTAATAATAAGTATTTAATGTTCGAGATTGGGATTTATTGGTACGGATGCTGAGTACATTCTGTTTAACATCTTACGAAGCCTCACTACATTGTTCCAGGCCATGTTACCAAGCCTTAAAACTAGCCATGTAGTGAAGTTTTCACTGTACGAAACTCCGTCGAGAAACTACTGAGTCCAAAATACAAAACTCACAGCTGCTAGCTTTTTATAATCCATTTAGTTTACGAGAAAGACTATTTTCCAGCGTCATATCAAATATCTTGTCGCAGAGAACTCCATAGGTGCTGAATTCAATGATTTACCACTTTATCTTGGTATGACATAGCACGAATACTCTTTTAACTGTCCAGTTACTTGAAATATGCGATGATCTAATGTGCGGAATGACTTGAAGCCTTTTCTCTGTGAATTCAAACATGTTGGATTAATTATGCATCTTTCTTCATTGTGTTACTGGAATATGTGGACGGGTTTTACCACTGATCTTTTGTATTCGTAGATTCTTGCGTGTTATAAAATGCCGCATGTTGCTTACCATGGCTATGATGTTATTCATTGCACGTCTCTTTTCTTTTTTTTTTTTTTGACATTTCTGGGTATCTAGTTTGATCCATGTTTCTTTGTTTTCCAGTGTTATTAATTCAGTGTATATGATCACCTTGGAAATTCCAAATCCCCGATTTGAACACATGTCTATGATTGAAATGTACAAAAGAGCTGTTAAAAGTTTTTACAAAAGCGATCAGTTTCTGTGGTATTACATGAACTACAAAAGCTAAAAAATGTTGTTCTGATTTATACCACTCTATCGAGACCTTATATCAGCTATGATATTTATCTGACTTTTTGAAAGTGGTTTAACACAATGTACTGAACCCTTTATTTCGAATTTCTGCTAAGACTGATAAACATTTTTTGTTTAACTTGTTGTGATGAATACATATTGTTTAACTTGTTGTGATAAATACATATTGTTTAAATTAATGTTTAATACATCTTTTGTTTCACTGAAACAGATATACAATTACAATAACTACAAGCTTCGAATTTAAATAAACACGATTAATAGCGGATGCAACATGTAACCGGAAAACCGTTATTTTAAACTTTGTTTCACTGAGTTGGATCCATGGTTTTACACTTGAAATTTTAAGGACTATTATGATTGTCACAGAGCAAATCAGGAAACTCTGCTGAAAGGTGAAGACGCATTGCCTACATTATAAACACGCTTATGTTGTATAAGATGGTTTTATTAAAACGAAGTCTTTTTTTTTTTCTCAACACCTCTTGCACATGATTGTAGATGAACATAAAACATAACGAAATAATTTTTCTAATAATCTACAGAGTAATTGTCAACTCTCTTCGTTCATTATTTCTAGTTATCGAGCTGAAACTATGTTTTTAACGTTTTATGTTGTGTTGCTGGTTGAGGATTGTTGTAGTACATTTGCTGCTATGATAAGATTGCACTAGTCTGCAAAGCTTAGAACGGTTTTGTTGGTATGAGTAATGGAATAATTAATAATGTAAGAGGCACACATACCTTACTTAAAAAAGTTCATACACCAGTAATCTAAGTTCCATTAGAAGAAAAACATTAGAAATAGACTCGTGGTTTACCTTCAGGAATACTGACTTTGATGAAAATTAAATCTTCGAATTTATATACCTTTGGACAACAGTCTATCTTGCGTCGGCTGGAAACAATCAGAAGAAAGTAGATTAGGTTTTTGGAGATTGCGTGTTTAATTTAGTTACACACAAACTGTGTTTAACTGAAACATTTTTTTTTATATTTAAAACCTTTTCTTCTTTTGGAAGCGTAGGAAAAAATTATGTAGCTTTGTAGATGCAACTAAGAAATGTCCTCGAATTACCAAATGGTCAAGTTATAAAGTCAATTTTTGTATGTTTGTTTTTGAATTTCGCGCAAAGCTACACGAGAGCTATCTGCGCTAGCTGTCCCTAAGTTAGCAATGTATTGCTAGAGGAAAGGTAGCTAGTCATAAACACCCACTGCCAAATCTTGGGCTACTTTTTTACCAAAGAATAGTGGGATTGAGCGAGATATAATAACGACCCCACGGGTGAAAGGGCGAGCATCTTTGTTGTGACGGGGATTTGAAATCGCGACTCTCAGATTACGAGTCGAGCGCCTTAACTACTTTGTCATGCCGGACTATAAAGTTAATATGAGAAATCAAGTATGGTAATATGTTGGTTGTAAACAGTTATAAGTGATAAAAAACCTAGAAAATATATATTTTAAGTTAAAACTACAATTGCGTTTTTGGTCAGTAAAACTTAGAGATCATGATATTTATAGTAAACAATGAACAATTTAAAGAAGTAAATGTGAAATGTTTTTGTAAAGATAATGTACAATGAACACGGTGGAATTAAAATTATTATTTAAACTTATTGCTTCATACATGAAATGCAAGTATGAATAACTATAGTGCACAGGTTGCTTAAAAGTAGTGTAAGTAGATAAACTAATTGTAATAATTTAAGAACATGTGATCTTTTGGTTGGAATGAAAGACTTATTGGAATTAAGCATATAGTTATACCATGGGCTGTCTTCTGTACTCTGACTACCACGGGTATCAAAACCCTGTTTCTGGTAGTGTGAGTCCGCAGACATACTGCAGAAATAAAACAAATAAAGAACTACAACTAAACAGGTACTATGAACGGTTAAATTGAAATAACTTCAAGCCATTTTTTCAAATCGATTACGACATGGTCTAAGAGAGACATGATATCGTAATAATAGCGAACACACAGAGTGTACTGCACTTAAAGCAATACAGAATAAAACGTATCTGATAAGAAAAGTTTGCCGTAATAATTATATAATAATCGATGCTATTAAAAGAAAAAAAGATTAAAAGAAATATTCTTAGTGCTCTTATTTAGAAATTGTAAATCAGTAGAAACTTTAATACTGTATATATTTATTTACCTTTAAACAACTTTTATAGTTGTCTCGATTACTTTCATTGCTAGTTTAAAGTAAAAACGTACAAAGCTTTTCGACATATTTTTTTTAAATATCTGACAACTCACATAATCAAAACAACTGGTCAACTCGTTAATTTATAAAAAAGTCACCGTTTGGTGTTTATGCTTTATCCCAATCCCAGATAATATAAATAACATAATGACAATGTAGATAAGGAAAAGAAAAAAAAAGTGATAAAATATGAACAAGTGAATAATATAATTATGCAGTAATTTAGAATAGGTAAGTAAATTAACTAACTAGTAATAATTTGAGACTTTTCTGTGAGAAATTTGTGCTAACGAGGTATCTGATTAATGTTATTTTGGGATGTCACCGAAGTCATACATTTGACAGTGTAGAACGAATTTATTTCTGATTTCAACGTTAATTAACTGCACTAAATACGATAAATTTTGTCAAGTGTAAACATTGGTGGTAAAGCTAGTGAAATGATAAAAAACCTGTAGCATTGTAGATTAATAAAAGTTCGAAATGCATAGTTTTTTAGGAACTATATTGATTAGGTATACTTCAGACTAGTTGCTTGAAATTGACTACATTCTAATACATCTGGCCCAGTTAAATTTGTCAATTATTTTCGATAACTTTATAAACTGAATTATAAATTAGAAGGGCAAAAACGACGTACCAACTAATTTGTCAGAAATAATGATTGTGTCAAAATGTAATTGGATAAGGTTTATGTTAATTTGGAATGAGATTTATTTAAAAAAATAATTTTAAAGCATTTAGCTTTCCCATGATTTCCATCCGTTATGCCCGGCATGGCCAGGTGGTTAAGGCACTCGACTCAGAATATGAGGGTTGCGGTTTTGAATCCCTGTCGTATCAAAATATGCTTGCCCTTTCAGGCGTGAGGGTATTATAATGTGACTGTCAATCCAGTTATTCCTTGGTAAAAGAGTAACCCACGTGTTGGCGGTGGATGGTGATGACTAACTGCCTTCCCTCTAGTCTTACACTGGTAAATTAGGGAAGGCTGGCACAGATAGTCTTCGTGTAACTTTGCGTGCACTTCATTGATAGACGTTGTAGATTTTCACTTTTGTTGTTCTCGCCACTGTTTTCTCGTTGCTGAGCAAATATAGAGCTATGATAAAAAATATAGAAGTGTCAAAAATAAATACGATTTTTTTCACTTCTTTTACTTTAGATGTTCCAGATTTTTAAAACTAAAATGGAAGAAGACTAGTGCATGACTTTTCCTTTTTTATCTGTAAGTACTTCTTGGTAGAGTCCTTGTAAAAATAGAGGTATAAAAAATCTCTGGAAATGAATGGTTAATTTACAGTTAAGACCAACCTTAATGTAACCTGAAGGAAGATAAATATTTTCTGATCTTCTACAGCTATTTGGTGTCATACAAATCTGTAGGATTAGCTGTACACACATAAACAACGGGAGTGTAAACTACTTGAAGCTTCTTTACAGTGTTAGACTACTAAACAGAAATCCTATAGTCCACTGTACATGTACGGTGGACCATAAGTACGTTTAACGCAGGATTTTGCATCTTACGTATTTTTATTATAATTTCTAAGTATAATTATCTAATTCCTGTTTGTTTTCTAGGCTGCTAAAATGGTTCCCAGACTTAAAAAAGATCAAAGGCATTTTTCAAGGGAAAACAGAAATAGCGTAACTCTGAGAAATTCAGAAGAGCAAATACTTTGAACACATGTTTTAAAAAGAAAGGTGTTTTGTGAAATTTGGGTCTGCGAAAATAGCTTTAGCAGATTTGCCACAAATACAACAGATACTAATACTTACTTATGACCTTCCCTGTATGTATGGAAAATGTTTCTAAATGTATTCGGTTTTAATAATATTATTTTTCATTTTGTAAATGTATCTTAGTTTTTAACTGGATAGTCCTGGCATAGCCAGGTGATTAAGCTACTCGACTTGTAATCTGAGGGTCGCGGGTTCGCACCAAATATGCTCGCCCTTTCAGCCATGAGGGCGTTATAATGTGACGGTTATTCCCACTTCTCATTGGTGAAAGAGTAGCCCAAGAGTTGGCGGCGGTTGGTGATGACTAGCTGTCTTCCGTCGAGTCTTAAACTGTCAAATTAGGGACGGCTAGAGCATATAACCCTCGTGTAGCTTTGTGCGAAATTCAAAGCAAAACAAATTCATCCATTAATTGGTGAAATATTCAGTCGTAGTTAAGATGATCATATTCCTCAAAACAAGAAAAACTTGCTACTCTTTTTATATTAATTTTACTATTAGTTTCAATTGCAGAAAAGCTAGATATTCCAGGAAATTTTTCATCTAACTTATCCAGTTTTACCTTATATTTTTACAGGGTTTGTCTTGTTATATTATTTGACTCTTTCTTGATATAATATCTTTCTACTGCTGACACTTTTCTTATTAGCTTAGTGCGTGTAAAATATTTTATTAAAACATCACTACATTAATTGGAAATAAGATCCAACTCGAAGCGAAGTTCGAACCCCAGCAACGGGGATTTTTAACATAGATATGGCCTTACCTTTTCCAGCTTTTTTTATAGACTATTAGTTCAGCAATTAAATAGCGAATTAATGCATGTAGATTAATAAAGCAGATTAATTCCTTTGGTATTTTATTTCATGCCATCCTACTTTGTTTACTATGTCTTACCTTCTCAGCAAAGAAAATAAGAACAATAAATCTAACCATTTTATGACTGTTTGTTTCTCTCAATAGAAACCAAATATGAAACCGCTGTTTTTAATGCATACACATCTTTTCAGAAGCATAAGAAATGTGACATTCCAGCATTCAAAACTGTTATCACAATAACTCAAAATTTGGTCAAGCGTTCCGTTCTATTTACAGTTAGAAATCCGTAATAGGCAGATCACAGATAGCACATTGTGTAGCTTTGTGCTTAATTCTAAACGAACACACAACCCTAATGAAACTATAGATTGTTGTTTGAGCTTCTACAAACCAGTCATATTAATTGTTTAAATCATCCATTCAAATACAACAACATGAAATGGTTAATTTCAATCTACTCACAAAATACAAACCGTAGAAAATCGACTTCTTGTTTAAACTCATTTTCTGGATCCACATACATATTACCTTCGAAAGATCTTGAAATCAGTTCCTTTTTGCATATGCAAAATAAAAAACAACTAACAATTTTATCACAAATAATGTTAAAATCTTCCCTAACGAATAGTATGTTTTTCTTTTCAAAATTTCACTCACAAAAAGCTAATTATGCGGTTATTTTTGAAGCACTCATTTGTTAATTATGGGTAAAAATAAAAAAAGATGTTAATTATCTGTGCAAACTCTATGATGAGATACACATACCTTCCCTTGTCAGGGTAGGCTGCTCTAATTTCATGCTTTCAATATGTTTTCAAATCTCGATATCTAACCTTTCAGCTCACTTCCATTCTTAATCTTTATCTCATTTCTGACAAGTTATTGATAACAATTTATTACTTAATCTCATTAGCGAATGTTTAGTCGTTTGTTTGTTTTTTCACTTTATGCTCAAACCAAAGCATCTGAAAAGCTATTTATTAAACAGCACATGTCCTTAGAATTGATACAGCTCGTGTGTGAGAGCTCTCAGTCTGCGATTGGTGGGTCGCAAGATTGACACCCGTCTCCTAAGCTAATTCACTTCACTATTTCTAGCCGTGAGGACGATACAATGTGATTGTCCATCTCAAAATTCACTGATAAAGAGTAACTGAAGTGGATGATATGAAATAATTGCTTTCCTTCTAGTTTATCACATTCAAAATTATGGAGAGATAGCTCTCGAGTAGTTTCTAACATATTTCAACAAACAAATAAAACACATTTCATGATAGAATACTTTATGTGGTTATGATAAGAAGGCTGTTCCATAACACATTTATTTTCTCCTCACAGGATCTACGCAGTGTGTTTATAATGAGGAAACTGTTTAACTGACGTTTATTGTCTCTTCACATTTCTTTTCAGGTTATTTAGACTCTGTCTTTATAATGATAACGTTTCTTTTTAAAGTATTTCATTCGAAGTAATCAATGTAATTAGGCATTAATTACTTTTAGCTATTTAATTGTCCTGTCTTTTTTTATAAAGAACTTTTACCACCTTACCATTGTCAAATGTATTTTTTACATTAACAATAAAAATAAAAAATACATCTGTTTTAACATTTCGATATTTATTTGGAACGTAACAGTGCTATGTTTGAGAAATTTATAGAAAAATATCCTGTCTTATTCTCACATAAAATTCCAAATTCCCAAGGCAGGGCTTCAGAGACATGTATGCAGCTCTATGAAAATGACAAATTTAAGTCTTCCTGTGTTTCAGGTTGTTGTTTTTTTTCATTTCAATGTTAAACTTAAGCTCATGATTACTTGATTTAGAATAAGTTGTAAATATTTATAATTTGTAATCGTTTTCATTTTAGAAGCATTTGTTCTGATACCTCTGTGGGAATTAATTTTAGGCCTATTAATAGCCGAATGATTTCAAAACTTTGAGATATTTCTAAGTTTATGTTTCCGTGTTTCTATACAAATGAAAGTGTTCTTCCTTCATTGTGAACCTGTGAAATAGCCTACCTTTGCTGTTTTCAGCCCAGTAATCGAACCCGAATTCCATGGTTATATAACACTAATTTAGTTTGCAAAAAAAATAGAGCATTTCGAAGAAAATAAGACTAAAATATCGAAGTTTATATAAACTATTTCTCTCCTTTACGCTTCTTTTTCTACATGGCATTAACTTTATAGTAAGTCTTAAAATTAATAATTTTATCTAATTTGCATAACGTTGTGTTTAAAATTATCAATACTGATACTTTTTATTACAAATACAGTTTCATTTCAAAAGTAAATATTAAATCTGATATCTTAATGTTATCAGTCGTATTATCTTTAATGTATAATATAATTGCATACTTCTTACAATGAACATGTTTCTATACGCGGATGGTATTTACAAGGTAAATTATGTTACCAAAATTAGTTGCTATTTTATATGATGTTTCTATAAATGAATAGTTAAACACGATAATGAGCTCATTGTAGGGTTTCTCAACGTGAACTTACGTCATCACCATTGTAATTTATATTTAATTACGTGTTCTAAAAGTTACAATTAAAACCATTATTTAAACAAAACAGCTATTGCGTATGTCAGTTTTTATTGCATGCCGTATCTCAATTTTTCTTATATGAGTGAAGCAAATATTATATCCAATAATTTACCTTACATATTTTTTCAATTGCAGTCCCTCTCTGTGAAAAACACTTTACTAATTCATTAGTTCTATAATTTTTGGTTCTGTACTTGCAAAACATACTTTTCGCATTTTCTGACCTATGACTTTTTGTTAAGTAACAGTTATGTAATCTAGTTTAAGGCATGATTTTCGTATTACATAACAGTTATGTAATTTTCAGGTGCTATTCTTTGTTTTGTATGTAATACTTTTATAACCTCAGGCAGGGGCATCCCTAAGTTCAGGACATCCCCAATAACTACCACTAATATATGTGCCTATCATACTTAAAACTTAAGAAGGCCTGTTGTGTTTTTTATTTTCGTGACTGATACGTACTACAATTTCAAATACTCTGAAACGTACATAAATGATAAGATTGATACAAACAGTCTTTTTGTCTTTTTTAATACAAATATATTTCAATATGCAAACAATAACACAGTTTACAGTAACTGATATAGCATAAGTTTTTTACAAACAATATTGAACCCTCTATCTGGTCGGAAACTTGAATATTCTATCGAGGGTTCACAATGATCGAATTAATTTCAAGTTTATATACGTGAATGTATATTGTAATTAACGGGAATCAAGCTAGCTCTTCATATATCTCACGTGAGTTCTTCACAGTTGAATTTATATAATGTCTTCGTAAAAATGCTATTGTCCAATGTGAATTTGCTGAGGTTAAGTGGTTTGTAATGTTCGAAATCTCTTGACGTTCATGGTCAAATACATGAAGCTCCAGTTTAATAAACATTAACCACAGTTATAGCTTCTGACTTTTATAGTGTACCAACTGTAGGAAATCAACAACATATATTGTCTCTTTGCGTGTCGCATTGGTTACATTTATAGTTGTGAGGAGAGTTTTCAGAAATTTCAATCTACACAATAATACTGACAATACAACTTTAATGAATAGACAGAAATTTCACAATACATATCTAACAGAATAAGTTTCAGACTTTTCTAAATATATATTCAACTGAAACAAACATCGATATTGAAATAGATATATAATAATAAATCCGTCATATGCCATACCTTAGATCGTGCATATTTGATTTCGAATACGTTTTCAACATTTCGAATTTTTTATTGATCAGTGTGTTTTCCTTTTGAGAAACATTTTTTTTGAGAGCTCTCACGGTGGACAAACCCTATTCCTATTAAGAGGGCCTGGCATGGCCTAGCGCGTAAGGCGTGCGACTCGTAATCCGAGGGTCGCGGGTTCGCGCCCGCGTCGTGCCAAACATGCTAGCCCTCCCAGCCGTGGAAGCGTTATAATGTGACGGTCAATCCCACTATTCGTTGGTAAAAGAGTAGCCCAAGAGTTGGCGGTGGGTGGTGATGACTAGCTGCCTTCCCTCTAGTCTTACACTGCTGAATTAGGGACGGCTAGCACAGATAGCCCTCGAGTAGCTTTGTGCGAAATTCAAAACAAACAAACAAACAATCCTATTAAGTTGTTTCTAAAGGTAAATAAACTTCTTCTTTTTTAATCTTTAGAAATTTTTATACATATATTTTCGTACTTCAGCAATAACCAGAACATTGTTTTAGAATGTTGAATCAAACATTCGACCGACGATATACTTCAGGCTATGGTTTTCTTGCGTCAACAGTCATTATTTGCATTTTAGAGCTTCTCTCAAGATGTTCTCAATTTTTATCCTGTGCATTCTAGGAACAATACTAGTTTTCTTGCAGGAATAACGAAAACATTGCAGGCATGTTTCATTTCCGTTTCTACGATTTATTATCCCTGACCAACTTAACCCTTATAATGTGCATAAAGCACAGCGAGCAGACCACAAATAACCTATAGAGTAGCTTCTTGTTTGATAAGAATAAAATTAACAAAGGAAAATAACTCAGTAATGTTCACATGGGCTGTAGCACACAAAAACCCAAACTACTGTCTTTTACGACATAAAAATTTGCACATTTCTTTCAATTGTAAATTACACTAAAATCATAAATAACAGATAGTAGTAAATTAATGAAACGCTTTAAGAAACAAACCATAGCTAAGTTATAGAAGCAATAAATAGAATAGCATTAAACATTAGAACAACAATGTTCAGATAAAATAATATACTTTAAATTCATGTACAAATATTTTCGAATTTATGCTGGGAGATATTAGTATAATAAAGCTTTCTTTGTAACAAAGGCTATTCATACACTCAAGTTACAATTTTTTAAAGTCAAATCAGTTACCTAAAAGCTGATGATACAATTGTTGTAAATGAAACAATATATCAATGTTTTTTCAGCCGAATTCAATTCCATCTTACAACAAACTGTTGGCATATTTAAAAATACTGTGTTCTTTCGAAAAAAAGTGACCATAAAATCATAAATTTCAACATTGGCAGTACATAAAAAAATTAATGTTCTTTCAAAATATTTTGTCATGAAATTCAATATCGAAGGTACATAAAAACAATTGATGTTCTACAAAATATTTTGTTATAAAATTCAACATTGGTGGTACATAAGAACAGATAATGTTCTTCAAATGATTTTGTTATAAAATTCAACATTGCAGGTACATAAAAAGAGTTAAAGTTCTTCCAAAACTTTTGTCATAAAATTCAACATTGGCGGTACGTAAAAGCTATTAATGTTTTTCAAAAAGATTTGTCATAAAATTTAACATCCTTATAAGACAAATATTGTAACACTTAACAGCAATCAAATAAATATATAAAATTTGGTTTACTTTTCAGTCTTTGCGGTTTGTTTTTAAATTCGCACAAAGCTAAACGAGGGTTATTCTGCGTTGGCCTTTCGTAGCTTAGTACTGAAAGACTAGAGGAAAGGGAGCTACTCATCACCACCCACCGCCAACTCTTGGGATACTTTTTTTACCAAAAAAGCGTGAAATTGACAGTTACTGTATAATGCTCTACGGCTATAAAGACGAGTATGTTTCGTGGGTAGAGAAATCGAACCCATAACTCTCACATTAGTAGTCAAGCGCTCTAACCACATGGTCATGCTGGGCCAAAGCTCTGTGTAACATAACAGAAAATGAACATTGAGTTCGTATAATTCTTTTTTTTTTAAATAACAGGACTAATTATCTTTTTAAAATGTTTGTATAAACAAATCTGAAAAAAGTATTGTAAAATCAGCTTTCATAAAAACCCTAATAACAATAACTGAGTTTGTATTTTATTATAATGAAGATGATTTTATGGAGAGAAATATCTGGACTTTGTTCTTTGTCTTGGGAAAATATCGATCGTTAGGATTGTATCAAGAGTAGGAATAGAATTACAGTCAGATGATTACAGCGATGGACAAATAAGCCAATAGTAAGCCTTCAAAAAATGACTAACAAGCAATTGAAACAAAAACCTACATATTGACAAACGTTTTATTGACTGAGTCATTACTTTTGAAATTAAATGAAAAGAGATGCCAGTGATTATTAACAGAAAAACATTACGAGGGAGTAAGTTAGAACTATTTTCCCTGATGAAAAACACAATACAAATTTGAAATCTGTAGTGAACTGAGAATGACAAATAATTACTTTTCGTGATGACGAAAAACCCACTTGAAGTAAAAATTATCTCATTGCTAATAAAGCAGAAAACATTATTTGTTAACTTGAAGATGATCGAAGAAGGTCAAACGTTGTTCTCTGCTTTATTACTAAAAGTGTTGATACTCATACCAGCTGTCCTGAGATAGAAATAATCCCTTTGTTGTAACACCTTAAAATTACCTGAAAATATAAATAAGCTAACCCTATAAAAAAATTCATTCTAAATCTGAAATATTGCCTAAATTATAAAATACATAGAATTCTTTTTATATTTATTGTCTCATATAGAATCAATATATATATTGTTTTGTTTTTCAATTTTGCGTAAAGCTACTTAAGTGCTATTTGCGCTAGCTGTCCCTAATTTAGCAGTGTAAAACTAGAGGGAAGGCAGCTAGTCATCACCACTCACCGCCAACTCTTGGGCTACAATACATATTGTTTTGTTTTTCAATTTTGCGCAAAGCTACTTAAGCGCTATTTGCGTTAGCTGTCCCTAATTTAGCAGTGTAAAACAAGAGGGAAGGCAGCTAGTCATCACCACCCACCGCTAACTCTTGAGCTACTGTTTTATTAACGAATAATGGGATTGACTGTCACATTATAACGTCCTTACGACTAAAAGGGCGAGCATGTGTGGTGCGACGGGGATTTGAACCCGCGACCCTCAGATTAGAAGTCTAACGCCAAAACCCACCTGGCCATGCCGAATCTATTAATATACGTATATATATATCATATCGTAAAAAATAAACAACATCATGTTTTTAAATCTGTGATGTAGTTTACATTAAAATGAGATCAATACGTAGTTTATTAACATTTCTATACTTTATTTAATTTTTTTTCCTACAGAAGAAATAGAAAGTGTAGTAACTTCACATCATAGAAGTATCACAGTGCATTATACAGGAACCGAGTGTTTTTAAAAAAAAACTACATTTTAGTCGTAAAAACTGTGTATTGGAAAAACATTATTTTCGTTACAAAAATGTATTTTACTGCGGAATTGGTGTTTTCGCCAGATGCAATTATTATTTCTGAACAAAATTTTAATAAGTTAGTTTAAATTATAAAAACTGTCCATTTTTAAACTGTAACTAATGAATATTCAAGGCCTGGCATGGCCAAGAGTGTTAAGGCGTGCGACTTGTAATCTGAGGGTCGCGGGTTCGCATCCCCGTCGCGCCAAAGATGCTCGCCCTTTCATTATAAAGTTACGATCAATACCACTATTCGTTTGTAAAAGAGTAACCCAAGAGTTGGCGGTGGGTGGTGATGACTAGCTGCCTTCCCTCTAGTCTTAGACTGTTAAATTAGAGACGGCTAGCACAGATAGCCCTCGAGTAGCTTTGTGCGAAATTAAAAAAAAAAATCAAAAACAAACAAATGAATATTCAAAATAACGATAAAGTAAAATTGAAATACAAATTTTATAAGAGATGAGCTTTCACTATATCAACTTCGATATAGATGGTAACATAGGAATTATGGAAGCACAGCATCCAAACGCTGCGTTAGACCAGAACTTCACGTTCCTAACACATATTATGAACCTTCATTTTATAAACGTCCATGATGTCAGGTTTAAATCACAAATGTTACTATGCATTCCTTTACATGTTGTGAATTACGATTCTACTGCGAAAACTTATTGCATATAAGGAACCATTGTTCTTTCAGGTAGTGAGGGTAACATAATATAAACGTCAAGTTTAATTTGTGGTACATTTTCTGAACCACCTCTCTGCTAAAAGTCTCTACTATTGCGTACTCTGAACAACTTTTATTATGATAAAATAGTGATTATACTAGAAATGTTAAAATCTAGATATACTTCATTGTTAATATAACAGCTCATTACAAAATTAAATTTCAACTGTGTTAATGTATCGATTATTACTGTATTTAACTTGTTGTCTTGGTCCAAAATTTTCTTGTTAGTGTAGTTTTAAACCCGAGACTTTCAATCATCGCGATGGACAGATAAGCCAATAGCAAATTTTCAGCAGTGATAATCGATTATATATCTTTGTGCTAAAAAAGAAACAAACACATGAGGCAAATCATTATTAAATCAGTATGTCAACATTACAAAGAAACCTTTTCAAATTATTATTTTTGGTATATTTTGCTCATTGTACGTTCTTGATAGACATGATGTGTTTAACGTATCATATATTAATGTTCAAAAATAATTAGTACAAACAGAGACATTTTTAACTGTTCTCCGCAGTTAATGGGATTAGAACGTTTTGTAAAAAAATTAGCCCAAGAAAGTTCTCCAGCTGAGCACTTTCCTCTTGTGTTTTTTTTTATGAGCTCTTACAACGAATTTTTCGTAGATTTTCGTTAAGTGATTTTGGTTAGGGCTTTGCTTTGTGATAGAAGTAAGTTTGTTCAGAGAAATGCGAATACATTTTACCTTCTGGCATTTTCATAATGATGAATGAAAGGTTTTTACCAAGATTTAGTACATAAATTTCAATTCTATATATTTACGTATGAAGAATATTGAAAAACTAAGCGTATAAATCTAGAGACACGCTAGTTTGTTCTGTACCGTATATAAAAGATAGATTTAAGATATACGCATGTTATAGTTATATAATACAAATATACACTAAAATTGCAAAGCTATAAAGATATAAATCGTGAAGAATACGCACTAATTTAAAACCAGGTAATTCAGCTATCATGATACTGAATATTTGTATGATGTGAGTGATTTGTAACTATGAAAAAGTGTGTGTTTGTGTGTTTTTTCGTATAGCAAAGCCACATCTGGCTATCTGCTGAGCCATCCGAGAGGAATCAAACCCCTGATTTTAGCGTTGTAAGTACATTGATTTACCGTTGTACTAATGGGGGTCTATGGAAAAGTGTACCTGTATGAAAAATTTTGATAACATCTCATTTGTGAATAATGAGTGAAACATACGAACAATTTCATCTTCGTGGGTCAAACTAATGAAATATATCTTGCGTCCTGTCTTTGTGCCTAAAACCATTTCAGTAGCAAAACAGTGAAGAAAAGTACCTTCATTAACCTGTTTTATTTCCTGTACCTGTTATTAAACTACGAAGCAAAAGTATATTTCCAGTACACCCTGCGTGTCAGCTGATTGACTACTAAGTTCTGATTACCTTTCTAATATTTGTTAAAGTAGATTCAATAGTAGTTTTTCTGGTGTATACTTAATTCATATTTTTATATCTTCCAGAGGCAAAGATGAAACAAAAATGTTTTCATCTCTATTATATCTGTTTTGAACAAAGGATGTATAGCAGTTTCTGATCTACGAAAGTCCTCTATCCTTGTTTAAAGTAATAATTATTTGGTATACCCTGAACAGCTGAGAGTTGTTGTTGAAATAAATAACACCCAGTGACACAGCGGTATTTCTGTGAACTTACAACGCTAAAATCCGAGTTTCGATACACGTGTTTGGCAGAACACAGATAGCCCATTGTGTTGCTTTGTACTTAACTTCAAACAGACCTAACTTCGAACAGATGATTAGATGACATTTCGACCTACTGAAGATGATTGTAATCTAATCATCAGTTGCGTTTTGAGACTGACAATTGTAACAACTTTAAAGTCTTATACCAGTTATTTCTGATTGATTGCTTAGATACGTATCTTTTAGAGAATTTCGATGATTTACTCAAAAGATATTGTTTATATGCAGTGATTAAAATGACATTTTGAAAAGGTAGAATTATTTTTTGTGATCCACCTTGACGTTCCAATCGGAAAAACAGAAACCCAGTGTCTTGAATTCTCAAGAAGAGGAACTCTGCTCCGGACCGTTGCGCCCCAACTTAACCCTTGCTTTTATAATAGTTAACACAAAATAAACTTTTAACGAGCGCATGCTGAAACCTACACAAAATGACCGTGTTTGGTCTTAGTGGTTTCTAGTTATCTTTTGTTAATATTTTGATTTTCACTCAAGAATCCTTATTGCCTTGAAATAGAAAAATAATATTTTTCTACAAAAATAAATTTTGAAATGATGTCTACCAGAGAAAATTAAATAACGGCTCATTGATATTCTAAACAAAGAGAATCAATACAATGACTTATACTTTTAAACTACTTTTTCTAATCACAAAACTTTATTATTTAGAAATGCAATACACTAAACAACTAGATGCTGTATATCTTTCAAATGATTACATGCTGGTAATGACGATTTGTAAAATAGTGGCTAACAACATATTATATATCTATTCTTTTTAAGGCTCATGTATGCATCCTTTAAAAATGAACAAAATTCTTCGCAGCTGTTGTAAGCTCACAAACATGATGCAGCTGGTATAAAATTTAATGCGAAATAAAAGTTATGTAAGACAGTGAAAAATTCAATGCCAAATAATGTGTGGTTATTCTAAGTAATTGATGTTTCTATAAACTTTGGTTGTTTGATGTGCATATTGAAGAAACGGACACAACCTTAATGAAGTGATGAAATAGCCAAGACCTTATTCTCCAGTTCTTGACGCTTATCTATTAACGGACACTAATTTATCCACCCCTGCCAAAAAATGAACTATTAAAACTGAAAAGTGTAATTTCAAAACATATCCTATGATACCTCAAATGAACAATATCTTTCCCAGCCTAGTTTCAACAGCTATAATTCACGTCATGTATAGATTTCAATAAGCATGTTAAAAATTATTATTCAAGTATATATAGAGGCAAGCTTTCATTCGACATTGTTTACCAAACTCTATTCTGTTCCAAGGCACTGTGATAGAAATATGATATACACTGATGGTTGAAACTCCCTGTAATGCTGGTGTCTGTCGCTAGAAGATTGTCAGCAAGTCTGCCGCTGAGTATGTATAACAGAATTTCTATCTATTTCATGACAGTAAGGTTATTAAGGCCAGGGTTTGGATGCATTGAGCTATTCATTTCGTAGAGCTGACGACTTAAACCGATTGTAAGGAAGCGAGGCGGCGTTAAAACAAGTTACTGACGTATTATTAACACATATTCGTCCTAAAATCAATACCGTTATGATACTGATGAAAATATGCAACGTAAAATTGAGTTTGAATAAGTTTTTCTATAAGGGCTTTTATCACTGAAAATACATATGTTTTAAAACAGACGTCACGCTCTAGACAACAATGAACTAGTACTGATAAGAAAGCTGCGTCATTTGTTTTTGCCGTATATGATATCATTCATCGACAAGAATGTAAAAGAAAATCATAAAAAGTGCAAATACATTTGTATTCCAAAGTAAAATAAACTTAGTTAGTAAATGGTAAGTATCTCACTTCAATTGTCAGTAAAACGTTATGCGTCGAGGTTTCTTCAGAAGGTTTATAAATATATCTTACTTTTATTATATGTGATATTTTCAATTGCACTTTGTTTATTAGATTGCAAACTAAGAGAAACATCCCAGAATTCAGAAACTCATTTTGGAATAAACATGAATTTCATGTGTATTGATATAATTTTGTCTGAGACTGCTTCATATCTTTGGAAAGCTTCATCACAAAGTATTCTGAATTTATATTAACAAAGCTCCTTGCATACGTGATTTTTAAGATACTAAGTTAGTTGTGTTGGTTGGAAAATCAAAACGTTTAGCAATTATTTGATAATTTCATGTTCAATCTCAATTACTTCATATTGATTGAAAATTTTTGAACAAAGCATCCTTTTTTTCTTCTAACAAAGTAAAGACTTGTTTCTATAATAATAATATATATATATGTTTTGTCTAATTGATTGTTTCTATAATAATAACGTATTCATGTTCTCTCTTATTCGTTTTAAATGTCATTTTTGTTGTTATGTTATTACCAGTTATTTCTTAAACTTGATTTATAAATAGTGACAAACCTGTAATTTGAATACCAAGCCATTACACATGTGTTATATCTATTGTTTCTAAATAGACTGAGCATATTCTCTTGTTACAATAAATAATACTCTATATCATTACCCGTCTGATTTTAATTAGAAAACCTAATTAATTGATGTTTCTTGAACGACAAATTGAAAATTAATTGGATACATTCTGCTAACATGTACTGAATTTTCAGGTCACAATCATACAGAAGTTAAAAATTACTAATAACGAATTCGATTTGTTTTTTTAATGATCACTAATAATGGCATTGGCCTGGCATGGCCAAGCGTGTAAGGCGTGCGACTCGTAATCCGAGGGTCGCGGGTTCGCGCCCGTGTCGCGCCAAACATGCTCGCCCTCCCAGATGTTGGGGCGTTATAATGTTACAGTCAATCCCACTATTCGCTGGTAAAAGAGTAGCCCAAGAGTTGGCGGTGGGTGGTGATGACTAGCTGCCTTCCCACTAGTCTAACACTGCTAAATTAGGGACGGCTTGGTGCAGTGGGCTAACAACGTACTCACTTAAATCCTTGTTGAAGAATCCGCAAGCGATTGCGGCCCTATGTTCCTAGATGGAATCTAATGGTGATAACTAACTAACTAACTAATAATGGTATTAAATAAAAAATAAACATAAAGCAAATAATTTAAAGTAAATTCCCTACATGCAGATGTAAGACGAAGGTTTTTGTTGCAGACATTATTCTGTCAATAATTGACAAAATCATCCTGTTTCAATAAAATTCTTATACAAAGTTGAACGTCTAGAATTACTACGAAGAACCTAAATGTGATAATATTACATTCATTATCTCCCTAAATATGGATTATAAGCAAGCACCCTTTTCAGACACTATAATATCTACAGCTTTTCACGGTTCAGAGTATTTATACTGATGATAGAAATATAACTAAAACATGATATATTTATCTATAACAACTAGAACATTTTTTTTTGCAAATGGTGTATCTATGATTGGTAACCATTTTACCGTTGGCAATAGATTCGATCATATCCACCCACATTATGATAACATTACGTCAACTGTATTACTATATAATTATGTAATTGTTTTTGACATTCTTGATGTTGGAGAGGGATCCTTTTTATGATAACGTTAGTGACTCATGTTCCTGCACAAACATCTTATAATTTGATCTTAAAGTGTTGTGTGTCTGGATTTACAGGTGTTCAGGATTAAAATTTATTCTTAATCGCCTGAAAACTATTATCCTACATATCTACCCAATGATGTTTTCTTCTCATATATCACCATCAACTAGTTTGTGTTTCAATAGCTGTTCCGTTAATTCCTATTTTAAAATAATGTTGTGACTGTGTTTTTCGATAGCATGTAATTTCATTTTTAAAGCTCAAACGTAATGAAGATAAAAGTAGCCATGCATAATTAGGTTTAGATGGATTTTTTAGTTGTTTTCGAAGCGTTTGAGAATCACACCTCTAATATTCATGGACTATTTTGTTGCTCTCTTGATCTGGAATGATTGAAAGCCACTTAGCAAATGTCGAGTTCGCTAACTCTTTATTTTACGTGTTTAGTAACGTCTATAAGTAATTGTTGCGTTATTTTGGATTTAATGTTAAGCTACTGACATCAGCTTGTGATAAGGCAACTAATCCATTGATGAAACACGTTTGGAATCCGGTACTTGTGTTGCCTTTCAGGATAATAATATTTTCTTGCAAAAAATCTCAGTAAATTAGTTAGTTTTTTTTTTTTTGAATTTCGCACAAAGCTACTCGAGGGCTATCTGTGCTAGCCGTCCCTAATTTAGTAGTGTAAGACTAGAGGGAAGGCAGCTAGTCATTACCACCCACCGCCAACTCTTGGGCTACTCTTTTACCAACGAATAGTGGGATTAACTGTCACAATATTACGCCCCCACGGCTGAAAGGGCGAGCATGTTTGGCGCAACGGGGATTCTGGACCCAGTAAATTAGTATTTATAACAGTTTATAAATATTATCTGAGGGATCTTATTTATAAAAATAATAAGTTTTGAGACTATAGTATGCAAAAATCGTTTTATATATACACTGTATGTATAATTACAAATGTGAAATAAAAACTTTTTTGTTTCAAATGTACGAATTATTCACACACGTTATATAAAATGAACGAAAAAAATCTGAGCACATTTTCATAATAATGTTTTTCAATGTGTAGACACATTGATTCCTTGAAATAAACATAATGTTCAGTTCATTACTGTTTCTTTTAACTGGGATAGCAAAGTAGATGCTGAAGTTACCTTTAACACTGCCAGAATCAAAAAATCCAAAAAAGGAACGTTCGTATTGTATCATAAGATCTTAGTTATCATTAAATGATTGTTTTAGTTAGTAACTTGGTATTAATCTTTGAATGTAAAGAGTCTATTTACCATATCACATTTCCTTATCTAATGTATCGCACAACTTTTTTTTTCTAATCTCGAACTACGAGGCATACTATCACATTCCTTCGAATAATGTAGATAGATGTGTGAATATTTCATTGCATTCGTTTCTTCGTGTTGAAAGGTATTAGACTTTCGCTCTCACGTAGTCTCGTCAACAATGAGAAAAAATAAACGATAAATTCTAAGGGAACTATTAAAATTAATCTGGGCCTTAGAGAAAAACTGTGGTAAGTAGAAGTCATAAAAACTGCTTAGGTTTGTTTTCGAATTGAAAATTAAAAACGTTTACAAACGATAAGCTAAGACGCAACGGAAATTTAAGCGTATCAAAATACAGAACTAAATGGTCAGTTTAAACAGTTCGCGTTGTGTAAAATCAGAACATCATTTCGTTGTATAGAATACACATTACCTTTTCAAACTCTTTATAATATTTACAAAATCAATGACCAGTTTGTAAACCAGATGTGCTAAATTATTAACATGTTTTTGAACTATACGATACGTACAGTAATAAAAAAATTCAATGTAGTAAAAGTTACTCCATGGTAAAGAAAAGCGTAAGTTTCACCAGTCAAATCCAACGAAGATAAATGATCTACGTTCACTTGCAGTAAACAGAATGCTTAAGTGAGTCAACAAGGACTGAAATTGAGTTCTTTATTAAAAAAAACGTCAAAGTGTCGTCGTCTATGTTGTTTGAACAGTTTATCCCATGGTAAAGACAGCATTCCTGCATTTCAACGCCGATGTGTTGTTTATCATTTTATTCGTTCTCGTTGTACACGAGACTATGTGGGATCAATAGTCCGCTGTCTTTCAACTTCGAAAAAATGATTTGTAGCTTATAACGATGGTTTGATAAAGTAATTTAGTAAACATAATTGTTTATTCGTGTCAGATACAAGATATTGGACTCACTTTGCTGTATGTGAATCTCTGAAAGTATAAATTATTTTCTAGTGTAGTTCTTCCACATATTATATTTATAACACAGTAATGTTTCATACAAGTGTTTGTCTCAAAACGTTTCTTTGAAGTTCAGCACAAATACACACAATGAATGTGCTATCTGTGCTCTGCTCACCACTGGTATTGAAACCCGGAGCCTACCGTTGGGAGTCCGCAGACATACAGCTGTGTCACTAGGGAACTTCTCTAACTGTTCAAAATGTGACTGTTCATCACAATGCTACAAACACACCAATGTGCTCGAATTCAACACACATTCATTACTTAAAGTGTGAGTATAGACCACTAATCGTAATCTGAAGGTCAAGGGTTCAAATCCCCTTTCAGCCGTGTGAGCGTTATAATGTGACGGTCAATCTCACTATTCATTGGTAAAAGAGTAGCCCAAGAGTTGGCTGTGGGTGGTGATGACTGGATGCCTCCCCTCTAGTCTTAGTCTACTAAATTAGGATAGCTAGCGCAGATAGCCCTCGTGTAGCTTTGCGCAAAATTAAAAAACAAAACAAGATTAGCTAAAAACATAAAACTTGAAGAAATGATGATAAAAACTTTTAATGGAATATTTCACTTGAGCGAAAAGAGGAAGAAAATTCATAGAGATGTTCTCCAGCACATACAGTTGTATATATATATATATATATATTGTTCAGACAAGTAAATAATTATAACACGGATTGAAATCTATTGAGGACGAAATTTTACACTCAGTTTAAATGTTTCTTTCAAAATTTACAAGCAGCCCCATCTGTAGTTATAAGCTGTTTAATGGTCCTGAGGAAGTTGGTACGTTTTTCAGAAGAGTGATGTCTCTTGTTTTCGTTTCCATGGAAACTTCAACATGCGCAGATGTTCGGTGGAAAATGATCAAGAAGCAACGAGAATGAGGTGACCACCTAAGAGCTTGCTACTTCAACGTTTTATCCCGCGCGTGAAGTCACAAGTGCTTTCACGAGTGGGTTATTGTGGTTAGGTTATATATTACACATAATAATCCAACTCCTAAAGTTTATGCAGCTCACATGATTTTACTTGTATATCTCTGAACGAGATTGCATAACTTTACACGATATGGTCGTTAAGTGTTAGCTTGTTAATTTTTAAAATATATAAAGATAAAATAATATTTTAATTCTTAAATCCTTAAAGCTAAGTGATTAAAACCGACCGTCAGCCACAAGATAAAAAATAAGTTTCTGTTTATGTAAAAATTTAAGAATAACTCGGTAAAAGTAACAAAAACTACAAAGGAACGGAAGAAAATGGCAATTTCAACATCTCCTTCGTACTTAAAAGATAGTATTCAGGACTCATCAAATACGATTCTCTATGATTTATTCAATGTCACTGACAGAAATATTTCGTCAACTTTGGACGAACCGGAATTATTTGTTTCTTCAACTTATCTGGACCCTTCTTATTATTCCCCGAATTACCAAATAATTGGTACGTTTTTTCAAAGCATTATATTTTTAGTTGGAGTCTTAGGTAATAGCATGGTAGTCATTGTAGTTAGAAGGACACACAGCATGCGGACTCCAACCAACTGCTACCTGGTTAGTCTTTCCATTGCTGACCTCATGGTTCTGATAGCTTCGGTCCCCAACGAGATCTTATCATATTTTTTGCTTGGCGACGAATGGATCTGGGGAAGAGCAGGATGTGCAATCTTCATCTTTCTCCAGTATTTAGGAATCAACGCCTCATCCCTGTCGATCACAGCTTTTACAGTTGAAAGATATATAGCTATATGTCACCCGATGAGAGCCCAGATGGTTTGTACCGTCAGCAGAGCTAAGAAAATCATCATCGGAGTCTGGGTGTTTGCTTGTATTTATTGCTCTCCTTGGCTCTTCCTCACCAAGACAGAAAGTATCTTCTACATGGGCCACACCAATAAAGAAACGTGTACTTTTGCTTTATCAAGAAAACAGTACGTGGGATATTTCTTTACTGATCTAATATTGTTTTACATCTTTCCTCTTGTCTTATCTTGCGTATTATACGGTTTGATTGCTCGAATTTTGTTCACTAACGAAATTCCAAAAAATCCAGGAAGAGGAAATAGTTCATCCAAAGAATCCAAAAAGACAACCAAGAACACAAGTGCCAGGGTTCAGGTAAGTTAGACTAAATATTTCATCTTATATTTCAGAATGTTTAGCTGTAAATCACACAATAAAGCGAACCACAATATTTAAACTTTCTCGTGAAAGAAAAGACCTTTAGCTACTTTGATATATTTTTTTCATTCGCATTCAATACTGAAATGCTTTACAATATTTAAAATGTAATTGATATCGTTATATATCTAAACATTTACAGAGTTTTACGTAAGTACAACATTATTATACATTATATATATTTATTATGCAATAATAATATAATTAATTAAAACTGATCCATAATTACGTTATTATCCACCTAAAAAAATATGTCGTCATAGACCTACATATACATATATCTTATTTTCAAGCATAATTACAAAACTTTGTAATAATTGTCATATTCATTGCATTATATATTTTTATTCAGAAAAAAATGCTCGGTTAAAGGTGTTCGAAACTTGTAGCTCAAAGTCAGGTTAAACATATACCAACTAATGACGACAAAAAGGTTTATTTTTTTAAATTCTACAATTATTAATTTTATTTTTTTCTGAGGTAACGATTTTCAAAAACAATATTTTGCAATCTTGTTTACTAAGTTGCTTGTGATTACACTTATGGAATAGATTATATCCTATTTCCTGTCAAAAGTGGAAGGAGATTCCATACCATATACAGCTTATATAACCATAAACATTAATACACAGGCGTTATGTTACATATTTTGATCCTGATGTAAGCTGAGTATAATGTACTTTTTGTTTTACTTTCCTCTTTTTACACAGTAAAAAGTACGTGCTCAGAAGATTAATCAAATGGTTCATAACCTTTAGTAAACCTCAATGGTTGAAAAATTATTTCGATTTGTTTTTAAAATGTTTATTCTGGACTTCCATTTGTATCTAAATGTATATTGAACTATTAAAAATAAATTCCTTGAGTTCTGTTCCAGTTTCTTAAATTAGGACTTACATATATATATTGTTTCCTAAAGTATTGTAATACATTGAATTTACTATTTTCTCTGTTAACTTTTAATAAACAAGCGACCACCCAGCGACACAGAGGCTCTCATTCTCGTAGTGGGCATAGCAAGCATAGCCCATTATATATTTTTATGCTTAACTACATAAACAAACAAAATTAATCAGGCGTCATAAAACTTGAACCAGCATGTAATCGACTCTACATTTACATCTTAGATTTCCAAGAAAGCTTTATTAATTCAGTTATGTATGTTTATTTTCAGCAAGAACTGTAAATCCACCAATCCATGGTTCACGTCCTATTTCCACAAAATAGGAAAATCATGCCCCTTACTCTGGAGTCGTTTTCGTGATATAAGAGTGTTGGTCAAAATATTATTTTAATAAGCGTAGCACTTGAGTCGGTGGTGGGTTTTCTTCAGTAACTGCCTTACTTCTAAGCTATCAATTCAAAATTCAAGAAAGCAGCACAGATGGCCTTAGCGTAGCGTTGATCGAATATTCGGAACAAACCAAAGCAAAGATTCAGCAATGCGCCTCTAAATTGTTTTCTTTGACGCTTATATATTCTTCAAATAAATATTGATACATATTAGTTTCTGAAGCTTTTAACCGAACTGTTACATCAAGCGCAATCAGTTTGCCACAGATATTTCCAGACAGCTGCTGCCTTTATCCACAGTACAAAATACTTTGTTTCATAATTTTTCATCAAATGATTTTTTCTAAAGCTAACAGTTGGACATTGTCTCCTAATCTCAGAGTCCATTTGTATCGAAGAGAATTACATCATGTACCTTTATTGTGTTGTTTTGTTTTATTTTTACGTTAGAGATCCAAGAAACTAAATAAATATTAAAACGATTATGATCTGTACTACTGTTAAAGTTTAATATTTGACATTACGAATCCCCCTCCGGTACAGCGCTAAGTTTACGGATTTACAACGCTAAAAATCAGCGATTCGATTTTCCCCGTTCGACTCAGGGGATAGTCTGATGTGGATTTGCTTAAAAAACACACAGAGATTACGAATTTTTTAATATATATCTTATAAGCAGAGCTAATACGTTGTTAAAATTCAGTGCTATGTATAAGGACAACGTTTTCTTTGCAAAACATTGGAACCAACCAATAGAACTGTTGCAAAGTTAATAGAGTCTAGTGAGATTAAATATGATGCAGTAGCTTTAGTACCTGATGCTCGTAATATGTCTTGAAGACATTTATATGGTGAGCGCCACGCTGTTTCGGAAATATAGGTTGGCTGACACTTATAACAAGCACATTAAAGAAAAATTCAAGAAATATTTTTTTTTATAAAACTGATTTTAATATGTCTGAAATCCGTAAACCAGGCTGATAGTATTACTTTGTATTTAATTTTTTTCCTCTATCGCTGAACGTTTTAGAACAATAGAAACACTAAGCTCATAAACATTTTGACCTTAACTACAGAACTTTAATATTTTTTCTCATTCTACAGCTACAACTTTAAACGCAAAAAGGCAAATTAGATATATTAACAGATGTTTATTGCTAATATTGTCCAAATCTTGAAACTGTTCTTTCCGTACTTTTGTCTGTGACTAGCTGTCTTTCCTCTAGTTTTACGCTGCTAAATTAGGGACAGCAAGCGAAGACAGCCCTCAAGCAGCTTCACTTGAAACTCACAACAAACAAACACATTTATAGTTATGTCGTACAAACATTCTTTTTGAAATATAAGAATGACAATATTATATTTACTTATCTTTATATTAAATCCACCTGAAGTCATGATAAAATTATACTTGTGTAAAACTTTAAAAAATTGAACTTTGTCACAAAAATGTTCAGAGATATTGGATATATTTTCGACCCTTCAAAATAAATTTGTTTTTCTCTTTATGTTATTATGAAATAATGTTGTTTGTTTGTTTTTTTTCAGAAACAGCCTAAAACTACGAACGAGTAAATGCTAAACATAGTTTATTTTTACATCATTTAATTACATTCATAGTACAAGTTATGATATTACGTTCTTGTAAAGAAGGTATGAAGCACAGTTAGGCTTTGAAAGAAAAACTAAATATTGAAAATTTTGCATTATTTAACCATAGTCATCAATTAACCTACTTAAGTATTCTCTGCAAGAAATTAAAATTAATTTATTTAGAGTCAGTCTACACTATGGGCTATGTGCGTTATGCCCATCGAGAGAAAGTAAACGCTGAATTTTAGAGTTATAAATTCGGAAACTTACTGATGACCAACCGGGACACTCTTCATAAATAAATTCATTAAATGTACATTTTCAGATTTCTTCTTATGTTCAATATAGAAACACAAACATACAATAACTACAAGTTCATTTGTTTTTGTCATTGAGCGCACCTTTACGGAATACAAATTTTGTGAGTTACACTCAAAATGAGAATGTAGTAATGAAACGCCGTTACAAATGTTACACTTAAGCGAAATTCTTACACTTAGTGATTGTCTACTATTAGATTTGTTTATGTTTACAAAAAACAAAATCTTAAAATATAAATCTTTGCGAAAAATAAGTTTTCGAAACTAGTTTACGTAATTATAGGTTTCGGTTTTGTTTTATGATTATAAAACTGTTATAAAACCATAACTAATATTATTCTTCCTGTAACTAGGAATTTTTTTACTTTTCTATGCCAAAAGTTATCCAATTTATGATAAGTTAAGCTAAATCTATAACACCTATGTTGGTACATCAAAGTAAAATGCATATCGGTGTAAACCCAATGTGTTATGAATGTAAACGTAGTAATGTATATAGAAAATACGAACTCTTAATCCCCAACTGGTAGAGACTGTAATATTAAATATCGGGTTTAAGTAACCCTTAAATACAACACAAATATCCCACTATATCACTTTCTGTTACACACTCTAACTTAGTAACTTTTAAACAAGCATGTAATAAATAAGACATGACGTATGTTTTCATTTTTCTTATCATCCCAATTTATGTCTTTACTTTTGGATATCTTCAATTAACCAAAGCGGACGAAGTTCTGTTTAGGTTCTGCGCATCAGTCAACTCCATCTTCTCCTCCTCTTCAAAACATGTTCTAAGGATCTATACTCTCTATTTACTCTCACAAAATTTCTGAGTGTTAGATTAGTTGGCGTAGTTGCGACAGATGTGAAGACTCTATTCTCCATTTGGAAAGTGTGCGGGTTTATTGCTAATGAAAAGTTTTATTTTTTGGCGGACAACCTTTAACATAAACCTTTCAAACACTGAGCATTTGAAGAAACTGTAAGGGGCTTCACTTTCTTCATCGAAGATATATTTACGGTTGTTCCTTATGTTATTAATCAGCATCGTTTTATCTTGTCCTTGTCAGACGTCGAAGGCCGCTAAGAATGAAACGTTTTTTTTTTGTGCACAGGTGTGATGAAATAATACACAAACTGTGTTTTCATACAGAGAGACATTTGTTAGAAAAATAAGCAAACGGATTCTGTACAACACCATTAACGATACTTAGCAAGGAATTCACGTAAACAACGTTTCGTCATCTATAAACTGCTAAAAACAAAGCTTTTTATTACGAACCCCATTTCATTGGATCGACTGAGCTAAGCGTTTTTAACTGCGTGCAACCTCGAAAGCTTTCAAATTATAAAGAGTTTAACCATTTTTTTTTATTTTACTTTTCAAGAAAGTTTTGTTCATACCATAATCCACTGCTATTAAGTTAAGCGGTTTTAGTTGTTTATCTTCAGGTTTCGTCTTGATATTTCAAAATTTTCTTAGAGCAGCCTGTAGCTGAGCTAATAAATAAACTTCAGCTAATAAAATTAGCGTGTGTGTTTTCTTATAGCGAAGCCACATTGGACTATCCGCTGAATCCACCGAGGGGAATCGAAACCCTGATTTTAGTATTGTTAATCCATAGAGTTACCGCTGTAAAATTAGTAAAAAAATATTTTATCAACGTTCTGTTATACGTCCGTTAGAAACTTTGTTTGGAAAACATTAATGGCAGTTCTTTACCTAAGATAATTTATGTTTTTCAACACAAATTGTCCTAATAAAAAGAAAAAAAATAAATATTATTAAAGGAAATTGGCAACATTGCCTTTTCGGTTCTGTTTTTCTCAGAACCATGCAGTCATTTTGTATTGTGTTATAATCCAAGGATAGAAAGCTATGTTAATAATGGCTTTAAAGTAAGCCTGATTTCATAAAAAAAAAATGCCTGGAAATTAGATTTTATGTAAACAAGGAATTTCCACTCTTTGTTGTTACTGGTTTTATTATCGTACCCTGAATAAAGCTCGACTAAAAGTCAAAGAGATAAAGAAAGGCAGGTCGTGTTCGACTTGAGATCATTCTTCGAGGAATATAATCTGCAATTACTTCACGAATGTTTGTATGAGATTAAGACAGTGAATCGGATTGTTAGTATAGAAAAGTAGATACCTGTAGTAATTCATTGATTAGTGAACCTAATGCATGCTTTTCAAACTAATTTCGAAAAATTTGATGGTCGTGAATTGTTGCATTGTCAACAAAGGACGCCTTGTCTTGTAGGATTGAAATGAAGTACTGTTTTGTAAACATTGAAGAACACAAAAACCACCTTTAACTATCTACACAGCATCAAAGATGTTTGCAAAACTAAGAATATCATACAGTGGGACGAATTTCAAATTTTACTTACAACAAAACACTAGAAAACAAAACAAGTACAAAATACAAAACCCAGCCCTTAACAGAAATCAAGGTACCGTAATGAATAATTTATGGCTACACCTCTCTCTTCGTATGTTCTCATAAACCCAGAATCAAATCCACACAAGAGTTTCTGTCCATACAAATTTCGGCCCGGTATGGCCAGGTGGTTAATGCATTCAACTTGTAATCTGAAGTCGTGGGTTTGAATTCCCGTCGCACCAAACATGTTCGCCCTTTCAGTCGTGGGTGTGTTATAATATGATGGTTAATCCCTCTATTCGTTGGTAAAAGAGTAGCCCAAGAGTTAACGGTGGGTGGTGATGACTAGCTGCCTTCCGTCTACTCTTACACTGTAAAATTAGGGACGGCTAGTGAAGATCGTCCTCCTGTAGCTTTACTCTAAATTAAAAAAGAAAATCAAGCCAAACCACAAGAAAAAGTAAAAAAAAAACATCCTGTTATACGTTAATGAGAACTTGAACTGTAAAAAAATTAAAAAATAAATTTTAGAGTAACAACTATCCTAAAACATAACATGGAGCAATATAAAAATATTCTTTAAACAGCATGTACAAACATTTTAATCTTACTTTGATTAATTTATAACAAGTTTTTCACTTCTGTCGAAGGTATTCGAAACAGGACACGGTATGTTTCATAGTGAGCTTGTTTTACAAGCCACAATTTTTTTTTATATGGCTACTTATTCTCATTATTGTGTTTAACAATATTGTAATTTGTTTCAAATCTTTATTCGAAGCTAAGCACAAAACAACACATTATTTAAACCCGGTTCCTAGCATTGTAAGTCTGCAGACTTATCGCTGTGCCACTAGGGGGAAATTTGTTTTAACACTTAATAAGAATAATTCATATTGCACATTTTTCATTTTGAGTGGAATATTTCATCATTCTAAGTTTATACAGTGACAAAATTCTGTGATATTTTATCAATCATGATAGATGTATAACTGTTAAACTTCTCATCTTTCATAGAAAATAAACATCACTTAATTTTCTTCTTATTTGAATTTCAAATACATCCGGACCAAAAACTTACTTATCATGGTATTTCACATTTATAAAGCACAGCACATTAATATTTGTTACATAGGAAATGTACAATTAAAGAAAAAACATTTGTTTTCTTTATTTAAGAGAATGACGTTTCGAGATCAATTTCAAAATAAACAGGATTTTAACTTGATATTCGAATTGGACTGTTACCATCGCATCAAACGAGTTCGCCCTTTCAGTAGTGGGGATGTTATAATGTTAGGGTCAAACCCACTATTCGTTGGTAAAAGAGTAGCCCAAGAGTTGGCGGTGGGTGGTGATGACTAGTTGCCTTTCCTCTATCCTTACACTGCTAAATTAGTGATAACTAGTGAAGATAGCCCTCATGTAGCTTTGTGGAAATTTCAAAACAAACCAAACCATTTACAGGCATTGTCTTGGTAATTTACTGTTAGTTTCACGTATAGTTAATATTATAATAATGTTACTAGAAGTTAAGTAGATAAAATGTATATGAACCTCTGACTACAAACTAATATTGAGTGAACTTCTGCAATACCATGTAATGAAACCTTGTTCAGCTGGTTTTAAAAATTTATAAAACGAATATAATTGAAAGTTAATAAAGTATACTTTGGAAACAATACATTGTTTGTTTGTTGAATTTTATACAAACATAAAATAAATTTAAATTGATGCATTGATTCAGTTTATTCTGGTTGTTACGACTGCAACAATGTTAAAAAATACACCAAATTTGGATAGAAATACTTTTATTTTAATATTATCTCCAATTACATTATGTGTTAAAAATTAAAACTGAAACATAGCAAAACAGAAGGTTAATTTTCTTTGGGAAGTATGAAATTTATTAATGTTAAAACACACATTTGTATCCAGCATATTAAGCTCGATGTTTCAAAAATCTTTTCACATGCATATAATTCATAAGTGAATAGGTAAATATTTGTTTGTTTGTTTGTTTTGTCGATTTTCGCATAAAGTTATGCAAATACTATCTGTGTTAGCTGTACCTAATTTTCAAGTAATAGACTAGAGGAATGCATCTGGTTAACATTACACACTGCCTTCTCTTGGGTTACAAAGAAAAGGTGTGATTGACATTATAAAGCACGCACTAGCATGCTCTATGGTGGTATTCGTAGTTGCAGATTGCAAGTAGAGCGCTCAAACTATCAAGCTTTATAAGACCGAAAGGTAAAAATAATAATGAAGATTTTTTTGCTGTTCATCGTCGACTTCAGGGGCATATACATTACGCCCCAAAATTTCAATAGCGAAGGCGTAGGCAATAAATAAATAAACATTTTAAATATGAAATTACCCAAATTGCTCCATAACTACAACAGTTAGCGGCATCATTATAGAAGTAGTAAACAACCAATGGCTAAGTCCAAAGTGTAACATATACCAATATAACCGTTACATTGTCAATGCTGGTTCCTTTTCTAGTTTTATCCATAAGTGGATCTATAGTATGCATCGGCTTACACACAAGTTGTATCATCTAGAATGAAGGATATCGTGCATCTGAGAAGCGTTAGGTATAGAATCATGCAAGGTATTCTAATAATACTCTCCGTACAGTACGTTTATGTTAAACTGCTGAATAACACTCTACCCTACAGTGTGCTACATTATTTAGGGATACGGAGTTATTTTAATATTTCTTAACCTTTAGAATCTTTCAACGATACAATAAACTCTTTATGAAAAATTCTGACTTTACACCTCAAATCTTGACTTGTGTAACAGGTTTTGCAAGGGTCATATTTCAATATTCTGTGACGAAATTCAATACGCATGAAATTATTGTTGTTAAGGGGCGATTTTGGTAGTTTAAATTTCATCTGTTATCTTCTACACCTTTTACATTTAAGTTTAAGGTTTGTGATATGTATTAATAAAATTTTCAAGGGATAAATACGGTCTATAAGAGGGGTGGAGAAAAGGTAATCCTTGGTGGTATAGTGGTAAGTATCTCCACCTGTCACGCGAGAGACGAAATAACGGTCAGTCGAACATTTCTAAACTGACGGAAGTCATGACGGGCAGTCATGCAGCCCGTGATGACCTACTAAAGTCTTGAAGTTTATCGCCCACCCCTACTCTATAAGATGATCCTGAATGAATCCACTGATATTACTTAGAAATAGATCCGCAACACCTTATTTCATACCAAGTGTAGTTATTTTAATGTATTTTTTATTTTTGAATTAATGGCCTGACCATGAACGTTTGAATCATGTTGCATGTGAAAATAGATATAAATTACTTACATGAAATTTAATGGGTTTCTAGTTGAGCCTATTTATATAAGGTCATTAAATAATTGCTTAAAACTAATCAGGAATTTTTAATAATCAGTACAAGCTGTGACGCATCTGTTAATTGTTAATCAATAAACTTTAATACCTGTTTACAATCAGGTAGACCAAATATTGGAAAAATCATCTTTTCTTCTCTTAGAGAGAACATTCAAAGTGTTGTCTGTGGAGAAGAAATCTTATTCTTATAAAATAGGATTCACAACAAATTAACTATACACTTGGACATTTAGGACATAAACAGCGGGATTGAGAACGTGTTAGATTTTGTACAGTAAATCGCGTATTATCATTATCTGCACCTATGGTTTTAATCTGTTGCAAGAAAACCTCATTTTCTTTTAAACCTTTATTAATTCCATCATGTACGTTACGTTCAAATAATTGTAAACAAATTAAAAACAATAATTTTTAACTGTTAACCACTTTTTTGTAGCTCTTTCGAAAAAAAATCTATTACTGAGGTGTAGGAATCGTATACAAAATCGGGTGGCCCAAGATTTGTTGGGTCAAGCGAAGCAAAGGAATGTGCACCAGGGGTCCTAAAAGCTCTTGGGTTTTGTATAAATTATGAAAATTATGGGCCAGGTTCCTGATTTTTACGCCACTGTATTATTAAAAATGTGATTTTATTTTGTACATGCTTAAGGTGATCTACATTGATGGAAGCAATAAACTATTCAGTTCATATAATTGTTTGTTTCGATGTTACAGAGCTACAAAAGAGACTGTTTGTGTTGTGACCACCGCGGCAATCAAAACCCAATTTTTAGCGTTATAATCCCTCATACTTTCCATTAAAATAGCAACGACATGCCTAGTTATAGTGATATTTATGAAACTGATCACCAATGACATATCACATCTCTTCATAAATGCGAGAATATGCGGAAAAGATACGGAGTCGATAGATATTTATATACTAAATGTTATTAAACAACAGGGATAAGATACATCCACAGGCAAACATTTCACCAACAGTTTGTTTTGTTTATTTGTTTTGAATTTCACACAAACCTACTCGAGGGCTATCTGTGCTAGCCGTCCCTAATTTAGCAGTGTAAGACTAGAGGGAAGGCAGCTATTCATCACCACCCACCGCCAACTCTTAGGCTACTCTTTTACCAACGAATAGTGGGATTGACCGTCACATTATAGCTCCCCCATGGCTGAAAGGTAGAGCATGTTTGGTAATTCAAACCCGCGACCCTCAGATTACGAGTCGAGAGGTTTAACTACCTGTCAGGTCTACCAAGAAAAGTGTGTTTGTGTGCTTTTCTTATAGCCGAGCCCACCGAGGAGAATCGAACCCCTGATTTTAGCGTTGTAAATCCGTAGACTTACCGCTGTACTAGCGGGGGGCACCAAGAAGAGAAAGAAGAGATTAAGAGTTTTTGTTTTCATATTTTTGGATCGAAATGAAAAATATAAAATTTGACAGGGATTAAAAAATATATTTTTTGTCAAATTATTTCTCAAGACATAATAGGATGTAAAAGAATTTACATAAACAAGATAAAGTGAATAACAAGATTTATTACAATATTTCAAAATAACATTTTGTTCTCAGGAAATGGAGAGTTTGTAAATAATGGCAAGGATATTAGCATAGCTGATACATTATGCCCTACTGTATTTAGTTTGACACTGGGGAATATAACAGTAATTGTTTATTTGTTTTTAATTTCGCGCATAGTTACACGAGGGCTATCTGCGCTAGCCGTTTCTAATTTAGCACTGTAAGACTAGATGGAAAGCAGTTAGTCATCACCAACTACCGCCAACTCTTGGGCTACTCTTTTACCAACGAATAGTGGGACTTACCGTAACATGTTTGGTACAATGAAGATTCGACCCCGCGATCCTCAAATTACGAATCGAAACCCTTAACCCACCTGCCCATGTCGGGCTAATATGACAGTTATAAAACAGAGCATTTATATTATATATATATGATAAAACCAGCTTAATTTCCTTAGTAATATATATATATATATATTAAAATTAACAAAAGTAAGTGCATCATGAAACCTGCCCTCACCCCAAATCTCTCTTTAACTTAATATTGTTTACCCATATTAGTTTTCAAATCAATAAAGCTGTACCTAATAATCAGTGTTAAATATATTTGAAATATTCACCTAAACATTTGAAGGTATATTTAATATTTGTGTTTAAACAAGAGCTTTCATTTCCGAGAGAAAAATTCGTGCTTCGAATTATTTACGTCACACGGAATTGTTAAATTAAGCATTTTTTTTTTAGAAAACAAAACAGGAAGCTTTCAGTTTACTTATGAAATATCTTCACAAATAAGAATTTAACTGAAATTTACATAACACGGTTTTTAATTTTACCTCACACATCAGACTTGCTGGATCAGATGGGAAAAGTAAATCAAAAGATTTATATAAAGCGTTCAGAAGAGCTAATAAGGTAGTCATACGATACCCTGAGCCAAATAATTGCTTCAGACACTGCTTTACAAAAACAGTACATTTCACTTTCAGTAGTTTCTGAGTTATAATTAGGTTGTTTGGAAAATGTTTTGGCTTTTATTTATTTTGGACAATATATTAGCTTTTCAATTTTATTGGGGAACAAATTACTTTAACTTTTGTTAAAAACATTCATAGTGTAATTTTTTTTTAGAAATTCACAAAGTTTACAAAGCACATATTTAAAAGCGTTCATTTTATCAGTTACAGTAGAAATATTCTTGTGTGATAACCAAATTAAAACATAAAGTAAACATTTTCAATAAGAAAAGGATCAATCAGTAACTAAATATTCTAAGATTCTATAATTAAAACTTTCTGCAGTTTTCGTTATTAAACTCCAAAAGTTTACCCCCTCTTTTTATTACCTTACCTAATTAATATTACAATTTTTTAAATGTAAAAACACTTAGTTTTGAAAATATTTTTTGTTTGTTTTATTAGTTTACCTTTCCAAATTTCTCAGGTAAAACTGAGTAAATATGTTACGAGAGATAAACGAAATTAATATTCATATAAGTAAATAAGTATAAAACCTTTAGCTAGCGCGAATTGAAAGTTATTTATTTAACTGAAATAAAGATTCTTTAACAATTTTGTCTTCGTTTTTCGGCTACAAGAGTAGTAACTGTTCAAGGGTCCCCGTGTAGCATTAAAATCTTATCTTCTACCACCAGTGATATTCTACAAGTTAGCTCTGGTTAAGAACTATTGCTCTGTGGTGTATTTTCTACTGCAGGAGACTTTTACACAATACGAAGTAATAACTGTTTCCCATTTTGTATCTCAGAACGGCTGGTATTGGTACTTACACTTTCACTGAGAAGGAGAGAACAATGTTTCGACCTTAACCTGAAGATGACCTAGGAAGGTCAAAACGTTGTCCTCTCCTTATCAGTAAAAGTGTTAATACCCATACCAGCCGTTCTGAGATACATTTTTATTTCGAGTGGGCTTCTCGTCATCAGGAATTGTTTCCTATTTTCATTTTGTGGTTTCTGAAGTCCATCATCAGTGAATGAGCAAAGATTTTCGAGGGCCTCTTCAAGCAAACAAAAGGCTAACAAAACAATGGGAGATATGTGCAAACGGTGAAGCATGTTCGTACTTGCATCTTGCAAGGCAAGGACATGTGGTTGGTTATTTTATAATAATAGAATATCCAATCCTTACAGACAGTATTTTCTAACGGCGTAATGGTGTTCGAATATACAGATCTCACCTTGATATTTCGCTCAACTTTCCAAATGTTTAATCAGTGATGTCGAGAAACCCACTTGTTGAGAAATTTATATGCAAGAACGGCTCGTTTGGGTTGAGAAAATATTTTACATAGAAGAGCGAATATCATTTCTTAACCTCAAAATTACAAGAACCGACACACAATTCAAAACAGAAATCCACTGAAAAATCACCCATACTGGACTATACATTCCTTGGGACTCAGCACATGAAACAAAACAAAAACTCAACATACTAAGAAACCAAATAAACACAGCCATAAAACTATGCTCACCAGATAAAATTAACGATGAATTAGACAAAATAAAACAATACTTCATCAACATCAATAAGTTTCCTCCACAAACCGTAGAAAACATTATACGCACACACCTAGACAGAAAGCAAAATCAACCAACTAAAGTAAATATATCTCACGAATCAAAAAATCACGAAACCATATACTGCTGTATACCATATATTCCTGACATCAGCAAACAAATAACCAACATTTGGCAAAAATTAGTAACAAAATATGACATTCCAGTTAATACCAAATTTATTCAAAAACCAGGCACAAAACTGAGGTCTATACTAGGTAAAAACTACACTGACAAACACCATACCAACATTATTTATAAAATACAATGTGATAACTGCCACGACTTCTATATTGGAGAAACATGTAGAAAAATGGAAACCAGATTCAAAGAACATAAAAAGTCACCTTCACACGTTTTCGAACACTGCAAGTCAAATAAACACAACATAACCATAGAAAACACTCAAATACTAAATAAAGAAACAAACATAAACAAACGCAAAATTAAAGAAGCCTTACTTATACAACAACTTAAACCCAAAATAAACCAATATAAAGAAATGCCTTTATACCTATATTAATATAATAAAATAAATAAAATTATATATTAAAACATCTAACACCGCCCTCTACATTTCGACACTCAGTTACACAGTACCTTTCAAACATGTGGTCAGCTTCCGGTCAGTTACCTCTTTCTTTCTTTGTGAACCTGACGATGACCGAAGAAGGTCGAAACGTTGTTCGCTCTCCTATGTAAAATATTTTCTCAACCCAAACGAGCCGTTTTTGCATATAAATTTCCAAATGTTTAACTTAACATTAGAGCTAAAGCCTGCAAACATATCCCTTGGATTCCATGAAAAAGCTTTCGTTACGTGCCCTTCCTCATTTTTTGTAATTCCCCGAAACTTTGCCAACACTTAAACAGACACATATCTCATCCAGTTTAATGATATATTTCCATTTGCCATAAGCAGCTCATACAAATTTCGACAGGTCATCTTCCTTTCGTCTCTAAACTTTGGTACAATTTAGTGAACACAGATTTTGTGTCACAATTGTCTATATGAATTACCCTTTACAATTATTAGAGTGGCTCAAATTTAGCTGCAATGGACCTTTATGTCCTTCAGCTACTTCCGTTGTTTATCTATTTTAACAACTGTTAATGAGACTGGTAGTTAGTCAGTCATGGAGTAGCCTATTTTATCCTAGCTGGAATTATGCTTTCTCTTGCTATGCTCAGAAAGTTGAATAGCTAAGCATATGTTTCTAAACAATAAAATTTCAGGCTTCATGTTTGTTTTTGTATTCGCAGAATACAAGAACTTCGCATTGGAAAGTCCTAATACGTAGCTTTCTCAGCTGAATTTAACCATACGCCAACTGAATTGCATTAGGAAGGTCAGAGCTTTCAATATGTATAGTATCGAGTCACTGAGGTGGTCCGGTTATAAGACGTGTCTTATGTATGGTACTAATATTGACATTTTAAAATGATCTTTCTATATAACGATGAATGTGACTACAGACACAGACGAAAGAACTAATCTAATCAGTACAAATATTCTCAACACTCGAATTAAACAATCATACTGTTTAAAGGTAGCACAAAACTATTAGTTTCGTTTTAGAATTTTATTATTATTTTAACTCTTGAATAAATTATTTTTTCTTTGTTGCTTCAAATTAATTAATACAGATAAGTCATTTTATAAACAAGTTTAATTGACCCTTAACACTCACGTAAATTTCATATCCGTTTTGCTATCAGATGAGGACTGTTGTATTACATGAACTAATTACCTTGAAACGATGATATAAGATATAAGTTTAATTTTTTCTAACTTTCTCAACAAAGATCATTTCACTATACAAATATCTGATTAGAATCCTTTTTTTATTATTCCTATTCTACGTCAGATAATTATAACTATAATACCCTGCTCCATTTTGTCCTGATTGTATTTTAGCATACAACGTCACTTATTTGATTTATTTGAATAAGTTTTGCAAATTAACTTGCCGTGTTAAACAGTTTCATGAACTTATTTAACCAGCAATTAAATCAAAAAGATAGATAATAATGTGTTTTCTACTGTCGCAAGGCATCCAGATAAACCCTTGTGCAACAGTTTTTTTCCCATCATCTTTCTCGTTCTCGCTGCGGTCTATATTATCTTGACCAGTGCGTACTAATGAATTCACATGCATACAAGCTAACATATACATACAAATATTTATATACATATATATACACAATGTTGTTCATTTTTGTTAAGCACAAAGCTTCACAATGAGCTATCTGTACTCTCTCTACCGAAGATTTTAGAGTTGTAAGTCTGTGAGCTCACTAGAGACCTAACGTATGATATTTGTATATACGTGTATATAAAATTTTATTTCAGTTCAGTAAATATTGATTTCACAAGTTTAAGTAAGCTGTTAATTTGTTTTTGAGCAAAAACTGTTTCATGTGTCATACGTTGCTGCAAAGATAATATAATTAATGAAGTATTTAAAGAAAAAGCCGCCTAAAAAAACTATCTTCATCTCGCTGATGAAGATTTAAAAACAAGTATTAATTTGTACTTTAAATATTTAATAATAATTGAAGCTTTAATTTTTAGTGATTTTATTTGTTTTAATTAAGCACAAAACCACACAAAGAGTATCGAAACAAATCCGCAGATATGCCACTTTGCCATTAGGGGGACTTGAGATTGTAGCTGAACGTTTGTAAAAAGAACGTTTAAAATGGAATAAATTTTTTTTTTTCTAATTTCGTACTTACAATTTCATAAATACTTTTAATATGTTAATTGAACACTAAAACGTAATTGATAATTTGCCTTTGCGGGGTTTTCAGGAAAGATAATGCAGCAAAGTGAACAACTGAATGCCTACTGTGTAATAATACAAAATATTATATATTCCTGATGAATTCCTAAAATGAAACCCAGTCAATCAAACATTATATCTAATATGGAAAACAGTAGTTTATTTTCATCACGAATAATTCATCGGAGTTTCCATTATGCATGTAAATTACTCCACATTTCCATTTTAATTATCTTATGTAGAACATAGGGCCGAGATAGTGTACTTAAATATTTTATAGAATAGAATATCACGAATAGATGTCTTAGTTATTACATTATAATTCATGAAAACCTTTACAAAAATAAGATAAATAATTAATATTATAAAAAATACAAAGAGTAAATTCAACTAGTAACAAACGAAACACTGTGTTGGCGATCCAAAATTACTGATTATAGAAACCCTCACATTAAACATGAAGTGTTAGTTTAAATTGCACGTTTCCTAATATGTGCACTGATTGCCCATTCTGTAGCTTTGTGCTTAACTTCAAAGAAAAATATATATTTCATTTACTTACTTGCGCTTGACTATCATAAAGCAAAGTATGTGGAATTATTAGTTTTGCATGCATTTAGAATAATTTTGATAAAAATTTGCTTCATAGTGGTATAAGGATAAAGCAATGAAGGTGTATTAATATTTCTCCAAATATATATTTAATTAAAAATTAGAAACTAGTCTATTCAAAGCTACATATTTCATTAAATTTGATATTTCTAGTCTCTGGCTTTCTTTACTTTTCAATACTGTTATTTTATGCATTTTCTGATATATATTTTAGCTATCAAGTTTATCGTTTATGCTAAAGGACGATTTTTAATCACCAATGAAGTTTTATAAAACAGCTCGTATCCTTCAGGAAAGGCTAATAAAACTAAAGTATGAAATATGGGAAAAAAGACTATCGTGTCCAAAGCACATCATACCTTTAACGTTTTCTATCATCCAACTATAGTATAGAATAAGAAATTTTTCAATTAACTTTTTTTAATTTTCTAAAGATGATTTTAATTAATAAATGCTGCATTCAAAAATTATTTACCATTGTCATTTTAAGCATGGGTGTGTTTGGAGCAAATTAATTTGTCAGTAATTGTAAGCTTTTAGTAATGTGGACGTGGGTCAACACTGTAGTAGAGTTCAAGATTTGGATCTGACGAGCTGGTTTCAACTTCATGCTACAACACAAAATATTTCTCTCACTTTAAGCTGTGGGTGTGTTATAGGAGTGACAAGCAATTCCATAACATGGATTGTAGGTAGAAAATTGCTGCTGATTTTTTGACTTCTCACTGGTGAGCAGTTCAAAATTAGAGACGGAAGTGAATAACCTCAGTGGCTTTAAGCTAAATACAGATGTAGAATGTAAACTTTTATTCATGTGGCTTAAAACACTATCGTTAATTTAATAATTTAACATACTTTTCATTTTCCTAATCCGTCGTATAACAACTGTCTTTTTCAACCTTTATGCCTAACTTAGTTTCTGTTTCTCTTACGATGCTGATAATCGGAATTAATGTTTTGGAAGACACTGATGAAATTCATTATTAATAAGATGCAATGTATTGTGACTAAATTCTGTTGCGTCAAAATGACTTTCAATGTCGAACGTTATATCGGGTAATTTCAACCCTATTCATTATATAAACGATTTAATGAGTAGCAAATAATTATCATAACTGAAATGTAAACTATACATTGCAGGAGAAACTCGAGGTCCTAAGATTAATGAAAGTAAATTCCAAATACAATAGCAATATGGTCATTATTCCACTTAAAATCCCATTTTTCTATTATAAAGCTATCACAGCAGCATTGAAATAAAAATAATTGGATCTTATGAATGATACAACAAACCAAAAAATAAAGTTGTATACTACTTTTTTCGAAACAAATAGATATATAACTCAACTGTTTTGAAAACTAGGTTTAATTAAAGACATGGAGTTCAACTAAAAATGATTGTACACTAAAGTTTGGTCTCAGGCTCACTGAGAATCAAAAACAGGCTTGAAGGCTTACAACGATTACTTTTGGGTTTTACTCCTGAGATAAACATAGCATATGTAACTTATTGTATAGTTTGTGCTTAACATAAATAAAGAACAAAATATTTTGAATCGAACCAGACACAGAGGTTAGCGTAAAAGAACCGCAAATCCGAGAGCTCACGGTTCGCTTCCAAACACTACAAAAATTCGCTCTATACTTTGAAACCGTGTAAGCGTTATGTAAGGGACAATTAAATCCCTATATTAAGACAAAAAGTCCTTGCACAGCTTGTGCGGAAAATCTAAAATAAGAAAATCGCAACACTCATGTTTTCCTTTATACATAGCTTATTATCCATAACGTGTGTATATTTTAAGATTTCAAACTAAAAATTGGCTGTTATTTTCACCTTTTTTTATCCATACATCTGCAAACGAACAGTTTATAGTTTTAGATAACTTTTACTATTAATTGAAATTTAGGTTCAGTTCACATTTCGCTAAATCACAAAGTTGGATAGCCTTAAGGGATTTTGCTCTGTTGTAAGAATATTGAAAAACCGGTCTGTAGTCCCCGGTGAAAACAGTAGGGGGCGAAAACATGTTATTGATTAACAACGATAGAATGGGATTTGGTGTTGTCAAGATCAGATGAGGGTGAAAATCTTAAATTACACTGTCAATAGTTTTGTCTCAAAACAGAAAAATAAAAACTTTCAACTACGAACACTCCATTATATATTCTCTCCCTTTCTACTCAGTGAATCGCATTTCAGAAGCAAAAAGTTTACAGTAAAAGATTTTCGTAAATTTCGTTGTCCATAAGTTATGTATGCTATTGACAGAATTTTGGCCCAAAGGAAATTCGGAACAAATTTAATACTCTAATATGTAAATTCAAAATTTCACTCCTCAAAATTCAAAATATAGAAAAGGCCTTGTTAGACTATGTATGTGTATGCTGTTAGTGTCAGCAACGCTTTCTCCTAAAGGCATGTAAATTCTATTGGATAAAACTCACAATGATCGAACAAGCTGAGTTGGTGACTGTTGATATAGCTCAATATTAAGGTGTGAAAATATGTTTGCTATTAAAATTTTGATACTAAGACACGAAGTATAGAAATCACAATACAAGAAACCTGAGAACTTGTGAGGAGTTAATACGTGGATCCTTGTTCGTCGTGAGTGAGTTGAGAACAAGTAATGTATTCGCCACGTGAGTATATACACGAGTGACTTTCTTAAAGTACTTACGTGAAGACGCAACCTTTCTTCTAAACACGATATATTTCACAATCTATAAGTATTCATGATTCCATCGATATGAACTTTTACCTGCGTGAATCTACCTACTTATGATCATTCATTTTGATGTTAATAAGTTATAACAGAATTTTAAATCTACTGAGGATGGCTTTATAGAAGTTTGAAATGCTATATCATGTTTCGTTGTCTCAAAGCACACCTCAAATATACTAAACACCTTTCTTCATAAGTACACAAAATTTCGTATTTCAATGGACCTGTCAAATCCTGTGTAAACACGTTTTACCATAAGAAAACATGGAAACCTTGTACCTTTATAAATTTCAATTTGCTCGTCCGTGATCGAACTCATTTCACGTTAATACTTTATCTTAACCTCCATTTCATACTTCACAACTTTTACCTCAACCCTATCTTTACCTTTAAACTTTGCATTACTCCAACCGCGAATGTTCTTAGGAAACCATTCTCTACCAAACTAAAACCCTATAGCTAGAAACATTTTCATGCTTGTTCGCTCAGTTATTCTCATTCCATAAAACCATCGAACTTATTACCGTCACAAGTTAGGCTTTCTTAGTATTACCATCTGGATGAAAGATGGTCTTAAATAAAAAATCCTAGTAATGGATTATAACATAGTTCGCCATAGAATTGCCATGCTGTCCAAATTAAATGTGATATAATCTATGCTCAAGTTATTATATTCAAGAATATTCTAAGTAATGAAAACAACAAGGAAGAACGGCAAATATTTTAAGACAAACCACAATACAGCGTGCTTATAACGATTTTGAAATTGATGGGAAGATTAAAAATACTAAACCTACTTAACGAAAACTTGTCATTTCAGTCCTAAATAACTCTTGTTGGTATTACCTATCACTTTAAACTCGAAATATTTCCTCATATTACGAAAATAAAAATATTTCCATTTAATTCAACTCAATAATCGTTTGTTTCATTTCCTTCCAGAAGAACAAAAACAAAAATCTCCAGTATCCTTATAATAAAGCTCAATGTCAGATTTGTAAGCTATAAGAAGCTATCAACACCTTCTCCCACAAACATTTTAATAGCATTTTGAAATATCAGAGATATGAATTGCACAACACACTTAGTTTATTTCATTAGTTTGTTGTATTGGTATGTTTTGAATTTTGCGCACAGCTACACGAGGGCTACCTGTGCTAGCTGTCTCTAATTTTGCAGTGTAAGACTAGAGGAAATGTAGCTAGTCATCACCACCTACCGCTAACTCTTGAGCTACTCTTTTACCATCGAATAGTAGGATTGACCGTCATATTATAACGGCCCCATGGCTGAAAGGGCGAACATGTTTGGTGCGACGGAGGTTCGAACCCGCTATCCTTAAATTACGAATCGAGTGCCTTAACCGTCTGGCCATGCCGAGCTCCCTAGTGTGCTGTACGAAACCCAGGAACTCTTAGAGAAAGTTTCAAAAACCATAAAATTTTATTCAAGGCTAAAATATCAGTGATGACGAGAAACCCACTTGTTGAGAAATTTATATGCAAAAACGGCTCGTTTGGGCTGAGAAAACACTGATGTAAAGTGTTTTCTCAGCCCAAAATTTTCATATAAAACTAAAATATGTTTCTGCTGCACAACCCTTAAACTGCAAGATAGAATAATACCAGCGATTCTCTCCAGATATATTTGTTTTACTGCGTTTCATCGTTTATTTCTGTTTATAAGGTTACTTATTAAACATTAATTTTGCGTTGTAAGTCCATAAACATACCTTTGTAAGTCTATAAACTTTCTGCTTTTCCACCAAGGGATAATCAGCAGTAAGTTTGTACACTTGCAGCTCTAGCAACTGGGGTTAGATTTCCCGCTATAGACAAAGCGCAGATAGACCGATGTGTCTTTGCTCTAAAATAAACGCTATATGTCTGAGTTTACTTTGCTTAATAAGTTATCTAGTTAATATTACATACTGTTATTAGATGTCGTAATGTAAGAGGTAGATGCATTGTTATCTCTCTACATCTGGTGGAGTGAGGAAAACTATAATAATAAATTATCACACTTTACTTACTTTTCAGCTTTTTGTGTTTTTATGACGAAAATATTCTTGCCAACGATGCCACGAAACCGTTCTTAATCTCTTTGTTTTATCACGCTATTTTATTCATAGAGCCCAGATAGAACCTCTCGGCCTTTTTAAGCACAGTTTTATAAACTATTTACACACCGTAGTGCTTGTGACTCCACGACTTTTTCTTTTTTAAGTAAAGGTTGCCTAATAATAAAGGCGTCAAACTGAAATACTAAGAAAATTACTGCTATTAAACTTACTAATTTCTTTTGGGACTCCCTAAGAATTTCACAAAGAAAATTATTTAAATAATTTTGTTTGTGTTTGGTCGGTTCGTAACCTCGAGGATTGTAAAAGGTAAATGCATAGAACTATTTTATTGTTGACAGCCCCTACCTTTTCCATGGGATTAAAATATACTTTTGTAAAATCTCTCTTATGAGTAGCACGATATAAATCAAAATGCATGTTATTGTCCCTAAGTACTATAATGTACAGTACACAAGATGAGGTACCCTTCCCTTATCCGGGTTATTAACTTTATAAAATATTGGAGTGGATGCTATGATAACTAATATAAAAATCCTAACTTCCTCACAACGTATTTATAACATGATGTATTATTATATTATTTATTATTATCTCACTCAAAGTTTTGTATTAGCTTTAAGAACTTAGTATGTATATGCTTAAAACACGAAATACACTGAGCGATGTTCAGGGTGACTTTGTTTGAAGAGGTAGTAGCCAAAATAGTGAAGATATTGGTGTTTTCTGTTAACCACTTCAACGCCCTACTTTTAATGTCCTTCAACAGTGTTTTCTGTTGTTAATTAATTGGCTGTCATGGATCGCAGAAGTTTCTTATGAGCCGTATTTGTAAGTTCATGAATTAAAGAAAGAAGTAGGTATAATTCAATACATGGTTCTTCACATCAGCCTTATTGTGGATGCTGGAACAGAAACCTCATCTGAATTTATGTATTAGTGGAAACACATTTTTTTTCTTTGCATTCCTTTATAGAAAGTGCTAGCTCAGTCACTGAGATGTAAATAACGTTCATGAGCCTTTTGGTTTAGCGGTAGAGTGTGACGCCATCTATGAATGTAGCTAATGTTAACTTACCTTAACTATAATAAAAACTCACTAGCATCATTAATAAAGGGTGTATGTCGGATGTAAACACATGGACCTTGATCTAAAGTAATGTCTCACAAAGTTTTGTTGGTATTAATCAGTAACAGAAAAGTAATTAAATAGCAGACATATAGATTTTTGTGCTTTATATATATAGAGAGAAAAATTAACATTCATGAAGCAGGAGGAAAAATATATTCATATAAAAAGCAACATTTCGACGTCGCGTGAAGTAACAAAATTTTTTCAGTTGCTTTTATGGATTTTCCTGGTAGTTCGGTCATTAACCGCAATTTTATGGTTATTTGTGCCACAAAAATAAAATATTTAACTGGAAGCCTCTTTTACCTTACTACCGTAACTGCATGATAACAAAATATAAAAAATAAAGGGGTATATGTGAAATTAAAATATGGGGTAACAAAATTGAAAATTATCCCCAGAAACAAAATATCATGCAGAAGAGGTTGTTATTACTCCGTACATGCAATTTCAAGTTTAATAAGAGTTGTTATCTTTTTTATTGTTTGGTTTTATTTGTTTTTTAGAATTTCGCGGAAAGCTACTGTCCCTAATTTATTAATTAAAGACTAGAGGGAAGGCAAATAGTCATCATTGCCCTCCACCAACTCTTGGGCTACTCTTTTACCAACGAATAGTGGGACTGAGAGTCACATTATAACGCCCCTACGGCTGAAAGGGCGAGCATCTTTCAAACCCGCGACCTTCGTGTTGCAAGCAAGTGTCCTAACAACCTTGCCATGCCAGGTCCCGAAGTTTAAAAAATAATTTTGAAAAGCATTCAATTTAACAGCTGCAGTAGACACATATTACGACATATCTGGTTCTTTAAAAGATTAAAAACGTTTGGTTTTGAAAATATTTTTCGTTTACTTTATTGATTTACTTTTCGAAATTTCTCAGCTAAAACTGAGTAAATACCAGGCCTGGTGTGGATGAGTTCTGTTAAGAAGTTTACGTAATTGTTGTTAGTTTTTTTTTTTTTAACAATGCTTCTTTAACAGTATATGGCAGCAACTTTATTAGAAGCTGTTTGAAAACATCCCCAGTGGCACAGTGATATGTCTGCGGACTTACACAGTAAAAACCGGGTTTCGATACCCGTGGTGGGCAGAGCACAGATAGCCCATTGTGTAGCTTTGTGCTTAATTTAAAATAAACAAACAAATAAGCTTTGAAACATTCTTCCTTAATTGCTTAGAAACGATGACCCCTTCGAAATAGTTATTTATAATATTATCAGGAATAATTTTTGAATACTTTTATCAGGAATAAGGAGCCTTTTTTATAATTTGAAGTTATTTTAATTGATTAAAAATAATGAAATATTTCAAATAACCAGGTATAATGTTGTTTGTGATACTTTATGTTTACAGTATTCTTGATATTTCCAAGTATTTTAAGTAAATATAAAATATTGTAATTACGACCAATCACGTTTTAGCTAATTTAAAAAAAGAAAGGGTTAAAACTTACAAACATAAATATAAAATAGTCGATTTATTTCATGATACACTTCGTATTTAAATTTGTCTTCATTGTTATGCGTTAATATATCCCAGAATGCAAGTTTATAATGTTTTTGCGTGACGTTCTACGAGTCCCCTGCTTGTACAGCGGTAAGCCTAGGGATTTACAATGCTAAAATCAGAGGTCCGATTCCCCTCGGTAGACTCAAAATATAGCCGGTGTGGCTTTCCCATAAAAAAACAAACACACACACAGTAAACCTTATAGTAACGTTTTGACCACCGAGATTCTCGAAGAACTGCTTTCCGTCTTTAGAATCATCAAAAATGTTGAAGGTATCATAAACAAATGCTTGAAACTTGGAGGACAAATTTTCAGTCATTATTTTTCACGATTCAAAACAAAAAATAAGTTTGGAAATAATTTTGCTAATCACGAACCTGTAACTATATCATCAATTTTGTCATAAATGATGTCGTTGAAAAAAAATGTGATACCTTGTAAACAGTTGTGGAAAAACATACTTAGATTGTATTATTACACCAACCATTTGTAGAGTATCCTATATTTGGTATAGAAAAATTCTACTTCACAGTTTCAATAACACGTATTATTAACAAAACTTAAATCCTGTATTTCATTATAAAAAAAAAAAAATGTCTTTCCAGTGTATTCATCACGCTCCAAACATTCTACCAAGAAACCAACAAGTTAATGGTTATATGTACCTATGAGTGAAACAGGACAATCCTCAATGCGATCTGCTGGAATACCTTAAAAATTACAGGCAGTCTTATTATACAATGTTCATGTATTTATCTGGTTTGTCACTCCTCAGAAGACGTGGATACATTTGGTAGTAATTTATACTTAATTTCTATACATGAGAGTGGATTTAAGAAATCAAAAAAGTTTAATAAAATTACCTTCGGTATAAATATGTTTTTAATTCAATGTATTATTTGTTAAGTATTTAGTAACAATAGTAGAAGTTTGGCAAGGGTCATTTATAGACCTACGGTTATTGCCACTTTACACGTAGCTGGCGATAAAGGCGACTGTTGAAAATAAAATCACTCACTTTAACGGATAACTTGCAAGAACTCGTTACTTTTAATATTTTATATAATTAGAATTACAAATCATGCTCATCGTAGCTCACATTAAGTCAATACAATTTATGACAGATTTGATTATGTAGCTGTGGGTTCAGGATTATTACAACCATTTGTCAATTTATTTTTCGTTTATCACGAAAACTGCGATCAAAAAGTACTATTTCAAGTTAAAAATAGAACAATTTTTGTTTCTCTTTAAAAAGAAAGATCAGGTGATCTTAAAACCTTTCGAAGTTTAACTTATAAATTACAAATTTTATGTTTATGTTTATATAAGAAAATACGACTAGTTCGTGTTTAGAGTTTTGGTTACACTGGGATCGGAATTCCTTGTTTTATCTACCGTTATGTTTATTTGAAATCAAACCTTGCTTAAATATATACACTAACAAAAAGTTGATCAATTGAACCTGCATGATGGATAGCACATCACAATTTGTTTCTAAAATCTTCTTCAAGTAATTAGTTTTTTACGTATTTCAAGAAGAGAAAGATTATTTCCTACAAAATTGAAAAATACCGAGCGAAAGAACTTTATAATTTATTATTGTAGCATACTCTTCTAAAACGATGTGAGAATTAATAAATCTATACAACGTAAGATTTGTGATGACCAAGTAGAATACATTTATTGATCATAAGTAAAACGAATGAAGGTTGGACTGTTACTAAACAGAGAAATAATTAAACAAAGCACTTTAAGGTAATGAAAACAATAAAAAATAAATAGGTTTTTGTTTTTTGTATTTCGCGCAAAGCTACAGGAGGGCAATCTGTGCTAGCCGTCCCTAATTTAACAATGTAAGACTACACGAAAGACAGCTAGTCATCACCTCCTACCGCCAATTCTTGGGCTACGTTTTTTACCAACGCTCTCACAGCTAAAAGGGCGAGCATGTTTTGTGTGACAGGAATTCGAACCAGCGACCCTCAGATTACGAATCGACAACCCTAACCATCTGGCCAAAAGAAATAGGAAGATAATATTATGAAAGTCAAAAATATTTGGGAATGTGAATTTTTGACGCAGATTTAAAAAAGAGAATTGCGGGTATAGAACAGTAGAAAGAATTAATAAAGTTGTCTGCACGAGAGGAATTTTCATTGCATAGCTTTATAATATATTTCCTTTCTTTATAACATATTTTGTTCAGACTTTTACTGTTTGTATTTATGATGAATTACTTCGAATTACATCAGTCACAATTACAAATCCATAAATCTACCGTTGACCTACCTAGATACCATATGATAAGTATTTCTGTATAAAAAAAGAATAAAATGCTATTGGACTGAAATATGGATTTAACATTACTTTTTTTGTTAAAATAGTGATTTAAACATGTTTTTTTCAATTAAAATACACATAAATCACAAAAATAATTTGTTAATGAAAATGTGTCTCAATAATATTAGACTGTAAAAACACTGATAGATCTTTCAAAAGGTTAGGTTTTTAAACATTTAAAATAAATGTCTCTAAAAATCTCTATATAGTAAAGTACATTTTTATTACTCACGAAATGTTATCCTTAAGAAGTTGTTAATCGTTACGAAATAATTTAAACAAATTTTTCTGAGTTTCAAGTGATTATGCGATGCTAACATTTCTTTATATTTCTAACCACCTCATATATATAACATGGTTCATTATTATTATCAGTATTATAGTATTATCATTCAACCGTACGTATTGTCTGGAAGTTCAAGCAAGGTGTCATTTTGAACAGTTGGCTCACTTAACTCCAAGATTTTGTTTTATTTGCATGTTGAAAATACAGATCAGTCAGATAATACAGTAACAGGATGGTTGCCATCTTATTAATATAAATGATTATTTGCCAATTTACAGTCCATTTTGATAGATGTTTGTAAGAGCAACTAGAATAATGGACCATCTGTTACGATCACAGCATGAGATGTTCATGTTTAAACACTCCTAGGATCTGAGAAATTATGCCAGAAAAGGATTAACCAGATTAAACTTTATGAAGTAGGATTATTCTTATCAAGATTAGATAAACAAGCCAGTTCCAAGCTCTGGATCCTTACATCGACCTGATTCCCAAGTGTAAATTGATATGATTTGCAAGTGGGCGTAATGTTGCAAATAACAACATATTTGACAAGCATTTTGTCCGTTTAGTTTTATACGTAAGGAAATGACGAATACTTGTAGTACAGATATAAAGATATATTTTGGTATTTGAAAATTATTTTATCATTAACTTAAGCATTTTATTCTATGTAAGAGTTCTTCAAAATTGTCATTATAACTTGTTTCCAGAAAAAACAAGAAGGAGAACCATCAATTTTACAATACATTATGTATACTATACTTTAACATCTTATGTTATAGTAGGTAGTGTATAGTTTTAGAAAGTTTAGGTGAATTAACAAAAACTGCGATGGTGAATTTCGCCTAAAATGTTTGTTAAGCAAATTTGTATCAATATTCTGTAAGCGCAGTAACTTTTATAAGTACTGTGAATAAAATATAGTTTAAGATACGATAAACTGTATCAATACAATTGAAGAGCTCACAGGTAAAACTTAGTAAACTTATAAATACTCTAGAGAAACATTTAGTTAAAATTGTTAATTTTATGATTACTCTAGAGGAACACTGAAGATGATATAGGTAAAACATAATAAATGTTTGTCTTTTGAATTTCGCGCAAAGCTACATGAGGACTATCTGCGCTAGCCGTCCCTAATTTAGCAGTGTAAGACTAGAGGAAAGCAGTTAGTCATCACCACCCACCGCCAACTTTTGGGCTACTTTTTTACCAACGATTAGTGGGATTGATCGACACATTATAACGCCCCCACGGCTGAAATGGCAACCCTGTTTGGTGTAAGAGGGATGTAAACCCGCGACCCTCATATTACGAGTCAAACGCTTTGACCCACCTGGCCATGCCAGGCCTAATAAATGTTATTAGTACGATAAGACAATGAAACCTAACAACTTTTATCAGTACTGAAGAGAAACGTAAACTTAAAACAGTAACGTTTATCAAAACTCTAGTACATATGGTTAAAACATAACTTTTATCAGTATTATAGAGAAACTTTAAGACAAAACAACAATTTTCAATATACATAAGGGCACAATCGCTGCAAAAGCTATTTAAAGCTGATGAGTTTAGCTTTTCTTACTCCAATAACTACGTCTTTTATGGTACGTCTTTTATAATACTTAATATGAAACTTAAGTTTCAACTAAATGAATGTCTTTAGAAATGAAAGATGTTCACAAATGATCTCAGAAATTTGTTGTATGTACAGGTGTACTTACATGGAAAGCCATCATCGCACGAATTAATAAGATCCTCTACTAGTATCTCTATGGGTCATTGTCGAACTTTAATCCTCATGTGACATATTATTAAGGCATCACAAACCAATCAGTAATCTTATTTATTCTTAAACGAGTAATAAAAACATTTTATAAATGTAAAATGATGCAGGGATGGTAGAGCCAACATGAATGTAAACAAGACTATATGGATGATACAGCTACACATAGATCATATCTATGTCGAATTGACCGACTTCCTAGCGGGAGTCTGTAATAATAAATACATATTTTGACACAACATGGTTTCCTTGTACGTGATTCCTAGGCTCTTAGTTACGCTAGATTGATGCCTTCTCTGACATGGCTATGATATTATGATAAACTGCAAACCAACATTCAAAAATCTATAACTTCCAATGGCAGTACTATCATAATCAAGCATGCATCTTAGAGTGTAACATTATATTTTGGTATTGGAATTCAGGTAGGGATGATCTGTGTATAGCTGTACCATTCCTGTATTCGTATTTGTTTGTAATAAAATTTAATATTACGGATATTTATTTTCACTCCATCACTTCATACACAATACAGGTTGATTAGCCCCCTAAATACTCGGATTGTATAGTGTACAAAACACTGAGAATTTTACATGTTACAGTCATATAACTTTCATCTATTATTGCCTGGTAATTCCTGTTTCACCCTGTACCTAAGCTATTGAATGGAACACCAAATTTCTATAAAAGAGCTAACTTTAAGGGGTATGATTTTTCTTAAATTACTGCTAATTTCAACGGCTAAATGATAACATTATGCAGCACTTATAAACATATAGAGTGGACTTCGGTTTAAATTGACGTTAGTAATAAAGTAGTTATAGTGTTATTTCGAATGAAGCAAAAAAGGAAAAAGATGGACAATTTGGTGTTTTTGGTCGCTTTTTGGTTTGGTATCTTAGTGATGGTTTATGCCTCCCTTTTATGGATTAGTTGGGTAGAAAAGCAAATGAACTTAAGTGACAATGTTTATTTGTAAAGTAAAACTGTCTGTAGTTGTTTTGTGTTGTTTTTTTTTTATAGTGTGCATATTTGTATTATGCCTATTTAGTACCTTGGCCACGCTTACATATAAAGTCTATCAACTCCATAATAATGTTTTTCCTTTGGTACTGGAATATCGATCTTTCTCTAATTTTAAACACTTGAAATATCATCATGCTTCGGATACGGATATTTATCTATTCATTAAAAACTGTAGTGTGTATGGGAAGATATATTATAGTATATGAAATATTTATATATGTATAAATCACATGTATCATTCCCAATACCGAACTGCAGGTGTAATTACCTCACAACTATTCTGCATCGAATGACTCCCAAATGATTGATTCGTGAGCAGACATAATCCATTAACTGCCTTTCTCTTACAACAAGTATCTAAAAATGCAACTCATTAGGTTAATCTTCATTTCTAAATGTATCCAAATCAATGGTGTAGCTTATGGCAATTATATTTCACATAAAGAAAATGAGCCAGAGAGAGTAACTATCACATTCAAATGCTTGAATTATAATTTACTCAACTAATATTTTTCGTATTTAGAAAGATTGAATTTCTTAAGAAAAGCTACGTAGGAGAAACAAGCTATAAATTAAAGTTTTACTAAAGACGTTGAAAAACATATTTTAATACTAGTACATATACAAAATTGTTAGAACTAGCATATATTTGCTTTAATATGAGGTGTTTTGGTTTGTTACACATAAACAATTCACTTACTGCTCATCATTGTCAGTTATTAATTAGAACAAATTGTATAATGTCATTAAATTGCACAAAAGCATTAGTAGAAACCTAACATGAAATATATATTTTAGGTAATACAATGTTACGTATTATGTCTAAATCCCCCAAATCTTTTCATAAAGATAAATCACAATGTTAAATGTTATTTTTCACTACCTTCTCACTATTTTACATGCGAGTGTTGTAATAAAATCTGGATAAGTCACTAAATCACTCAGCCTGTCTTGTTGTTTATCGAAAATCACTGTTATCAAATTCTTGGAATACTTATATTGGTTTGTTAAATAAATTAAGGATCATTAAACTTCATCCAGAGATGATAAAACAAGTACAATTTAAATTATTAATTCATTTTTCAAATATAATTTGCTTGTTTTCATAAATATCTTCATACGGCATAATATATCGTAATAAACATTTGTATATATTTATATATATATTACACCAATAAATAAAAATGTTCTCTTAGGATGGTTGATAAGATTACTGGAAGGCTGATAGCTAGTCAGTAAACAACAGTAAACATTCTTCAATCTATGATTTTTCTTAATGTTCTACAAATATATGTATATATACCAACACATAAGGCTTGTTTGTTTGTTTTGAATTTCGCACAAAGTTATACAAGGACTATCTGCGCTAGCCGTCCCTAATTTAGCAATGTAAGACTAGATAAAAGGCAGCTAGTCATCATCACCACGGCCAACTCTTGAGGTACTCTTTCACCAAAGAATAGTGAGATTGACTATCACTTTATAACCGTCCCACGGCTGAAAATGCAAGCATACATAAAGCAAAAAAAAATATCATAATTTATTTTTAAATTTCTTCTGTAAGGCATATACAAATGTTTGGTGACTGGATGTCACCTGATGAGTCAAAGTTAGGTTTACCAACTCGCAATACTAAAATCTGGAATTCGATCCCAGAGAACGGCAAGATTGCAGATTACCAAATGTTTAGTTTTGCACTGAAAGAAAACATCTTAGTTATTAATTGAGTAAAAGATATGATTTTAGCCAAATGGATTCACTTGTGACTAATCACCAAACATAAACAAACGGCAGTGTTATTTTGCAAATTTGATTAAACAAAATATGCATTTGAAATGCTTTTCACACAAAACATCAAAGTTCACTAAGAAATGTCCCAAATATGTTATTTATATCTGATTAAAACTTTTAATTGCTGTTACCAATGCCACTGGTATGACAGCATTAATCATTGATTTTATTTGATAGAAAAAATGGAATTACTTTTGAATACTATGATAAATTTTCCAAAGTTTTAAGTTGACAGGTTTAATGTTGAATAGTTGTGACATACACGTAGTTTTTTCTTCATTCTTTTTACAATCAAGCTCAGAAATGGAACAACTTAAAAGAATCACTAAGCTCTGAGTTTGTCTTTTAAGTTTCAAAACTTTCTAACTAGTTCGACTAAAGCATTGTTTACTCCATATTCTCGTGTTCATGTTTTTCCAGCTATTATATCATATGCACTCTCTGTTTTCATTGATTAAGCCTATATTACAAAAAGATTTAGGAAAGTGAAAAAATCAATTGTTTTAAAGTCACTGAGTGCTTTAAGGACACTTAAACAAAAGAAAAAGTTTGTTTTAGCGATATAACTAATCAGATGATCTTAATAATAGTGTATTTCGACAATACTACTTTTTAACCGTTTTCAAATATAAATTAAATAATTTTATTACCTTTATATGGAAGAGATAATCAACAGTCTGGATGAATATCAAATTAATTTGAATTTTTAACTTCCCCCAGTGACACAGCAGTATTTCTTCGGATTTACAACACTAAAAACTGGGTGTTGATACCCGTGGTGGGCAGAGCACAAATAGATCATTGTATAACTTAGTGATTAATTACGAACAAACAAATTTTTGTAACTTCAAACTGATATACTTTTGAGACATAACAAAATAACCTAACAGATGGCTAGGGAGTTGATACTGAAAAGTTAGTTATCTTTACTCTAGTCAATCATTTTCAAGGTAGGAACAGCTTAGCGCTTATTAGATAGCTCTTTGTGCATATTTGCAAGAACATTCTTGCAGATGTTTTGAATCACGTACTGCGTCCAACACACATCTGGTTTTTCACTATAAGTCTAAAATACTAATTCTCTATACAAAATTGTATTAGTAGTCATGAAAAGGAAATGACATTATTCTCTGAAGCATTCAACATTGTTTCGAATCGAACATGCAAAAGTGTAATTCGGACACTCAAATCATTCAGAGTATGTATACGATAAAGATTACTTTTCACCTAACTGTTATTTTTTGTCAAGATTTTCGCAACGCAGACGTTAAAATCACAAACAGATTAAAATCGACAGAAATATCAGTTCCAGTTACTAAATGTTAGGGGCCTGACATGGCCTAGTGCGTTAAGGCGTGCGCTTCGTAATGTGAGGGTCGCGGGTTCGCGCCCGAGTCGCGACAAACATTCTCGCCCTCCCAGCAGTGGGGGCGTTATAATGTGACGGTCAATCCCACTTTTCGTTGGTAAAAGAGTAGCCCAAGAGTTGGCGGTGGGTGGTGATGACTAGTTTCGTTGGTAAAAGAGTAGCCCAAGAGTTGGCGGTGGGTGGTGATGACTAGCTGCCTTCCCTCTAGTCTTACACTGCTAAATTAGGGACGGCTAGCACAGATAGCCTTCGAGTAGCTTTGTGCGAAATTCCAAAACACACACTAAATGTTATTTCAAGCATTGTAAACCAGACTAACATTCAGTCTCATTCAGCGCTTTCTTCAAGAGACTCTGTTTCCTAAACAACGATAACTATACGTGTGAAGTACGTCTTATATGTATGTGTGCATAAATATAGCGTGAAAGAATAAGGAAAAACACTGTAACTAGCTTATGTAACCGAAACTCCAAAGAGTCACATATCTTTGCTATATCTTACTAAAATTTAAATACATAAAAGTATATGTGATTGCGTACCACTTTTCAGTTGTTTTAAAACCCATTGAAATACAACCTGAACAATCTTTAATCCTTATCAAAAGGGACCATAAAAATAATGACAGTAATAAGTATAATAAATAAAGAGCTGAACTCAATAAAGTTGAGAAAATTCACAATAATAATTATGAAAAAATAAACAAAATATTTGATATTTAATTATTTGTACTTAAATTTACCAGAGAACTCGACTTTGTTCATACTTAGACATATTTCTTTATTTTTAATATACCGGGTAACTTGTCTTTTTGTCTCTATACAATATTGTGGTTATTTATTATAGTCCTTCACAAATGGTTATACTCAGGAATAAATCAAAACACGGAGAGTTTTTATATGTCTTTTAATTTGGCAATAAATCACAAAATTGGAAGCCAATTTTAAAGGGGTCACTTCTGTCGATTCACAGGATATTGAATATTCTTCTTGATTCTTTGAGCTCTCTTACACTTTCGAAATGTACTCCTTACTCAATTAATATTTTGTAAAATGATGTAGTATTTGCACAGTTATGATGGAAAATATAATAGTTGCATCTTTAGAAATTTAACCTTTTTGCTTTAATTCGCTATTCGTGGTGATCTCTATACACAATGGAAACTATAATATTGGATTCTGTTAGTTAGGGCCGTGTGTGGCCAAGTGTTTAGCGTGCCGGACTCTGGATCCGAGGGTCGAATTGTTACAAAATTGTGCTCTGCACTTTGGAGCCGTTGGTGAGTTACAAGAGTGGTAGTCAAATCCTAGTATTCGATTGGTGTTTAAAGAATTGTCAGTATATGTTGTTATCTCACTACTTTCTTTATAATTCACCAATTCAAAATAACAGCCGGCTAGCGTGAAAAATAACCAAACAGATTCTACATTTACTATTCCTCAATTTCTGCATAAGTTTCGGTTATTTTACTGCGTGTTTATCTCAGCACCTTATAGTTTAGTATTAACTTTCTTAATAAACTCAGATTCAATCTGTGAAAACGTTTATTGAGTAAAATATTGGTTTCAGTAATCTTTGGTGTTAATAAATAAAAATAATAATTCTGTAAAATATCCGCTTATACAAACCAAAGTACGACTACTTTGTAAAATATTAGTCCACTTAAAGTTCAATACTGTGTAACATATGAAGAAACTTTTGATGAAACTTGCGGAGTTACAACACTAAAATTCGGGGTTTTATTCCCCGCGGTGAAAAGATCGCAGATATCCATTGAGTTAACAATAATAACATATGAAACAAATAAAAAGTAACAGTTGTAACTAGTAGAATGATGTATGCTAAACAATAGTAACATGATTGTTGTGTTAATACAGTGTTTGTTTGTTTATAAATTTCGCGCAAAGTTACACGAGGGCTATCAGTGCTAGCCGTCCCTAATTTAGCAGTGTAAAACTAGAGAAAAGGCAGCTAGTCATCACCATTCATCGCCAACACTTGGGCTACTATTTTACCAACGAATAGTGGGTTTGACCGTCACATTATAATGCCTACACAACTGAAAGGGTGAGCATGTTTAGTGTAACAAATAAAACTGAATTACTTAAATGTTTGTCTCTTTCTCCGTTCTGCACTATGACCTTTGTAAACATTACTTTTTCAAATATATTTTGTTTACTTTGCTATGCACAATTAGAAGATCATTCAAAAATATACATATATGTATACCTACGATAAATTTTCAGTTTCTGTAGTATCACGTGATTTCCGTTTTACATAAATATTTAACTATTTTAATTTACTGAAATAACATTTTGCTTTAAGCTCATGCACAAAACATTTTAACATTATGTTCTGAATATTTTGAGTATGCTGAAATGGCACATGTTTGTCGCTTAATATAGAAAATTAAAATTCATTTTCTTAACTGATGTTTTTAGATTGTAATATACTACAATTTGTAACATATGCCTGCTGAGATTTACTTCACTTATATATATATAAACCAATAACATTTGTAAGTAACTTTCATTATACTATACATTTCTACACTGTAGATAGCTATATTTATTTGTATGATTTATTATTCTATCAAACATCAAAGGTGTTTGTTTTTTAACAGCAAAACCACCTCAGGGCATCTGCTGAGCCCACTGAGGGGAATTGAACCCTTGATTCTTGCGTTGTAAATCCGTAGACTTCTCGGTGTACTAGCGGGGATTGATGTCTAAATAATTAAGATAATCATACTGATTTATTAACTCAAATATTCTGTACATTGTCAAAATGTTGAATCGTTTGAGCTTGGTTATCGCCCAAAAATATTAACTTGTACATGGTAAGAGATTCATCGTTTTTCATTCAAAAACAATATAAATCATTTGTTATTATTTAGACGCACATAGATGTAGATCGCTTTAAATTTTTTAAATTTTGTCGTAGATACATATGCCCCTTTTTCATACTTCATAAAGCTTTCTAAGGCTATATTCTTATTGCGGATGTAATAATGCATTTTAACATCACCTGCGTCAGTTGTGCAATGCAGTATTCACTCTCTGATATTCAATTTTGTACAGTTTCTTGCCTTAAAGCTAATTAACCCTGTACCTTTGCAAATTTATTATTATTTAAAAAATAATCATATATTTTATTTTATCTCAGTTTATATTGCATTTATCATCACATTCATTTTGATTCCGTTTGTCGTTGTTGTATTGTTTTAATTTTAAGTTATTTATGTATATAATAGATATTTTTGTTTTATGTTCAGTTTTAAAACTTCACTCTAATTCATCGTTTAAATCCTTCAGTGTTTTCTTACCAACTAAATCTATGATCCTTTTATCAGAATATTGTTAACTACTTTTCGTTTAACTAATTTTATTCAAGGTTACTTTTATACTTAAAGGATACGAAACATGATATACTTCAAATACAGGTAAATGTGGGCTTTTCTTGCCCACAACATTTACTTCAGAAAAGATAAGTAATTGTCTTGGTAAAGTTAGCCAGTTTATAAAAACATTCATTTGTTGCGTAAACTACCATTGAAAGATTCAATGTTATTCAGTTATCTCGGGAACGGTGAATTAATTTACTAAAGAACCAAAACTACATTAAGCTAACTTAGGGCCTTAACTTATTTATTTTTAACATTACCTATGCATGGAATTCTGTAGGGTGTAAAGCTAATCAATTCAAGCCCACTTTAAAGTTGATGAAACTTATGAGAAAATTGTTAGTATCCTGGAATCTTTCCAATTCGTGCAGCGTTTTTTGTTTAATTTATTTTTGTTTCGGGTTGTTTTTTAAGTTATAACAAACTTCTATTTTTATATCTATTGCTACTCTTTTATTTTTTATTTGAAATTGACGAATGGAGGTTAAGACTGATAGACGGTGTATCCCCACTGCAATATAGGTCCTATTTCTTCAACACCTCCAAACTCTAGGGTACATTTTACATTTCACCATTATAGTTTGTATCATGGAATCTTTTCAATTAGTGCATCGTTTTTTTTTGTTTAATTACTTTTTTTCAAATTGTTCTTTTAAGTAATAACAAACTAATATAAGTAGTCAGAGGTTTGAATTTGCTGTTTTTAACGCACTCCTTCTTTGTGATTTTGTTTACTTAACTTCATCAAAATGTATTAATTTTCACTCATATATAGATATATATTATATATATGCATAACTTTCATACCTATTTGAATACGTGAAGCAGTTTAGAATTTAATGATGACATCAAAGAAGCTAAACAAACTATTTTAGTTAGTTTTATTTCCTTGAAATATATTTACAGTAGTTTTAATACATTCATGACATGTATTACACATCTCATCTAATTATTGATGTGCAGCTTAAAACTTTTGTATTTCTGTATTTAGTTAAATTTCCTTCAGTACAGCTAATTTATATATTTTATCAATACTGATCCCAGTAAACAGTGTATCGACAGCATTTTAATAAACAGACGTTTTTAAGTTTTCAATTTCAAGTGAATAACCGTTTCTATATACAGCTAACAGATAAACGACTTTTTTTGCCACATTATTTAAAAGAAAACACTGAACAATCAATCATATTAGAAAGTCTTAATTGATAATTATTGTCCAAAAAAATTAGCTTCCTTTTCTAGATAACTTTAATCCATTAACGCAACAATTTATTAATTTGCGACACCAAAACAATCTTTGTTTTTTTACGTACCACTTTTATTACTTTACACAAATGTTGAAACATTATATATAAAAGATATTAGGCTTAACTAAGAAATGATATGTTAATACGGTATTGAAATTGAATCCCTAAAAATTATTCTCTCTCTTTAGTAAATGAATTGTTTGTGAAAATGAAGATCAGAAAATGTTTTTCTTTCTTTTTTTAATTGTATTTTCTCCATTTATATGAATCATTGGAATGACAAAAAGCAAAATAAAATTAAAATATGCAAATCCACTGGCATTTGTTTAACTTCGCGCAAAATTATTCGAGGGCTAGCTGCATTTACCGTCTATAATATGACAGTAATAAACTAGAGGCAAGGTAGTTAGTCAACACTACCAAACGCCAACTTTTGAGTATTATTTCACTAGCAAACAGTAGGATTGAACGTGACATTTCATACCCTCACGGTTGAAAGAGTAAGAATGTTCAGTTATGGGAATTCGAACACGTGACCCACAGCTTGCGAACTTGAGCGCCCGTATCACCAGGCCATGATAAATCCTTTAAAACACTAAAACTAGGCGAAGCAACAGAGACTTATGCCTAAATCCATAAAGAATTTAAAGAAAAACATATGCAGTGGATCATTATTCTCATTACATTTATTACACATATCCAATTATTTGCTTTATTTTAAACATACATAAGTATGCAAATTTATATAAAGTCGGTATGGAAAGAAGATTTGATACAGTAACGTATAGGAAGATGTTGAAAGTAAGTTACAAGAACTAAGATTCTCCGGACTTCTATTAATAAACTTGTTAGTTCATATTATACAATAAAATTAGCAACGTAATTACTTTTGAAGCAATAACCCTATACCTTCACTCCCAAAATACACCAGCTCAAGGTGCATTATTTCTAAAGGTTATGTGATAACGTGTTGGACTTTAAATAACTCACTGACATAGTCAGATATTACATTTCTTATAATGCGCTCCTTTTATTTGTTTTTGTTGCTGAACTTTTTTTTTTATTGCATGCTTATATACATAGACGTCGCTCCAAACTCCCGGTTTCATTTTCAACACACAATAAAAAAAAGCAGAAGATTTAATATTTCAACTTTGACTACACAAAATTTGAAACTGGTAGATTTTAGAAACTTCTGAAGGAAATTTAACCTTCTTCATGCTAGAGTAAAATTTCAAATTCACTTTTTCCACAGTTCAGACTTTCATTTCTCATAAATCTGATTCAATGGCTTAAACATTTCAGTTTTTTCAGTAACTATTGTGTAAAATTCAATGGCTTAAATACTTCAGTTTTTTCAGTAACTATTCTACCGTCGTTATGTTTTAGTCGTTAATAAATATATCTAAAGATGAAAAAAAAATCTTCTTCTTTTCATTTAAGATAAAACACAAATATTTATAAACCGTATTCATTTCGAACGATCTCTTCACTCAACTTATCACTCTCATAAATTACCATTAGCATTATAATAGTGTTATCACAAACATTAGCATGGCTACCATTGTTACCTTATCATTTGCATGTGACATGGTATATATGGATTTTATGTAACGATGTCTATTTCCTCAACCCTGTGGTTATCTAGCTTTGCTATAACTTTTATATTAAACATTAAGCATACATGTCTAGCAAGCTAAAACTATACTGTGGAGCATTTGTTTTATAAATAGTTACTCGTTCGACAATAATTCGAGCCACTTTTTAAGACTAGGCTATATTGACATTTTTTGCTAAAATAACTAACAGTATTTATCTGCTTTTAAAGGAAATGAATTTCTACGATAAAAATATCACATGTTAAACATCTTGTAAGCAAAACGAGTATTATTTTTCCAACTAAGGAAAATTAGACATCACGTGACAAGTAAAAGTGTTTAAGGTATTTCTTACATCATTCAGTAAGCGAAAGTTAAATCTTCATGTTGAAACACTTAATCATCAATGTCACTTTCTGAACATAATTACCAGAGCTGTCACTACATTCAACAAACAAGTTTGTTTGTTTTTTAGAACAATCTTATTGGGTAACCTGCTGCGTCCACCTCAGGGAATCAAACCTTCGATTTTATCGTTGTAAGTCCATACACTTACAGTTATCCCATTAGATGACATCTAACAAGTAACTGTAACTTATACTGTTAGATTGCCTCTTCTAAATATATTATAAAACCACCACATGCAATAAAACAAGTATACATAATTATGCCTCTCTAGCTTGTGGCTTATCAAATATGAAGTATAATTACGACACAGTTTAACATAACAAGCACTTTATATGTTTTGTTGGGGTGTTTTCAGTTATCACACTTATCAAAAGAACTAAGATTTCTTCTCCTTTTGCATAACCATGATTTTTCAGGTACATTTTCTACGATGTTATTTTATTCGATCATTTTCACGATTCACTTCAAAATAAATTTACATTCTTATCTATACATCTAATTACTCTCTTGAACGTCAGTGAGGTGTTAGTTTCAGGGTGCGTCATATTATCTTAAAAAAAACCTAACTTTCATATTATGTCATGTCTGGTTTATGAAAGAGAAAATTACAACTCAGAAGAACGTTAGCAAAAACTCCATTTTAAATTCTCGTTTAAAAACAACCATTATATCTCAGTTCATTGTTAAAGTTTCCTAGAATAAGTAGTTCCTCGTATAAAAGTATTATAGTAAATAATTTATAACGAGTTATTTCTATATGCTTAAATAAAATGAAACTCCAAGGTGACCATTTTATGATTATGTTGAAACTTGTTAGGGAATATTCGTCAAATTGAAACTATTTTAAAGTTCAAAGTAACAAGTCGATTATATTGGTAGATTATTTATGTTATGTTTTGTATTAAATTAGAAGCGTATGAGATGAAATATGGCAAGGCTAATAGCAATTGTCCATTGAATGTGAGTAAACTAAGTTTCAGAAAAGTTGATTCATCTTTGTATTGTTTTAAAATTCACAAGCGAGTATACAGCTATGTATGGTATATTTACAAGTGAATAAATGACAAAAGCATTCAATTAATCCTCTATTTACAATCAATGTGATATGGTTCTATGAAAAATGTTTGTATTTGATCTTCGGTATTGGATTAACTGACAATATATATTATGGCTACCAGACAGGAGGCTACATTAAATTACTTAAGTGAGAAGAAATGATTGCACAATTTATAGACTTCGCTGACGTCACATAATGCATAGGACATCATTCTACCGCTAAGGATATTATATTGGCGCTGACATTCAAATCAGTAAAAATGTTTGGAGAAACTAAACATTTTTTGAGCAACTTATGTAGCTTTATGTTCGTCAAAAAAGGGTCATTAACGTAAGAAAAATACAGATCACAAGTATCTCATTGGTTAAACTGTTCAGACTGTGAATCCGAGGGATAAAGTCTCGTGTCTCTTTGTCGCAAAAACACTCTCTGCATTTAGGACTGGAGTGGGTTATAATAGTGAAAGTCAAATTCACTTTTCGGTCAGACATAGTACGTTGAGAGATAGCTGTGGATGCTAGTGAACTGCCTTTCCTTTGTTTATCAGTTCAAAAGTAGGAAGGACTATTCGCTTATAGTACATGTGTAACTTTGCACAATAATTTTAAAATAAATAAAAAGAACTAACGATGTTTGATTACTTAGCAGGTAAAAGGCGGAATTTCGCTCAGGTTATATTAGGTAAAAGGTGAAATTTCGCTTGAAATTTTACAAGAACAAAACAAATATTCATAAAAACATTTTGGGATGGATTTCCTATATTAGAAAAAAAAGATACTAAAACAACAGATTTACTTTTACGGTTAATTGTTATTACGACGTCTGTTACAGGATACAACAAATTAGCTGTTTTCTTGAATTGGGTGCCAACTATAACATTAATTTATAATCGTTACAAGGCATCATGTTCAGGGAAAAATAGAAATGCAAATACAAGTAAAGACAAAGATAATGGAAGAATGTGGACTAGAAGTTGGAATTTTTAACAATTTCTTGGTATGCATAAGTTAAAACTATAAATTCATATACAAAAGCCCACCACAGGTATCGAAACCCGGCTTTTAGCGTTATAAATCCGCAGACATACCGCTGATCCAAAACAACAACAACAACATATCCAAAAACAAAGAAAATTGTAAAGTCTGAGGTATGACTAGGCTTCTACTGCTCCTTCTCGAAATTAACTTTCTTTGTAATCACAACTTCTTAGTAAGAGTCATTGTTGATTTAATATATTTCATAAAAAAATTTTAAGTATTTCTAATCAAACTAATACATAGAAACAAAATCCAGAAATATAAAAGTAATTTTGGGTCATAAATTTTCATTGACAGCAGGTACATCTCTACTCATATACTAGATATAGCCTTGTTAATCTTGAGCTAGTGGTTAATGTGCTGTCTGTATACTTTAGAGTCCATGATTTGATTGCTGTTTCCATAAAGCCGCACTTCGCACGTCGAATTCGTGAGTACATTACAAAAATGATGAAGTTAAATCTCACTACTAGGCAAGAATAGTCGAAGAATTCGTATTATCTATATCAAGACACTCATTATTTATGAAAGGTTAATGAGCTGTCATCAGTTTTATTGATAGATGAATATACAACGCGATATCTTTTAAACATTTAATACCTTTTTCTCTATAATTTCAATAGCAAGTCTAGCCTTGAAATAAATATCCTCGCTAATTGTACACCAGAATAACGCCTATGCCATTATTGTGAAGAGTTTATACTTGCTTACTTAATTGCTGGCCTTAATCTTTATAATTTTTTCCTATATTCATTTTCTTTCAGTGCTATTAAGTAGCTGCCTTCTCTCTAGTATATCAGTAAAAAAAAAATAGATATGGCTTACAAACAAAACCTGTGTGTAAGTTTGTGATTATATCCAAACACAACCAGTCCACCAGAACTACGTTGATAACAAGTAAGAACAACATCGAAACACCATATTGCAAATTCAAATGTTTATATTAGTAACTTATCATTGACCAATCGACACGTAATGCATACATTATGAACGCAACGGTAACAGCACATTAACCGTATCCTGTAAATATAGATCAAATTAATACATTTATATAATATCATTTTTTACACATTATTAACATTAGCTGAAGATACCCATTAAAGAAGCAAGAAATGTATGAAGGACAATGTTAGATAATGTTTTGCATCCTTCTTTATTTTATTATCAAATCCCTAATGACTTCATTAGATGCTAATTGCATGCGCTACTTTGAGGAAGATAATAATTGACTCAATTAATTGATTAAACACTTACCTCTTTAATTTCAAAGCCGAAAGTCTATAATAAAGTAAAAATGTATTCTATGTCAGGCTCCTTTTAATCCTTATTCGTGAGAAAAATCTTTAAAAAGTATAATCCTTGTCAATTTTCAATTACCGTATAAGACGTTGCATTAACCGGACAACCGTAGGTGATGGAAACCAAAAGTCTATAAGAAAGTGAATATGTGCAATATTTCAATGTGTTTTATGTCTCGTCTAGAAAAACGCTCTTAAAATACATTAGCCTTCTTGCATCACCGAACAGTTTTCAGTTACTATACCAAAAAATTACTATAATCGACTCAGCTAAATCTGCAAGTTAAAAGTATCTAAAAAAATGGAAATGTGCCATATTTCATGAGTTTTTATCCCAGTACTCGGACAAAAATCTTAAATTACATCAAGTAGATTCCAGTTGCCATATCAAACATTATTGTAATCGAGCCGACCTTTTCTGGGTGATGGTTACACAAACATACTCATAATGGATCATATTTAGAGTAAAACTGGAATGAATATTTTCAGTTATGTAAAATCCCTAAAATAAAGACGGAGATATTAACCAAAATATTCCTTATCCCTACAAATTTCTTTATTATTTTGTTTATTGTTCTTTTCCTTTTGAGGGGTGAAACAAATTGGCTATTATATGTTTATTTTCGTATCGGTTTTTGTTTCAGTTAAATTTATATTTAGAAATGCATGCAACTTACATTGTTAAATCTGTATTGCAAAATTCCAACCTATTGCTATTTTGTATTCTGACTTCTATTTTTTTGGAAACATGCATCCCTTATGTCATAGCTTTAACAAAAACATATCTTACTAAACAATAAAATGCGATGGACTCAACAATCCAGTGAGATACCCCTATATTGTCAATGTCAAGCACAATAGAACAAGAAACACAAGCTGACAAATATACGGTAACAAAGTGTTAATCTCAGTAAGTGTATTTTATGAAAAAGATGAAAAAAATCAAACTCTTGTTACCTCCCCCTCCACATGTGTTTAATGTAATATAAATGACGATATGAAACAATAAATGGTCTGCCATATTAATAATTTTTACATGTACACCTTTTACGTTAACTAAATATATCTGATATTAAAAGATACAGAACAGTTAAGGATTACATAAGTGATACAAAGCAATTTATTTTTCAACAAGTTTTTTTATATATTTTACATAATACAATAAGAGTTCATTACGATGTGATATGATGCTGATATTACTTGTTTACTTTTGTCAGGGTTTAAGTTTATTTAATGAGAATAAAATTGTTTACTATTTACATGTTAGTCCCAAAAAGGAAAATGTCGACAGTTGAGTGTAGTTTATGTCCATTAAAAATGAAGTTAAAATTTTAGTAAATCATGGTTAATTCCGTATTTAGTTTGTGCTTAATGAAAACTAATTAAATAAGAGTTTTAAGTTACTTAATTTTACAAAGCAAAATCAGGACTGTTGATTATTATAATGTACTTTACTACTGTAATCTTTCAAAATCTTAATGGACTTGCTTATGAAAAGTAAAACTGAATAAAATAAACTTGGTGTTCTGTTTGAGCATATATTTCAATGTTATATATTCTGTAAACATAAGCTTTTCTAATTAATGAACTAGAAAGATAACTCATCACTAATCCAATTAAGCATTTCGTTTCTCTTACACTGCCCTTTATCCCGTGTACCAAATAAATATACTGAATATGAGTTTACATTTTAAAGGTATTGACTTACTAGTTGAAAATAAATACATTGAGTAACGTAAGATTAAATATGTATCCTAATAAGATATGGCAGTATTTATATAAATTAATATTATATTTTTATGATTTGTTTGGAAGTTTGCGCAAAACTACATGAGGGCTATCTGCGCTAGCTCATTCTACTTTAGCAGCATCAGACTAGAGGGAAGGCAGATTGTCAACCCACCGCCAACTCTTGGGTTACTCTATTACCAACGAATAATAGAATTGACCGTCACATTATAACGCCTCCATGGCTATAAGGGCGAGCATGTTTGGTGTGATGGGGATTCGAACTCGCGATTCTCATATTACGAATCGAATACCTTAACCACCTGGCCATGCCAGGCCATATTTTTATGAAGAAATGTTTTAAGTAATAACTATACAAATTTATCGCACAGAAAATCCCAGACATGACCTGACATTTAAAGGCTAATTTGTAAGGACGTCTAGTATCAGCTGTTATTAGTTTTATTGTGCAATAAAATCATTTGTTGTTAACAATTTGCAAGCGTTGATGTTCGGTTCTTATTGTTTCCTCAGAACATTAAAAGTCGCACATATTCAAACAAATCTTTAATTCTGTATTTCACACTATTAGTTGATTTTATTAAGAAATACCTAAAAAATGTCTAAAAGAAAAAATATGACTAAGTGATAAATGAATATACAAAATAATTTAAATTGTTTCTGGCTATTTTTATATTGTAATAGAGAAATATTCGTTTATATGAAACAGATACCAGCATACGATTTAATTCATTGATATAATATTTCCACAGTAAGTGTTACTATATCTTTGGTTTCTTGGGTGACTAGTTCTTGCACTAGATAATGGTAGACATTGTAGAAAATTATAACAAATATGACCAATCATCAGAAATTTTAATTTTTATTCCTAAAGTTTCGCTGTATGATGTAACTATCTGAATAAAGTTGATACAGCGAAACGTTGGGTACTTTTCTGGTTATTATGGTTATATTTAGTATAACGTTTACAGTATTTTCACAGTGTTAAAATTAATATTCAATAAATGAATTTGGAAGTAATGCCAAATAAGTCGTTTATACTGATGTAATTTATGATTTTTTTCTAATTTTAACATCGAATTCAATTAAAAATAATCGATAATTAAAATTTCTAGTTTTATTTTGTTTAAACATAACGTATGTAGAGTGAAAACCAAACAAATTACGGCCACCATATTATTATGTAAGATATATCTATAAACGGAAACAATAGTTAAATAAATCAATAACAAAACTGAACCAGTGTTTTAAAGTTTTGTTGGAAAGTTATTTTAAAAACTATACTTCTCGCTCTATTGATATAGACAGAACTTAACAATAATGGATTTGTATCATTTGAAACAGTGGAAGTGATGCTGTATGTTTTTAATTATTGTACTGTGCTTATTTTATTTAACACAAAAATTGTGATTTGTAGTTAATATTTTATTTCTACTAGTTTTATAAAATATGCTAAATATACTAAAATATATATTATCACAATGGACACATAAACAGATGAAGAGAGATTAGGGGATTAATGTATAGAAACAAGCAATACCTAGGCAGGCATACAGAAGAAACACAGAATATAGTAAAAAATGTGGTTTTAAAATCTAAATACTAGACACAGGTTTCATATAATATTTTCTACTGTAAATACATATAATATTATGACTGATCAAAATAATTTCAGAGGATTTTTATTTACTAATTATTAGGCAGGTCTGTAGAGTTGAATTAATGAAGTTAAATTCGTGCAAATGTAACGTATTACTATATATTATTCATTAAATAATTTTTATAAAGAAACTCATAGCTCTAATATGATCTGGCTCCTGAAGATTTGGAGTAAAACAAATCACTCAATCTTGTGTGGTTGTACTGTACTTAATTTGAGAAAGGAAAGACGTTTTGACAATTTAGAAGAAATGGAAATTTAAAGAAAAAATTACTATCAAAATGAAGTAAAATTTACATAACAACAAGACCAGAACAAGGCCAAGTAGAATATAAAATAGATAAGTTATTTATTTTTTTTATATTTTAGAAAATTTACAATTTCAATTATATTATAGCCTGCTCAAAACACCATTAGTGTTTACTATCATTGAATTGTTTTATATTAAGTTCATGGAAGTATCCTTAACCGCATGTGATTATATCTTAACATTACCACACATACTCATTCAATGATATATATAAATACTTGTCAGATGCTTTAATCAAATATCTATCTGTTACATAGATTTCTCGCTTATGTACTGTGTTTTCTTTAGCTAAATGGTTATATCCTATGAAAGTATTATTTCTTAACTGTTATGGTTAAAATAACGTCAACTGACATTTTATTGGTAATATTACAACAATGATATATGTTTATGCAGATTAGTTGAAGAAAGAACATTTCTTTCCTAAAATACTAGTTCCCCGCTGGAAAAGCACTAAGTGTTTGGATTTACACTGCTCGAATCAAGGGCTCGATTCCCCTCGGTAGACACAGCGAGTACCTGATATAGCTTTGCTATGAGAGATACACACACGCTAACAGGCTAGTCTCTAAAAATTTAAGAACCCATAATCGCTCTAGAAAGGTAATATAATTATTCCTTGCTACGGTTCTTGGCTAATTAGCAAGAACATTTCAGAATCGTATGCTGTTGAATGTTAGAAATAAGAACTTCATCTGTAAAGTTGCAGAGTGTTTTCATATGTTTGATTTTCAAGTCTACTTACAATAACAATCTCATTGTTTTAGCTTTTATGTAACATTACTAAAATGGCTCTTGAGCTTTGGGAGTGCTGTATTATATTATCAATAGTACTTAAACCTAATTTTAAGTTATTCGTGCAGTCTTTAAGATAAGTGTGGTCTGATCACTTTATTGCTTTTCCGTTTGTTTAGAAATACGGTTTCTTTCCATTGTATGAGGTGAAGGAACAGATGTTAATTACTTGTGAATTTCGACACTGGAAAATATTTGTAATTTGTGAAGACGTTAGCTGTTGATTATTACACTTGTTTTTTTTTTTTTTAATTCTATGTCATTTATATAAAGACTGTCAACAAATTTACTGGTTATCTATTTGTTTATTGTTATTTTTAATTTCCCGGTTGTGAACATTACCTTTGAGATAGATATTTGAAAGTCCTTTACGTTACCATATATCTTTCTGTTTTCTATATTTACAGGTTGTGAAGATGTTGGCTGTTGTTGTAGCCGTGTTTGCCACTCTGTGGGTGCCCTATCGAGTCCTTCTTGTCTATAATTCTTTTGCCAAGCGACGGTACATGGAACTGTGGTTTCTTATGTTCTGTAAAACAATGATCTACATCAACAGCGCCATAAATCCCATCCTTTACAATGCCATGTCTATAAAGTTTCGGCGTGCCTTCAAGAGGATGCTGTCCTGTCCAAAGATGGAGTTGCGGGTTGGTCATCCTTTTCGAAGTGTGGCTGGATCAAGTCGTCCTGAAGCTGCACATACAGTGGCTACAACAACCAGAAGTCTGACAAATAAAAGAGAAACATTTCAGCTCCATCAAATATAGTAAAATATAACTCTGTTTTGTCTCTAGACTGTAGCGTCAGGACAGTATTTCTAAATGTAAATAAATTTAATCCTTTAATGTTGCCTTGTAGACCACAGTTATAAAAAAACTTTAAAACTTGAGCACTTTTAGAAGGCAGATTTCTTTCTACTTAAGAGAGAACTAAGAAATAATAAAGGTTACTATACAGTTACTGGTGGTATATTGGATTGGTGTGCATTTTTCTTAGATTCAGTAAAGCCACGCTTGTTAGTATGATAATATTATAACGCTGTATAAAAGTAACTTCCTGGACGAAGGTCCTTCCTCACAAGCAACAATGTAATGAAAAAGTTAGTGTTTAAGAAATCCTTAGTAACTGAATGTGAAAAGATTGTTGTTAGTTTGAATTAATCAGAAAGCTACATAATGGGCTGTCTCTGCTCTGCCCACCACGGGTATCGAAACCCGGTTTTTAGCGTTGTAAGTCCGCAGACATATCGCTGAGTCACTGGGGGCGTGTGAAAAGAACTTTAAAATTAAATATTCTGAAAGTGGCAGTGCTTAAATGTTTAACTTGACAAAATTAAATGTAAAATGTATAAAATCATAAAAGAATAGTTTATAAAACACATTAAAACCATTTATCTCAAATATTGTACCATTATGTACTCATAACTAAGTTTCACTTGCTCTGACACCTTAAAATACTTTAGAAATCACAAATATTCGTTTATTTCGTACAAATATCTTCCTCTTCCCCAACGATTTATTAAACCTAATCACTTTTTAATTAAGATTGCACTTATAGGGAATTAATTCACATTTAAAACTAATCAAAAAGAAAAATTGAGCCAAATAATTTTTCTCTTTTTGAGTGTTATCATTCGTGAGAGAATCATTCTTAACTTGGGATCAATGATTTTCAACCATTTTTTACTTAATATAGATGTTTTACCACCTATTTTTATGTATATTTTTCCTGGTAATTTGTAATCAAGTGTATATATATATTTATCATTTGTCCCCTTAACACAAAAACCGACCTTTCGAAAGTGCTTCTAACATTACTGTATTTATATACAATATACTATTGTGTCCCTACGTGTTTTTGAAGTGTCATATTGTAACATATTTTGTGTCATATTTTATTTTTTGTTTTTCAATTTTACACTTTCTGGTTTTCAGAGGCATGTTTTACTTTGGATTAACCGTAACTTTTATCAAGTAGAAAAAGTAAAATATAATCATGGTCCTTCTGAAAAGTCTTTTTCTTTAAAATGTGTGTTGTACAGTGTGATGTTGTCAATATATATACAATTGTGAGTTTTATTAAATATATCTTTAAATTTGTGAATGAGAATGGAATGAATATTTGAAAAAGTGAACAGTTTCTGTATGCATAACTATTATGAAATACTTATGCATATTGGTTTACCAATGACGCGCACGATAATATTTGAAAATACAAACCTTGAAAACACAAAAGTGTTCTGCGACTTATCACTTGAAAACAGTGGTTAAAAAGGAAACAACTACAGAGATCACATCAAACATGTTTCAACGGAATGATTTAACGTTTATGGCTGATCGAAAAAGAGGTGTTTTTAAAGAGAAATGGGTGTCATAAATATTTTTACAAGTTGACAAAATTTATTATGTTCTCTTAAGCGATCGGTGTTCCTGTCAAACATAAAGCTATGTAGTTTTAATATACGCGAATATTTGTAATTTGTTTTTCTTACATTATACTTAGAGCTTATTTGTTCATTAACATTAACTTTTTACTTTTCAAATAAATAAGTGTTTCATAACTTTGAAAATTTTTCTATAGGATTTCCTTTTGTTTTTCTTGGCTTCGAAATTAAGAAGTAAACATCTAGCCCTAAACACCATCTCCAAAACCAAGAAAAACTACTAGAATCGTAAAACATAAAGTTTCAAATGTTGAATATACCTTGCTTAAATCAATTTTAAAAGATTTTGAATTTTTCTAAGTAATTAATTTCAAAGCGTTATCCAGTAGTAATCCTTTAAAACTACAGTTGCCCATAATACATACATATATATATTAATTGTAGAAGTGAAACCATTGTCATTTCCTTCTCGTCTACAAATTGATTAAAATATTATTTGTGTAAAGTGCAATAATTTCATGTGAAAATGTTAAACATTATTGGAAATCTAAAAGTCAAGAATGGAAGAAAGATAAAACATTAACAAAAAAGTCTGTTTCTATTCATAACGTCATTTTACCCACCTTCTTTAAACTACTGACATTATTTAAAGAGTAAAAATATCTATACATCATACCATTTTTCCTGTAACAGGGTTTTAATTTGAATTTTTTTTTACATTAATTATGAAGTTACTATTTCTTTCCAGTTGTATTTGAACGCTTAGTATTATGAATATTTACATTAAACAAGTTAAGTCACAAATTATTGTCATATCTTTTCCCTACAATTTCATCCAGTGTTAATGTTTATGAAACGTCAGTTTAAATGTTTCAATATAAAATAAATAAAAAATTAGTAATGGTACTTTTTGACGATTGATTTTGTAAGATTGCAGTTTTTAAATTATAAAAGCAATTTTGGCGTCCTAAATAAAGACTTGAATTTGTGTAAATATGCATATTTTACTTGAATTAAGTAAGTTATTTGGACTAACGCCACGTTTTTAGTATTTTTTAATGCGCAAGCTATCGGCTCAATTACAGTCATGTGAAAAAGTTAAGGCACCCTATGAAAGCCTGTGTATTTTTGTAACATTTTAGGATATATAGATTTTTAATCTCAATTTCAACAATACTGAGAGATTATAGGAATATAACTAAACAATTAACTGCAGTGAGACGCTTCTTGTAGCCATCTATCAGTTTCTGACATCGGTCTGAAGAAAGTTTGCCCAACTCCTCAATGCAGAATTCTTTTAGCTGTGAGATGTTTGAGGGGTTTCTTGCATGTACAGCTCGTTTCAAGTTATCCAACAGCATTTCAATGGGATTAAAATCTGGGCTTTGACTCGGCCATTCCAGGACTCTCCATTTCTTAGTTTTCAGCCAGTCCTTGGTGGATTTACTGGTATGTTTTTGGGTCATTGTCGTGTTGCAGGGTCCAGTTCCGCTTCAGCTTTAATTTTCGTACAAATGGTCTCATAAGATCCTCAAGCACCTCTGATACACACTAGAATTCATGGTGGATTCTATGATTGTGAGCTATCCAGGTCCTGCTGCAGCAAAGCAGCCCCAAACCATGACACTTCTACATGCTTCACAGTTGCTATGAGGTTATTTTCCTGGAATGTTGTATTTGGTTTACGCCAAACATGTCCTCTGTTTTGGTGTCCAAATAATTCAATTTTGGACTCATCTGTCCAAAGAACATTATTCCAGAAGTCCTGATCTTTGTCTACATTCTCTCTGGAAAACTTCAGTCTGGCCTTGATGTTTCTCTTAGAAAGCAAAGGTTTCCTCCTTGCACACCTCCCATGCAAGTTAAACTTGTGCAGTCTCTTTCTGATTGTAGAGGCATGCACTTTCACATCAACAGTAGCCAGAGCCTGCTGTAGGTCCCGTGATGACATGTTAGAGTGTTTGGAGACCTCTTTTAGCATCTTACGGTCTGCTCTCGGGGTGAACTTGCTTGGACGACCAGACCTGGGCATGTTGGCAGTTGTTTTGAAAGCCCTCCACTTGTTGACTATTTTCCGGACAGTGAAATGGCTGGTTTCAAAATCTTTTAGAATATTTTTAAATCCCTTACCAGACTCATAAGCTGCTACAAAATTTTCTTTCTGAAGGCCTCAGACAGCTCTATTGCTCTCACCATGGTGCTCACTCTCACTTCAACAGTCAGGAGCACACCAAACTAAATGTCTGAAATGTAAATAGGGCAAGCCTCATTCAAAATCGTGAGTAACGATCTTCTAATCATGTGCACCTGGTGTGATACACCTGTGTGTGAGTTGAGCCATTTTTTAAATTGGGTGTCATAAGTTAGAACATGCATTTTTGTAGAATTACATTTACAGAAGATCTTGAAAAGTCTTTTCTTCAGTTTTAATTGTTTAGTTATATTTCTATAATCTCTCATTATTGTAAAAATTGAGATTAAATATCCATATATCCAAAAATGTTACAAAAATACACATGCTTTCATTGGGTGTCCTAACTTTTTTACATAACTGTACCTAAGTCGTCTTGCAACTGTACAAGGCTTAGGTAACTGAAACGAACACTTGTGGATTAAAAAAAAAATCGTGGTGATGTCAAAATATATTACGTCATTAAAAGCCTAAAAATTTATTTCCCAATCTATGTTCACACAATTTTAGACAAATTGTATAAACAAGAACATATCGAAACCGATTTACATTAAAGTTTAGATTTTTAAATTGTATGTAATCCTTAGTTTGTATTCAATGATAGTTAGATTGTTTGACACTTTTTTTCAATATTCATACGCTCTTGTTATTATTTGGACAACGCAAAACCTATGTATTCATAGCTCATTTATCGTAAGCTATTTAACCAGGTAGAATAGTAGAGTTTCGCAAGAGTTTTTTTTTTTTTTATTTCGTGCATAGCTACACGAGAACTATCTGTGCTAACCGTCCCTAATATAGCAGTGTAAAAATAGTGTGAAAGCAACTAGTCATCACCATCCGCCGTCAACTCTTGGGCTACTCTTTTACCATCGAATAGTGGGATTGACCGCACATTATAACACCCCCACGGCTGAAAGGAGGAGCATGTTTGATATGACGTGGATTTGAACCTGCAACACTCAGCTTACGAGTGGAACTCCTTAACCATCTGGCCATACCGAGTTGATATTTGTATGGACAGAAACACATGTATGGTAAAACATTCTAGCTTTTTAAACTGAAGTTATTTCTGGAGTGAGAGGTGAACACATTGAGAACATTAAATGAAGACTTACGAAGAATTGATAACCGTTGTAGTTTCTTAATAAAATAATTCACACAATAAAAATAAATTCCCATCTCTTGTTATAATCCGATAAAAGCTGTTGCTGTTGTCATATCTTACTTATCTTATACACGACTAAGAAGAAAGTTGAGAAACTTGTGAAATAGCTGTATGCATAAATTCATTTTAAAATGTCTTTAAAACAGTCTAAATTAAACGGGATCATCAACTTTAAAAACTAACAACTTTCACTGAATACTTCATTAATAATATATATAAGTCACGTGATGTATTCTGCAGTTGATTGAAAGAATACTGTAACATTATGATGTATATAAGACTGGTAAGATTACCAACCACTATCTAAACAAATTTAGTTTATTTAGTGCCTCGATTCCTGGGAAAAATGTCAACATAGACAGCTAGAATGTATTGTCATTAAGCTAAGAAAACCAGTTCTTAGCCACATGATAAGCACACTAATACCTGAAGTTTCAATTGCGAAAATGTGAAAAAATGTGTGGAACTTGAGCTTCGATCGTTACAAAATGTTTTTTATCATTTGTACAATTTTAAATATCTTTGCTTGAACATAAACAATTGAAAGTAATCGAAATAATGGAGTGTTTTATAACTTATAATAAACATGTTTACATTTTATCATAGGAATTTTAGCCTTTTATATGAAAGTTAAATAAACTGATACTGTTTGAAAATACTCTGGAACAGATTCTATTCAGATGTAAACTTTCCCTCTTTATACCTGGTCAAAAACAAACTGTAAAAAAAACTTGTCTATAGCTATTAATCTAAAATGCGTCAAGATTGGTTTTAAAGTCGTATTTTGTCATATCAAAGTAAACTTTTATTCATTATACTATACGTAGTAGTCACTTCAAGAATTTTTTTCTATAAACTTCAGAGAGGCGTCTTTAAGTTTCCATTAAAAGTTCAATTCATTCTAAGTGAAACTGAAGAATCTAAAAAAAAAATGAGCCTATGTTCAGTAGTTACCTGTACAATAAAATTAATAAATTTCAGGCTCTTTTAAAACAAACAAACCTTTTTATTTACGTTAAAGATGTTTGCATGTACTTACTATTAACTATTAACTTAAGTTCATCAAAATACGATGAGAGAACTGAAAGCTCTTGTGTCTTTTCGTTGTATGCTGTGTCTGCAACGTCATACAGTAATGTAAGACAGCATCCATCACAACCAATCAATAACAGTGGCTTCACAATAATGAGGACTATTTTCGATAATCAAGAAAAAGTCCACGTTTTTCTAGTGAACTGAATAAAAGTGCTGGACGATATAAGAAAAACATCTTAATGAGATTTAGACTATAGTGTCTTTGTGCCAATCGTTGTACGTCAAGGACACTAGCTGTGTCTCTTTGGTGTATGGTACATTTTGTTTAGGAACCACACATGTGAACTTAGATAATACGTTTTTCTGTACTGTCCTAAGGAATAACAGTTTTATTTTTCACAATTTCATGGTGATAATTCGTACAGAAGTCTGTGTGCCATCGTCTGTATTATTTTATAAAATCTACCTGTATATTTTTAGCAACTAAGTACTCAATAATCATATACATTAATCATACTAATGACAGAATTTCTGCTAATTTCATACTGACAGGTTAAAAAAACAAATATCAAAATATTAAGGCCTGGCATGGCCAAGCGTGTTAAGGCGTGCGACTCGTAATCTGAGGGTCGCGGGTTCGCATCCCCATTGCGCCAAACATGATCGCCCTTTCAGCCTTGGGGGCATTATAATGTTACGGTCAATCCCACTATTCGTTGGTAAAAGAGTAGCCCAAGAGTTGGCGGTGGGTGGTGATGACTAGCTGCTTTCCCTCTAGTCTTACACTGCTAAATTAGGGACGGCTACCAGAGATGGTTCTCGAGTGGCTTTGTGCGAAATTAAAAAAACAAACAAAATATTATGTCTTTAAGTTCATACAGTTACACGTGTATTTTAAGCAGTGAATAATTAACTTAAAATATAATTTGTGCCAAAATAAATGTTTACTTCTGAACATCATTTTATTTTCTCCACATTCTCAGTGATTCAGTTCTAGCTCTTTCACCAGTTCTCTTTTTGCAGGCCAGGTGGTTTAGGGGCAAGCAATCTAAGGGTCCCTGATTCGAATCCTCGTCCTACCAAACATGCTCGTCCTTTTAACCGTGGAGAGCATTATAATGTAACGTTCAATTTCACTATTATTTGGAAAACGAGTAGCTCAAGAATGGGCGGAGGGTGATGATGAGTAGCTGCCTTCTTTGCTAAATTAGGGACGTGTAGCTTTGCGCGAAATTCAATACAAAACAAACTCCTCTTACATCTGTTCATGTTACATAAGAATTCAAGTTCGGTCATTTATATTGATTACTAGCCTTTGGATAAACTAATTTAAGTAAACACGATTTAATTCAAGATGTTAAGTGATTCAATATAATAATGTACTTTGCTCGTTCAGGACTACAAGAACTCTGATCAACAACTCACATGCAATATAATTTTGACTATTGCACTGAACAGTTTGTATATATTTTGTCATTCTTAGTCATAAATAATTCTAAATTAATATTAGGACATCCACAATATATCATTACTTTTTCCAATAGTTTTCCATTTATTAGACAACTATGTACTTGCAAGTTTTTGATAGGAAATATCATTACATCCAGCTGTCTTAAATATTTGTTTATTTGTAGTTAAGCACAAAGCTAAGCAAAGGGCTATCTGTGCTCAGCCCACCACGGGTATCAAAACCTGGTTTCTTGATGACGAGAAACCCACTTGAAATAAAAATATATCTCAGAACGGCTGTATGGATATAAACACTTTTACTAATAAAGCAGAGAACAACGCTTTGACCTTACTAGGTCATCTACAGGTTACCTAGTAAGTTCGAAACGTTCTTCTCTGCTTTATTACTAAAAGCGTTAATACCCATACCAGCCGTTCTGAGATACAAAACCCGGTTTTTTACGATGTAAGTCTAAAAACGTCTGGCAGATCTACACGTGGGCTGTCTCTATTCTTGACCTTCAAACTAACATAATTAAGTTTTAATATCTTAATTCCGATAACACAATTTTTTCTAAAACTTATGACTAAATTATCATGATATTCATACAAGCACAAAAGTTAAACCCTTCTACTTTCAACACATGAAAAAAACAGTTCGTAGAAGCCATCTGTAAATTATAAACTACGTTTACAAACAATGTTATCCAGTCAAATATCTGACCATGAGTGTATTGCATATTTTGAAGCTTTTAAAAATCTCTTTGTATTAACAGTTGAAGCAGAATTTCTATATTCAAGTCGAGATTTATCTATGTACATGGCCAAGTGTGTTGAGGCGTTCGACTCGTAATCCGAGGGTTTCGGGTTCGAATCCCGGTCGCACCAAACATGCTCGCTCTTTCAGCCGTGGGGGCGTTATAATGTTTCAATCAATCCCACTAGTTGTTGGTAAAAGAGTAGCCCAGAAATGGCGGTGGGTGGTGATGATTAGCTCTCTTCCCTCTAGCTAAATTAGGGACGGTTAGCGCAAATAGCCCTCGTGTAGCTTTGCGCGAAATTCAAGTGATGTCAAAAAAACAAAATACTTAGATTTCAATGTATGAAGGACCAGCTGAACATATACAAGCGAAGAAAAACTTCTTAAAAAAGAAAGTAATTGTAAGGATGGCTAATATCAATCCCTAAGAAATAATACAAACAAGATAGTAGGGATGGCAAATTTACATCATCCCAAAATAATAACACAGATACACAGTATAGTAGAATGTTCACAGATAGCCCTCGAGTAGCTTTGTGCGAAATTCAAATTCAAAACAAACAAATAAAGGTCTATGTACGTTTTTCGGTTTCGAAAATTTAAAATCATTGACTTCTTTGAAATGTAACCAAACAATTGCCTTTATTCTTTTTTTATACTTCTTTGTGCATTCATGCAACGCAATAAAAAAATTATTTCACTTGCTGCTTTTTGGTTCCTTTCCATTTGATTTATCCTAGCTTTAATACAATAGTAATAATTCACAAATCTTTATAACCAGCTGCTATCTCTCGTTTAATAAGCTTTGTTAGACACTACTTTCTAGGTTCCTTAACGAGTTTCAAACTTTTATATTGCGGAAAACGTTGAATTTACGATGTAAAATCTCACTGGTTAACTTATTGCACTGTAATCCACTTGCATTTGTTTTTATTACACTCAATTAATACATATCACTGATAAAATCTCGTTCGCGCTATTTCTATAACTATTTTTTAATACTTGAAACTGTCGTTTAATATTGTTATAAAGTTTACACACGTTTAGTTAGTTAGTTAGTTTTGGAATTTCGCACAAAGCTACTCGAGGGCTATCTGTGCTAGCCGTCCCTAAATTAGCAGTGTAAGACTAGAGGGAAGGCAGCTAGTCATCACCACCAACCGCCAACTCTTGGGCTACTATTTTACCAACGAATAGTGGGATTGACCGTCACATTATAACGCCCCCACGGCTGGGAGGGCGAGTATGTTTGGCGCGACTCGGGCGCGAACCCGCGACTCTCGGATTACGAAGCGCACGCCTTAACGCGCTAGGCCATGCCAGGCCCCACAAGGTTAGAGTAAGATCTATCATCATCATAACATGAAAACTGAAAAAAATGTGTTTGATTGTTTGTTTGTTTTGGAAATTCGCACAAAGCTACTCGAGGGCTATCTGTGCTAGCCGTCCCTAATTTAGCAGTGTAAGACTAGAGGGAAGGTAGCTAGTCATCACCACCCACCGCCAACTCTTGGGCTACTCTTTTACCAACGAATAGTGGGATTGACCGTCACGTTATGACGCCCCCACGGCTGAAAGGGCGAGCATGTTTGGCGCGACTGGGATGCGAACCCGCGACCCTCAGATTGCGAGTCGAGTGCCTCAACCACCTAGCCATGCCAGGCCTGAACTGCGATAGACAGCTGAGGCATCTATATAGAGAAAAGTAGTAGGAGCAGGGAAGAGTGAGAGTGGTGTTATGTCATCAAAGACGACGAAGTCATTGTTTCGATTTCTGCCACCAGATGCCATGACAGGTGTTTACTTCTCATACAATACGTCTCATCATGTAGATAATTAATCATTAATTTATTAATAAATTTGTTCTATCCGTCCAGAGGGCGAGTACTACAGCTAGTATAATCAATAATTAGTTAATTCGTCCAAAAAAAGATCATATCTCAATTAAAAGTTACTCAAGTGATTAAAGATTTCAGCAGTATTATTATAATAAAAAACCTGAACACAATAATTCTTTTTAATAATTTGTATTCTAACAAGTGAAAAATTTGCAATCTGACCTATATAAAAATGTACATATATTAATGATATATTTACGTGAAAATGTTTTACAAAAAAATCATAAACGAAGATATTACTACTGTCTTTATGGGATCCAGATTTAGATATGAGTTTTCTATTGACACATGTCAACAATGGTAACAACCATAATTATACAATACTGTCCACACACAGATGAATCTTCTCCTTTCCATACATTTTGCTTGTAAATGGAATGACTTCTCTTATCTTCACCACTATAACTTAGTAAGGTTTATTCGTTGGGCCTTATATGCGTAAACGTCGCAAGATGAGGAAATGAGTTTATCATTAAGGTGTACACCTACTTTATAAAACAGAGAATGAAGTAGCAAGTTGACAGGTGCAGAGTCATCTTTATCATTTTTTTTATTTTTTGACAATATTTGCCTTTACCTAAAGATAAGATCGGACAAGATTTAAATATTCATCTCCTGATACAAAAAACAACAACTCAATATATCCTCTGTCGGTCACTGAAGATAGAGGACAGTATTTAGTCCACTGACCTTCCTCAAACCACTGTTTGGGTGAGAAGGAAAGAAAATAAGCCCAACTCAGGTTTTGTACACTCATATGACTTTCCATGTGGTAGGAAAGTCATGATTACTTGTCATATCAGTCTGGAATCGGTGTTCTTCATCTCTTAGCTTTAAATATTCTGAACATGGTATCTTTATTTCTCTTCTTTTTTATTATGTAGAACTTCTCAAACCAGATTCTGAGCTCTTTGTATCGCTTGTCGTATTCTAGCATTGACAAAAAGTCTTCCTTGTGTGACATCGGATGCTAAATTTATACCTTATTTAAATGCTTGTCTTCCTAAGACTAATGCTCTTCTTTTCATACATTGTATAGCAAAACAATATAGATTGGTTAAAACGTCTCCCAGTCCGTATCCACGTTGCCATTGACTGCCAGAATAATAAGGTAAACCATTTTGCAGCTTTATAATCATAATACACGTCATAGAAATACGGTTCTTGATTGTAAAGAGCTCTCATGATCGTTAAGGTGGAATGTTATGACCAGTCTTCCTTGTACAAATGAAATGAGTCAACCAGTATTGTTCTTTATGGAGTAAAATATCTTTTCAGATACAATTCTATATTAAGCATTTTTTTGTTAAGGTCTAAATGATCGCATCTTCCATCCTGACCTTTAATTTGAACAATTCATATCAATGGCACATATGCATCAACAACAATGCTAGGTTCTACAATATCTGAGTAAACGTTGAACAAATAAAATCTATTAAGCATGTTAACAGTATATGGAGATATAATAGGCGCTGTTAACATGTGATTAGCATCAAATCAAAGTATTACTGATAGTACAGAATCAAGTGTTATAGAGGCTTCATCATTTATGTTCACGTTTTCCATTCGTATGAAAGAAACACAAGAAAATATTCGTTAATTGCCGGGTTTAGGAAATATATCTTCCACTTAGTTTAATATTCTAATTAATTCTTCAGGTTATTTACGACGATCTGTTCAACTGTAATTTATTATAGTATCAAAGTAAGAGCCTCAAAGGTACGATATCCATCCTATACCGTCAAGCACGTTATGCCAACTATGTAAATATAGTAATTCGACCAAGGCCACTTCACATGAACCTTCCATGTTAATATATCTCAAAAGATGTGTGATACAGTTTGTCAGAGTATTATTAGCAAAATCATTCATAGAACGTTACAAGGTAACGTCACATACAATTGATCCACGTTAAATAACGATAAATAGATATACATAACACATTATAAAGGCAGGCGATTCAGATTTCTTTGGGGGATTAAATTATTAAATGTATGAATATATAGCTCCCATTTTACAATATTTTGTTTGGTTTTGCTCCTTTCTCGTTCAAATAATATTTCTTTAACAGTATAGACATCTTTAGGAGACTTCATAACTCTTTGTAGTTGAGATTCGTAAAATGTTCAATTTAATTTTTCTCCGAGATAGTCTTGCAGTTTGTAAACTAAAGAATTTCTCTCTATTCTCTGGTAACTCCTAAATACTTCATATGTCTGTTAAGACATATAACCTTTTTTTTTAAATTGACGCTTCACTGTACTAACACGTATTTGATCGTCTACTTTGAACTACAATTTTACTTTAGTAGGTGATTTGCTTTTCCACAATACAGACTGATTAGAGTGATTAACATTTACTGCTTATATTTTAATGCTACGATGATACTGTTGATTATAGGCACTGACCAGCAGTTTCAATACAATGATATATTTATAAGTGCCACGATGAGTAAAGTAATACCACATTTTAGTTTTAAGTGTGCGATTAAATAGCTTTACTGTAGATGCTTTGATTTTGTTTGTGTAGTAAAGAAGTGAATGTCTTGTTTCTTGTGATATCATTAAAAGATAGATCAGTAAACTCTGTTCGAGCATCGGTATAATGTTTACAAAATTTTTTACTCTGTTTTAAAAATATGTTTAAAAAACACGTCGATACTCGTAAGTAAATACTTAAACTTATTGTTATATTGTCTTACATCAGAGAGATCCACCAAACAAACCTGCCATTGTTCATCAGTGTGTGAAACAATAATTCGGTTTCTAGAAAACTTAAATTTTACTGGTATGCGTGAAGTTTATGTATCTTATTGAATAAACCAGTCTTCAAACTGATTTAGACTTAGTTGCTTACCCAGCACTTTAACAGATTTAAATAAAGGGTGTACGTCACGAAATCTAACAGTATGTGTAAGTTATAATAGATAGATTATAGAGTTTTACTTATAGAGTCTATTTCTGTTTAATTTTTACATCAAATTTCTCTCTAACAGTAGTAATAATTTGACCTTTACAACAGGCGATCTTAATTCTCATGTAATTTAAGATATTACTAAGCTTAAAAGGCAAGACACAAATGAATGAATAAAACAGTAATAGTTTACAGAAAATGATTCCATTTAGATACATTAAGTTTCGGTCTCCTGACACTAGTATCATATTTCATATACTTCTATTACTCTACATTTCTAACAACTTCTTGAGGAATATTCACAACTGGTAATCGTTATGTAAATTCTTTCCATCTAGTAGGGTTAAAAATCTTTCGTTTTCATTGCCTGTTATCCATTAGGTTAATTATGTTACTGTATGGGACCGGTCGTCCACTAATCACTAATTCTCCATGATCATTATATGTTAGATCACCACATAATTAGTAGAATTTCAGCTTTATTTTTATATTTCTGAAAAACGCTGTCAAAATCTTTAATTTTTCATGAGTTAGTTTGGTTTGAATTTCGCGCAAAGCTACACGAAGACTATCTGCGCTAGCCGTCCCTAATTTAGCGGTATAAGCCCAGAGGAAGACAGCTAGTCATCACCATCCGCTGTCAACTATTGAGCTTCTTTTTTATCAATCAATAGTGGGATTAACCGTCACGATAACTCCTTCGACTGAAAGAGCGAACATGGTCGGTGTGATGGGGATTCAAACCCGCAACCCTCGGATAACGAGTCCAGTGTCTCTACCACCTGGCTTCGTGAGTTAGTGATTCTATTTTAATTTTAACGGGTTTCATGGCTTCTGAATGAAAGATATGGTGACGTCCTTGTAATTGGTTTATCATTTTACTTTATCATTTAAGGTAAATGTATTATTTTGTAGAACTCACTTTATATCATTAAATATAGAGTTTACTATTTTATGTACACAACTTTCATGAACCTTGGTTTGATAAACAGAATTTACCAGTTCTTCTGGAAAAAGAACCATTCGTTTTGACATATTTTTATATTCCAACGGCCTTACTAGTAGCCCATTCTACTGGACCACCCAATAATGAAAGTACGGCTGCTATAAGTAATGATAAAAAACCTCTCTTCTGTATTAAAAAGTTTCTTTTATGTTTAACTGATGCTTTCTTGCAAGCTTACTCTCTCAATTAGAATTTGTATCGTCTATCATCTCAGTTTCTGCTTTTGCATTTTCGTCATCAGAAAGTTACCCTTTAAAACATTTAAAGCACATTCACAAATACTCAAGATAAAATTATTTTTTACCCTGGTAATTATTACTTTAATCTGTTTACGTGTAGCTTTAGGTAGCTCATGCCGTAACTCTTGGTGTTACTTATTTCTAAGTGTCATGAGGAATAAATGAAAAGAGGTCGTGAATACAACATAGAAAAACTATTTATTTATACATACAATTAGATATAACGTAAACTTCCTTCACGCTACAGTGAGAACAATTGTTAATATGAAATGTTTTTTTTTGTTTTTTTTAATTTCACGCAAAGCTACTCGAGGGCTATCTGCGCTAGCCGTCCCTAATTTAGCAGTGTAAGACTAGAGGGAGGGCAGCTAGTCATCAACACCCACCACGTCAGTAGTGGGATTGACCGTCACATTATAACGCCCCCACGGCTGAAAGGGCGAGCATGTTTGGTGCGACTGGGATTCGAACCGGCGACTTTCAGATTACGAGTCGAACGCCTTAACCCACCTGGTCATGCCGGGCCTATATGGAACGGATGTGATAGAAAAAATTTTGAAAGTTCATCAGCCTCGGGGCATCCAAATAATTTCAAATTGTAACAAGAAATTTTCAGCAGACATATCAATATCTCGGCCTTCTCTGTCTCCTTTGTATAAACGATTGTAAAGTTCTCTCTCAATGTTTTAGCCACACTCCACAGATATTTCCAAATTCTCATGAAATATTCTGAAGGCGCCACGTCACACAATTACACTGAAACGATCAAGACCTGATAGATAATTACATGAAGACAGGTATTTTTAAAATATATTTATATATCTGGTGACTGAACATTTGAGTGCAATTCCTTAATTACATATTGCCCATTCTTCAGACAAAACGCTTCCACTTCAGCTGCCATGTTAATAAATGTGTATATAATCGATTAAACTATATTTTTAACTTTATTTAGTACATACGCTATAACTTTATCTTCAGGAAAACGTTCTGTCCTCAAACGGATCTGTTCAGGCCTATGAGGTTTCAAATCAATGAGTAAGTAACAGATGGTTGTCTAGTTGCATCTTGATAATCATCTTTGTCTGGCTAAAACATTCGACTGAATTGAATGCTGGGAATATATTGCACTATTTTTGTATACAACTGTTGAAATTCACTTTTAAACCATACACAGTTCTCATGAATAGGATAAATTACTTCACAATAATAAGCTAAAACTGTACTTACAAACTGTGGTTTACCACTTCCTGTTGAACCTGACACTAAATGTAAAAAAGGGTGTTTTACATGGTTATTCACTTTGAACCAGTGTGAAAAATTATAATATGACTCATCTTATATAGATTATGTTTGAGTGTATTTGGAAACCACTCCAAGGTCCTGCACGTACCCAATCGCAAGGAGTTAGTTCCATAAAAGGATAATGTAGTTTCATACAGTAGTTTCAAATGGATAATAATTGGTCTTCTCTTTTTTGTTATAAATGGTATGCGCCTTTAAATTTCCACAAATCATCTTATGATTAGCACTATTATAGGAGGACTATTATACTAAATGCACCAGTTATTATGCATTTCATTGATGAAAAGCTTAATTTTTCACTGCTGATAAAATTAAGAGGGAACTCTCTGAATTTACAATATGATTTCCATCGTAGTACAAATAACCATAGTTTTTGGACCACCACTGACCCACAATATTATATAGTATCCGTCCCGATCATCTCTAAACTCTCCAAGATAATCTCTTACAGGTGGATTGTTAGATCCGTTTGAAGTGTAAATAATACTGTTTGTATCACAACATAAAACAGAGAAAACTAACTTCTCTAATGTTTCATAATTTCAAATGAGCATGTGAGGGTTTTTCCTGATATTCATTATTTGATTTGATGTTAAAACTACGATAGAAATATAATTTTTGTAGTTCTTCTAATCCAAATGTTTTTTGAAAATTTTGATAAAGACATAGATATAAAGTTGTAGCTGTCAATTATTCTTATTCCAAGACTTTTGATTATCATAATCATAATTTTAACAATAGTTAACAATAATATCAGGTTTTGTTCCTTGATGATTAAGATATTTCAAAATAAAATGACTATCAAACCCTTTAATAGCATGATCTATAACCTTAAAAGACTTTTGTTCTTTCGAAAATAAGAATTTACACAATTCATTACATGACTTATATTATTTGAAAACTGTATCCTTATTGTTAAACTCATGGACCACAAATAGTATACCTCATGAAATCCTGTTTCCTGATCGGTCTCAAAATCAAAAAATAAATATTTATTTGATGAATCTTTGTCCTGGAGAAAAAATAAATGGTTGTTTAAGATATTCAATTTACACCCTACACGAGGATTGTTTACCATTTATTGATTTATGTCAATAGTAACATTCTACAGATTAACCATTCAGACATTTATTACAATAACAAATGATACAATACTCTAAACAATGATATTTATTTCAATGCTGAAATGATTTATTGCATTCTAAGCAATAAAAATTTACCTGCAGTAACATTCCACTGATATTATAACGTTGAAATGTTGATCGGGATGCCACAACTAGATTTTTCCTGCGTGTTAACGATCTTTATATATCGCGCATTTTACAAAGGGAATATTGGTATTTTATGTTAGATCATACGAGATTCATGACAAATCGAAAAAAGTCTTAAGTATTCAACAGTTATACGTATAATTATAGAGAGCTACAATTCATTACCAGTGATTCAACTTCAAAATCGTTATACTACGAGACACAAATATAAATATAAATAAATATTAGATTTAATTTTTATACATATTGCTTTCTGTTCTGCTTTGTGCATAAAACACAAATAACAATTAGTTTATCATTCAAGAAAATTGGCCAAGTGGGTAGGGCGTTCGACTCGTAATCTGAAGATCGCAAGGTCGAATCCCCGTCACACCAGATATGCTCGCCTTTTCAGCCATAATGTGATTACCAGTTCCACCATTTGTTGGTAAAAACATAGCCCGAGAGTTGATAGTGATGTAGGTGGTGATGACTAGCCGCATTCCTTCTAGTCTTACGCTGCTAAATTAGAGACAGCTGGCACATTTAGTCCTCCTGTAGTTTTGTGCGAAATTCAAAACAAACATTCAAGAAAATTGTTACTCTGTTCGTATTATTTTCGGACACTAATCAAAGAATGCGCTAGCACTTTGTATGTAAAGAATGCACAAACATCCGGTAGTAAAGAAATACAGAAGACTTCTAGATTTTTAGCTTTACAACTCATGAGAAGGTAGATATGAAATGCTACCTGGCCTACTCTATCTCTGGTGTATACATCGCTTTATAGCTAACCAGAGGCCCCGCACGGCCAAGTGGTTAAGGCACTCGAGTCGTAATCTGAGGATCACGAGTTCAAATCCACGTCACACCAAACATGCTCGCCCTTTCAGCCATGGGGGCGTTATAATGTTACATTCAATCCCACTATTCGTTAGTAAAAGAGTAGACCAAAATTTGGCAGTGGATATTGATGTCCAACTGCCTTCCCTCTAGTCTTACACTGCACTATTAAAGATGGCTAGCGCGGATAGCTCTCGTGTAGCTTTGCGCGAAATTCAAACCAAACCAATAGCTATCTAGAAGCACCTCATAGAATTCGAGCCACAACCGCAGATTTACATGAATGGAGCACTTCTCTAGACTGCTACATCTGCAATTTTTTTAGGATTAACATATGATTCTAAATTTATCTGGACAAAACATGTAAATAACATAAACACTAAAATTTGGCGAAGAATAAACTATGCTAGGAATCTAACTCGTAAAAACTATGAAACAACACCTGAAAACATCCTTAAAATATACAAAACATATATAAGTTTTTAGACTATGCAGCTCCTGCATGGATTAACGTAAGTAAAAAACAAGTGCAAACCAAACTATAATCATTACAAAATACATTAATTACGACAGCATATAGAGTACCCAAAACTACTTCCTCAAAGTTTATGCATAAATATTCAAATACACAAATAATACCAGATAGACTTCTACATAGTACAATAAAATATTTCGATAAAAATTGGAGATCAAATGAGTTGTTATGAGAACTAGACATGTATTGCATATATGGTGAAGAGAGTCCTAAACACCTCTCCCCGATTAATTTATATGCTAGATCATTAAGTTAAAATTAGGTAAAAAATAATAATAATAAAATAAATAAATAAAAATAATACATTCGTATATATAGCAATAATAATAAATAATATTATACAAATAATAAATTAGTGCTAAAATAAAACAGGTCACCTATGATCTAGACTTAGTGAATCTGAAAGTACAGTATACATGGACATTGCCCTGAAAAGGGTCTGAGTAATGTTCATCACTCTGGCCCTCATGTATTTACTTTAAATATGCTAAGCAGTCCACCCTAACAGTGAAAAGGAAGGAGGAAGAGGTCTAGTGTACCTGACCCTCCCGCGTATGCAAAATTTATATACCCAAGCAACTAGAGAGAGAGAAAACACTTCAAATCGACCAAATCTGACCCTCCTGGGTACAAAAACATCAATACCCAAATACCTATGAGAGAGAGAGCACCCTAAAGTCGAAAACTGGAGAATCGTTAAAACCCAGTTTTCTTCAACAGCGTGAGGCCTATCTAGCGCTATTAGTAAATATAATTGTTATCATTACTTGATAGCGGGTAACAGTCTTCACTATCTTTGAAAACCTATTTTATTGTTATTTTATACAAAATATACATATATAAAACTTTAGAATACACTATATAACCTAGTAGCTGATGCACGCCATCTTATTCAAAAAAAGGGAACAAACAAATATTAACAAAAAAAAACTATCACGACATGATAAATCTATGTTCGACTGGCTACTGAACGTGATAAAAATGGACCAAACAAGATAGAGGTAGATGTGGACATATCACGTGATTCAGCTGATGATCACATAGCAGACTAAGCCGTCTCGACTTGACATTGGGATTACAATCCTTACATTACTGATTTCTTTACTGGAAAAACAAGTGGAACAAGAATTTTCAATAATAAAATGTTACTCTTTTGCAAAAAGTGATAAAAGTTAACTCTAGGAAATATAATGATGAGGTTCCATTCAAACAACAAGCTTTCAATAGACAAAGTAGAGAAGCCAATAATGTAAGGATTTTATTCTCCATGTAAAGTCGAGAAGGCTTAGTCTGCTATAAGATCATTAGCCAGATTAAGTTGTATGTCTAACTACGTCCTTGTCTTGCTTGCTCCATTTCTATCAAGCTCAGTACCCAGCCTCAAATAGTTATTATTATTATTATTTATTTATTTCATAATACTTGTAAAACTAAAGCTAAGCTCGGCTTCTATCAATTAAAAATATTTTTAAAACGTCTTCCATGAAAGAAACTTCAGTAAAATTATCATCAGAAACGAAATAATAAAACTTTAAACAATATATTCTCAACAAATGTCATCCTCTTTTCAGTCAACAGGAAGATATAATTCATTAACGTTCTCAAACCTACAATGACTAAAGTTCGACTGAAACAAGTTGGAAGTAGGAGTGGGTTATAGTACCAAAAAAAATGACATAACAAAAAATATTTTTATAAGTCATACATTATTATTATTATATTTATTTACGTCAATATTTTTCCAGTCCTTCTTCTTTCTACAGATTTTGCAAGTGACTAACACTAATTAAGGAAAAAAATCTAGACGTTCTTAAAACTTTATAAATATAAATGTGTTTTTATAATCTTTGATAATATACGTTAGGAACAAAGAGAATATTACAGTTTGATTATTAATATCACAATCTTGATGCGCACTAAGTAACTTAATTTATGACAACTCTGAAAATTCAAGTTATTTTTGAACAAATGCGTTGTTAACTCGTTTAATGCAGTGTAGAGGTGGTTCTTTCAAACGTTTACCCATCCTTTCTACATTGTATCGTGTGAATTAATATTTTATAAACATATAGGAGCATATTTCATAACTACAAATGCAACAGTTATTTCTAAAGCAATTGTGTCTAAAAATATTGAGAAAACCTTATTACAATAGATGCCTTATTTTAATGCTTCAAGATATGAAACTTTATTTAAGTTAATAAATTTTTAGCTTTCACATAGACAGCAATTATTGCTTCTCATAAGAAAACACAGTATCAAGGGCAAACCAAATTATACAAAAACTACAACCTTAAGAAACTGTCTGCGTTTCCAGAATACGTGCTGCCAAAACCTAAATAGTGCTTTCTATAAATATCGTTAAAGTTGGTTAAGTTTCGTAAAGGTACTATAACACTGATGGTCTTTTTAAGTACCAACATGTATCATTACGACTCTCTATCTTCTTTTTTTTGCCCACAGAAGGTCAAAAGACTCGTTTTAATAGTTCTTACTTCGGATAACGAATGATTTTCAAAAGAAATTAAATGTAAAATATATGTTAGGACAAAAGTATTTAATTTGGAAATAATATCCTTCCTACAAGTAATATCCTTCCCATATATTTTGTAATACTTTGAGTATTTAAAAAAAAAAGTGTCTTATTACTAAGAGATAGAAGACTAGTCTTTTTAGCTGAGTTGATAAAGAACTTATGGGTCTCATGTACAAGTCTCATTCACTTACTGTTATGAACATGAAACTTTGAGAATGTCTGATATTAAAACCACTGTTTGTTAGTAAATACAAAGGATGCTGCATGACATCTATCTATTTATATTATACGTAATATTGAAGATAAATGGTTCACATTCTACATAATCTTGCGTTATCTACATTAATTTAATGTTCACCATACTTTAACTAGAGTTTTTGTTTGTCACTGAACTTAAAAATCAGTGAATAATCAACATGCAAAATGTATGGGATTTACGATTTCATTATACAATAAAACAAATTATATTTGTATGTACTCGAACAGTGACAAAATTAGCTGTTGCTGATTAGTATTCATAACCTCGGTTACAAGTTCAGACATGTCCTAATTTTTAATAAAATTCTAAAGTTCAGTGAAATCTGGGTCACTTTTTAAATATAAATACGCTATACCTTTCATCACTAATAATCAGACTGGTACAGTTCCAATACCTAGAAAAAAGAATGGTGAGCCAGTCAATAAGTATATTATAATATATATGTTTTTGTTTTTTATTATAACTTACGTGTTTCTTTGACATACTAACGTATGTTTTCTGTCTTATTAATTATTTTAATAAACAATGTTGCTGTATTTTACTGATTATACACTGTATTTTAGTGTCTTATATGAAGGAAAAGAAATGTTGCTGTCTCTAATAAAACGGCGAAAAAAGAAAATATAAAAAACGATGGGTTATATTCCTCTTCTGTTATATAGCAGGAAGAAACATCTGATTCATCTCATGGCTATCCGGTTGGGAATGACCATTACGTCACTCTATCAAGTGATGGGAATAATTTTAGATATTAATATTCAACCATTCAAAAACTTAGGAAAGTACGAAATATATCAAACCAAGAAAGCATCACTTTTACGGAAGGAATTCAAACAATAGATCTTAAGCATTAGCGTCGTTGTACAAAGCAAAACTGAACTAGATTTTCTTGTAGAACTATGATGTTACACTTGGCAAGTTTTCTCTCTTATTTTACTTATTTTATCAATGCGTCCTCTTGTGGCACTTTGTGTAACTAGGAAGTCGTAGTTTCTCTTGCCTATGGCAGCATCTTCAATGTTGTTTACGATGTCATCGTTCCTACTCCCTTCCCCTGAAGCAGCCAATCAGCGACAGCGTCCAGCGTGAGGGGTAATTACTGACATCATTGTGGAAATTTTTAAGTTATGTCAACTAATAACCTTAACAAATGTGATTTATGTTCATTCTTGCAGAAGCACAGTTATCTTAAGCTGCTGTGTAGAGCTGAAAGTTCTAAATTTTTGGAAAGTAGAAAGAATTACAACATTTAAAAAGAATCAACTGTTGTTGTACTTTGTACATTCTAACTGGCATCTTGGTGCTGCCATCTACTGACAATATAAGTATTATTACAATTTTCAATCTGAACAGCATTAGGGGTAAACGGCCAGTTTAGAGACCATTAAAGTTCAGGAAAGGTTATCTTTAATTTTAAATTACTGACTAGAATGAAAACCAAATTGTCAGCAGCACCCTTCATCACAAGAGCTATGAACGGCTTTGAACTAACGTGGTTGAATTCTAATCTCATAATACATCTCTAGCTGAAAATGCAGTGCGAGTTTGGTATCATCGAGGCGCGAATCTTGGAGCCTATGGATTCCCAGCCTGACAACTAAACCTATGAATGATGCAGGGCCTTTAAAAGATGTGCTAAAACTTTAAACTGTTGTTATACGACACATCAAACAACAGAGAGAATAGGTTTAGATTAATAAAAAAAAATTATTTCATTGATCTATATAATGATATAATCTAATTAGAGCATTTTCTATTAGATAATGAAATCTAATTAGACCATTTTTCTATTGCATATCACAGAATAAAAATGACAGTAAACTGAGTTCTTTCCAACGGCAGTATTTTTCATTTCCAGGTTGAACTCAGAATGAGTATCTTCATAGAAAGCAATCAATGACTCAAACAACTTATTATCAACAACTTCCGAAAAAAATCAAGCGAACAATTTAGATTGGAACTAAACATTAACACTGTGAATTATATAACAAATTCAACAACTCAACCTAACTAGATGAATGCAGTGTCTGAAAACACAAACGTTTAATAATTAGGATACATTGATTTATCTGTTATGTGCTTCACTGTTATCGATAGTTTCGACAGTTGCTGTTTGAGTTGTAAAATTTGAAAACAATTAGACTTTTTCTTTTAAAAGATACACAATAAATAAAAACTTTCAAATTCAATATCTTAAAATAAAAACTTCAACATTATCCTTATAATAGAAAACCAGCCGAACTTCTTTTATTCCTTTCTAAGGTGTTTATGATATTTATACAAGTTTGAAATTATGAAAACAGAGTTTATTTACTAAAATAATTCATTTTTTAATTTGTTTTGAATAACCGAAAGTTTAAATGAAGGTTTTTGTACTTCCATAACTGTATATTGTGATATTCGTCACGTTAAAAGTACCTTAAAAATTCTGTAATACGAATTGTTGTTTAGACACACGTGTAACAAAGTTTGCTTATGTGATCTATACAACTAAAAGTCTGATAGGCGTTTAAATAAGCTTAGCTTGAATCGTGCTCAATTTTAATAAGGCAGTAACAGTTTCAACGAGCTAAGGTTCAAATATATTCTTATGCGAAAAAAAACTAATAATGGGAATGCTTGCAACCAGGAAAAAAAAAACAGTGATATTTGAATATCTCGGACAATTAGAAGAAATTGAACTGCTGATGAAAGACGTGATCCTATACGTTTTCTATATGTTGATAAATATTTAGGATTGTCTATGTATATACTAGTAACTTTTTCCATTAGACTCCCGCCTTTTAATTTTTATTTCCTCTCCTCTTATTCTGCTACGAACTCTTTTCCTCTTGTGGCTCAGAAGTAAGTCTAAGTGCTTTTAACGCTAAAACTTGGGTTTTGATACCTGGTTGTGAGCGGAGCACAGATAGCCCATTGTGTAGCATACAAGTCAAAAAATAACAAAATATATGCAGTTAATTTCTTGGCACTCTTTACTTTCACTGTTCTATATCAATTATATTTTTGTTTTATTTCTTCTGAACCCTTAACTTTATTCTCCTATTCTGAATTTTACTGTCTAATTTCTTTTTTCCCGTCTCTCCAATCTGTTTATATATATTTCTCTCACTCTCTTCTTTTCTTTCTCTATTTATAATTTATCTTCATCCAACCTCAGTCTGTATTCATACTTTGCTTTTTATTTCCTATTCTCTAAACGTAATCAAATTTTACATCTCGTAAATTCTGTTTTCATATCAGTTCCTGCGCAACTTAGGTCACTGATCGCATCTCTCTCTCTCTCTCATGTAACGTCATTACACTTACCTTGAATTCCTGATTTTATTTGTGGCCTACTTGTTTTGATCTTTCAACTTTTCTTTCTATCAGCTAGATAAATTAAATTTTAAATCATAACGTATGGATTTCTAAATATTTATTTTCTTAAGTAACAGAGCTGATTATACGCTTTAGAATCTGTTTTAAGACTAGCTTTTAGATAACTCAAATGCCCATTTTCGTATTATTACCAAATTTACCGACATTATATTTAACTCGAGTAAATTACTGTACTTCTAGATATAATTATTATATCATTCGTACTTGTATCAAGTCCGAATTTCAGTACATTAGTTTATCACGTATAACAAAATTAAACTATATGTACTTCCGCATGGTCCCCGAAAGTGTTATGTTTCAAAAGTAAATAAAACTAAAATTAAGAGTAACATATCTCAAGCTGCGTTGTAACCTAGAGAGTGTATAATGCTTCTCGTGATTCATGACATGCGTATGTTTAACTGACGTCACGATATTACAAATTATAACATTGAGAGTTCCTTGTGCAACGTCATTTTAGTGTCTGTTGACTGACTGACACATAACACACTACTGTAGAGCGGTGCGAGTGATTAAAACAAGTAACCCCTCTAAGCAGACTATGGAAATAAATAATAAACAGTATATAGTCAAATAACATACATTGAAAATCACTTGGTCAGCTGCCAAAGTAAATTTTAGGTGATAAAAAACTCATTCCGAAAAGTAAGATTTAATTAAATTCTTAGAAACGTGTAAATCATTACATTATATTGAAGATATTACCTGGCCCGGCATGACCAGGTGGGTTAAGGCGTTCGACTCCCGCTCGCACGAAACATGCTCGCCCTTTCAGCCTTGGGGGCGTTATATTATGACGGTCAATCCCGCTATTCGATGGTAAAAGAGTAGCCCAAGAGTTGGCGGTGGGTGGTGATGACTAGCTGCCTTCCATCTAGTTTTACACTGCTAAATTAGGGACGGCTAGCACAGATAGCCCTTGAGTAGCTTTGAGCGAAATTCAAAAAAACAAACAAACTGAAGATGTTACCTTATAATATTGCGACTTAAACAGAGAATAACAATAACTCCATTGAAGTGTACAATTTAGAAGGTTATCAAAATACACAAATAAAGCAACATAAATCAGTTTGTTGACTTTCATTCCAAAAAGTCAGGGCCTTGCATGACTAGTCTCTTACTATACATGATTGCTCTTTCAGCCCTGGGGGTGTTATTATGTCACGGTCAATCCCACTATTCGTTGGCAAAAGAGAAGCCCCAGAGTTGGCAGTGGGTGGTGATGACTAGCTGTCCTCCATATAGTCTTTCGCTGTTGAATTAGAGACGGCTGGTTATATAGCCCTCGTTTAGTTTTGCGCGTAATTCCAAGTAAAAAAAATATTATTTGTCTAAAAATTATACACAGAGTGTAATGTGCATGTTATGTTTTTAACAAAACATTAATCCCCAGACATCAGGTCTTAAAAATAACGAACTTATTTTGATTAACTTAAGATCATTTTAAAACTTATTTATTATCGTATGTACAAAGTATAATATCTGTACGTTTCACCAGGTTAACGTGGTAACCCCAAGTACAACAGCTATAATATCTCTCTCTATCTATTTATTTACCTACGCGTCTTCATGTCTATCTGGGTGTTCGTTTGTTTGTTTAATCAACTGCAAACTAAACGTATTGTAACTCACACATCTTAGCACATTTCCAGCAATAAGATGTCGTTTGTTGTTGTTTTGAAGTTCATATAACAGTAGAAATACACTTGAAATAAACTGGTATTTTAGCTAATAAATGTAGTTAAAACTTCAGAAAATGTGGAAATAATATATTTATTTTTAAGGTACGTTTATAACAAATATCATGTAGAATGGAAATATATCAGATGTTGCTGTTTATTAGACCATGCATCAAGGTAATATATCAAATTCTACTGTGTATCATTTCATCCAAAAAGGAATATATCAGTTGATACTGTTTATCATAAGAAATAAAATAAAAATATATCGGTTGCTGTCGAACAGGTCATGCAGAAGAGAAATGTATAAGTTGTTCTTGTTTATCAAATAATGCATAATGGAAGTAGATCAGTTGTTGCTGTCTATCATTAGAGTCATAAAACTTAATGCAGATTAACACACTATATTACCTAAAAGGTTTTATATGATGATACCTATAACATTATATTGTTATATACAATCAAAACGCGAAATAAATATATGTAATGAATTTTGTATGTAATTGAACATTTTTAAATGCTTCATGAATACCTAAATATTTCAAATATAAATTCGCGTGTTTAAGCTTCGTATATCTATATATTTTTAAAGATGATACTGAAGAAGGGAAAAATACACATTAATATTAAGCCCGACATTGGACACTGTTTAAAGCAAAGTGCTGTATTATATACAAGACTCTTCATTTGCTCGATAAAACATTATGACTACCAACATACAGTGTTACTTCATTCGCAGAAGTAGAATTTAGATAAGTAGTTTTAGTTTATAAACTTAGTAAGTTTATCGAAGAAATAATAGCTTTGTTAAAAGAGATATTAGAGGAAGTATTAACTAGATTACAGAAATTAAACTATGTCTGAATACCTACAGCATAATCATTTAATTCATAATTTATTCGGGGTAGTTTCCAAATTGATAAATATTGTTGAAAATCCACTTAATGAGCAACTGCTAGTTCAAGACGAATAACTTGATGTCCTTATTCAGGAACTGTTCTCTAATAATATCATGTTGGTACAGTAAATGTAGATGAATACTTCAAGCACTCAATAGTAGGGGTCGAGGATTTCAAGTAATTCATATATACATACATATACGGGTATAATATAAATGGTAAACATATATGTGACAAAATAACTTTTCAAGTGCACTATACCCAATAGATGGCGCTACGCATTGATGAACAGACACCCGACAGTTTCTAAAGATAACTTTATACTTTATACAAGTATAACATAAAAAGTAGACAAACAAGAATATAAAAAATTATGAATTTCAAAATGAAGTAGGAATCCTGCTATAAAAAGTAATAAAACAGTAATTTGACTACAATAAAATTATGAAATTTAATCCTTAATTTCGCCTACAGGATATATCTCTGCGTATAAAGCTGCCAAAGTAGAGATTAAACGGCCTGTCATGGCCTACCGGGTTCGCGCCCGACTCGCGCCACACATACTCGCCCTCCCAGCCGTGGGGGCGTTATAATGTGACGGTCAATCCCACTATTCGTTGGTAAAAGAGTAGCCCAAGGGTGGGTGGTGATGACTAGCTGCCTTCCCTCTAGTCTTACACTGCTAAATTAGAGACGGCTAGCACAGATAGCCCTCGAGTTGCTTTGTGCAAAAAAACAAACAAGATATTAAATTTTATAAATTTGTGATTGTGGTCTTAGTTCTTGTTTAATTACTTTTTATAGAAGGATCCCTAGTTCATTTTAAAATTCATAATTTGAATTAAGTACTATATTTGTTCTGAATCTCTGCCTTTCAGTTAATTCTATATTTTAACTGTAAACCTCTTCAATTTACACGACCTTTCGTTACAGAAGAGTTGCTCAATTGGTCAATATTAAAAGACACAAAAAGGGATGCTTTAAAATTGGAAGATTTTTTTTATTTGTATAGGTATTTCTAATTTTAATCTTTTGAAATGAAACAAAACAATGTTTATAATTATCAGAGATAATTTGTTGTTGCTTGTTGTTAAGCACATAGCTACACAAGAGACTATCTGTGCTCTGCCCATCACAAATATCAAAACCCGGTTTCTTATAATGTAAGTCCGCAGACGTACAAATAGCAAGAAAAATTATAACTGGATCAAACATGTGAAAATAAAATTAAAATGTTTGTTTGTCATTAAGCACAAAGCAGTACAATCTGTGCTCTACTCATGGCGGATATCGAAACGCGATTTTTTGCGATAGAAGCCCCTAGACTAACCTATAAGCCATGAAGGTCGAAACGAAAATGTAAAAATTCTGAGAAAATAGTATAAAACAAACATTCTAAGTACAGAGCTACAGTGTAATTTGTTTCATATTTTTGTTTAGTTGACTCAGTATCCAAAAGTTTCTAGTACGCTGTTTATATACACTTGAATGATAAAATTTTTAAGTATCCAAATTAGAAGTTCCACGTATCAGTAGGAATAGCCAGTACCCACCTATGCATAATGATGAAATCAGAAAAATTATTTTCAAAGTTAAGTGTTCGCTTTCGTTCTATAGATTCTATGCCAGTGATTCTAAAACTGTACAGTGTTCATTTTATCGACAAAAAAATAAAGTAAAAGGTTATAACAGCACAAATAACCTTAATCTCTGAAACAATGAGATCCTGAACTTGCTCACCACTGGCACATTTACTCACGAAAACCATATTATTACAGTTGTGAAAATATTCTCGTTTATATTTTCGTGGCTGTAATAACAAATTAATTTTTACTTTTTCCGAGTGTATTAGAATCAACCAAATAGTTTCAAGGTATGGAATATTTTTACTAGAACTATTTTATCTCCTTGATAGCCCCCCGCTAGTACAACGGTAAGTCTATAGATTTATAGTGCTAAAATCAGGGGTTCGATTCCTCTCGGTGGGGTCAGCAGATAGCCTAATGTGGCTTTGCTATAAGAAAACACATGCACACACACATCTCCTTTAAAGTTGAAATAAGAAGAAAAAGCCAAGATACAAATTGCTTCTTATAATATGTAATCTGCATAATAATGCAGATATAATTGATGTTACTAAAGTATCAACTTGTATGGCTTCCTTAATTAACCAACTACGTGTGTTTTTCATGTTACGTTGTAGCTAATTAATTAAAGCGCGTCTCGACATTAAGTTTAATGTTCCAGAAATGTAGAAAGAAAGAGTAAGCTAACCTGTAGGTGGATTCTTTTCTTGAACGCGTCATCCATTATATCGCACAACAGAAAATATATACAAATAAAACATTCATGTTTCTGTTGTGCGATATAACGGATGACGTGGTCAAGAAGAGAATCCATTTATAGGTTAGTTTACTCTTTCTTCCTACATTTCTTGGAACATTAAACTTAAAAGACAAATGAAGCTGCTAATATATATTCTATCAACGACATTAAATTTCTAATCTATAACTAATACTTTCAGCACTGATGAAGACATTACATCCTGCTAGTACTAACTAACCAATACTTTACGCATTATTTATCTTAATAAACGTATTAACAATAACGGAAAAAATACTGTTATTAATGTTGAGAATTTAAGAACTATTGTCATTCATTAAAAGTGTAATGATTACATTCTTGAAGAAAGCTCGAACGAACAAAATTCAGTTTTCAACATCTCTTCAAGTTGAAAGATTGTTGAATTTTATCATTTATAAACGTACTTTCTTTGCTTTTAACCTTCATCTGAATTTGTTTTTTTTAATAGTGTTTCCATGAACTAGGCACCCAGGATTTTGTCTGTGTGGAAGACTTTATTATATGACATCATTCTGGAATGAGCTAAAACTCTATTTTCAGCATTTTCAGACAGAACTAAAATTTCACACAGAGATTTACGAAGAAATTCGCAGATTTAATGAACTTATCGCAAATTTTTTGGCTCTTGTCGTACACAGAAGTAAACTTGAAAAATATGCATGTGGTGTTGTAGTAATTACCTACCCTTTCGGCCTTTTGGCTAACATCAAGTATAATTTGTTATGTTCTTAGCTATATGTTCGTGTTTTTGTTCCTTGTTTTCAGAGTAGATACAAAGGCCTTGACCTTGACGTCAGTAGGGTAATTCTTATCGCCTTCATCAGTGGTACTTTGCCACTTTTATTGCAACTCACTTACAATAATGCTGAACAAATTATACTGTAGGTTCTAGCTGAAACTCAGACTTCGATCGACGAAAGTGCCATCTAGCTATTTTAAAAGTTTGTTCTTCAATCTTTTATCTCTCTTTCACTTCTTTGAATGTCATCAACTAACATAGTAGTGCCAGCATAACTTTTCAATTGATACATTTCTCTGTCACAACTTGTTGTACATGGTTGGCAGATTAAAATAGTTTTGTATTATTATATTTCTTACAAATGTCGTTTCCAATCACCATCATAAGACCGTCTGGGCCTCCTGGTAGTAACAAAACGCATAAAATCCTTAGTAAAGTCATGTAGAACGCAAATAACCGTTTGTTCTTGAAAAGAGCACTGAAACTTGATGCCTTTCGTCAAACTTCTTTATTTATAAAGTTCGATGTCGCTGTGGATTCGATACCAAAGAACTATAGAATTGAATATTCATCGTTCCCATGCTATGTTGGAGTACTACAAGAGCACCTTGCTTTCACACTTGAGTTATTGGATGATCTGAATCGTTTTTTCGCTGTCACTAAATTCACTGGGTCCTCAGAAGTATTACTGGACATTTCATCTTCATCACTCTTCAATGAGAATAGAGTAATCAGGCCTTCCTTTTTTGTTTCTTCGTGCCTTTAATTTGATCTGCGGATGTTTCTGACCTGCTTTTCGTGCTATTTTGACCTCGAGTTTGAACGGTTGCATCCACACCGACATTAAGGGCATTTCCCACAAGTACCACACAAAAGCACTTTGTACTTACAAGCCATTTTCTTCTTTTCCTCTGTTAACGTTACTTTATCAATACAAGATCACAACACTTATTCACTGAATCTCAATAGTATGTCGATATCTATTTTGTAACTAACCATGAATTCGGTTTTCACAAAAGAAACAGCAATCGCCTGCTTTTTGTCCAATTAGGTTTCGGTAAAAGTGTTAGCCAATAAACAAACAATCTAGAATGACTTGAAAAGTTAGGTTCTGCTAAATCCTGGATGCCTGACCCATAAAAACAGTGTTAAAATATTCCCATTAACATGTTTAAAAGCTGATTTTTAACATTTAAAAATAATTCATAGTATATCGTGTATAATATTAAAATGAACGTTTAGATTTACTTACACCGTATCTATTGTTATATAAATTTTATATACTGTTTTTCTAGCGTTAGTTTTGGTTTAGTTTGAATTTCGAGCAAAGCTACACGGGAGATATCTGCTCTAGCCGCCCCTGATTTAACAGTGTCTTATATCACCCACAGCCAACTCTAGCATTAGTTAGGACTTGAACTATCGAACCTTAGCTCCACAGTTAGCAAGCTGAAAAACGGAACATGCTCTGTCTTTATTTATATTAGTCGATAGCTTAGTTAGGAGGTGGGGATGGGGTGAGGGGATTTTGAATTTTAGAATCAGCATTAAGATTCAAAATAAAACTTTGTTTATTACCTCCATCGGGAAGAATGTGTCGCCTTTGATGGATGATCACATTAAGTTTGTGAAATCGACGCAGGTAAAAGAAAAACAAACAACAAAACAATGTATAAATTAACTAAAAATGCATTATTTTCTCATTTACTTGTTGGCAACTTAAAAGACACTTTTCAATAACGTATTAATGTTTTCTTCATATTGCCTTCTACTTGAGGGGAATAAAACACTGACAAGTCAAGAGATGTGGAGAGCAGAGTGTTTTTAATAAAAAACATCTTAAGTCTGAAAAAACAAGTTCAGCCAAGAAAGGACTGAGTGTACAGCCAAGAAAGGACTGAGTGTACGACTTAAAGGAATAAAATCAATACTTGCAGTCAGACTGGTACCTACAGATGTAACATTGATAATATTTCACAGCAAATATTTATTTATTAATTAGCCAGGCCATATTTTTGCTCAACTTGTAAATGACGTGTAAAAGAAATTTTAATACATTAAGTTATTCGACTGTCCAAAAATGGTATGAAGCAAATGAACATCGTCCAAACAGTACCATACCACCAGAGTGCTTTGTCCATAATCCAGAAACGTCATTGGGCTGCAGAAAAAGTTGTTCTGGGAAAAACTATTGGTAGACGTAAAAAAAAAAAAAAAAAACTAACCGAGATTGCCGTGTCTAATCAGGTTAACACATCAAGGCCGAAAGTAGTTTTGCAACACTTTACGACACGAAAGAAATGAATACATTCATTTCAGGGTATTTAGAAGAACAATGAATAGAAAACTGAACAAACAATGATATTTTGCAAAAAGAGCCATCTCTAAACTGACGTTAATCGGAATTCACTGCCGTCAACGTGTTACTTGAATAACAGAGTATGCCAGCTTAGAGTTGGAACACTGGTGAAATGTCATCTTTCCAGATTAACCCTGTTTCTGTATTGTTAGTGCTTATGGTAGGATTCGTGCTCATCATTTGCCTGAAGAACAAGGTTTGTTTTTTGAATTTCACACAAAGCTACACGGGGGCTATCTGCGCTAGATGTCACTAATTTATCAGTGTAAGACTAGAGGGAAAGCAGCTACTCATAGCCGTCCACTACCAACTCTTTTTAACAACGAATAGTGTGATTGACTGTGACATTATAGCGCTACCACGGTTGAAATGACAAACATATTTGGTGTGACAGAGATTCAAACCTACGATCCTTAGTTTTTGAGTAGAGCTCTCTCAGGTTATTACATTCGTATTTATTATTACTATACCATCGATTTCAATTAATATCTGCAGCAGTTCAGTTTTTAAAAGTTGTTTTTTTTCAGATTGACTTATTTCAGTTTTTATTCTTTCCTTAACAATCTCTTAATTTTATAAGTTATTTAACTCCTTACTTAGTCCTGTCATTTAGCCTCCACTATATTTGCATAAACTAATTTAAAAATTTCCGGTGTAAATAGGCTTTTCGGGCTTGTAAACACCAATAACTTCTCAGAACCAACAACAATAAATGTTAGTCTGCAATTATATTCAGTCTAAAGAAAATATATTTAAGGGGGCGGGTCGGCTTTCGCGCGAATTTGTTACCCTACTTACGTACAAGTTGTTAAAACGTCCATGAAGTAATAAGGGAAAATTAGTGGTTGTTTGTTTCGTAATAAACAAATGTGGCAGTTACGTTTAGCGGATTTTCCAAAAGTAAAAGCCACTATTCATTTGGTCGTTAAATTGTAAATTTGGGTATTGAAATGGATCCTTATTATTATATAATACTACTAATATAAGTGAGTGTCTAGCTTGGAGTGAGTACTTAGTCATTGCTTATTAAGTTATTGTTATTCACAAAGTAAGTTGTTATTGTTATTTATAGGTGTATTAAACTTTTGTACGTTTCTAAATTCTACGCTTTCTAGCTGTAGTGAGGATGTGCGATAGAATGGCTTCGATCAATTGGAAATTAAAATTTACATATCTGACTAATATCGGAAAGTCACTGTGCACTTATATATTTATTAACAGACGTGTTTCAATATAGAATACAGGAGGTAAATATGAATGACAGTTATAAAAAATATTGAAAGTGAACCCCGTTGGCATCAGTACAGGCCTGGATCCTTCTCATTTTATTTCTAAACACCGCTATCAGTTGCTGGCTTGAAATAGACTGAATAAAATACGATTACAAAACTGCACAGTGACGTTCAGAACACCGTGTACTTTCTTTACACTTACAGATTTCACTCATTTTCAGTAAATGCAAGATAATTTGAATTACACGTTTAGTATTGATAATTTTATGGGACCTAACTAAAATGACTTGACAGAATAAAGTAATTTATTCTGTGTAATTTATTCGAGTGTAAGACACTCGAGCCGTATAAATGATAAGCACTATGCATGCTGTTTTTAACAGTGGCATATGTAAAATAATTTTAAGGTGTATTTATTAAATTCCAAAAGAGAGAATTTTATACAAAGCACAAATGTTTAATTAGGTCTTACTTTAGATACTGTAAATTTGGTTCTGCCTTTCTAAGGAAAGATGTTGATGTAATGAAAAGTTTTCAGAGGAAAAGTTATTACTAATAGTATTATTATTACTTGTTGCTATTAGTATTACAGATTATATTTGAGGTGAAAGAGATGTTTATATATAACAGTAACAATAACAGGTATAGGTAAAGATTTCATAAATTCTTTTTTTCTAAGAAAGAAATTTGAAGTTTATGAGATTATCCAAGGAATTAGTAGGAAAATGATTTTTTTATGATATATTCTGAAAAACAATAAGAAATAAATATTAAGCACTTGAGAAAAATAGACTGATCTCCAGATATGATGATGTTTTTTACTGTTTGTTACTAAGAGAGTGATTGACTTGTGTAATTAGTTGTTATCAACACTTGTAATGGCCAAGTGAACATAGTTGAAATGAGAGAATGATAGTTTTATGAATGACCAATTGGTCCCTTGTTACCCTCAGTACAACTAGAAATATCCAAGAATTCAAAATCATCAGCAAAATGTAGTAATTATGACCCTATCAATATCATTAATGTAATTTTTTAAATAATAAACAAATGTGCAAACATGAATTTTGAGCCACTTCATTAGCAATATGGATCCAGTTCACTGGATGTATTAATAATACCAGCAGTACCTTGGTTTCACCATTCAAACTATCTTACTGCAATGAATGCAACAACTATATGTGTATCTGTGTATGTGATTGAAATATTAAGTACAATGTAGTGCCATACACTGAATAGCACTATTAAAAAAAATCTGTAAACAATTTCATACTTTGAATATTCAAGAGTCAGACACTTAGAAAAATAACTACAGTATGTGCAACAACCATTTATTTATAACAAAACACATTTTAAGTAAAAGTACTCTCTTCATTAACAAGAACACAACTTTTACTAAAACTGAACCTGAGAGTTTGATTATATCTGTATTGATCTAATTTTTAAATATAGTACTAAAAGTGGAGTTTTAAGAAAATTATTTTTTGAAAAAGGATAATATTTATATAAAAGCATCACAGTTCATATCACCACAATTCAAAAACTTTTTTCATGCAGTACTTCACAGAAAAAAAAACTTTTTTAGAAAATGTTCACATTTTGTATACATGTTTTCAATGAGACATGAATACTATAATTAGTAATTATTAGCACAAACAGCTACCCATAGGGCAGCATTTCTACTAGTACAATTAACCAGTATTTCTCAAACTGCTGTTGTTATCACTTTATGTGGAACCTTATCAAAAATGTTTTGAAGATCTAAATTTTCCAAATCAACATTCATTTTTCTATGTTCAGATAACAAATAACAATCTCAAAATGAAAAGTAACAGATTGATGGACCAAGATTTCTTTCTATATGGTGAATCCATGTTGGTTTTATTTACCTGCATAATGTTTTACTATTGTTAGTAATGAATTTACAAAATGTACTGTGTTGTGTACATAATTTAATTTTAAACAGTTCGTAAATGTTATTTTATTTCAGGTTAAGAAGATGTGAAACAATTTCTAGCTGAAAGTGATTTCAGTTTTGAAATGGATAGTATTAGAAAAGGTCTTCATAACAGGAAGAGAACTACCAAGCTTCCTCTCAGGAACAAAAGTAAACAAAGTAATATTTCTTGTTACTTCAACCCACATAAACACTTTAAAGATGGTAGGACTGAAGATGAAAGCTGTGTTGCAGATACAACAGATGAAGCATCACAGATTAGTGATTTCTCGAGCCATCCAGAATTCAGCTCATAGACTCACTAAAATTTCAAAAAACTAAAAGGAAAAAATTGGACAGTTGTGATAGCTACCCTCATAACAATTCAGATGTCAAAGAAAAAGAAAGTAATATAAAAAAGTTGAGAAGTATATCAGATTCTATAAACAATGAATATTGCAATTCACCCATAAACAAGGATAAAAATGTAGACCTTCAGCCAGAAAATGTTTGTCCCAATTGTCAGATGCCTTTCTCAGCTTTAGTAAAACAGTCGGTAGAGTGGCATCTTTCAGAATGTATGGAAGTGGATCGTTCCATGCAAGAAGGCAAGTGTATATGTTTGTTGTTATGATTATTAATGATACTAAGAGCAATAAAATCCTTCCAGAGTCTAAAGAGGTAACTTGTTCACTATTTTACTTATTTATAACTTCCTTAACACTAACAACAAAAGAAGCTATTATCTCAAACTTAAACAAAAGGAAAATATAACAGTACTGTGCAAAACTACTGTTTTTGTTTGTGATTTTTGAATTTGTAGTTGACTTAACAAATTGACATTCTTTTGTCTTTGTTGCAATTTTTTTCCATCCATTTTCTCTAACTATTACATTTCCACTACATTACTCTCAACAATTTATGCAAGTAAAATATTCATATAGAATAAGAATAATAAGAACAAAAGTCTTGAACCCCAGAATTTCTTTTTAGGCATTTCCTCCATCTGTTTCAAAAACAACTAGAAATACTATCTATTCATAAACTTGGCATTCAGCTGTTATCCCTTAAGATTAATTAGTACAGCACATGCCCTTGTATGTGACAGGTCTTGGATTTCACACTGGATTGTCTATAAGCATTGAGCTGTGGACCATGATTTACTAACAAATTTATTAGTGATGTTCCCACTTTCATGTATCTAATGGTTGGCTTTTTTCAACCCATTTCTACTCCATTTTAGGCCTCTAGTCATGTTTTTTTTTTTCTATGTGGAGCCTGCCTCACCTGGGGAAGAATGTGGCAAACTATTCTACCTCTGTCCTATATTTTTCTCTTTTCTCTCACTTTTCTGTTTGCTATGCTTGTAAGTCAAATAAATTATATTTTTTATTGCATATAATAATTTTTTAGTTATTTTCTTCATGTACCTCTGTCCTAACTTTGCTTTACTGTGTATCTTTCTTGTCCTACTCGTCTTTGTGACTCTGTTACTATGGCCATTTATATCTACTTTATCTCCTCTTTCTCTTTCATTCATCTTTTCAAATATCTGGTAATTCTTCTCCTTTATTTCCCTTCTGCCCTTCACATACTCACTGTAGTTCTTCATGATCACCCTCTGTAGCTTTGATAGCAACATCTGTTATTTTTGCTAGTTTAATTTCCATTTCTTTTGTCTAATTTGACCCGATTTCTTACTGTTAAGTGTCTGAATCCTTTTCTCATATCTGAAACCCCTGTCTTCCCAGTTGCTTACAGATCTGGTTTATGGGGGTGTATCCAAATCCTTAGAATCTGGAGTTTAAGCTTTTCACTTGTAATCTTTCTTGTTTCTTTGATTGTCCATTCTCTGCTTACCACCCATCCTCAGGAGTTGTCTGTTCCGTGATCTGTCACTTCCTTTCATTGTCTCTCCCTCCAACACATTTAGTTATTGCAACTCTTGGTAGTGACTCTTCTTGGAAACTGATCCTGGAGTTTGGTTCCATTACTGCCAACATCTCTCACTTTACCCTTCTGTGTACTTTATTCTTCAGGAACACTTGGGTTCTGAACATTCTTTCTCTTTCTCCACTCATATTCCTCTTTTCTGCCTTATTCCAACTCATTCTCTACATTTTCATCATCTTCTGGACATTGTGCTCTATGTATTGGTAGCAAGAGCTGTGAAACTTGTTTTCAACTTCACTCTGGGCTTTTGCCACTTCTTTTGTCAGATTTTAGTCATTAACTTGTTGTGCCTGAGTTACTTTTATTTTTCTTTCACTTCAAAAAGACAACTTTCTCCAGCTGCACTGACCCTTTTTCATGAGCTGTATTAAACCAGGATAGATGTTTTTAATGCCTTCTTTCTCATTTCCATTTGTTCTGTGTCCTTTTATTTCTCCATTTTAACCTTACTTATCATATCTTTCAGTTCTGTCTTCTCATTGGCTTAGCCGTGGCACCATATGTTTTCAGCCAGATCTTTGCTTTCTTTGTTCAGTACATGCATATTCTGGACCTTTATTTCTACAATTATGTGGTTATTGGGCTTCTGGCCCAATCTGAACCAGATTTAACTATTGTTACCTACACTCTTCTTCAGAAGACCTCTTGACTGGACTGGCTGGTCTAATTTTCCAAGACTTTGACTCTTACTCAGTTTCTTGTTCTTCTGGAGTTTTTCCTCTACTTCTGTGCAGGGCAGGCTTAAACATTTACACTCCATATTTGTGTCATGGAGATTTTGGGATCAAAGACACTTCCCTCACATTTGGGGAATCCTACTACCCTTGGTGCCCAGATCTCTCTTGATTATGAAAACATGTATCCCCTTAAAATGAGTTCTGAGGAATCATTAAAAGATGTCTTGTGTTTTCTTATCTGCCTTTTTGTGAGCATGTTTTCTTTTTTACATGCCTTTGTTGTTGTGGTCTGATAGTTCCAACACATCCTGGAGTATACCACTCTCCCTAAGATCAGATTTATTTTTCAACAATGCATCTCATATAAGAGGGAAATTCTCAACATCATCACTTTGTCATAGTTCAAGTCTTTAGAAAAGCTTTATCTGCATATCAGTATTTTGGAGATGACTGCAGCTTATTGGTCTTACCCTATTTTCCAGTGATGTTTGTCCAGTTATTGTGAAGATCCACTTAAATAACTCATTGATCATTACTTCAGCATAGGCACAGATAGCCTAGTTGCTTTGTGCCATAAAATGCTGAGGCTGAACCAACTACTTCAATGTAGTTTCAAAGAGATACTTGTCCTCAGGACCTGTACTTTCTTGCTCTAGACTTTCTTCTTTGAACCTATGGTCAACATACCATATGAAATGTCATGTTCCTGTGATTTATCTGGTAGTGGATTGTTCTCTTGCCTTTGCAGAATCCATTCCACATAGTTGCTCTTACATTTTTCTGTCTTTTGTTGGCTTTATTCCCATTTGACACTTTTGTGACTCCCACTTTGAAAGTTTCTCTTCATTTGACTTCAAATGTTTATTTTACAAAACAGGATGAGATTTATTCAATTTCTTGTGTAACTTATGAAATATATTTGCACAATAGCTTATTTTATTCTCTTTTGTTAGCATTCTACCCTTGCCTTTTATTAACATGCCTGGTATATGTACCACTATTGGTCTTTCTACCACTCCCTTCAGTCAAATTGTCCTACTCCTCTTTTCTACTTCCCTTTTTACCTGGCTTTTTATGTACAACTTTTCTGATTTGTTGTCCAAGGCAGGTTACTATGTTGCATTGTCCACAATCTTCTGACCATTGCCAGGCAAGAATCACTTTAATATGATTTCCTCCTCACTTCATCCAGTTCCCATCCTGTACTGGACCTATGTGTAGTTCTTCAGACTGTTATTTGCCCTGCACCCCTCTCTTTAGCCAATGGGCTCCTTTCCTTGTATCATTTGTCCCTTGAGATGTATTTCTCCTCCTTGCCTGTGTTGGTTGTCATTCAGTCATTTATGCTCTACATGCTGTATTATGTTGTTTTCAGTTCACTCATTTCTTCTGAAGACTGGCTGCCAAGAAAATTATTGAATGTTTTCTCTCTATCTCTCTCCCCTCTATTTCATCATTGTACTATCTTTCTGTCCTGATTATCATGTGTCCTTTACAGGATGTTTGTTATAATTATGTGCAGACTACTGTTTTTCTTGGAAATTTCTATCACCTGTTTTTACCATGGCAGACCTTCTGTTCTTGGGATTTACTACCATCATACATATAACTGGTTAGGTATGCCAACTTCTTTGTCTTGCATATTATGTTTTGGCATTTCACATCCTCTATTTTCTCTTTTAGTCACAGCCTTTGAAGGAGATCTTACAGGCTGGTGTTTGGACTACTACTGATATATTTGTCTCCCATTGCTTACAACATTGATTAGTTTTATGTACCTCTAATTTATGCTTTCCTCTTTTGCTGTTCTCTAGTCTATACAGAGGCTCTAGTGTTTTTCAGTCATATCTTTGTCACTTGTACATTTCATGATACATCTACATGTGTATCAAGAATGCTTTTGCACATTGCAATTCCTTAACAAAAAGGAAACACCAAAAACATACTGAGCAGGAGGAAGTAAGACTCACAAAATCAAATGTTGTGTGAGGAACAACACTTTATTTTCTCTGTGTTTGATGCCACTAGAACATGCTAAAGGGCTGGCATTACTTCACAGAGTATGATTACCCAACATCTACATGAAATAGGAGATAACTAAAAGCATTAAATCCATCTGTCCATACTAAGTGCAGTAACTGTTAATCAACATTGAATTTGATTAGCAAATATTGCTTAGCATCTTTCTAATATTCATCATTTAAACTAATTACGAAAACTAAATCTATCACTAAAAGTCTTAACTTTTTGTAAAGACATCTACTAATGAAGAAAGGTAACTGGTATGATTTAATCTAGTAACTTTTATTCAACTTCAAACCCTAATATTTAATTGTACTATACATGGTGTTTCATGAATATAATAGGTCTGGGTAAATATTGTAAAACTTCAAAACTGCAAGAAATACCAAACACCTCAGCTATTACAAAATAATCTAACAATTGATTAATCAGAGAGAGAAGTGATTTGAAGAAACTAAAGTTGAACAAGATTGTCATGAATCATTTTTCAAATTAATATAATTTATTTAGTTATTTTTTGTTTGTGATCTCACCACTCTCTTCACAGTATGATCTCCTTGGCTTTTTGAAGATGAAAATGTCTGGTGACTTTCCAACAGTAATTCTTGCCACAGGTGTCCTTTATTGTTATGTCAAGAGGTTTTTAATTAGTTATATCCAAAATGTAATTAAACTACATTTTGTTTGTTTACATTATACCAATTAGTATAGCATAAAATCATAGGAAATAATCATATTTTAATACACTTTTGGCCAAAATCTTAAGGCAAATTAACATAAAGAAAAAAAAATATACATTTTGCATTGTTATACTCAACCACTTATTTGAGTAGAGTTTTGAAAGATGAAAATAAGAAAAGGGAAAATAAAAATAAAAAACTTTTTAGCATTTAATTGGGAAAATGTGAACACTATGAAATTAATCTAAATACTAGCTGGTCAAAAGTTTAAGACTATAGTGAAATGAAGCGTTAATCGTTAAACATGTAAAGAAATTTATTAATTTGTGTTCAAGCATTAGCGTGGTCAACATCTCCTGTGTCACATTAGGTAAAAACATAGTAAAGGCTAAAAAGTTGACAGAGTTTGAACGTGGCAGAATTGTCAAGCTGCAAAAGCAAGGTTTCTCTCAACATGCCATAGCTGGTGAGATTAGGCATAGTAAAACTGCTGTCGCAAATTTTTTAAAAGACTGTGAGGGATATGGAATGAGAATTTTAAGTGGTCTGCCCAAGAATATTTTGCCAGCATTGAGCAGGAGTATTCGATGGGTTGTCTGGCAAGACACCAGCCAGTCATCGAACCATATTAAGGTTATTGATGCAGAATGCAGCTCAAGAAAAATAAGACAAGATCTACGAGAGAAAGGCTTTAAAAAACCGTAAACGTCTTCAAAGGCCACACCTTGAAACAGCTAGTTTAAACTTTGCTGAGAAGCACCAAACATGGGAGGTAGAAAAGTAGAAGAAGGTTTTGTTCTCTGATGAGAAAAATTTAACCTGGATGGTCCAGATGGCTTCCAACATTACTGGCACGATAAGGATATCCCACTGGAGGCATTTTCTACACGACAAAGTGGAGGAGGTTCCATCATGATTTGGGGTGCGTACTCCTTCCATGGAACAATGGAGCTTCAGGTTATACAGAGGCATCAAACAGCAGCTGGCTACATTGGCATGTTGGAGAGAACATCCTTATTGACTGAAGGCCCTTGCTTGTGTATAAATGACTGGATCTTTCAGCAGGACAATGTTGCAATCCACAATGCCTGCAGAACAAAGGACTTTTTCATAGCGAACAACATGAATCTTTTGGACCATTCAGCGTGTTCGCCCAAACTGAACCCCATTGAAAATGTTTGGGGGTGGATGGCAAAGGAAGTCTATGGACATCAATTCCAAACAGTGCATGAACTTTGTGAAGCCATCTTCACTACTTGGAATAACATTCCAGCCATTCTTCTGCAAATGCTTACATCGACCATGCCAAAGCACAAATGTTTGCAGTTATTTGCAATGATGGCCATGCAACTAACTACTGAGACCTCTTGTTGGGCATTTCCTACCCTGTTTAGGACTTCTTTTTGGTATGGTCTTAAACTTTTGACCAGCTAGTATTTAGGCTAATTTCATAGTGTTCACATTTTTCCCTATTAAATTCTAAAAACGTTTTTTATTTTTATTTTTCATTTTCTTATTTTCATCTTTCAAAGCTCAACTCAAATAAGTGGTTGAGTTTAACAGTGCAAAATGTATATTTTTTCATGTTCATTGGCCTTAAGATTTTGGCCAGTAGTGTAGTATATAAATTTTAAGTTCTTAATTTTATAGGGCAGTATTAGAAAACAAATCCTGAATTTCCCCTAGTGTGAGAATTATGACATTTGTTCTTTGGGCATCCCATCTTCTCTAATTTATTTACCACCTCTCCAGCAAATCTCAAATGTATCACAAATTACTCATCATAATATTGTCATTACACAAGTAAAACATAAGTTTTATAGTGTTCAATTTTGTTTGGTTACAGAGTCATCAAGTATTAGGTTGAGGAATAATTCGTGAGCGTTTTTAAATAATTTCATTCAAGCATTACATGCAAGACTATGCAATACTTCAATGCATGAACACATTACACCCAAAACATTTATTATGATACTTTATTTCATGTAATACCTAGGTATATAGTATGCATTGTTTTAAACGAAATTGCAAGAAATTAAATGCGAAAAGCAGATGGTGTCGAAAATGCTCGATTTTGTCCACTTGACATTCCATTTAATGAGCTGAAAATGAAAGCAAAAATTAAACACATATGAAAATCAAACACACCATCTATTAGAGCAAAAAATTATCTACCAAATGACATGAAATATTTTGCGAAAGCATTTCATTTATGAATATATTTTGTTAACTTGAAAAAACGCTCACGAATTATTCCTCAACCCAATAGAAAATTAGATTTCTCTTGCCACACCCACTCACATCCTTTCACGATTTGTCAATTGGCCTTTCTTATGTTTGTTAATATATTATTTTAATAGTAGAAAACCCCATCTATAAAATGATCTATTACATTGTTTTCTGTAAAAAACAAAAAATGTTGATTTGTCTTTCTGTACAAGCATCATTACCACAGTTAACACATAGATTATTTTATATGTATTTGTAATGTTTCTTGTTACAGAATTAGAAAACAATGAAAATTTTGACAGTCTGCTTTTTGTATGTTATTATTTCATGTTTTTTGGTGCATTATTTGATTAAATAAAAATTATTTAGTGTGCTACAACCAAAGCAGGGTTAAATGTCATTGACAGTTGACAGCAAAAAAAAAGGTTTTTCATATGTATTTGTTATTTATTTTAATAACAGTGACTAAAATGTAGAAATAGTTAGCTCTTTACATTATATTTGGTGAAATAATAATGTAATGAACATCTTTGATGAGACATGCATATAGGTAAATGTAGTTCAATAGCATAACATGAAACACATGTAACCTAACATAATTTACTAATTACAATTGTGCAAACAGCACTAGTAATTGTTCTTAGATATCATTAAAAGGGTAACAAAACAATAAAATTTATGTGTAATTAGATGTATTCTCTTACTATTTTAAAGCTACTTTGGATAAATGAAGTTTTGTCTCCTGGTGAGAAAGCACTAAATTTTCAAATGTATAATGTTAAAATTAGGTGGTGTTCAGTTCTGCTCGATGGACACAGCAGATAGTCTGATGTGGCATTGCTGTTAGAAAGAAAATCACTATATACGTAGTTTCATGTTACAATGTGAAGTTATTCCAGAAAAAAAATTAGATATTTTGTTTATCTTTGCTGGTTACAAAGTTAGTCAAATTGACCAACCTTGTATAAAGTTAATGCAAAGAAAGTTACTGATAAAATCTAAAAGTTTTATTGAAATAAAACACTTGAAACATATTTAAGAAGTTTTAATTTTTATACAAGGAACACTTACAATTTTTGATATGGAGAAAAGTATTTTTAATCTTAAATCAAAATTTTGCACTGAATTTTATTGATGACTATTGGAAGGGGGTAGAATTCACTGAATATAAATCACTCTATTATAATTTTTTGTGTGTACGGTATTAAATTATTGTATTTTGAATTCATAAATTGCAGTACTATTCATTATATTACCATATTTCTTCCACATACAGATTGAAACGTGACTAAACTTTTTTCTTCCTTTTCTGTTGAAGAAACAAGAAATAATTTTTTTTTTTTTTTTTGTTTTCTCAGAATGTCCCATGGAAGAGAAGTGTGATTGCACTATTGCAGAACACTATCTAAAGTTTCTTCACTTGAAACTTGCAGCTATTCGGGCAGGAAAACTAGAAGATCATAGAGAAAGTGCAAATGCAGAAATTAATAGTGTTTCCAATGACAATTGTAAAGGTGTATCAGTCATTAAGCTTGAACAAACTTTCATTGATGGTGATATGTGTGAATCACCATTGCCTGAAGATTCTTCAAATGGGAAAAAAAATTCCAAAATGAATGTTCCTGGTTTTATTGAAAATGATGATTTTATGTACAGAGATTTAAATTCCTTTAACAGTTATCTTAGTTGTTCACTGTATGAGGATAGTACTTGTATCCAGAAATGTAAAGAAAAAGAATCAGAAATTATAGTTACTGATGTTGAAGAAAAGAAAGGATCCACAAGAAAATCTCCAGTGCCTACAGGTGTCCAAGAAAAGAATATTAATATAAGTGCCAAGCATAGTGTTCAAGCTTCCATTACAAACTTTTTCCAATTATCAAATGGGCAAAAACCTAAAGTAGCTCCTTCACAATATGCAGTTACTGTAACTTCTACAAAAAGTACATGTAATGTACCTAGAAGTTGTCAGAAAGGAAAGAGAAAAAGATGGAGAACTGAAAGTAGCAGTGAACAAGATGCAGGATACAGCCGTGCTCAGAACTGTCCATTTTACAAGAAGATCCCTGGTGAGTTGAAACTGGAATTCTGCATTTAATGTGAAAGAATGCTTTCTAAATCTTTTGTGTGTATAATTATAATACTTTTTTGAATTACTATAACATACTTACAGAGAAGTGGTCAACCTGCAGCATGGTTGCTACAATGGACTTCACTGCACCGCAAAGTTTTTGCTTCTTGAACACTGTTGGGTGTTCCTTATAGATTTTTGGCTACTGATCACAAAAATCACATCCTAATTTGCCCATCATGTACCATTTCATCGAGGTGTTCGGTTTTACTACAATGTAAAAAACAATATCAGGGCAACTGGAATCCATTTGCAAATTTCACTGGCTTGCATGCAAACCCAAGGTTACACAAGTAACCATTAGAACATAGCAAATACATGAATACATGTAGAAAAGATGTAATAGTAACAGATGCTGATATAACTCATACAATAATGGTCTGTTTGAAAATGCAATTTCAGACAATACCACCTACCACCTCTCCAGCTACTGCAAGTAGATGATGCAGATTATTAAATATTAATACTGTGAGAGTTTATATTTTAAAATAAAAATGTAAATCTTCCAAGTACACAGTCTTTCACCAATAGCACTGCACAACAAAGTTTTCGCTCCTTGAAAACTGTTGGGTGTTCCTTATAGATTTTTGGCTGCTGATCACGAAAATCACATATACATTTGCCCATCACATACCATTTCATCGAAATCTTCAGTTTCACCAGGACATTGCTTCAATAGAAAAACGATATCAGGGCAACTGGATTCTGTCAATGCTTACTGACTACTGTTGGACACTGCAACGTGATGCACCGGACATTGAAAACAAATGAAAATCAGGAGCAAAACACAATTATGTTGAAATTAATAGCATATTAGAAATATAAATGCAATTAAATACATTATTGTTGGTAAACAGTTAACTGTCTATTTCTCAGAGTTCCTATGTGATGAAGCAAAACCAAAACTATATTTGTGCATACCCACCAGGTACCTGTCACAATCAGCAAACACTTTTCAAGAAGCAAAATTTTTCAAAAAAATTGTTGTACAGTGCTTTTGGCATGCTTATAATTTAGAAAATATATTTATGGAACATAGCAAAACATGCTGAAGACCAATATAAAGTGATGGAGAGAATTTAGATTTACCCTGCATCTTTTTTATCCTGTGTTTGTTTGGCCCATGAGTGTGTATAATATTTTTTTTCCCCAGTTGATTCTGAGTCAGCACCTTCCTTGATGACTGAAAGGTCTGGGAACTAATATTTAGTTTTCCCTCCATCTATTGACATTGTGACTCATGCACAGAGTTTTATTGCAGGCTACATGAAGGGACAACTACTTTTTAAATGCCATGGTTATCAGAACTGTGTGGTTTAGCCTACCACGAGCTGGTGGTGGTAGTATATCATAACTTTTAAAGAATACACCTGCTCCTGGAAATTAGGGTTCTAAAGCAGAATTTGTACATAGTTTGAGTCGATCACTGTTCTCTGATGGAACAGCAGTAAGTGCATAGACTTATAATTCTTACGTCCAATGTGTTTTCTCCTAAAATTAAACATTGTTGGAAGACTCTCAGAATCAACAAACCCTTAAACAGCAGCCATCATTAATTGATGCTGCTACCTACAACATTTTTACTGTTTAAGGGTTAATGATAAGCAGAAACTACTATTATCATTTATACTGGTTCAATTGTTGGCTTGTGCATTCATGCCTGTTTGTGTTATCATCTCAACTTTCCTTGGTATACTACAGGAGATGAAAGTTCTGCCCTTATTCAAGGGTTTCAACCCCCAATTGCATGGTGTGGATTCCTGTACATGGTGAGGGACTTCCCAGGGAAGGTTTTGTTCTTTCAGTTTACATCCTCTGGGATCTAAACATCCATTCACGTGTTTGCCATGCAGGGTGACCTGTGAATGGGAGGAGAGGATCCTAGTGGTTGATGGGTCCAACCCTAACACACTACTTTGGCCTTGAATTTCTGTAAATGGGCATCCTTGGAGTAGCCACCCTAGGGTTAATCGACTGGTTCATTTGGGCTAGAGTCAACCAAATACCAGTATTGGATATTCTCAACAGGTGTTGTGGACATTGTATTTGATACTGATGTTCGGGTATAGTGCTCACAAAATCCTGGCATTGCTGCAGTGTACTTGTTTGGCATTATAGTGCATCTCATGGTGGGTGGGGTCAGTGGGTACTGAAATATTTCTTTTTTTTATTATGGATCCTCCAAATAAAAGCTTAAATAAAATAGTGAAAAAAACAGTCCATAGGTACATGACTAAATCTTGAAAATGATTTACATCATCACGTCCACCTGCCACCATCAAGGCAGGTTTCTTAATTCTAGGGTACGGCTGTACATTCCAAACCCTCTCGAATGTTTCCAGTATCAGAGGTTCTGTCATTCAAAGATGTTATGTTGTGGTTCCCTGACATGTGCTTGTTGTGGTGGGAAGGACCACAATGCTTATGAGCGTGAAACAGATCCATATTGTGCAACTGCAATGGTTCTCACCCTTCCTACTTTCATTCTTACCTTAAGTGGTTGAGGAAAAAGAGGTGCTACATTTGAAAACGACTAATAACATTACTTATCCTGAGGCTCGGAAATTGCTGTCCACCACATCATTTCGGACATATGCTGCTGCACTTCTTTCCACAATTACAGTGGAAGTGCAGACAGATCTCTCTGTGCCTCCAAGAGAATTGTTCTCAAAACAAATGAAAAGCCTTTTGACCTCCATGGTTAAAAAAGTTCAGGAATCAACTTCTACACCCATCTCTGTTCCTCCCATGCATTCCAACAAACCCCAAGATTCAGATCCTTTGGTTTCAGGTACAGGCATTTCTTCAGATACATCTTTTACTCCAACCCAAAGATGCAAAACAATCATTCGTTCATGTACTCAGTCAATGAAATTCCCTCCAACAAAAAAAACCTGCCCAATTGACTCAGGGCAGGATCTGTGGAGGGACCACCCTCAAATAAAGACAGTAAAGAAAAAAGATGTGGTCATAAACAGAAGGGTTATTCACCAAAATTTGCCTACACGTAAATAAAAATGGTCACCTTGATACAATGGAACGTTTCAGGTTTATGTTCTAATCTGGATGACATCAAAACACTGATTGCTTTCTACCATCCTGTATGTCTTTCCTTACAGAAAACATTTCTGTAACTTGCCGATACAATCACCTTTTAGTGGTTTTCTTTGTACAGAAATGACAGGCTGTGTGATGGACAAGTGCATAGAGGGGTGGCACTGTTGATCCAAGGTGTGGATGCTGTAGCCGTCTATGTTTCCTTGGGTCACACCATCACTGTTTATTCTCTCTACCTGTTGCCTGGAGAGACCTATGATCAATCAACTATTGAAGCTCTCATTGAACAGTTGTCATCTCCCTTTTTCATCCTGGAGGACATTAATTGACATCATCCTCTCTGGGTAAGTGCTGATATTGATAGGAGGGATTGCTCCATATGCTCTCTGATCACAATCTTTCTCCTAGAATACTGGTTCTTATACTTATTTTCATGTACCTGCTATTGATTTTTCAGTTTGCTCCCCTTCACTATTCTCCCACTTTTCATGGATGGTTGACAATAATCCACAAGGCAATGATCATTTTTCTATAATCTTGCCAGAGACTGGCTGTGGTCGATGCCACCTGACTCGCTTTCCCTGGTGGAAGCTGGATCAGGCAAACTGGTCCTCTTTCACTGCTCTCACAGAACTTGATCCTGCCATTGTCTGTAAGCCATCATTAGATGACTGTGTAGCAGCAGTAATTGACTGTATTATACAATCAGCTGCCCAATGTATTCCATGCCATGTGGCAGGCAAGGCTCAAAAACAAGCCTGGAATACTTTCCATAGATATCCCACACACTCAAACTGCATTGCTTTCCAGAGGACCTGTGCACATGCTCAGTGGGTAAGACGTCAAATCCAGAAGGAATCTTGGATTATGTTTACATCCAGCATATCCTCTACCACCAGTTCCAAAGTTATTTGGGACAAGATTCGAAAGGTCAGTGGGCAATATCACTCTGTTCCCCTCTCAATCTTGTTCTCTGATGGCCAGAAAGTAGCTGATACCCAGAGCATCGCCAGTACTCTAGGTGAAAGCTTTTGCTGAGTATCTAGTACTTCTGCCTCTTCTTCCACATTTTTAGCCATCAAGACTCAGGCAGAGCAATCACCTCTTTCCTATTGAGCTGATTGTCTCTAGGACTATAATTGTCCCTTTACACTGATGGAACTCAAAATGGTCTTTCATCAGTGTGGCAATACATCAGTTGGACCTGATGATGTACACTATGAAATCCTGCACCATCTACCTCCTGCTTCTCTTGCTGTTCTTCTGATTGTTTTTAACCAGATCTGGCAGGAGAATGTTTTTCCTGATGCCTGGTGCCAGGCTATTGTCCTACCTTTCTCTAAGCCTGGGAAGTGTCCCAAGATTCCTTCAAACTGCCATCCTATTGCCTTGAAGAACTGTCTCTGTAAGACCTCAGAGAGGATGGTCAATGCTTGTCTTGTTTAATTCCTTGAATCAAACAATCTCCTCTCACCCATCCAGTGTGGGTTCTGAAGACAGTGCTCCACCGTTGACCACCTGATTTGACTTAAAACATCAATTAGAAAAGTCTTTTTCAAACGACAACATATTGTATCAATATTCTTGGACATTGAGAAGGTTTATGACACAACATGGAGATATGGCATTTTGTGAGACCTCCATATATATGGGTTATGTGACCATTTACCCATGTTTATTTTAAAAAACTTTAATGGACAAGAGATTCCAAGTTTGTGTAGGTTCGACACTTTCCCGTTCTTTTATAGAGGAACTTGAAGTCCCTCAGGACTGTGTTTTAAGTGTAACATTTTTCAGTATAAAGATTAATGCCATCACTGAACAACTCCCTCTCACTGTCGCCAATGGGCTCTATGTCAACGACTTTCATATCTCATGTCAGTCATCGAACAAGAGGTATGTTGAGCGGCAACTACTGACTGCCTTCAATCATTTACTGAATTGGACCACAGTAAATGGCTTTAACTTCTCTCTCCCTACAATCTTTTGTTGCCAATTGGGTGTTCACCCTGATCCAGAATTCCATATTAGTGAAGTTGTGCTGCCTGTGGTCCCTAAGACAAAGTTTTTGGGGCTTATCTTTAACCATAAGCTGACCTTTATACCACACATCAAGCAGCTATGAGTCAAATGTACAAGAGCACTGAACATCCTCTGTGTCCTCTCTACCACCACTTGGGGAGCAGATTGATGTTCTATGCTAAAGATATATTGTGCTCCTATTTGATCGAAACTCGACTATGGATCACTAGTCTATGGCTCTGCCAGAACCTCGGTCTTAAAGATGCTGGACCCCATTCATCATCAAGGACTTTGGTTCTGCTCAGGGGCTTTCCACTCTTCTCCAGTTCAGAGCTTATATATAGTCTCATGAACCCTCTTTGCACCTCTGCTATTTGCAACTGTCTTTACTAAATGCTTTGAAACTTTGTTCCTTACCAAAGCATCCCACCTGGGGTTGTGTTTTCCTTCCTCAGTGGGCCATAATTTTTCAGAACAGATAATATGCCATTGCTCCTTTTGGCCTTCGTATCCAGGTGGAGTTGGATGAATTGGGTCTGTTCTTGGATAATGTTGCTGTGTCCACTGGTCAGCCCATCCTACCATGGCTTCTTACAGTCCCCAAATATGACCTATCTTTAAGTCATTTGAGAAAAGCAGAGACTCTCGAATGTAAATACTGTTTGTTATTTGCTGAACATCTTTTGAACTATCCTTCCATTCCTATATATACAGATAGTTTGAAATCAGGTGAATTTTTGGGCTCTACCATGGTTTGTTGTGGTTGGGTGGTTGTGTGCAGAATCCTCTCTACAGCTTCTATGTTCACTGCTGAACTGTATGCCATTTCTCTTGCCCTGGATCACATAGAAGCTTAGCATTACTCAAACTGCATTATTTATACTGACTTGCTTTGTTCTCTACTGGTTCTGGAATCACTTCACATTAGTTCACACCCTTTTCTCACCGATATTCAAAACTGACTGGCCCATTTCTCTTTAACATCTACTTCTATCTAGTTTTTCTGGATACCGGGCCACGTTGGTATTCGTAGGAATGAACTCGCCAAAACTGCAGCTAAATCTATCTGCTCTGGCACTATCACCACTGTGCCTGTTCTGTACATGGACTATGGTCCTGTATTCAAGGCTCGGCTCCATGCTAGCTGGCAGTCAACTTGGAGTGAGCAACTCAAAAACAAGCTTTTTGAAATAAAACCCTGTGTTGGTCTTTGGCCGTCTTGCTTCCATAAGGTTTGGAAAGAGGAAGTTGTTCTAACTAGACTACACATTGGTCAGTTTTTTAACTAATCGTTTTTTTTTTTTTTTTATCTGGAACTGAAGCACCAATGTGTAGTCCATGTAACACTCAGGTCACAATAAGCTACATTGTACTTTCTTGCCTCTCAACAGTGGCACCATTTTAAGCATGTTCCGTCCCAAGGTTTGTCCATAACATTATAAAGTGTTATTGGTGATGGTGACACTATCCACCTTGGAAATGTTTTTAGTTTTTTAAAGGCCATTGATCTTTTTATTGCCATTTAGTTTTTAATTTATGAATTAGACCTTTTTTTAATGTGATTTCTTTTTAAGAATCACAGTCCATCTAGTTTGATTAGAAATTAGAAAATAGCTGTAACGTCAAATAATTGAAAATGAGAACTGGAAAGGCCAAGTTCAGGTGACTAAAGCTGCTGTTTGAACTTCCCGTTAGTCATCCTAGCGAGTTATTATTAAATTTTGCTACAAGTCTTTTAAAACTTTTATTACTTTTTGAAAATAGCCCATAACATCAAATCACTTGGATCCAGGACTGGAAAGGCCAACTTCAGGTGACTGACAGTGGTTTTTGTACTTACCTGTTAATCTTTCTTGCAAGTTATGATAATTACAATTAAGCTACAGAAAGTCCTTTACAACTTTTATTACTGTAGTTTTTCTCTAAATGTTGTAGTCTGGATATAAACATTGGTTTTATTCTACTTATGTTGTTTTTTTTAACTTTGTTTACCTTAATTTCATTTTATGAATTTTATGAAATTTGCTTTAATTTTATCTTTTTAGTGGATTTTTGCTGCAGATAGCCTATCTGCTTTGTGCCATAAAACACCAAATCAATCAATCAGTCAACTCCCAACATCAGTTGTCAATCATTAGTACCCAAGGATGCTGCTGTTTGATTGGAATGCTGCCTGTGACATTGATGACTATTGTATAATTTCAGGGTGTGTGGAAGCTTGGCTCTGGGAATTTCAGGATATGTAGTAAATGTTAACCACAGTTTCTTGAGTCAGGATTAGTCATTCATTTCATATTTTCTCCACCATCATCCACCACAGATCCTTGAATTTCAGGACTTAGTTTTAGGTATATCATAGTTTGGTTGGTCTTGGGGTTTTAGGAGAGCCATGATTGTACTTTTGAGGTGCTATTTACATCATATTTTAAGGCTCAGGAGTTTGGTGTCCAGTCATCAATATTACTTTTCTTTATGAATTCCTAGTTTCTCCATAACTCCCATATGATTCATTAATGACACTGAATTGGCATTTTTTTCGTATTACCCTACCATATTTTAATGTTCCATGGGTGATGAATGCAGTAGCAGATCAGTTGTCTTGACTGAAATAGTTGGTGTTTATTACAAGGCTTTCCATTGTATTGGCTCTCATTTTGAAACACTTATGATTGACAGGTTTACCACTCTTTGAAACATCTAATTACTGGGAATTTGATCTCTAGAATCTCACTCTTGTGTTTTAGCAATTGATTTCTACAATTCTAAGCCTTCTCTCCAATTTGTATTGTCTAATGTATTAACTATGATTTGTTATAACATTTGTTAGTTCCTGCTGATAACATGTGATTGGTAGCTTCCTCAAGTTGTTTTGGGTCCTCTGCCCCAAAAAATAATTTTTGTTATCTAAATAGTATATTAGGGTGTTATTGCATAACCTTTGTCAACACCTGATGTGACTTTAGCCTAATGTGCTAGGTGTCACCTTTTCTTGTAAGTTTATTTTTGTTTCTACTAAAGCTGTCACCAGTTGGAATAGTTTGCACTGATGTGCTTTGGACACTTTATCATTCTATCTATGTCTGTAACCACTTTTTGTTTCCTAAATATTGTCAGACAGAGAAGGGATGAGATAAGTCCTTTTCACTAATTCCTGTGATCACTTTCTCACTTCTAAGACTGATCAGATTTTGATCATTTGTTATGTCCAGTGATGGTCTTAAAGGTTTTGTCTACACTTGGACTATCAGTTTTCCAGGATTTACCCCCAGTTGCATTAATGGCATGAGTTTGAAATTTATCCATATTGCTTATTCTGGACTATTTTTCTAAAGGAGGAGACTTCTGTGAATCATGTCTAATCAGATTCATCATATTTCTATACACTTAGCAGCCCAGTTAAATTGCCTGCTGAAGGATATTGTGGAGACTGGTGTGTGTGAACCTCCCCAAATACTTTCATCTCAAATTATTTACATCATCTGACAATATTTTCATCTGAGGGTTTTTGACACCCCCCATAACTGTAGTAACCATAGTCACTAGATTGCACAGTGGAGGTGAGTATTTTCATTGCTGTTCTTGTCTTTTCTTATCCTTTCAGGCCCCTTGTTTTCACAAAGTCCCACTCTGTATGAAGCATTTCTCAGGCAAGTGTGCTTTTATCCAACCAATTTTTGCATTAGCAACCACTAAATTGATATATTTTATGTAGGTTGCAACAGGCTCTGTAGAAATGAGGTGCTCCAGAAGACCACCTAGAAGCTGTCTGGATGGTGTTACTTTACTATCATGGACTGTCACGAATGAGGCACAAGGGAATCCTGCCTATCCATGCTAATCAATGAATTGAAGAAATCATGGCTGGTTTGCTTTTAAAAATTTAGGAAACTTTATACAAGCACTATTCCTTAGGACTTCACAATGTGCATGACCCCCAGAATTTACTAGTGAAGCTAGAGAGTCGTTACCAAACCAATTTTCCAGTCACTGGGGTGGTAAACAGAGGCTTTTCTCCAGAATGTTAGAATAAATTTGTTCCATTCTTGGAAAAGAGGGTCAAGTTAGGGGTACTTTTACATGAGTCTCTGAATGTTTCTTTCTCAGATGTTGGTAGGAAAGGCACCATTGTACGTGGGAATCAACTCATAGTACTGGTTCAGGTTTGGTGCTTGGCTGTGTGGTTGGGTTAGGTGTGGCCATTCTTTTTTTATAAATAATGATTCAGTACATTGTTCACAGAAGAATGTCCATTGTCTCCTCATAATTTGGAATGTTGAGCAGTCCCATCCCAGTTCTTGGTTGAGCAAAATTTATTCCATATTCTTCCCAAAGTTTTGGAGACAAGAGGACTTTACCTGGCTAATCCACTGGGGAGTGAAGATGGGTGTTCATAATTCCAGATCAAATGTATTCTGTTCCTTTGGTTGAGTAAGACATACTTGATCCTGTTAATTCTGAGTCTGGGGTGGTACTCTTCAGTGTTGTTTCTTTTCTCATTGTAATTCCAAGCATTCAGACTAGTCTCAAGTATATTTGTATATAACATTGCAGTCCAATTTCCCAAGCCACTAACATGGGATATAGGGACCAAGGCTCCTTAATTCCAACCCAAAGTTGTGAAACCTCAGCAGTCTGGTTAGGGCTGGCCTGTAATGATTACCCATGTACTGTTTTATCCTTGATACAGGTATTAAGTTCTGAAAAGAAGATTGTAATGAGCTTATATGATTTAGATGTAGTGAGATTCCCACAGTGGATTACCACTCATATCTTGGTACACTCCTGTTCCATGCAGAAGTTTTCTGTATAGATAATGCCTGTGCTGACCCCTCCACCTTATCAATGTGGAATTCTAACTGTAAGTGGCAGTAGAGGTAATTTTTTTTTGTAAGTTAACATTTTCCTAAACTGAAAATGTGTTTCCAATAATACTTACCTCCTCTGAAACTCTTCCACCCTTCCTATGGGATGGTATTAGTGACTGGGATAGGGTAAGTTTCAAAAAATGTGATTACATTATATGAGAGAGGTACTCATATACAGTACCAGGACAGAGGGCACATTAATGTGGGTAGAAAGATTTGCAAATTAGATATTACCTGTGGTATTTAAGTGGGGTATAGAAGACTGGAACTTGTGAGACCAATGCTTAGATGGGTAAAGCCAATGCCATATAATAGCTATAAGTGTCAGCACTTAAGTATTATTGGAAATATATTTTCAGTTTGGAAAGATGTTATCTTTTGTTGCATTTGTGTTGTCTTTCTGGTCTCTCTTTCTATCAGTGAAAGCAGTATGTTTTTTGTTATTAATCTGTCTGCCATCTATTCCAACTAGACTGTCCTATTGTTGCCTCCCTTTTGACTTTTTTCTCCAGCTTGATTGACTATAGATTGATTTATTGGTTACCTTTTGACTTTTCTGGTGTGGTTCTGTCTTTTCCTCCTTTTTCCAGTTTCTCCTTCTTTGCCTAACTGGAACCTGAATTTGGATATACATACTCTTACTTAGGCTTGGCTCCATTTTGATGATTGGCCACTTGTTCATTATACCATTTTTTCAAAAATTATTTCCTTCTCTTTGCTTGTGGTCATCACATATTCAATCTTTATGCATCTGTTACTTCACATACTTTATTTCACAGTTCTTTCATAAACTTGTTTCCTGGCCCAATTTTTATTCCTTTGACTTGGACAGTTCTGAAAAGCGATAATTTCTAGATTTCTCCTGTCTCTTCTGTCAGTCATAGCCATTTATGATTGTGATGACTCAGAATGTCTTGTGTCCAAGACAAGTGGACAGGTGTTATTTGACATGCATAGCTGCATTTCCTTGTTTCAGCAGTTATGTCTTCTTGCCATGAGACATCTCTTTTCATAGGAACTTCTTGTTCTTTAGACTTGCCAGATGGATTCTTGAACTCATATAGACTATGTATTTCTCATGTAAAAGTTATAATTACAAAATGTAATGGGCTTAAGTATTTACTATACACTCTTTGTTAAGAAGGACATGTGGTGTAATTTTGTTACATAGAAACTGGTGTCTAATTAGAAATATAAGAGCCATAACTATAGTGGCAATCATATCTGTTTGACAGAAGTGTTGAAATCAACATATTTCATCATAGTGATATGCAATAATATACATTGAGATGATTCATAGTTTATACAAGTAGAAGTACAGTTTCTCATTAAAACTTTAATAGCTAAGATACATAAAGTAATTTTACTGGAATATGACATGCATAATTACATAGGATTTACAAAGTAAAAGAAAAATTTAAATTTGAGAGTTTATGTGCCGACATCAGCCAAGAGTATTTGAAGTAGATACTAAAAGTAGTTGTACTGAACCTTGGGTGAAAGTAAACTATGAAATCAGAATTCATTTCCTGTATTTCTAGTAGTTATTAACAAGATATACTTATTCATAACTATAGTTAAAGCTAGTCCACAATGATGGCAGTGATCTAAGCAAAACTTCAACTCCTCTAACTAAGATCTTCATCCCATATCATATAGTTTTGTTTTTTTGATATAATATGGTTGAAAATTGTAAAGTAATAAAAGTAGCATGAAAATATTAACTTGAAAATATTCAAATGACTGCTTATTTTGGACAAAAAGTTTTGTCTGTCCTAACTCTTAACATGGCTGTATATAAGTAGATATTTATCATGCTTAAATTGTGCTCATCAGTGAAAACCTTTAAGGTAATATATTGATGCACCCACCAGAGGCATTTATACTATGTCAGTTGAAACTGAGAAATACATTTGGAAGCAAAAAAAACGTACATTTTGTGTGATACTTTGCATTGTAGTAGCTCTATTTAAGACTGGCTAATTTAAGAACACTGACCTCTTCAAACTTTTATGCATTCTGAGGACCCACAGACTTCATTTTGTCAGTCATCATGTAGCCAATAACATGAGTAGCTGTAATGTATGTCAAAGGTAATGTACCATGTGATTTTTGTTTACCGAGAGTTCTTTATGAATGACAGAAAAGTAGTAATAGTATTCTTTTTGTTATTGTTAATGGAAGGTTTATTAAATAGTATGTATAAAATTGTTATAGCTCATAAACATCTAATTGTATTTCTATACTTAAATTGATCAGTTGTATATGGTGAAATTTTGTATTGTTTTTAATATGAATAAAGTATTTTAATAATTCATTTCCAAGGCACAACATTGTGTCATATGGCCCATATAGACTATCCCATTTTCTACCACCATTCTACCATAGACATGTTTTTCATTACTTTTTTTTTTCTGCAACTTTCATCGTGTTAATCATCTTGAATTCCTTCATTATTTCAGTGTCTGTGATACTGGAAATCTGGGAAAACACTGGTTTTTATCAAGCAGTCATTGAAAGTCTTAACTTTATTGCTTCCATATAACCTATTTCTACTGACAGCAAACTCCTATTATTGTGTTTATCTCAGATTTGTGAAAAATTATCTTGTAAAATAGGAAGTATGTTGACTTCTAGCAACTCTGGTAAGTAGCAAACTTTGAGCTGTGTATCTCCATGTGCAAGGAAACATTGTGTTATGTTACTGTTATTGGTTGAAATGGTATTAGTAGCAAAAATAAACTCGGGACTCATTTGTCAAAAATTTAAAACTCATGAAATTATTGATAAGATAAAGAACACACAAGTTTCAGAAATCTCCAAGTTCTATCTGTAGTACAAAGTTCTTCATGAGTTATTGCCTGAAAAAGAAACTGATGACAGTATTATACCTTAAACATCATAATCTTAACTACTGTGCACAAAATAGTCTAAACATTTACTATCAAAAATAGCCTGTCAACTTCAAACGAACAGCATGAAACATCACATACAGGTGGTCAATGTACAGTAAGATGACATGATATAGATACTTTGCAGAAAATATACAGGTTTACATGGGTTAGGTACAATGCCTGCATTCAACATACATTTTATTTGCATTTCAGTTGTATTTCAGTAGCTGTTGTGTACCTGCAATTTAATTATACAGAACTTCACATTAAGGTTTGTGTGCAACAGGTAATCTGTAACAAGGTAACATGATCCAGATTAGGTGCTTGTCAAAAACAGTACAAACCTACATGTATTACATATTTGTTTTACAGATAAAGTTTATAGCAGGATGTGTATTGTAAATCTGCATATGATTAAATATTATCCTCATTGATTCAATTTTGTCATGTGGCAATACTATATGTATAGTTAAGACATGTCATGTACAAGTACTTAACTGTGTTCTTTTATTTCATTTCATTTATTTATTTATGTTTTTTAGGTACAGCCTTTACAGTTGATGCTTTTAACTATGGAACTATTCCAGGAGTAAAGTGCTACTTCCTTAGTCACTTTCATTGGGATCATTATCATGGTCTGTCCAAGTATTTCAAACACCCTATTTACTGCAGTAAAGTAAGTACTATGTACAGTGTATTTTTTCCCATTAAGTCTTAAATAACAGTAGAAGCTTACATTATTTACTCATATTTTCCCATTATAATGACAAGTATAGATATTTAATCTAATTTTCTGTTTCTAGTAAGTGCTTAAACAGTCCATCTCCATTTTTCCCATGAGAAATACTGTAAATTAAATTAATCCGTTACAGATCTCCAAAAATTACGCATTATGAAGCATTTTTAGTAAAAATATTGCTTATTTATACATGTATAATAATACTTACATGCATAAAGTCAACCACAAAAACTATAAACACTAAAAAAACAATAAATGAAAATTTAACTGCACTTTATCTGTGCTAAGGAGAGCTGATGACATAAGTGAAAGGTGGTGAGGAACATGGAGAGTAGGAAGGTTATTATTGTTTGGAAGGAGGGTCACCTTCCATAAAAACATCAGGTAACTCTCCTTCTGGGGTTCTTTCTTTTTTCTGTCTCTTTGCACCACTACAACCTGCTTGAGACTTACTGGACCTATTTCTCAGTAAAAACTTGTCTAATGAGGTTTGTTTCTGCCTGCATTTTAAAATGCTTCTGAAGTAAGACATGGCATTGTCATTGAAAAGGTTTATGCTGCAGTTTGCTACAGCTTTGTCAGGATGAAATTTTTTCACAAAACTTTGTAACTCTCCCCATTTCCTTGATTAGTGAACTAGGAACATCCTCCCTTCCCTCTTCCTCATCTGAAGACACTTCCTTAGTTGCCTTCTGTTGCTGCTCCTTCTGAAAGTCTTGGAGTTCTTCCGTGGTGAGCTCAGTGTTGTGGTCTTCCACCAACTTCTCCACATCATCACCACTCACATTCAAGCCTATACTCTTGCCTAGTGAGTGAGACAATAACCTCGACAACAGGCTCAGCCTCAAAGTCTCTATCTGCTACTGAGTCTGGCCACAATTTCTTTCAGGCTGAGTTCATAGTCCTCAAAGACACTTCCCTCCAGGCTTTGTCTGTGATCCTCAAGCAATGAAGGATATTTTTCCAGAACTTTCTGAGGGTTAACTCTGTGTCAGAGGTCACTTCAAAGTACCTTTGAAACAGTGCTTTGGTGTAGAGTTTCTTAAAGTTCGATATGACCTGCTGGTCCATGGGCTGAATGAGAGGAGTCATGTTAGGGAGCAAGAGCTTCACCATAATGAAACTGTACTCCATCAACCCGTCCTCCAAGCCTGGTGGGTGAGCAGGTGCATTGTTCATCACAAGAAGGGTCTTGAGTGGCAACAGTATTTCTGTGTGGTAGTTCTTTACACTTGGGCCAAACACTTCATGGACCCACTCCATAAAAAATTGCCTGCTTACCCATACTTTACTATTAGCCCTCCACATAAGATTTAGTTTACTTTTCAGGACATTATTTTTCTTAAAAACCCTTGAGTTCTCAGAATGGTACACAAGCAAAGGCTTAAGTTTTAAGTCCCCACTTGCATTACTACATAACAATAGAGCTAGCCTGTCCTTCATTGGCTTGTGTCCTAGCAGTGACTTCTCCTCCATGGTGATGTAGGTCCTCTTTGGCATTTTCTTCCAAAAGAGGCCTGTCTCATCACAGTTGGACACTTGTTGGGGAATAAAACCCTCAGCTTCTACATAGTCCTTAAATTCCCTAACAAATTTATGAGCAGCGTCTTTGTTAGAACTGGCATCCTCCCCATGTCTCACCACACTATGTATGCCACTTCTCTTCCTAAATTTTTCAAACCACCCCCTACTAGCCTTAAAGGCATCACTTGTATCAGCACTCGTTCCAGGGGTGTTTTTCAGGAGGTCAGCATGCAACTGCTTTGCTTTCTCACAAATGATATTCTCAGAAATACTATCACCAGCTAACTGTTTTTCGTTTACCCAAATCAACAACAGTTTTTATACTGTCACTCCTTTTGCAACATCAGCTCCTTTGATGACCTGTTTATTTTTCAATATGGTGCAGACTGTAGACTTCACCATACCAAACTGTGTAGCAAGGTTAGACATGCGAACACCACTCTCATACTTCGCTATGAGATCTTTTTTCACCTTTATTGTGGCTCTAACAACTTTTCGTTTTGGTTTGCTGCTTTCATTGTCTTTCTTTGACCCCATGGTGGCTTATTTAATCAGAATATTTAGAAAAACAACAAAAAGAAAAATAAGAACATTCACAGCAGATTTTAGCGGGGCTGTGGACTGAGCAACGGGTGCGAGTAAAATGTTTTGGGCAAGCTTGGCGTGGGCCAAAAATGGTTGAAGGTCGTTCGGGTCATCAGTGAGATTATTTCAGGGGTTCAGGCCATGACAACTTGGTCGGAAACCAAGTTTATTTTCAACAATCATGTAATTATTTTCTCAAACAGTAAATTCGAAAACTGAATTGTTTGAGAAGGGAGTCATTCGAGAACCGAGATACCACTGTATTAAAGTTTGAATTATAATCTACACTTTAATTCCAAACTTATTGACATAAATTCATAAAATAGTCATTGAATAAGATTTTGAACGTAACTTAACAAATGCTATGACATGACCTTTTACCTGTGACCCATTGTAAAATGTTTATATAAACACATACGTACAAGATTTACAGTAAGTAATGCTTCGGACTCACTTTTTTTTATTGTTTTTATCATGTATACAGTTAACCCTCAGTTCAGAAATTGACACTCTGATTGATTTATCATGTATACACATATACATAACAGGAAACGTAATCAGTAATCCACATGTTCATATTGCAAGTTCAAGCAGCTATTTCTTTATACAAATATACATTTCCTGTGGCTACACGATTCAGTAATCTGTACACAAATTAATGAAAGTAATGTAGGGACTTAACAGAACAGGAATCACAGTAATAATTACTAACACCAAAACATCCACATTCATAGTATATAGTGGTATACATCCATTGCTTTCAAAATGACTCATTCAGTTATCCATGTGTCTTAATAATCTGGAAAAAGTGCATTATTACAAATGCATTTGAATTAACAAGGTCTCATTGTAATATAAATGTACTTTGGCCAATAAATTGAGTTTCAGCTACTATAACATTTCATAAAAATTGTGTGAGTCATTTAGTTCTGGGGCTTTTTTTTGTAAAAAGAACTTGTTTCAGTTCAAGCTTGAAAAAAATGACAATATATTTTTATTTTTATATTATGTTTTGAATCGTGTTTAAATGTAAATATAACATTTAAGATTGTTAATATTTTTTGTTCTCGAGTAATTACTGCTTTGAGCTTCTGTAACTTGAGCATTATATGCAATGTTTTGTGCCATTTATAAGCAACAAATTTACATGAGTGGATAATTTTCCTGTTTAACAATTAACATTTGGACATTTGTTTGTTGTTTCTTTGGAAGCTCAGTTACCAACAAGTATGATAAGGTTATTCAGGTGAGGTATTGAACAGTGAGGAAAAAGTATTTTCTCAGTTATTAAATTTCATCTGTTCTCCCATTATGGTAAATCTTTGGGGATGAATACTTGTACAGTTGCAAAAGCATTTTTGCTTGTGAAATAGTAAATATATATATATATATATATATATATCTTGTAAAAAACATGATAAACTTAGTAGGTAGTGTTATATTATCACTCTTTAGCCCTCACAAATATATATATATATGTAGTATGTGGGACAAAAGGGACTTTACAGTTGTTGCATTTAGAAAATAATGTGTTTCTTGGAAACAAATAATTAAATGTTTTCCTTAGCATCATCTCTGTAGTAAGTTTGTCTTCCTCACTCAGTAAGGTCTAATGTAAGCTTGATGTTGGTCTAACACCAAATATATATGCATATACATACCTTTTGTGATTAATAAAATAATAGCAATTTATCATTTGTACAGTGTTGAAAATAATGAATATCTGTGTATGTAAACCAATGTTTAGAAAGTTTGTATCCATAACTAACATATTTAGACTGGTGCTGACATGCTCTATATTTATAACACAGACACCACTTGACCTGTGTATCTAACTTAATATAGATGACCCAACTTATAGGTTGTATCTTCTTATAGGTATTATTGTATGTTTTCTTTTAATACAGTCATTCTGTATGTGCCATTATGTATTATAATTTATCTCAGATGAGCTGCCAATTTATTGTGTTACATATTATGACTTCAGACAACCTGAACTGAGTTAAATCATAATTTTGGCTTTGAAATTAATTAAATGCCAATATTTATCAAAATTATGATATTTGTCAAGAAGACTGATATACTTAATTTTCTTTATTAACACATATATTTTAATATACAAGCAGTAATACAACTTATAATAATGGTTATTAAAAATAGTTACCACAAATGATTTATGTACGAAAGTTTTACACACTTACAAACAATATTAAGTCTTCCATCTGTTCTGGATCTTCCTTGATATCCTATCAAGGGTTCATGATGAGTGAATTAATTTCAAGTTTATCAGTACAGTTCACTCAATAGGGAGCTAGCTAGCTCTGTGTTCTCGGTTGGTCTTATCGAGAGCTCACAACAAGTGAATTAAATTTGAGTTAACATAGATACAGTTCACTTAACAGGGAGCTTTCTTTCTCAGCCAGATACTGAAGTTTTATAATCTGTTCTTGAAAATACTAATGTCTTCGTGAATCCACTGAAGTTGAATGGTTTGAAGTGTTCAGAATCTACAAACGTTCCTGGTCAAATATCTGAAGTTCCTAATTAGTTAAGTGTTCATTACAGTTTTAGCCTCTAAGGTTTAGAGTATACCAAGTATAGCAAAACAACAAGATATACTTTCTCTCTGCATGTTTAGATGGCTACGTTTTATAATTGTTAGGTGAAGGTTTTGAAATATCATTTAGTAACAATATTGGTATTTACATACATATATGCATTGTTAATTCTTATACTCAAGAATCTTCTACAAATTTAGGGAATAGGCAGGAATTTTGCAACACAAATTTAACAAAAACATTACATGCATTTCTAAATATACATTTAACTGAAATAAACATCAATATCAAAATAAATATATAATAATAAATCTACAGGGTGTTCAGAAAGTCACTGTGCAGTTTTGTCTGTTAATAAATATATAAGTGTACAGTGACTTTCCAAACACCCTGTATTACAGTGATTATAGAGATATTTAACATATATGTTAGAAATACATTTTCTGGATACATGCAAATTGTAGAATTGTTTTGCCAGTTTTCACCAATTTTGAAAAGAGAGTGAATGAAAAATAAAAGGATGTTACTAATACTACTTATATAGCATGAATACTTAGTGAAATCAAAATGTATTATTAGAATTTATCATTATATGCCAAAAATATTAATATATAATAAGCATAAAGAAGATTTTAGTGAAGAATCCATGGTCAATCTTAGTTGTCATGTTAATTTTATTATGGATAACAGATGTAGTAATAGCTCCAAAATCCATTGAGAATATCCAGTCTACCAGACAAAATCCATATGCTGTGTTATACCAGCCAGCAGACATAAAATCATCTAAGCGTAAAGAGTTGAGTGCTTATAACCATGACATTTCAATTCCAATTCTTACTGCTTTTCACTGTCTACAGCCAGTTATAGTAATGCAGTTACCCATGAAAATTCTTATACTTCCTAAAAGTAGAAATGAAGCCACCCTAACATTGCTACTCTATGCAACTTCAATTGTTTGCTCTTTTAAAAGAAGTAAAGTAAATTAATTAAAGGTCTTAAATAGAGTTGCAAACCCTATCTTAATATTTCTTACATATTAATTTGCCTCAGTTGCAATACAAATGTTTTCTTCTCAGATTACAGCAAATCTTGTTTCATTGAAAATTCGAGTAGCTGAAGATGTATTACATCCACTTCCTTTGAATATACCAAGTGTGATTGAGGATGTAGAAGTAATATTGCTAGATGCCAATCAGTAAGTTTTTATCATTATTTAAAAAAAAATCACTGTTAATATTTTTGTAAACTAAGATGAACCAAACATGTATGGTTTGACAGTTTTATTTCTGTACATAATTATTTCTACACTTGAAAGTAAAAAAAACTCTCTTAATGATTCAAGTATGCTAATTAATTAATATGTACATGTATAATTTCTTTTGAAATTGTATTTTTGGCATATCTTTTCTGTAATGTTTAGCTTAATTTATACAAACATTATTGTTAAGAATTAATTTTAATATTGAATATTGTACAACTTCATTTCTTATTTGAAGAAAAGTAAAAGTAAAGATCCCAAGAACAGTGAGAATAGTAAAACTAGTAGATTGAAATATAATTTTTGCCAGAGAAGAAGTCATCTTCACCTAAGACACTTTTATTTTTCTAATAGGGTAGTTGGCCTTTGAAATAAGTTGCCTTTGGCTGTTGTAAAAGCAGTTAATTTAAGCATGTTTAAGAGAAAGCTTGATAAGCATATGAATGATAAGGGCTGGCTTTAAGATCATTTTGAAAATTTATTTATTAATAGTTTAGTTTAGAAGATGGAACAGCCAAGATGGACCAATAGTTCCCATGTTGTCCCAAAACATTATATTATGTTATGATAGGCAGGAATGGGAAGGGTCTTCTTATACTTTAGTCATGACAGTCCAGCACAATACAGTAATACCACCCAGTCATTCTCTTGGTGGACTTGTGGAATACTTTATTTCCATAGAGCCTTTTGCAACCTATATAAATTATACTGAATTAATGGTTGCTAGTGCAAAATTAGCTGGGTAAAAGTACACTTGCTACAGAGTAAGATCCTGTGAAAATGAGGTAAGGGACCCTGAAAGATAAAAAAGAGACAAGCATAGCGATGAAAATATTCGCTCATCTGTATAATCTAGCAGAAATGGTTAAGATAACAACATAGGGATAGCAGAAGAGCCTCAGATGAGGATACTGCTAGATTATGCAAATAAAGTGAGCTAAATGTAATGGGGGAGGTCTACATACCAATCCATACAATGTTTTCCAGCAGGCAATTTAGTCAGGCCACTGAGGATATAGTAATGTGGCAAATCTAAGATGTGACTCACAGAAGACCCCTTGTCATCAAAACCAGTCCAAAATAAGTGACATGGATCAATTTCATACCCACCTCATCAATGTAATTGGTAGTAAATTCTGGGAAACTGAATGATTTCAGTGAATATACAGTCACTGTTTAGTATCTTGAAAGGCATTCGTACAGGCAACACAAAACCTTCAAGATTCTTACTGGACCTAAAACACATTTGAAATTTTTTCAGTCATAAGTTATAAATAGAGACCAGATTAATTAGTAAAAAGGATTTATCCTCTTTCCTGCCTCACAGTGTGTTAGGGAAGAAAAGCCAGTCTTAGGACTGAGTAGAATTATAAAGCATCTTGTGGACAGTTATTGCAAACCATTCCAACTTGCAATGTCTGTAAGTCAGTAACAATGAAAAATAAACCTTAAGGGAAGAGTAATATATACAACACATGAGGATAAGTTCACAAGAGGTGTTGAGAAAGGGCATGTGATGTAACCTTAATATAGCAGTTAGGTAATTGAAATGGTCATTTGGGAGAAAGGAGTCAAAGTGAAATGAGAAATCCAGAGAGTACTTAAAGAGTTTCCATCTTGAATATCAAACTGTAGTCTATAAGACAGCCTTATACAGGGTGGTTGTGGAAGATACAAAAAGCAAGATATGGTTGGCACTTCTGATTGAAGAGTATTTAATCTCCTCTGAATGTATCATTGCTGATTGTGTGCCATTTTCATTAAAAAATGCCCATCATGGGACTAAGCTAAGCCTGAGACAGATACACAGAAACCATAGAAATTAAACCCAGATGCCATATGAATGAGCTTCTGGATAGCTGGGTGTATGATGTCAGATCATGACAGCTCTACAGTAATGGACAAAGACAGGTACCCATTTCTGAATGTACCACAGAAGCTGAAAGCAGGATATAGCTGCCACTGTTCCACAGGTTGGAACAAATTATATTTATTACTTTGGCTAACATAAGAATTGGATGGAAGGCCTAGAGTTGTAATCTTGCCCCATCCTTTACAATCTCAAACACCTCTTAACTCTTCTGTTTTTCAAAAGAAAACAGTTTGAGAGATTTCAGCCTCTCCTCATATAACAATCCTTTCATCCTAGGCACCATATTAATAACCCTTCTCAGAACCATTTTCAACAATTCAGTGTCTTTCCTAAGGTAAGGAGCTCAAGACTGAACACATTATCCCAAATGTGGTCTATTCAGTGACAACAACTCTACAATGAAATTATAACCTCCTTAGAGTTGAATTCTGTATTTCTGTAGATACAACTTAAAATCCTATTGAACATTTCTTGGATGGCTTTAAAGATTGATCAACTATTACACCAAGATCCATTTCTTTCATAACACACTCTTAAGGTTATTCTCATCCAAATTATCCTTACAATTTAAATTTTGATAATTCACATGCATTATCTTGCAATTATTATATTTAAAACCCATTTGAATTTATTTGCCCAACTCACTAACTGGCCTAAATCCCTTTTGTAAATCAGCAGATTCCTATACATAACTAGCTATATCCAAGATCCTTATATCATCTGCAAATTTAAATAATGTATTGACCATTCTTTCATATATGTCATTGATGTAAATGTTAGAAAGCAAAGGTCCTAAGACTGAGTCCTGAGGTACCCCATTTGTGACATTAATTCAGTTTGACTAAACTCCATATGTAACAACCCTCTGTTTTCTTTCATTCAATTAGTTAACTTATCCCCCATACCTGTTACAATAATTGGTTTTACAATCCTTTTATGTGGCATCCTCTCAAATGCTTTCTGAAAACTGAGTTACACTAAATATATACTCGTGCTTTCATTTACATAAGTAATACTCTTATTAAAAATGTCAAAATATTTGTAAAGCAAAATTTTCCCACAGTGAAACCATGTTGACTATCCAATAATATTATAAACTTTATTAAATGGCTTTGTAAAAGCATCTTTTATAAGATGTTCAAAAATGTTTCCCACAAATGATGCAAGACTAATGGGTTTGTAATTGCTGGGACAATTTTATCACCTTCCCTAAAGAAACGAACAACATTAGCTAGTTTCTAATTCTCTGGCACCTGTCCCCTATTCAAGGACTGACAACAACAAAAATTGTAGCAAATAGCTCATATATCCAATCTTTAAGCTCCTTCAAAATCCTTGGGGAAATATTATCTGCCCCAGAAACCTTATTGTCCTCTAAACTTCCCAATTTTATTTTCTAACCAGTTCAGAATTAAGGCAGTCATCTTGTTTCCATCTATCAACTGTTAAAGATGTGGAATACTACTTAAAGCAAAGTTTAATAACCTGGCCATCTGATAATTAAATACGAGTCTTTATCATTCTTCATGGGTCCTACCCTTATTCTGACATTTTGTTTACCATTAGTATATTTAAAGAAATCCATACTGTTCATTTTTACATTTTTAGCCAGTCTTCTCTCATACTCTTCTATCTGCATGTCAAAAAAATTACCTGTAACTCTAACCTACTTGTTATCCATATTCTTCTCTGACTCTTTTGTTTAATTTCCCTCAAATAGTTTTTCATCTGCAGAAGCCAAGGGCTGAAATTTGTATCTCAACAGAATACAATTTACAATTTAATTTACAATTAAATCCACTATTTTAGCCCTACTAGTAGTCTTTCAAACTTCTTGAAAGTCATTGTTAGCTGATGTATTTCTTGTATCTAACAGCCTAAACTCATCTTGAAATCTTTCTGCAATTTCTCGTGGTCTACACTTCTCTTTATCTATTGCCTGTGCTTTAATTAGGATAGCATCCAACTCTTTCAACCTATGAACTCTACATACAAATTGTGCATCTTCACCTCATGTCAGTCCTCAGTTTCCAAAATAAACCTACTCACTGAACCCATTACATCTAACAAACTGTGAATGCTTAATTCCTATATGAGTCTTAACATTGTATTTATACTTGCAGTCTGAAAATAGATATTCATTAAGTAACATAACACACAACTTTGTCAACAGTGTTGACAATGAAATGCTTGTATTTGGTATTGAAACAGTAGACACAGTGCAATAAGTGAACCAAGTTCCTTATATTTGTGAAAGCAAAGCACTGTTCCTCAGGGCTCTTCACTGCACATAACTCCTAGATTCTACTAGTGGAGCAAGGAGTCCTTGCAACACCCAGCTTATAGTCACTGTGATGGTGAACAGAGACTTTTCAACCATAATGTTAGAGTGAGTTTCCTTCACTATTAGAGAAGAGGGCAAAGTTGAGAGTCCTCCTATCCAGATCCCTGAATGTTTTTTTCCCAGATGTTGGTAGAAGAGGCTCCAGTCTATGTGAGAGCATACTCATAATACCAGTTCAGATTTGACACATGGCTAACTGGTTGGGTTGAGCTTAGGCATTCTTTTTTATCAGAATTGGTTGAGTACATTGTCATAGAACAGGTTCCATTGTCTTCTCGTAATTCCAGATACAGAGTGGTTTCATCTTGAGTCCTTGGTTGAGTACAGTTCGTTCAACATCATCCCCATAATTCCTGGGGCAAGTGGAATTTATCTTGCCCACACAGCTGGGGAGTGATGATGAGAGTTCATAATTCCAGACCAGATGAGTTTTGTTTCCTCAGGTTGAATAAGACATACAAAATCTAATCATTCTGAGTCTGGAATGTTGCCTTTTAGACTTCAACTTAAAAAGAAGATTTATCTACTTTAGTGTTGCTTACCTTCTCATCATGATTCTGGTGGCTCTGAATACATTACTCTATGGCTACAGGTTGGGATCTGCTCTTAAATATTTATATCAACAGAAGATTGGTACCCTATTAAGGGAACTCCACTGCAACCACAAGAGGTATTCTGTGGGTGGAATTTTGTCTTATTTATTATCACTACTGGCCAGATCTCACATATATATGTATATGCAGTAAACCTTCAATATCTGGTTGAAGACTTGCCAGTAGTGACGATACATCACATAAAATTCCACTCACAGCATATCTATTGTGGGTGTAGTGCAGTTCTTTTAATAGGGTATCAATCTTTTGTTGACATGCCTACAATCTGTACAGATAATTTTTGTATGGACAATTCCCTTCACCTTATCAATGTTGGATTCTAACTGTAATGTAAGTGCAGGTGAGAATGTTTTGGAAGTTAATATTTTCTTAAGTTATAAATCTATTTACAGTAATACCTCCACAAACATACACTGTCACCCTTCCTTCTCACTAAGAACTGGTGTTAAAGACTGCAGATTAAGTCAGTCTCAAAAAAATGAAAACATTAAAAAAATGTTTACTTCGCAGCTGCCCAGGTTCTGTAATGTTTCTGTTTCGACTTCGTAATGGTCAGCAGTATCTTCACTGTGGAGATTTTAGAGCAAATCCAGAAATGGAAGCATACCCCTCTTTAATGCAAGATACTATTCACAGAGTCTATTTGGATACAACGTAAGTACAGTTATTTTCTGTTCTACTTGTATAAATGTTATTTAATAATTTTAAGATTAAAATGTTGGTTTGGTATTTCTGCTCTTTTTCTTGAAGACAATATCTATTACATAATATCTTTTTTCACTTTGGCAACATTGTGTAGAAAGTTCTGTGTCTCTGCATGTATTTGAAATTATCCATTTTACAGAAGATCTTAGTTCTCTTATCAAAACGTGGAGAAGCTTAGTCTGACACTGCTCAATGAAAGCCAGTGATACTTTGATATATATATTTTATGGTGAAATATATATATGTAAAAATTAGTTTTCATTCCACCAACTTACAGATGTTGAAAAAAATATATTTATACTTATAGAATTCAAAGTCACATCCTTTATTTTACTGATCATAAATTTTATGAGTCTTTTAATATTTGTGGAACTTAATACAAGCTATATAAGAACAGAAAAGGGAAAGATGTTATAATAATAAATAACACTGGGGTTTGATCTGATTGGTTTCTTTTATATGTTTATTTATTGTAAGGTTTCACTAAATCAATTTTGTAATTTATTTATTATGTAAGATTTTCCATTAATATGTCTATTTTTTTCTGTAAGTAGTTTTAACATGTAATTTTTTTTTTAATTAATAACTTAAACCTTCCATAACCAGCTGTTATCTAGTTTTTTTAAGATAACCATGGACCTTACAATGAAATTCAATTGACAAAGATCTGAACCAACAATACTTCAGATCCTAAAAACTTAAGTTATATTTGTCTTATCTTAGGCCTTTATTGCCACATTCTTATATCATATTTGCAGGTATTTTCAAGGATACAAATTTTGTTCAAGTTTTGCATCTAACAAAATATATTAGTAAAATTTCATTTGTAAAATAACACATTATTAAATTTTAAAATATTTTTAAACATTTAAGAATGAAATGAAGTATTTTTGTGGATTTGCCTTTATTTTATTGTGAAGAAACTTAAAATTTGAAGCTTAATGCATAAATGAATATAAATTTGTGCACTGAAACCCATATTTGTAATATATTAGTTTTTATCATTCTGTTAGAATTTTACTTTATACTGTATTGCACATGTACTGCCTCATGTGCAGTAATACTTCTCATAAAACTTGGACATTTCATATTAGTTACTGTGATCCTGAATATGACTTTCCACCTCAAGGAGCAATTTTAGACTATGTCACCCATCTAGCTTTAAAGCAAGTAAAACGCAATGAAAAGGTTCTGTTTGTATGTGGGAGCTACACCATTGGTAAAGAAAAGGTTTTTGTAGGTAAGCCACAGATTTGTTTCTGTTTTAAAATTTCAAAATGTGCCTAAAAATGTTATGTTTGGTTATGCACAGATCTGAAAAAAAAGCTAAAGTTGTGTATTATGTCAGTTATTATTTACTTAAGAGTATTTAATTATTGCTTTTACAATGTTTATATAAAACAAAAATGCTTTAAACACTTTTGGAAAATCATAAGCTGGTTTATTGACAACAAAACTGACAGGTATCTGATTTAAAAATAATAACTTACTGTATTGTGTTTTACACTTAAGACTTACATAATCATTTCTAACTTGTACCAATTAGAGTTTTTCCAGCTATGCAAACTGTACATATTTATATTATATTCAATATTCACTTTTTTGGTAAATATTCACTCACTTTATTTAATATTAAAAAACTTTTGTTTGGCATTAAAAATCATGTTAACTGTGATAAATCATGTAAAATGTGATAAATAGTTTGTTGACATTGTAGTACATGAAATGATGATCAGCTTTATTAAAGTAATTCAAAGCTCTTACCTTTCATTAGAGTCAAGAATCTTTTATTCCTTTTTAGTTTGAAACCTTGTTTATAAAGTATTATGGCAATAGAGTAGTTTTTATCAAAAAAGCTAAACCTTAGACTTTTTTTCAGTTTATTGTCTTTTCCTTTTTCAGTGAGTTTTGTTGCTACACATGATCGTTGGATTGAAAGATGATTTGACTATTTTATTTTAAATTATAGTGAATCTCTTAATATTTGAAAGACAAGACTTTTATTAATAACATTTTAGTCTCAGTTAAGTCATTGTTACCAGTTTGTCCATTACCTCTCATCATGTTACTGCAATGACTCTCGTTGTGTTCTAAAGACTCCAGCTTTACTTGTTATACTTCATTAACAATAACTTTTGACCATTCATGTTTCATTGACTTTCAGTAATGAGGTGTGTAACATGGAATTGAAGTTTTATCATAAAACCCTACATAATAATTTATTGCAACAAGTTACTGTGACTTTATTATCTTATTTCTACTCTATTTAATAGTTTTTAAAGTTATAAATAGAGATACAATTCTATAAGTGTTACTAAGGAATGGTAGGACTTGATAGATTCTAGGAAAATGTGTGAAAATTGTTTTGACAAATTGTTTTTTTTTAAGCTGTTGCTGAAGCATTAGATTGTAAGATATGGGCAAACAGAGAAAAACAGAAAGTTCTGCAGTGCCTTGAGGACAAATCAATTACTTCTAGGCTTGTCTCCAATTGGATGGAAGCACAGATACATGTATTACCAATGAATAGCTTAAATCCAAAGGTACAAACATTTGTTGCTTAAAAAAGATTTTTGCACGTGTCATATTAATTTTTTTTATTTTAGCTAGCTAATGTAAAATCACTGAAAATGTGGTTCTGAAAAGCTGTTTCTGAAGTCAGTTTTGTTTTGTTTATTTTAAAATTAAAAAAAGATACTTCAGCAGTAGTCAATCAATATTCAAAGTTCTACTAATCTTTATAGGATTTCCATGTGTACAGAATATTAGTGACTTGTTTAGTTTTTAATTGTTCCATACTTGAAGAAGGAACACACAAAGCCATCTTTGGATAAGGAAGTTTAACACAACTGATAATTTTTGTGTTCTGATTTATTATTTTCTGTTTATATATAGAAACTGGAATTGGTGATTTTCAAATTGATCTTCTGGGAGGTTTTTCAAATCAAAAGATTTCTTTTGCTCATCACAGTTTTTTATTTTTTAGAACTTTGATGGTAGCTGCTCTTTTATAAGTTTTGGATATGGATAATAGACATCATCTTCATTGGGTCTTAGTTTTGTAATGAAAGATTTTCCAGAATGAATTTCCTGATCTATTAGCTTGAAATTGGATTTAAACAACATGTTGAATTGCCCAAGCCTAAATTTTAATTTGTTCACAAATCCATCATCTCAGGCATACGAGAATTGTGTACTTTGTGCTGTTTTGTTTCTAGCAAAACTGGAAAATAAAATACATAATCTGACTTTTTATTTTATGGCAATTTGAAACCCTTGTATAAGATGTTTAATATCTTACAGGGCTCTGTGCTTCATATACTTTCAGACAGCAGTAATATTTTCATCATCTGGGTTGAGAAAATATTTTACATAGAAGAGCGAACAACGTTTCGACCTTCTTCAGTCATCGTCATACACATACGTACATAAAACATCTACGAATTACTTTTCGTCTTGAGGGATACAGTGGGGGCTGAAAGCCAGTGGTTCAACAAGTCAAGCAAGTCACGTGGTAGGTATTTGAGTGTGTGTGTGTGTGTGTGCGTGGGCTTGTTTGACTTCTCTCTGTGATGTTTTTAAACTTCATATTCCGTTTCCTGACTTGCTCTTCTGAAGTAAGGAAAGGATAACGTTTCTGTTGAGTTTTTCCACCAGGGACAATGACCGAAGAAGGTCGAAACGTTGTTCGCTCTTATATGTAAAATATTTTCTCAACCCAAACGAGCCGTTTTTGCATATAAATTTGTCAACAAGTGGGTTTCTCGACATCACTGATTTTCATCATCTGTATCATGAAATAATAATACAAAATTACCAGTCCACAGAAAGAGATAATAAGCCTTATCCTTTTCATAAATACTCATTATATGATTTTTCCAAGAGAAATTTATCATCTGGTTGATTAGCTTTTACAACCAACAATATTGCTCATAGAGTAGTTCTTATTTAGTTTTCTAGCATCCAGTCCCAGATTCAGTGTCTTCTAACTGTTATGTGCTTTGACTTAAAACTGGTTGAAAATGTATCTATTTTCTTATCCACATCTTGGGTTTGGGGAAAAAGAGTTCCTCAAATTTTGAAAAACACATAATGCTTCTTATGCATTTATTTGTGTTTGTGTAGGGGAGGAGTTAGCCTTGGGTTCTTTTGTTGCAATTTTTAGAGTGGCAACATCTATTGAAAATATTTTTCTGTATCAACCCAAAATGTGTATTCACTAACAACACTCTTCTTAGTCAAATTTTTATGATTTGCATCTCTTGTGTTAATTGGTCAAGAAGTGGAATTTTTTCTTGATTTATTAGATGAACTGAAAACTTGTGTATCCAGTTTTCATTGGCTTTTACCCACAGAGTGAAAGTTTTCATCCCAGATCATATAGACAGCATGGAGTAGGCCTTCTATTGCCTTTGTTCCTTACTTACATGATATTCATTTTTACTAATGTTATTATTACAGCAATGGCTATTTCGATACGGTACATTACCTCTACTCACAGATATAGCTATTCTCATTCAGTGCTGTCCTCTATATAAAAAAATATTTTTGCATGTCACAAACCTTGAGGTCCCTCATACTCCATGATCGAGTTGGTTCAACCACATCTCATACAACAGCCCTCCACCAGTAGGAGTGTGAAATACCCTCCTCATGCATGTGACTTCCTCTGTGCAATTCTACAGAACTGTTACTTCGCATTTGGTAATGCTTGTGTCAAAACATTTTTCATTGTGCTCTTCAATTATATGTATGTGTTTTTTTTTAAATACTTAGTAAATTTTAGTATCACTTATCAGGAGGGTGTGTTGCACTCTTACTGGTGAAGGGTTATCGCATGACATTTTATATGTGAGGTGAAGTGGAACATTGATCATGGGTTATGTGAGAACTCAAGGCTTCTGACATGGGAAAAAGTTTCTGCATATAAAACCATTTTGAGTGTAGGAAGATTATAATTTCTATCTCTGTTCTTCGGGATTACTAGACTGCATTAGACTATTTTTGCCATTGGGTTTATTTTCCTCTACATTCACTCAAGTGGAGTTGTTTGAAGTCTTTTCATACAGTGAGGCTCCTTACTTCACAGGTTACAATGCTGTTTTGATTTATAGCGCTGTACTTCCTAATGTGTTGGCATATAGTATAGGTAACACTAGGCAACAACAAAAAACATGTTCTCTACTACTAGAAAAATGCAACTGTTTCTCACTAATTTGACAATGCTGATTCAAAAAAATCGTGTTTAAAAACTGTTCACTTATAGTTTTGAGTCAAAATAAGTTTTTCAAAATATTTTTATACATATATTGTGAAAATAGCTTTTTCTTTAATAATGTATAATCTGCATTCTTTGATAAGTTTCATTCATGTTCATAACATGAGGAACAGGAATTGATGACTTATTGTTCTCGTTGTGCAAAAGTACAGTCTTCAAATGAGCTTTACATGAACCAATTAAAAGTTCAATCTTGAGAATAATGTTCAGTACATAATTTTCCCATTAGTGCATGAACATTTGTACAAAAACACGAAGTATTTTGTATGCTGTAGTGAAAGGAAAGACTAGTGGCAACTTTGGTAAATTGACACTCTTGTTCCTGGAGCTAATAAATTCCATTCTTGTAAACGAGAGCTAAGAAGTTCCTCACGTTGCATTGATAGAGACAAGTCACAAATTAGGTCATTTAGCTCTCCTTCTGTGATCAGAATAAGCAGTTAATGTTGAGGTGCCACAGGAATACAATTACTAGATGAAGGTGATTATCTTCTTTGCAAGACCGCTCTTCTGTTTTTTGGTTTGCTGGGAATGTGGCATAGGAAGACTGTTCCCATAAGGTACTGGCTTCATTGCAGATGCAATATTTGTGTATATAAAGTATTATTTAATTTTCCTGAATATCTGGAACCATTAATCGTGCAAAAATAACAGTTAGATGATATCTGTCTTCACACCATGTAACTGGAACTGCAAGTGGCATGCCTGTTCTCTTCTTATTTAGCCACTGTATCAAGCAAAATGTCCAAACTGTACAACATACATGTGGAGCTCAATGTTTTTTTCTTGATCCCAGATTTTATACTCAAAATAGTGGTATAAAGCTACCTTTATCTTGTGTGTGTTGTTTGTTTCTTCATTAACCTGTAATATATTTTCCAGAAATGTAGCATAAACAGCTTGGGTAGTTTTTGGACCTTACTTGAATTGTAGGCAGCTAGAATTTCAAGTGATTTTCTAAAAGGTACAAAATAATTTATGTTTACAGGAATAAGGTTTAAAATATTCCACAAAGTATAAACTTTCAAGAATTTTATTATATTGTGAGTATGATGTGAGAAGAAGATAGGACTTTGTTTTGATTATAGGCTGAGTGAGTGAGAGACAACTGAGAAAGATGTCTGTCTCTACCCATTTTATTTTATTTATCTCAAATATTCTAACAGAATGAGCTCATGAGGGTTTTGTGATTCCTAAGCAGAGTAGATGAGTATGGGAATGAAGCAACAGCATTGTAGTATGATATAATTTGGAATTTTATATCAAAACAATACAGTCAATTTCTAAAGCTGTTAAAAATAACAATAAATCAATTTTACTGAATTTATTGCATGGTATTTCACAGAGTGCTGATGAAATATTGTAAGAACTCAGAATCTAGAGGTGATGAACAAATTCTGATGACATGTTTTTTTAAATCAGCATCATCAAATTACCCTGGATTATTTTAGTTTCCTCCATTTTGTGTTCTCCAGCATAATAATTGTCAATACCAACTCACTCCAGGCTCTTAGACCATATTTTTTCTTCTCATGAACCAATAACAGGTGTTTTTTTTTACACTCTTTAACAGGTTTTGTCTCAGTTATTTGGCTGTAACACTTCAGAATCTTTTTTTTTTTTTAACACCTCCATTTTTCATGATGTAAATGGCATTGTGTATTCCTATAGTAGTTATAATAGATTCTTGTTTGAGCATAGTATAGCATCAGCATAGTGTTTGAAATAATATTCAATGATAAAATTTAATTGAAACCATATTCGTTTAAGGTTATGCTGTATGGCAGAAAATAACATACATAAAGATTATGTCATCAGAGGATGTGTGTTTATATCCAATGTATTCACACAGGCAAGATTTACATAAAATTACAAATTATAGATAATAATAAAGGAAGAAAAAAATTATTTTCTAAAACTAAAATCAAATGTTAAATATTGTAACCTTTGAGCATTGGAAAAAAAATTGTTTTAATAAGTGCAAAACTGTTTTCAAACATTCAAGGTCACTGTTTGTCACTGTAAAATTTTACTGAGTAATTTATGTCAAAGCTATGTGTGTCTCGTGTATTTTATTTTCTAATACACTAAAAATTGAGTTTGCTTTTAAAAATGTGATAATATTATATTTTAAAACATTCTAATGAAGGTTTCCATTTACTTATCAGCTGATATACCATTCATGTTGAAAAATTTTAAACAAGCCTGTTAAAATGTGCTGAATGTATCCTGGTTTCTTAAAACAACTATAATACATCTACAAATAAACATTACTAAATGTGTTAAATAGTTTCTGTATTTACTGCTTAAAAAGTTTTTCTTTCCTTGCCTTATTGAAATGTAATCTTAATAAAGTCACATTGTTACTTTGTCACTGGCTAATATGCCTGATAGAGGTGTGTAGATTTTAAAATATCATACAGATTTTTTTCTTCTGAAATGTTTTCTAGTAGTAGCTACCTATTCTGTACAAAAAAATAAAACAGAGAATAGCAGTTGAATTAATGTGAGTTAAATATTGTTACAGCATCACTGTTTATGTTTTTTAATATATTTTTGTCCTACTCAATAGGCATTGCATAAACATTTGGATAATTTTAAAAGTCAGTACAATGAGATTGTGGCTTTGAAGCCAACAGGATGGGAACACACAGGAGGTATCTCAGCTGATAATCTTAACTCATTAAAACCACGCAAGTCAGGATCTGTGTCTGTTTATGGTAAGTTTCAAGCAAAATTGTTTCTCTTGTTGATATCTACATCTCCTCATTTGCATTTTTGAAATCAAGAATTTAGACTGAACTTATTATTTCCAATTTTGCTATACTTTAACAGTTTTGCATTGACAGTGTTACTTTAAGTCACAGTTTTTTTTAATTAAAATGTACTTGTGAATACTCCAGGATTAATATTTATTATATATTTATAAAAGAAGGTAAGTCTCTCTTATTGTTAACTTTCTGTTTATTATTAACTGACATTCATAATCATCTTTCAGCTTCTCAGTTTCAATATAGACAGTGTGTAACATAATACAAGTTCAAAAGGACCCAAGGACTGAAGTTCTTTTAGGTAATTGTCTGTCATTTACCAAGATGAAGAGTGCATTCTTTGAAATGGCTCAAAACCACTAAGTTTTCTGTTGTTTTTTTTCATAGCCAGTTTCTAGTAATCTACAGTTCTGTTTTATTTCAATATATACATATACATACATTTTCAAAATACACCCTGTAAAATATGATAAAACTTAGTTGAATGAATGGCAACTGCCTGTTGTAGGAACACAGTTTAGAGGATGATGTTTCAAAGGCTTTTGGAACAACATTCTTTACACTTGTTTCTGTAACCATTAGTTACTTTCTATTCAACTAACTTTCAACATAACTACTTTGCCTAAACATTGTAACAAATAACGAAACATGCTTTGATGTATTTTTCATGAATTTTGATATGTATGTTTGTGTGAATACACACGCACATAAATATACTGAACATATTTGATATTTATTGTGTCGATTACCATCAACAGGTAGTGATATTAATATGTACCTCTGCTTGCATATCAAATGGCAGTCTCATAAAAAGTTTTCAAAGCAAAATTTCATGTATGCATAACATTGAAAGTGATATCTTTAGTTATTGCATATTTTTATATATTTTTTCATAGGTATTCCTTACAGTGAGCACTCCAGCTTCAGTGAGATGAAGCATTTCATACAGTTTCTGAAACCTCAACAGATAATACCAACTGTGAATGTTGGAAAACCATCAAGTCGTATGCATATGAAAGCACTTTTCCAGGAATGGCTGAGAAATTAAAGATTACAATTCTGTAGTTTTCCAAAGATAAATAATCTGTTGTTTCTAAAGTTATTTCTAAATATATATCAATTGTCAGACAATGTAATATTAAGTTAGTTTGTTTTCTGTAAATTTTACTGCAAAAAATATACGTTTTTGAGCCAGTGAAATATTTTCCTTAACGTTACGATACAAGTATTTAACTTAACACTGTCTGCCTGGGTATCATTTACTGTGCATGTTACCAGGGTTTAATAGCTTACACTCAAAAGTTTATTATACTACTTTTTACATATGCTACACCAATTAGTACAGGATAAAATCATAGCTAATAATTTAATATTTTAAGAAATCCTGAATTTTGCCCTAGTGTGAGAAGGGTGACACATTTTCTTTAGGTATCCAGTCTTCACTATTTTATTCATTATTTTTCTAATAAGTACAAGATTTAATGTAAATTACTCACTATAAAATATTCATTGCTCAGACAAACCATAATTTTTATAGCTTTCAATTTTGTTTGGTTACAAAGCCATCAAATAGGAAATCAGACCCTCTTGCCATACCTATCCATCATATCCTCTCTTTCAAAATTTGTTAAATAGTTCTTTCATGTGTTCAATTCTACATTATCTCTAATGAATAAAAGCCAAGATTTTCATCCAACAGCTCTTGTTGCATAGATAGAAAAACCAGAAAAATTGTGACAAAATATATTGTCTGCATGTTGCATATTATTATTATTCTATGTTCTTTGGTGCATTATTTAATTAAATAAAAATTATTTTAGGTGTTACTACCATCAGTTAAGTGTCATTAACATTTGACAGCAAAAAATAAGACATGGGTGTGAGTACTTTATTTCATGTTTATTCTTTAATTATTATTACAAAAAGTAACTTAAGTGGGGATATCTTCAGGGTAGTCAAGGTTAGACTAGGAAAAACAATTAATAATACAAGAAAAGCGTTTTAGTGAGCCACATATATGAGTAGCTTATGGATAATGTAATTTGATAGTGTAATGTGACCTGCATGTTCCCCAAATGATTTACAACTCATAATGGCACAAATAGTTGTTAGACACATTTCAAATAGCAATAAAGCAATAAAATTTAATTGTAAATAGATGTATATGGTTAAAAGTGTAAATTTACTTAGAATAAATGAATGTAGTTTCATGTTACAATTTGAAGTCATTCTAGGAAACAGAAGAGGGCAATTTAAATTAATTTTATTTTTGGTTATTACAAGGTCAATGAAATTGATCAACCTTGTATACAGTTCAGATTGAGAAAATAACAGATAAAGTTTAAAGTTTTACTGAAAACAAATACTTGAAATGTATGTAGGAAGTGCTATAGCTTACACAAATTAAATTTATGATTTTTGAGATAAGGTAAAGTATTTTTATTTTAACCTGAAAAATCACTTTACACATGAACTTCACCTTAGTAGCTCAGCAGTATGTCTGTGGACTTATAACGCTAAAATCCAGGTTTTGATACCCGTGGTGGGAAGAGCACAGATAGCCCATTGTGTAGCTTTGTGCTACTATACGTGAACTATTGAAAACAAATACTTGATATATTCACAAACAAATATTTTTAATTTATTAAAAATACTTCACTACAAAATATGATTTTTTTTATTATGTGAAAGATGTGTAATGTTTACTGAAAGACTGTCAAATTTTGTGAAGATATACACTTTGTTCAAAGTTAGTAGTGTCAAATCTGTAAAGACTAAACGACAACAAAGAGTCAAATGAACCAAGCCAGTATTGAGAGTTAATATAGAAAAAATAATAAAAACTCAATGATTTAAAAAAGTATTTTAAATTTAAGAATTTGTGTGTTTATTTAAGGGAGATTATAAGATTAAAATGGAAACACCATGCTTATTTTTGAGTCTGTGTGTGTGTGTGCCTAAGAAAAATACATCAAACTTGAATAATATCTAATATGTAAGCAATTCTTTTAAGCTAGATAACTGATACATTGCAGGTAGCTAAAAGAGCATGTTAAAATTATGGAAAATAATTTGTTATAGCACTTTAATCATGTAGTTTCAAACTAGCAAACAAGTGGCAACTGCAATAACATAATAAGCATCTGGTTATTTTATACGTTTCACATCAATAAACTTCCCTATATTTTTCCTTCAATAGCTCATAAGAACATACCTTTATTTAGGTATATTCTTGTACATTTTTCATATAGATTTTCTGCATGTAATTAGTGCAACCTTGTAAACTAATCTCCAGACAATATCGTAAGTTTAGATTTTTGTGTTTAGTTTTGCCTTTTGTTTTCCATCTTCAAAATAAATTTGTAATTTGTTGTATTGCAGATTCTTGTAACTATCAGTTGGATATCAATGTATCTGATTACCACAAAGTACACAGCTATTATGAAAACTGTCAACTTATAAAAGGATCTATTATTCACAGTTTGTTAATTCAGAAGAAAAATATGTTGTATTATAATTTGAGTAAGCACTAAATTTGCATCTTATAGTGGCAGCTTTAGTAATTACCAAATGATACCTATCTTGTCACTTAACAGATACATCATATTACTAGAATTATTGGGCCAACACACCTTGAAAAGGGGAGAAGGTCATATTTTGCCACTGGGGAGTCAATTTAATAGGAAGTAGCCATTTAGTATAACTCAAAACCTAGTACTTATTGTTAAGGCATATGTATTGGATAGACCGTTACTACTCTTCCAAAGCAGCTCCTTATGTAATGAAATATTTTAATCTGCTCTTGGTGTTTCTTAAAACTTATAGTGGTTCACTTGGATTTAAGTCACAGCTATAGGTTTGTTAAGGTAGATTATTGGATCCTTTTCTCCAAATTTCTCTTGTAAATGGAATGCCATCAATGTGGATAATGGAGCATTGTCCATAATGTCACAATGCTACATTGTTTCTTGAAGAATTGTTATTTCCTCTTAGATATTGATTCCTAACTATTTGTAAGTGACTGAATTTTATATACCATAATACAACAGTGAACCAAGTGATTTGCAATAAGAAATCTAATGGTTTCAGTACCAGTTATTATGTTCAACTAATGAGTATCATGCATATTTAAATTCACAAGAACAAACTAAAATTCCAATTTTGATTAATTAGCTTCTGATTCTCATAATTTTTTTTTAATTCTATAAAGTTGTAGATAGTAAAGATAGTACATAGTTTGGACATAATTATGAAATTCTAATCATAATTCTAGTAGACTGAGTAGTAAGAATGGACTACTTTTTATCACCCATATTATTTCCACATGCAGTACATCATCACTTCCAACACCAGTTCTAATAGGCAATTAATGTCTTATCAGGCTTTTTGTAGCTGCAGAAGAAGAGCTTTCTGCAACTTATTTTCCTTACAATATCAGATGTATTTTGCACTTTAGTGACTGTTTCATTTACAGTTGTAAAAAAATAAAAATTTTGCAGTTATAGGAAGTGAAGCCTTATGAGCAAGCATTTGTGCCCTTCCTCTCTTATGACTTTTAAAAGTAACAACTCTCATGTTTAAAATATTAAAAATAAATATGAAACTATGTAATTTGTTTCACCACTTGCTGCTTAATTATACTAGGTATGGGAAATTTCATTTCTCTTCAGTAATCATGGGCAAAGGCAAATCGACAGAGCAATATTAGTGTATATGGTGCTTTGTGTTGTCTTTCACTCATCATATTCAACCAACTAATTTATTCATATGAGTTATTCAGCAGAAAGATGTTTTAAAATATTAAACCAAAACTGTCAATTTGCTGCTTATTACTTCCTTGTACCAGTTTTGGAGAATTAAACCTCTCATTGGCAGCTATCATGTTTATTATATTAAGTAGTTTTTTGCATAACTTACAAAATGCTCTTTGGAAACTGTCATCCATGAAAAATATGTGAATAATTTGTCCAGTAGTTCTAATGGCAATGTCTTGCCATAGCTTAATCCACATTAAAAATCTTTAAATTAACTGGTTTACTAATTTTGTAAAAAATTTTAGTTAAATTTTAGTTTGTTAAAATTGTCACAATAACATTGTTCAAGCAGTTGGTCAAAACTGATATCAAGCTGTAAGGGGGTGCACTTGCATAAATTATATATTAATAGTAAATATAAGAGACAACAAAGCATTTGCCAAATATAAAGGTAAATTCTCAGTCATTTAAAGAATACAGGGAATTTTATTAGAAGAATTTCCCAAAAAAAAGTCAGTGTGCACATACACAGAATTGATTTGGCCAAACCCCCATTTTTGCGATGTAACAAAAATATGCTTATATAGTTACAGTACAGCTTATAGTATTTAACATTTTGTACATAGTTCATATTTTTATGATGAATCATTATCATTGTTTGGCTTGAAATAGCCACATACATTCACTTGTTGACACTATGTAATTCAAAGTCTGAAACCATATTGCTATTGTTAGGTTTTGTAGGGTGGATACTTTGCAGTAAGTGTCTGTGACTAGTTGATAAGTTTAAACAATAACCAAACAGTAAAACAGTCCACATGTTTTAAAATAATATATAAAAACAAGTCAGACGTATATAAATATTCATTACACTGATGGTTATTACAGTTGTATCTAGAGTTTTAAATAATTCTCTTTTTCATCATTGTTCACAGAGTCTGGTTCAGATACTTTAGAGGCCCGGCATGGCCAAGCGTGTTAAGGCATGAGGCTCGTAATCTGAGGGTCGCGGGTTCGCATCCCGGTCGCGCCAAACATGCTCGCCCTTTCAGTTGTGGGGGCGTTATAATGTTACGGTCAATCCCACTATTCGTTGGTAAAAGAGTAGCCTAAGAGTTGGCAAG